>NW_026542608.1:0-2400000 GCF_028750875.1 Macrosteles quadrilineatus
TACACTACACACCCCTCAACGTCATTGTGTAAGCTACTTTTTTTACATATCTAAATGTTACAAAGATAAAAAACCTAGCCCCTGGGACCTGGGATTATTTAGCTAGTGTAATATAGAGAAATTATTTACAGTTTTTTTAAATATCTATTTTTTTTTTCAGTAATCTTAATATCATAAATAAGGTGGTTCTTGTCTTTGTTTGTGTAAAAATATATCTTGCTTACGGTTTTATATAAAAACTTTTTTATATAATTTTAAGTTACCAAATTTTTACTTTCTCAAATAAGACATACACTAACTTACCTACGTGGGTTAATACCAATTATTGTACAAGAAATTAAATCGTTGTTTTTAAGTGTTTAGTTGGTGAGTTTGAATATTATAATCTTGCAGAGCAATGAGTCATGCAATGAATATAACAAAGCCAATATGACGAGGTTGTTGTGGTTAAAAGCCAGATATCTTAGTCCTCTAATTACTGTAGTCCAAACCCAGGTAACATTCCTAAACATTGGAGGGACTGAGAATTTAATTAGGTACTAAATGGCCACTCAATAGGAAAAGATTTAGGATAGTGTATGCATTTTAATGAATTGTAAAAAATATATGTAATGAATACTTGGGAAGATTTTTATATTCATAGGAAAAATGTAAAAATCTAAATAAGCTGATTAATGAAAAAGGATAAAAGTAGGGATGTCATTCGAGATTCTTGTCATTGGTCTATTGGGTCTGATAATGATTGGAGTGTCCAATTGAAATCGATCACCACTTACACTCTTTTATGTATATTTACCGTCTTGTGAGTTAACAGTATTAGCGTAAATGTATGTTTAAGTGTTATTAGACGTGTATTTTATTTAGATTCCAATAAAGGTTTGAAAGTTTTACATTTCAATATGGAAAAACAACTATCCGAATTTTAAACCAAAATTGTTCCAACCATGTTCTACCCCTTTATAACATTTGTTGTCGCTTAGGCAAATATAGCTGGGGTTAGTTCAAAACAATCAAATTGGTATCATGATCAAAACTGTAAATTTAGATTACTAAGCAAAGTAGCATTCTTTAGCCACAAAAAAAAAAAAACAAAAAAAAAACTTAAAAGATGCCATACAATTAATAGTGTTTAGCTGCATAGCATTTCAGATAAAAAAATCTTGTAACTTAAGATTTTATTCAGGTTAAAAAAATGACTGGTGTACTTTGCTATAGGCGTACGTGTTAAGTGTTCTCTTAAAGCATAATATAAATGCAAAGCTCATTTCTGTTGTATTACGAGCTGAGATCGATACTGGTCAAGGCTTTCCACCTGTGTGTAATTTACAGTTCATTGCAGGAAACCAATAACGGATGAATGGAAAATAAGTATCGTATTGCATCGTTTGTTAATTTATATGTTTACTCAAAACATCAGCACCTTAGAGATATTTTTAAAATTTAACTTGTATTACCGTGTTGCATTCGTTTGTTTATTTAATTATCTGCTCTCATTATGTAGGCCTACTTGGGTCCATTGCAATCAAATACATTTACAGAACTTTTCTAATAAAACCACTTTTTAAACACACATTAATATCCACACCTTACAAACATTAATTCACAAGTTTGTACCCCTCGTGGAAAAACACAACAACTTTATTTTAAAACAACTTTTTGTTAAAACATATACATGCATGTATTTCAACTGTTTCGAAGCAACTAACTTTATTCAATTACGGCATTAAACAATCAACTGTCTCATTATTTAGTAACCAACATGAACTGAACAAAACTTATGGCATTTCTTAAACAGAGTGAATTAGACCACCGGTGCACATATTTTATCGGGATATACACAGCCGCTCAACTCACTGACTCACTGATCAGTTATATAAATGTTTACCCACTTCTATGAGCCCATTTGGGGATCATATTTCATAAATCGTTTTTTGTACCATAGAACTGATGTACTGTATTGAAATAATAAATAATTCATTCATTCAAATAATAGCTAATTCAAATAATAGCTAGGGGTTTTTGTGGAGGTCCATCTCGGTCCCAAACCACCCATATAATCCAAAAAAGTTCATTTGGAAGTAGAAATTTCATAGTCGGGTATTCAATTTTCTACAACACCTAGGGGTTTTGAAAATCGCACTCCTTCACCTTAAAAAACCCTACTTCTAAAATTCGTTAAATGTCTTGTATTTTCAACTTTTTTTTTTATTTTCGGACATAAATTTCTACTTTAAATGATCCCAACAAAAAAGGTGCCTTAAGTGACAATTTAAAATCTTAACCCACAAAAAAAATTTAATGTCGGATTTTAAATGAAAAAGTGTTTTTAACGCTTGTTGGGCCAAACCGTTGTGCGCATGTGGTCTGATTCAACCTGTAAGACAATATATTTTACAATACAGGTTTCAGTGCTTCAAATGTTATTATGTTTTGTTGTCCAGGTAAGACAACCCAGTGTTTGTGTTCACTCCATCTCGAGTGGCGTGTGTACACAACAATATCCCAAGTCTTGACCTGTAGTGGGCTTTTGAAACAAAATAATATTTCCTACAGTTACTTGACAAAGTGGGCTTTCGTGCACTGATTATAGCACGTAAAGTTGCTGATTCCTACATTTACTTACTTGGGCGCACTCATTTTACTTGTCGCACTCATTTCACTTTGTCGCACTCCAGTATTTCAACCAAACAACAATAAAAAGTCTGTTTATATTATGTGTATTGCACGTAATATGTGTATGCTTAAAAACAAGTTGGCAACAAATAAAGATACGACCAGCTGTTATTTGTCAGTTTATTCGGCATTCCATTTCACCATTTGACCTGTTGTTGCGTGTTAACATAAAACATTACAAACCAAAAATTGTATTCAGATTTTGATTCATTAGGTTTACAAAATTTCATTCAGGTTTTATCTGCTAATTTGTAAAACAATACCATTTAGCTTAGAATTTGTTACAGTAACTTGCGAAACTTCATAGTAAACGTTACCCTGTATTCATACATACAATACCCACTATTTATACGCTAGGAAAAAATTATGTATTTCACCAGCACAAAGTCTCTTACCTTACACAAATAATTATTCTTAATACTGTATTCGTTAAATTATCCTCCCGACTGAATCCCTTACACCCCAGACACAGAATATTTCAATAGAACATGTCAACTAACTATAATGCAGCCAACGTTCTCCAGCTCGCATTTACAAAGCTGTTCACTGATACAGGGAACGCCTTGAGCAAGATAATTAGAGATTCTCTGTGTTCGGTATCGTCTTCAAGTTCTCAAACATCTTGGATTAGATGCGTTCTATTTGTAGTAATTGACATGCATCACATAAACGTAAAGCCAATAAATACGAGTATTGAGGATTGTCAGCAACTTGGATATCTTAAAATTACATAAAGTACCATTAACAAAATAAATTAAACAAGCTCTCTTAATTTCCCGTTTTATTATTTGCTTGACCTTGTAAAAGTAATTTTACCTATGTATATATTTAACTTCTGGAAAACTCTATTTTGGTAAATATTATGTAAGAAACACTTAATTTGCCTCAACATAAAGTTGTTAAAGTAAGGACACAAGTGGTTACATAAAAAAATACCGAGGAGCTATTGATATAAAATGTTTAGTGTAGCTAACTGGTTATAACCATAAACACTGTTGGACAAAGGTGACGCTAATAGTTTAACACAATGTGTGATTAGAGCCAAAGCTTTGGCAGACATGTGCGGGACACTTTGTGTGTTGGGGCTAACAGTTATGCTATGAAACGTTACGTATTGCCATATCCCATCTACTGTATATCAGCTGTCGCAAATTTTTTACTATAAAAGAATGTAGTTGTGTACAGATTGCGCTAGTGTCTAAAACTCTATTTTGTACTTTATTTTTTGTTACTGACATAGTTACTGGAACACAACAGTTGATATCGCTCATAATAAGTCATTCCATCAGTTTGAATTGGTAAAAACCATCATGTAATCGGCAAAAATCAGTAATTTAGATCAGCGCAATCTGTAGGTGGCTCACATCAACTAAGACAAATTTTATTAAAAACCAGGCTACAACTTTAACATGGGGATGGAATGTCTAGTATTACAATCATAGATAGCTATACTTGGCATATTGTGTATTAAACCACAAGCTATGTTATAATACATTGCGTAGAGAGCTCAAAAGATGCTTATGGACATGTTGCCTAGTATATTCACCAGCTATTATATTTAACATTAAGTAGGGGGGCCTCAAGTTGTCCTTATTTTAAATATAGTGTAAAGAAATCACAAGCTATAAAATAACACAACACGTGGCGCTAGATAGAGTAGAAGATATGTAATGACACATTGCCTAGTAAATTAACAGGCTATGGTATAACACGTTGGGTAGTAGGCAAAAGATATGCTATAAAATAAAAATACTATTGGTAGTAAAAAATGTGAGAAAATCACATTATGTGATGAACAGTGGAATCAATCAAATAGTAGACGATTAAAAACCTACTCAAATCCAGTCTTTGAAGAACGAAATGTAAAATGGAACATTAAACTGAACTATACCAAATTTAGGTTGGAATGGTAAAACACAGCATGTCTCTGAGTTGGCGGGGGGGGGGGGGGGGAGAGCAATGTGTGGTGGAGTTGTTAGGGAGGATGTTTCGTATCACAAGCGCGATAAGGTTTCCCAAATCACATCAGCAGCTTCAACCGTGATCACATGATCACCCTTGATAATACAAACCCTCCTCTCACCTTACCCCTGTGTATTAAATAAATCAATAAGGAAAACGTAAATATTTCCGTCGAAGAAGATTAAACTGTTTCCTTAGCAACCAGTCATAAATGTATAGAGATTTAAAAATGTAACAAGCAGATTACTCGTCTTTCGTACGGGTTGGCGTATTCTATAAATGTACTTTGAAAAGCATGTTTTTTTTAATAATCTTGTTCATTCAATAAACCAGATGGGGTTTTTTCAAACAGTGTCATTAGCTTTACACAGTTCACTAATATACCACCATTATACAGGGTGATTTGTACTCAGTGTGACAAAATTTTTTTGGTGTAAGTACAAAGTAAATGAAGTGTGATGATGCATATCAAATGTTCCAAGTCTAAAAATTAACTTCCCAAAAAATTATTTTATGTTTTTCAAAAATAACCATGTTTTTAAACTTAATACAGCGATTTCTCCATTACCCGTATATGGTTTTATATTTATATTTAATATGATGTCACACTGAGTACAAATCACCCTGTATAAGTAGGGCATTAACCTTAGAATGTTCAGCTGTTTGGTAGTCAAAAACTAAATTCTGCTGAAAAATTAGAGCCACCACCCTTTAGGAAAGTAATGAAACCTATGATAGTTTTTCGCATGTTGGCGTTTTGCATAAAAATTCTGAAATTATATCTACATCAGAGGAAACGAAGGTAATATAAATAGAAAGTGGACCCTGAGCTGAGGTCAATAGACTGTTGTATCAGATTTTTATAAGTTAAAGCAAAGGTAGTGAGGTCGCTTAGAGTAGCGTGCAGTGGAGCATTCCCTAGTTCCTACGTGTCCATTACTGACCATTATTTCTCTGCTACGGCTTCTAGCACGATTCCCGCTGCGGCTATGATACTCACTTAGCCTACATAACTAGTCAGCACGCAGTTTGTGTGTTTTATACGCCTGTCTCATTAGGATCTGTCTGGTAGGTATGCTTCATTCAAGATACGTACTTCCCAAAATGTGTTAACAATGTAAATAATTTCAAAATAATAAATTCGAGATTCCAACATTTTGATTAGTTTAAATTTGGACTTTAGCGATTTTTTTAAGTGATAGAATAACGGATTTTCTTTAGTTAGGTGTATTTTTGATGTCATAATATTATGTTTAGTATATACTACTGTAAAGCACTTTGGTAGAACAATAAATAAATAAAAGTTAAATAAAACTACTAAGGTAATTAAAACCAATCATAATATGTTTAATTTTTTCGCCTTACTTTTCCTAACAAAATAATGTGAAACACCAATGAAACAATTTAATGAGCCTTGGGCCTCATTTTATGCCTTGAGATTTTGAAGAGCGGTTGTAGATTTGTATTTGTTCGCTATCGGTCAATATTTAAGTTAACATTGTTTATAAGAGAGCATGTTTAGACAGTGTCGGGGTGACAGTGACACGAGTCTGCTCAAATCACCCCAGGCCCACCTGGTCCGTTTCACTCTAAAATAACTTGGACATTGGATTCAATTGGCAGTGAGACGTTTGGTAAATCAAAAGGCAAACATTTTGTAACGGACAATTTTGCAGTTTTTTGCATAGTGTGTATTACAAAAACTATTATATGTTTGATCTTTAACTCAACCGTCCTTGAAACCTGACGAGGAAGATACTACACATTTCAGATAGCAAGCTTACAACCTTGTATCAGTTTCAGTATTTGCAATATCCACTATCCAACTCACCGGACCGGTATATCTACATCTACTCCTGACTGGAGATGCAGGGGTCAAGGATTTTTGCAATGAATTCTGCAGGATTCCCATAAACAAGTTAAATATTTCATTTATATTCTGAACCTGTTCTCCCACATTCTGTTTCATAAGCAATACTTTATTTTCAGTTTCCTGAGCAACAACCCCTTTTTCGTAACGTCAGACAAAAATATAAACATATATTAACAAGGTTTCCCTAACTAAAAATCACCAACCCACACAAATATATTTTTAACATAATTGCTATCAATTGTACCATACTAAAAACGTACCTTTTAACAAGACTTGGTTTTAATTAAACGGGCTTAATAAAACTCATATTTTCATCATTATACTGTTTTGATACAAACATTCTCTTTATTTATAACAAATAAATAATTGAGTTCGTTAGAATAAAGTAATATGTTAATTATTCGTCCACTAAAATAAAACAAACTATCACATCATACAAAAAGTAAGCAGTAAGAAAATAGTGTTTATAAAAAACAAAATTAAATAAATTAGATAACTGGAGATGAAAATGTGCAGCATCCATTTAATTCAGTAGCACACTATACTAGAGATCATTACTATAATAATATAACAAATGATATAAAAGGATCCATGGATAATTTAGTAACATTATAGCTAACTACCCTAATTACTCAGAAATTTGTCCATCTTATTTAATGTTGCTATACAAAATTGAGTTGACTATGAATACAAAACAATAGCCATAATATTTACAGTTATTACTTTGTACAAAATCAACAACTGAAAAAGATCCAATCGGGTATAATCTCAAAAACTTGAAACCTCTTTCATAAAACAAAATCTATATTCAAACTCTGGAATTATTTTCATTTCCCAAAAATAATGTTGGATTTGACAAACGTACAAGCTTTATTTGTAAATATAGCCAATTGCCGAGACAAAACTACAATTATAAAATGTCACAATACATTTTTACATTTTATATCAGTGAGTAGACATGAATCTCGATCCTAAAATTCTCTGATACCCCACTTTAAAAGGGCAAACCTATATTATGTAATATTTCACCTTATCTAAAACTATTTCACTATCGTAGCAAATTTATAAACGGCGATCGCCGTAAAAAGCTCAGCCAAGATGCGTAGGCGTCGCCCATAACACGGGTCTGATGTTATCTGAGATGATCACGACTGCAGCGGTGATGTGATTTGGGAAACCTTATTGCGGCGGGATACCAGGACTGCCTTCCTCGCTACACACTACCCTACATTGTGTTACACAACCATAATACCTTCCTGTGCAACTCTGAACCTCAGCTGTTATCATTTGGAACCCCAACATGTAGATAAGTCACATGTTTGTTTGTGTAATTTATTAGTTTTTGATTTCCAATTTATTTATTCTAATATTCATTTATTATTTATAAGTTAATAGTTGTATTTCTAATTCATTAGTTAATAAATTATTTAGTCTAAGATAAGTAAATGCTTTGGAATTGTACCCATTCAGAATGGTTGATACTATACAGTGTACATTGATGTGTGTACAAAAGTAATGAAAACGTATAATTAATTAAATGTAATGAAAAAGCAAAAAGCAAAAGTAACAAAAAACAATGAAAAATATTTAAAAAATTCAAATATAACTACAAAATCTTAAAATGCTTATTGTAGAGCTTATTTATGAATTAACTGCGATCTCAATGATCCATCTTTATTAAATAAAGATTAAGGTTTTATTCTTGGATATAAACTCTTTGGATTCAAAAAGCAAGAATGTTGAGTGCTGTGTCTATGAAATTGGGATTGGAAATGTTATGACAAAAGACAAAAAAATAAGTTAGCGCAAACCCCTAAAATGAATGTTTTACGGACCTAAAATGTTAATTATTGACTATTCTATGTTTATGTCCTATTACAAAGCAGCACGTGAAGATGAATGTAGTAGTCTATATTTTGGTCCAAATCAAATGTACATGCTTCTTTTATAAACTTCATCGCAAAAAGATACAAAAATATGTAATCCTATCTAAAATTCTAAATTTTAAATTAACTATTTCCGTAAATGATTACGGTACTACAAACATTTGCTACCATTATTGTATTGCTTGGACAAAGAACCACCTTCTATGCCTACATAGTTAGAATAAAATTCAAAATTACTTTTATGTTTATAAAGTACCGCAAAATAAATATCATGCATTAAAAGACATCAGTTTCTTTTGCCGAGTTCATAATACTCAGAGATTAGTGTCCATACTTGTATAAAATGAAAAATGTCTCCCAGATTTATAATAAAGTAAAAAATAGCATAGATTCAAAGGCATGTTTTTGCTGAGTTTTAATACTCAGTGATGATTTCTTTGAATAATATTGCAAGGTGATCAAAGTGGTGTCTGGAGCGGGGGGGGGTGGAGAGGGGTGGTACTATCGTGCATACATTTGCATTTCTACCTTATATCCAATAAATATTATTTTGCATTACAAAATGTGTCTACCCCTTGAAATTTGTTTTATTGATTAACAATACAATTAATTTTAAACCCCGTCAATTATTAATAAGGATTCACTGGCTGAACCTAAGTAATGTTGTATTTAAACTACTCAAGCAAATAAGAGTCAGGTCAGTTGCTCATATTTTAGTTACCGGTAGACTATTATATTTTAATTAAGTGTTTACAATCATTATTAGCCGTTAGTTCTATATTTGATTAATTATCCTATATAACTGGGACGGGTGGAGTCGTCCTGTAATCCAGCTACTAGGAGGTTACGAATTGTGGATATTTATAGGCATGGACTGTGGATGCGATACTCCCTGGTGTAGATTAATGTCCGCACGAGTGAGTACTATGGCTATCCACAGTACTATCCTGATAATTATACCAATTTGTATACACCAAGGCAAAAATGTGGTTCGGATTCCACTATAAACTGTAGGTCCCTTAGTTGCCATTAGCTGTAAAGGAAAATTAACGGCTGTGTCTAAGGAATAAGTCGGCCTTAGACCCTAACAAGACTACAAGATCGCGCCACTCATCCTACACTCATCTCCAATCATACTTGGATTAAAATACCTACTCTGTATGGCCACCATTTCATTGAAATGTATTAAAGTATTGATATGAATTAAAATAGCTAATTATATACTAGATAGCTAGTAAAACTATTTTATGCGTTTAATTTACCGTATCCACTGAGGTATTATAAAATTACCTTTATTGTTTAACGGTGAGCATCTTCGTTTTCTATGAATAGTATTTATCCATTTATAGCACTTATTTGTGAAGCAATGTTAATATTCAAATTATATTCCATCGTGGTCTGATGATTCGATTTATAAATCATGCATTCATTTGGCATAACACTCTCTTTTCGCCTTTGCTAAGTAGTTTATTAGGAAACCAAGCCAGTGTTTCAGAGTTTGCTTAATTAATCCCGGTTTTCCCTCAAAGAGAAAAGTTTGCAGATTAGTAATTTTCTGCGAATAGTACTTTTTATCATCTGAATATTCTATTTCAATGTTATTTATAAAATACGGGCCGGTATTTGCATATTGTTATGAGTTTGGGTAACCATGACGAAAAAATGAAAAATTATCATACGCCTTTCTACATATATATTTTTGGAAAATGCCAATTAATTGTATCACTTGAATGATTTCTAAAGATAGTATCAAACTTATGTTTCTGAATTATTCTGTGGTATTTACAGTTTGAGATATCTTTATACATGCAACAACTAGATATTGACATAACATGTGAACTGTATTTATCAAAACAATAAAATTTAATAGTAAAATCGTCGTCCATCAACTAATTCAGCAAAATGTAGGCCTATATCTATTATAAAATTTTTAGCTTACTATACAACATCCATGTGTTCTTTTTTTTAAAGGATACAATAGTATAGGTGATAGGAGTCAATCAAAATTTCCAGTGGTGGTTATTTTTAACTTTAAGAAAGTGGGTCTTATTTTTATTTTTTGCAATATCCAAATAATGATTATACTTCACATCAATGATTAAAAAACTTTTAGTTGTTTAGTTTCGAGCTGCATACTAGGTGAATGATAAAACATCATGTGTCTGGAGAGCAGTAAGCCTGAGTGGGTTTTCAAACATTGCAGATAAACTGTAGCAAATACTATTCAGCGTGTTTGAAGTTCGTAATATTGCAAGATGATTACACTAAATTTGTGGGATGATCAAAGGCAGAACCTGGGGCAGTCAAAATGCATTTGCATATCTCTCATGCTGCTGCGTAACCGTTATTGCACGTTACTGTTGAAATTAATCGCAAAGTAAAGTATATAATCTACAGTGCTAGGTTTGTAGTTTTATTAATATTTCTCAAGGCTATTGTAAAATAACAATACCTAGTTTATTGGGATATATTTTAACGGATAAATAAAGTTAGTTTACAACCTAAGAACGAATTTGATGGAACATTTTAGTGTTTTCAACTTATCCTTAAATATTAATAGTGGTTTATTTACCTTGTATTTTCGTCACAGCTCAAAAATGTTGTATAGAAGCTACAACCATAGTTTCGACGCCGTTTCCGTCATGGTCACGTAGGACCAACTACGTCCTACGTGGTTTCGTATCCTTTAGTAAATTTCTAAAATAGTTTACAGGCATAACTAGTTTTTTTTTCTTTATATAGATAAAATATTCCTTATTTCCCTACCAACCATTAAGATTTTATCAATGTCTTAACACTTGAGTTGATTTAATAAATAAGAAAGGATTTAGTATCAGGATCAGTATATTGACGGCACTAGGCTAGTTTGATGACTTATTTGTTGTTGATTATTATTATGCTAGACGTATTGTTTCGACTTTGAAACCGGCCAAAAATAATGACAGGGAGCTTTGATACTCAAGCTGTACATTTAATATATCATACAACGGTACTTATCGTACCTTTTCTAACATTAAAACTAAATGTGCATTGTTTTTACACTAAATGGAAAATAGTATCGTAAATCGAGGTAACGCTTTCTCCCCTATACAAATAATATAATAAAAACAGTGTTTCTCCTACAATGCTATTTCAAGTAGCAAACCGTGTTTCGTAAATACAAATATAATCTTTAAAGGTAATCTGAAATTTCTTTCGTGTTAAAACCACCAATTGCGAGTTTGAAAATGTAAAAAATAAAAGTGTTTCTAAATATAATTATTTATTCACACTCAAAACTCGATTTCGAGACAGTATCTAAAGTACTAGTTTACTTTTTTTGTATCTCTAGTTGTTAAAAACATAAAAGTAGCAGCTTCAAAGGTATAAACCACGAGAGTAGGAGGCAGATATAGAATGTAAATGTAAAGGTGCGGTGGCGGTCACTGCTTAGTCCCGACCACTCACAATACGGACACAATTTGCATTGGACACTCACACCAGGGCTGCTAGGGTCAAGGAGAGCTGACAAACCAAGCTTCATATAAATAACACATGTCGTGCAGCACTCGCCGACAACATACCACCGCTGCCACGCCGTCAGCCGGGGTTCTATAACGTATCAGTAGCACAAGCTATGGTCAAGTTTCAACAGTTTTGATATCACATTTCAGTTAAAAGTTAAATATCACATATATCACAAAAGTTAATAAAGCCAACACACATCACACACAAATATATTATTGTATTTCTGTCCTAAAGGATTCACAAAATAAAAATGAAAACACAATTCTTTATATAATACCCCCGCCGCAGCAAACCTGCAGACTTAGCGAATTTCCATCTGCCAGATTGGATTTAAACTAAAATGTCTCCTTAAAAATATCACATTTATTCCCTATTTAAACAGAGTTAGTTTAATGAGTACTTAGGTTTGCTGCAACAGGGAGGGTAAAAAAGTTTTTTTTATGTAAAATATTAAAAGGTACTGTGGTTTAGTAAGAAATTAATGTATTTTCCAAATTTGATTAAAATATGTTCATAAACAAGCAAACTAAAACAGTTGACTTATTCTCCATAAGAATAACATGGGAATTTTAAAATTACAATTTTTTGAATTTCCTCCGTAACAATTAGGCGCAAAATAACGCTTCAATATACTAAATTATTTGTTTTTTTAAGCTCTACAAAATAGTTTAAAAATAAATTGTGAAATTTTGTGTTTTTAGGGTCAAAAATGGGAAAAACCTATTTTTACCCCATAAAACCCCCCATAAACCCCCGTTCCCATAGTCCGATCATGCTCGTTCGCAAACTCATTCAAGTTTATCCCGCCTTACACCTTTAAACCAAATTTTATCAAAATCGGACAAAAATGACTCAAGTTATCGTGCGGATGGACACACACACACACACACACATATATATATATATATATATATATATATATATATATATCTTACTAATATTATAAATGTGAAAGTTTGTGTGTTTGTTTGTTTGTGTGTTTGAAGGTCAATCACGCATAAACCACTGGACAGATTGGGCTGAAATTTGGCATGATGATAGCTCACATTCCCGATTAACATATAGGCATATTCTTATCTCAAAAATCCCTTCGGGCTCCGCCCCAGTGGCTCTGTAGTTCCCCATGTTAACCTTATAAGTATTCATATTTAAAGGGAATTAAAGAATTTAGTCAGCTGTTTCAACTAAAAAAGTTGGTTCTATGATATACAAAAGCATTAAAAAGTTATAAGATTTACCAACAGGGTGCAGCACTATATATTTTTTGCATTTATGTTAACAGCTAATTTGAACTAAGCAGCAACAAACAACTGTGATACGCAATGAGAACTGTCAAAGTAGGATTGTTTACAGTTATTTTTATGTTTTTAATGTCATGAATAATTTGTGATTTTTAAAATTTGTAATACTTTATTTGTCTTTATTGTTTAGGAGAAGAGGTAGAACATTATGGCTATGGTAGATGTGTAATACCATAGTATACCGTCAATTGAAAGAAGCAAATTTTATCAAACTTTGTCCTCCCCCATTGCAAACGCAAAGCACGAGTATAACTGCAACAAGCATTTTATACATTTTAAACGTACGAAGGACGGGTACTCTGCTAGTATATATCTATATATATATATATATATATATATATATATATATATATATATATATATATATCTATATATAGACATATAAAAATTTGAACGAATGGTGTTTTTGGCCTCTGGGGACATCAAAATGAAAAAGTAAATCGGTCCCGGGCTTAGGTCTTACCATGAGACCTACAGTAATAGCTACTTCCCTATAGGGAAATTCGCTAAAAAGGTAGGTTATATGTAAAAGAAAAACATAGAATGGTATATAAAATACCTGCCAGATGAAGACAGCTTGTTGATTTGTTTACACGATAGACGGAGCTTGCAATGCTGACAGATTTGCATTTAAAACACGTTAAAATGGTTATCACCGTGTAACTTTTTTAGTTGCTCTACGTGGAAGAACAACGGGTTTATGCTTTTCATAGGTCGTGTTTCAATTCCCAATCAGGTAGTGTCACCACTACCTGATGTTTTACAAAATCTAGCTATGTAAAAGAAATTATATAGCCTACTTTTTATCGTTTGTACACATACATGTTGCCATTTCCAAATAAGTTGACTTTTATAGCAAATAATTAACAACATCCACATCTTATATAAATCTTGCCCTATGCACAAACCAAAAAAACTGCCTAACCTAAACTGCTGTTGCCTTGGTTATTTTAGCATTTTAAGATAACTGACATTAAGCTACACAATTTATATCAGATAATACCTTCATTTGCAACTAGCACAAATGCCGTAGTCTAGAAAAAATTTTATAACCTTCACGATATTAATAAAGTTAATCCATACGCCACATAACCGTAAGCTGGACGACAATATTACATAGTATTATGCCGTTTAAGTATCGCGTCACGTTTTATACCATAGGACGGTGACTAATAAATAACTAACAATAACTTAATTAATTAACATTTCAAATAATTCATTCAACATTGTATATTTCATCACTAATTATTTTCCACACAACAGATAGTTAACAACACTAAAAATGTTTGCCCTTGTGAAGAACTATTTCCTACAGTTACTATAAAGTATTTTTACTATAAAGCAGTTACTATAAAGTAATTTAGTCTTTCTAACACTAAACAACAAGTTTATAAATCAAAGCGTTAAAAAAATGGAAAACTACACCAGCCGATCGTAGTCGTTGATATAGATAGGCCCACTAGCTCAACTGAGTATAGTGACACAGCAAATAAATGAACTTATTTTCAAACGTTCACGTATTACTCGCCTTGCACCTTTACTCGACGCACACAAAACAGCGTGCCTTTAACGCTGTTTTGTGACGTTTAGTTGGAATACTGGAGAGCGGCAAAAGTAAGTAAATGCAGCAATTAGCTACTTTGCGTGCTATAATCAGTGCAAGAAAGCCCAAGTGGGTTGTCAAGTAAGTGAAGGAAAAATATAATGTATAACGCGAGTGCACTATCTACACAAATAACTATTGCCACACTTTACCGCTTTCCAAAATTAATAATACAAAATTACGATCCCGTGCTCATTTGCCTTCGTAAATTAGCTTACAGAACGGTTTTTTCAGGTTTCATTTAACACGAATATTTGTTTATTTAAGATGAAAAAGTTATATTTGCCAGCAATAATTGTTTGAGTAACAAATATAGTGTTTAATTAGGTATATAATCGATGAAAAGGGTTTTATTGAAATGTCATATAGAATGTTTAACAATTAAAAAATACAAATCCAACATAAATACGGTAGTTTTCTTTCAGCGGACCCGTTTTCTTTGGAAAAATCAGTATATATATATATATACGGTACACCGCATATTCTTTTTGCCCTTGGAATTAAATACTACTTTTTATTCCATTTCACACCAGCATCAGCTTCCGCTATACTTTGTGACGAAAATAATGCTTATGCTTTAAAACAAGAATGTAGATAATGCAATATTGTTGTTTACGATTAAGTCAACTATTGTTGTGTGTAACACTCTGTTTGCCATAAACAGAGAGCTTAGCGAGATAGAAGTTAGTTTGCTTCACCTAGGCTCCGTGTATTGCCGGGGAATTTATTTGCTTGCACATCACATATGCCATAAGTTACAGTACTTATACTTATACTATTAGTATATACTTAGTTAAGTATATGTATAAGTTACGGTACTGTACTACGCCATGTATCGGAAACATATGACAAAACACTGTCAAAAGGGCCTAAAATATTCCATAAAATACCTTACACTTGAAACCAAATCTTGTCATTATTAACCGATTAGTTAAGGTTCTAAATATGAAGTCAAAACTTTTAAAATCAAAGGGTAGAATTGAAATTTTGATCATGTATTCCAGCAATACGCTTCCAATATATAAATATTGGCACTGGAGTTAGTTTACATACAAGTATGTTTTAAGTTTATACATTTCTGTGCCAAGTCTCACGGAAACGATTAGTGAATTCAGTTTACATATTCAAAAACATTCAGCCACGAATTTAATATAATTTGATTAAAGTTGCTACTATATCCGTAAATTATAGTTAAGTTGATCTTCATAAAACGAGTAGGATGTTCATTTCTATATAAAACCTATATCAGATCTTCAATTCAGCGAAAGTTCTCGTTATTGAAATAAACCTTTTGATGTTTTATCCATTTTACTAGATGGACCAAGCTTGGCCACAGCTAATAATAATAATGAAAATGAAGCTTCATGAGGTCGCTGCTACAGATTTGAGTACATAACAAAGCTATTCGATTCAAATCATATTTAAGAATATAATTGATGTTTTCAGGACACAAGTCCTTCAAAAAAATTATAGACAAGCAATAACGTCATGTAATGTTAGGCATATACATATAAAAATAGAGAAATATATCATAACCATAGGAAACAATTTGTATATTTATATACATAATCATAGCTCCTAACGTATATTTGTATATGTATTCGTGCCAAATGCTTGCGTGCCAGCATATCACCCACTTGTGATTGTTGACCTAATGTGTCAAAGATCAAATAATGATTTCCTTTGCTAACAACATTACAGGACTGATTAATTATAAACAATGATAATTATTCATTCGTGGAATGTGTTAACACAAGCTAGATGTGGATCGAAGGGAAAAATGTCGTTTCATTCTAAAATGCTTACAAATTTGTAAGTCCACATTTATTCGACCACATGCGAGCCAGCAAAGTCGGACGATAAAAATAAGGGTTAAGTAAAAATAGTTTTATTTATTTTGACCCCTAAATATTTTGCCATTTATTTCTAAACTATTATGTAGAGTAAAAAAAAAACAAACAAAAAACAGACAAATAACTGACGTCAGGCCTACAGCGATGACAGTTGAGCGTCGATGTAGAGTCCACACCTACACGGAGAAATAATATTGTAAATTTACATCCGTATGTTATTGTTATCAAAAATAAATAAACCGTTGTTGTTTGCTTGTCTAGCAAATTAGAGTTTGTAAATATGTCTATTTCATTCTAATATTTGGGCATTTCAATAAAGAACACAAATACACTTTGTTACCTTTTCTGTAGCAGTAAAGTTATGTTTATGATTATAACCAGTAACGCGTTTATCATCAGTAAGAAAATATGTGATAGTAATATTAATTTTACTTAGATCATCTTCATTACTAATTCATTGGATTTTTTACGATTCATTTTCAATTAAGTAAGAACTGTAATAACTGTATAATTTCCATTTATAGGAGATTTTAGATTTCCCAAAGACGAGAACAATCCAATAATCAATCACCTTTAGATGAGTAGTTATAAATAGACAGACGTGCGTTAGCAGATAATTTAATCTTTAAGATTTGTTTTTACTGGTATTGACTTCAGTGTAGCGAAATCAATTTCGTAGCAAGACATTGTCTGTTATTGCAGTTCGTTCATTAGAATGGATACGTACGTTAAAATTATTGATTTTATTTGTAAAAAAATGTACGCGCTGCTGGTAGAAAACTACTTTAGATAAGGATATATAAGATATATCATTAATCAAATACATTTGTGGGATTCTAAAATTCACATTGTATACGTTTACAATTATGTTTTATTATTGATGATAAAGATAAGGTAGTACTTTAAAACTAATCCGCCACAGACTATTTAAACAGTTTCAACTCCTTAATGTTTAAGATACCTAAGTCTCATCTCTTTAGTGACTGGTTGGAATAAAATAAATAAATTATAAATATATCTTCAAATATTATAGAAATTAACAATAATATTTTCAAACAGTTTATTTTAATTCAATAGATAGGGTGTTGGGAGAGCGACTGAACAAAATTTAGATTTTTGACTTTATTTCATTCGTATGCATATTTTAAACAGGCTAGAGATCTGATGCAAGATCTCAAACATCGAAAATGGAAAACTACATATCAATCAGTGTGAAATATACAAAGTAGGAAATTTAATCCACATCAAAAACTCATCATCATTTTTCGAGCTGCAGCAGCCGGCGCAGAGGTTTATAGCAAAGCTTTGGGGAAATTATTGTGGTTTTTGGGATTTTCCGCTTGTGTAGCGATTGGGTAGCCGGCCCTGTATTGATATAGTCCATGTTCGGAAATAAACATTACTTTTTTAAATCATCGGTTGTACTTTACCTGAACTAATACATAAAGTTAAAACAATTTCAATAAAAACTCACAACGTAATATATGTTGCACTCTATTGACCTTTTCGTGATGTATATTTGTAAATAGGGAAAGTTAAGAAATGTTTTCAATGTTTCACTATATATATAAATATATAGCAATTGTGTATTTATAAATTATAAAAGGGAACGAAATATTTAATTTACTGGGCCCAACCGGAACAGGATTCGTAATATGTAGTGAAATATTCGTAATATCTCGTATAGCTTTTACAATCATAACAGTTTTCATTTAGAAAACTATTACTTTACGTATATTGCAATAACCGTTGCGTTATTTATGATTTTTTTTACTTCCCTGTTTATTATTAACAGTTTCTGGTATGCTATTGCAAAACTAAAATACAACAGGGAATATGTTAATTATTAAAAGTATGCGAATCATTATACTATATGATTAGTATACCATTAACACATCATTTTATTATATACATAACCTTCTGCAGGACACCGTCGGAATATTGTTCAACCCATACCTAAAACGAAATAACGTTTACCTTGGTTTGGATAAAAGTTATTCTGAAGTGGACATTTTGAAAGGCTTTTACTTAAACCAGTTAACTTTAGTCTAGCAATACTTTGTCGTCTAGAGTACCATGTGGAACGTTTTGCAACGCTAATGAAATACGTGTCAATATGGTTAATTTCAGTTTTGATTAGTTATTAATTTTAGTTTTCAATATGGTCAACATCGATTTCTCATTCCAAATTGATAAAAGGAAAATTAGCACTTTCATTATTTAAGTAATATTTATCCATAAAATACGTCTGATTGGGTGAAACCTTTGAACTAGGATAATTAACTTACAGTAGGTACATATAACAAACCTACCTCAAATGGTAAAACTTTATTTTCTTCATTTGACTTAACCCTAAGCTAGACATTACAGGATGTAAATCGTGTAAACACTCAGTAAATTCGTTATCCATAAAGTATTGAGAATAGCTGCCAACTTACTTGGTCTATCGAGTTCCGAGAGGAAGTCCTCCCCCGAAGCCAAGACTCGCTGTACCAACACGAAGACAAGAAGAGCAGAGAAGATCATTGTTACACTACACAACACTTTACACGATAACACTGGAAGAAGTAACGAGGACACGAAGAGAAGAAATGTATAACAAGTCTAAGTCACAACAATGTATAGACAATGTAACAAGATGGTCCTAACTTATGAGGGTAACAATGATTATAGTGAGTATTAAACATCTAAATCGACTTTAACATTTTTACAACTCTCGAATTTATTGACGATGCAATAAATCAATTAAAGATCTAGTAAAAATTCTAGAGAGAGGAACACTTTTTAATCCTAAACAGTGATATCGTACCTTGCAAAAACCGTATCAAAAAACCTTCTGCTACGAGTAATTTAATTCTGCCTCCTCCAGTAAAAGTACTTTAGGATCTCCGTAATCCGTTCCAAACTCTTAGAAAGTTTGCGGAGCTCGAATAATGGACCATATATTACCAAGTTGGGCAAGTTACCTAAAAACCACTCGGCTCGTCTCTCAATCAAAAACTCTTCGTTGGATGAACAAATCACAGCTTAATATCGTTTGCAATAACGGTAATCTCATATCGTGTTCTGGTGGCACTGGACCCTCCGACATGTTGTTCGGTCACATTAGAGTTACGATTGACTAATGTTTATCCTGAACAATCTTGGTCGTAAGTATTCTTTGAGTCCGGTTTCCACAGCCGATACACCTTTGATTTATTATGAGCACTCATTGTTTTATTAATTTTCTAATCGGTAAAATATACACCCGTACCACGTGACCATCGGTGACAATGTCCACGACGCACGTATGGTGTCGCACACTGACCGGTGTTGATGTACAAATGTATATGCATGTTACGGAGCTGGCCCACTACGGTGACACGGTCGGCACGGCGGCGCGCACGCTACTGAGGAGCTGACAGCCGTGGTCCAGTGCGCAGACTCCCGCGCACCCTCCCCCTCCCCCTCTGTACATCACTCCACCACGACCCTTACACCCACCTGATCTCACCTCGCTTTTATTAAAGCTTACAAAATTTGCCCTCTTTAAGATTTCTCAATATTTGACAGGTCGTTGAGGACGAAATCTGATTACCTTCAGTTGATGCCTCTTAGCGGAAGACGGAGAATCCATTTTACTAAACAGATTTTATCTTAAAGATTAACCTGCCCTTGAAATGATCACATCCGACAGTTTGATTCAATCAGAACTTTAAACTCGATTTTATCGAGACCGTTGTTTTACTGTATATTGAAAAGAGTGGTTTACATACGGTGATTGTTGATGGATTAGTAAAATGTTCGAATCAAAAATTTGTGTATAAATCCTCTTTTTTAAAGTTGTTTTGAATCTGCTCATATTTTAACGAATTTAAATGTGTTCTACGCCTATATTCATTACAGAAGTTTAAACAGAGCCAACTATATGACTAGTGGCTATGAGATAGTAGACGGAGCAGAGGCATTCATTGATTAGGTCATTACCCCGGTCTGGGTCGTTGCTAATGTGTCTGATCCTTGCCATGTAATATCTTAGTAACTACTGATCTAACTTGAAACATTGTTTTCATCTGTGGTCCTTTAACAGTTAAAGACACTTATATACCACTAAACAATACACATTGGGCTAAACAGGGTTTTTTATATTCAATTTCTTTACTTATATCATGAGACCAAGACGTTAAACAAACCACCGAGATTAAACAATTACTTTCTAACTATCTAGTTTTACGCCTTCCCCCCCCCCCCCCCAAAAAAAAGAAAGAATTGTTGGTCATGATTAGTAAGCTTGTCATCGTTAGTTACGTGATTAGATAGTACTGTATTATTACTCATAAACCATGTTTATGGTGTAGGTTATAGATGTCTTACAGATGTAACCTTATAACAATCATTCAGAAAAAATAAAGCCTTGTAAGAATGTAATGGCCAATTATACAATTCTATATATTTTTATATTGTTATATTTCATACTATCTATACAACTAATATGGATTTTTATAATTTAACATTACCTAGCACACTCGCTATTGTGATTTTTATCAGAAAAGATCAGATTTATTTAAAGGAATTTTGTAACTATCAAAAACTTTCATGAACAGAAAACTCCATTTTTAGCTCAATAAAATTTCGTTTCCCTTTCTTATTAAATATGTTATTAAATTTTAACTCGTCAAAGATTAGGGCAACTAAGAAAATCTGGCAAACATTAGTCATAGTTTTGTGACGTGTATGTGTCTGTTGTATTTCCAGTTTGTATTGGCTTGTTGCATACAAATATATATATACATATATATCATTCGTACCTGATTAAATATAATACTAAATAGTATCTTAATATCTTACATTCAAAGATGTTATTGTAATTAGGAACTTCTGTTTGCATCTATTTCACATGAGTGACATTATTTTCAATGTATTAATTGGTAAAAGTTAACTTGTAACGCAATTTTTTTACGGTTAAATAGTATTTGCAATAGAAATTGCAGTTATATTTGAATTGTCCTCTTATAATACGATTAAACGACAACTATGATAGTATATATTTGTAAAAACCAGAACCCTAACTGAATACACTACAAATATTTACTCATTACCTAAAGCAACCTGTGATTCAAATTTCAAATTATAGAATTATATTTCATTCATTTATTAGTAGGCCTTTCCGAGAAATCATGTTCAAAGATATCTATTCTTGCTTTATATAGTACAGTACTTTATCGATTAATAATGTAAATTCATCATTTTATTTTAGGCCTACTCAACTCATAATATTGCATTAATATATAGTTTTTATAACAGCTTTTAAATCAGACTTGTGCACACATACTTTCATTACACTTAAACTGGCAATAATTAAATGACACAGCCGTAAATGCCTGGGACCTGGTCCTGTTTGATACATCCTGTTAACAGAATTTAAGTATTTTTATACAAATAAATTTCTGTACCCTATACCTTCTAAGGAAGTCAAGAAATATAATATCCTGATGAAGAATAGTGGTACATATAGTGATGCCTATTAACGTAACTGATACGTAGTGGGAGGCTATAATTAGACAGGTCGCGTTAGAACGAAGTGTGCTATCTAGCGTAAGACGGGAAGCTGGGTCTGATAGGGGTGAGAGGCACAGACAAGTTTTTTGTGAGGGCATCTGGCCTAGTTTGTTAGTTACCGACAAGGATGCGTTGATTTACGAGGGCGCCGGGCTCGCGGGAACGCCCACCTCGCGCGGCCAAGACTCGCGGGCTGTCTGTCTGTGTGTGCAGGCGCAGCGACCACGACACAAGCTGACCTGTGGTCACGTCCCAGGTATGCCAACATTAGTACAGTACTCAGTTACCAACAAGACGTTAAATAACGAGGACGGCAAAATAGTTTTTCATTGTCTAGTGTTAAAGAGGAAAGAGTTCGGAAATACAGCCGGTACATTCAGTGCAGAATTCACTACAACAAGAAAGGTCCGAAGGCTAAAGAGGCCAAAGAGTTTGTACAAAAACAATTAATTAACTAAATTATCCATTATTATTTTTTTAATTAATAATTCAAGGCTACAACCGAGGGTGTCGATAATAATGACCTGTGAAATCACTATATGTCGCTTGATATTTGTTATATATTAATCAACAATTAATCACCTTTATGATGATTTCGCTGCGAAACCGCGATTACAGGGAATCTCCTCCTATGGGCGGGAGCATTGAGTAAATCCGGCACTGAGCACACTACCTCTGGAAAAGAAGGAACACGTGTTTTAACGTAATTAAAAAGTTAGTTGGCCTAGTGAAAGAAAATGCCTTAATTAATGTATATTAACAGTGTTCAGTCATGTTGTCGTATTATGGATTTTGAGAAATGTTTACCAGCTCGTAAAGCTGTCTAAAAACCTGAAAATGTAATGCAACATTGGAGTAATGCAGCCCATTTGTTTTTAAAATCAATAGACATGATTAGGACTGTTTCCAAAAAGTCAATTTAAAACAAGTGGTTGAATTTGTTATTAAAAACTAGCTGCCCGTGCTTTGCAACGGGGGAAAAAAATAATAGTGCTGCGCTCTTTTGTTAAACCTTGTAACTTTTTAATGCTATTGACCATCATAAAACCCAACGTGTAGGTTTATTGTATATAGTTGTCAATATTCTATATATATATATATATATATATATATATATATATATTATATATATATATATATATATATATATATATATATATATATATATATATATATATTTATATATATATATATATATATATATATATATATATATATATATATATATATATATATATATATATATATATATATATATATATATATATATATATATATATATATATATATATATATATATATATATATATATATATATATATATATAATATATATATATTATATATATATATATATATATATATATATATAATGGGTAAACATAGATCAGTTTCAAAAATATCCTATGTTATTGTGACTTAACCAAAAATATAATCTAATCTAATAGATAAACCTTATCACTTTAACCACCCGCCAGAAATGTTGTTTATAGAACGTTGCAGTCAATATTAATCGGAAACAGCATTTGTTTGGTTTGCTTATACTCTTGTTTTATTCCAACGAACAAGTTCAAAGGTAAATGCAAACAAGCTTGTTATGTTTTATTGCATGTTTGTCTTTTCAGTTAGATGTCACTCTGATCAGTGATAACTTTTCTAATTAATTTTTAATGCGTAATGAAATTTAAGCAATTTACTTTCAGCAGCTATTGTTAGTCAACTTGACGTACAATATACTGTAAAATATACAGTTATTTGTTAATGAATTATATGATCTTAATTATTATCAATCAAATATTAAATATAAGTACTGGTTGGACTCGGAAAGTATTTTTTTAAGGATTTAGTTGAAATATTTGGGTTCCTTTGGGTCTAAAAGGTATTTTTTTTGTAGTTGTTTTATTTTGTGTATGCTCGTGTGGTATTATAAATGTGCAATAAGGTCGGCCTTTCATGAAATGTGGTACGACGGTACTAAACCACGATTTATCGATTATTAACTTCAGCTTTTTCTATACAGGGTGTCCCGGAACTCTCTACCAATATTTTAGGGCATTGATCCTGGTAAGAAACATAACTAAATATCATATTTAAACTGTCCGGAAGTCCTTAGTTACTCACAACAGCCGCCATTTTTGTTTTTTTTCAGTTATTAATTTTTTTTCTAAAGAATGGTTAAACATACGAAATGGAAAACTTTTCACCAAACATTTAGGACAACTAGACAAAGCTACCAAAAAATTATCACGATTTTTCAAATTCATAAAACAAAATGGCGGCCATTTAAAATTTTTTGTAAAATCAATGGTTTTTAGTTATTTAAGAAAGAAAATTTTAAATGGCCGCCATTTTGTTTTATGAATTTAAAAATCTTCATAATTTTTTTGTAGCTTTGTCTAGTTGTCATAAATGCTTGTGCAAAGTTTCCATTTCGTATGTTTAACCATTCTTTAGAAAACAAATAATAACTGAAAAAAAACAAAATGGCGCTGTGTGAGTAACTAAGGACTTCCGGACATTTAAATATGATATTTAGGTACGTTTCTTACCTAGGATCAATGTCCTAAAATATTGGTAGAGAGTTCCGGGACACCCTGTATTTTTAAGAGTAATTCTATTTTTACAAGTCAGGTTTTAAATCACCATTACAATTGAAGAAACACTTGTAGGAGATAAGTTTTACTTAAATGGTCGATACGTATTATTATTCTTAGATCAATGCACCTTAACATTGGGGCTTAATACATAGCCTAACCCTTAATTCGTATTTGCCAAGAGCTTGTAAACTTAATCATTCAAATTCATTATAGTATACTTAGTTTTAATTAATACATTGTATATTATCAATCATAAACAAGTTTGTTAATGACACACAAGTAATTGACACGCAGAACTACATTGAATGTTTGCTCCGATTACATTTATTAAAATTGTCGGTTCTTTTCCGTTAATTCCACTATCACTACTTTTTTTATTGCTATTCCGATATTTTTAACAGTTAGCCTAGTCTATGAATAAATCAATTTTAAATGAAACTATTCTAAATAGTCCAACCAACCTAACTTGCCGATTTATCAAAAACTCTGGAAGTGAATAAACGGAATTTGCAATAAAAAGCAGTGGTGGTGAATTTATGGAAAAGAACCAAATTGTTTAAGAGTTTGCCTGGCATTACTTTGTATATACGTTTGATTTTTATGCATTTCATTGAACACAGATGAACGAATTTGCATGCTAGACCGCATCTTAACGGCTTTAAAATGACTTTCCTGTGATGATTGGTAGAGAGATATACTTATCGCCTGTATCACTTGATAGTCAATGATCTCAGTCTTTCACAGTTATTAAAAAAATGTGGTCAACAACTCTTTGCGTACTTGCTTCAATCTTTGAGCAGCCATATCACATGAATAAGGCATATACATTTTTCATGTATGACATGGCGTACACAAGCTTGTTTTTGTATAACAAGGTTTTTTACACGGTCGAACTCAGCAAAAACACAAACTTAAATTGGGAAGATATATCTATAATTTATAAACAAGAAAAAAAATATTTTATACGATTAGTTAGGTTTTAACTGCACATTTTATTAAGGCGAGGATAAACAAAAATGAACCCTTAACGAATTAAACCATGGAGAAAATAACCATGGTTTATTATGGAGAAAATAAACAGTATTGTCCATAGTTTCATGACCTGCATATGATTTCATGTCGGTATCGCTGATACGCAATATATTCTTGCAGAAAATTTAATGAAGTTCAACAAATGAAACTCTTCACCACAGAGTGCTCTATAATAAGCTCTGAAAGTAGCCAAACACACAAATTTTCAATTACTAAATCTGTAGGTTTTGAGATTCCATGAAAATTTTTTGTCCTAAAATACTCTATGTAAAATACTGTATTGAATCACAAATTTTTACTTTTTTTGTTTTTGTGCCTCGTTCTTGTCTATACTGCATAACAGCTGATAATAAATATCAGGGCAATGTCCATGTATAATTGTATATTGTCGTTACATTATAAAGGATGCATTGTTGAGTTAGCACTGGCATGCCTATTGGCGTGTTGTATTTACACAGCAGCTTCTGGACTGTATCGGTTTTTATTTACACCTCGCCAGCATGTGTGGAGATGTTAATTGTTTATTGGCCGTTAATGGCTCCAGAGAAGCATCTGCTCCCGTATAAACTGCAGCAATTCTGTGTCCACAATAATATTACACGAACACGAATGATACACATTGTATGCATTGATCCTGAATACTCCATTGACCTTAATGTAAAAGTAGCATATAATTTCTCATCGTAATATGTTGACACACTTTTATATACATTTCGAATATAAAATCATGTATATATGGTCGTTTGCGTACAATAACACTCATAGTTGACTTGTATTGTAATGTATTATTTATATTCAATCTAGCACAAACAATAATGATGGATTATTGATTATTGGATTATACATAGCATTAAACCTATGCATGATACGATGTAATTTAATAATAAATAGCCTTTTGCCAACTTATTTTTTTCGTGCACTTTGAAATTGAAAATCAAAATAACCATCCTAAAGAGGACATGTCCCCTTATCTTTCAACCATGCTAACATTCCGAAATTCCACTGCATTTACCACACATTGTTAGAAAATCCACTGCAAGACCAAATCAAGTCTGAGGAATATCATTTATGATGCCTTCTGCCCATTACTCTAGGTAATGAAAGTCGTCTTTCGAGATACAAAATGGATAAAAGACATTAGGTCGTGGCCACTGTAATTTGAACACTTCGTCTATGAGATTAAGGAGCGGCGTCTGGTCAGCTTAAAGAAGATCGAGCTGTGATTTCTGTCCGACCCACGCGGCCCGCACCCTTGTTGGGGCTCAAATTGCTCATAATTTATATGCAATTAGGCTCCGATAGTCACGTTACATATTCTATTTTATCTGGATCACCTATCGATTATCCCTGGCTGATGTTACTCCTCTCAAGTCTATTGAAGTTTATTGATTGGCTGGATTATCTTTTAACCAAACCTGTGTGTTACTAACTACTAAGAGGGCTTTGTCTCGAATATTGTAAAAATATCGTAAACATTTTTATTGAATCGATACAACCTGTTGGTCCAAATTACAAAAATGTATTTTTGCTAGTGTATTTCTGCAAAAACATTTGTAACAGATGCATAAAATATTCATTTAAAGTATACAGTAAAACACAGACGTGTATTGCAACTGCAGCAGTAGAAGCAGTCAAACACGGACGTGTTCTGCCATACAGCAGTAGTAGCAGTCAAACACGGACGTGTATTGCCACTGCAGCAGTAAAAGCAGACAGACACAGACGTGTATTGCTACTGCAGCAGTAGAAGCAGTCAAACACAGACGTGTACCGCCACTGCAGCAGTAGAAGCAGTCAAACACATACGTGTTCTGCCACTACAGCAGTAGAAGCAGTCAAACACAGACGTGTATTGCCACTGCAGCAGTAAAAGCAGACAGACACAGACGTGTATTGCTACTGCAGCAGTAGAAGCAGTCAA
Organism: Macrosteles quadrilineatus; assembly: GCF_028750875.1. Taxonomy (NCBI): domain Eukaryota; kingdom Metazoa; phylum Arthropoda; class Insecta; order Hemiptera; family Cicadellidae; genus Macrosteles; species Macrosteles quadrilineatus. Next base: position 27,746 of record NW_026542608.1, read on the forward strand.
ACACAGACGTGTACCGCCACTGCAGCAGTAGAAGCAGTCAAACACAGACGTGTATTGCCACTGCAGCAGTAAAAGCAGACAGACACAGACGTGTATTGCTACTGCAGCAGTAGAAGCAGTCAAACACAGACGTGTACTGCCACTGCAGCAGTAGAAGCAGTCAAACACAGACGTGTATTGCTACTGCAGCAGTAGAAGCAGTCAAACACAGACGTGTACCGCCACTGCAGCAGTAGAAGCAGTCAAACACAGACGTGTATTGCCACTGCAGCAGTAAAAGCAGACAGACACAGACGTGTATTGCTACTGCAGCAGTAGAAGCAGTCAAACACAGACGTGTACCGCCACTGCAGCAGTAGAAGCAGTCAAACACAGACGTGTATTGCCACTGCAGCAGTAAAAGCAGACAGACACAGACGTGTATTGCTACTGCAGCAGTAGAAGCAGTCAAACACAGACGTGTACCGCCACTGCAGCAGTAGAAGCAGTCAAGCCCAGACGTGTATTCGTCACTCGTCGCGGCCTGGCGTGCGTCTGTCAGTCAGCTTGTCTGTTTGGAGATTCTACTCCACCTCAGACATGCTATCAACACTTTAACTGTAAACTCAGCTTTAAATAATCTGAATTAAATCTATAACTCTTTTTAATAAACGGTGAGTAAAATTGAATTTTTTTAAATTTTCAAATCAATTTAATGATATCTTCTTTACTGCTTAAGTGTATAGACAATGCAGATTTCTTTTGTTTATAATAAACGTTGAGCTGCTTTATCAGTCAGAAATGTTATGTTTTTATTGGATAACTTTTAAATTTAGATTTGATCGTCTTTCAGTCAGCATTGATATAACATTGTAAGGCTAGACGCTATATCTACAGAATTGATCTTAGTACAACGACACACCGAGGCTAAAGGTCAAGTGTCAGTTAATAATTATACTGTACTCACGACCTTTTTACAACATACCATATATTGTCATCATCTTCAGAAATTTGGTGTATTGGTAATGCCGTTTTACCAAATATAAGGTATATCAGTAAAAAAGCTAATCCGTTTAATGTTATAGTCTTTTCCTTGTATATTCATCAAACGTATCTCATTTATATCTGACTATGTCATTTAATCCATTTGCTCAAATCTCCACATGTTATTTAGTAATAATATACCCTTTCAAAGATCAACATTTTTACTGCAATATCACCACCACGCACTGAAAAAATTAGGAAAATGTTTGACTAAAAGTGATGTCAAATACGAGCAAAGCCGAATCTTAGAGAATGGTTAGTATACTTTTGTTCATGATGTTTAGGTAGAAAACTACTTCCATGATGCTTAAGGTAGGCTTATGATGCTTTCTAGGTATATAAGAATGAAATAGGTAACTCAAAGGGTTTTGATTGATCACTCAAGATTCCATCGATGGTTATATAGCAACTACAAGAAATCCCTTCATTTTAATATACAAATTATTCATGCTAAATAATGTTTGCTAGTGGTTTTTAAGTACTAATAATAATTTCAATATCAATGTTCTATATTCATATAAAAATGTATGTATGCCCGTCTGTCCTTTATGCATTGCCTAAGGAATCATCCGCGCGCCATGCAACTTTTAGATGTTTCTCTATATATGCCCGGGGATGTTTGTGTGAAATTACATTTTCCAAAAATCCAACTGGGGTCTGCCCCAGTAGTCAATAAAGCTCCCATGCTTTCTTTATGGAGAAAACAATTTTAATCGGGGCAAGTGGAGCTCATAGGGATCAGGCCTTATACAAATTTTGTATCACATCAGGCAATAACAGCAGAACAGCAGAACATATACATATTAGCAAAACCTACCAAGGTTATTTAGACAGTGAGAATGTGTTTTAATAAAACAATCCTAATTTTTTTATGGTTTATGGTTGCCATGATGATTACCAATTTTATCAACATAAATGTATGTATCAATGGATGATAGCATATGTTAATAAACAAGCAAATGTACGACCTAAATAGAATACTGTACAAAGAAAAAAACTTTTGGGCAAAGAATAAAAATGAATTTATTTCAATCAGCTGAACCTAGCTAGGAAAAACATATTTAACCTATTAAAATATGCTATTATAAACACGGGGATTTATTATTAACTTAAGTGCAAGCATAGAATCCTCTAATACGGCAAGACAAAATATTAGCAGCGTGTCAGACCCGGCATACTGAAACAGCTCTTACACCACGGGTTCTGTTCAAGTATTCGTGTCCTACACTAATTTATAATGGAACGTATGCACAATGTTTATGTTTACAATTATTTTATTCCCGTTATCGCCATGGCAATTGATAGGCATTTTATTAGATGAGGCTATGGTTAGATTTCTTACATAATGTAAAATTGGAAGTCGATTCTGATCTGTTTTTTTTTTTTATGTTGAAACGTTAACTAAATTTACTTTATTCTTTTTTATTTATGTTATTATTTAAAAACCTTATTATTTATCTGAATAACTGAGAGTGGAAATAGTTTAAAACAGCAGTTTGTAACTATTTAGTACCGTATATTATAAATTTATTGTTTGCCTAAATTAGTTATTGGAAACTCGTGGTTTTACCAATTTTGCATATATATATATGACGGAGAACATGAAACGACAAATTAAAGAGATATAAATAGGAGTGTAAAGGAAATGGTCGGGCAATAAATAAATGGACTTAATTTGGTAGCCAAGTATACAGTACGTAATCACCATGGGAACCAGCACATCAAATAATTGAAACATGAAACCCGTGCACTTTTATATCGTTAAACCCCATAACCCCCCCTCCCAGCATAAAATCCCACTCCATTGGTCCGAGCATGCTAGTTCGCAAACTCGTTCGAATAAACGTAGGTTTACACGACAATTCATCAAAATGGGACGAAATATAAATGTGCGTTAATTTCATAGATATTATATTATATATATATAATATATATTAAATACGTTTTTGACATAAGTTGACAAAACTTTTCATTTTATATGATTTAACTTTAATGATAGGCTATACATTTATAGGGTACAAATCTATAGTGAGAGCCTATAAATACAGGTTGGCCTACATTAGATGTAATTGATTCATTCTGCTGCTATCTCTGTGTTACTGTTAGAACGATTTTGTATACGACACATCCATCACTATCACTTAACATTTGTAGTGAAAGTTAATTAACCATGGTGAAATAGTAATGGTCACATATTTTCTATATACCTGTGTTTACACTAAATTAAGACAACTGGGGTTTTGTGGTTTGGCGCATGTTCCACTAGGGAGAAGCCATTACCGTATATACAAAAGCGATTAACTTTTTGATTTTGATATCCCCAAAGGCCAAAAACACGATTTGTTGAAGTGTTTATATATATATTTATATATATATACCAAAGCTATATACATACAAACATGTACACATAGATACAAATATATAATACAAATATACTGCAAAACAATATCTTTTGGATAGATGACATTGACCAAATAAGATTACTTAAGTATACTTATGATTTTCTCCAAACAAAGCTCGGTCCCCAGATACTGTTCGTAATTCGTATCAATTGTTTACACCATTATAGTTGTTGGGTATATGAAAATATTGAATTTAAATTAAAAGCACATGTATAATTTTGCTGTTGAGGTAAGATAAGAGATAGTTAGGGAGGGACTACATTATTTTAATCGTATAGTATCCTTAGCTTAACAAGAATCACGTAGTGGCTAGACAAGCTGTGAAATAATGGTAAAACAGTAAATGGTGATGAAAAGCAATTACGGCACATATTGTGTTGGTAAAAGCCGTTAGATGTGTGAGTTGCCGTAATTTGATCACCTCCTGCGAGAATTACAGAGTGAGCTGGGCCGCGACGGGTTTGAATTATAAGTGACTTGGACGGTCCAGTGAAGTTGTTGGAGGAGGTTGGCGGAGAACTCCATAAAGATATTTTCAACAAAACAGAACTCATTGTAGTAAAATTACAACCTTACTGAAAATACTTTACCGTGCAACACTTTAGTAGAAGAATTTCACACAATGGTAAAAGATTTACCTCTTCAACACTAGTAATTTCTGAGGGTAGAATTAATTTACATGGTAAGTTTGGTATACACCAGTTCCACTATAATTATTGTTAGGATGCATATACCTCTTTATAATCACTTAGAGGGGGTTGTGAATAAGTTGTAATTAAATATAACATGTGCAATGTGTACATTATGACTTTAGTAATCAGGTTTTTGTCTACCATCTAGTTGCTTAAAAAAAGACGGTGATAAGAAACAATCTATGTATTTACTAAATAATAATGTGAAATCTGATAGCGAGCAAACGAATCAAATAATTGTCCTTTAATATCCTAAGCGCAATAGCTGTTAAATATAGTTATATGGATTATAGTAATGACTGGTCTATTTCACAGGATTTTACCTGACACAATGTCAAACTTTTGTGAGTTAAACCAAAATTATATAAATTTTAAGTTCAGAATCACAAAATATATAGAAGGGTTTAAAGACACATTTTGTTAATTTTAACAAAGACAGTTTTACTGGTAGCTAAAGTTATGAATATATGTTACAAAAGTTGGAGCAGTCGTTAACCAAGAATAACATCTTAAAGAAATGCATTATTTGGAAGTATCAAAAATACTTTCAATCTCGGACTATTGATGCAGCTTGACATTCCATGTTCATGTTTATTTTATTTAAAAGTTTCAATATATTTTGACGTATTTTAACTAAGCCACCGACAGAGTGATCTGATGAAAAGTTCCAATTCTATAAATGATTGTAAAATGTAATAATGTAAATTAAAGATGAACCCACTTGCAAGCCGAGTCAAATTTTATTGATAAGGCATCTTATTGGAAGCTTAAGCTAAGGTGTTCAATAAATAACAGAAAAATTAAGAAGCAATAAAACATAACAATAAACTTATTAATTTACAAATACAGAAAAAATACACTCAAGTTCACGATTTCATCCATGAAAAATTATGTCTTTCAAATGACCTCTACCATTGTCCACCCAAAAAACCAACCTTGTTTGAGTAACTTCACGAACACACTGTGAACCCGCGAAAGCCATGCCAGACATTTACTTTTTTACTGTAAATTCTTTTTGAAGATTTTTTTTTATTTTATATATTGCTTACCCAGTAACAACAGTCCGGTTTGTTAAAACTACCACAGAAGTGGAAAGGAGTTTCGTCAGACATTATTAAAAGCTCGAGGATTTTATTATTAACCTTTAGCATTAACTTGCAAGAGTGTTTAAATAAACATCAGACGTAATCTATGGCCACAGAACGAGATGTTAATTCATCTACAAAAACCAGTTTGGGGGGATTCAAATTCAGATGTAAACTTGAAACATAGAAACATGTTACATGTTACATGCTGGTCTTCTTACACTTGATACCAGATTTTCCTACTCCTTAGCTGATGCTCCTCTGCGTACGGACTCTGACTTCCTAGGACGTTTATTCTTCCGAAAGGATCCCTTAATTTTCAAATTCAACAACCATCTCAAGATAGTATTCCTAGAAGGATCTGGTTGATGACGGTGGACAGTGAATTATTTCGAACGAACGTCAATTGATTAAAATGGCGGTAAATTAAATGGCATTTATTTGAGTTATTGTTTATTGTAACAGATCAAAATTTACCAACAACAATAGCTGAGTAAAACCATTAGTTTTTTATGGACCTCCAATTGTATAAACTAAATAAGTACCAAATGTTACGAGGTGAATATTGAAAAATAATATTTACTATTATCTAGTTCAACAGGGTTCCTTTTTCTAGGTAAAATAAGAACTCTGTTGGGCCAAACGGGTAGGTTGCGTACATCAGTGTCTGGAGGCCAAGGGTGAGGCCATATCACAGGTATACTAGATGAACCCTTGGTAGCGCCAGCGCGTGCCAACACAGCTGTAAACACGGCTGTAAACGACAGCGAGGCTAGGTCGGCGCCGCCTGCACTTCATTAGCAGGCTATAAAAATCGACCTTTATGTAAGTTACGACAAGACGGGTACACTTCATTCCCTGTCAAAGCTGTGAAGTTGAGAGTTAACAACTTCACCATCACTATATGTGATATGTAGCTTCATTGGTCAACATTAATTTACTTCACTCCGATGCTAATGGAGATCTGCGACCAGTCTTCAAGTATTTCATTAGAGTTGAACTAGCAGCCCACTGAACACAAGGCCAACTCCATATTCACTCAGATAATATTTTTATAAGTGTAGTTGTTAGCTAAAAGCGATAAGGCATATGAGGGTTGAGTATGGGTAACCGTTATAAAACTGTCAATAGCTTAACAGTTGAAATACGTTGGTATTCAGACAACCAACTAGTATACAGATTGATATTAGTTCAATATTTAAATCAAACATTAGGTATAGTAAAATAAATTTTTAATTTGTGGTGAACAACTTTAAATACATTGGGGATGGTTATTATTATTATTTTTATTTTATTTATTTATTTTTTTAGGTTGGCGGCCTCTTTGATCCTTGCATTTGCCCGTCCACATTAAAGATCTGTGCGCGGAACGTATCCAGCAAAGCAAGTGGTGAGACGGTAGAGTAAGAAGGTGAACTTTACTGAATTAACGTTTTGGCAGTGTCCAGGATCCGAACCCACGACATCGCTGCCTTAGGCCCAAAGTCCGTGACGCTACCAACTGAGCAACCAACTCACCAACTAAAATAACGCTTTATAGAAGATCGTGTGCATTTGATCTTTCTCAGTGGATTCAAAATAAACAAAACTGGTGTTTTACACTGTAGACATATTTTTAATGGGCCTATCTCTAAAGAAACATATTAAGAACATAGTCATGTTGTTTTAAAAAAATAAGCAATTATTTTTATGAAAATATTTTAAAAAACATATTTTAATGTAAAATGAAGTAGGATGTCACAAGTTATTAAAATTAATTAAATATAAGGATTTATAATACACCAGCCCAGTAGGATATAGTAATTATTTGGGTGAATAATGCAAGCCAGCTGGAGGTTGGCGGTGTTGTGTTATGATGAGAGATGGTGACCCGAGTAATGAGCAACTGGGGCGTTTCATATGCTTCCATCTATCTCCTTCCACTATATACATCTACATAACCCAGTTCAAACTGTATGCCAAAGATGTTTAATATCCATGTATATAATAAGTACTCATGTCCTTTTGATAAATGAATACAGCGGTATTTTATAAATCGATCTATTAAAAGGTAATTTGGACTATAGACAAGATAAAACTAACACAAGTTTTGAATTTGTGTTTATTTTATATAACACTTCTTTAATTTTGTTGACTTTTTGTTGTGCAAAAAAATGAATACATTTTAACATAACCAATATTTTATTATTTTAAGATTGTTTTGTTTGAAAAATTTTGTTTTTGGGACCAATAAAAATACGTACTTATAAATCCCATAAAATAATGATAAATAATGATCTTACTATAGTAATAATAATAATGATATCTGCAAGTGAACAATTTATCTCTAGATTGTGACTTGAGGTTGCAGAGGTTATTTTTTTCTCCATGGATCTAGTTTTATAAATCCTGCGATTTCCACCAACTATACACAATATGCAATATACCAATTTTCAAAGTAAGCCCAAAATCGAAATATTTTATTTGTTTCTTGTCTACAACACATTTTGTTCATGCGTCTTAACATGGTATAAGACATTAGTTTTAATTCTTCAAAGTTTTTCTTTTAATACCGATAGTTAAGTATAAAACTGGGCTATTTATTTCTGTTCTAAACAATTTTAAACTTCAATATGTCCCAACTAAACATAACTGTACAAACCATTATTGCTATGACCAGCTGTGACATTTTAAGGGACTATTATGTAGGTGTTTTTGGCGTGACTTCTCAATACATGCTGATAATGACAGAAGGATTGTTCATAATTAAATATAATGACCAGTCAACACACTGGGTTACTCCACCACTACCGTCACTGGTCCGTCCAAGTCACTTAATTCTAACTCGTCGCGGCCCAGCTCACTCTGGAGGTGACCAAATTACAGAGGCTAACACACATAACGGCTTTTACCAACACAATTTGTGCCGTAATTGCTTTTCATCATCGTTCATTGTATCGCAGCTGTTTCATAGGTTTTATATATTTGTACGTGACACTCGTTATAGTCCTGTTTCATGAGGTCTTTTTTACTCCCCTAACATAATTTTAGGAAAATGTTAAAAGAAGATATTAATACTACAATTTTCCTTGACATATTTTTTCGGTTATTATTTTATTTACTTTTTATCTAGGACTCAAGCAATTATGTTACAAAATTTAATGCTATAAAACTACATGCTTTTAGTGGTCCTTATTTTATTAATATACAAGACTATTTTGTTTTGAGACAGGAAAATTTGAGACCACATGACCCTTTTTCGCAAAAATGCGATAAACATAAAGATTTAAACATTATACAATCGTTTAACAACATAGAAATTGTGATAAACATGAACCAATTACGTTTGTTTGGCAAACAAATGCAAGAAAATGTATTAAATAGATTTTTATTCAAATTTAACATTTTATTTACTTTTTTTGTCATTAGTGATTATTTTATTATATATTATACTGTATTTATTTTAAAACTGTTAGACAAGTCAGCATAATGCTGTTCATAGCCTAAATAACTGAATGTGAACAACAACTACTACCGTACTACTACTGTCTACTACTGTAGTGATGACCTCGTGTTGTAGTTTCTCTGCAGGTGGTGTAATAATTTCCACCAAGCTCGTGTTCTCACGTCAACAGCTGTCCTAGCCTAGGGCTACGCCACCGTCCAACACACACACTCTTGTAGCCTACCCAGTGGCTCATCAATATGGATATGTTTAAACACTTTTAAAATAACATAGGTGAATCTACACACATTCCGTGTATATTTAATATGCAAAGTGGTGAACAAGTGTCACAATAAACTAGTTTGTTCTTTATACTAGAGTAGTATGTTTGGTAATATTTTACTTAGAGAATCCACTGTTATCGAATATTATTAGGAATGCGTTTGATTATTTTTCAGACCAATTGATAAAACTTAGGTTAATGTACAATATAAATTTGTGTAAAACGTGAATCATGTTTATTACATTTATATGTTTTACAATAGCTTTGTAATTAATAGGCCCAGTAAATGTTAGGCTCAGCTTAAATAAATCTTAAAGTAGATGAATTTACAAATGAGTTAGACATAAAGATAGTAACACTATTAACTCCAAAATTGTTGTAACTCGTGGAACTTATCATTAAAATGTGTTTATTGTATTTATATGACTCCAATCGTATCGTGTCTAAATATTTGGCATTAGTACGCAAAGTCAAACCTTTAAAAAAACTTTAAATACTTGCTATTAGGCAATCCATTCAACTCGCTGTCGCAAGTGGTTTCGGCTTATATATTGATCCATCATCAGGTGGTACAAGGACTTCCTTTCTTCCTATGAAGTGCGTCACATTTAACACATAAATAAATACACATTTACAAGACACGATACGAACACGGAAAAATATTTATTACAGGTAACTGATCAGTTGTAACAGACGACGTTACCGGCGGTGTTTGAGTCCAGACGGCGGAAAGACGGAAATCCTTGTGCCGCCTGATGATGGATCAATATACAGTCCGAAACTAGTTGCGACAGCAATTTGCATGAATTGCCTAATAGCAGGTATTTAAACCTTTTCATTATTATTTGGCAATCTGGAGGCTAACATCACAATGAAGTCACTTTTGGTACAAGTTTCCTAATTTATTTAAACATTTTTAAATCATTAACAATTTGCAGTAAAATACCAAATTAAAGAGGTTAAGAAGTCTTAAATCCAGTTATTTGTTTATACTTTCTTCGACGAGCAATGGTTTATTTTTAACTACAGTTGAGGCATGGTTGGTAAACAACTTGCAGGGGTCAGGCAACTTAGTTTTTGAGTTTAAGGTCCGTTGCTTCTTTGTCTTTGCTACCATGGCAATACTTTACACAAACTACAATGGAAAAGCTAAATTTGTAAATTATAACATGTTTCTAAACCAAGAAAAAAAGTAATTAACATGCCAAAAGAGTAAGTTAGTGAGCAAGACTTTACTTTCAAAATCTAGGTTAAATCTTTGACTATCGATACAACTTCAGTATCCAATAGTCAATAGTTAAATGCAATATTGTGGCATTCTACTGAATATAAAAAGTAGAAACCCACATAGGAATTAACTACATCCTATTTATTTTAAGTAACATAACGAGTAAATAAATTAAGCAAACAGTAAGTTTAATAGTCTTTCACTTTGATTAATGGGTGGAGAATGACTGTGAAATATTGCTGGCTTTATCTTCCCGTGTCTTGACAGGTTAATAGCCTCAGCACTTTGTTTACCATCCACAAAAACCGAGTATACTTTATTGTTCTTTGCTTCTTAATCAAGTCATGACAAGGTTTATAAGTTATAAGGTACACATTGGATGTAACTTCAAAATAGGAAAGATGAGAGATCCAACAGACTCTGGCTCATCTCATCTATTTCCAAAAAGTGTATTCTCAAAATAGGTTTCTAACCAGGTGTCTTATGCAGAGAAGCCTTTGTGGTAATTAGTTATTTTTCAACTAGTAGGCCTATATTTTGTTCGTATTAGATAAACACAAGTATACTACATTTCTTAGGAGTGTGCCCCTGTAACATAGAATAATAGCCAATGATAGTGGCGTAAAGTAACATTACAAAATCCACTCAATATTCATAGGTATTGAAACTTAAGGTCAGGTTTGGTATATAGTACTTGAATAAGCTTAATAATTTTGATATTTATTACTTGAAACAAATGCCAGCCAAGTCTCACATATTTCTAAGGGAAAGTTTATTCATTTAGTAATACTCTATTTAACTTTTAGTGATGATGAATACCGACAGAGTCAAAATAGAAAATATGGCTGTATTATAACGATTCAAATTGTAAAAAAACCCTTATTTTGTACTTTTTCATATTGAGGAAATATCATTTGTATTACTAGAACTCTACTTTATTTATTTTTAATGGGTTTTTTCTACAAATGTTGTTGGGATTTCATTCTAAAGGGATTGTTTGGAAATTAAAATCGTGTTTGGAACCAGCCCTATTTACCCGGCACATTTATGTGTAATTTTTTTACCAGTATATTAGGCACAAGAGTTATAGTGCATATTTGTTTTTAATAAATTTTATAACATATCAAAAATAATAGTTTAAAGAAAAAAATTATTGTTTGAGTAAGAAATATGGAAATAAACATTACAAAAATACATAATGGGCATCCGGTTCTGGAGAATGCAAACCATAGGACCAGTTAGTGGTTTAAACGTTTCTCAATAACATTGTTCACAGGGTAACTAGAAGGTCCGACCGAGCCGCACGATTCCCTGATAAACTGCTCCTAATAAAGGCACTACCGAGGAGGTGTCTGATAATTTAGAGGCAGCCCTGAGGCCCCGAGCACTCGGCCCGCTCTGTAATCCACACCAGAGGTGATCAAATTACAGTGGCTAACACTCATAATGCCGTTTACTCACACCGTCTGCAGCTTGATTGCATTTCATTACAACTATCTATCGAGTTGTCCTCGCTTTTAAACCACTTTATTTAATGGTTGTTAATTGATATGGCATACAAATTGCCCTAATAGCTCCTGTCTAAGTTAGTTGTCTACACATGTAGGGTTATAACAACTTAAGAAAAGGTGTTAATCTTTAGGTACAACTTAAATCCATCCAAAGTTTAAAGCAATTTTATTAACAAACGTTTTTTTTTTTAATCTCCCTATCAGCTGAAACAAGGTTATGTTTATTAGTTGTTTTACCGCTTAGCTAAAGATCTAACAACATAAATCAAGTATATTATTGCATATCATTATTATCAAAATTGCAAGTATGTCGGTAATGCATTATAGTTAAATAAAATACCAAATCGTCCAACTGATCTAAGCTTCGTCAAATAGATCTAAATCCTTCTAGAAGCATTAGAGTCTAAAACAAAAAGTTTTACTATACTTCCATTTTAGGTTTTAAAAAGTAAACGTTATGGTTTACAGTTGAACAGAATCTACAAAATACAATTAAACACACGTTTCAATAATCACTGAGGGAGAGAGCTGGAGAAGGTTGTAATGAAACATTGTTGACTTTAAACACTGAAGTGTGATTGCAATCGGCCTTTGCGCGGTTTCAACTCGCTGAGTAAAGCTTGCAAATGAAACTTTTGCTCGGTATTTGATTAAACTTGCGGTGATACTTACATTGTATTTAAAATTTACACTATCCTACAATCTCAATTAGTGTACCTATCTACTTCTCGATGTTGCCAGTCGATGTAATCAATCTTTCAACAATTCCACTTATCAAAAAGGAAAAAATAAAATCAATACAAATAAGAATTTTGGGCAACATTTAATAAGTGTACAAACAATAAAGTTTTTATATTAATCAAAACATGATACATCAGATTGGATTCCAATGCCATGTGTGAACATAATATAGTTTAAGAACGTCGTTCTAAACAATAAGGTATAAGTTGGGATTTGTTTGATAATTGATTGTGAATTATCAACATACTGTTCACGAAACGAAATACTAAATTTAAAATTCTTGCACCGACGTTATTTTATCGATGGCTTGTTTTCTATAGTTGTTCCACACTGTATTGTCCCCCCCCCCCCCTCTTTTGAAATGGTGTTACTGTATTTTACCTTTAGTAATACAGATATCTTTGATTTGGTTCAAACCTCTGATATGTGATACCTAAGAGGAACCAACCTAAGAAACACATACCTGTTAGTTTTTTTTTTAAGGATACATTATTTTTTTATTTGTTAAACGTTTTGCCTACAGATTAACAATACTGGTGACGCTACAGAAGGCATTGATCCCTGTAAATTTCACAGCTTCTTTGCCAAGACGTGAGCTATCAGCTCGAATCTCCCCCTCTTTTCATGAATAGCTTGTTTTAAATGATCCGCACTTCTTAACAAGTGTATTCTCTTGCAGAGCCCCTTTATGCCCAAGTTTGTTATCTTTGTTTCAAAAATTAAGAATAATTGTAGACGCTTTGGTAATGTACCTAATTAAGAAATGGTGAATGGGATAACCTTTGTTTTATACTAACAATGAATATATTTTTTTACATGAACACAACTTCAAAGACAGTGTTTAATTTTTGAACCAAATGGCATCCTGAGAAAAGTCTCAAGATGCTTTTTGATATCATCCAAGTCGTAGGCGTATGTTTAAGTCTATTGGGGTTTCTTCTATTCTATACATTAATACACTGTGTACAAAGAAAAATAGTATACAATCGTTTTAGATAATGCTTTTTGACATTATAATCTAAGTAAAGTAAGCTGTCACAAAAAAGTAACGTCATGCGAAATAAAAAGGTAAAAGTTCATGGAATTCCTTTTCAATGACATATTTTAAGACTTATTACATAGCCACTTCTTGATATTTCCAGTTTATGTAATCATTATGCATCAACAGTTATTATGTCTGACAACATTTACGTAGACGGGCATTTCTATTTTCGTCCAATGTTTAATTTTAGAGAGCAACGGTCAAAGTCGTAAATTCCTTTTATACCTAGTAAATAAATATGACCTAAATGAGTTTGGATTCCACTATTTGTACAAGAAAATAAAGAAAGCAAAATTATCAATCCAAAATTAAATAAAAGAGTATTCACTATTAAAAAAAATTATTGAAAAAGCTAGCTGGCAACACGTGAGAAAACGCTCCGGTCTGAGCTCTTCTGCCATGTGGTAACCAAAAGACATAAAGAATTGGACACTAATAACATAGCATTTTATAATAAAAGGCTAATATAAGTGCCAACAGAATATTTTTGGAATCATAAATATTACTAAGCAAACATCTAATCCAAAGGGGTGTTAAGGATCTTTTTGAATAAAAGTTTAGAGAATGCACTATTTTAGAACAATACATTTATACAATACCAAACACGAAAAATAAATTAAAAACTTGTTGCCAACAAAGCGGCGTTAAAAAGTGTGATTTTTTGTTAGCGGTCACAACGCCACTTCAATGTTGTAGGTCGCTCCGTTGCCCACAGAATAGCACGGCGGCGGCAGACAGTTCTCGCTTACCAGCCGAGCGCGATCCAGTTAGACAACTATTGTAACTTCACAATCGGTGTTTGTATACTATGATAATCTTGCCTACGAATGTCTTCACCCTTATACAGTACATGTGCATGATGAATACATATGTTTATATAAAAAAAAAACACTTGGACAAAATAACACATTGGTATTTACCAGTTTTTTTTTTCATTAACAACTACAATAGCTATAGTAACTGTATTAACTGTAGTGAATTCCTATAAAGTATTTAAATATGAATTTCATGCGCGTATTGAGCGAAGGTTTTACTCTCCACTCCTGCTTTTAGTTTACAAATACTGCTTTGAACACCTAAAACGATCCACAGAAATTTTGGCATTGTCATAGTAAACCAAGGAAGGTGTCCATTTGAAATGGACTCCTGGGCCTAATGGAAATCCTATGGGAATTAAAACGTTTTAAAATTGAACTTGGGCCTTTTGGGTGGGTTGGCCAATATATTGGTTTTACGAAATAACAACATTTATACAAGCATATTACAAACACAGAACAAAAGGTAGGATAATCAGATGAATGAACTTCATCGCAATATACTACAAAATGAATAACCAATTAAGTCTATGTTTCTGAGGAAAATTAATGCCAAAAGATTTAACATCAGTATTTGTGTCCACGTTGAATTGATATGGGTGGCCAGTTATTCAGGTCTGCATTGAATGCATCCATAAAATCAAATTTTGATAAAAATATAAAATTTAAAGTACCTTTAGTACTACAAAAGGCTTAATAAGAAAATAGTTTTCCGAGAAAAAATGGAACAAACATATTCGGCCACAAATTAGATTCGAACTTTGGAATTCGGACATTGCTCTTTGATTGCAAAACCAAAGGTGATGTGATGACTTGCTTATTTGCTGTGCTCTCAAAATGTAAATATATAAAAGGCAAAGCCCTCACTGGCTCACTCACTCACTCAGTCACTGACTCACTTACTGAAACTTGTCGGATTTATTTATTTCATACTAAGTAAGCTATTGATATTTTAATAAAAAAACACACTTTATTAGTTTCCCTGTAGCAGCTAACCTAGGTACACGTTAAACATAAATGTTAATTTAATAGATTAATTAATGAAAATCAATCCAGGCAAATGGAAATTCGCTGAGTCGGCAAGTTTTCTGCATCGGGGGTATTATTATTGTTTATATTACGTTGATAAAGATTTTCATGTTTACATATTTAATAGTGGAGCATTTAAACGTTGCTGAGTGCACAGGTGTGCTGCAATTACGGTTGAATATATTTAGACTCATCCAAAAGTAAAATAGTTTTCTGTGAAACATTCTGTGGTAAATCGGTGTGGCACAATTTCAAATCATGACTGATACAGAATGATGTGATTATTCAAAACTACAAAACAGACAGTGAAAATAAACATCTGCTTTTGAATTATGTTTATTTGTAAACAATTTAGTTCCAAAAGTCTGACATTGTAACCCTTAAGACCCTCTGGGGCTGAGTCCTTTTTGACAGATATACACCAAACTTCACACAAACCATCCTTGAATAATGCCTAATAATGCCTGAAAGTTTCATTACAACCCGTCTAGCGGTTTCGGAGTCCATAGGGTATATACTTACACACTTCTTCTTTTATAGATATCGATTGAAACAATCTGAGCCTATCATGTTATTAAGAAACCTTGCTAACAGTTAGTCCACGCAATGACATTAGATTCGTTGAGCGAAACTCCTAATGCTCTATACTGCACGCATGAGGTACAAATATAATAGTTATATTTGCTAGCTATGTTCAAGCATTTGCCTACTGTGCATGATTGGTATGCAAGCGTTTCCAAATAGATAATTTCGTGGTTACATTACTCAGAGTTATTTGACTATGCGCTTGCTCCGTTCAATATTGCATGCGAACAACTGCATCGTACACCTTGTTTTGATTCTTTTACTTACTACTTATAATATGATAAGTATTTGCCTTAGATGTTCAATGTGACTAAATAAATTAAATAATAACAATCTTGTCAAGGAAATGTTTTATTTAGTGCAGTACTGCATTTTTCGTGGTTCTTCGTTTATTCTTATATCCTTCGATGATATAAGATTTCTAGTCCTGAGAACTGTGAATATTAAACTGGAACAAGAGTTAGGATAAACAAACACAGTAATGTGCTTGATGAGGCATGCGGGCCATGTTTCACATAGAAGGGTGCAGATGGTTTTTAATCGTGGGGACGCGTCTCTTGTACCACTGATAGACGGGATCTTGGAGTACTCAGTAACCTTCACTATTGTTATTTTCTGTCTTAATTTTGTTAGAGTATATGCTTAATGAAAACTACTGCAGCACTTCAACGTAACGTTGCAATGTCTTTTCTCATAGAAACTCTCATCTCGAGGTGTATAGAAACTCTATAGAAAAAGGTCTTGTATTTGTTCCGTCTAGACTAAAAAATCAAAAAAAATCTAATAACACTGGTGCCATTTGTTGTTTTTCTCTACATGTGTGCGTATTTTTCCAAATGAAAACATAATCAACCCCCTTAAACAAATGGCTTTAATTTTTTACTTAAATCTATAATATGCTGTTAGATTGGATTTATATGCACAAAGAGTATAAGATTTTCTTATTCCTCAACCTTAAAAATGACAACCAAGGTTTCTTGACAAAATAACTTTCAAATAAGTTATTTTAAAAGAATTATGGAATGTTTCTTGATAGAATATTCTACACAGCTGTACATTAGCTGTACAAATTAGATTTTAATTTGTAAAACTAGTTTAACCATAACTAAAATATTCTAGTAACAACAATAGGAACAAATTAAAACACTAACTTATAAAAAAAAAATGGGACCAGAATAATTTAATTATCTTATTTAAATTTTATTTTTAAACCTACCTTACCGATTGAATTAATTTTAGGATCTTCAATAAATAAATTCCTACTCGTTTGGTAAAGTCCATTGTTCAAATATATTTAAGAAAGAAAATTTTAAAAGGTCGGTATTTATCATTGATTTAGAATTCGGCAATTTGCGAGCAAATTTGCTCTATCTCTACGCGTATCAAGTTAGGGGTCGATCATTATAAAATATGGTAAAAAGGAAATAATAGTTAACTGATAACCTGGATGATTTTCAGAAAAATCCAAATTCAAAACAATTTTGGTAATGACTAAAAGAAAGTAATATAGTTGAAAAAACAATCGGCAACTCTCAAGTCCTAAATACATAGAAGACAATTATTATTAATAAATAGTTTGATAAGATGGAATGTTATTTGACGCAGATACAGATTTAATTGAGTCTTGTACCAAAGAAAGCAAATAAGGAATAATACATTTATTTGACTTCAAACAAGTCTAAAAACACTTTTATATTACTACTTGGTAATTAGTTAAATGACCGGGGTTAAGCTGTAAACCAGGATCAGCTGAGGAACGGTTGCTAATAAAAGGTAATTGTATTATGTATTACTCGTATTATTATTGTTGTTAAAGGACTGTCAATTTTCTTTCATGATCAAACCTGGGTTTGATATAATGGTAAAATGACTCTGGTTTTCAAGGATCTATTTGATAAATAAACTAATATAAGCTATATAAACAACAAACTGTTGACGTGATGAGCTGGAAACAGTACTCTGATTGGTGATAGGACCCGTAAAGCTTTCAATTCAATTATCACTCAATAAAAACCTTGAGTCTACTTCACTAGGAAAACAACTGTGTGACATCATGCATTTTTAGACCCGTTTTGATAAGAACGTCACTACACCATGAATATAAATGTATAACACTAAATAGTTTTTTTCAAAACTAATTATATTATTTGTTTTTCGCTACACTA
Source organism: Macrosteles quadrilineatus (assembly GCF_028750875.1). Lineage (NCBI taxonomy): Eukaryota > Metazoa > Arthropoda > Insecta > Hemiptera > Cicadellidae > Macrosteles > Macrosteles quadrilineatus. The sequence goes on from NW_026542608.1 coordinate 45,771, forward strand.
CTGTGAAATGACCTGTTTTCGTTTCATGTTTATCACCTGCCAAAAATCATCATTACATTGTTTACTTCGGTAAAAGAGTGTTTACTATACGAAAGTAATGTTTACTATCTTATTTGGATTTTTCCAACGTAAACAAACAAATAGTTATTATTGTTTGATTAACTGTTTTTATTTTCAACAACCAAAGTACTTTAAATTGAAGGATTAACCTTAAAAGGCTATGAGTTTTGTAATGAAGAAAATAATTATTCTTTGTAGTGTAGCAAAAAGTAACGTTCAAAACACGAGTGAAAGAGGATCCATACATATTCTCGACCATTTAAAGTGCTAGATAAATGTCGCACTTCAAACATGGTCTCAAATATGACTCATTAAGAAAATGACCTTCTACTCTTGTTATGAAATATACTATTTTAATGTGCAGATAAAGAATAACACAATCCTAAGCGTATTATGTTGTATGCTGTGTCCTATGACACTTTTGACAAAAAACAAAGGCGTGTCTTATCTTACTATGTCTCCCCTCCACTCGAGGAAACCTCAGACCCATTGACGCTCCTATTATGTGAAACGAACCTTTGTTATACACTATTCTTTTCCCGGACGGTTGAATTGTTTTTAAATAACATCCAAAAGAAAACTTTGATATAATAATAATTTGATATAATAATAATTGAATAACTTTGTCGTGTAAATCATGATTATATTACTCGCAGTTTCGTGTCTAAGTTTCTAAACTACAAACACCAAAACCATAGTGTTCTTTTATTGTATCTTTAAAGTCTGCTAGGAACAATACATAGGTCTAGTAGGTTCTTAAACGTAAACCATTTAACCAAGAACTGCTGTAAATTAAATTTGCTTTCAACTGCAAACCAAAATAAACTTTGTATGCTTTGTGTTATACTAGAGAAGATTTCGTATGAGTACATATATTTTTGAACTGCCAACAAGGTATTTAAGTGACAGAAAATTAGAGCAACTCAATAACAAATAGCTAATAAAATTACATAACAAGCTTTAATCCTAGGTTAATAATCACATACAGAAATTTACTTTTATCATATCTTAAATATGTATTCTAATAGGAGTTTTAAAAATATAATTTTCAGTCTGACTGTCTAAATGCTTCTTTGTCATCAACTAACCAAATTTTCCAAGTTAAATCTTAAAGAACAAAACATTTTCCGAATCGTATTCCTGTATTGTTTCAAAACCTATACTTTTGTTTTGTTATAACAGTATCAAGACTAAATAACTGTTCATTTACAGCACTACAGTCTGTTCCGTATGAACGCGTTGAAGACATAAACTAGTTGTTAGAAGCGCCCCAGGATTAGTTAAACACTGCACCCTTATTTTGACACATGTTTACGTCTCTCTGAAACATGCCAGGCAGGCGAGATTAAACAATGGAGCCCCATTACTCACAGTTGCAACGCCTTGTGACATGTCTTTAGTGTTATTTCGAGCCTGCACTGATCAACTATTACTAATTCTTAAAATATCAGTACAAACAATTACAACGTTCGGGTTCGTTGGATTGGTTCTAGGACACTGACTCCGGGGTTACTAGAAGTGAAAAAAAACTAATATTAACGAAAATGTCGCGACAAAGAACAATGATATATCAACAACTATCCTGTTTGAATAGCTACTCGAATACTGGATTAATTTAGAATAACTACAACTTGGAATATCTACCACGGAAATTACAATCTACACAAGGACCACCTGTTTCTAACAAGGAGCTATGTACAAATTAGAATGTGTTGCATACATAAATATAGACTACACAAAGGGATTCCAAACTTGTATCACCGCAAAGAGGTCGAAATGAAACATTGTTGACCGATCCTACTAAGGAGTAATTGCTATTGGGCTTTGTGTGGCTTCTACGTGTTGATTCTGTTTGAAAATGAAACTCTGTTGATCTACATTCTTTATCTTGTGTTTGCGTATTTGTATTGGAGTTCCTTAATTAATTTTACTTTTTATGTGATCAAGTTCTTTACTTGATGATTCTATGAATAACAACCGGACTCTCTGTCACTTGAATGTTTTCACTCTAAACCGTTTATCTCAACCATTGAGCTAATATTACCAGATATAAATGTGTATTACTACTTTATAACAGTTCAGCTATTAATTAAACAATTTTACAAACACTCACAATTATCCTCTTACATTAAGATCTCCTATACAAGTGTACATTAAAGAAATAGACTAATCTAAAGCTATAAGTTCATAAAAATAAAATAAAATCCTAAACTGTCACCATAATTAAATCATAATTACTTAATACTTAAATGTTCACTCATTTTTAATGGTTGTGGTAAGTGGAAATTCTGAGAAGTTATTATTAAGTTTATGTGGACATTACAACGGTTAACATTTCAACAGACGTTTTACATAAAATTTGTAATTTACTTGTTTTCTTTATCTATAAACTTTTTAAATTTTATTGTAAACTAGCTGCTGTAACCGTGCTTCGCAACCAGAAGATGTACTATGCCGCCTAATCCAAACACTTGTCAAGTAGATCGAATTTATAAACAACAAGCCAGCAATTTAAAAAAAAGTATGACCTACATTGTAATTATCCTACTGTTTCCATTGGCATATATCAAAAACATAATTTTCATAACTTACGGTTATAGAATCTTTCTTTATTTCTACAATCAATCACACGAATAAACCTACCACATAGTTGTGTAAAACATTTTGTTTTAGCGAATTTACCCTATAGGGAATAAGCTATTATTTGTTTGGATCAGCTTTATGAAATTTTGGAATAAGCATTTAGCAGTTTTGACGGTTTACATTAAAATGTCAACGCAAAGGTAAACACATTTTGTGAATTTTCTCATGCATTCATGGAGACCAATTAATATTTTAATTTTGAAAACCTCACCTTAAAACTTTGGACATCCAAGGAGCGTAGCCCGAGAGGAACTCAGGGAAGTGAATAGTACTATGTCATTCCTATGTATGTGGTCAATCGTTCTACTTAATTTGGGCTGTGTGTCGGTTTAGTATTTTAGTCGTGGCAGCCGGACAGACAGACACCACTTCAATTTTATAATAGTAGAGATGGATGGATAGATAGATAAATAACTAATTGCTTATTTTTGTAGTTATTAATTATTACCCCTACCGACCTACGGACATTAATTCTTATAATCTTTCTTATAATATTATAATGATTCTTATAATATCTTTGAAAATACCTATCTTGAATTTAAGGAATTTAATAATTTTAGATGTTGGACTAGAGCCATTGTTTGCATCAATATACTAAAATATCAAATAAATTGAGAAAACATGTTTAATAACAAGGCAAGAAGCTACGGATATTACTACCTATCTAAGAAAAGGTCGGAATCCAGTAAAACGTAATAAAATAATAAGTAGCTTTAGTATCTTAATTCTTTGGCAAGCCAACTCTGGAGTCATTTCGTTAACTTGTTATTTTCTCCATTCATGACGGGTTTCTCATCCATGCATTTTGTACTTAAGTTGACGCTATAGTATTCCTGCTCTGTTAAAAAGTGATCACATATTTTGGAATCTTAAAGTGTATTAGTTATAAATAAACAACAGTGTTCCTATTCGCTATTGGCATTATTCGGTTGCTAATAAAAAAGGTCTACAGTACTATATTTGTTAGAAACTAACATATAATTTATATGCTGCTAAGCAAACGTGAACTCAAAAGATAAATATTGTAATAAATAATAGTATATCATTTATACAAATTTATATTATCAAGTAAAATTTCAAACATTTGAGAAAACATTTAAGTTATACCTTAAGAAAAAAAACTGCAAAAAACTGTGCATACTTTTATAAAATCCAGCATAGCGTGTGTTTCAACGAATATAATCTTACTCATGTCTGGCCCTTTAACGAATACAAACATGTGTATTGCCCCAATAATAAACAGTTAATGAGAATAAGAAACATTATTAAAGGCGTCCACAAAACTAAGCGGTGTTATCAAAGCATTTTTTGTCATTGATCCACGCCATCAATTTTAATTATTGACAATATTTGTTTCGATATAATTTTAATTGGAGTGATAAAAATGTACAAATTGTTTCCAGTAAAGGTAAGTCATAAGCACAGTGATTTCGTTATACAGTGTTTTATAAAAGTCCCTGAACGGTTTGATATATTTTTTCCATTATATGTACCATTATAAATTGGTATACCTATAATACTCATAAAAGTAACTTTTTTAGGAATGTATGTACCTTTGTTTTTACCTCATAACTAAGATAGCCATGAGGAATAGGCCTAGGTGAAAAATCAGTGAAGGTCATCATTGAAGGGAATCATGGTTGACATGGACATAAAACTAAAGGTCTCAATTAGTAGTAAATTAAGCCACAAATCCGACCTCAACAGTTTCACTGTATCGAAAATGGTGGCGTTTGGAATGTTCTTTTAACTTGTAAAATCCCATCGTTCAAATGTTAACTTCCTATGCCATCTGCTGTTTATTTTTTTCGAGGATAACGCCATTTTGGATAGAGTCAACCTTTTAAGGTAGGGTTATACCTTTTTTACTGATTTAAACCTTCAATTTGATGACCAAATCAACATATGCACATTGTAGATTTACCACTAACTCCTCGTGGACCGTCCCTTTTAAAAAAAAAACAGATAGTTCAATAATAAAAAAAATTATGTTTACAATTATAATCGCTACTAGATAGAATACCAATACACACGGTTTTATATATAATGGTTACAAATTGTATATTACACCGTTCTAAACCCGTTTTAATATTTTCTTTATGTATTTTCAGGAATCTGTATTTAAATGAAGCTTAAAACCTCTGGGATGTTTATCAACTTTTTCTCTAACCAAGTGAAGAATTTCTAACCAGTGATTCCGTAGAATTCAACATAAAAGAGTTTCGGCTTTTATTATTTCGATACGGATAGCTGCTCTATAACAGTTTATTTTTGTGCGATGGCAAGTATATAAATGGAAACACGAAAGATAATAGCATTCTGTTATACTGACACTATTGGAACAAAAAATACTAGTTATCTAATGAGATGAATTAACATGTGGTTTTCATTCAAACAAATTCATCACTAATATGAGGACTACTGTAAAACAATGAAATAGGCGTAGGCTTTTACAAAGTAAGCTTAGGGAATTCCAAACAATCCGTAGAAACTATTATTTCAGGAACGTTTGTATTAAAATACGTGGTTCTGTTTTATTGAAATCCGACCTGGTTAGTATTAAGATATAATTTGTATTCAAACCAATTTATCACTTTAAAATTGTTATACAGCATTTAAACATGTCTATTAAAACGTTTTTATTAGCTCGCTTTCTTGTCCGGTACAAATTTTGAAATCAATTGTATACTAACTTCCCGACGAGCTAGAGACTTGAAATTTGAAACATGGCTCATAAATGGAAGACAATGCAATATTATACCATTCAATTTTCATATTTCCCTTGGACTACGCCCCAAGGGCTTGTTTTTATTAGCTCGCTTTCCTACAAATTTTGATATAAATTTTAAACGAAGTTTCCGATGAGCTAGAGACTTGAAACTTGAAACATAGCTCACAAATGGATGACAATGCAATATTATATAATAGATCATAATAAAATAGGTGAAAATAGGTTCAATAGGTGAAGTTAATTGTAAATCAGCATGCGCCCCACGTTTTTCGTTTTAAATCTTACAATTATTTATTCTCTCAATATTTTATCAATTATTTTATACTTTTTAGTGCGTTTAAAAACGTGTTATTTTTAAAAAGTATTTTTATTTATAAATTATTTTTTATCAAAAGAAAATGTAGAATACTAATACAAATTAATACAAGTCACATTGCTATACAAATGATAAAATATGAAACATTTTAAAACTGAAACCAAGGATTAATCACTTTAAGTGTTCGCAAAAAAGTGTTCAAACCTTCAAAACGGACTTACCATATGAGAAGGTTTTCCCCCTACAATTCGTATGTTATGGTTGTAACATGCTGACACGGTTCTGCTTCAGAGATGCCACGTATCAGTTAAATAACATCTAAATCTGTCATCAGCCAATGAGGAATGTAACATCAGATCTTGCTTGGTATTATTAGACCCAATGGAACAAGGAGCCAAACACTTGTGAACTCTGGATCGATCAAATAACGGAGCAGAATTTCATTTCCAAACAAGTTGAAACCGCACAAAGGCCAAACGCAATTACACTTCTGTTTGTTTCCTTTAGAATGTTTCATTACAACTTCCTCTGTGGTAATTAAACTTACACACATACGAATTCAATATTATCCTAAAACACAATTGGTTTCCGATTCAAAAATCTTTGTCAATTATAAAAGTTTCGAAAAACGCTCACAAAATTAAGTAAATCCCGTTTTCTTATTGTTGCAATTATCAGTGTATTTAGTGTTTAATGAAGTTTTTTTGAGAGAGAGGGAATTAGTATAAATATAATTTTGTTATTATCTTCCGTGGGCATTTATCTAGCGTTATTTTGTTCATGATCTCTCGGTTTTTAGTCAATGATTTTGAACTTCAGTAACACTTTTTACTCTAGCCATCATTACTGACTTGCCTTACCCAGTTATTATGAACAATTAACATGTATATTTTTTATCGAGTATTCGAATAGCGAGAAAAAGATTGTTCGTTTACTAAACGACCTCGCCAACCAAAACACTGTTTTAGATTAGCCTTCACAAAGAAACTGCACCCTTATTTTGGCACATGTTTACGTCTCTATAACACATTCCAGGCTGGTGAGATTAAACAACGGAGCCCCATTATTCAGAGTTACGGCGGCGTGTGACGTGTCTTCAGTACTACTTGGCTCCTAATCTAGCAACCGATAAACAGCTGTCATAATATTTAAGTATTAGATTTGTAAAATTATGCTATTATGAATACTTGAGCATTTTTATATTTATTGTTGTGTAAATCTATATCCCACTACATAAACTTCTATTTTATTATACATTTTGAATACTTTTGAAAGTAGAGTGCTTAATGCAGGACCCAATTCGTTTGAAATAAACAAAAGTCTATTCATTGTGTAACATTAAACAGTATGAGTGCCAGCAGATCGTAAGTTGATGTAGTATTGTTGATACAGTGATATGGGGATAAAGTGAATTTGCTTCCTCATTAAAATTGTGTATTGTTTTGATAATATTTTTAATATTTAATATTTAAATATTTTTAATTTAATTTATATTATGATAAGAAACAAATCATAATAAAATATTTATCAGCCAAATTTGGATTTAACAAGCTTATTCGTATAATTTACAATATTTTATAATAATTCGTAAATAGTTACATTTTGTTGATTAAATTCAGCTAATACAAAAATTTAATATACTGCTGAGCAACTGTCAATTTTTACATTAAATTAATGATTAACTTGTAATATGCTCTTTGGCTGTACAATAATGTAGGAATTGACCAACTGACGATATACATATTCATGAGACGTGGAATATGCAGAATAAAACAATATTTTTCACTTCAGGAAACAACTACAGTAGTTTGAAAATCGTAATTTATGTATAAGCTAACTTGAAGTAGGCCTACTTTCTTCAACTTGTTTTACTTGCCATTCATGTCGGGTTTCTCATTAGGCAGTTTGAACAAGGTTATTTCTTGTCCCCTCTCGCATTTGGAGCTTAATCTAAATCGGTATTCATGCTGCTTCTTCTCCTTAAACAATTACCTACTCACAATATTATTGTGTTTTGATGTATCTATGTTTTGAAATACAGCTTCATATGTTATAGTTACGACATATGAATATAATGTTAAATTAATAATTGATAATGCCTATAATAGTTAAATAACCTATTTGGTGAAATATTTAAAATTATATGTAGAAATATTTAATAGAGTTTTTGTAATTTATCATTTCATTTAGTATTACCTACTTCTATTGATGAATTAATAATAATTTAAAAACTTAAAACCTATAGTAAATAATGCATTTAACCATTAATTCTTTCATCTCCAAGAATAATTAGGTAAATAATTATTTAGCTATTTAAATTAACCTTAGAATGATTAATATTTATTCTAAGGTATAATATAATAACAATATTTAATATTTATTCTAAGGTTAATTTTAAGATCTTTACTTGTATTTTATATTTATGTAAAAATAAAAAAATCTGCTTTTGAAGTTTTGGAATTCTGTTTTAATTACCAATTCCTTATCATTATTTAGTACTCATCCACTCACTTTATGTTTTTAATGCCTTGCAAATTTCTGAAAACCACAAAATGACCATAATTTGGTTAAAGCTATCTAATTGTGTCGTCTTAATTTTAATATTTAAACAATAAAGTAAAATTATAACCTATTATGATTCAAATAAGGGCCAATGTGCTATGTTTATAAAAAATTATTTTGTTAAAAAAGGGCCAATGTCCATAGTAAAATATAAAATAAAACTGTTTTGTTAGAAACTTTATTTTAGGATATTGGGATATGACAATAAAAAAATCATAAACATCACTTTAATTGATCAGTTTACTGACATTCAATTTCACAGTAAAAATCTGGAGGAATCTTTGAACAGCTGAAGCCGAAAATCAGTAGTGTAGGACTTTGGCCCTTATAGCACCAAGCCACAGATATTTATTCTACGAGTTGATGTGATATAGACTAATCACCGAGCAAACTCATTAATTAATAAAGCCAATATGAATTAGCAAATTTATTCCCTCAAAGTTTTTACAAACTTTTCTTTAGTTTATTTATCAAACCTTAATAGTGTGTTTTACATTAAAAACGATGGAATTTTAATTGCATCGAGTAAATATTTGTTAACTAAAAATTTTAGTTTGCATTTAAAGTCTAAAACCCTACCTAAATGCAACAGACAAAACTGTTATAAAAAAAATCATACTAATAATACCGATAGTGCTATAATGTCGAGGGATGGATAAAGTTGTATTTCCCATTGCAGAAAATGATGGCAGTTTGCAAGGGCCGTAGACTAGAGTAAGGTGACGTTCTGATATAATTTGTTGACGAAATGTCAGCTCGTAGAACTTTCTGTATACAATTGTGCCACACACCATCGCTGCACGTGCATATTCATTAGATCACAGACAGTTAGCCCAGTCAATATTAGATCGTCTTGTAGGCACGTTTCTATGGTTACTTGGACACGCTTCGCTGCCTGAGTGTGCCGATACGTCAAGCAGCTACTCGACACTTGGTGTACCAGACGCATGAGATGCCAGAAATACCATTTTCTTTCATTTGATAAATTTTGGCAGAATAATTTGTTCTTCAAACGATTAATTTGTAGCCTAGTATTTCAAAAGTATACATGCAGAACTGAGAATATAACGATACGTTAAGAACTCTTTTCCACAAACTCTTAGTGGGGTTTATTCATTGAATTTAGTTTGTAAACCTAAAATTTATGACACTTACACAAAATCTGAATAATTTACGGTTTTTATTTATTTTTATGGTAATTTATATTATTTAACATTATATAAGACTACTTGCCTTATTTTATTAGCCCCAAACCTTTCTTAAAACAGCCTTACTACGCGTTGCCTCAAAACCAGAATATATTCCCGTCTATATCTAACTGTGCATTAGTATGCAGCTGTGGCTTCAACTGTACAGCAGATCATCACTGTAAAGCCTCACTGCTACAACTACAACTATGTTAGGCCTGAGTATGCACGCGGAATCCAACACCACAATAATACAGGAACAGTTATAGACATTAAAAGTATAATGTACTATAAATGGCTTTGATTGAGATTTGAACCTTAATTTTGACCAACGGAAAACTGTTTAAAATTCAAATGTGAAAAAGTTACATATATCTAAATAGTAGTGTGATATAAAGGCAAGGTGAAAATTACATGGTATTTTAACTGATACTAGCAGCCAGCGTCACTTTATGACTTCAAAATCCGTGTTATATTTGAAATAATCAAACGTTTTTTATAAAAAATCCTAACAAAATACTAAACCTATCGTAAGTATTTTTTTTTTTTTTACATTTTATTCAAATAACTTTACAACTTTAATTCACCAAAACATCACCAACTGTAACAATAACGCCATTTTCGTATAAACAAAATTGTATCATGGCCATCTGTTTTGATGTAAATAACTAATGTAAACTTGAAAAAGTTCTGATCATTGACAACAGATTTCAGCACAAACCCTGAAGTTTTAAAACCTATAGGACGGATGGTTTTCACGGGATATTATCCAAACCACATATCTAGAGGATAAGAGCCTTAAATTTATACCCAATATGCCTATAATAATAAATATTTAGAGGTCGATTTGCTGGAGACAACAATCCAACAAACTATTTTAATAATATAGGTCCCACATCAAATCAAAATCTGTTCATTTCAAACATCAATTCACAGTTTATACAATATGAAATGCGAGACCTGTGCGCGGGACGAAGACCTACGGTAATTTTTAGACTGGTAACCAGATAACTTAGTAAAAAGCCATATATTATGTTATGAGTTCTTATGATTATGTTTTTATTAAAGCGATGTTCATATAAAGCCTTTAAAGGATTTATGTAAACTTTTAGTCTTTCTGGTTGGTAATGTTTGAACAATGGTTTACAGTTGCAACATTTGACTAAGTTAATTTACAGGTACCAGTAGAGTATTTACCAGTAGGGCATATACATCATAACCAGAAGAGTCAGGCTAATAGTTTAAATAATTAAAAACATATTAACAACAAAAAGTTGTACGTTTCAATGTTTTTCTCTACCAAACTAAATTTGTAGCTTTGTAGCTAATTTAGAGTTTATTATAGCGATATAACTGAGCGAATATAATGAGAGGGAATATTGGGCAATGCAACTCACAGAACAATCACACACGAGTTCTGTCATGCATGGACGTGTTCCACCTCACTGACCAATACCGCGATTCTATCAAACATACAGGTACAATCACTACTACGGGACAAAACCACCGTAAAAAAATATTAGTGTTGCGTTCACTGAGCAGAATATATTATAGGAGAATGTTGTTTTATAGTTATGATATATGTAGCCAACGTTTAAACGTTTTTTTATAGTCAAAAAAGTATTTTTTTTTCTAAAGGGTTGCTTTTTTGGCACGATCATCACTGGAAAACCACTAATCTAAAGTATATACCTCCGAAGCATATCTAGGCCTTCTTATTACCACAGCCTCAATGACTACGCGTGCGATATAAGGATTACTTATACAGTAAGTGAAAGTAAAGAAATGAAAATTACTCTTTTAAAGGGATTGCTCGAATTCGAGCAATTGCGAAGTATTACAGGCGTTATTTAAAAAAATCATAATTTCCGATGACTTTAAATGAAACGACTCAAATATTATGGAAATACTCACGATGTACATAACAGTTCCATATAATCAACATTTCTTGTAAATATCTTATCATTTTTCAAAAAGCTGATCTTTCTTTTAGTGTCTTCTACAAATGTTTTCCACTCATAGCCGCATTAGGTTGTCCATAATAATGATTATTAATAAAAAAAAAACATTATTTCTATTTCTTCTACTAGGTGGTGTTCTATGACTTTCCCATGTTTCCATAGTTTACAAATCGGCTTTTAAATGTTTGCTCAAGAAATGCAGCAATGATTTAATTCAGTTTTCTTTTCCATTGTAATATTTACGCCAACCCAAACTGAAATAGTAAATATTTAATTTCAACCAAGTCAGTAAATGTTTGTAGCACATGTTTCCTTAAATTGCAACTAAAATATTAACAGAAATTAAATTATCCAGCTGTTCATAATGTAAACAAATATATTATTTATAAGGATAACATGGGAACTTTAAATCCACTGGGGCAGAGCCTAAGGGACCTTTTTCAAAAATATTGGCAAATCTGCACACTTAGACGAACATTTTGGTATATAATATATTGTGGGGTTAAATCTTAAAACAAAAATACCTTATTGTTCACAAAGTTTATGTAGCGTATCAATAATATACTGTAGATCCCAGGTGTTGTTTGTATTAAAAGAAAATTTCAACGAAATAAAACATGTATTTAACTGTATATTATTACATCAGAATTATGATCTTTGATTTGCATGATTCAATCAGTAACTGCTTTCTTATAAATACGGTAAGTTTTTCATCCATACGTCATTGATAATTGTACCAGAATAAACTTAGACTGTTTTAAATTTAAAAAAATGTGTTAAAGGAATACATCATTGTGATTTAAATATACTTATCACTAACTATACTTGAAATCTTTGTGATATAGAGAGAAAAAACATAAATAACATAATAAATTGATATAAGGCGAAAAGAGATACTAATTATACCTTAAAAAATGTATTATAAGCAAAACAAAACATACTAAAGTAAAGTTAATTTGAGAAAACAAATTAATAAACAAAAAACACAAATTGAACCAGCTGCTAAATATAAAATTCTATAACATTTTGATTTTACAAAATTCAAGATGTAGTATTAGTGTTTCATGTGCATGTGATAGTTAACTTTTATATAATGGTTAGCTATTTTCTTAGAATACTAGTATGTATATACAAATTCATTATACACGCGAATACGTTTTTGTTAATATGAATCATTTTTACTTTTTATCAGTGCATAGACTGTCAAAATAAAATATATTCAGGCTCTGATATGTGTAAATTTCATTAAAACTGATCAATAGTAAAATCTTATAATTAGAAAAATAAGAAAACAATATTATAAAACATTGGTTATTTATTACTAGTATAGAAAAAGGACCTTTTAAAATTTTAAGATCGTTTTATTTATTTATATTTTCAATAATTATTTTATACCTTGAAGTGGGAACTTGGTGACGTAGGGCTACAAAATAACACTTTGATTAACCTTAACATCACGTTTTATTATCTTCACGCCAAGAACGTAAAGCTTAATTAGATCCTATTCAATCAAAACATTTCCTTTGTCTGACACGCTACAAGATTCCAATTAAGGTGAAATTAATAATCACTGTTAAACTCTACAAGGCTGTATTGAAGTAAAAATTTGCCTTTTCCAGTGTTGTAGAAAGTATTAATTTGAAATTAAAAAATAATTTTCTAAAAATCCATTTACTTTTTTACTGTCCTGAGGCCGGTAAATTGGAACATGTAAATTGTTAAGATAATTAAGATATTAATAATTCTGACTCCCAATCCTTATTAAAACAACCAATAAATTATAAATAACACAAGCTACAAAAGAACCTACTTACACCTTCTTGAGCGAAGTCATGTAACATAATAAGAATAGGTAAAAAAACGTGCAATAACTGTAATATCTAGGACTGTAAGTATAGTATAGGAATAATCGATAAGCTTTCTGTACAACGTAATTATTTTTGGATCTAAACAAAATGACTCTGTTGTACGTCTTCTAACAAGGAATTTGCTCGTCATTTAAGAGCAAATACAATGCCTACAACGACTATCAAACGAGTTATCAATAATAATTGCGTTCTTCAATAAACAGCATTATACTGTATAAAAAGCATTATCTAAAAATAATGAGAAATGATTAATATGATCAATTACAGGACTAAGATGGATTTCTAATAAGCCTATAATAGCTTAGTGATGTTGTTAGAATAGTGTGTTAATAGTTCAACTGAAATGTGATTTGGATTTTTTTCTAATGTTTAGTTTTCCATTTAAAGAAGGTTTACGTTAAAATATGAGTATATGTAATATTAGATAATTATTTAAAACAATTACTCTTAACAAAAAAACATAATTTACAAATTTAAAACCTAACTTTAAAAATAATATACTTAATACTTACAAATACAAGATTTCACTAGTCCAAATTAAAAAGATTCCACATTATTATGACAGCTGTTTATCGGTTGCTAGATTAGGAGCCAAGTAGTACTAAAGACACGTCACACGCCGCCGTAACTCTGAATAATGGGGCTCCGTTGTTTAATCTCACCAGCCTGGAATGTGTTATAGAGACGTAAACATGTGCCAAAATAAGGGTGCAGTTTCTTTGTGAAGGCTAATCTAAAACAGTGTTTTGGTTGGCGAGGTCGTTTAGTAAACGAACAATCTTTTTCTCGCTATTCGAATACTCGATAAAAAATATACATGTTAATTGTTCATAATAACTGGGTAAGGCAAGTCAGTAATGATGGCTAGAGTAAAAAGTGTTACTGAAGTTCAAAATCATTGACTAAAAACCGAGAGATCATGAACAAAATAACGCTAGATAAATGCCCACGGAAGATAGTAACAAAATTATATTTATACTAATTCCCTCTCTCTCAAAAAAACTTCATTAAACACTAAATACACTGATAATTGCAACAATAAGAAAACGGGATTTACTTAATTTTGTGAGCGTTTTTCGAAACTTTTATAATTGACAAAGATTTTTGAATCGGAAACCAATTGTGTTTTAGGATAATATTGAATTCGTATGTGTGTAAGTTTAATTACCACAGAGGAAGTTGTAATGAAACATTCTAAAGGAAACAAACAGAAGTGTAATTGCGTTTGGCCTTTGTGCGGTTTCAACTTGTTTGGAAATGAAATTCTGCTCCGTTATTTGATCGATCCAGAGTTCACAAGTGTTTGGCTCCTTGTTCCATTGGGTCTAATAATACCAAGCAAGATCTGATGTTACATTCCTCATTGGCTGATGACAGATTAAGATGTTACTCTGCTAATTGGTATTGTGCAATTAAATTTGCAAAGGCCCTAAGCCAATCAGATACATGTATTTTTTTTATTTATTGACCAACGGCTGACGCCAAAACATAAGAAGATTTAGAAGAAGAAAGTAAGTAAACAAAGAAAATTTCCAGCATACAATTACCCTATCACGGTAAGTAAGTAATTATTACAGTAGGTAAGTAATTATATCGCTATCCAACGATGTATATCAAATAAATCAAATCAAACAATTTGTCGATCTGTTAAACGGAACAGGTATTAGGCTAGGAAATGATTACCTCAATTATCACCTATTAGTAGCTACTGTATATTCCTTATGCAAATGCAGTTACCGTTAACTGATTATCATATAATGCCATTTATGTTGCAGTTGATTTTGGTTCTTTTTATTTATTTACTAGCCGAGTACCCGTCCTTCGTACGGGGTTGGCATATAAGTATAAAATGTTTATTGCAGCTATGCTCAAGCTTTCTGTTTGCAATGGGGAAGGACACAGTTTGATAACATTTGCTTCTTTAAATTTAAGGTATACTATGGTATCACACACCAATGCTCTACCACTAACAATAAATTATTGAAAATTCGCAAAATATCACAAATTATTCATGAAATTAATAACATAAACATTATCATAAAGGAAACAACTAATATGATGCCCTGATCAACCAGCCGTCTGTAACGCATGGTTTCCAAAGCTTGAGAAGGGCTGAGGAATTGCCTTCCCCCGTGTATTAAAGCTGCTGAAATACAAGATATACTGTCCTTGCCTGCTTGAAAATATACCAGAACAACCTTTAATCGCCTGTTTGAACTATTGGACATGCTAGGACCAACTATCTGCGATCAAGTTCTGTCCCTCGTATGATGTGCGTTGGAAGTGGTATGATCCACTTCTATTTTTCACCGACACCTTGGCAGCGTTACAACGGTGAGAGTATTTATTCATTTATTGAAAAAAAAGTTACAAGAGTTGCTATTATAAGATTATGTACATGACCTACGCCTGACAGCTCCTTCCACAAAAATATGGACTAAGATGGAACAACCGTTTGTGTTAAGTTTCAAAAAGTATAATGAACTCATTATTTCCTTATTAGTAAAAACCTGTTTTACGAGTAGTCTTGTTTGACTTTAAGGTGATTCTTTTATCTCGAGATATGTTACAATAGCTTACCTTTTGCAGTAGTGTAATATGTTATTTTCATTCGTATTTCTTATTGTTACATGACTAATAACTAATAACGGGTTTTGATATATCTATAAGGATATTTTTGTACCTGTTGTTTTTCAATTTACGGAGGCATTAACTTCAGAACTGGACCACATAAATTAGATGTAGTGTGATAGCTTAAATCAAAATACGCAAACACAAGATTAATAATATTGATAACACTAAAGTTAGAATCAACACGTAGAAGCCACACAAAGGCCAATAGCAATTACACCTTAGTGTGTTCGGTCAACAATGTTTCATTTCGACCTCTTTGCGGTGATACCATTTGAAACACCTTGTCTAGACTATAAATAGCATGCGACATATTACTCGCTTTTATTCGTTCGTTAACGTTTGCATTTTTTTCATAGGGTTTCTTGTGTGTTGAACAACTCTAAAACCCGACTTAAGTATGCTCTTCTTACTACTACATCACATTCAAGTATCATTACATTTTGTGAATCATCAAAATGATGAAATATTCGTTTCAACACCATAATCAATAATACGCCTTACTAAAACATCTGAACTATCTAAAACTCTTAGAGTTGGTATTTTTAATATCTTATAATTTATTATTAAAATAAAAACGCAGCCGTCGTCACCAAAGTTTGGTGCCGTGATGTAATTAAGAGCATTTTACATGTTAACAAAATAAAGTAAAAATTTTTGAATCAAGGTAAATTTTTAGAAAACGTTGCATTCGTAGAATGCCAATTTTATGGTAATCCCAACAGATTAAAACGGTGGTCATCTGTGGATTAAAAATAACAAAACTAAATCCCTCACTTTCTCTCGTACAATCTGCCCATCAATCTTTTACAAGCTTTGAATACTAATGAATTTAGTAGAACGAAAATAGGTACCAGTATCCTATAAAGTGCATTGCTTTTTCTAATTGAAAAAAGTGGATCTCTATTGAAAGTATTACACCTGCCTACTATACAGGGTGACAATTAAGTCTTAATATGACTTTATAAATTTAAAACTAAAAAAGATATTACAAACAATTTTGTCATGTCTTTACTAAGGTTAGAGTTTTCCACTGTGGTAATAGTAAGCTAATATTTTTGTGAATGGTGGTCGGATGTATGAGGGGTGGCACATCGGGAGTAAGTTGAAAATCTTAAACGTAAGCGTAGGTTGATATGTACATCAAATTAAAGGTCTTGTTGATCTAAAACCAATCCCGTAAACCAGACCTCTAAGAACAACCGAGTCAAAAATGGTAGCCTTTTAAAAATGTATATAATTTGCCATTTTGAATATTTGAATGACTGCCATTTTTGATCAGTTGTTCTTTTGAGCTCAAATTTATGGTATTGTATTCTACTAATAAAGACCTTAAATTTGAAATGCAAATCGACCTATGCTTATGTTTAGGATTATCGCCCGTCTTATGCGGGCGCCTCTGAGGAAGTAGCGTACGGTATAACATTGCAAATTCAATGAATCTTTGAACGGCTGTAACTTTTGACTGGATTGTCCATTTTCGGTCCGGTTTGCAACATTGTACGCTTGTCGTTTTAAGGTTAAAACGACCTTTAATTTTATGTTCATATCAACCTATTGTATTTGTTACCTTTAAAATTTTCAACTTGATCCCTAGGGTCGTCCCCCATAGGTGACATTTGATCGCCATGTACACACAAAAGATAGCTTACTATTACTGGTAACAATATGCTGGTCAAATTTGGCGTGATGTATCTTTTAGTTTAAATTTATAAAGTCGTCCTTATGTAATATAAAGTCGCGTATGTATAAACAATAGCTACGTTGAATCAGATTAAACACGAGGGTTTACAATTTTTTACCTATGTAAATCCAATGCATCCTAACTAGAAGACCATTCATAATCCATATATATATGTATAACTTAATATTCTATAAACATATTTCTTTTTAGATTATTCTTTTAGTTGTTCAAGATGAAGAAGAATTATATGACCTATTGTAGGATGCGCTGTAAGGTGGTGGTCCAATTAATTTATAGTGCTCATTCTGTTTTATAATAAATGTTATATTTGATCAAAATATAATATTAAAAATTATATTATGATTAATAAAGATGTAGGTAGATTGATAATTTCAAATTGAAGTACTTAGCCTACTTAATTCCATTGGCACTAAAACTCTACATGGGTCATGGCCTGCTGAATCAATTGACGTAATTTGCAAATGAATTCAACTTCCTAACTCTAGGTGTCCATTCTATTCTACGAAGTTCTTCTAGATAATATCATCCCGCCTCCCGCCTTCTCTTACGGAAACTACTCCTTGGTCCTGTGTTAGTAGGGGTCGCTCAGTTATCTTCTTTGTCACCCTGTGCCCCTTCATTCTCAAAACGTGTCCAAATTGCCTGACTCCTTGACCTTTTATGATTTGAAATGTGCCCTTTCTTTGCATACATGAAATCGAATCTTCATTTCTCCTCTTCCTCTATACGCCATTTTGAACTCTGGTCCCATAATGTGGCGCAATATGTTCCTCTCAGTTTGTTTATTCAACGTCAATGTTTCTCATCCAGAGGTTCCTGATATATTCTTTTTAACCTCCATTTCCCTCCAATTAAATCCTACTTCACCAGCCATATCAATAATATCAGGCAAAAGAACAGCACATGTTCGTAAACACAATTTCTTAGACACCCACTAATGTAATAATGTGATTGAATTTTGGCAAATCAATGGGAAAATAATAAGTAGACATCAGCATTCAGCATACTCAAAAGTCACAAACACAAACTTACAATAGGATTAGACCTACTTGCTATATTCAATTTCAATGCTTTCAGGATCCATACAACTTTGGGAAACGGTGGAAAACTACAGGAATTTAAAATGGGATTTAAAAAAAAAATACTGGGACGGGTGGCGTCGTCCTGTAATCCAGCTACTAGGAGGTCACGAATTGTGGATATTTATAGGCATGCACTGTGGATGCGATACTCCCTGGTGTGGATTAACGTCCACACGGGTGAGTACTACGACTATCCGCAGTACTATCCTGATAATTAGACCAATTCGTATATACCAAGGAAAAATGTGGTTCGGATTCCACTATAAACTGTAGGTCCCTTAGTCGCCATTAGCTGTATGGGCTATTAATTAACAGCTGTGTTTAAGGAATATGTCGGCCTTAGTCACTAACAAGACTACAAGATCGCGCCACTCATCATACACTTATCTCCATTCATACTTGGCAAAATACCTACTTTGTATGGTCGCCATTTCAAAGAAAAGTATTAAAGTATTAAAGCTTTTGGCGTATTTATTAGGACCTATATTACTATATAACTATAAGACTCTAAATTAGTGTTAAGTTAACGACAAAAGAGTAAGTTATTAAACAATTATTTTGTTACTAAAATCGTTTGTGTTTACTGGTCAAAATATCTGTACTTGAGAGATTAGCAAAGCGCAACAAGAGCCATTTAGTATTCATGACGCTCTCCATTAGTATGCTAATAGCTCAACCAACAAGAAGTTTGGACATGACATGATACATATTATATTTGACTGGTCCACTTCTAAAAATATTTAATTTGTATAGCTCTTTACGTTACTTTTAATGGCTACAATAAAATAGTTTACTTTTAAATTGAAGGTTATAGTTTTTAAGTTATCAATAAGGTTTTTTATGTATAACATAATTTGCAAAGTTCAAAAACACTCTTATTTTTAACAAAGTCGTTTACAAATTATCAAACCATGTCAATAATATAAATTTATAGATTCTTATTAATTAAAATAAGACGTTCTTTAATTTTTATTAGCCTACATTAAATAAAAATACCTGGTTCCAACGTATCAATATTTAACTCATTCATGGTTTAAAATAAAACAATTTAAGGTTAAACTAAAAAAAAAAAACTTCCTAACAACAATAAAACTGTTTTGAAAGCAAACGTCAAGGCAATAAAAAGTTGCCAAACATAATAATGTTATATCATTGGCTCGGAAATATCTTCCAACCCATATAACAAAGTCATATTTTAGACAGACCTCTTGTGTTGGAATGATTGTTTGTGGCTCTAAAATATAAAGTAGTTTACTGTAACTTTACACCAATATTAACATGTATTTACATTTTAAAGTATATTTAAGTTCATTTTGCTCTAGAGACCTTGTTTACAAACCTACAGTAACTCCTGTATAAAAGATTAGAATAATTTATACCTAATTTTATAAATATGTTATCTTTATTTTTATAGAGTTTTTCACCATTTTTACGTCATGTGTTTTGGCCGGACCTTAAAATTTAGCTAGTTTTCTTATCAAAGAAAGATCTCGATAACTCATTCTTATACAAATACAAGCTTTGTTATACAATTTCGTAATCGTAATAATACTTTACATTTACTATACTTCTACCGCGAATTCTGAGGGTTTTACTCAGAAACACCGGCTACTTGCGTTTTCTTCTATAATTGATTTTGAATACTGCAACGATAAGGAAAGAGTCGTTGCTTCCTAATATAAAATCTTAAAATTTTCTTACCTTTGTTTTACGTTTCTGGTACGTTTGAGTACTCTGATAAGGGACTGGTAAAGTGACCTCTTAGATTATTGATAGAACAAGACAGTTTTTCTATGTTTAATTAAAGTATGTTAAACTGGTGAGAGCTAGTTTAAGAATGAAAATAGACTTATATGATTTTGCCGACAACAGAGTGAGCTGATGTCAGTTATATTCATTTTTGCAATTATTTTTATTTTTAAACGGTTCAAGAGGTTTTATTTTATATTTTGCATAACAATAGCGGCTAATAAAGATAATCATTTTTGCAGAATTTCCACGCTGTAGCTCAAACCTTCAAGGAGCTATGAATGTTTTTTGTAAAAAACACATACAGACAGATAGGCAGAAAGTGGCATGATATGACACATGTTATGTATATATATTTTTTTTTGTTTATGACATGCTGAATGACGTGACAAAGTTTGTTCATATGGTTGCAAGACATCCATATATATAAATTTAATATAAAGAGTAGAACGATGTAAGTGAACAAAATGTTAAGCATTTATTATTTTTAGTGACACAATGGCACCAATTTTTTTTTATATATGTCCTTGCTAACGTAGAATGGCCTTTAGTGCACTAACAATTAGTTTCTTTTTATAATCCATTGTAATTTTCAGATTTCTCATTACATTTTCAAGGAAAGGTAGAATTTCATTTCTATAAAATAACATGTACCACCTTTTAAATAATATGGCAATTGCAGCATAGAAAATAAAGTTTGAATGGGTTAATCTTTACAATCCTTGTGGAAATCCGAATAAGAATATCAACTAAATTGCTTAAGAATTCATTTGGAGTGCATCCCAGTATAAATCTACTACTACAACCATGAGTGGTTGGCAAGAGGTAGTAATGGATTAAACTCTAGACATACCGACATACCCTGATCTTTCAATGTCCACATACTATATAGAAAATTGATAAACCAAGATAAATACTGATCATACTGAAACATTTGTTTTTTAAATCCCAATGTGTTGTGAATCTCTTTTGGTAAGCATCCACAATTCAATGGTATAACTTAACACGTTCGCTATCGCAATCACAATGATTTTTTCATTCATATGTACCAGCGACGCACACATGCGACGGCCGGTTTTTACCCATAAACTGCCGTCACATATAAATAGACTGAGGTCGTATATTTGCGTCGGTGTCTAATGTTAATAACAAGCTCATATAATCGTAACGGTTTGTTTGAAGGTCTTGAATTCTCTGCAGCGGTTTACAGAGATGTCTGTCGCATATGTGTGTCACTTGGTCTGTGGATATGATGATTAGTGACGTCATATGATAGTTGGCAAAAGAGATTTTTACTTGCACTGGCCCTCGGTCTACCAAGTAACACCCAGTTTATGTGTAATATTAAACTGTACACCGCGGGCCGTGGAAATGACTTTAGCGTCGCAAAAATGTGGCAATCGGTAGCGAACTTGTTTTAAGTCGTTTAGATAGAACGGAGTACGGTTTTTTGCATTACTTAATACGTTTGTATCCAGAATCTGGAAATGACATCGCAAGACACAAAATTAGTTTACTCAACATCTACAATCAGAAAGTCCGTCTTTAGTTCACCCATTTCAATGCCATGCCTGTTCTAACATGAAAGGAACTACCTACACTTTTATATTGGTATCTTTGAAACATACAACCATGATATCTAGAATTCAATCCATTTGTCCTCAGTAAAAACATCACCTGTAACTCTTGAAGCGGCGCTTACAAAACGTTTTAAGAAAATTGTTGAAGTGATAAAGTAAATTTGGTACTTTCCTGTTAAAGGGAACATTCATTATTATCGATGATTTTTTTCTAGATATATCGATGTTTTTGTTTTCCGATCCATTACAAATTGACAACAACTAACTGATCTTGTTTAGGCTAAAATAGTCTATTATATGGATTAAGAAATGAAACTGTTCTAAGCTAACCTAACATAACCAACCAAACTTGCTGTACCATTTAAAA
Organism: Macrosteles quadrilineatus; assembly: GCF_028750875.1. Classification (NCBI taxonomy): domain Eukaryota; kingdom Metazoa; phylum Arthropoda; class Insecta; order Hemiptera; family Cicadellidae; genus Macrosteles; species Macrosteles quadrilineatus. Next base: position 68,213 of record NW_026542608.1, read on the forward strand.
ATTCCGTTTGGGTTTAAATATAAAATGCAAGTTATAAACAGGGAATTTTTAAATTTTACAGCAAGTTTGGTTAGTTATGTTAGGTTATTTTTTTTTTTTAGAACAGTTCCATTTCATTAATGTTTGTTGATGCTGAACAATATTTTTCGTAGTTGTCAGCTGATGATATGTTTCAATTTGTTAATATCGATATATCGAGAAAAAATCTTCGATAATAATGAATGTTCCCTTTAACAGGAGAGTACCGTAAAGGTATATTGCATTATCTTAATCAATGATTCTGATATCCTTAGATTCAACTGTGTCTAACAAATCTAAAATAAGGGGACTGAACTATTAATTTATGATAATTTAAATAGGACAAACAAATTAAAACATAACATTAGATAATTTGTAGCCTATAGTAACAAATTTTAGTTTGCAACCTACTCCTCTTTATTAATGGATTTCAAAATATGAATTTACTTAAAATAGATAATAAAATTCCAATACAGTTACAATAAAATATATTTAGGTTCTATAGCTATTACAACAATCTCATTGGGCTATGACAGTGAAATTATATTTTGGTCTAGGTTTTTGATGGGCTAGGCTAGATAACAATTTGGAGAGCAAATTATCTTAATCTAGGGGTTGGTTCGTGCCGGGTATGAAATTCTGATAGGATAATTAACTTAATTTATACAGTACTAGGCTAAATAATATGAGATAGGCTAATAATGAGAGTTAAAAATTTAGGCTATAAATTCTTAGTTTGAAAACAGTCACTTGAATTTAATCAATTCACAATGATGATGGTGGTTGGAAATTGATGATGAGTTTTTAAGTGTTAATTGAAGTTGATATTACCAATTTTTGTTGAATAGTGATTATCTTCTTTCTTTATGTCTCTTTATATTCAATATTTATATGTATTCTGAATGTTAATTTTTACTTTTGAATATTTAAATCACTGGAGACTTGGCTCCCACATCCATCTCTCTCTATATCTTCCACCACAAGCACATTTTCTTCCTTTTCTTTAGCTTTCCTTCCAACAATGCTACTTCACACCTGGACAGTACAAAAGAAATATTTCCTACCTAGACAACATTTAATTTTAGAATATTATTTTTGAATATAGTTGTTCTTCTTCACTAATTTATATTTAATTAAAATTAAATATTATTGTTTTGAAAATACAGTAATTAATAAATATTGAAAGTAATTTAGTTACAATTCACATTTAAATACATTCATGTTTTATCTCAAGTTTTACATAGTTAACACCATAGTTGTTTTAAATTGCTCATGGCAATATCAAAAAATCGTCAAGCGTTGTTCAAATTATAAACATACATTAATATTCTTTAAAAAATATCAATTATTGATAACTTTCCAATGAACCTTGTCCTCGAGAAAAGATTTCGTGACCGAAGAAAACACCACATTGTCGTTTTCTTTGATATAACACAAACAAAGGATGAGATTACAATTTGTTGACAAAGAAGGACCAATAGAATTCCTTTCTCTAGAAATAACAAATCTTAAGCCAACAAATCCTCTTTTACAATCACTGGTCTGAGAAACTGCAATCTGTAACCTATTTCGTAGTATAATAATAGTAGTGGCACTGTTTACGTTGTAAATCTATTTTAAGAGAACCATATAACAATAGATATCTTTGACCTACTAACAGGGGACTTATTAATTTTTTTTTACTTTTCTAATTTCTTTAATAAATGGATTTTATATTTTTATTACTATGTCTGTTATAAAACAATTACAGCTTACATCCGACGAAACAATTGTAAACCTAACTTAGTTTTAATTAATAAAAAAATAGTAGTACTGATATTTGTTTATATAAATGCAAACAAAGATTGCGAACCATCAAATTCCGAAAATTGTCCATAAATGTTATGACGTAAGCCATGCAAAACACACCACCCACTGACCACACATGTCAATCTCAACTCAATCACAGCATATGCATTTTTCGCTTAGGGCCTGGCCTCCATTTGGCATGGCCCACTTGCACAGGAAGGACGATGGGAATCCTCTTTTTGGTTAGGTCCTCGATCTCGGTCTTTTTGACCCCCAGCCGTGGTCCCGCATCCACTCGTTCACACAGAACATTACTAAGCCGAGTTTTAGCCCTGCATCTTCGACAATTATGCCTGCAACTAGAGCAGCAACGTCACTGGCGTATTCAATGAGGCGGATCTCATCAGGTACTTTAAGTCTTATCAGACTGTCGTAATCACGTTCCAGTGATTGGGTCCTAGTATTCATCCCCGTACAGCTCCGGAAGATAGAGATCCGACGCTTACCTTCAGAGATGTCAAAAAGCAAGACCCCATCCGAAAGGTGAGACCCAGTCATTAGCAGGATATAAGAAGGAACTTGGAACGTATGCTCAAGCACCCGCAGCATATCGCTCCACCCGGTACAGTAGTTAAACGCGTTCTTCATAAATGGAGGCACGACCAAGCAAGCAGGTGGTTGTGGTCCTCCACACTCCTCACAGCCTTAACTACCTCCTGGATGGAATCAATGGTCGAATGACGGGAACCAAAATCGTGCTGCTGCGCTTACATCTGCAGAGACGATAGCCTACGTTAGTCTGACAGGAAATAGCTTCTCCATCACTTTGTCAAGCATACATAGGGGACGGTAAGAAGAGGGGATACCCGGTTCAATCTTCGCCTTGGGGATAAAGACAAGGCGGGTCACTCTCCATGCCGACGAAAAAACGCCTTCTGCCAAGCAGGTGTTGAACATATCCAAAAACAGCTTTATATTGTACTCAACGATGAGCTTGATGATTTTCACAAGAATGCCATCAGGGCTGGGTGCTCTTCCTATTCTTATGGATTGGACAGTTGAGGAAAATGACTCTTCCTGAAAGTCTGTGAACGTGCCCAACCCACAAATTCGCTAGCTGGTCACGTAGGGTATTTTGGAAACAACGCGTCAACGACAGCATCTATGGCGAAAGGTTCCGTGACCGCAGGTAATCAGACCCCTTAGCGTTTTAGTTAGAATCCTGTAGCCCATCCCCCAATGGTTGTTAACTATGGTGATACATTATCCCCTTTATGGGTCATTCGCTTAAAGAGTTAGGTACAGAAAAATATATCGGCTATAGATTTTTTTTTTTCAAAATTCCTCCGTAAGTTTTGCCTTGGAAAACAAGCCCGACAAAGTCACATTTACATTTAAAGTAAAATACTTTTAATAACTAAAATCAAAGCGTTATTTCGTTGTCAGAGCGTTATTTTCCCATATAATAACAACATCTATGATGACATTCAAACGCAACGCTAATATTTTTTTACGGTGGCTTTGTCCCGTAGTAGTGATTGTACCTGTATGTTTGATAGAATCGCGGTATTGGTCAGTGAGGTGGAACATGTCCATGCATGACAGAACTCGTGTGTGATTGTTCTGTGAGTTGCGTCGCCCAATACTCCCTCTCATTATATTTACTCAGCTGTATAAACCTCCATCAAACAACAATTACCTAATTGTTTAGCGAACAAAGTCCCACAAATTTCTTAATGATTGAATCCCTTTGAGAATCGGTTACTTTCCTTCCTTTGGTATAAATAGTATTTTAATACTATTAATATATTTTTTTAGTCTCATACTATTCCTCAATAAATATTTATCGAGCGAGTTTTACCGTCTGTAGTATTTTTTTAATGTTACAATGTAGTTTTAGCTATAACATTTTCTTCAAGAAACTGTTTGAAAACAAAAATAGATTTGATATTTATTTATAAACCTAAAAACACACTCATTATGTATAAGTGGGGTTTTTATCGAAGAGTAGTACTGTATAATTTTTGTAATGTTTATGGGTGTTCCTGAAACGAGCAGCAGATTGTCATTTGTTAAGTCAATGGGTCATGTTTTTAAAATGAACATGTAGTATATTGCACACTTCCAATAAAGTGTGTTTCCTACACAGGTGCTGATGGCAAACTTGGAAGGCAGTTTCCATTTACCGGACACATTGGTGTTGTGAACGGAAACGTCTGTGTTGCCGTGCCTGGACAGAATTTGTAATGTACCTCGTCTTGACAACAGAGAACCTTTATAAATTGTCACGTTCTTATATATTATTAATTTTTAGTTCACGTTAATACTTCATTCTGAAATGTCGACCATACAAATGTAGTTATTTAGGCCAAATATGAATGGGGATGGGTGTAGGATAAGTGGCGCGATTTTGTAGTCTTGTTGGTGACTAAGGCCGATATGTTCCTAGACAAAGCTGGTAATTAATAACTCATACAGCTAATGGCAACTAAGGGACCTACAGTTTATAGTGGAATCCGAACCACATTTTTGCCTTGTAATTAACGAATTGGTCTAATTATCAAGAATCTATATATGCAAAGCCCTCACTGACTCACTCATCAATAATTCTCTTACTTCCCATTTACCTAGGAGGCTGAAATTTAGTACATTGATTTAAACGCGTTAGCATTAAATAGGAAAACTAAGTTGTTTTTATTCTGATCGGACTCTCGGGCTCCGCCCCAGTGGCTCTGGAGTTTCCTATGTTAACCTTATGAGTACTCATATTTAAATGGAATTATTGAATCTTAACAGCTGTTTCAATTAAACAAGTTGGTTCTGTTCTGTGATGTTCAATAGCATTAAAGTTACAAGGATTACTAACAGGGTTGCAGCACTATTATTATTATTGACAACAGCTAATTTGCAACCAAAAGGTGATTGAGCGTAGCTAACGAACTTCATCCTGGAGGCGAGTTAGCATAGCAAACGAGCTAACCTGAAGGCAAGTGAGCCCAGCGAACGAGCTCCAACTTAAAGGTGAGTGAGCGTAGCGAACGAACTTCAACCAGGACGTGATTGAGCCATGCGAACGAGTTCACTTATGAAGTTAAACCATAGATAAAAGGAGTATGTATACTTCTTTAAATCAATGGTTAAACGGGGCAAAGCCCACGGGTACAGCTAGCATAATATATCTCAATCATTTTCACTAATAGTTAAAGTTCCGTTATTACGTGACACAGAGGTCTTGTGAACGGTAACGTCTATGTTGCCGTAGCTGGGCAGAATTAGTAACAAACTTCGTTAGGCACAACGAACCTTCATAAACCTCTAACATTCATAAAAATAAAATTAAAAAATCTTAGTAAAAAAAATTTAATCTTTAACATTTACAAGTTTATATATGGTACATTTTTTATTCTGAGCTTACAATTTACCAGAAGCCATATACTATTTAAAAGTTTACTGATCGATTTATAAAACCATTTAACTCTTATAGAATAAAAATCTAGGTACAGCATTTATTGTTTCATAAATATTGTAATGTATTCATGTTTGTCCCCTTACTTTCATTAAAAATCGCTTAAGCTGATGCACATACTCTTTAAAAATCATAACAATATAGTATTATAGGTTCATCGTATGAGTAGGCTCTGTGGCTCTAGTTGCCTGCTTGGCGGCGCGGCGTTGCGAGGGTTTTATTCCTGCCCAGTAAGCTGAGTTGTCTGGAAACGTATAACTTAATGTTATGCATTATTTACAATAAAAAATGTCTATGCAAAGTTTTTGACCCAGTAAGAATGTAACAGTATTCACCTTAACGCTACATTTTTGTGATTACAGTATATACAATTGTTTGCGTATGAACGTGATTAGATTCAAAAAGTTGGGTGGAACACGTGCAAAATGAAAATCACACATTTATAGTAAAGTTCCAATGCATGAAGAATTTTATTTTATATAATCAAGGCTTGGTAATAAAAGAACAGTGTAATGAAGCATTAAACATTGGTCGTGTTAAAAGAGCCATTAGCATACTGATGAGTGGAGGAATGGCTAATTTTGTTTCTCTTCCGTTCCCATAACACGTTTGGTACAATTGAATTTTCTTTTTATTCCACATTGGTATACGTGCGCTAACAGATTAAATGGTAGTATACATGTATATTTAAACGTGTGTTTTGTAAAATGTACACAATATAGCTGTAAGTGCATGAGCCATGAACTTTAAGCGCATTCATGGTTTTTCGTTGGATAAGCTATCGCTTTTTTGTTGGATCTACGATTAATTATGGATGTATTGCAATGAGAAATTAATTGATCTCGCTGTACCAAGGGTTCACAAACGATTATTTTTGTTTACAAAAAAAATACAACTATGAATAAAATTAAGAATACCGATGGAATTTTTTTTATAAGACGATTTTGGTTTGGCTTCGTAGACTCAAGACCACCCCAGGCCCCCTTTTTAACATGAGGGGTGATGATAAGGTATTACAGGGGACAAGCTGTTGCCGGGAATTTTATCCCGCTGTTAAAATCCAATATTGAGGCAGCAGGAAAGATTTTGGACGATGGGTTAGTTAGGGGGGATAACAAATATACTCGACGTTAGATTTTTACTTTATGCGGTTGGTGGCGGAATAATTGAATATTCCTAAGAGTTTATCTGAAAATCATCTTTAGATGAATTGATACAGTCATCATAGGTATTAATGTGAAAGATAGGCCTAAAGTGATGGCTGAATAGTATATGGAGAAAATCTAGGGTATAAAGATTTGTCAGCTTTTTTTCAAAGTTTGGTTAGCATTTTTCCTTTCCCGTGTAATGTCTTCAATTACGTTAGAATTTTATATTTTGTTGAGCGGAGCGAGCGAAGCTCTTAAACGTCGACTTTTATACATTTCGTAATACGCAAACTCCTCCTAGACGGCTGAATCAATCGTTTTCAAATTTTAGGTGGTGATAAAGACCGTATCGGTGAGTGCCAACATCTATATGGCGTTAAAAATAACTCTCAGGAATCCGCCCCACTGGGTCTCAAAGTTTCAATGTAATCCTTATGGAAGCAGTATTTGACACATAAATAAATACATATGATCAGCTGTTGACTTTTGAATGCAGTAGATAAAGAAATAGCTGATAGCATTATTCCACAGATATTGGAACAGAAACGGTATGAATCATAAATATAATCGAATGACGACACTAGCTTGAGGTCCGTGACGTAGGAAGTGCTGAAGGAAGTACTAAAGGTGAGCAGTCTTGAGTGTGGAAACTGTTTAGGACGATTAGATCAAGGTATCTACAATCCTAAAATGCTATGGAAAGGGAGGGAAACAGGTCCGTGGCGTAGGAAGTGGTGAAGGAAGGGGTTAAAGGCGAGCAGTCCGGAGTGTGGGAAATGTTTATGACGATTAGATTAAGGTATTTGCAATCCAAAAATGCTAAGGGAAGGGAGGTAAACAGGTCCGTGACGAGGGAGGTGGTGATGGAAGTAGTAAATGCAAGCAGTCCGGGTGTGGGAACTGTTTATGACCAATAAATTAAGGTATCTGTAATCTTAAAATGCTATGGGAAGGGAGGAAAACAGGTACGCGACGTAGGAAGTGGTGATGGAAGTATTTAAGGCGAGGTGTCTGGAGAGTGGAAATTGTTTATGACGATTAGATTAAGGGATATACAATCCTAAAATGCTATAGGAAGGGAGGAAAACAGGTCCACGATGTAGGAAGTGGTGAAGGAAGTAGTAAAGGCAAGCTGTCCGGAGAGTGGGAACTGTTCATGACGATTAGATTAAGGGATCTGCAATCCTAAAATGCCATGGGAAGGGAGAGAAAAAGGTCCAAGATGTAGGAAGTGGTGTAGGCAGTAGTCAAGGTGAGCTGTCCGGAGTGTGGGATCTGTTTATGACGATTAGATTAAGGTATCTACAATCTTAAAATTCTATGGGAAGAGAGGGAAACAGGATCGCGACGTAAGAAGAGGCGAAGGAAGTAGTAAGGTGAGCAGTGCGGAGTGTGGGAACTGGGAACAGTTTGTAGCAGTTAGATTAATGTATCTGCAATGCTGAAATGCTATGAGAAGGGACGGAAGCATCCCCACGACATAGAAAATAGTGAAAGAAGTAGTAAAGGCTAGCAACGCGGAGTGTGGGGAATGTTTGTGGCAATTAGATTAACATATCTAAAATATTAAATCGCTATGGAAAGTGATGAAAACAGGTCCACGATGTAGGAAATGGCTTAGAAAGTAGTAAAGTATGAGCATAGTGTGAAAACCGTCTGTGGCAGTTAGATTGATGTATCTTTAATCCAAAATTCTATGAGAAGGGAAGGAAACAAGTCTATGACGTAGGAAATGGTGAAGGAAGTAATAAGGCTTGCAGAGGAGAGTGTGGGAACTGTCTTTGGCAATTACATTAATGTATCTGCAATCCTAAAATGCTATGGGATGAGAGGGAAACAGGTCCACGACGTAGGGGGTGGTGAAGGAAGTAGTAAAGGTGAGCGTGTTGAGTGTGGGAATGGATTAATGTATCTACAATGCTAAAACGCTATGGGAAGAGACTGTAGCACGAATCGATACATATTTCGATACATGCAATTGCTTACAATAGAAATTTACAACTGAGTTGACAACAGCCGATTTTTACTCCATAGAGGCTTAAAACTATTTTGACTTCCTAAAGAGTAAAAATGCTACTTTAGACCCGCAACGCATGCATTAAAAACGACTTTTATTACTGCATTATAACCAAAACAATACAATAGAAACCCTTGATGACTCCGCTCAATTTTGTGGATGCCTCTGCGAACGCCACCTAGTTAAGGTTCAATGCTATGTTTTAACCCATAAAGTTTTACTGTATATGTGCTAGATATCGGTTATAGCATATCCTATGGTCTATCAAAAATAGGTCATTATTGGGCCTTTACACTTGACACTGTCCCTTAACACTCAGGCTATTAATAATACACACATTTTAAATGCAATAATTTAATTTACTTTAATTTAATGTAGTTTTTACAAGAGACATCGTCTCTGATGGTTAACCTTTCTATAAACACGGTGCATTGCATCTCTCAAACGGAACTCCCATTTTTTGTTACTACAGTACCAAAATAGCACGGTGTTGTTTCAGATCAAAATATAATCATACTGAAACATGCAACAGGTCAGACTAGCCACATCAATCATTAGCTTCAAATGTCTGTTATACCATTCCATGAAGCTTGCAGCTCTATCTTGATTATTTTATGAATTATTTAACTGCCTCCGGACGATTTTTTCCACCCTATAAATACTGTTTCAAAGATAAATTCTAGAAATTAAACTACTATAATAAACATAGTACATCAAGTAACAAATGAACACTGAATGGCTCCATGCACTGCTCTACCCGGCCTGCTTTATGTTGGGTGTAGTTATATCCACATTTATGGCTCTGTCTAGCCAGCTATAAGACCACTTCCATTTTATTTCTACTTAGAGCTTCTTGGCTTTTGTTGCTGAGGGACTTTTTACTTATAATCATCTGGTACTACAGTACTTTATAATTCTAAAGCCAATGCATAATGTTGTACTCGTACTTGGACTTTTAACGCTATCGATATTAAAGCAAATGATCAGTAAAATAATTGTAATATTTTAATGGTATTTTGTATTCAAAGAAGGATTATCAGATGCTAAGAAGGAGTATAGATTAATCATACTCCCTAAGAAGATTTTTCATCCTTTTGGATCTGCTGAATATGGTTGTGTTGTTAATTCCGTCCGGTGCCGCTAGGATCGTGGTTTTGTTTACAATATGTTACTTGTTATTTCAGTCATTTAAAACCTAATATGAAAAAAAAAATGGCAATAGCTTGTAAAATTTTATTATTAATAATATTATTACTCTGCTATGTGCTAGATCACTGCATTAGCTACTGAAAACTGTCGTTTTAATGAAGTATGTATCAAGAGGAATGCAGTAACGAGATGGCTCGCTTAGATAACAAGACGATACCACGTCCGTTAAGAAGGAAATTTATTTTTTGAAACTGTGTTTAAATTTAAAAAATGATAAAGCATTTATTTTTATGGGGTTACTACTTAAATCTTACAAATGCTCTTGTATTTGTATGTCTTCGGTTAGTGAGTCTCTGTGCATAAAAAATGCGCCTGCATCGAGTTTCTATCAGCCAATCTGTAACGAATTCAACATAATCTTGTTAAAGTTAAGATCTATTTTCAGTTATTAACTTAAATTTGTATAACATAGTATCTGTGACTATCGTAATGAAGCTAAGTAAGAAAAAACTTAATCACTAACATTATTTAAAAGTAATTGAACAACAAATATATAAATCGTAGTTAAACCAGCAATGGAAACTAAGAAATGGAGCCATGTGTGCACATTATTTAAAGTCAATGAGGAAAATCGGACAGAATGCGCCCTGTACAACTACTATCTAGTTTTGATTTTATCCTCCTTGATTTCTCTGCTTTTTGTTGTGCCGTAATATAATCAAATAGCCCGCATACAAATTACTGGGAGACATGACCTTTTACTGTAATTCTCCATCTTCTTCCCTTCATTCATTTAAAAACTACATACTACAACGCTGTAAAACCTTTAATAAGTTATCTCTTCGATTTTACTTCCGTTCCAATATTTGATTTCTGGATAACACATTGATAAATATAAATTGTTCAAGCATGTGTGAACAATGAAACTGAAGTTCTCTTGGGAATGGAACTGATATTCGTTCTCTTAGGCTGGTTTTTAAATAATATGCTGAAAGGTTTCGAAAAACGACAGGAAACGGTAGATAACAGGCTTTTAGTTGAACGAATAAACGTAAAAGGACATTAACAAATCCAGTTACCACGGGCTGTTTAATCCCTTACTGAACTAGTAACTGTCCAACCTGACTGTCGGAGTTATTTTAACTTATATGCATTTGGATTTAATGACTTAGTTAAAGTAACTACTGTTTGTACCTTTTCAGGGTGAAAAATTATTTTAATATTAAGTCACATAGTTAAGAAAATTTAAGCAATCAATATCTCTTGATTAACCGCCATATTTCTAAGAATTAATCATAGAAAAACTATGTAAATATTACTTGTAGCTTTAAGAAATTAATACATTTCTAATGAAAAATATATTTGGCTGGACCCAGTAATTAGGAACCATTTATAACGTTTCCCGATGTAAAACTATATAGTCTATATATATATATTTATTTAATGAATTGATAAGAGCTTTACCGCGAATTTGTAACGTTATACTACAATAGATGCTATTTATAAATTGTAGTTTCTCTGGCCATTAATATCAGAAAAATGTATTTATGCAAAGCATTTATCCTTTTGGTCAACAGTTTGCAATGTCATTCCCTCACAGGCGTAACTAGGATGACCCTAGAGGAGTTACACCTGGGATAACTCCCAGTAAACGGGGGGGTCAGGAAAATGTTTGAAAATTAGACCTGTAACTCACGTTTTTAAGCTATTCAGAGACGTATAATAAACATTCTTAAATTTCATTATGGTTGGGCCTGGATATTTAAAATTAGCACTTTAGGTTTATGTTACCTGGCTTCTGTCTCCGATCCACGGCAGTTTTAGGAAACTACAGCTGTTTCATGCCTTTTATTGGCGCATCCTCTCTATAATATATCCGTCGGTGTTTAGTTCGTCATGGTTTTACGAAAAACATGTAGAAATTTCACACACGAAAACGCGCACAAAACATTTAAACATTAATTGAGGAACGACTGCGAAACGTGTTGCGGCGCCGGTGATGGGTGAGTCGCAAAATGTCTAATGTACTGACCTACTAATCTTTCGTGTCGGAAACATCACATCGAATATTGTAGTAAACCTAGCACAATCTATTTTAGACAATATATCAAGTCTTACATGATGGAAACATATGATCTCTGGAGACAGTCTTACAGATGATCAGGTTGAGACGTCGCGTGTTAGGAATAGTCTCACACTCTCGTGTATAGATGATTGTTGCATGCAACACTTCAGCTGCCAACGAACGAATCGTCCGAATACTTGTAATATTTTGCTTGCTTTTTAAAAGGGATTTAATTTTCAATTTTTAATTTTTTTGGATTTAAACTTTTCAATACCCATTACGTCTTAAACTTTACTCTATAGGAAATACGGTGGTAAAAAATAACATATAAAATTATATTTTTTTATATTTATATGAATTAAGCAAGCAGTATGAAACAATAGATTTTTTTTTATTTCCTGATAATACTACCTACAGGCAAGAGGAGAACTTTAATTTAGGTCTGTTATTTCATATCCGTTGTGAAATTCAAATCCAAATCAGTTTTACGTTAGAAGAGTTGCGTTGGTTTAATCTAAGGTCATTCAAATAATGGAATGCACTTGAGAAACTTACGAACCCATACTCAACGAAAAAAGAAAATTTCATCGCAAACTGTTTTTTCAAAAGTATTTATGATTTATATTTTTAAAATGTATTAAGCAAACTGACTAAAATAGATAATTATTATGATGGGTTTGTGATAAAATGTTAATGTAGTTAGCCTGCCCGTTGGTATAACATAAAATTATACATTAACACAACTGAATGAGTTTGAAGATAGTAAAGTGCATTTACAACTCAAATTGGGGTTTTGTATCTTCGGTTCTAAAAGTCTTTTATAACTTTTTAGAAATCTTCTATCAAATAATGTTTTCCATACAAAAACGGAAGACACTGCAACAACTAAATTATGTGTCTTTTAAACTGTCCCGCAAGTCGTAGAGTGTATAGGATTTTCCACGAATTTCCGTAACATATGACGTTACTTAAAGGTGTTTATTAGGCTGGAGTAAATTTTATCCTAAAATCGTTCTTTATGACATCATTCCACACACATATTAGTGGCTAGTTGGATTCATTATTATTAATACTACTTGTAAAATTTTATCAGTATTATGTTGCAAATTTCGCGACTGAAATTACTTTTAATCTGTAAGAACTATTAGTTAAGAACCTTAGCCACAATCGTACAACTATAACGTTTATTTTACCTTGAAGTATTATGTAAAGTATGGTCCATGACATTATAATCAGTATGTTTCAAAATTATTATCCTCTCTTTGCTCTAAAACAAAACTCATAATATTGGTGATTGCTTTCATGCATTTTTATAACAAGTTGTGTGATTGAAATCCTGATATTCACGATTGATATTCAGGACTCGGAATGGATTCAAATTTGAACCATAACGTAGAAACATTTGTTAATTACGTTTTACAGCACAAATTACTTATGAGATTTAACTGTTAGTTGATTTTCAAATTTCACTTCTTTAACATTACGAGTTTATTTAGAATTTCATGATTGGTTTAATATGTTTTATTAGTGTTAACGAAACATTCGTTTTACAAAATATACATGACTGTGGGTTGAAAATATCAGAAGAGTCAGTAAAACAGTGAATGGTAGCCTTCAATATCTATGGTAGGGTTAATGTACAATTTAAACAGAATCGTGCAAGATTATATGAATAGTCATACGCTTCATTTGTTCGTTGGCAGCTGAAGTGTTGCATGCAACAATCATCTAAACACGAGAGTGTGAGACTATTCCTAACACGCGACGTCTCAACCTGATCATCTGTAAGACTGTCTCCAGAGATCATATGTTTCCATCATGTAAGACTTGATACATTGTCTTAAACAAAATCATGCAAGATTATATGTATAGTTCGTTGCTTAATTCGTTTGTTGGTAGCTGAAGTGTTGCGTGCAACAATCATCTATACACGAGAGTGTGAGACTATTCCTAACACGCGACGTCTCAACCTGATCATCTGTAAGACTGTCTCCAGAGATCATATGTTTCCATCATGTAAGACTTGATACATTGTCTTAAACAGAATCATGCAAGATTATATGCATAGTTCGTTGCTTAATTCGTTTGTTGGTAGCTGAAGTGTTGCGTGCAACAATCATCTATACACGAGAGTGTGAGACTATTCCTAACACGCGACGTCTCAACCTGATCATCTGTAAGACTGTCTCCAGAGATCATATGTTTCCATCATGTAAGACTTGATACATTGTCTTAAACAGAATCATGCAAGATTATATGCATAGTTCGTTGCTTAATTCGTTTGTTGGTAGCTGAAGTGTTGCGTGCAACAATCATCTATACACGAGAGTGTGAGACTATTCCTAACACGCGACGTCTCAACCTGATCATCTAACAAACTGTATCTAGATATCATAGGTTTCTATCATGTAAGACTTGATACATTGTCATAAAACGAATCACGCAAGATAATATAACTAGTCAGTCGCTTCATTTGTTTGTTGGCAGCTCAAGTTTTGCATGCAATAATCATCTATACACGAGAGTGTGAGACTATTCCCAACATGCGACGTCTCAACCTGATCATCTGTCAAACTGTCTCCAGATATCATATGTTTCCATCATGTAAGGCTTGATTTAGTATCTTAAATAGATTTGACAGTATCCAATATTATGTTCTTGGCACGCTGTCAATCTGGTGAGTTTTGTTAATGAACTGAACCATCTTACGTAAATATGGAAAAATTAATTTTAAGACAACGTTCCATTGGCAGTGGTAAAGGAATTGTAAACTGTACGTGCAAAACAAATAAATGCCTTTGCAAAAAGAAAAATTTACTCTTACAAATCATTCGAGTTATTTATGTAACAATAAGTAAACAATAAACAAAATTTCGTTTCTCAAAATTTCGAATGATTCATTACCCTTAAAATTCGTATGAAACTCAAGTTATAGTTTGTACACAATAATTTGGCCTAGTCTAAAGCAGGCCAATCTGATTTATCCCAACGCCACTCTGCCTAAACCAGTCCAGCATGCAAACTTTAAGGCCAAACTAGTTTATCCTAGGGCAATCAGAAAAAAATATATCATCCTTATTCAAACTATCTTATCCTAGGGCAATCAGAAAAATTAGACCATCCTTATCCAAACTAGTTTGTCCTATAATGGGCTTTGTCCGGTAACATATATTAAAGATTGGTATACAGTGTGGTAGAAAAGTCCCGGAACGGTTAAATATTTTAAAAAAATAATGCAGATAGAGCTAAAATACTTGGTACAAAGTTACAGGGCATAAAACTCTATTTTAACACATATTCAGTGATCCAATAATTCTTCAGGGGGACGGCCCACAAGGAGTCGGAAGAAAATCTTAAATGGAAGCATAGGTCAATATGCACATCAAATTAAAGGTCTTTGTTAATAGAATACAATGCCGCAAACCGCACTTCAAAAGGTTGATCCTGCGCAAAATGGCAGATGTATTAATTGGTAAAGGTAACCCAAAAAGAATAAAGTGTTTTCAAAACCTATAACGTAGTTTTTTTTCTCTCCCTACAATGAAGGTTAAGATTTTAGGATCCGTTGAGTTTAAATAATATGAGTGCATTTATTAATACATATATATTTACTCATAGAGTCTTTGTAAAACTCGTTGAAGCTGGTGAAAATTGTCATTGTTTTAATGAAAATGCAAATGGCATTTGATCGTATCACTTGGAGGACTTTTCAATGAATATTGATGAGTTCTCCATTTCATTCGGTTTTCTTTATACTCTTCCTTTTTTTTGGTTCATTAAATCTTTGGTCTTAGGAAAACTTTGACCGTTGAGAAAGCATGAAAAATTTATAATTCAGTTGTAGTAAATGCAGTTGTAGTTGAATTTTATACGGCTTAGTTTCATTATGATGAGAAATGAATATGAATTTATTTGAATCAATGGAATCGTTCGCCATTTATCGTTCGTTTTATTTACTTTTTTATTTTATTTTTTTGTAACAAAGATACCTCCAATCTAAAATTCACAGAAATCTATTTGCAATGTTATATAATGTTACGTGGTGTTTTCAAACAATGTTACAATAGTAAGGCGAATTATTTTTCTTTATAACTAATGACTGACTCCCCGTGGGCCGTCCTCCTTATAGTATAAAAAAGTAATAATAGCCTAAAAGAGTAGACATTTATGGCTATAATTGATTTACCATATCATGGGATCCTAGGGACTTTCAATCCCACTGTATGTTACCCAATACTAATGTTGACACTCGTTATTGGAATGACTTGTGTCCGCTGTCTTCCACAGAACGTCTCCTGGGTCAAGCAAGCAACATTTGTCTCCGCGAGATAAACTGATCAGAAGAAACAACTTCCCATGTGAATAAACTGAAAGAGCGATGTTCTATTCAGAACTTCTACATTTGATATATATTGGGCGGATTTGTTTTGCAATTTGATTAGTTTAAGTTTTTCAACGTGTAATAAAATAAAATGTAATATGTAATAAAAGACAAAAGTAAACCATTAAACTATTGATATTTACAGTAACAAATGGTCACCGGTTTCATCCTGATAGAAATCAATCGCTTTTTGGTTATTCAAAACTGTTTCCAGCTGTTGCTGAATATTGTGCATTTAAAAGCAGTCATCGCTCATCCCTCACTCTATACGAACGTAGAAAGGTGTGCACAGATATTTTTTTCTATCGAAGTAACGGTGTGTGACGATGGTGTGAGTTATTTAAAGTGCAAATACCAGGGGGTTGGATACCTGCTTAGTAATTGCATATTATTTATGATATAGCAGGACCATATATACAAATTGTAAAACCTACAATCTTGTGTATTCTACCGTTACATTTATCAGATGTAAGCTGAGTGTTTTGGATTCAGAAAGTTTGCCAAAACAACGGGATGTGTTGGGTATATATATACAGGGTGTCCCACGAGAGGTGTCTCAAATTGATTACGGGATAACGGCTTAACGTACAAGGATGAAATAAAATTATTTCCCACTAAATCGACCCCAAGGAATAACGTAAAAATATTTTTAACTTTTTTCAAATACAGGGTGTGCCAAAAACTGAGGGTCACTAGTTCGAATCTCGGAATTTTCAAATGTAAACATATGACATGTTATACATCAATTTAAAGGTATTTGATAGACAAACATTTTGGCGAAAACTAAAATTAGTTATCTTTTTCCGTTTCAAAATGGCGGCAGTTTTTTTGAAAGAAATCTATATTTTTTTAATACTCTGTATTTCCTATACCAATGCATTTAGCCCTTCTCCGGTTGCATTTTCTTACTCGTTATGAAATTAGCTTTACTGTGATATGCAACAAGTAACGGTTTTTTGAAATAATAAAAATTCCAAAAAAATTTATTTTTGAAAATTTACAAATGCTCATTGTTCAAAATTTTCAAATAGCAACATATGTCAAGTGGCACATCATTTTATAGGTTTTTCAATTCCTAACAACTTTGTAATTTACACTTACTTCGTATCTCTTCTAGTTTTTGTGTAAATGACAAAAAACCTAATTTTCCTATATCAAATGCCAAATCTTCCCCAAACATCACACAAACAATGTTGACCGTTATTTGGGTTTGACACTAAGGCTTCATTTCATTTAGTGTTGAACCATGTCAAACCTAAATAACATGCATTTGATATAGGAAAATTAGGTTTTTTGTCATTTACACAAAAACTAGAAGAGATACGAAGTAAGTGTAAATTACAAAGTTGTTAGGAATTGAAAAACCTATAAAATGATGTGCCACTTGACATATGTTGCTATTTGAAAATTTTGAACAATGAGCATTTGTAAATTTTCAAAAATAAATTTTTTTGGAATTTTTATTATTTCAAAAAACCGTTACTTGTTGCATATCACAGTAAAGCTAATTTCATAACGAGTAAGACAATGCAACCGGAGAAGTGCTAAATGCATTGGTATAGGAAATACAGAGTATTAAAAAAATATAGATTTCTTTCAAAAAAACTGCCGCCATTTTGAAACGGAAAAAGATAACTAATTTTGGTTTTCGCCAAAATGTTTGTCTATCAAATACCTTTAAAATGATGTATAACATGACATATGTTTACATTTGAAAATTCCGAGATTCGAACTAGTGACCCTCAGTTTTTGGCACACCCTGTATTTGAAAAAAGTTAAAAATATTTTTACGTTATTCCTTGGGGTCGATTTAGTTGGAAATAATTTTATTTCATCCTTGTACGTTAAGCCGTTTTCCAGTAATCGATTTGAGACACATCTCGAGGGACACCCTGTATATATATATATATATATATATATATATATATATATATATATATATATATATATATATATATATATATATATAATTGTTCATTGACGTTGGACTACTTGAATGGAAGCAGTAGAACAGTCAGTGGCAGCATATTGTTGTGTCCACGAAACGCTCCATTTGACCAATCAGAATCGTCCATTCCGTGCGGTTATACAGTGTAATTTGGCAGCTATACTTGAATTTAAGATAAGAATGTTAAGGGTTGCTGTTTTATATACAATACTAGCAGAGTACCCGTCCTTCGTACGGGGTTGGCATATAAGTATCAAATGCTTATAGCAGTTATGAGTGAGGACATGGTTTAAGAAATTTCGGTTCTTTTTGAAGTTCGTTCGCTACGCTCACTCACCTTTAGGTTGGAGCTCGTTCGCTGCGCTCACTTTCCTTCAGGTTAGCTCGTTCGCTACGCTCACTGGCCTTCAGGTTAGCTCGTTCGCTACGCTCACTCGCCTCCAGGTTGAAGTTCGTTCGCTACGCTCACTCACCTTTTGGTTGCAAATTAGCTGTTGTCATAATTGTAAAAGAAATAATAGTGCTAGTGCTGCACCCTGTTGGTAATCCTTGTAACTTTAATGCTATTGAACATCACAGAACAGAACCAACTTGTTTAATTGAAACAGCTGTTAAGATTCAATAATTTCATTTCTCATAAGGTTAACATGGGAAACTCCAGAGCCACTGGGGCGGAGCCCGAAAGGATTTTTGAAATAAGAATATGCCTATATGTTAATCGGGAATGTGAGCTATCATCATGCCAAATTTCAGCCCAATCCGACCAGTATTTTTCGAGTTTGAGCCACTGGGGCGGAGCCCGAAAGGATTTTTGAAATAAGAATATGCCTATATGTTAATCGGGAATATGAGCTATCATCATTCCGAATTTCAGCCCGATCCGACCAGTAGTTTTCGCGTTTACTTTTCCCATACACACAGACACTACCTCTTTTTTATAATAGTATAGATAATATTCACGAACATCCTTGCTTATTGTTTCTAAGCCTATGTGGTCAACAATTAATTAATTTAGTATAAGAAGCCAAATGTTCTATATATCTTAACGCAGTTGTTTAGAGAGGTCTTTAAAAACAAACAAAAGAGACTGATAGCAATATTGCTGAATGCAGTTAAAGATTATACACAAGAAAAGTGTTAAGTCTTTCCTCCGCAGTTGTATTTTCTTTAACACCAACAGTAGCATAACGTTAATTAATTATAAGTTTGATTTCATATCCGTTTTATTTTCAAATACATATTTTAAAGCAAAACATTTAATAATGTGGAGTGTTTTGAAACTGGGTAAATTTAATGTATTACTGCAAAAACATCCTATGGAATATCAATATAATTTGTTGTTACTTTTATGTTAAGATTGTTTTCTATTCATAAAAGAACATTAAGCAAAAATATTTAAAAGATTAGCATAGTTCAGTTCATTAATAAAACTCACCAGATATATATTGTGCCGGGAACATCACATTAGATACTGTAGATCAACCTACAACAATCTATTTAAGATACTAAATCAAGTCTTACATGATGGAAACCTATGATATCTTGAGACAGTTTGTCAGATGATGAGGTTTAGACGTCGCATGTTGGGAATAGTCTCATACTCTTGTGTATAGATGATTGTTGCACGCAACACTTCAGCTACCAACAAACGAATCAACCGACTGCCTATTTATATTATCTTGCACGATTCTGTTTAAGACAATGTATCAAGTCTTACATGATAGAAACATATAGTATCTTAAGACAGTTTGACAGATGATCAGGTTGAAACGTCGCGTGCTGGAAATGCAACACTTCAGCTGCCAACAAACAAATGAAGCGACAGACGATTTATAATCTTGCACGATTCTGTTAAAATTTGACATCAACACCACCATGGATATTTTAAATAATTTTACCAAATCATATCAAATAAATATAAAAATCCATAAACAGGAAAACTAAAACACATTACCTATTCTCCATAAGAATGACATAACTTACTTTGACTTATTTCCTGTTAACTCCTCTGTAAGCAAAGGGCATCCAGAAGAGCTCTAAATCTGATTCTATCTCCGACCAATGCCTTCAATATCCCCCATGTCTTGGCTATTTTCTTAGCTTCCTTTTTGTATCGTCCGTCTCCATGCTCCTCATAGCCTGCGGATTCCATTCTAAAGCCTCCTCCTCAATCGTATCATCAGGCTTTCTCAAGGTATGTCTCAGCCATATCCATTTTTTCTCTCAGATCAGCAGTTTAACTTCGGATTGGCCTGAATCACTCCAAAGTTCTTCGTATGAGATGGTGTCTAGCCAGTGGCAGTCAAGTATACGCAAAGGCAATCTATTGATAAGGTAATATATTAAGTGATTTTTCACGTTTTACTTTCATACAACAGTACATACTTTAGGTTAGTCTTGTAGGTGCAGCTCTTGGTATTTTATACAGGGTGAATAAAAAGTAAAGACCCCCCCCCTCTAATATTTTTCCAAGTAAATATACAGAGATATCCTTTTGGTGGTCGAGCAATCTTAGCAGGAAGTTTCATTTTATCATTTTGAAATTTTTGAGTGTCCCCCAAAAAGGGGGGATTTGGGGGGCAACTCTAATATTTTAAATGTAAACCCCAAAATGATATCTCTGTATATTTACTTGGAAAAATATTAGAGGGGGGGGGGGTCTTGACTTTATATTCACCCTGTATACCTGGGTACAACTGTACAAAAGCAACGTTGGCGAGTCTAATCCGTGTCTTCACGTCGTCTTCTTGGACACATTAGGCCCTACTTTACAGGTTTGTGAATGAGTTGACTTTTTCTATGATTCGATCTTCTATGTGCAATGGATGTCTGTTTTCTAAAAATAACAATAACATAGGATACATGTTTTTTTTCTGAGAATAACCGTACAAGAACACACATGAAGAAAGATTTTTCTTCCTTGTATGTATGTTTAAGGAAAAGTTGGGAAAATCTACAGTTTGAGCAAAAAAGAGTAAAATAAATTTAATGATTATAAACCAATTTTTATGGCGGTAAAAATGGGTGTTCCTCCTTTTTGACCCTAAAAGCAAAAGATTTTGCAATTTCTTTTTATACCGTTTTGTAGAGCTTAAAAAAAAAAAAAATAATAATTTAGTATATTGAAGCGCTGTTGTATGCCTATTGGCCATAGAGAACATTCAAACATAGTATAAATCCCCATGTTATTCTTATGGATACAATTTAAACTATTGTAGTTTACTTGTTTATGGATATAGGTTGATAAAATTTGGCATATTTATTTATTTCATCCTATACTATTGACGTATGGTCAAAAAACACTGTTTACCTTCCTTGTAGCAGCAAACCAAAGCGCTCGTTTAATTTTATGTTATTTAAATTAGGAATAAATTTGTCTAATTTTTATGGAAATATTTTAGTAATAATGTAATCAGACATGTTTAAATTCGGGGGTAAATTAACATTGTGGGGATAGTATTGGCGAAATAGCAATTATTATCATTGTGGATAATTCATTGTTGTATTTACTAAGGCAATTTACCATGAATACAAACTACTACATCGGTACCAGATGCAAAAGGAAACAAGAAACGACCTTATTCAAATTACTTAATGAGAAACACAACATGAATGGTAAATCATTACTGTTTTAGCTTAAGGTTCTGTCTGAAGCTATAAGTGATATCCTACAATGCAACTTTATAATTATATTTTATAAATTATGTTTACATTATACTAATCTAAGAGTAAAACAGTCGGCGAATTCTTCCGAAACTGCGTTTTAATTATTATTTAATAAAAGAAATCTTAGAAATGAATTTGTAAACAAACCTAATTATAATCATATTGTTGCAAACATGGTTGTTTTCCATCTTTGTTTAATGGGCAAGAAAAAGATTTTACCAAAGTACCAATTACAACTATGTTTGCAGATCAAACATAAAAAATAACATATATATTTTTACTGCTGGTTCATTAACAAAACTTTATTTCAACACTAAGCACACTTCATCCGCTCTATAGTTAAAGTCAGTAATTTTTAATGATATTAAATTCTATGTTAAGGATTTCTTGTTTCTTTGTTTTATGCTGTTAAACAGAATTAATTACCAATAAAAGGTTATAGTTCTACAATTTTATGCATCATTAAAATTATAACAAATAAAAACTGGACATTCCCCAGGTGAAGTCCAGAATTTTACAAACACATTTTATATTAGAAATGAGTTGGCCATGTCTAAATTCTACACCATTTGCAACAATATTTATCTAGGTGATGGGTAACATTTCATCACAGAAAATTTAATAGTATTTTGTTTAGTCCGAAAGAAAGTTGTACCCAGTTTCCTGACAGATACGCAGGGTTAGAAAGCTCCAGCCCTTGTTTTATCAAATCGTGGAATTTTTATTAAAAAGTACGATTAGCAAACATACGAAGAAGCGGTATTTGAATAACTAAACTATGCTATTGTCAGTTCTAACGCTACATTAATACTTGTTTAGTGGTTTCGTCCCGTAATGATTGTACTGTACCTGTATGTTTGATAGAATCGCGGTATTGGTCAGTGAGGTGGAACATGTCCATGCATGACAGAACTCGTGTGTGATTGTTCTGTGAGTTGCCTTGCCCAATGTTCCTCTTGCAATATATTCTTGGTTCTAGAAATTTTCTTTCAGACCAAAGTTGTTTCTCAACAGATTTATCAAATTTTGAAATATACTTCTATTAAAAGTTTGGATTCTTGGGTTTCCATGATAAAGTAAAGTTAATTCCATGACTCTATGTAAAAGATTAGACCATTGTAATCTTTAAAATCCAAATTGTCTCAGAAATCTATATAAATAAAATTAGAGTTTTGTCTGTACATTGCTTAGAATAATGAACTTTTTGGTTATTTTTACATTTCATAGGTCAGAGAAACCGAATCAAACCTTATCTCAATTTCTGTCTGTCTGTCTGTCTGTCTGTCTGTCTGTCTATCTGTCATTCTCTTGGTAACGCTAAAATACGCACTTTATTACAACTACTCCTCAATAACTATAGCACTGTCCCGCCTGAAACTTATTTTCCAAATACTATACATATATGAGATGGTTTTAGACGTATTTCATCGAATATGAGACAGTTAGATATTTAACAGTAAACCCTTGAAAATCAAGTTTTTGTCGATTTTTGACGTGGAATTTCTGGAAGCCCATGTTAACCTTATGAGAAATGAAATTATTGAATCTTAACAGCTGTTTCAATTAAACAAGTTGGTTCTGTTCTGTGATGTTCAATAGCATTAAAGTTACAAGGATTACCAACAGGGTGCAGCACTAGCACTATTATTTCTTTTACATTTATGACAACAGCTAATTTGCAACCTGGAGGCGAGTGAGCGTAGCGAACGAGCTAACCTGAAGGCAAGTGAGCGTAGCGAACGAGCTAACCTGAAGGAAAGTGAGCGCAGCGAACGAGCTCCAACATACAGGTGAGTGAGCGTAGCGAACGAACTTCAACCAGGACGTGATTGAGCCATGCAAACGAGATCAGATAGTAAAAATAAAAGTAAGCCTACCGTTATAGGATCGACCGGCAGACACAGAGGTAATTTAACCTTTTATTGATTGTCATACCGATCCGGAACAACAAAAAACAACATAAAATGAAGCTATGTATAATAGTTTGGCCAGCATATCTTAAAATATGCAAACCAACTGCTGTTCGTTATATAAGAAGGTTTCAACTGAATATTATAAGATCCCCGTGCGTAGAACGGGTACACAGCTAGTTTAATACTATAGGTAGTTTTGCTAAGCCTCAATCCATCTTTAGAAAAATACCACAGAACATTAACATAATTGTTCTTGTTAACCAGAATAGATGTACTAAAACCTGTTGGAAAGTGGGATGTATACAGTTTTATTCAGAACTGAGCAGCATTTTGGGAATTTGGTCAATTGGTTCTGTTTTGAAAATGAACGTGTAGTGTACTGCACAGGTCCAATAAACTGTATTTTTCACAGATGCCTCAGGGCAGTTCCCATTTAGCGGACACGTTGGTGATGAGAATGGAAACGTCTGTGTTGTCATATCTGAACTGAATTTGTAATGGAACTCGTATTAGTCTTGACAACACAGGACATTAGTAAATTCTCACGTATTTCTATGCACATTAGTTTTTAATGGCTTTCAATAACTCATAAGTTCCACTTTTATTTTAAAATCCATTTTTCCTTGATTATAGTTTATGATAGCACTAATACCTATAAGTTTTACTAAAACCTTTTTCAAAACGAAACGAAACAAAATAAAGCAAACCTAATATGAGACAAATAAATAGGTATTAGGTATTACCTTTGACTATTAATTACATTTTAGATATTCAAATGTATAACCTGATTTAGCTCAAACATTGAAAAATGAAAACAGCTCATTCGTGGTGGACTTTCGGTTGTTTGTTTTTATATAGGTAAAAATAATTTATAAATGCATGATGCTGAACCTAATCACACAAAAATAGATATCTTTTATTCAACGTGTAATCGGTGTTAAAATATAATTTCGTGTTTAGAGCACCACAGTTTAACCGAATTATCTGTGACGTCAAAATTAGATTTTTGTCCAACAGCGAAAACAAAAATGGGTTTACGAACAACATTCAAATAAGAACATTGTTTTTGGAGTTTAAAAGTAGTTTTTCGCGAATTCCCCTATAGGGAACTAGTTATTGCCGTAGGTGGCACGGTAAGACCCAGACCCCGGACCGATAAACTTTTACATTTTGACGTCCCTACAGCCCTAAAACACCATTCGTTCTATTTGATATATATATATATATATATATATATATATATATATATATATATATATATATATATATATATATGATATATATATATATATGATATATATATATATATTAATAAATGAAATAAATAGTTAAACATTTAGTACCCTTTTTTTAGTTATTAATTTATTGAATAAACTTACATGTTTCGGCTCTTAGGCCATGATCACAGTTACGTATATATATATACGTTCGTGAACGTGATAACTTGAGTAAAAATTTTCCCCGATTATGATTAAATTTTGTTTGAAGATGTAAGGCGTGATAAACATGAATGAGTTCGCGCACCAGCATGGGAACAGGGTTTTACGGTGGGGGGGGGGGGGTTATGGGGTAAAATTTCGTTTATCTCATTTTTCGACCCTTAAAACACAAAATTTCTCTATATCTTTCTAGAACATTTTAAAGTGCTTAAAAAACAAATAATTTAATATACCAAAGTGTTTTTGTACGGTTATTAGTTAAGGGGAAAATTCAAAAATCTCAAATTTCAAACTCCCATATTATTCTTATGGAGAATATTGTAAAATTTTGTAGTTGTAGTGATTTGAGATGTAGGGCTGTTAAGAAGCAGTAGCTTAAGAATGAGTTACGTCCCACATTTATGCACCGGTATCGTTAGAATTGTAATAGAAATATCAAATAAATCATCCTTAGGGAGTTTTGTTAACTTACGTTGTTTTTTTTGTTTTTTTTTTAAAGTCAAGATTATTAATGCCTGCCATTTTGAATCTACACTTATTACAAAAAATATTATTTCTCAAAATACGGATTCTACATCATCAATTCATCTATACACGAAATTTCTGGTCGCTACAAAAAAGACTTCATTGATTTTAAAATAATTCTGTGGAAAAATTAATAAATGGAAGCTGTAGCCTACGAATCATTTTTGATTTTTGGAAATTTTAACAGATATTTTGGTTTGTCTTTGGTCCTGGATGATACCTTAAACGGTCGGAAGAGAGTTTAGAGACGCACTGTATAAGTATAGCTTAGATTAACTATACGCCTATAAGATTAATCATTAAAATAAACTATTAGATTATTTACTGTTTGATTAACTGAAAACACGATTAGGCCTAATCACATGTTTCTATATGCATATATCAACTTCATTTTTATTTTATTTTAAATATTCTATGAGTTGTATTATCCATATACAAAATAATCGTAAAATTTACTGTTTGTGAGTGTAATTTGTTATGTTTCAAAAACAAACTATTATTTATAGTTCGAGGAGTCAAGTTTCTTTATATTACTAAACGAAGGTGTGTTGAAACAATTATGGAACGCAAATTAAAAATTCAGTTTACTTGTGGTATAATGAATAAAATACCTATTCGTAAGTAAACGTAAGATTTTTTATCTCCGGTGATAATTTTTTATAACACTCGTAAAAAAAAATAAAAATACAGTGTAATG
Organism: Macrosteles quadrilineatus; assembly: GCF_028750875.1. Classification (NCBI taxonomy): domain Eukaryota; kingdom Metazoa; phylum Arthropoda; class Insecta; order Hemiptera; family Cicadellidae; genus Macrosteles; species Macrosteles quadrilineatus. The sequence continues at coordinate 94,433 of NW_026542608.1, forward strand.
AAGCGTTAACACAACATCCGTGTTAAAAGAGCCATTAGCATACTGATGAGTGGAGGAATGGCTAATTTTGTTTCTCTTTCATTCCGATAACACGTTTGGTACAATTCAATTTTCCTTTTATCCCTTAAGAGTGAAAGTGTACGTGTATCCCCGGATGACACTTTATGCTTTGCATGATTTTATAAGTTCCTAGTAAAATCAAAAGTATGAATAGAAGGTGAAGGTGAGTTTTTTACACATTTTATGACTTCACTTGAAATGGTGAATGACAATTATTTTGTATTGCTGTTTTATTTAAGAGAGGCAATGATACAAGACCAGTCCAAATTTGGTTACGCCTATCATCCACTGACACCTAAGATAACTTTGAACAGTGGTAGCCTATATTTGCTTGAAAATAAGAGTATTTTTTGTACATTACAAAAATATATAATACAAATACACAAAATTATATAACATTGTATAACTTGACAATTATGATTAACAACTGGGTTCCTGTAACGAGCATTGTTGCAAACTAGTTTCCACAAACTATATTTGTACACAGATTTCCACTAAGCGTATTTTCCTAACATTCTTGTGCAATTCAATGTAAAATAATTATTTCATCACAAGGAAAGTCCACATTAGAAACTGTATGATTTGTATACTTGATTAAACATTCAGCATCTAGTTCTTAAACTTCTCAAATTTTCTACTGAGGGCGAGTGTCCAACTCTAATCGAACATATCAATAAACAAAATTGATGGTTTGCAACTACTGTGTCAATTAAGAGGCAAATGAATGTTAACAGTGGTAGCTAGCAAACGAGATTTCAAATAACAATTAACCTTGAAATGTTGTTGCAAACAACCTTTGCTTCTAGGGTAAGAGGCAACATAACTTCTATGTTGTCATGAATTTACAGCGGAAATGCTACTACGATCGAGGCGATTTTCTCTATTATACTACAATAGAAGTTACCAATTGCAGTTTCTCAGACCAGCGATTGTAAAAGAGGATCTGTTGGCTTAAGATTTGTAATTTCTTGAGGAAGAAAACCTATTGGTTCCTCTTTGTCGACAAATTGTAATCTCGTCTTTTGTTTGCGTTGCATCAATCAAAACTACAATGATGTGTTTTCTTTGGACACTAAATATCTTCTTGGAGTCAAGGGCTAGTGAAAGTGTACGTATACTGTGCATTGTATTCTTTTGAAGATCAATGTAGGTTAAAAATCTGAGTCATAATTATCCAGTCATTAGTCATTAGGATCCAGTACTCAGCGATTGATCGTTTTAATCGTGTTTTTGAATGTTCAGTAATCTGTATAATTGAGAAATTAAATGTAAATATTCAACAATATTGTCAATTTTAACATAATTTACATTTGAGTTTTCAGACTAATAATCTTCTAGAATACTCTAGGCTCGTCCAAATGTGATAACACTTCGGACACTTTTAACATTATAAGTACATTAGTGACGAACATTTACAGTCAAAGTTAATGTTATAAAAACATTTAAAAATAAGTGTTATTGCACATTATGATAATTTTACATTTCTTGCCAAACAAGTCAATGGACCGTAAATAAGAGTTTATCACCGATTACATAACACCTTGGTTTGTGTTAACTTGACAAACTAAATGTTATAAGTAAAGAACAAACTAATAAATTCTTATTTTCAACCACCAAACTAATTGAATACCTCTCAAGTACATAGGCCTACTATAACGCAAAAACATACTGTCAATAGTTAAGTCAACAGGTAAATGTGGGTTTTAGGTTTCTTGATTCGAAATCTAAGGTAAGTAAGATCAAAGAGGATCTTAATTGGATATGAAGAATTATACGCTTTAATTGTCTTGAACAATGACTTGAAGTACTAAGTGATTTTATATAATGTGAATTTTCATCAAGTTTAACACATTATTAGTTTAAATGGGAAACATTTGTACAAAGATTTCAACGAGAAATATAATCATACATTCATTGTATTCCGTAACAATTGTCTTATAGTAAACAATGTATTTATTAAAATACTTCACATATTTCAATATATTTACAAAAATATCATTTGTATGTAGAAAATCAAGAAGACCATAACTGATATTCCTCAAAGTGGTATAATAGGCCTAAAGGTTGTTGATTAAAATGTTATGTTCTGTTTTTACCGGCGTTAAATGGATTGAATCCTGGATATCACTGTTATCATGATGCTTCAAAGCTAACAACATGAAAGTGGAGTTCTTTTCATGTTTGAACATGCATGGCATTGAAATAGGTCAACCAAAGACAGACTTTCTGATTGCAGATGTTGAATGAATTCCTGACGATGACATTTCAAGATTCCGGTTACAAACGTATCATATAGTTCAACTAAAATACTTTGACATGTTGCTTAATCTTGTCAAAAGCACAAATATAATATTTACATTTAGGGACTTTACAAAACATAATTTGCATGTATTCTATGCATTTTCTATGTCGTTAGCCATGATGAATAAAATCATCCCTGGTACGTAGCAGAACGCTTAAAGTATCATATAGATTTGAGATATGCCTCACAGATAAATTAAAATTCTAGGTCTTGAGAAGGAACCCGTATTTATTTGTAGATAACATTTACTGCGATGGTATTACCACTTACGAATAGTTGTTGGCTTTTATAGTATAGTAGTAAGTATATAAGTATTGATCGAATATCCCATGCACTGTTCTTACTGTAGCATGAACCATGTCGACTAAATCTATGCAAATAGTATATAAAACTAGAAAACTAAATACATAATATTTTTTGTGACTGGAATACAAAATGCTGTAATTGAATTTAATATATACTGGAATATAATGGATTGGCTTGGATTGTAAGGAGAAGAAAGGAGTTTGATACCATATATCATAAAACTTTAAACAATAGTCCAATTGAAAACAAACAACTGTCTTCGTACCATTGTAACAAACTTTCAAAACACTTTTATTTACTAAACTGTTCCTACAAAGTTATGCCTCAGCAGCCAAACTGTGTTCGGAAAGCTCTTGTATGTTATTGCGCATGCGGGTTCGTGCTGGCCTTTGAATCAGATCAAATAAAAATGTTCTTTATTCCTAAATAAAAATTACATAAATACAATCGTGTCTGCAGAAAAAAATATTCCCAAGTAGCCTATAATATGTCAGTGAATAGGAATGAATTGTAATACAATACACCAGATCATACACACATTCAGGAGCACTTATCAACACATATTACAATAACGTTTTGTCCTTATCTATTCAATACAACCGAGCCAAATAATAATAATAATAATAATTAAAATAATAATAATAACAAGTTGTAAGAAACGACATTTAAACATCCAACAAATCAAAAGAAGTATTTTGTAAAGTGGTATTTAATAATGATGGAAAAAAAAATAAATTAGGTAACTAAAAACATGACACACAAGGTTAGGAGAGCAATTGATTGCTCTCGGCCAAGACTCCAAAGCCGGCTAATGACTTTACGCTTATACACAGTAACGCCGCCACCGTCGCTCTTGGCAAATCGTATATGTGAAGGTAAATTATATACAATGTGTGATAAACATAAAAAGATATAGTTTTTTGGGCATCTTGTCGGATACTAATGTTCAACAGGTAAACAAAATAATTATGTTTTGTAAAAATAAGAAGAGTTCCTATGAGCAATTGGCGAATACCTAAACCTTCAAAATCACAAAACAGTAGAAAAGAAGAGAATCTAGAGGTTTATTTAGAATAGTTTTCATGACAGATTCTTGTATGGCAGAAAGGGATTCTAGAACGGCGGGGAGATCACCACCTCAAGCCAGGACACCATATTGAAACACCGACTGTAGGCAAAGTACACGGTCCGGAACTTCTGTTCGATACCACCTACCAAAGCTGCGTGAATCCTATTTAATGAGCTTACATACTTCGTTTTTGACGTATTCAACGTGCGGAGACCAAGTCAATTTACTATCAATAACAACCCCTAAACACATATAATGCTCCACACGTTCAATTACTTCACATAATCAGCCAGTCGCGAATGAATCGCCACAGCAGTGCAAATTCAAAGATGTCTCACCTGAACCAAAGATATTTCTGATAATAATAGGTAGACAACTGGTATTTAAAACTTCAACTGAGATCACCTATGCTACTATTTTGGTAATTATTGTACATTCCGTATGAAAGTTCATCAAAACCTAAACTGATACTTGGTAATCTATACGGTATTGATTGTTATTTGGATGTCCCTTATGTGATATAGTATAAATGTAACAGTAAACCACAAAATCAATAATGAATATCGAATGGCTAACTATTAGCTATTAGTTACTGTTGCGTATATAGCTATATGAGGTACATGTAGCTATATAAGCTACAATGAGTGTTTATGTAGGCGCAGCATTATTAGGTGTAGTTTTGTTATTGATAGCTTTAATGGAACATGGGTGAAGATGTCATATTTATTCCTTGATACAGAAAACAGCCATCCCAGCACTACAGATGAGTCTAGAATATGACTGTGTTATGTGGATTGGAATACATTACCTAGCCAAATATATAACAGCTTTTAACAAGTTGGCGGACTTTCTATACATAGTATATAAAAAGGTATCGTGTTCGTCAACATTTTCCAGGTTTGAGTTGTTAGAGGATATAGCCGTTTTGGGACCCCTAAACCCAAAATAGTGGTTTTCGAAATGATATCTGGTAAGTGTGTGTAAGTGTCTGTCTCTCTGTATATGTGGATGTGTACATGTGGTTGTAAATCCACAAAAGCCACAGACCACACATGATCCGATTTTAATTTCATTTGGCATGGGGCACTAATCTATGGTATCTTGAGGTGTTAATTTTCATGTTTTAAAATTTTTGAGTTTTGGTGGTGATTTACCCATAAAACAACTGTATAATCGGATTTTCTTATATCCCTCCACAGCAAACCTGCACACTAAGCGAATTCTCATTTGCCTGATTGGATTTACACTAAAATGTCTCCTGAAAAATATAACATTTATTCCCTATTTAAATAAAATTAGTTTAACGAGTACTTAGTTTGCTGAAACAGGGAGGGTAAACTTTTTTGATGTTAATAGTTTAGTAATCAATAAATTCATTTTTCAAATTTGATCAAAATATGTTCGTAAACAAGCAAACGAAAACAGTTTACTTATTCCCCTCAAGAATAACATAGGATTTTTTTTTTGGAATTCCTCCGTAATCATATGGTGAATATTAATGCTTCAATTTACTAAATTATTTGTTTTTTTAAGCTCTACAAAATGGGTTGCACATAAATTGTGAAATTGAATGTTTTATGGGTCAAAAATGGAAAAAAACAATTTTTACCCTTTAAACCCCCCCCCCCCATAAACCCCCATTCCCATGGTTCGTTCATGCTGGTTCGCAAACTTGTTCGAATAAATGTAGGCTCACAAGTTTATACCAAAGGTCATCAAAATCGGATCATTTTTGCTCAAGTTATTGTGCTAACAGACATATATTTATAGCTTAATGTTTGAAAGTTATGCAACCTTTGTGATTTTTTCCCATAAATTATCAAAGTTACTCTCTCACCACTTACCGGTACCCATGTGCCATGATAACGGTTGTTGACAAGCTAACGGGAGAAAGTATGTGTCAGATTGCTGATACAGTTTATTTAGATTTACATTTGTTCGTCCACATAGCCCCTGGGCCTTTGTGTAGGACATATCCAGCAAAGCAAGGAATAAACCGGTATAGTACGGTACAAGAGTTTATCTATACTGATAATAATATGTAGTGGGAACCAATAACGTCGCTACCGTGGATCTGAAGGCCGTCAAGCTTAACTACATTATTAACATATCCCACTAACATTTGATATGGTATTTACATTACATGATATTACATTTACAGTTTACAGTTTTAGTGCTTCAAAATAGCTTTACACGTGTATCGTTGTATAATAACTTATTTAGTTAAAATGCGATGATAAATGGTTGATAGAGTACGTTCATCTGTGTTTATATTAATATGTTTATTGTATACTGGCAATATATCTAATTTAACTCATGTCACATGCACGCATCTCGATGGCGTCATAAGTAGGAATCTAAAACTTGTCTTTATTATGAAAGGATGTTTGCATGGTTCAATTCTGTTATGGAGAAGTGGAATATGGTATATAAAGGGGCTTAGACAGTTTTAAGTTTGTAATTTCAATTATCTGTTAATGGTGCAGGTTATTTTAGCAATAGTGTAAACTCACAGCATCGGGCAGTAGTATGAGACCTTTGACTAAGATACTGTAATGTTTACACTAAAACTCTTTCTAACTTTTGTTCAACTTAAAATTATCTTCTATTACGGATCACACCATAAGCTATTGTCTTAAATCTGTTTTATCATATTAGTTTCAGTATTATTATTTTTGAAATATTAACCATTCATACAGTAAAACACCCAAAACTGGCTGTTGCTGTTATGCATTCATATAAAAACTTTATAATTGAAAACCTTGCATCCCCGTTTGATATGCAGAGCTTGAAATAGATTAAAAATTGAAATGTAACAAGAGAATATTTGGTAATTGCAATCTTTGGTTTGAAACATGGATTTAATTTCGCGTTGGTTGGTTTAGTAAATTGTACATGTTTCACGCAATTAAGTTTGATTAAAGCTGTCGTTAGAATAATTTATTAAATGATTTTACTTAACACTACACAAATTTCCACTAAGTTGATAAGCATAAAATCCTAACAGCTCATTACAAAAATTACCTGTAAAAATTTACCATAAAAAGGGTACATATTATGAAGCAATCAAAAAAATGTAAAAGTAAACACAATAATGGATACATTTAAGAAAGCGGAAGCCTAAGGATTTACAGTCAACGATATAACATTACTAAAAAGTAAGACAATAGCGCCCAAGCGGCGTCTAATATTCCTTCAACTCAGAGTTGTCGAGAAGTTGTGCGTGGAAAATTGAAGGCGTCTAGTAAAAACCACGCCGCCATGGCGTAGAGTTAGTTATAGTAATAATAACGCATGTGATGGGCCTAAACATGAGCACAGTAATATGGCGGTGTTGATAATAAAATGTCATCATAAAATATTACTCTCATTATTATTGTTAAATTAGTTAATTGTCTTATCTACACGAGTCAAATGGTTTTTTCATCATCTTAACTGTGTTATTGTTTTAAAAATTCCATTTACAAATTATTATTCGTTTAAATTTAACTCGTCAATATTTTCAACTATATTTAACAAAACAAACCAAATGGAAGTTTGACCAAATGAAAAGTTGAACCAAATGAAAAGTTGGAAGTTTCCTATTAGGCCTATAGCTGTAATTATTGGTTACTGTGGGTCCGTCCTACGTGCGGGTATTAATTCGTAAGTTAACTGTAAGCTGTATATTCAGAACATTTAATTTGCCGTACTGGTACCTACTGAATTAGATTTTCCAGGTGAAATAGTATAAACTGTATAAAATAAAATTCTGATAGTTGTAATAAGACAAATAACAGTGTAAACAAATATCACCCTTCCACATCTATTTCCATCCAATCATATGCTATGTATTTTTAATTCGAGGACTTTAGAATAGAACACAAACTGTGTTTAATGTGAAAAGATTTGAACATTTTGGTATGGCGACGGACAGACTAGGCATGGGTAGATGAGTTTACATTTCTCTAACATTAACTTATAGTTTCACAGATCTACGACGAAACTTTAATATTCAAGTGCTATGGATATATATATCTAATATATAAAATTCTCGTGTCACAGTGTTTGTCTGCAAACTCCTCCGGAACGACTTCACCGATCGTTATGAAATTTGGTGTGTAAATTATGTAGGTATGCGAATCGGACGTAAACTATTTCCCGTTTCGAGATTCTTAAAAGGGCTCCGCCCCAGTGGCTCTGGAGTTTCCCATGTTAACCTTATGAGAAATGGAATTAATGAATCTTAACATCTGTTTCAATTAAACAAGTTGGTTCTGTTCTATGATGTTCAATAGCATTAAAGTTAGAAGGATTACCAACAGGGTGCAGCACTATTATTTCTTTTACAATTATGACAACAGCTAATTTGCAACCAAAAGGTGAGTGAGCGTAGCGAACGAACTTCAACCTGGAGGCGAGTGAGCGTAGCGAACGAGCTAACCTGAAGGCAAGTGAGCGCAGCGAACGAGCTCCAACCTAAAGGTGAGTGAGCGTAGCGAACGAGCTCCAACCCAAAGGTGAGTGAGCGTAGCGAACGAACTTCAACCAGGACGTGATTGAGCGATGCGAACGAGATCATCTTGAAAATTAAACGTAACGGTACTTTCTTTCCATCGGTCTGTCTTAGGGGAAACCTATAACTTAGGCGATACGAAGTTCGCCGGGTCAGCTAGTCTATATATATAAAAGGCAAAGCCCTCACTGACTCACTCACTCACTCACTCATCACTAATTCTCCCACTTCCCATTTACCTAGGAAGCTGAAATTCGGTACACCGATTCTTTGGGCATTAAATAGGACAACTAAGTAGTTTTTATTCTGATCGGGTTTTTGGGCTCCGCCCCAGTGGCCCTGGAGTTTCCCATGTTAACCTTATAATGTTTCATATTTAAAAGGAATTAATGAATCTTGACAGCTGTTTCAATTAAACAAGTTGGTTCTGTTCTATGATGTTCAATAGCTTTAAAGTTACAAGGATTGCCAACAGGGTGCAAATTGGTTCTGGATTAGGGCTTAGAATGGCGTGGTAGAATGAAAACAATTTGCACTGTATGGCCCAAAGTAAAATATTGAATAATTGATGTTTTTCATGTTTTAACGAGTAATTTTCTTTTTGTAAAAAGGAGTTGATAATAGTTTTCACAATAGTGCCAAACTTAAAACATAGTTTCCTTGATTGACACTGAGTTAAAAGTATTATTAGATAATGAGGTTTTCCACAATATTAAAATCTCAATCTAAATTTTTTATTGGAAAATTTAGATATAATTTAGTTCTAACGATACAATGCAACTAATGCTAAAATCACATTTACGACGGTAATGACCGAAGTTAATGGTTTGGAAGGCCGTTAAAATATATTTTGTTTTATATTATGATAATATCTGTTATGCCCAGTCAAGCAATAAAAGGTAAACTACAGTTTCATCCGTAATAATTACTGTTTACGGTAATAAGATAAGAGAAATTTTAGTAATGTTTAGAGACAAAAATTAATACGATTACCATGTTTGCTTCCAAATGTGTTGTTAATAATGAGGAGTTATCTTAATTACAATTTAATGTTGTATTGTAACGTATTACCATGGATATTTGTTTATATTTTGCTACATTGGAGGAAACAATAAAGTATAAGGTTAGGGGATGAACATTCAATGTTCTATCTAAAATACAAAAGTTAAAATCATTATAATAGATCGGTCGTTTTCATGCTAGTCTAAATATTTAGTCTTTTGTTTTTAAATAACTTACATTTTTGGAATCGTCTGAAAGTAATCAACTCTCACGCTGACTTAAAACTGTACGGCATAATAATAGATCCATTCCAAAAAAACTTACTACATTAACACATTGAAATTATCATGATTCAAACATAAGGCCGAGTGGTTCAGCATACATCTTTGTCTGGTATTTAACATGTTTTTGTATTGTGAGGAGTATGGAAGCCCCCGATGGGTCAGTGCCTTGTAAATAGGTTGTTTTACATAGATTGCATTTATTATTTATATCATTTTCATTAATTTGAACCATACGACTGAGTGACACGGATAATCTCTATTGAAGCAGTAATATAGATGCTATTTCAATATTAATATGCATGTTATACGTCAAATATCGATATGGGAATGACTTGTGTCCGCTGTCTTCCACAGAGCGACGTCTCCTGGGTCAAGCAAGCAACATTTGTCTCCGCGAGATAAACTGATCAGAAGAAACAACTTCCCATGTGAATAAACTGAAAGAGAGGTGTTCTATACAGATACAAACTCGGTACAGACTATCTCTTGTATAAAAAACTGTGTTTAACACCATATTGATACAGTACATGGATATCAATTGGAAAGCTTTCCGTAATTGCTACTTAGCATCGTAAGTAGAATTAGTACATTCGTTAAATAGTTTGTATACTGGATTTGATATAGGTACAGTCCACATACCTAGGAATGTCATAGGCCTATTCACTTTCCTGAGTTCCTCTCGGACTACGCCTTTGGAGGTCCAATGTTTTGAGGTGAGGTTTTCAAAAGTAAATATTAATTGGTCTCCATGGAAGCATGAGAAAGTTCACAATGATTACCTTGGCGTTGGCATTTAGATGTAACTAGCTGTGTACCCGTTCTACGCACGGGGATCTTATAGTAATCAATTGAAACCCTCTTATATAAAGAACAGCAGTTGGCTTGCATATTTTCAGATATGCTGGCCAAACTATTTATTATACATTTAACTTCATTTTATGTCGTTTGTTGTTGTTCCGGATCGGTATGACAATGAATAAAAGGCTAAATTACCTGTGTCCGCTGGTCGATCCTAATGTATCCTATTACAGGAGATGCATTTCGGCGAAATTAAATCGCCATCATCAGTCCTAATATAAGGTCTTGAGCTTCCCCATTAGGTGCGTCTTGGATTTTTTGAAACACATACACGAACTGTACACTTATACACATGACGAATAAAACATAAATACACAGTAGGCCTACTTTTATTTTTACTATGGACAAGTAGACGCGCGTCGGTCGTGTGCCGAGTCTCGACTGAAAACGCTCATTTAAAAAATGTAAGTTTCCCAGCAATATACAACACTGATTCAAGGTATATTTCCCGGTTATCAAAACTATTTACACAATTTTATACACAAATAATCTCTATTTTCATTTACTGTTACCCTACATATTATTGCACTTGCGATTAATTAAATCCGTTATGTAAGGAAAAACGTTTTTAATCTTAATTGGTTTGGATTTGCTTTCAAAACGTGATCGGAAATGGTTGCGGTATTTGTAAACAACATTCAATGTAAACATATCAGTGACAGCTAGAAGAAATAATCTTGATTTGAACAGCTGTTCGTTATTTCATAGAAGAATATGTGCTAAACATTGGGGAAAAACTTTACAAAAATGGCACAAAATTGGGTTTTTAAACGTCCGTCATTTTATTTACAAAGTGGTGACGCCACATTTTAATGGCTAAAGACAATCTCGCCAATCCAGTGAATACATTAAAATGATTTGGAACTTGATAGGTACTCTCGTTTTTCAGGAGGAGGCCGCGTAAAATGGCTCTTGGGTCGTAACAGACAGGAAGACAGACAGAAATTTGTTTCGGTTTCTCTAATGTATAAAACGTAAAAATAACCTAAAAGTTTATGATTCTGAGCAATGTACAGACAAAACTCTAATTTTATTTATATAGAAAACAAAACTGCCATATGCTCATTTCACAATTTAAGACAGCTGATCTTAAAGTAATTTAATATCCTTACACATTTACTTGAAGGCGATTTCTACGAAACACTACTCCTCCGTTAATAATGGACGGAATTTTACAAACGATGTTTCAAAATAAGGTATTTGTTGTGTAGACGCCCCCTTTTACAAATTCCTGTAATAAAAGGGCTCGGGCTTTGCCCCAAAGGCCATCAAAATCCCAATGTATTTCTTATGAAGAAAAGATTTTGTTTAATTAAACAGACGAATAGTTTGTATTATTTACAGCTGTTTATAGTAAACACAATATACACCCAAGAGCGTTCGTTTTCAGAGTGAGCACGTTTCCAGCTTCGATAGCTGGAGTAGAGTAAATGATTACATTATCTTTGAGTTCACTCTTTTAAGTAATCCGAAAGTGTGACTGTTATTCGTTTTAAAATAACGCCTTTAATACTTTGCAATTGCTCAAATTCAAGCAACAGGAGCACTAGTATTTTATATTATTGGGACCTATAAATTGAATATCAGTGAAGTAAATAATTTCTGTCGGCAACCTGGAATGGACTATATTTTATTTTAAGTTAAATCCTTTTCATATAATCTATAACGGTGTTTCACTGTTTTACATGAATAACTGACAGCTAAAACTGTTTAGTGTTTATGCCTAATTATACTGATCTTCCAGTTACATTTGAGTGTTTATAGGTTTATGTTAATTAAAATTTTTCAGAGTTTCGGAAATTGTTCCAACGCTGTCCACACAAGACAATGTTCCTGTGCAGGTACAGAAAAATAAAGCAAACAGAAGTCGCTTGTTACAATCAGCCGAAAATGTGTTGGATTGTTCTAAATAGCAACGGAAAGAACACACTGGAATAATTTGGTCTATAAATTATAACTACTACCTCAACAAAATATATTTGTACCATCGAACTTCTCCAGTGTTCTTTAGTGAACGTTGGTTATGTTCTTGGTAGTGAATCTACATTATTTTGACTGTAGACTGAAATGCAGTTAAGTTAAAAATATATTTTTGATTGGAAGAAGTTAAACTAGATACTTAGTTTGGATGCCTGGGATGTTTTGTCTGTTTACGCTTCAAAGTTGTACAAAACGTGACTTCATTCGTATTCATGCTCGCTTTCTCATTAGACAATGCCAAGTTAAGTCTTTCTTTGGCTGTTCCCCCAAGTTTTTTGTAATATTTATGACTAGACTATTGTGATAATTATTACGGAAAATAAAAAATTTGAAAACTAGTATTCTCACTTTTAGAAAATTGTGTTATTTTTATTATCATATTTTTCTATTAATTAGAGTGTATAATAATTTAACCATACGTTTGTAGTAAAAAATGTAAGGATGCGACTTTTTGGAATCGCGTAGCTCACAAAAATATAAAAGAAAATTCTTGCGATCTTTAAATTGATATTATTAATCTAGTAGAATGATTACAAGTATACACGATCGGCATACAGTATTTAATTTTTTTACATTTTTAAAACCAGATTGATTTACCTTTCCTTTGAAATAATCATTCAACAAACAAGTGGTTTGTATTCAGAAAGTTTGCCAACACGACGGGATGTGTTTGGGTATATATATAATTGTTCGTCGACGGTGGACTACTTGAATGGACGCAGTAGAGCAGAAGACCAGTCAGTGGCAGCATATTGTTGTGTCCATGAATCGCTCCATTTGACCAATCAGAACATTCCGACTATATAATTTGGCAGATATCGTAGCTATACGAGAATTTAAATTCTAACGTTAAATTAATTTATGCACTTATAATTGACTTATCCACTCAATTAATCACTCAATGTTTTTTTTTGCTATGCAGGAGCAATAATAAATTATTAATCTTTTTTCTTCTAGGCATCAATTAAATTTAATATCAAAGGATAGAAAATTTAAGTGTTACTTACGTGTTTACGTTATTTATATACGAAAATCATCTATAGCAATATCTATATACACTGTACTTAATACTCAAGTACGCAATGAATGTAAGAAGATGGATGGAAACCTTGTGGAAACTTCAAGGTTTTCAGAAACTTTCTGAAATGTATATTTATCTTATGGTAACATAAGAGCAACGAATTAACAGATATCCCCGGAGAAAGATATTAGGCTGTATAGTGTATAGCCCTCTAAGCACTTGAGAGGATCTGGTGCAGAGTGTGAATGAAAACAATAGATATAGGTTTGACTCAGGCATCGATGGACTTGGGTAGTTCAGAATATATGTCTATCGATTTTAAGTAATAATATGGCCATATGCGATTTTTGTGTTGATGGCATTGTTTTTACACGGCAAACGTAACTTTTACGGGGAATTCCTTCATACAGTATTAAATTTGAATGGATTACGGACTATTGCGAAGTAAGACACTTTGACCGGAGTCAGCCAACTTCGCTTTGATGCCTTCCTCAATCCTCACCTGCCCAAGTGAGCTACAACAAATTTTGGTCCCTGCTTAGGTTTCTCATCAACATGATAATAGAGTTCTTTTTAGCATGGGCTTATGAGGGGATGGAACTAAAGGGGCTTAATGAGTTTAAATACTCTGATGGATTCAACAAAGCTTTTCACGTCCCTCGCTAAAGAACCGAATCAAAACTGATATAAACCTTGTCCTGTCGGTAACAAATTCGAAACAACAAACCAAACCATTCATTGACACCTTTAATGAAGAAAAGATAAGAGGTGATCTTTGAAGATGGAATTCTTAAATATACATGTCATAGAATGGTTGTTAGGTATGTCAAAATGAAAGCTACTTCGTAAACAAAGAAATAAAAAATGCTAAGGAATCCAAGCGGTACTTCCTTTTGAGTTGTTCTTGGTTAGAATTTTTCAAGTTTAAATCTTATTTCTTATTCTAATAATCTTATTTAATCTCCAGGGTTATTTATCGTGGAAACACAGACTAAGTGTGTGTTCTCTTCGTCTTCATGGGTGAAGTAAAATCAAATCATTTGGATTTAAGAAGTAAATATTCGTTTGTTGTGATTAATTTAATTCATATGTTTCAGCTGATAGAATAACGTAAATAAACATTTCAAGTTTAAATTCCTCGAGAAATGATATACTAGAACGTTTTTACGAAACAAACTACTGAAAAGGTAGTGATGTAAATATTTCCCCCGGGTAGTGCAAAAAAGGCTTTATATTGACATCACATTTTTGAAAATGAATGAAGAAATGAGGGAGTTATGGCATACCAAAAAAAATACTACACTTGTTAATTAGATTGAATTTATAAACAAAAATCCACCAAAATAAACCTACATTGTTATTATCCAACTGCATGGTAGGTAATTGTCCTACTCTTTACATTAAAGTATATCACATAGTTCTCATAACTTACGGTTATAGAATCTTTCGTTATTTCCATATCCAATGACATAAATAAACCCACCTTATATTTGTGTAAAATATTTTATTTTATTTATTTGGATCAGCTTTTTGAAATTGTGAAATGAGCATTTAGCAGTTCTGACTGTTTTTTAAATGTCAACGCAAAGGTTAACAAAGATAGTTTATTTTTGTCATGCTTCCATGGAGACCAATCAATATTTACTTTTGAAAACCTCGCATCAAAACTTAGAACATCCAAGGTGTGTAGCCCGAGAGGAACTCAGGGAAGTGAATAGTCCTATGGCATTCCTAGTGTATGTGGATAGTCTTTGAGCTTAATTTGGGCTATGCCGGTTTAGAATTTTAGTCGTGGCACCCAGCAGACAGACACCGCCTCAATTTTATAAAAGTATAAAATAAATAGATGGATTATGATTTTCTTAATGCTGTATTTTTATCATGAAGGTATTTTGATTCAAATATTGACTGAATTAGTACTAATCAGTACTGAATCCGCTTCCTTTCCCAATGAGCAACAGACTATTAGCAATGAAAACCAGCCCATGATTGTTAAATAATAATATTCACACTTATTTTAAACATTAAACAACTTTACACTCTTTCTATCTTGTGAACACAGACAATTAAAGGTTTCTTGACACATTCGTTGTTTATACACGTATTTATCCTTGTTTTGGTAGGAAGGTTGTGTTAAACGTCACTCAACGTGTGAAATGGGACACCTGGCAGTATTGACAAAGACAACCACGTTGTTGACTAGATGTCTGAGGTGTGTGTTGATATGGCTGTTTGTGCTAATAGACTGAAGTAACTACCACGTGTTTTGATCAAGTATATAGTTTTAAAAAGGCAGCTTAATCATTTCCTTTATAAAATCCAAAAACCTGAAAATTGTCTTACAAGTCAAGTTTTAATTGGACATAGCATATCTCACCGAAGTATGCAACGTAACTAGGTACGGCGCATCATATTGGTAGAACAATTGAAAAGAAAAATGATTTTATCATAGGTTTTTTGTTTGTAAATGTGTCTGGTGAAGGTAGGTTTTTGACTTGCATAAATAGGAAAGACGGTAGATCGATCATTGATTTTATATTGTGATGTCATTGACAAACGATATATTTTCAACATTAAATTATAATGTCACATTTATATTATAATGCAGCACGTTATTTATGATTATTGAACATTCCGCAGGTAACAACCAAAGTGCTTACATAATTTTTAATTTATAAATGTTTATAATGCATTTGAATTTTCCAACTAACTCTATTTAATATTACTGAAAAGCAATTCTGCATAAAAAGTAAATTTCCATTTGCCTGATTTGTCTTTCACATAATCTATTTGATAGTTTAAGGTTTAAAGAATATCTTGGTTTGCTGCTACAGGGAGTATATTCTCTTGAAAAATATATATATTACCAAACTATATTTAATAAATCACTCAAAATAAATAATTCTCCTCCCACAGCAAACCTGCTGACTAATTGAATTTTCTTTTGCCTGATTTAACTTACACTTAAATCTATTAAATAAGTTTAGGTTAAAGAGAAATACCTAAACCACTATATACCCATGATTGTTATAAACCTGTGGAAGGTTTGCTACTACAGGAAGGGTAATAATGTGTATTTTTAGTATAATAATAATAATACCTTAGTATTAAATAAATATATTTGCCTAGTTTGATCAAAATATATCAATAAACGACAGTATCAAAGTTTACTTATTCGCTATAAGCATAAAATGATAATTTTAATTTTACTACTTTTTTGAATTTTTTTAACCAATAACTTAGCAAAAACCTATAAATGTTCTAGATTAATTATTGTTTTTTTATCTCTAGAAAATATTTTGGAAATAAATTGTGAAATTATATGTTTTTAGGGTCAAAAATAGGAAAAATATATTTTTAACCCAATAAACCCTCCATAAACCCTCGTCCCCATAGTCCGGTCATGATGGTTCACGAACTCGTTAGAACAAATGTAGGTCTACACGTTTTTACCAAATGTCATCAACATTTTATTATTTTTGTTCGAGTAAATCGTGCGAAAGATACATTTACATTTGGACGGATTGTGTTTTTGGTGTCCGCAGACATAAAAATGAAAAAGTAAATGCGTCCTGGGTCCAGGTCTTATAATGAGATCTACGGTAATAGCTCACTCTCTATATGGGAAATTCGCTAAAACACGTGGTCAATCATCTTTTAAAGGTTCTATCTACAAAATTATCTGAAAACACATAAATCCTAATCAAACATAGTGTACGTGGGGGGACTGGACATGGCTGGCCAGACGGCGCTATAAAACCACGTCACTAGGCCAAACATAAAACAGATCTCCGTCAAAGTCGTATAAATACAAACCGACCACTGACTGAATTTATAGCATATCTCTCTAAAAGCATTTGATGAAAACAAACCAATTGTGGGTGTTGAATAGTTTTATGACTACACTAAATTGTTAATAAATGTGTTTAACCCAAAAAAAAATATAAAATATCAATGCAGATTTAACGTGAGCGTTGAAAATTCATTTTAACTACTCTTTGTTATAAATAAATTTAAATATTTAATAGCCTTAACATTTTGGGTCAGTAGTAAGTTTTACTCAATGTGTTTTTGTTAGGCTGAGAAATTTACAATATAAAAAGGTTTTACCAGTTTAGTGGCTAGTAATACAATTATAGTATACTGTATATGTTTACATGAAGGATGAAAAATACATTTATTGTTCCTTTCATTTGCTTTTAATTTGTTCTCAGTTCAACCTATACAAGGACGTATTTTAATGCAGGTAGATTTTAAACATTGACATACGTTATTTATTTCTACATTGCACAATTACCTGTGGTGGTGTATAGTGTTACAAATTTTAATCTGTTTGAGCCAACAATTAGACTGGTCTAACAGTCAAAGAGGCCCATATCAATCAAATTGTATTGAATTATTCCAAGATAATTTATTCATAAGCAATATGATCATAATAACAAAAAGATTCATAATGCTGTATTGCTTTGAAATAAGTAAATAAAAAGGTATTTCGCCAAAAAATTTTTGTTGAATTTCACGACTTTTTGGTGTTGCAAAAGAAATGAAAGACGCTGTGCTAAAGCACGATAACACATTTCGCACATAACTTCCTCCTCATAAACCTGCACCGTATCGGCCATGCTGCTTCTACCGATGGTGTTGCATGTGGTTACGTAAAAAATATAAACACATTGTTGATTAAATAAAACTATATACATCCGTGGTATAAATCGTATCCACATTGTTTAGGTGTTAGATCATGAAATAATAATAATATTTATAAAAGTGATTCATGATAATCATTGCTTTCAAGGCAGGAAAATAGTTTACAAGATGATGTGTAGAAGAACTAATTATAATTCATTTTCATTGTCCTGAGCTGGTATATTCAATATGATAAATAGCTTATAACATACCTTATATATTTTGACGAACAGCTCAATTATTGTCATAATTGAACAGAAGAAGTAAATCTTTAGCTTAATACTATAGTATTCGAAAAAGGTTAAGTTGTAATATATTTTTAAAGCTTAAAACATTGTATAGATTACAGATTAGTCCTATTAAATTTGCAACAATGTTTAAACATTATGCCTTAAGTATGCTGCTATTGTAGGGATAATCTACAACAACCAAACCTCACAATTAAAGGAGCATCCCCTGAGTCACCACACATTTATCCTACAATTAGAGCTTCGTCTGTTGAAGTCATCAGTATTCTACTGTGGTTGTACGGTGCTGCTACTACCCATATTTAACCCTCGTTCTTAAATTAATTGATATTATTACTCGCATCCATGATGTGTGATATCTTGTTGTGTAATATGTATTGTATTTATAATAACTTCAAAATCCCTCAAAACAAGACTGAAAATGTAAGAGTTTTAGAATGTTTTGTCGTTTACTTGGCATTTACCATCGGAAGCAACTTAATAAGCTTGAAACAACCAACTATTATTGTAAAGGAGTATCTTTTCGATCACTTTATTCGGCCAAATCCCTACTAGAATAAGTAGTAATGTACTGTTAGTATTTTACAGGGATGACATGAAGAGAAGAGTTTTTGACTAAATTACAGCGAATATTATGTTGTATGAAGCTTGGCTGAGCCATAGATTAAGTATTATATTACTTCATCTATGGCTGAGCTCAGTGCCATTCTGTATAAATGCTCGTTCCCTAGTTAGGCAATATCTAACGGACACTTCCTCAGCCATGGCAAATACCGCAACCCTTACAAGACAACGTCATGAACACAATAACCGTTCTCAATTGTTACTTCAAATGTATTCGAAAGTTATTCATATATTTTAATGTTCAATCATTATTTAGAGTATCCATAAACAAATTATTAGAATTATTAGGTACAGTTATATTACTACAAATATTTGAAATTTGTTCAGTGTCCATCTGAATAAAAACGTCTAAAAGCTCTTTCTTTAACGAACCAATCGCTGATTTTTGTTGAAGTCTCATTTACTGTATGCGTTTACTCTACTATGCTCATATAGGCTACGTAAAAAATACTTCTTCTGTTTGGTCTGAGTTGGAAAGTTATACTTATAAGCAACACAATCTCTTTACGGTGGTAGAGTCATGGAAATCGATAAATAAAGGCTTTATTTTCCGTCAATAGTCTATAACGTTTTACGATTACGTTGAATAAGAAGTTACGCTTTGTTGTTTTCACACCGGTTTGATGATATCGTAAAGCATGAACATGGAGCTAGTTGACTGCAGGGATTTCAAATTTATCACCTATTACCAATAAAGAAGCTGGAAAGCTGAAAGGGTTCTTTATTAAATATATATTACAGTAGTACTACAAATCCTACAAAGGTAACACTTGCTATAGTAATCAACTCTTAAAGGTCATCTGCTGGTCTAGTGGGGCTTTAGTCCCCGAGGTCACGTATTCAAATACTGTTAATAACTTAGTTTATGTTAGCTTTGATAGGTTTAGCCTGAAGTAAACTGTAAAACTGCCTTATGCCCTGAAGATGGTACATGAAATAAAGCTTGGAACTATTACTTGTGAATAGTAACAAATTAGCATTTCCACAAAAGACCAATTAATAATACCAATTACTACCAATAAGTGGTATATCATAAAGCTTTTCATAAATAGTGTAGTTTTAGGAATAGGATATGCTAAATAATAATTCTTGCATTTCATAATTCATCGCTGTATTTACTAAGACGTCTGATCATAAATACCAAAGAGATTAGAGGCAAGAATGAACAAGAAATGGCCGTATTCAAATTACTTAATGAAAAACCCAACCATCCAACATGAATGGTAAATCATTTCTGTTTAAGCTATAATTGCCCGTCTTAAGCAATGGGGGAAATGTTGTAAATAAAACTTAAATGTCTTGCAAGTTTTTAATGTGAGGCATTAGACTGATTACTTTCTGGCATTAAATAACATTATGTTTATGAAAGGTTACATCATATTACAGTATAGTGTAATAATCTATACTATTTATCTACAATTTGAATATTAAATATAGGACTACTGTACAGGGTAAACAACTTAACTGTGCAACTAAGATACACCATTGATACACCATCGGTATCTTTTAAAATATTAGATTTGAGAAAACATTAAGGGGAGAACTTCAATTATTTTTTCATCTCATGAAAAATATGGATTCCACTTGATCAAAAATGGCCGACATTGCGAAAAATAGGAAAAGTAATTAGAAAAGCATTGCATTTGAGATTGTTTTTTAAAATGCAATTACGATTTAAAATTGTTTTACCATGTATTTTTTTTATCTTAAGCTGCTTGATTTTGAGCGACAGCTTCTTAAATTCTTCTGGAAAAGTGGCTTATTGGGTACATACTTCATTCTGAAGCTCCTTAACGTGTATGTTTAGAGAGGAAATACAAAGGAGGTGGTCTTAAAATTCCATCAAAATTCTAAAAATATCATAAATTATAATGTGAATTCTGCTTTTTTTATGGCGGATAACTTTGAAATCTAAACTAAACCCCCTATATTTTATGATATTTTCTTATATGTATATGCAATTTTAAGACCAATTTAAGCCAATACATTTCCTCTTCAAACATACTCGTTTAGGAGCTGCAGGATGAAGAATGTACAGTGAAAGATACTTTTTCCTAAACTTAACACTTTGTAGCTTAAATGAGTTGCTTTAGAGAAAAATGTGAAGAATGAAAACTTTCAAAATGACAATAGCATTCCAAAAACATCATAAAATACAAGTGTTCTTGTATTAATTTTAAAGTTAGCAGTCATATTGGAAAATTGTGGGCATTTGTTAAAACGTGGAATCCATATTTTTTATGTCACAAAAATACAAATTAAGTTCCCCATTCAAGTTTTTATCAAAATCTTATAGTTTTTGAGATACCAATGGTGGCACAGGTAAGATGTTCACCCTGTATATTTCTCGACTGAAAGAATTGTATTCATAGAAAACTTTTTTGACATTGCCCTTTATCGTATCATTTTGGGTATGAAAATTTCTAACAACTTAGTGCAATGATGTCAGTACACTCTCATGTCAATTGTACAATAGGTATTTACAAAATTATATTTACAAAGTAGTTTTTTTATTTTACCCACATTACACACACATGACATTTAAAGTAAACGGCGTTTTACAAGCATTCTTCCGTTTGGGTAAATCATAGCTAGCAAGAACTATTAATATGCAATATTGCGTAAGCGTAAGTTTGTATTAACACATGTGATTACATCAATGCCCTAACTAAAGTTTCTAAAATAACATATTCCTTTTTAAGTGTTACACTTATTAATTATTTTACCCCATTTAAGTTCATAAGTTTGTTTTGACAACAATAACATAAAGATCATACTTCAATTTCCTGAATTTATTGCCAGGCGAACCGCAGTAGAATACTGATGACTTTTAGAGGCAACCCCCTAATTGTAGGCCGAACGTGTAGTGATTCAGGAGTGGTTTCTTGAATTGCAGAGTTTAGAAATAAATCCAAGAGGGAAGCATCTCTAACAATGTCTTTTACAGCAAAAATTTTCATCTCACAGATTTGCCTAAGATACTATGAGAGGTTTAACACAATATAAAATACAATGAAACCTACACCGTGATAAATAAAATGTATTATAACATAATATATAAATACGAATAAATATATAATATAATGTAAATATGAAATATAACATAAATTTATGTTAAATATTCATTTTTATTTGATCGGGGTGATTGGGTATTACAAAAAGGAATCTCTACAAAATATTTCAAAGAATTGTTCTGCGATAAATTCTCTCCTTTTAGATCTTTTAGAGCTTATTATGTTTAAAATATATAATGGATTATTGTTTGATGAAATGGGAAGGAATACAATGTTATAATTTCTGTTATACTTCTTATTAAAAAACTCGAGGTTTGAATTCGTTCCCCCGTTGCAAACCACGGGTACATTAGCTAGTTTTATCTAAAGTGCTACTGAATATGAGATTTCTTTTTTAAAGAAAACCTTCTGAAGTTTATTGTGCTTATATACCACCGTGCACGCGTTCGACGCTACTAGGCTGATATGGTTGTGGTTTATGAGAAAGAAGTTATGTGCCAGTCGCTTTATCGTTGTTTATTGTGGATTCTTAAATTTCTTTTGTAATATCAGAACACAAAGCAATTTTGTTCACAACTAACGAAATATCTTATTATCTCTCTTTGTTTATTTATTAAACGTTTCTTTGACTAGGTATTACACTTTAATGAGAATATCTGCTACTTTAATTTTGAAACTAGTGTACATTTTGCTCGTATTTGAGCAAAGTATTACAGGGGTTATTTCAAAATAAATAAAAGTCATATTTTTATAAGTTTAAAAGGGTCAACTCAAAGATTATGTAACTAATGAAAATACTCGCGATGTACATGACAGTTCGATATAATAAAAATTTCCTCTAATTATGTTATCATATTTCACAAGCTGATCTTGTTTTATAGTGTTTTCTACAAATACCCGCATAAGGTTGTCCATGTTTATTTCAGTTATTGATCACGTAGTATGGTGCCACCATTGTCGAAAGTACGTTTGCATATTTCAGTCATTTTAAATAGCTATAATATTTTCTTAAGATTAGCTAAAGGACTTCACGCATAACCTGTCTGTTACAATTTTATTTCTTCAATTGGCATTAATTTAGTTAGCTGCTAATATTATCAATTGTTAAAACGTGATACTGATTCTTCTAAAAGGGGTATACTTTTGAAATAATCTCAAGAAAACATAGTACAAAAAAAACTTCAATTTTAATCAGACATAACTATTTCAAGACCAACTCTTAACAATTAATCCATCAAAAGGAAAAACACAAACTACCAAAATGTAAACAAATAAAACATCTGATGAATTAAATTAATATTTTAATAATCATCTAGAGACAGTCATTTTCAACATCAATTATATTTACCTGGTAAAATGTAGAGTTATGGGTCTGATGTTGTTTAGTTTTTTTTTTTTTTTTTTTGTTTTTTTTTTAAGAGGTTGGTGGCCTCTTTTAACCTTGCATTTGCCCGTCCACATAGACTACAGATCTGTGCGTGGAACGTATCGAGCAAAGCAAGGGGTGAGCCGGTACAATACAAAGGTGAACTGTACTGATAAAAGTTAGTGGCAATGACCAGGATGCGAACCCACGACACTACTGCCTTGGGCCCGAAGTCCGCGACGCTACCGACTGAGCCACCGACTCACCAAATAAGTTGGTTTTTTGTTCCGCTTAACTGTGAATAGTAATTGAATCATGGAATTAAAGTTTAACTAAAGGTATCTTGGATGTAGTCATATTTTTATAAAATCGCTTGACTTTTATAGAAACATAGATCAAATGTTGTTGACGTACCAATTTTATATTTATATTTTTTATCTGAAAGCACGTGTTTCCTTGAATAGCAGATTAAATATTAAGAGCAATTGAATTATCCAAATGATCATAATGTAACCAAATATGTTCTTCATAAGGATAACATAGGAACTTTAAAAGCCACTGGGGCAAAGCCCAAGGGACTTTCTCATAGATTTAAGCTTGCTAATCTACGCGAATCACTCTTTCCAATGGTGGAAAGAATGGTCCTTCCGTGAATGGTCGAAATGGGGGAAGAGTTCAACGGACAAACTTTGTGATGGCGTATAAGTTATATAGATTTTGTATTTATGTTGGTGACACAAACTATAGACCTGGAATAGCCATGTAATGGCTATGTTGATAATTGTTTATTAAGTGAATGATTAAGCAATCAATATAGTAATTACTTATTAAATATAGGTTAATCATTCCATCTGAAATTTAAACATTTCAAGACTTTTTTAGCTTAACAAAATTTAACAAAAACATGTATGATTCTCAATCAATCCTGAATCATCAAACAAAACAAGACTTAAACAATTTAATCCCTTCAACGCTACATTTTACATAGTTTTTTAGCAATAGTTTTAATATTATTGTTCTCTGGTTCCATCTGTTTCGAATATTTAAAAAATTAAATTATTTCAATAATAATTCTAAAATTTTCTAATCTTAATCGTTCTTTAACTACTGCTATTATTGACAAAAATAATTTAACGGCGTCATCTGTAACTACCTAAACATTATTTCATTCATCCTTAAGGACCAGGGACGAATATTAAGCGTAGAATATATGTCGGATTACACTATACAGTTATTATGCTGGTTGCCAGTAAGTCGTTCGTACTGAATAGGACTGCTGAATATAAGCCTGTTTTGTGTTGGGTTTGTAATGTCATTTTATGGCCGCGTCTGGCAGTCAGCAAGTGACCACTTACAATACAGCTTGATTAGGGCAGCTCTATTAAGCCTTTTAAACTAGAGCAGTGGATTAAAACAGTTGAAAGTTTAATAATTAATGATGATGCTAATTCCCCACATTTAACCTTTTTTAACCAATGGATTCTGAAGTTTGATGCATCGAATACCCTAGGTTTTGAAAACCAAATTATTTAAATATGTTCGAAATTTTAATTTAGGGCCTATTTATCTTTACATGATTTAGATAAAACCACAATTACTTTTAATACCCCCGCCGCAGCAAACCTGCCGACTAAGCGAATTTCCATTTGTCTGAATTGATTTTCAGTTAAATATATTTTAATAACATTAGGTTTAACGAGTACCTAGGTTTGCTGCTACAAGGAAACTAATAAAGTGTGTTTTTGAGTAAAATATTGATAGCTTAGTACAAAATAAATAAATTTGCCAAGTTTGATCAAAATATATTCATAAACAAGCAAACTACAACATTTGACAATATTCTCCATAAGAATAACATAGGAATTTTAAATTTACATTTTTTTTAATTTTCTCCGTTACTAATAATCGAACAAAAATACTTTTATATACTAAATTATTTGTTTTTTTTAAGCTCTTTAAAAAGGTCTAAAGAGAAATTGGGAAATTTTGTGTTTTGAGGGTAAAAAGTGAGAAAAACCAATTTTTACCCCATAAAACCCCCCATAAAGCCCCGTTCCCATGGTCCGATCGTGCTGGTTCGCGAACTCATTCAAGTTTATCCCGCTTTACACCTTTAAACAAAATTTCATCAAAATCGGACAAAAATTACTCAAGTTATCGCGTTCACGGACGTATATATATATAAGTCTATATATATATATATATATATATATATATATACATATAGAAAAATTTTAACGAATAGTGTTTTTGGCCTCTGGGGACATCAAAATGAAAAAGTAAATCGGTCCCGGGTCTAGGTCTTACCGTGCCACCTACGGTAATAGCTACTTCCCTATAGGGAAATTCGCTAAAAATGCGTTGTAAAGAATCATAAGTGTATAATTTGTTGATTGAGAAATATTTTAATCCAAACCAAAAATTTGGAGTATTTTATACAACATTCACGTTGGGCGTCCTATTTAATTTATCATTGAATACAATATAAAAATATTAATTTTGTTTTAATATCCATTAAAATAAATCCCTTAGTGTAAACCGTTGACTATTGGATACTGAAGTTGTATTAATAGTCAAAGGTTTAAACCTAAATTTGCCTTTTTTACTTATAATGGATTTATTGCATGCTTAGTTGACTATTTACTTTGAAAGTTTTAGTTTTTTACAGCGATATTTCATATCGGAGGATTCAATTATCTAAACTGCAGGATCCTGATTGTATTACACACTATCACGTACGATGCATCGTGTACAAGAAAGCGGGGGACTGATAAAAACACTTCCCTTCGCGATAACGGTTGCTTACCTGTAGAGGTAATTGAGTAGTTGGCAACGGTGTTCTTAGGCCCGGTTCACACGAGCGACATCTAGCTGACTAGGCTGTGACTAGGTAAGCCCGACCATAGACAAAAATTATTTTTGTCTATGGTCCAACTGGGTAGCCCGACCACACAATACACCGGTCCACACGAGTGACTTGTCCACAAACTAGATGAAAATATCGATGTCAAAACCACTCGGATCCATTACCGTTACACAATGAGAACAAAGGTAAGATGAAGTCCTTACTTCAATAATATAACACGAAAATTTGACAACACTGTATGCTAGGATAAATGTGTCTTTTGTTAAGGTAAACACTTGTTTATAGTTAGGAAACGATTTGTTTAATAAAACACACACCACATCATCAATGTCATAACGAGCTTGGCGTGTTCTGTACTTCTCATAGAATGAACTGCAGGATGTGTAGGCAAAACATAGACGAGCTGCAGAACAACATTTTTCCACAGCTATGTATTTAGAAAATATTTCCTTTCTGCATGTCTTAACGTACTAATCACGTTTTTGGTATTGTTTAAAATGCAGAAAAGATTCTAGTAGTTGAGTATTGATTTGTAAACATTATGACTACTCTCTCACCAGAACCAAAGATATTTCTGATAATAATAGGTAGACAATTGGTATTTAAAACTTGAACTGAGATCACCTATGCTACTATTTTGGTAATTATTGTACATTCCGTTTCCGTATCAAAGTTCATCAAAACCTAAACTGGTACTTGGTAATCTATACGGTATTGATTGTTATTTGCATGTCCCTTATGTGATATAGTATAAATGTAACAGTCAACCACAAAATCAATAATGAATGTCTAATGGCTAACTATTAGCTATTAGTTACTGTTGCGTATACAGCTATATGAGGTATGTAGCTATATAAGCTACAATGAGTGTTTATGTAGGCGCAGCATAATTAGGTGTAGTTTTGTTATGATAGTGTTACAAGTCAGGAGCCCCGCGCAACAATAGCCAGGCGCCGTCACAAAAGGATTGTTTGTTTACACGGGTTTCTCAGAACGCACCACTGATAGACAAAAGACCTATGTCAACGGACTACCTCAATAGGGGCCCTAGAACCTTCTACTTCTACGCCGGTTTGTAAACAACGGATGCTCGAACTCTCCACTCTAGAATGTTCCACGAAAAACTTATATAAGGGACCGTCCTCCAGCACACGGGAGTTGAGTTGAGTTGAGCCTTCCGAGAATCGTCGCAGCAAGCGCGTGTCGGTGTTAGTGACCAGTGCTAGTGCTAGTGGCAGTGACAGTGTAGTGACAGTGAGAGTAACAGTGTAGTGACTCTAGTGACAGTGTAGTGACAGTATTGTAACAGAAGTGATAAATCCTGTAGAGGCTAGCTGTAAGTAGAATCATTGTAAATTAGAATAGGCTTTAGCTAGGTTTAGATAGGGTTAGCTAGGTGTTAGGTAATTTTAATATTTGTAAATATAGAATAATTAGTGTAAATAAAATAGTTATTATAAAATCGCCAAGTTTTATTTGTAAAGAACCTGCTAAGCCCGCAACAATTGGTGTCAGAAAGCGGCATTATTTTGGCGATTTTAATTGTAAAATATTGAGTTTTGTTTTAGTTGTATTAGAGATTAGTAAGAATCAGGGATTTTGTTTCATATTAGTAGTTTGTGTCGTAAATTTGTTTACGGAAAAATTAGTTTATTGCTATTGTTGAGCTTGTATCATCTGAAAAATAACAATTTATTGTAAAAATAATTGTAATTGTTTTTCATAAAAATGGCTTTCAAAGGTGTGAAACTTGATGAGTTAAAAGTAGCTGATCTTAGAAGAGAATTAGAAGAACGTGATCTAGATACCAATGGAACTAAATCAGCCCTTCAGGCACGCCTTAAACAAGCTTTGACTGATGCAGGTGAAGATCCAGATAATGTTTTATTTGAAACATCTGATATGAATAAAATGCTTAAAAACCTAGAGTCAAAAATGTCGGAAACTAGTAAAACGTTAGAAAACCTAGAAGCAAATATTGAGTCTAAAATGTTAGAAAACAGCAAATCATTAGAGTCAAAAATGTCAGAAAATAACAAAAACTTAGAAGCTAGCATTGAGTCAAAGATGTCAGAAAATAACAAAAACTTAGAAACTAGCATTGAGACAAAAATGTCAAATGTAGAATCAAAAATGCTGAACAAATTAGGTGAATATTCTAGCAAAGTTGATAGTTTAGAAAGTAGGATAAATGAAATCGATGAGAAAGTTAACTGTATAGAAAAAAATCTAGAAGATAGGTTAGTTGATAAGCTTAGACAGGAGATGGCTGCATCGGGGAGCTTCACACCTGCGTCATCGGCTAGCACTGACGAACTTCGGCAGGATAACACCCCAGAAACGATCTCCAAGCCAGCGCCCACCATTGCTGCCGCTGTACCTCAGAACATCGTTCCTCATTTCGATGGTAAAACTCCCTGGGAGGACTACATGCTTCTCTTCGAGACAGCGGCTATGGTCCATGGGTGGACCGAGGAAACAAAGGCTTCGACGCTGTGTCTTGCACTACGGGGCGATGCGTTAGCTGTTCTGCATGCTATGCCAATGGCGGAGCGGAAGAATTTCGCTGAACTAGTAAGAAGATTGGACATGCGCTTCGGGCATCGACACATGGACCAGCTTTACCGATCTCAACTGCGGAACCGGATCCAGAAACCCAGTGAGTCACTTCAGGAGTTCGAAGCCGACATTGCTCGCCTGGTGAGAAACGCCTACCCATCGGTCACGGATGATGTCTATGAGAGTTTGGCGGTGGATAAATTCCTAGACGGTCTACGTGAACCTGAGACTCAACAGGCAGTGAAGCTCGCCAGACCTAAGACCCTGAGTGACGCACTAACACAGGCACTGGAGTTCGAGGCTGTTCGGCAGTCGGTGAGAGGTCAGGCCCGAGTCCGTGTGGCAGACGCAGAACCTACATCTCCACTCGACATCGAGGAGCTGGTGAAACGAGTTCTGGAGGCGCTAAAAACACGTCGCCGGCAGATACGCTGTTGGAGCTGTGGACAGATGGGACATCCCCGTAGTAAATGTCCTTCGACCACATCAGAACCGAAGCAGGAAACTAAGGAGGGTTGATGGAAAGGGGCAACCGTCAGCCCGCAATTTGACAGCCCCGAGGAATAGTGTAAAAGTTGCTTCACTGGGAAGTCAGTCAAGCAGTTTCTACATCGACGGAAAGGTGAACGGTCGTCTCCAAAGCTGTCTTCTGGATACCGGGGCGACTATGACAATTCTGAATCCGAACACTGTGTCAACTGAAGATATTTCACCAACATCATGGTCTTTGCGTACAGCTACAGGTCAGCTGGCTCAGGTCTACGGGCAGACGGTTGCTACCTTCCACATCGGCGGCTGCGTATTTAAACATTGCGCACTAGTTGCCGACATAGACGAGGACGTGATTTTGGGAACTGATATAATGGTGAAGTACGGATTGAAATTAGACATGTCAAGAGGATTAGTGACTCTCGGAGACGAAGATGTCATACTTCGGCGTGGAAAAGATATCTCTGCACGCGTACTTCTACTAGAGGACACAACGCTACCAGCGCGCAGCCAGGTCATCGTTCAAGCTACTGTCGAAGGAGATTGGACTAGTGGGCAAAGTGTTCTACTGGAGCCAGCAAGTGACAGTGAATCCCAGCTTGGTCGGGGTGTCTTTGTCGCCAGATCCTTATTTAATTTAGGACACGGAAATCCGGTACGACTGATGAACTTGAATGGTTTTCCTGTGACGATAAAAAGAGGAGTGGTGATCGGAACGTGCGCGGCTGTTAACTCAGTGGTACGACAACTAAAATCATGTCCGCCATCCCCAAATAGATTGCCGAAGGAGCTGGAAAATTTCGTGGAGAGCACCTGTCAGGATCTGACGCATCAGCAAAGTGCGAAAATAAGGGACTTCATTACCAGATGGCAAGATGTCTTCGAGTACGGAAGCGGACCTAGAGGAAGAACAAACATAGTACAGCACAAGATAGACACCGGAGATTCAAAACCCATACGTCAGGCTCCTAGACGACTCCCGCTAGCAAAACGTGACGAAGCTGAGAAAATCATAAAAGAGATGGAAGCGGATGGTGTCATCGAGCCTTCTAGCAGCCCTTGGGTGTCACCTGTGGTACTAGTGAAGAAGAAGGACGGCTCAACAAGATTTTGCGTAGACTATCGCCTTCTCAACAATGTCACCAAGAAAGACAGCTACCCTCTACCCAGGATTGATGACACACTTGACACTCTGGGAGGATGTCAAATATTCTCAACTTTGGATCTGAGAAGTGGCTACTGGCAGGTCGGGCTCGCTCCTGAGGACAAGGAGAAGACGGCGTTCTCTATTGGGACAGGACTTTGGCAATTCACCGTCCTGCCTTTTGGACTTTGCAATGCCCCTGCTACTTTTGAAAGGCTTATGGAGAACGTCCTCAGGGGATTGTCATGGGAGACATGCCTGGTATACTTGGATGACATTATCGTCCTAGGAAAATCCTTCGAAGACCACCTGAAGAACCTGGAGAATGTCTTCATGCGACTGCGGACGGCTAATCTGAAGTTGAACCCCAAGAAGTGCAACTTGTTCCGCAAACAGGTCAATTACCTCGGCCATGTCGTATCAGACAAAGGAGTGTCTGTAGATCCGGAGAAGATCAGAGCTATCACCGATTGGCCAATACCACAAGATAAACACCAAGTTAGAAGCTTCCTTGGCCTGTGCGCTTACTACAGGAAATTTGTTAAGGGATTCGCTAATATTGCCAAACCGCTAACTAAGTTAACCGAAGACAAGAGAACCTTTGTTTGGGATGACGACTGCGGGAGGGCTTTTGAAGAGCTGAAGACCAAATTATGCAGCGCACCCATATTGAGCTATCCACAATCAGACGGAAAGTTCATACTAGACACGGACGCCAGCAATACAGCCATTGGAGGAGTCCTTTCTCAGCTTCAGGATGGAGAAGAACATGTGATTGGATACTTCAGTAAGGTCCTGTCAGCGCCTGAGCGTAATTACTGTGTCACCAGGAGGGAGCTTCTCGCGGTGGTTAAGTCCATAGAACACTTTCATAAGTATCTGTATGGAAGAAGATTTCTCTTGAGAACGGACCATGCCGCACTGATGTGGTTGCTAAGATTTAAGTCTCCGGAAGGACAGGTTGCAAGATGGTTAGAAAGGTTACAAGAATATGACTTCGAATCAATCCATCGTGCGGGACCGAGCCACAGGAATGCAGATGCACTATCTAGAAGACCGTGTGGGGACAACTGCGTGCACTGTACACGCAAGGAAGACAAAAGTGCATCAGTTCTTCGCGTGACCGCCGTTGACGACGAATGGGACAGTAAGAGACTGTCTGAGGACCAGAAGGAAGACCCAGACCTAAAACACGTCATGCAGTGGAAGATGGACAATAAAGGAAGACCGTCGTGGCAGGATATTGCTCCATTGTCTAAGAACGTCAAGACCTACTGGGCGCAGTGGAACTCGATTTTAATGGAAGAAGGAGTTTTGAAGCGAATCATCGAATCGGAAGAAGGGGGGCACCGAAAACTCCAACTAATAATTCCAAGGAAGAGGGTTCCTGAAGTGCTAAGGGAAGTGCACGATGGAATTTCTGGAGGCCATCTAGGGGTACATCGTACACTGGTAAAAGTAAGGGAGCGCTTCTACTGGGCTAATCAGAAAGACGACGTCATAGACTGGTGCAGAAGGTGTGCGACCTGCGCAGCATCAAATGGCCCTGTCAACAAACGAAAAGCCCCAATGAGGAAATACAACGTAGGTGCCCCGTTTGAGCGCATCGCCATTGACGTAGCAGGACCGTTCCCCATGTCCGATTCTGGAAATAGATTTATTTTGGTTGCAATGGATTACTTCAGCAAGTGGGTAGAGGCCTATGCATTGCCTAACCAGGAAGCGGTAACAGTTGCAGATATATTAATCAAGGAAATGGTGAGCAGATTTGGCGTCCCACTCGAACTTCATTCTGACCAAGGAAGGAATTTCGAGTCAGCGGTATTCTCTAGAATGTGTGAAGTTCTTGGTATCCGAAAGAATCGAACAACACCTCTTCATCCACAGTCAGATGGCATGGTAGAGCGCATGAACAGGACGATGGGAAGATACCTGTCAAAAGTTGTCTCCGATCATCAGCGGGACTGGGACCAATACCTGCACCTGTTCCTACTTGCGTATAGGAGTTCGGTCAACGAAACCACCGGCCAGACTCCAGCCAACGTAGTTTTCGGCCGAGAGCTCCGTCTTCCATGCGACCTGCAGTATGGTTTGAAGCCAGATGAATGTGTGGTTGGCGAGGACTACGTATCGGATCTGCGGAAGAGGATGGACGAGATACATGAGAAAGTTCGTCGCAACATATCTGGAGCAAGTGACAGGATGAAGGAGAGGTACGACGTGAAGGCCGAGAAAGGAGGGTTCACACCTGGTGATCTCGTGTGGCTACACAACCCCCGAAGGCGTCGTGGATATTCGCCAAAACTCCAGAACTCGTGGGAAGGACCTTATGAAGTTATTTCCCGTCTAAATGACGTCATCTACCGGATTAAGAAGCAACCAAATGGCAAACCCAAAATAGTCCATTTCAACAGGCTTGCACCCTACAAAGGAGATCACGGCCAACAAAATGAACAACAAGTTCGCAACATCTCAACCAAACCAAGAGACGTCGTGCCCGAGACACGTGGAAAGGCGGAATTGAAACTGTTATATAAGGACCTCTTCACCTTGCCAGTGGATTATGCCTTGGCCCACTGCGTAGCAGAAGATCTGAGAGCGTCGCGAGGTATAGCCACAGTCTTCAGGAAGAAGTTTGGAGGGACTGAAGATCTTGAGCGTCAGAGACCCGCCATTGGTACCACCCTTCACCTGAAGCGCAATGGACAGCATTTGTTCTACCTCGTTACGAAGGAAGCGTCAAGCCAGAAGCCCTCCTACGAATCGCTGAAGAAAAGCCTGCAAGACCTGCGAGACAAGCTTCTTCGGATTGGAATCAAAAAGCTTGCTATTCCCAGGCTGGGATGTGGTTATGACGGACTGGAATGGAGGATTGTAAGAAATATGGTGCAGGAACTTTTTGAGGACACTGGCATCGACATTGTGGTCTGCGTATACAACCCATGGGGAACCGGAGACATTATAGGTCCAGAAGATCCCAAACTTCGAGAGAAATCTGTTCTGGGTCAGAACAGTCTTAAGGAGGGGGCAGTGTTACAAGTCAGGAGCCCCGCGCAACAATAGCCAGGCGCCGTCACAAAAGGATTGTTTGTTTACACGGGTTTCTCAGAACGCACCACTGATAGACAAAAGACCTATGTCAACGGACTACCTCAATAGGGGCCCTAGAACCTTCTACTTCTACGCCGGTTTGTAAACAACGGATGCTCGAACTCTCCACTCTAGAATGTTCCACGAAAAACTTATATAAGGGACCGTCCTCCAGCACACGGGAGTTGAGTTGAGTTGAGCCTTCCGAGAATCGTCGCAGCAAGCGCGTGTCGGTGTTAGTGACCAGTGCTAGTGCTAGTGGCAGTGACAGTGTAGTGACAGTGAGAGTAACAGTGTAGTGACTCTAGTGACAGTGTAGTGACAGTATTGTAACAGAAGTGATAAATCCTGTAGAGGCTAGCTGTAAGTAGAATCATTGTAAATTAGAATAGGCTTTAGCTAGGTTTAGATAGGGTTAGCTAGGTGTTAGGTAATTTTAATATTTGTAAATATAGAATAATTAGTGTAAATAAAATAGTTATTATAAAATCGCCAAGTTTTATTTGTAAAGAACCTGCTAAGCCCGCAACAATAGTTTTAATGGAACATGGGTGAATATGTCATATTTATTCCTTGGTACAGACAAACAGCCATCCAAGCACTACAGATATGTCTAGAATATGACTGTGTTATGTTGATCGGAATACATTACCTAGCCAAATATATAACAGCATTTAACAAGTTGGCGAACTTTCTATACATAGTATATAAAAAAGTATTGTGTTCGTCAACATTTTCCAGGTTTGAGTTTTTAGAGGATATAGCCGTTTTGGGACCCCTAAACCCAAAATAGTGGTTTTCAAAATGATATCTAGGTAATTGTGTATGAGTGTCTGTCTCTCTGTATATGTGGATGTGTACATTTGGTTGTAAATCCACAAAAGCCACAGACCACACATATGATCCGATTTTAATTTCATTTGGCATGGGGGTACTAATCTATGGTATCTCGAGGTGTTAATTTTCGTGTTTTAAAAATTTTGAGTTTTGGTGGTGATTTACCCATAAAACAACTGTATAATCGGATTTTCTAATATCCCCCCCGAAGCAAACCTGCGGACTAAGCGAATTCTCATTGCCTGGAATTGGATTTACACTAAAATGTCCCCTAAAAAATATCACATTTATTCCCTATTTAAATAGAATTAGTTTAACGAGTACTTAGGTTTGCTGCAACAGGGAGGGTAAAAGTTGTTTTATGTTAATAGTTTAGTAATCAATAAATTCATTTTTCAAATTTGATCAAAATATGTTCGTAAACAAGCAAACGAAAACAGTTTACTTATTCCCCTTAAGAATAACATAGGAATTTTAAATTTAAATTTTTTTTTATTCCTCCGTAATCATATGGTGAATATTAATGCTTCAATTAACTTTTTTTTAAGCTCTACAAAATAGGTTGTACATAAATTGTGAAATTGAATGTTTTATGGGTCAAAAATGGAAAAAAAACAATTTTTACCCCTTAACCCCCCCCCCCATAAACCCTCGTTCCCATGGTCCGTTCATGCTGGTTCGCAAACTCGTTCGAATAAATGTAGGCTCACACGTTTATACCAAAGGTCATCAGAATCGGATCACTTTTGCTCAAATTATTGTGATAACGGACACACACATATATTTATAGCTTCATGTTTGAAAGTTATGCAACCTTTATGATTTTCCCCATAAATTATCAAAGTTACTCTCACCACTTACCGGTACCCATGTGCCATGATAAGGGTTGTTGACGAGCTAACGGGATAAAGCATGTGCCAGATTGCTGATACAGTTTATTTAGATTTACAATTGTTCGTCCCCCTTTGGGCCCTTGGGCCTTTGTGTAGGACATATACACTATCCAGCAAAGCAAGGAATGAGCCGGTATGGTACTGTACAAGAGTTGATCCATACTGATAATATGTAGTGGGAACCAAAAACGTCGATACCATGGATCTAAAGGCCGTCAAGCTTAACTATATTATTAACATCATATCCTACTAACATTTAACAGAGTATTTACATTACATGATATTACATTTTGCAAAGTTGTATTGCTTCAAAATAGCTTTACACGTGTATCGTTGTATAATAACGTCTTTAGTTAAAATACGATGATAAATGGCTATGAGAGTATGTTCATCTGTGTTTATATTAATATGTTTATTGTATACTGGCAATATAACTAATTTAACTCATGTCACATGCACGCATCTCGATGGCGTCTTAAGTAGGAATCTAAAACTTGTCTTTATAATGAAAGGATGTTTGCATGGTTCAATTCTGATATAGAGAAGTGGAAAATAGTATAAATAGGGGCTTAGACAGTTTTAAGTCTGTAATTTCAATTATCTGTAATTAAGAGTGCAGGAGATTTTAGCAATAATGTAAACTCGCAGGATCGGGCAGTAGTATGAGACCTTTGACTAAGATACTGTAACTTAATGATTACACTAAAACTCTTTCTAACTTTTGTTCAACTTAAAATTATCGTTTATCACGGACCACACCATAAGCTATTATCTAAAATCTGGTTTATCATATTAGTTTCAGTATTATTTTTTTAATATTAGGTAACCATTCATATAATATTCATATAGGGAAATTCGCTAAAAAACCCTAAAACTGGCAATTGCTGTTATGCATTTGTATTAAAACTTTATAATTGAAAACCTAACATCCACGTTTGATATGCAGAGCTTGAAATAGATTAAAAATTGAAATGTAACAAGAGAATATTTGGTAATTGCAATCTTTGGTTTGACACATGGATTTAATTTCGCGTTGGTTGGTTTAGTAAATTGTACATGTTTCACGCAATTAAGTTTGATTAAAGCTGTCGTTAGAATAATTTATTAAATGATTTTACTTAACACTACACAAATTTCTACTAAGTTGATTAGCATAAAATCCTGACAGCTCATTACAAAACTGTTACCTGTAAAAATTTACGATAAAAAAGGTACATATTATGAAGTAATCAAATACAAATGTAAAAGTAAACACAATAGTAGATACATTTAAGAAAGCGGAAGCATATAAAAATACTAAAAAGTAAGACAATAGCGCCCAAGCGGCGTCCAATATTACTTCAACTCAGAGTTGTCGAGAACTTGTGCGTGGAAAATTGAAGGCGTCTAGTAAAGACCACGCCGCCATGGCGTAGAGTTAGTTATAGTAATAATAATAATTATAAATAATAGTAATAATAAAATTTATTCTACATGCGATGGGCCTAAACATGAGCACAGTAGCCTAATATGGCAGTGTTGATAAAATCTCATCATAAAATATTACTTTCATTATTATTGTTAAAATTACTTATTTGTCTTATCTACACGAGTTAAATGGTTTTTTCTTTGCATCAACTTCATTTCAACTTTCATTGTTTTAAAAGTTCCATTTACAAATTATTATTTGTTTGGAATAAACTCGTCTATATGTTCAACCATATTTAACAAAACAAACCAAATGGAAGTTCATATAGCCTTTATTATTGGTTGCTGTGGGTCCGTCCTACGCACGGGTATCACTTCGTTAGTTAACTGTAAACTGCGTATTCAGAACAACCAATTTACCTAACTGAGTCAGATTTTCAAAAAGCAAAAGAAAAAAGTATAACATGTATGAAGGTATATTCTGATGGTTGTAAAAAGAAAAATTATATTTTAAACAAATGTCACACGGCCACATATATTTCATCCAATTATATAGTATGTATTTTTAATCCGATGACTTTAGAATAAAATAGCAACTTAATCAATAAGAAAAGATTCGAACATTTTGGTATGGCAACAGACAGACGTAGATTAGTTTACATTTCTTTAACATTAACTTACAGCACATTAACTCACATTAACATTAACTTATAACATAGATTTACGGCGAAACTTGAATATACAAGTCAAATCAAATCAAATCAAATCAAAATAGCATTTATTCCACCAAAATATTTACAAATTACAAATCATGTTAGTACCATACAGAAATGTTTACAATATTGTTTGGTATTTTAATAATATAAAATTTAATATAAACATAAACATATAAAAAAGCTTTTTAAATTAGCGAAATATCTTCCACAAAGAAGGAATACCTCTGTGTGTGGAAGAGAGTCGTATTGTATATATTTATAAATTTTTTAAGCTAAGTGATGAAGAAAAAAAAAGTTATTTTAGAAAAATAAAATGATTTTGGAATAATAGATACGCTGGAGGACTTAATGGTAAGTGAGTGTAATACTATATTAGACAATTAGTGAACCCTTCCCCCCTCCCAACGCCCAATCACCCTCCCCCCAAAGATACTACTTCCCAATACACACACACATACAAGCTCACACACGCAATCACACACACACACTCACACACACTACCACACACTGATACACTCAGCTGTCCTCGTCCCAACACCAACAAGCGGCTGGTAGCCCTAGGGTACTAGGGCCGTCAATGCTCTGTCCCTGTGGCACAGAATCGAGAACTACACACACACACACACACACACACACACACGCTCACAAAGACGCGCGCGACGTTTACGCTGACATTCAATCGTTCTTTCACCTTATCAGCTGATGTGAGTTTAGTTGTCTGTCTGTAAGTTGGTCATTGTCTGTAGGTTGAGATCATTACATTTTGAGCAGCTGATCTCTCCATACTT
Organism: Macrosteles quadrilineatus; assembly: GCF_028750875.1. Lineage (NCBI taxonomy): Eukaryota > Metazoa > Arthropoda > Insecta > Hemiptera > Cicadellidae > Macrosteles > Macrosteles quadrilineatus. Next base: position 132,537 of record NW_026542608.1, read on the forward strand.
TGTAGCCATAATGTAATTTGTTTTTTGTATTTAACTAGTGATCCAAAATAGTTTTCCCGTAAGTTGTGAGGCAGATTGTTGTAGATAATGTGAGCAACATAGTAACAATTCGTCGTAGAGTAAGTTCTATTTAGTCTCGGTAAGCAAATTCCTCCACCTAGTGCATGTCTGGTTCTGTATTCGTGTGCTACTCTTTCAAAAATGTCATTAAAGTGTTTGAATATGTAAATAGTCATGGTTCGGATGAACAACTGTCTGATGTCGAGAACGTTCATTTCATTGAAGAGAGCATCCGAAGGGTAGCGCCGACACCTGCCTAAGGCTGCTTTAATTATAGCTTTTTGGGTGGTTAATAATGGCTTTAAAATATAACTATATGCACAGCCCCAGGCTATTATTCCTCCGTCAAGCAAAGACTGCACGTAAGAAAAATATGCAATTCTGATTTCCTCTAATTCCAAAACCTGTCTTAACTGATTAAAAGCATATATATATTTTCTTAGTTTATTGTTTATATATGATACGTGATCTGCCCATGAAAGTTTATAATCAATAATTACGCCAAGGTATTTATATTTTTGCACTCTATCTATCACTGGACAGTCACAAGCCGGATCAAAATTTGGACAAGAATGAATTTTTAACTCATTGATGAGTGTGTCACCACGATGACTAAAAGTGATTGGCATGAATTTGGTTTTATCTACATTAAGTGTCAAAACATTTTGATCAAACCATTTTTTATTTTTGAAATACCTCTTTCGGCGAGGTTGAAAACAGTCTCCCAATCTTTACCTTCGAACAATACTAAAGTGTCATCTGCAAAGAGGTAGAACTTCCCTTCAATGTTGATTTTCACTAGATTATTTATGTATATTAAAAATAATAAAGAACCAAGGGTACTTCCTTGAACCACACCATAGTCCACTTCAGCTAAATTGCTCTGAACTCCGTTTATGACAACGAATTGCTTTCTTTCAGAAAAATACGATTCAAACCAGTTCAATGAAATGTTTTTAATCCCAACTAACTCCAGTTTTTTTAAAAGTATTGATCTGTCAACAGAGTCGAATGCTTTTGCTAAATCGAAAAATACTAGTACAACTTTATTACCTTTATTAACTGCTAAATTGGTATCTTTGTTAACTTCAAACAAAGCGTCAGAAATATTTTTTGATTTCCTGAATCCAAATTGACGTGATGTTAAAATATTGTAATTATTTAAATAATTAGTTAACTGGTCTTTAATGATTTTTTCCAATACCTTGGTTAACACACTCAGCAAGGAGATCGGCCTAAAGTTCGAAGTCTCAGAGCAGTCTCCCGACTTGAATAGAGGAACAACCTTGGCGATTTTGTAAGCGTCAGGGTAAACTCCACTCCGGATACTCATGTTTGTGATGTGTAAAAGTGGTTGTTTTATTGATTCCCAGTTTTCCTTGAGTAAATCAGCTGATACACAATCATACCCTAGAGCTGAGCCTCCTCTCAGTCTGGTGACGTAGCCGTGCAGTTCATGTTCAGTAACAGTGTGCAGTGTGAGGACGGAGTCAACAGCATAGTCAGAGTCGTGTACCACAGGTGGACCACTCGAGTCAATTCTAGCTGCCATGTTTGACCCAACTTGGGTAAAATAGACATTGAATTCGTTGGCCACCAGTGGTCTTAAATCAGTGTCGGTGTGTGCGTATGGTTTGTTCAGAGTATATTGAGATAGTGGGAAAATGTCATGTTTGGTGCATCTACCCGCCAATTCATTTAAAACACTCCAAAACTTTTTAGGATTATCTTTATACCCCAAAATCTTTTCCCTATAATATTTATTTTTGGTTTCTCTAATATTTTTGTTAAGTTCATTTTTTAGCCTTTTGAAATTATTGATTAAAATTGTATTAAAGGGTTGTTTTTCAATTTTTATTAAAGGGTTGTTTTTTGCAATCAGTAGTTTTAAAGTTTGATATTATTGCGCTGGGGGAAACATGGTATGGGGGTGTTGGGGAGGGGCTATATTTAGAGGGGTATAAACTGTATCGCACAACTAAAGGGAAAAATCAAAATGATGGGGTTTTGATGTATGTGAGTGAGAGAGTGAATGTGTGTGAATGTAAGGAACTGGAGCTGGGCGACGTTTACGGGTTGACCTTAGACTTTGTTTATCAAGATAAGCGGTGTAATCTGCTATCTGTGTACAGGACTCACGACAGTGACCTTGACAACTTTACTACTGCTCTCGAAAAATACTACGAAAATAAAACCAATAACAATACCTATTTTTTAATAGGTGACATCAATGCAAATCTACTGGAAACTGACAACAAGACAGAGCGTTACTTGGATGTCTTGTATGAATGTGGTTTCATGAATGGTATAAATGTACCGACTAGAGAGGTAGGTGGTAGTAAGACATCCATTGACCACATTTTTATAAGTCACCACGACTTTACTGCACTACGAACTGCTGTTGCGAAGACTGAGATAACTGACCATTACAGTGTTTGTCTACAGATTAACTTCTCCAACAGAACAGAACGTACATCACACGAACTGTACACCTGCATAGACAAAAATAAACTGAGTACACACATAAAGGACTGTGACTGGACAGACATTGTACAGGAAAATGACACCAATACATGTTCTAATCTCATGATTTCAAAAATCCAAGATATGGTTAGTAAGTCAACAAAAACATTAAAAAAGCCAAATTCTATACTCAGGAAATTAAAGCCTTGGATAACATATGACTTGGTTATACAAATTTTGTTGACTTACTAACCATATCTTGGATTTTTGAAATCATGAGATTAGAACATTTATTGGTGTCATTTTCCTGTACAATGTCTGTCCAGTCACAGTCCTTTATGTGTGTACTCAGTTTATTTTTGTCTATGCAGGTGTACAGTTCGTGTGATGTACGTTCTGTTCTGTTGGAGAAGTTAATCTGTAGACAAACACTGTAATGGTCAGTTATCTCAGTCTTCGCAACAGCAGTTCGTAGTGCAGTAAAGTCGTGGTGACTTATAAAAATGTGGTCAATGGATGTCTTACTACCACCTACCTCTCTAGTCGGTACATTTATACCATTCATGAAACCACATTCATACAAGACATCCAAGTAACGCTCTGTCTTGTTGTCAGTTTCCAGTAGATTTGCATTGATGTCACCTATTAAAAAATAGGTATTGTTATTGGTTTTATTTTCGTAGTATTTTTCGAGAGCAGTAGTAAAGTTGTCAAGGTCACTGTCGTGAGTCCTGTACACAGATAGCAGATTACACCGCTTATCTTGATAAACAAAGTCTAAGGTCAACCCGTAAACGTCGCCCAGCTCCAGTTCCTTACATTCACACACATTCACTCTCTCACTCACATACATCAAAACCCCATCATTTTGATTTTTCCCTTTAGTTGTGCGATACAGTTTATACCCCTCTAAATATAGCCCCTCCCCAACACCCCCATACCATGTTTCCCCCAGCGCAATAATATCAAACTTTAAAACTACTGATTGCAACAAGATAAGAAGCAACTCAAAATTCTTATTGTAACTTCGAATATTCATATAAAAAATGTTTAAAAAGCTTTTATTCTTACTAAAAACTAATCCTATATCATTTAAGAAATCTACTGTGGTACATTCAATTTGCCTGTAGTTATCACTATAGACATTAATATCTTCCATGAATAAAAATAATAAAAAAACTATTTATTAGAGCTAAAGGTAAATAAAAGATATATCTCAAATTTCTGAGAAAAAAACAAAACAAAACAGACAACCCACTGAACGGAACCTGCAGCCGCTACAATAAAATATTCTGTATTTTAATTAAACCTATTAAAAATTAAGAACAATAGAATTTACACTTTATCTTAAGACATGAAAAAATCAATAACCCCTAAACGTTCGATATATTTTGCTGAGAATAGAGTTAAGATAATTATTAGACATAAAACTTGAATTTCACCCTGAGTGGTTTTGTTAAAATATTGGAATTAAAATATTAGTTATTAAGTAGCATTTTACTAACTAGGAAAACCTTGTAATTTGTCCAAGAATGTGTTTCAAAAGACAACAAAATATCAATTGATAAAGTTATTGAAATTTTTTTCGATAAAGAACAAACATTCTTTGCTAATAATAAATTGATAAATGAAGCATTGGACGATAAAATATGAGATGTTGACATTGGACCTATATACTTTTACTACATTAAAATAATTTATAATCTAACAATATTCTGGTAATAAAGAAAATAAACGTGTTTCACTCCAGTTATCAATGTCATACATAAAGCAATGACATAACATACTTTCATAAATAAAATAATAATGATAATAATAACTAATGTCGTGGTCATTATTACATTTTGTATATGGTGATAAAAATTGAGTTTAGCTTTATGAAAAATATGAATTTTATAATATCAAATTTACTGTATAACGTTTTGTTACCTAAATCGACATTTTCTATCAAAGGACGTTATTAAGCACAACATTAATCAAAAAGGGTGGTTTATGGTATAATTTCTTTTATTCAGAAATTTAAAACATATTATTGGATTTACAGACAAAAATTGTTATGCATCTATAGCTTGATTAAATAAATTACATACAAGTGACTTATGAACTCATGAAGCAAATAATATAATTAATTTAAAAGAATTTACCTACAAGTGAAACAACAAAATTATAAAATGGTAAAAAACAAATAAAAATACTGAGCTGTGTACCTTATTAGTTGAGGGCACAATTAACACATAACTGTGTAGTGTTTACGGTGAAACCTTGTCGGTGTTGGAGCTGTTATAAATCACACTATTCCTGAAAACGAAAATCCTTCAAGGTAGAAAAATCTACATTTAGAAACTTTGTGAAAACGTGTAATGCGATCAACATTTTTGTAAATACCTTGCAACGTAAACACGTCAGTGACCGTTTTAAACCAAACCACACTGAAACTAACTTAAAATTATATCGTCGGCTGCCAGACAAAAAAATAAAAATTAATTTAAAAAATTTAAACCCAAGATTAAAGTTATAGCATTGTAATTACCATCCTTTTAAAATTATTTTTTGTTCTACAAAAATCTGGAAAATTCTTTAAGTGGTTGATACAGAATGTACGAAGAAAAACCTCCGCACGTTTTAATATATGTGAAGATACTCATAGTTTCCCAGGGCCCTAGGTTAACACGGAGATATAGAGTTTGTGCACCCCTATGGTTTTGCCGATACATCTGAGGTTGACCGTCTGACAAACGTGGACGAAGTGTATACCCGCCATGGAAATGAATTAGACAGTCATAGCTTTATTAGAGATGTGCTATTAACATTTTTCGTATCTAGTCGATTTCTTACCAGCCAAATTTTTTTTAAAGCCGGGTCTACAGTAAAGCTAAATAGTTTTTTCTTTGTATGGAAAAATTCACTAAAACCACGTACAAAAATATAGGCCATGGCCGTACAAGGACAAATCTGTCTTTATAAACTCGCGCTGGAATATCTAGGCCTAAAGGCGGTTTCACATTGGCATCCGCGGACGATTTCTTCGTCCGCGGACGGATGCGAAAATAAATCGCTGCCCATGTTATCAGATGGGACCGTTCACACCGCCCATTGAAACGTAGCGTCCATCCGCGGATGCAGAAATTCGTCCGTGGACGATTTGGCGGAATCGCTCTGGGAGCGATTTTTCTAAAACGTCCGCGGACGATCACGCCCTCGCGCATGCGCAGACAGAGCACCAAACCATGTGTAGCTCTCAGCGAGGCATGTGTCACTCGCATCACAGTCACAGTGTTTAGTAGTTTGTGTTTACAGTCATAGTTGGCTCAGTTGGCTGAATTAATTGAGGCTGTCCGTGCTTATACCCAGTTATCTGGGATACAACTATAGAAATTTATAGGGATCAACAAGAGAAAGATAAAAAAAAGATAGATATCCTAACCAATAGCCATGTATATTTATACGAATTACTGTACAGTAAATCATTATTACAATGATTTGTAGGGTATTATAGTAGCCTATATTAGGCCTACGTTACTAGTCCTGAAAGTAAGTGTTTACCGGACAAGTGTGGATTACCATACGAGTCCTTTAAACACATTTTGCACATTTTGCATTTTGAACACGCGTTACGTACGATAGTTTACGCCATACTACTAAATCTGTCCAAATCCTTATATATTACCACTAAGTAAAGGACTAAATCACTAGTCATAACCTCTAGGAGAGGTTATGTTTACAATAATGAGTACAAAAGTACAACCTCGTCGTCACTATTCAGATCAGTTAAGTGTCGTTTTTATTCACACCGGTAAGTTCCTTTTACCAACTCATCACTACTTGAATCAAGCCACGGAACAGAAAATCCGGGTTGACACCATGGGACAGAAGGCTCAGACATTTTGCACACCTCCACTGAGTGGTAAGAGGAAGTATGTTTAATCTATGATTTTAGTAAGAATGGCCACTTCCCTATGCGTATGCGCGAATGAGTGGACGTTTGAAACGTAGCTCGCAATGTGAAGTGGCGCGTAGCATCCATCCGAATCATTTCATCCGTCCGCGGACGAAATTATCGTCCGCGGACGCCAGTGTGAAACCGCCTTAAGGCGATCTTATCTTATAGTAGAGATCGAAAAGGTCAAACATTGTCTAACTAGGCCTATTAGCTCCAAGTAATATCACTACCTCGGAACCCTACCCCTGCCCTTGATACCTATTTCTTTCTAGGTGTACCTAACCACCAAAAAAGTGTAACCGAATAAATAGAGCAGTCTTAAGCGGGCAGGATATATGCCACCTATCGCTGTTGTTGAAATCACTATATCAATCGTTTCTGCCCCTATTTTTATACTGTGGACTAGGTGGATTAAGTTCTTAGATGATTCTGTACTATTAAGAAACTGGTAGCTCGCTACGTTGAATTCAGGGACGACGATTTCTACCGGGTATGTTGTTCCTAAATCCGAAAAGTAGTTAGCAGACTACTTCACTTCCCTTTGTTGTTTTTGTAAATGTATGTTTTGATTATTGTTATTGTTATTGTTATTGATTATTGTTTTACAACTGAATTTTAATGGCGGGTCACGTATAAGGTACCAGAGTATTAGGTATTTTTTTTTTCATTTTATTGTATAGGTGGACCTAAATAACATTAAATAGGGAATGTTGGTATGAAATCTCAAAATCTGTTGTGTTACCGCTGTGTATGGGTAGACTACAGTGAATAGATAGTGTATTGGTTAGTAGGTCACATCCCTAGTAAACCACCAGGTCATGTTTATGTGCCTTTAATAAATATAATCTTAAAAAGAAAAAAATATTATTGTTAACTATTTTTTTCTTACTCTCAAAAAGTCTCCAAAAAAAGTTTGTTTGTGTGCCAATATTTTTTGTTAAGATCGCAAAGGAGGTTGGAAAGAAGACTATTTGGCTTAAGAGTTGTTATTTCTAGTAAGATACATTTTAATGGGTTTTCTTTGTCAATAAAACGTAATCTCTCTGTTTGCTTCTACGAAAGAGGAGACCATCAATATAGATATTTTATGTGGACATTTTCCATAATATACTACGTAGCAGAACTTATTTACGTTTTAAACCATTATTAGTAAACTTTCCAAATAGTTTGTGTGTACATCTTACTTATTTTTTATATGTTGAGTTAGTTTATTCTAACACATTGATTGCAGTTATATTTTTTTCTTTTGTGTTCAATCATGACTTTGAAAACGTATCGGGTTAACTTTAACCTACGGGTTTTATATCTGTCTACTTTCATGTAGAATTAAGTTCCATCTATTTACATTTTATTCCAGGAGTAACCCATGTAGAATTAAATGTGAAGTATAAACCAGTTGTAAATGAACAGTAACTGACGTTCTGTATAACATCTGTGAGTTCGTTGCTGTGAACTGCCGACACGTTTGTGTTTATAGTCGTTGTAATGTTTAGCTAGGCCTGATATTTTCATTGTTATGCGTAACAGCGTTCAAGTTTTTGGAATTTTTAAAATCTGTTTTTACTTGTTACATTCATCTTAAACTGTAGCTAAACGAATGTAGGTAGCAAAACTATTTGAAATATTATGTTAAAGCTTCTATGCAATATGGCGAGGGTTGTTAAAGATTGTGTTGAATTTATAGAATGAACAATCGGTTGACTCACAAAATCATTGTCAAAACAGATCGAACCTGCCGAAAATTGCCAATGGTTTTAATGAAAATGCAAATGGCATTTGATCGTATCACTTGGACGACTTTTCAATGAATATTGATGAGTTCTCAATTTGATTCGGTTTCCTTTATACACTTCCTTTTTTTGGTTTATTTACCCTTTGGCCTTTTGAATAGTTTGATCAATGAGAAAGCATGGAGCGAGTACTTGCTATATCGGATTTGATCTAGTTTGCATTCAAATATAAAGAGAATACACTTATCTACGTTTAAAAAGCACATTATGGATCTAGACATACAACTGAAGAATAAAATCGCATGTTTAACATGCATATAAAATTTACATGCGTTTTTAGTAAAGGCATTTATCCTTTAAGATTTTTTTTAACAATATTTATTGAAATTATTTATATATTACAATATTTTTGTTTTAAAACAAGTAAATATTTATAATATTCTAAAGATGGCCAATTTTAAAAAGGAATATTGAGACTTCACTTAACAGTTGTATCAAAATATAATTCAATATGCTGGATATACAATTAGATTTTTAAATTTCAAATCTTTTACTAGGAACGAGCTGATCAGTAGTAAAGAACGGGGCTTCGGTCCCCGAGGTTCCAGATTCAAATCCAACCAATCATCTATGGATTGATCTGAGGGATAATGTCTCAATCATACATTCAAAGTCTGAAGAAAATGTAAATTGGTTCTGGATTAGGGCTTAGAATGGCGAGGTAGAATGAAAACAATTTGCACTGTATGGCCCAAAGTAAAATATTGAATAATTGATGTTTTTCATGTTTTAACGAGTAATTTTCTTTTTGTAAAAAGGAGTTGATAATAGTTTTCACAATAGTGCCAAACTTAAAACATAGTTTCCTTGATTGACACTGAGTTAAAAGTATTATTAGATAATGAGGTTTTCCACAATATTAAAATCTCAATCTAAATTTTCTATTGGAAAATTTAGATATAATTAAGTTCTAACGATACAATGCAACTAATGCTAAAATCACATTTACGACGGTAATGACCGAAGTTAATGGTTTGGAAGGCCGTTAAAGTATATTTTGTTTTATATTATGATAATATCCGTCATGCCCAGTCAAGCAATAAAAGGTAAACTACAGTTTCATCATTAATGATTACTGTTTACGGTAATAGGATAAGATATATTTTAGTAATGTTTTAAACAAAATAAATACGATTACCATGTTTGCTTCTAAATGTGTTGTTAATAAATGAGAAGTTATCTAAATTACATTTTAATGTTGTATTGTTACGTATTACCATGGCTATTTGTTTATATTTTGCTACATTGGAGGAAACAATAAAGTATAAGGTTAAGGGGATGAACAATCAAGACCTCGTGTCCTATCTAGAATGCAAAAGTTAAAATCATTATAATAGATCGGTCGTTTTCATGATAGTCTAAATATTTAGTCTTTTGTTTTTAAATAACTTAAATTTTCGGAATCGTCTGAAAGTAATCAGCTCTCACGCTGACTTAAAACTGTACAGCATAATAATAGATCCATTCAAAAAAACTTACTACATTAACACATTGAAATTATCATGATTCAAACATAAGGCCGAGTGGTTCAGGATACATCTTTCTCTGGTATTTAACATGTTTTGTATTGTGATGAGAATGGAAGCCCCCAATGGGTTGTGCCTGTAAGTAGGTTGTTTTACATAGATTGCATTTATTATTTATAAAATTTTCATTTATTTGAACCATACGACTGAGTGACACGGATAATTACTATTGAAGCAGTAATATAGATGCCATTTCAATATTAATATGCATGTTATACGTCAAATATCGTTATGGGAATGACTTGTGTCCGCTGTCTTCCACAGAACGACGTCTCCTGGGTCAAGCAAGCAACATTTGTCTCCGCGAGATAAACTGATCAGAAGAAACAACTTCCCATGTGAATAAACTGAAAGATAGGTGTTCTATACAAATACAAACTCGGTACAGACTATCTTGTACAAAAACCTGTGTTCAAAACAATATTGATACAGTACATGGATATCAATTGGAAAGCTTTCCGTAATTGCTACTTAGCATCGTAAGTAGAATTAGTGCATTCGTTAAATAGTTTATATACTGGATTTGATATATATAATATCAATAAAACAATACGAAATCCTATTATCCTATTATGTTATAAAATTGAGGTGGTGTCTGTCTGTTCGTCTGTTCGTCTGTATGTCTAGTGTCTGTCTGTCTATCTGGGTAGCTTTCACGACAAAATCCTAAACTGATACAGCCACAATTAAGCACAAAGATAGTCCACGTCATAGGCCTATTCACTTCCCTGAGTTCCTCTCGGGCTACGCCCCTTAGATGTCCAAAGTTTTGCGGTGAGTTTTCAAAAGTAAATATTAATTGGTCTCCATGCAGGCATGATAAAATTCACAATGTTTACCTTGGCATTAACATTTAGATGTAAAAACCTGAACTACCATATTCTCATTTCACAATTTCAGACGGCTGATCCAAAGTAATTTAATATAATTTATACTAGCTGTAACCCGCGGGCTTTGCCCCGTTTAACTTCTTAATTTTCAAGATTATCTCGTTCGCATGGCTCAATCACGTCCTGGTTGAAGTTTGTTCGCTACGCTCACTCACCTTTAGGTTTGAGCTCATTCGCTACGCTCACTCACCTTTAGGTTGGAGCTCGTTCGCTGCGCTCACTTGCCTTCAGGTTAGCTCGTTCGCTACGCTAACTTGCCTCCAGGTTGAAGTTCGTTCGCTACGCTCACTCACCTTTTGGTTGCAAATTAGCTGTTGTCATAAATGTAAAAGAAATAATAGTGCTGCACCCTGTTGGTAATCCTTGTAACTTTAATGCTATTGAACATCATAGAACAGAACCAGCTTGTTTAATTGAAACAGCTGTTAAGATTCAATAATTCCATTTCTCATAAGGTTAACATGGGAAACTCCAGAGCCACTGGGGCGGAGCCCGAAAGGATTTTTGAAATAAGAATATGCCTATATGTTAATCGGGAATGTGAGCTATCATCATGCCAAATTTCAGCCCAATCCGACCAGTATTTTTCGCGTTCACTTGTCACAAACATACATCCATCCATACATCCAAACTTTCTCATTTATAATATTAGTAGGTTAGTAGGATTATTGGTACATATGAATTGAATGTCAGTGAAATAAATAATTTATGTCGGACACCTAGAATGAACTATATTTTATTTCAAGTTAAATCTTTTTCATATCATCTATAACGGTGTTTTACAGTTTTACATAAATAACTGACAGATTTGCTAAATCGGAGCTTAAAATTCAAAATAAAATTGAATAGCTAATAAACTATAATATTTTTATTAGGTATTATAAAAAAGTAGTTATTTGTATGTAGAATACATCTCTAACAGTACGCATAACAATGGGTAAACTACTATAGGTCGGCCGCTTAGAAAACGACCTCCTCCAGCATTGGTTTAGCATTAGCGCGCAGGTCGTTTTCTAAGCGGCCTAACTATACAGCCAAAACTGTTTAGTTTTTATGCCTAATTATACTGATCTTCCAGTTACATTTGAGTGTTTATAGGTTTATGTTAATTTTAATTCTTCAGAGTTTCGGAAATTGTTCCAACGCTGTCCACGCAAGACAATGTTCCTGTGCAGGTACAGAAAAATAAAGCAAACAGAAGTCGCTTGTTACAATCAGCCGAAAATGTGTTGGATTGTTCTAAATAGCAACGGAAAGAACTAACTGGAATAATTTGGTCTATAAATTATAACTACTGCCTCAATAAAATATATTTGTACCATCGAACTTCTCCAGTGTTCTTTAGTGAACGTTGGTTATGTTCTCGGTAGTGAATCTAGATTATTTTGACTGTAGACTGAAATGCAGTTAAGTTAAAAATATATTTTTGATTGGAAGAAGTTAAACTAGATACTTAGTTTGGATGCCTGGGATGTTTTGTCTGTTTACGCTTCAAAGTTGTACAAAACGTGACTTCATTCGTATTCATGCTCGCTTTCTCATTAGACAATGCCAAGTTAAGTCTTTCTTTGGCTGTTCCCCCAAGTTTTTTGTAATATTTATGACTAGACTATTGTGATAATTATTACGGAAAATAAAAAATTTGAAAACTAGTATTCTCACTTTTAGAAAATTGTGTTATTTTTATTATCATACTTTTCTATTAATTAGAGTGTATAATAATTTAACCATACGTTTGTAGTAAAAAATGTAAGGATGCGACTTTTTGGAATCGCGTAGCTCACAACAATATAAAAGAAAATTCTTGCGATCTTTAAATTGATATTATTAATCTAGTAGAATGATTACAAGTATACACGATCGTCATACAGTATTTAATTTTTTTACATTTTTAAAACCAGATTGATTTACCTTTCCTTTGAAATAATCACCCAACAAACAAGGGGTTCGGATTCAGAAAGTTTGCCAACACGACGCGATGTGTTGGGGTATATATATAATTGTTCATCGACGGTGGACTACTTGAATGGACGCATTAGAGCAGAAGACCAGTTAGTGGCAGCATATTGTTGTGTCCATGAATCGCTCCATTTGACCAATCAGAACATTCCGACTATATAATTTGGCAGATATCGTAGCTATACGAGAATTTGAATTCTAACGTTAAATTAATTTATACACGTATAACTGACTTATTCACACAATTAACCACTCATTGTTTTCTTTTCTATGCAGGAGCAATAATAAATTATTATTCTTTTTCTTCTAGGCATCATGTTTTATATTGTCTAGAATTTAATTTAATATCAAATGATGGAGATTTTAGTGTTACTTTTGTGTTTACGTTATTTATATACGTAAATCAACTATAGCAATCTCTATATATACTTAATACTCAAGTACGCAATGAATGTAAGAAGATGGATAGAAACCTTGTGGAAACTTCAAGGTTTTCAGAAACTTTCTTAAATGTATATTTATCTTATGGTAACATAAGAGCAACGAATTAACAGATTTCCCTGAAGAAAGATATTAGGCTGTATAGTGTATAGCCCTCTAAGCACTTGAGAGGATCTGTGTGCAGAGTGTGAATGAAAACCATAGATATAAGTTTGACTCAGGCATCGATGGACTTGGGTAGTTGAGAATATATGTCTATCGATTAAGATTATTATAATTCATCGGGGATTTAAACTGCAATAAACGTATGGGAAACCGGCAATTGCTTCACAGACATTACTCGACAAAATCCATGTCTGGATATAAATAACAGATTGACAACTGATTGTCTCTGAAATCAAATCTAAATTATTTAATATATGTTGTATTAGTTTTTAAAATATAATTTAAATATTCCATTATAATATTGTGTGTAAGCGCAATGAAGACATTTAGGATATTTTACCGAAAGTCAAAGTGGTCAACATTACCAAGAGTTTTTGAAGAAGAAAGTTTGCGTTACAGAAACCAACCATCCACTTTCGGCTCTTAAGCCAACTTGTACAAACATTTCATCTTTGTCAACAGTATAACTTTGCCCCTTTAAAATAACTCCCGAAATTTACTTTGAAAGCTATACAAAAGATTCATCCAACACTTTTCTTTCGGTTATAATATTTCTTTAAATAGTTCGTGTCTAAGATGTACTAATTAATCTAATATTATTTACGAGAACAAAACACTGAATCTTTCTCAAATCCCTCTTATTTAAGTACACAAAATACAGTTAATACTGCGTAGTAAGTACATCGTTGATTTAAGTATGGGTCCTTACTTCAGGATTAGATGTAGGTTAACATTTTAGAGAATTAACTATTTTAAAATATAATTATAAGATATTTACATTTTTACATATTTAAAGTACCTCTTTGAATACCTACTATGTTTGAAGTAATAATATGGCCATTTGCGATTTTTGTGTTGATGGCTTTGTTTTTATACGGCAAACGTAACTTTTACGGGGAATTCCTTCATATTAAATTTCAAAGGATCACGGACTATTGCGAAGTAAGACACTTTGACCGGAGTCGGCCAACTTCGCTTTGATGCCTTCCTCACCTGCCCAAGTGAGATACAACAAATTTTGGCCCCATGCTTAGGTTTCTCATCAACATGATAATAGAGTTATTTTTAGCATGGGCTTATGAGGGGATGGAACTAAAGGGGCTTAATGAGTTCAAATACTCTGATGGATTCAACAAAGCGTTTCACATCCCTTGCTAAAGAACCGAATCAAAACTGATATAAACCGTGTCCTATCGGTAACAAATTCGAAACAACAAACCAATCCATTCATTGAAACCTTTAATGAAGAAAAGGTGATGTTTGAAGATGGAATTCTTAAATATACATGTCATAGAATTGGTGTTAGGTATGTCAAAATGAAGGCTACTTCGTAAATAAAGAAATAAAACATGCTAAGGAATCCAAGCTGCACTTCTTTTTGAGTTGTTCTTGGTTAGAATTTTTTTAGGTTAAATCTCATTTCTTATTCTTATAATCTGATTTAATCTCCAGGGTTATTTATCGTAGAAACACAGACTAAGTGTGTGTTCACTTCGTCTTCACGGGTGAAGTAAAATCAAATCATTTGGATTTAAGAAGTAAATATTCGTTTGTTGAGATTAATTTAATTCATATGTTTCAGCTGATCGAATAACGTAAATAAACATTTCAAGTTTGAATTCCTCGAGAAATGATATACTAGATCGTTTTTAAAAAAAAAATAAAAAAAAAAAAAAAAAAATAAAAAATAAAAAAACTGTAATGGTAGTGATGTAAATATTTTCCCCGGGTAGTGAAAAAAAGGCTTTATAATGACACCACATTTTTAAAAATGAATGAAGAAATGAGGGAGTTATGGCATACCGACAAAAAAATACTACACTTGTTAATTATATTCAATTTATAAACAAAAATCAACCAAAATATGACCTACATTGTAATTATCCAACTCTTTACATTAAAGTATATCACATAGTTCTCATAACTTACGGTTATACAGTAGAATCTTTCTTTATTTCCACATTCAATAACATAAATAAACCTACCTTATATTTGTGTTAAAAATGTTATTTTATTTATTTGGATCAGCTTTCTGAAATTGTGAAATAAGCATTTAGCAGTTCTGACTGTTTACATTGAAATGTCAACGCAAAGGTTAACAAAGATTGTTTATTTTTGTCATGCTTCCATGGAGACCAATCAATATTTACTTTTGAAAACCTCACATCAAAACTTAGAACATCCAAGGTGTGTAGCCCGAGAGGAACTCAGGGAAGTGAATAGTCCTATGACATTCCTAGTGTATGTGGATAATCTTTGTGCTTAATTTGGGCTGTGTCGGTTTAAAATTCTAATCGTGGCAGCCAGCAGACAGACACCACCTTAATTTTATAATAGTATAGAATAAATAGGTAGATTATGATTTTTTTAATGCTGTATTTTTATCATGAAAGTATTTTGATTCAAATATTGACTGAATTAGTACTAATCAGTACTGCATCCGCTTCCTTTCCCAATGAGCAACAGACTAGGAGCAATGAAAACCAGCCCATGATTGTTAAATAATAATATTCACTCTTATTTTAATCATTAATCAACTTTACACTCTTTCTATCTTGTGAAAATGTCACAGATAAGTAAACGTTTCTTGACACATTCGTTGTTTGTACACGTATTTATCCTTGTTTTGGTAGGAAGGTTGTGTTAAACGTCACTCAACGTGTGAAATGGGACACCTGGCAGTATTGACAAAGACAACCACGTTGTTGACTAGATGTCTGAGGTGTGTGTTGATATGGCTGTTTGTGCTAATAGACTGAAGTAACTACCACGTGTTTTGATCAAGTATATAGTTTTAAAAAGGCAGCTTAATCATTTCCTTTATAAAATCCAAAAACTTGAAAACTGTCTTACAAGTAAAGTTTTAATTGGACATAGCATATCTCACCAAACTGTGCAACGTAGTTAGGTACAGCTCATTATGTTTATAGAACCGTTGAGGAGGAAAAAGATTCTGTAATAGTTTTGTTGCTTGTAACTATGTTTGGTGAAGGTAGCTTTTACCATGCATTGATAGGGAAGATGGCAGATCATTGATGTTATATTGTAATGTCATTAACTAACGATATATTTTCAAAATTAAATTATAATGTCACATTTATATTATAATGCAGCCCGTTATTAATGATTATTGAACATTCCGCATATAAAAACAAAAGTGCTTACATAATTTTTAATTTATAAAAGTGTATAAAACATTTTAATTTTCAAACTAATTCCATTTAATTACTGAAAAGCAATCCTGCATACAAAGCAAATTTCCATTTGCCTGATTTGTCTTTCACTTAATCTATTTGATAGTTTTAGGTGTACAGTAAAGAGTACCTTGGTTTTTGCTGATACGTGGAGTATTTTCTCTTGAAATAAATATATTACCAAACTATATCTAATAAATCACTCAAAGTAAATCATTCTCCTCCCACAGCAAACCTGCTGACTAAGTGAATTTTCATTTGCCTGATTTAACTTTCACTTAAATCTATTAAATAAGTTTAGGTTAAAGAGTGCCTAGGTTTGCTACTACAGTGAGGATAATAAAGTGTATTTTTAGTATAATAATAATACCTTAGTATAAAATTAATAAATTTTCCTAGTTTAATCAAAATAAATCAATAAACGAAAAACTATAAAAGTTTACTTTTGCTCCGTAAGCATAAAATGATAATTTTAAATTTAATTTTTTTTTCTCTGCAACCAATAACTTTGCAAAGTTTATATTATTGCCAAATTATACCTAATTTATTAGTTTTTTTATCTATAGAAAATGGTTTGGAAATAAACTGTGAAATTATATGTTTTTAGGGTCAAAAATAGGAAAAATCTATTTTCACCCCAATAAACCCTCCATAAACCCTCGTCCCCATAGTCCGGTCATGATGGTTCACGAACTTGTTCGAACAAATGTAGGTCTACACGTTTTACCTAATGGCATCAAAATTTTATTATTTTTGTTCGAGTAATCGTGCGAAAGATATATTTAAATTTGGACGGATTGTGTTTTTGGTGTCCGCCGACATAAAAATGAAATAAACGGTATCAGCATTCTGACACATACTTTCTCCCATAAGTTTGTCAACAACCTTTATCATGTGTAAGCGGTGAAAGTAAATATACGGAAATGTAATTTGTACGATTTTGTTCAGAATTTAAAGGACTACATACTAATTTTTTTCAAAATCGTTCGGGCCATTTTTGTTAAAATCTTATTTTTCCGTTATTTTATGGGGTTTTTATGGGAAAATAACATAATTTACAATTACTTTTGAACCATAATTTTTACAGAAATGGGATTTGTACCATTTTGTTCAGAATATAAAGGACTATAACATACAAATTTTTTATCAAAATCGTTCGGGCCGTTTTTGGGAAAATCCTATTTCCTGTTATTTTATGGGAAAATTCCCATTAAAAATTAAAATTTTTTTAAAAATGAAAAAACTATCAAAACTTTAAGGACCATAACATACTATGTCAAAATAAAACCGGATTTTTTTCTAAAATCCTATTTTTCGTTATTTTATTGGGTTTTTATGGGGAAATAACATAATTTACCATAACTTTTGAACCGTAATTTTTACAGAAATGGAATTTGTACTATTTTGTTCAGAATTTAAACGGCTACAACATACTAAATTTTTATCAAAATCGTTCGGGCCATTTTCGAGAAAATCCGATTTTTCAGGTTTTTTTATGGGTTTTTATGGGAAAATCCCCATTAAAAATCAAAATTTCAAAAAAATTAAAAAAACGCCTGGAGATACCATGGATTAGAACCTACATACCAAATTTCATCGAAATCGGACCACAGGTGTAGTCCCTAGCTCTGTACACATCCAGACACACAGACACACAGACACACACACAGACACACACACACACACACAGACATCACTTCGAAAACCACTTTTTTGGGTCCAGGGGGACCCAAAACAAATATATCCACTCAAAACTCAAACTCGAAAATTTTGACGAAAACAATACTTTCTCCATATACTATGGTATAGGGGGAGAAAGTAAAAGTAAATCCATCCTGGGTCCAAGTCTTATGATGAGACCTACGGTAATAGCTCACTCCCTATATGGGAAATTCGCTAAAAACACGTGGTCAATCATCTTTTAAAGGTTTTATCTACAAAATAATCTGAAAACACATAAATCCTAATCAAACATAGTGTACGTGGGGGGACTGGACATGGCTGGCCAGACGGCGCTATAAAACCACGTCACTAGGCCAAACATAAAACAGATCTCCGTCAAAGTCGTATAAATACAAACCGACCACTGACTGAATTTATAGCATATCTCTAAAAGCATTTGATGAAAACAAATCAATTGTGGGTGTTAGTTTTATGACTAGACTAATTTGTTAATAAATTTGTTTAACCCAATAAAAATTTATAAAATATAATTGGATATTTAACGTGAGGGTTGACAATTAATTTTAACTACTCCTTGTTATTCATAAATTTAAAATATTTAATAGTCTTAACATTTTGAGTAAATACTAAGTTTTACTCAATGTGTTTTTGTTAGGCTAAGAAATTTACAATATAAAAAGGTTTTCCCAGTTTAGCGGCTAGTAATACAATTATAGTATGTATGTTTACATGAAGGATGAAAAATACATTTTTTGTTCCTTTCATTTTGCTTTTAATTTGTACTCAGTTCAACCTATACAAGGACGTATTTTAATGCAGGTAGATTTTAAACATTGACAATATAGGTACTGGGTGAGTTTGATTTATTTAATTGTACGTTATTTATTTCTACATTGCACAATTATCTGTGGTGGTGAATAGTGATACAAATTTTAATCTGTTTAAGCCAAAAATTAGACTGGTCTAACTGTCAAAGATGCTTATATAAGTCAAATTGTATTTAATTATTCTAAGGTAATTTAATCATAAGCCATACTATTATAATATAAAAAAGGTGCATAATTCTGTATTATTTTGAAATTACTAAATAAAAAGGTGTTTCGCCATATGGTTTTTCTAGTGGAATTTCCCTACTTTTTGGTGTTACAAAAGACGCTGTGCTAAAGCACGATAACACATCTTGCACATAACTTCCTCCTCATAAACCTGCACCATATCGGCCATGCTGCTTCTACCGATGGTGTTGCATGTGGTTACATAAAACATATACACATTTATGAATAAATAAAACTATATACATCTGTTGTATAATTTTATCCACATTGTTTAGGAGTTGGATCTTGAAATAATAATAATATTTAAAAAAGTGATTCCCGATTGCTTTCAAGGCAGGGAAATAGGTTACAATATGATCGAACAATATGTGGTTACAATGTGTCGAAGAATTAATTATAATTTATTTCCATTCTATCTCCTGAGCTGTTATATCCAATGTGATATATAGCTTATGACATACCTAACAATCCGACAACAGCTCAATTATTCTCATAATTGAACAGAAGAAGTAAATCTTTAGCTCAATACTATAGTATTCGAAAAAGGTTAAGTTGTAATATTTTTTTAAAGCTTAAAACATAGATATGTATAGATTACAGATTAGTCCTATTAAATTTGCAACAATGTTTAAACATTATGCTTTTAGTTTGCTGCTATAGAAGGTATAATCTACAACAACCAAACCTCACAATTAAAGGAGCATCCCCACCACACATTTATCCTACAATTAGAGCTTCGTCTGTTGAAGTCATCAGTATTCTACTGCGGTTGTACGGTGCTACTACCCATATGTAACCCTCGTTCTTAAATTAATTGATGTTATTACTCGCATCTATGATGTGTTACATCTTGTTGTGTAATATGTATTGGATTTATAATAAACTTAAAAATTTTCTTTGGAAAATCCATCCCTCAAAACTACACTGAGTATGTAAAAGTTTTAGAATGTTTTGTCGTTTACTTGGAATTTACCACCGGAAGCAACTTAATAAGCTTGGAACAACCAACTATTATTGTAAAGGAATATCTTTTCGATCACTTTATTCCGCTAAATATCTACTAGAATAAGTAGTAATGTACTGTTAGTATTTTGCAGGGATGACATGAAGAGAAGAGTTTATGACTAAATTACAGTGAATATTATGTTGTATGAAGCTTGGCTGTGCTCTGTGCCATTCTGTATAAGTGCTCGTTCCCTAGTTAGGCAATATCTAACGGACACTTCATCAGCCATGGCAAATACCGCAACCCTTACAAGACAACGTCATGAACACAATAACCGTTCTCAATTGTTACTTCAAATGTATTCGAAAGTTATTCATATTAACAAAGCATTTTAATGTTCAACCATTATTTAGAGTATCCAGAAACAAATTATTAGAATTATTAGGTACAGTGATATTACTACAAATATTTGGATTTTGTTCAGTGTCCATATGAATAAAAACGTCTAAAAGCTCTTTCTTTAACGAACCAATCGCTGATTTTTGTTGAAGTCTCCTTTACTGTATGCGTAAATGTAAATGTAAATTGCTATGCTCATATAGGCTACGTCAAAAAATACTTCTTCTGTTTGGTCTGAGTTGGAAAGTTATACGTATAAGCAACACAATCTCTTTACGGTGGCAGAGGCATGGAAATCGATAAATAAAGTCTTTATTTTCCGTCAATAGTCTATAACGTTTTACGATTACGTAGAATAAGAAGTTACGCTTTGTTGTTTTCACACCGGTTTGATGATATCGTAAAGCATGACATGGAAGTAGTTGACTGCTGGGATTTCAAATTTATCACCTATTACCAATAAAGAAGCTGGAAAGCTGAAAGGGTTCTTTATTTAACATATACTACAGTAGTACTACAAATCCTACAAAGGTAACACTTTCTCTAGTAATCAACTCTTAAAGGTCATCTGCTGGTCTAGTGGGGCTTAAGTCCCCGAGGTCACGTATTCAAATACTGTTAATAACTTAGTTGATGTTAGCTTTGATAGGCCTAGCCTGAAGTAAACTGTAAAACTGCCTTATGTCCTGAAGATGGTACATGAAATAAAGCTTGGAACTATTAATTGTGAATAGTCACAAATTAGCATTTCCACAAAAGACCAATTAGTAATACCAATTACTACCAATAGGTGGTATATCATAAAGTTTTTCATAAATAGTGTAGTTTTAGAAATACGATATGCTAAATCATAATTCTTGCATTTCGTAATTCATCGCTGTATTTACCAAGAGGTCTGATCATAAATACCAAGGAGATTAGAGGCAAGAATGAACAAGAAATGACCGTATTCAAATTATTTAATGAGAAACCCAACTATCCAACATGAATGGAAAATCATTACTGTTTAAGCTATAATTGCCCGTCTTAAGGAATGGGGGGAATGTTGTAAATAAAAATGTCTTGCGAGTTTTTAATGTGAGGCATTAGACTGATTACTTTCTGGCATTAAAGAACATTATGTTTATGAAAGGTTACATCATATTAGAGTATAGTGTAATAATCTATACTATTTATCTACAATTTGAATATTAAATATAGCCCTACTGTACAGGGTAAACAACTTAACTGTGCAACGAAGATACACCATTGATACACCATCGGTATCTCTTAAAATATAAGATTTGAGAAAACATTAAGGGAAGAACTTCAATTATTTTTTCATCCCATGAAAAATATGGATTCCACTTGATCAGAAATGGCCGACATTGCGAAAAATAGGAAAAGTAATTAGAAAAGCATTGCATTTGAGATTGTTTTTTTAAAATGCAATTACGATTTAAAATTTTTTACCATGTATTTTTTTATCTTAAGCTGCTTGATTATGAGCGACAGCTTCTTAAATTCTTCTGGAAAAGTGGCTTATTGGGTACATACTTCATTCTGAAGCTCCTTAACGAGTATGTTAGAGAGGAAATACAAAGGAGGTGGTCTTAAAATTGCATCAAAAGTCTAAAAATATTATAAATTATAATGTGAATTCCGCTTTTTTATGGTGGATAACTTTGAAATCTTTTACTAAACCCCCTATATTTTATCAAATGTTTTTATATGTAGATGCAATTTTAAGACCAATTTAGCCAATACATTTCCCCTTCAAACATACTCGTTTAGAAGCTGCACGATGAAGAATGTACAGTGAAAGACACTTTTTCCTAAATTTAACACTTTGTAGCTTAAATGAGTAGCTTTAGAGAAAAATGTGAAGAATGAAAACTTTCAAAATTACAATAGCATTCCAAAAACATCATAAAATGCAAGTTTTCTAGTATTAAATTTTAAAGTTAGCAGTCATATTGGAAAATTGTGGGCATTTGTCAAAACGTGGAATCCATATTTTTTAATGTAACAATAATAGGCCTACAAATTAAGTTCCCCATTTAAGGTTTTATCAAAATCTTATAGTTTTTGAGATACCATTGGTGGCACAGGTAAGATGTTCACCCTGTATATTTCTCGACTGAAAGAATTGTATTCATGGAAAACTTTTTTGACATGCCCTTTATCATATAATTTTGGGAATGAAAATTCCTAACAACTTAGTGCATTGATGTCAGTACACTCTCATGTCAATACACGCATTGTACAATAGGTAATTACAAAATTATATTTACAAAGTGGTTTTTATTTTACCCACATTAAATACACATGACATTAAAAGTAAACGGCGTTTTACAAGTAATCTTCCGCTTGTGTTAATCATAGCTAGCAAGAACTATTAATATGCAATGTTGTGTAAGCGTAAGTTTGTATTAACACACGTGATTACATCAATGCCTTAACTAAAGTTTCTAAAATAACATATTCCTTTTTAAGTGTTGCACTTATTAATTATTTTACCCCATTTAAGTTCATAAATTAGTTTTAAAATACTTTGACAACAATAACATAAAGATCATACTTCAATTTCCTGTTTTTATTGCCAGGCAAACCGCAGTAGAATACTGATTTAGAGGCAAACCCCTAATTGTAGGCCGAACGTGTGGTGATTCAGGAGTGGTTTCTTGAATTGCAGAGTTTAGAAATAAATCTAAGAGGGAAGCTATCTCTAACAATGTCTTTTACAGCAAAAATTTTCATCGCACAGATTTGCCTAAGATACTATGAGAGGTTTAACAAAATATAAAATACAATGAAACCTACACCGTGATAAATAAAATGTATAATACATAAAATGTATTATAACATAATATACAAATACGAATAAATATATAATATAATGCAAATATGAAATATAACATAAATTTATAGTAAATATTCATTTTTATTTGATCAGGGTGATTGGGTATTACAAAAAGGAATCTCTACCAAAAATTTCAAAGAATTGTTCTGCGATAAATTCTCTCCTTTTAGATCTTTTAAAGCTTATTATGTTTAAAATATATAATGGATTATTGTTTGATGAAATGGGAAGGAATACAATGTTATAATTTCTGTTAAACTTCTTATTAAAAAACTTGAGGTTTGAATTCGTTCCCCCGTTGCAAACCACGGGTACATTAGCTAGTTTTATCTAAAGTGCTACTGAATATGAGATTTCTTTTTTAAAGAAAACCTTCTGAAGTTTATTGTGCTTATATACCACCGTGCACGCGTTCGACGCTACTAGGCTGATATGGTCGTGGTTTATGAGAAAGAAGTTATGTGCCAGTCGCTTTATCGTTGTTTATTATGGATTCTTAAATTTCTTTTGTAATATCAGAACACAAAGCAATTTTGTTCACAACTAACGAAATATCTTATTATCTCACTTTGTATATTTATTAAACGTTTCTTTGACTAGGTATTACACTTTAATGAGAATATCTGCTACTTTAATTTTGAAACTAGTGTACATTTTGCTCGTATTTGAGCAAAGTAATACAGGGGTTATTTCAAAACGAATAAAAGTCATATTTTTATAAGTTTCAAAGGGTCAACTCAAAGATTATGTAACTAATGAAAATACTCGCGATGTACATAACAGTTCGATATAATAAACATTTCCTCTAATTATGTTATCATATTTCACAAGCTGATCTTGTTTTATAGTGTTTTCTACAAATACCCGCATAAGGTTGTCCATGTTTATTTCAGTTATTGATCACGTAGTATGGTGCCACCATTGTCGAAAGTACGTTTGCATATTTCAGTCATTTTAAATAGCTATAACATTTTCTAAAGATTACCTAAAGGACTTCACGCATAACCTGCCTCTTACAATTTTATTTCTTCAATTGGCATTACTTTGGTTAGCTGCTAATATTATCAATTATATTTACCTGGCAAAATGTAGAGTTATGGGTCTGATGTTGTTTAGTTTTTTTTTGTTTTTTTTTTGTTTTTTTTAAGAGGTTTGCAGCCTCTTTTAACCTTGCATTTGCCCGTCCACATAGACTAAGCACCCGTGCGTGGAACGTATCGAGCAAAGCAAGGGGTGAGCCGGTACAATACAAAGGTGAACTGTACTGATAAAAGTTAGTGGCAATGACCAGGATCCGAACCCACGACACTACTGCCTTGGGCCCGAAGTCCGCGACGCTACCGACTGAGCCACCGACTCACCAAATAAGTTGGTTTTTTGTTCCGCTTAACTGTGAATAGTAATTGAATCATGAAATTAAAGTTTAACTAAAGGTATCTTGGATGTAGTCTTTTTTTTATAAAATTGCTTGACTTTTATAGAAACATAGATCAAATGTCGTTGACGTACCAATTTTATATTTATATTTTTTATCTCAAAGCACGTGTTTCCTTGAATATCAGATTAAATATTAAGAGCAATTGAATTATCCAAATGATCATAATGTAACCAAATATGTTCTTCATAAGGATAACATAGGAACTTTAAAAGCCACTGGGGCAAAGCCCAAGGGACTTTCTCATAGATTTAAGCTTGCTAATCTACGCGAATCACTCTTTCCAATGGTGGAAAGAATGGTCCTTCCGTGAATGGTCGAAATGGGGGAAGAGTTTAACGGACAAACTTTGTGATGGCGTATTAGTTATATAGATTTTGTATTTATGTTGGTGACACAAACTATAGACCTGGAATAGCCATGTAATGGCTATGTTCATAATTGTTTATTAAGTGAATGATTAAGCAATTAATATAGTAATTATTTATTAAATATAGGTTAATCATTCCATCTGAAATTTAAACATTCCAAGACCTTTTTAGCTTAACAAAATTTAACAAAAACATGTATGATTCTCAATCAATCCTGAATCATCAAACAAAACATGACAAACAATTTAATCCCTTCAACGCTACATTTTACATAGTCTTTGAACAATAGTTAATGTTATTGTTCTCTGGTTCCATCTGTTTCCAATATTTAAAAAACTAAATTATTTCAATAATAATTCTAAAATTGTCTAAACTTAATCGTTCTTTAACTACGGGTATTATTGACAAAAATAATTTAATGGCGTCATCTGTAACTACCTAAACATTATTTCATTCATCCTTAAGGACCAGGGACGAATACTAAGAGTAGAATATATGTCGGATTACACTATACAGTTATTATGCTGGTGGCCAGTAAGTCGTTCGTACTGAATGGGACTGCTGAATATAAGCCTGTTTTATGTTGGGTTTGTAATGTCATTTAATGGCCGCGTCTGGCAGTCAGCAAGTGACCACTTACAATACAGCTTGATTATGGTAGCTCTATGTACACAAATAAGCCTTTTAAACTTGAGCAGTGGATTAAAACAGTTGAAAGTTTAATAATTAATTATGATGCTTTAATTCCCCACATTTAACCTTTTTAACCAATGGATACTGAAGTTTGATGCATCGAATACCCTAGGTTTGAAAACCAAATTATTTTAATATGTTCGAAATTTTAATTTATTTATCTTTACACTATTTAGATAAAACCACAGTTACTTTTACAATGCGTTGTAAAGAATCATAAGTGTATAATTTGTTGATTGAGAAATATTTTTATCTAAACCAAAAATTTGGAGTATTTTATACAACATTGACGTAATAATTTATCTACTTGGGCGTCCTATTTAATTTATCATTGAATACAATATAAAAATATTTATTTTGTTGTAATATCCATTAAAATAAATCCTCTAGAGTAAACCATTGACTATTGGATACTGAAGTTGTATTAATAGTCAAAGGTGTAAACATAAATTTACCCTTTTTACCAATAATGGATTTATTGCATGCTTAGTAGACTATTTACTTAAAAAGTTTTAGTTTTTTACAGCGATATTTCATATTGGAGGATTCAATTTTCTAAACTGCAGGATCCTGGTTGTATTACACACTATCACGTACGGTGAATCGTGTACAAGACAGCGGGGGACTGATAACATCACTTCCCTTCGCGATAACGGTTGCTTACCTGTAGAAGTAATTGAGTAGTTGGCAACGGTGTTCTTTAAAAGATCCTTAGGCACGGTTCACACGAGCGACATCTAGCTGACTAGGTTGTGACTAGGTAAGCCCGACCATAGACAATAGTTATTTGTGCAACTAGTGAGAAAAGTGAGCAATTGACTCACTCGAGAGAAATCCTTACTCACGAGCCGTAGGCGAGTGAGGAATGGTTTCTCGAGTGAGGCAATTGTACTTTGAACTCGAGTTGCACATTATACTTTTCCTACAGTTACCATAAAACAAATAAATTGGTGAAGAAACATAACCTATTTTTACACAGAAGTGAACTTTTAATATAACATTTAACGTGAAGTGACAAATACAACAGTACAACAGCTGACCAGCTGATTTACAGCCAGTGCTGCCAACGTATTTCGCGCACATACGACTTTGCCTGCATGTTACGCGCTCACTATTTCGTGCCTTCACGTTGCAAATCTGAAGTGAGACAAAGTAATTAGAGTGAGACAATGTTAACATTGTCTCACTGATGAGCGAATTGGCCACTTTGCTTTCTCAAATCAGTGAGAGAACATGTACATTGTTAGGTAACTGTAGGAAAAAAATATTTTTTTCTATGACCCGACTGGGTAGCCCGACCACACAATACACCGGTCTACACGAGTGACTTTTCCACGGACTAGATGAAAATATCGATATCAAAACCACTCGGATCCATTGCTGGTACACAATGAGAACAAAGGTAAGATGAAGTCCTTACTTCAATAATATAACACAACAATTTGACAACACTGTATGCTAGGATAAATCTGCTTTTTGTTAAGGTAAACCCTTGTTATAGTAAGGAAACAATTTGTTTATAAAACACACACCACCTCGTTGATGTCGTTATGAGCTTGGCGTGTTTTGTACTTCCTATAGGAACTGCAGGATGTGTAAGCAGTACATATATGTGCTGCATAACAACATTATTCCACAGCTAAGTATTTAGAAAATATTTCCTTTCTGCATGTCTAAACATACTAATGTTTTTGGTATTGTTTAAAAATGCAGAATATATTCTAGCAGTGGAGTATTAGTAAACATCAAACATCATAAACATTATGACTACTCTTTTTAAAATATCCATGAACGAATATTAATTGTTTTTTTTAGAAAGCCCAACGCTAATATTTGTTCGTTGCTTTGTCCCGTAGTAGTGATTGTACCTGTATGTTTGATAGAATCGCGGTATTGGTCAGTGAGGTGGAACACGTCCATGCATGACAGAACTCGTGTGTGATTGTTCTGTGAGTTGCATTGCCGCTCTGCCTATACAGTATTATACTCTCCAATTTCAAAACAATTATTCTAGTACGGTACACAATATATGACTCCATATGTTAAGGTCAACTTGCTTTATAAATTAAGATATTGAAAGATGCTTTGGCAAACGCTTATAACTTCGTATTAATTCATTAGTATAGTAGTTCCTATTTCTAAGAAATAATATATAAACCTTTACTAGTTCTTTATAGAAATTGTATTATTTATAAAACTGGAAGAGTGGCTCGGAAAATTCTATAACTTGTTGAAAACAAACTAGTATGTGCTGTTTTATAGGTTAGCTAATCCTATATGGAACCATATATTGTTGTGTTATCAAGATGTCTTTTAGATTTTTCAAAACGTTTATAGTCGCCACTAAGATATTAGTCGTATTGGCTGGAACCAATTCTTGAATTCCTTGCCAGTGTGGAGACAAGGTTGTTCTCAAACGTGGTGTAATTCGTATTCAAGCCAAAGTCTCTCATTAGGCAATACCGTACAAAGACTTTCTTAAACCTTAAACACGTTGAAGCAAAACTATTACGATAAACATTTGTGCATTGTGCTAATTGAATAGTTTAATGTAGGATGTATATCAAGTGAGGTTAAAATATTTTTTTAATATTTCTTCTTAAGAAACAGCTAATCTATTTTGTATTTGTATTTATTTTACTCTTTGAAATATATTCAATATATATATCATGGGCAAAAATATATTTTCACAACAATATAGTCAAACAACTATCTACTCATTATTGGCTTGATACATTCGTTCCTAAAGTAAGTTCTGAACTAACCTTCATCCAGGAAAAACTAATGTATCTTGTAAAAGTTTATTTTCCTAGTGCAATATTAGACCAGACCTTCTTGGAGTTTCCGAAACTACTGCAATTAAAAATATTACGACACAAACAAAGAATATTTAAACTAGTAAAATCATAAAATCACTGAATATTAGTTAAGATCACTGCATAATGTCCTTTATGTATGGTTACTTTTAGTTTCGAGTAAAAAATGACAACCATTCGAAGGTGTCTTGAACCCGCCATTTTGAATCTTTGAACGGCTGCTATTTTTTACTCAGTTGCTATTATGAGCTCAAATGTGTGGCATTGTACTCTACTAATTAATACCTTTAAATTGATGTGCTTATTGACCTAAGCACATTGATGATTTTCTTCCGACTTCTAGCGGGGGTCTTCCTGAGGAGGTAGCAAATAATAGCAATGCATATTCAATACATCGTTAAACGGCTGTCATTTTTGACTCGTGTGTCCGTTTGAGTTTAAATTTGCAGTATTGTATTTTAATAAAAAAAATACCCTTAATTTGATGTGAATATCAACCTACTAGTCCAGGAGCTGAGGGGGTTTGAGCATGCATAAAAGTAGTACGCAATGTTATTGCTGATTATTGTAATATGGACTGTGGTGATCAAAATTACGTATTTCGCCTATTTCAAAAGTGGTCGATAAGGCGAGGGGGAGGGGGTAAACATGGCGGTTTGCGCTATGCGTTAAAACGCTGATAGTTTGAAAACGGTATAAGATAGAACATCGGTTAAAACGTCGTTGTAATTCTAAAAATGTGGACAACAATAATGGTAATTGGGTCCGAGGTCGTATCTCTATAAATAAACAAGTTATTGTGTAAAATATGTAAAAATGGACTTTTCGTGTAGTTTCTTTTACCGAAAGTAGAATTAATTTGTGAGTGTCGCAAAGAAGTAATATCAAATATCTTTGCTGATAGTTGTAATATGGACTGTGGTGATAAAAAATACGCATGTCGCCTACTTTTCAGGTGGTCGAGAACTTGGGGGGAGGGGGGCAAAGATGGCGGAACGCGCTATGCATCGAAACGACTGTAGCTCGAGAACGGTACGAGATAGGACATCGGTTAAACCGTAGTTTTAATCCAAAAAATATTACCAATAGAAAAGGTCATGGGGTAAAAGTTGTATCTTAACTAATAAAAAAGTTATAACAATAATAAGTTTAACAAAATCTACATCGTACAGCTATTTTTTTTTCGAAAATCGTATGGATTGTTGATAAATAATGGTGTAATTACTGAATTACTCGGCTAAATATTAACTAGTTGCATTTTCTTACAAGAAAAAAATATATTACTACGAATACGTTTGGTTTAAAATGTAAAACACGGCCTCCAAACTACATATAATACTTGGGGTTTCGCCGCAATCAAATGCATAATACAGACTACCACTACAAATCCAATTTTAATTATTATAATGTTGTAGGTTATTAAAATATGATTATATAACAGATTCTTATTCAATACAGTTATATGAAATAAAAAAACATTACTACAAAAGTAAATACCTTATAATAAAAAATACGGCAAATCTCTTCATTCTATCCATAACAATTACACTGGTTGTTCATATTATTTGTTGAATTTTAAATAGGTACCTAACTTTTGTAAGTTGATGAAATTTTATTGCCTAATCCACTAGTCACTAAGAACAAACGTACATAAAAACCAGCCACATACAATTTAAAAAAATCGTTAGCAACTTAAAATAAAATGTATTAAAATTTAAAATATTTAAATAGCTATTAAAATTTATAAAAGAGTTATTTGTATAAATAAAACACAATATATGTCAGTAGTATTAAACAGTACAAACACTTTCACAACCCCCATATCACTGAGTTGGAAGGAAATGAACTTTGGGGGATTATGTGCCGATATCAGCAGCACTGCGCAGCTAATATGAGGACGAACCCCAAGGCGTTTGGAGGCCATATTTAACATTTTAAACCAAATGTATTCGTAGTAATATATTTTTTTTCTTATAAGAAAATGCATCTAGTTAATATTTAGCCGAGTAATTAAGTAATTACACTATTATTTATCAACAATCCATACGATTTTCGAAAAAAAAAAATAGCTGTACGATGTGGATTTTGTTAAACTTATTATTGTTATAACTTTTATATTAGTTAAGATACAACTTTTTACCCAATGACCTTTTCTATTGGTAATAATTTTTGGATTAAAACTACGTTTTAACCGATGTCCTATCTCGTACCGTTCTCGAGCTACAGTCGTTTCGATGCATAGCGCGTTCCGCTATCTTTGCCCCCCTCCCCCCAAGTTCTCGACCACCTGAAAAGTAGGCGACATGCGTATTTTTTATCACCACAGTCCATATTACAACTATCAGCAAAGATATTTGATATTACTTCTTTGCGACACTCACAAATTAATTCTACTTTCGGTAAAAAAAAAAACTACACGAAAAGTCCATTTTTACATATTTTATACAATAACTTGTTTATTTATAGAGATACGACCTCGGACCCAATTACCATTATTGTTGTCCACATTTTTAGAATTACAACGACGTTTTAACCGATGATCTATCTTATACAGTTTTCAAACTATCAGCGTTTTAACGCATAGCGCAAACCGCCATGTTTACCCCCTCCCACCCGCCTTATCGACCACTTTTGAAATAGGCGACATACGTAATTTTGATCACCACAGTCCATATTACAATAATCAGCAATAACATTGCGTACTACTTTTATGCATGCTCAAACCCCCTCAGCTCCTGGACTATACGTTTACATTAAAGATTTTCTGCTTACTCCTTGTGGACCGTCCCCCTGAAAGAGAGGAAAATTGATAATTGCTTATAAAGGTAAGTTTTTATGATAAATTTTTAGATACAAAACTGTACTACCGTTTCTATGTTGGTTAAACAATACTAAGCCGTTCAGGGACCTTTTAACACGCTGTATACACGTAAGTATGTATAGTTAACCAAATGTAGTTTAGTTGACCAAAACAATAGTGGGTTTAGTTTACAAGTAAACTAGTGTATTTAGTTTATCGTATTTTAAAAACATAAAGTTGAAATTTAGGATTCCGGTCAGGGATCACTACAAATACGTTTCCGATAATAGCTTCAGTAAAGTCCAGCAAATAGAAAACTCTTTGACGTTGACTGAATGCTTAGTGGGTTTGTATTGGAAACAGAAGTAGTACCTAATACAACCTACTCTTAGACATGAAAGTGTGGTGAATTCACATGATATATATTACATAAACATTTACTGGTTTATCCACAGTGGTTTATCCAGTCTGCTATATGGTAAAAACAAAACTAAACGGACACATGCATTAACAAATATTTTGGGTGTATTTCAAATGACAAAAATAATTTCTTAAAACTAATACGTATGAAATCATTTTAATCATAATCAAGCGAAATTGGAGTTTCTATAGTCTATAGTTTGGAGTTCTATAGTAATTGGAGTTTTTGGTAGTCTATAGTAGTTTTTTTTGTGATATAATGAGAAAAAATCAATGTAAAAAATGTTTTTACACCTTATTTTTTTACAATTATTTGTCATCGTTTGTTAGTGAAATGCATTTTAAACAAAAATATAACAACCGAAACGATTATAAACTTTAAAAAAGTCAAAGACACTTTCGTTTTGTAAGCAGTAATAACAGTACACCAGTAGAAGTAGTTTTTAATATGGGTAATTTTATTTACATCATAAATATTCTGATCACCATGGTATTATAAATTACAAAAAATGTTTACTAGGTCCTAAGGACTGAGACTGATTAAATTGAATGCTCAACCAAATTTGGCAACTAACGCAATTAATATGATTATTGTTTTTACACTTATTACTCTTTAAACAATGCTAAATGCTCAAAATATGAATATTTCACCCAATTTATCGCAGTTAGATGAATTAACGTAAGCCTTGAAAGTAACCGTCGATTTCGACCGGTTTCACCTAGTAATTTATAATACAGTAGCATAATTTACAAAAGGGTTCTTAAAATGATAATTTGGAAAGAACTATAGAGTTCATTAAATGTAGTATAATCCCAAACCCCTCAAATGGTTTAAACGATTGTTAACAAACTGTTTGCATAATTTACATTAATGAATCCTTGGGTTTGTTGTAAAACTATCCACACTCACTCCTGGCTCAAAATCACAATAATCTTCCTATACATTTGATACAATTTCAAAAATGCGACCAAAATCCTCCACCGGACACAACCCACCTAACAAGTCCCCAATGCCTAGAAAAATCCCCAATTTGCTGAAAAATCCCCAAAAGTGGCAACACTGCTCTTCATTACCATTCTAACCAAAAAACAAAACACTAACATAAAATTAAAACTTAATGTTTACTTCAGCTGGTATGTTTAAAACAGTTTATACAAACACTGTGACATTACTTCCATTAGAAATGACTGGATCGGTCTGTAGGGCAGACCAAGGGTAATTTTTGACACTTCTGATATTTTTTCCACCGTCCTTGGACCTATATATTATGCTTAAAAATGAATTCTCAATAGCCACGCTACCTTAAAAAATTGTATTGTATATTCCTAGCTCAATATATTTCGAGGGGACCGATTCGTGTACGGAATTAAATATATATATTCTGGCAGGTTTGTAGGGAGGACACTCTGTTCTTTGGATTGTGTTATTAAACTCAAATTTAAACTAGTTTAACCAAAGAAAATACCTATTTTTCATCAAAATTTTACTTTTAAAGATTGAAAAGACATTTGGATCTTAAATATTTTCACTATACTGCGTCATTATTTACATAAATAGAACGATAATTTTGTACATTTATAACGTCTATAAATTAGCTCCAAAATTATTTTCTTTCTTTTTTTGTTTGATTTAGAAGGAACACGTATTTATCCAGCACAATACAAACTCATCAAACCTGTCTTAATATCTAAAATTGGTGAATTTTCATATTATTTCAGTGAAACATAATAAAATGAGACTTAATAATAAATACAAAAGAATTTGTATAGCAATGATATATTAAACAGTCGTGACTATTTTCTTGGGTTGCATCAGCCGAAGTAAATTAAAGTCAGAAATATGTACAGTTAAGGCCCTCCACTGCATATAATTCATTTTCTTTTCTGTAGAGTAAAAGAACTTCCTTTGGCCCCACAACGCATACAATGATAACAGCCGTTTCACTACAGTAATACTAAAAGTCATAATTCTCACATAAAATAATTTGACTCTAACTGTTCCCGGTGCCATTTGAGACTAAAATATATTTTTGTCACAATACAGACTGTAAATAATTTAGCGAGAATACCTGAGTACGATGACCATAATAGTTTCGAATATTTAATGAAAATATAGATTGGTTTCTATTTTCCATTGAAGGAATTTTAGGTGGCCTTGAGGAAAATGCTGAGCAAAGTCCACCATTTAAAGTTCTGGTTTAATGAAATCTTACCAACCACGTATCTCCGAATATCTGAGATGCATAACCATTTGATAGTGCCAACAATCAAATGGTTGAAGTTTCTCATATTTTAAATAATACAAGTTTATTCAATAATATTATCCTAACCACGATTTTTCACTAATTTAGGTCGTGTTATGCGTATTGTCAAAAACGTGTTTATAATAATATTAGTCTATTATTATTCTTGGCTTTGTTTTGTTGTGGTGAAATGTAACGTGTCAAGGGTAGGGGAGGGGTAGTTTCCTTTAGAATACGTTACAAAAGATAATTTGCCAAGGATAGCTAGTCGAGCGGGGAAATATACTTCCAGAGTCCAACTCTTTAAGTAGGATTCACCTGATTAA
The DNA here is from genome assembly GCF_028750875.1 of Macrosteles quadrilineatus. NCBI lineage: Eukaryota > Metazoa > Arthropoda > Insecta > Hemiptera > Cicadellidae > Macrosteles > Macrosteles quadrilineatus. The sequence continues at coordinate 166,994 of NW_026542608.1, forward strand.
AATACGCTAGAGAGGTGTCAACAAGGCTACAGTATGCATTTAGACCACTGGCGTATTAGAGTCACTCAGATGTAAATATGTGGAAGGTAAACCAACCACTCAATCAGGTTTCAGTTTTATGTGTCATCACACGACTCTAATACGAAATAGGAAATAGCCAATCAAACAAAATAGACCACAGAGCAAATTAAATTTTAAATTGGTGGAAAAAATCTTCTTTAGTACTTTATGTGGTCTTAAAGGATATTTAGTCAAGGAGCCTAATCTGAATAATGGGTTACACTGAATCTATAACAAGATCACTTTAAATATAAGGCCAAAAGCTATTTATTTTTCTAATTCAATACTGTTTCCTTTAATTACTATTTTTTTTTATTTTTGGTAAGGAATATTTGAACAACCAAGGAAGGGAGTTTGGTTGTCCACAAGGATGGTCGGTTCGGTATTGATAGGTGTCGGTTGGTTAGTTAAGTGATATGGTGTATGTCTGTACGTCAACAAGTTACGTTGGGTGTATCGCCAAGGGGGGGGGGGGTAAATAAAAGGTGCAATACAAGCAAGCTATAGAGTAAAATGCAGAGAAAATTCAGATCAACAAATATCAAACACTAGGGTCAGCTTGCTAGCTTACTACACTACAAGCAGGTATTAAAATCAATCAAGCAATGCACCCCAAAATAAATGACAATACTTACTCTAGCAGTTTATAGCTAACATACAAGCTAGACAGATGATGATAGGTATAGCTACAATAACACCAGTTTAAATAGAAAATCAAAATATCACACCCGTGGAGTGATTACTCCTATAATATCCTACGGTCGAACGTAGTGAAATTTCAACTCCGATAAAAAGGAAAATAAACCCTATATTTTGGTAAGTTATCCGATACCGAAGGAATCTACGGGACTAACTTGTAAGGTTGGTTCGGAAGGATCGGGGTGGCCTACCCGTGGAATGTGTACGGGTTGTCCCAAGGAAGTTATTGTAGGCTAGACAGGCTTCTGGAACTCACCCGGTTGGGATGAATGAGTTCCCAAGGAAAGGTTACAAAGTAGCCCTTCGTAGCCGACTAATCTAACCTAACTCGTTTAGTCGTATTTGAAATAAAACGAGAACTAACTTGGTGTTACCATATATTTATGTATCGTATCAATCTACTGTGAAAATAAAATATAATAACTTGATTTCTCGCAATTAATTAAATATCATAAAATTAAAAATATAAGATGCATAAGATTTGCCGCCCTAACACCGTTTTAGGGGATGAAAGGTATATGGGTTTCCTGTGGTTGGAATACAGGACACCTCACAGGAGTTTTTAGTTTGGGATCGATAGGAATTATGGTTCTCGCTCGGAAGGAACTAGCGAGACCCCAAGGAATATCGAATTAAAATAATCAAAATAATATTTCTTCGAAACAACCTTTAAACGTTTAAATAAAAATACCACTGTCTCGGTTGCAATAATAAAATAATAGCAGACAAACTTACTATTTACGAAATGAAATATCTTAAGAAAAGAAATGCTTAAGGGCGGAATAATATCAAAATTTTGGCAGAGTGGTCGAAATAATAAATTCGAAAATTCACAATGGAATAAAATCGACACACTACCTTGTATCCTGGTACTAATCCCAAACACAAGACACTAGACACTCGTTACACTAGTCACTCGTAACTCGTACTTAGAACCAGCAGGCATCAACGTGCAGGCAGCTTTGTGCGCCGTCGCTACGGCCAACAGGTCTTTGCCGGCCTGCCGACTCCTTTACAATTCGTGCTTTTACTTTACGAGGTACATTTAATATTGAAGCAAATTATACTTTATAGTCTTCGTTTCAAAATAAATTAAATATTCTCTAAATAATAACCACATATAAAATAATACTATAAAATATTATTTACTACGAAAATAGTTACAAAAGAAAATTACTGTCACAGAATCAATGTTCAACTCTAGACATTTTATGTTGTTTCTAAGCTACTTTCAAACAACATAACCTTTTATGGCAGCAGTAAAACATAAAATAAGAAATAGCGTTTCTGTACTCTCTAAATAGTCCATTACTAGTTTACATTTACGGTTATGTTTACCCTTAACATATATTTGTGTTTTATTCACTCTTTCTGAAGCACTGAAACGCTGCAACTACAGTAGCAACATGTCATTTGATAGTTTTGAACAGAAGTTTCAATCTCATACAGCGATTTGCATTGTATAATGTATATTGTGGTCTGGCCTCCTATCTTCATCATCTGCGTGTCGGCATAACTACGCAGCATAGTGTTTTTTATTATTTCCTTAACGGATTGTAATAGTTTTTCTCGCCTTAATATTTTGTCTTGATGGAATATCCACTCCCCTTTTTAGTATTAACGGTGGTCTTTACACATTTTAACAACTATATTAGTCCAGCAAATGTATATTTTCTGAACGAGATACTTAAAACAACTCACGTCAAAAACACGAAAACAACTGTGTGTCACCTAATTAATCATATGGGGTTTCATTACTACTAGTACTGTAATGTTTTTTTTTTTTGTTTTTTTTACCGGAAGTCAGCTGATTATACAATGAAGGTGCTATGAGTGGTTGGTAAAATTAGGGCTTGGGCTTTCATTACGATCAGTGATAATGAGAATGAAAGGTTATAAACAAACAAAAAACATAACCTATTTTAGAAGTTATGAGTAGTGTTTGTTAATTCCATTATTCGGTGAGAATATATAACGGATGTGTATAGTTGTTTTATTATTAGTTAGTGTAGCGTGGTATGATTAAAAATATCGTACGCCACTCGTCAAAAATGTGTTTCCATGCTCGTATGGTAATCCCGCACTCGTCAATACTCGTCTGGTGAACACCTCGCAGGCCTTACCAATCCTTAATATTATAATCCTTAATACCTTAAGATTAATTTGTTTTATCTTGTATTGAGTCGGTGGCTCAGTCGGTAGCGTTGCGGACTTGGAGCCCAAGGCAGCGATGTCGTGGGTTCGGATCCTGGTCACTGCCGATAACGTTTTATCAGTACAATTCACCTTTGTACTGTACCAGCTCACTCCTTGCTTTACTGTTAACGATCCACGCACGGGCGCTTAGTCTATGTGGACGGGCAAATGCAAGGTTAAAAGAGGCCACCAACCTCTTTAAAAAAAAAAAAAAAACTAATTTCCGGACTAGTAACGTAATATACTATTGCCGGCCACCAGCTAAATTTGATTGGCCTATTGTTTTTAATACATTAGTTATTTCATAAAAATCAAAAATCTTCAACGGAACAGAATAAATCTGGGCTCTCTGGAATAAATAAACCTTTTCAAAGCAAATGTATTTAGCCTTTTCACTGGAATCATTGTAGAGCTGGAATCAAAAGAGAGCTAAGATCACTATACACCGACCCAGACATTGTTGCAATGGTTAGGAAGAAGGTTAAGTTGGATAGGGCATGTCAGAGAAAAGAGAAAGGAACAAGACTATATGAAGTTTAGAAAGCCACACCTGGAGGTAAACGTCCATTGGTAAGGCCGAAATTGAGATGGACTGACCAAGTATTGAACGACATCAGTACAATGGGTGCAAATGTCAACTTGACAGAAGACAGCAAAGGGTGAAAGAGGCTGGTACATGAGGCGAAGGTCAACTGAGATTTGTGGGGCCGCGACAGTAAGTAAGTAAGTAAGTGTATATTATGATCTGACCTACTTCTTTATCCTCCAGGACTGACTATACTCTCCGGGACTTATTCATTATCTGGCCGTCAACCTTTACCAGACATTTCACCTGACATATGCAACAAAGCAGACTGACCTCAACTCTGACATTTAAAAAATACGGGAGCTGAGTTTTCTAGCCAGCTATTCTACATTGTATATATTACCAACGGACGTATATTAATTTTGCGAATTTGTCGTTTTTACTTTTAAGTTTATTGTTATAATACCTGTGTTTCAGATTAAGTTTGTTAGTCTAAAAACCTATGATATAAGTTCCTTTTATAAACAAACCACGATATTATTAGGTACTAGCTGTGTGCCCGTTCTACGCACGGGGATCTTATCATAGTCAGTTAAAACCTTCTTATATAAAGCACAGCAGTTGGTTTGCATACTTTCAGATATGCTGACAAAACTATTCCTTCGCAAATACAGTATCTGACAGTTTCAAGCCAAAACTAATGCTTCGCAATTAAATGTCACCCGGATCTTGTTGGTCCATATGTTATATCCAATGACTAAATAAACGGTATCAGCATTCTGACACATACTTTCTCCCATAAGTTTGTCAACAACCTTTATCATGTGTAAGCGGTGAGAGTAAATATACGGAAATGGGATTTGTGCAATTTTGTTCAGAATTTAAAGGACTATAACATAATGGTTAAAAGTATTTAAGGTATTACCTCAACCTCTTAATTTAACACTTTATTCGGGTTGACATTTTCATTATCAAGGCGCTCTTGTCCTTTCCGTGAAACATTGAGAAACAAGGACATTAATGCGTTACCATCATACATACACACAAAAATACCGAACTTAATTAGGGAATCTGCTACGCTTTAAGCATAAAAAGGTACATATAAAATTAGTACTTGAAATCTTTGTTAATGCCATAAAATTTGATCATAACAATTTATATTTGCTTGGACCGGAGATGACTCCAAATTCTGTCGAAATGCTATCTGAATCGGTTTGCTATATGAAATGAAGTACAGTAGGCCTACTATAGACGATTTAGATTGGTAATTTGTAATAAAAATTACCAAAATAGGCCACGAACTATTGATACATAAACAACGTTCAAAGTGTTTGAACAATTCATGATGGTTTGCTGAATAAATGTTTTACTAAAATGCGTTATAGTTTTCTTAGCATAACATTTTGGAATCCAGACAGAAAAAGCAAAAATTATACAGTTAAGACATCAATTAAATTGAATAGGCCTATGCCTGTAATAAATAAGGTGCAACACCAACGATAACTAATTTGTAAATTACTGTGATGTGTTGGTACGTAAAAATGATTCTTGCTGCTACTAAAGGTTAAAAGGTAAAGAACCAGTACCGTACCAAAAACCAACGTTTACAGTTAAGAACTGTAGTACAGCCGACCAATTATATGCGTTAATCAAGGTTATTGATCTCTTGGTTTTGGATTTTCTCGTAAAAAGTTATCAGCAATCAAAGTTATTTCCCATTAATTGCTTTATTTGTACACAACTCTTAATGTAAACTTATCGGTGTCAGTTTAAAAAAAAACCTTATACAACATAACTTTCTGTTATTTAATAGATTACGTATTCTCTAAACAATGGTTGCTGGTATATATATTAACATTATAAGGAAATGTGACAAAAATCACACAACGTTGGGTTTTTGGACGTTTATAATTTTATTTCTTAAGTACCTAGGTAGGCCGTGTATTCTATGGAAAAGTACCGGTATCAAGGATCGTTGTCGAAAGGGTTGTTATAAATAATTGGGTAAGCATACGTACCACACGTACCCAAGAGAAGGGCTATGGGCCTATTGGCTGTATGGTCCAGCGATTGCATCACACGGTGAGTAGGAACTATTGACTTTATATCGTCAATGGTAGGAACAGAAAGTGACACATTGGAAAATCGAGTTCAGCATCATCCGTAAACCTCTGTTACAATCACCCACTGCAGTTGTAATTTTTTGCTTTACACTTTACACAACCGCCATTGAAGAGCCGTCAATGAGTGGAACATTGTTTATAAGCTATTGGCGACGGTCATTAGTAAATTTAAGTTTCCCAGCCGTATACAACACTGATTCAATCTTGATTCAATGTCTTCTTTCTGGTTATCAAAACTCCAAAACAATTTTATACACATATTTCTGGTTCCTGACCTGGATAATGCCTAGTTATTTAATTTACGGTTACACTATATTATTCCACTTGCGATTAATTAAATCCTTTATGTAATAAAAACGTTTTTAATCTCACTTGGATGGGATTTGCCTTCAGAACGTGATCGGAAATGGTTGTGGTGTTTGTAAACAACATTTGTAAACATTTCAGTGACAGCTAGAAAAAATAATCTTGATCCGAACAGCTGTTCGTTGTTTCATAGATGATTATGTGATACAAATTGGAAGAAAACTTGACAAAAATCGCACAAAACTGCATTTTTGAACGGCCGTAATTTTAATTACAAAGTAGTGAGACCATATTTTAATGGCTAAAGACACTCTCGCCAATCCAGTGAATATATTAAAATGACTTGGGTCTTGATAGGTACTCTCGTTTTCCTGGAGAAGATTGCGTAAAATGCCATCTTGAGTGTGTCAGACAGACAGACAGACAGACAGACAGACAGACAGACAGACAGACAGAAATTTAGATGAGACTTGTTTCGGCTTCTTTAATGTATAAAACGTAAAAATAACCTAAAAATGTATGATTCTGAGCAATGTACAGACAAAACTCTAATTTTATTTATATAGATTTTATCTTTTCCCATTACGTGATTTTTTTAGTAACGCACAATAATTCAAATAGGATGATCACAGTATTATTCCAATGTTTACTTTTACAAGCCCTATTATATTTTTATTTTTTTATATTTTATTTCATTCCAACGGCAAAACCATTATACATCTCAATACAAGAAAGATGGCTAGGTACTATTCACATACTAAAAATATAATGAATACTGAGTGCTAACAAATACATAACATAACAAGCAAATAAATAAGTAGTAATAACAAACGATAGCAACAACAACAACAACAACACTGTGGCTAATTAATAAACTATTGACATACCACAAAGAAGAATTACTAGAAAACCTATCAGGCACACATGGAAGTTCCTTAATAGATCAGGTAAGATCAGGTCCTATTATATTAAGTAAAAATAAAAGCTGAGTGGGTACCAATGGGAAGAGAATGAGAGTAAAGTAATGTGTTAAAAAGTATGTAAATAAATTACAAATACAAGTGAAATAGATTGTAAGCAAACATAAGATCGGGTGGGTTTTTATCAACTGTAGTTGTACAATTTTTAATTGAACTCCCAATCTTTTGTGAACAATTGCAAAGGATACGAAGTAAACTTCCATCCATGATGAAACAAAGCTTCCTTTGTTCTGTTTTCGATGTCTGAGGCGAACAATAACAATTGTACCTGGATTTAACTATTGAATAAACGTTTCTTCCAACTATATGATACATTTTACCCAAGTGTTTCTTCGTTCATCAATTATTCAGGATATGTAAGCAAATATTATGATCATAACAACACGTTCCTACGTTTCGATGTATAAATAGTGGTAATATAATTCCCTGCTCTTCGAATCGTTTGTACTCTATTGATTTAAGCAAACTCAAATAATAGTGCTCCCAACTTCAATAGTTGCCTAAACTGAAGCAAAATGAATCATTATACGCTATAAAAATACTTGTGTAATAGTAGTTTACGCAACGATTGCGTAAAGCTAGTGTTAACGACACGAGTATAAAATTTAAGGTACGAGTCTTGGCGAGTGCCTTAAAAATTTCTACGTTAACACGTGTCGTTAACATTATTTACGCGAGTTGCGTACACTACTTTACCATACATTGTTAATACATTGTTTTAATTACTAAAAATCACTATTCATAATTTCTAAAAGAGGTTATGTTTAGTTTATAACCTTGCATTTCCACTGACAGTGATGCAACGAAACACACTAATTGCACCAATCAACAATTAAATTGGCCTGAACAGCTGATTAGTTGAACTTTGAATCATTACAATTTTACTTCTCCTCTCTCAATCCTTGAACCTCATTGGTACGTTACCCGTGTTGTTATGAGTAAAACTATGCTGTTATGAAAGTAAACAATGCTGTTATAAGATACTTTACGCCACACTACATTATTTTGATGAACTTTCCACGCAAGGATTTAGTCCAGAAAACAGCTGTTTGCCGCCAGCTTATTCAAATGGGGTTTCATTGCGTAATACTGTTCTGCAATGAGTTTTACCGGACACCAATCAGCTGATTATACTGTATTTTCGTGGCAATTAGTGGTTATAAACAAAAACATAACCTCTCTTAGAGGTTATGACTAGTGTTTATTAGTCCTTTAGTTAGTGGTAATATATAAGGATTTGTACGGATTTAGTAGTATGCCGTAAACTATCGTACGTAACTCGTCCAAAATGTGTGTACCGGACTCGTATGGTTATCCCGTACTCGACTTCGTCTCGCACGGGAACAACCACACTCGTCCGGTAAACACTTATTTTCAGGACCAGTAACGTAATATACTATTTCAATTAATAAGAACTCTACTGAAACGGCTACTTAAAAAAACTGTCATAGGTAAAGAATATTTCAGTGTTTAAAATGTCTTGTATATCTATGGAAGTTTAAATATTGGTATTTGTATTAGTAAATTAAACAATAATTACCATACAGTTAATTAGATAAATTAATAAATTAAATCAGTGGATTAAAATATTTTCAAACATGGATCTTAATTTGAATTTTAACTATCGTTATTTTGACTAAGACTTCAGATAACCATAACCTAACCATCAACAGAATTGCGTGACGTATATGTTTGGAAATATATAATTATTATCAAATATTTCTAGAATGTTCAGACATTATGTTGGTCATAGATACTGTAATATTTATTTTTCTTTAGCAATGATGGATATCTCAAAAATTCTTAGTGACATAAACTTTTATTTATAGACTTTATAGTAAAGTAAAGTCATTACCCTATTAAAAGAATATTTCATAGCTGAATTTAACCAGTTAGTTTTTTTACAGGTATCCAACTGACCTACAAAATGGTTATTGGTTTTGCTTCTTAAATTCAGTATCCAAATAACAGTTTGTAAAATGTAATGCATTTTTGGCATGTTTTTATGTATCCTTTTATTTGAGTTCCCCAATGTTGGCAAAATTGTTATTCCTCTTCTATTTAACTTAACTTCAAACTTGACATTAATCTTTTAATATTACCAAAAATTTTGTTGTATTGTTTTGCTACACTGTTTGCTTGAATAAACCCTAAGAGAGAACTGCACTAACTAAGTGGTAGCCTACACAATATAGTTTTGTTTTTAAAATGTGCTAATATTTTTGTTTCTTAGACCTATGGTAAGTGTGTATATTGTGTTTTGTAGTTTTTATAATCAACGGTAAGTGTGTAAATGTCAATCCCAATATGAAACTATGGAAGGGTTAAAGTTACCCTTACAGGTACTATATTAGTATGGAACAGTTGTTAGTATATGTTGTTTGTTTATGTTTAATTTACATTGATTAAATGTGTGTCTCAATTAACAATAGCAATTTTTTTAGTAACAAATGCTTGTCAGTTTTTGAAGTTTTACTGTATATTTGAAAAAAATACAACATACTTCCAAGTATTGCTCCTGGAAAATTGAATACAGTATCTATATGGCAACGCCCATAAACTTTGAAGATTAAACTGCAGGTATGTAATGTATCAAAGGTTATTTAAAATAGCCATCATTACAAATACCACCCACTACCGTAGCTAACATTAACTAAAAGATACTAACCTAAATTTTTTTTTAAATTACCACGGTACAATTTTATGTGTTTACAACCATTACTTTTAAATGTGTTTTATAACCATTTTTTCATTGTATTTTGACTGGGGAAACGCAATGTTTCTCTGCTAGTAAAAAAGAACTTTATTTTAGCTCATATACAGAGTTCGTCTCCTGTGTCATTCTTACTGATTAGGTACACTTATTATTCTACGGTTTGTTCTTGTATATGATAATTTTAGGCAGAAATTACGATTTAATTCAATTTTCTATAAGTTAAGTATGAGTAAGGATTTTCCCAATATTAAATTATGTTATATTCTTTTAACTTGTTGTTTGCAAACTTTTACTAGATATTGCATGAAAGAAACCCCCTTTCTTCACATCTCAAACAATGATTGATCAATGATTGATGATTGAAAATTATTTAGACGACTAAATTTTAAGTATAATTTATTTATATTACGATAAAATAGTCATTAGTAAACGAGAAGTGATAATGACCCACCTTAATTCGTTTATTTGTGTAGTTTGGAGGTGATTATCTATAATCAGAAGTCAAAATGTTATTTATTTTTTTGTAAAAGATATATTTTGCATATCTAATGAGATTCATACTTTGATTCATGCATTATCCAATTATAATTCACAACTCCGAACATAAAATAGAATAAATACAGAGTGAATGCTTACCAAAGGCATTAATTAGGAATGCAGACTGGCAGAAAATCGCGGGGCAAACTCAGCTTTGTTTGAATAAGCATGTAATATACTTCTGGAACAGTCTTTCAGTGTTTGCTAAAACATAAGATCTCTTCATTACAACCCCCGTTATGCTACTTTGGTTCGGAGCAACATTTAGCTTTACATTGTTGTTTGTAAAGTAATAGTTAAGATGTATAGTTTATGAATATTTGTTTTAATAATTATCAGTAAAAGGTCTCAAAAATTCTTTCTTACGTTGCAATTGGAATAGAATTTGAAATTTGACATCCAAAATTTGCCTCATCAAACTCCCTTCAGTATTGCTGTTTTTATTAACGAATTTTGATCTCATATCCTCAAACCTGGTATTTGTTATGTTACGCCAGATAAAAAGAAAACACAAGTTTTTATGTTACCAATTTCGCCTGTATATTGTACATTATGTATTTTAAACAAGCTTGTTGATAAATAAAGAGAGCATGGAATTAGATGTGCAAAGCAAAAATATCACGTCAAAGTAACGTACGATGGGGTTGGAAATCTGAGAAAATGACTCGAAACATCGTCATTGGCATACTATAAAACATGACTGGCTCACCCAAGTTTTGTATTAGGATCCATTCAAAGTAACGTAACACGTGTACCTAGTGCAAATCTAGGTCCTAATTTTGAAAAATATTTTAGTCTTTGTACATCGTAAATCTTAAAAAATCTGCAACATTTGATTTATGAAGGTTTTTAAAACACAATTTTAGTTTTTTGAGTTTCTCGTTGACTTAACTCACATTTTGAAGAATTAACTTTTTCCCTTGTCCAAGAAATTGAATTTGATTTTTCTCCAACAAGAATGGTTATTAAATAAAATATTAATTTAAAAAGGGACTAGCAGAGTACCCTTTCTTCGTACAGAGGTTGGCGTATAAGTATAAAATGCGTTTAGTTGTACTCTAGCTTTGCGTTTGCAATGGGGGAGGATAAGGCTTAAGAGAATTTGGTTCTTTATATTTACGGTATGCTATAGTATTACAGATATATTATAGTATATACAGTATAGTATTACACATCTACCATAGCCATTATGTTCTACCACTGCACCTAAACATTATAAAAAAGTAAATTATCAAACATTCACACAATATCACACATTTTGTATTGAATTAAAAACATTAACATTACTGTCAACAATCCTACTTTGACAGTTCGCATTGTGTATCACAGATTTTTAATGCGGCTTACTTCAAATTAGCTGTTATCATAAATTGAAATAAACGGTATCAGCATTCTGACACATACTTTCTCCCATAAGTTTGTCAACAACCTTTATCATGTGTAAGCGGTGAGAGTAAATATACGGTAATGGGATTTGTACAATTTTCTTCAGAATTTCAAGGACATATTATATTTTTTTTATCAAAATCGTTCGAGCCAATTTTGGAAAAATCTGATTTTCCATTATTTTATGGGTTCTTTTTATGGGAAAAGAACATAATTTACAATAACTTTTGAACCGTAATTTTTAAAGAAATGGGATTTGTACCATTTTGTTCAGAATATAAAGGACTATAACATACTAAATTTTTATCAAAATCGTTTGGGCCATTTTTTGGAAAATCCTATTTTTCCGTTATTTTATGGGGTTTTATGGAAAAATCCCAATTAAAAATAAAAATTTATAAAAAATGAAAAAAACTATCAAAATTGTAAGGTCCATGACATACTATGTTAAATCAAAACCGGATTTTTTTCTAAAATCCTATTTATCGTTATTTTATGGGGTTTTTATGGGGAAATAACATAATTTACCATAACTTTTGAACCGTAATTTTTACAGAAATGGGCTTTGTACCATTTTGTTCAGAATTTAAAGGGCTACAACATACTAAATTTTTATCAAAATCGTTTGGGCCTTTTTCGAGAAAATCTGATTTTCCGTTTTTTATGGGTTTTTATGGGAAAATCCCCATTAAAAATCAAAATTTCAAAAAAATGAAAAAAACGCCGGGAGATACCATGGATTAGAACCTACATACCAAATTTCATCGAAATCGGACCACAGGTGTAGTCTCTAGCTCTGTACACATCCAGACACACAGACACACAGACACATACAAACACAGACATCACTTCGAAAACCACTTTTTTGGGTCCAGGGGGACCCAAAACGAATATATCCACTCAAAACTCAAACTCGAAAATTTTGACGAAAACAATACTTTCTCCATATACTATAGTATAGGGGGAGAAAGTAAAAATATGATAGTGCTGCACCCTATTGGTCAACCCTATAACTTTTTAATGCTATTCAATATCATGGAACCAAATTGTTTGGTCGAATTAGCGGACAAAATTATTTAATCCCTTTTAAATGTGAATACCAATAAGGTGAACATGGGAAACTCCAGAGCCTCTGGGGCGGAGCCTGAATGGGGCAGAGCCTGAAAGGAGTTTTGAGATAACAATATGCCTAGGCCTAAGCCTATATGTTAATCGGGAATGTGAGCTATCACCACCCCAATCAGATCAGTTAATTTCGCGTTTACTTGTCACAAACACATACATCCAAACCTTCTCATTTATAATATTAGTAGGATTAAACACATAATGAAAAAACAATTATACTGTAACTAGCTGTAACCGCGGGCTTTGCCCCGTTTAACTTCTTAATTTTCAAGATGATCTCGTTCGCATGGCTCAATCACGTCCTGGTTGAAGTTCGTTCGCTACGCTCACTCACCTTTAGGTTGGAGCTCGTTTGCTACGCTCACTCACCTTTAGGTTGGAGCTCGTTCGCTGCGCTCACTTGCCTTCAGGTTAGCTCGTTCGCTACGCTAACTCGCCTCCAGGTTGAAGTTCGTTCGCTACGCTCACTCACCTTTTGGTTGCAATTAGCTGTTGTCATAAATGTAAAAGAAATAATAATGCTGCACCCTGTTGGTAATCCTTGTAACTTTAATGCTATTGAACATCATAGAACAGAACCAACTTGTTTAATTGAAACAGCTGTTAAGATTCATTAATTCCATTTCTCATAAGGTTAACATGGGAAACTCCAGAGCCACTGGGGCGGAGCCGATTGGACGGATCACGAAATTGATGGTGTATAAACCTATTCCATGACATTCTACACGTATGTACCAAGTTTCGTGGCAATCGGTTCAGCGGTGTCTGAGTTTATCACCGCCAAAACAAATATACAAACATCCTCTTTTATACTTATAGATTTAAAATATTTTAAAAAGGAATCATAATTTTAACAGATTTAAGTATGTTTCTAAGTATACCTGTAACGATTCTTAATGGAAAAATAGTATCATGCCGTCGTGGATTAACTGGTAACAAAATTTTTTTGTTAAATTTCTATTGAAGGTTAACACATCAAATATAAGAATTGGCAGTTACTTAAGTCGTTTGTTTTAAATCTCTACTACTGTAAATCATCTCAAAGCTGAGTCAAATTAAGTTCGTATGATAAAAAGACAGATAAAATGGAGTTATGTATTTGTAGTTTTTGGAATTGTTAGTTAAACATAAACTCCAAGTATTTGTTCATAACAAACCTGTATTAAAACAAAACAAGTTTTGTTTTCATTCGATCGTTGGTCCTCGACATTGTTTACCTTCTTACATTACCTTGGGCGAATATAAAAAATTCAATCACGTGAACGAACTACTGTAGTATAAACTATATTGTACATGTATAAATACAATTAAGTTGAAAGTATCTCATTATGCACTGTGTTTATCAAAGCATTAATAGCGATAAATTGTAGATGTATCGAGAATCGACAGTGTCTTAGTTATTAGTTTATTTATGTCTGTTACTTTTTAATAATACACCCGGACACCAAATCTGCCCACTAAGCGAATTTAAAATATATATGATTAGATCATACCTGAAATGTTTCCATTAAAAAGTCATATTTATTGCCTATTTTATTAGATTTCACAAGTAGGCTACTTAAGTTTGCTGCTACAGGGAAAGGAAAACGTTTTTTTTTTTAGTAAATAAATAATTTGCCAAAATTGATTTCTTTTATGTCCTTCAGCGGCTACATCTACATGGTAATACATTTACCCGTTTAGGCCGTTTCATCATTTCCAGTTTGGGTAAATCGATCCTCGCTTATCCTTAAATATAATAGGTGAATGTGTTTTCTACGAAACACTACTCCTCCGTTAATAATGGACGGACTTTTACATACGATGTTTCAAAATTAAGTATTTTTTGTGTAGACACCCCCTTTCACCAATTACTGTAATAAAAGTGCTCGGTCTTTGCCCTACAGGCCATTTAAAATCCCAATGTATTTCTTACGAAGAAAATGTACTAGCCCAGACTTCAGTGGTAGTGAAATTTGTCAAAGTGTCGAGATATTTCGCGTCATGTGTCCATGTTGTTAGTTGAATAAAAACAAACAACACATGGTTTGTTATTGTTTTATATCAAACAAGTATTTTTGGTTGGATACAAATAACTATCAGAATTCAATAATAGTTTCCATGGTTGAAGAAAATGCCACGAGCAGCAAGAATAAGTTTTGAAACCCGTAGAAGACGAAGATTAGTACGTGGCCTTTATCGCCTTGGACAAAATGATGAGACTAATGATGAACGCCGCATTGGACTAACTATCAGAGATCCAGAATCTCATTCTCTTGGATATGCAGATTTTGTGATGCATTATATTCCCATCTTCTCTGCGTTCTCTTCCCGTGGCGAGGCATGGATAACAACTAGTTCTTTATAATAAGCATGGCAATTTCGATCATTCAAAATCACCCAAATTGTGTGACTTATTCATTGATTCTATAATGCCAGTTGGCTTTAATTTGTTTAGTAATCTTTCAAATGTGGGTTTCTATATTAGAAGGGGTGGGTGGCTAAGTTAGTGTGGGGATGTGAAGACGTAGTATTCCAAGCATATTATTGTAATAATCATGAAAGCTTTGTAAGGAAACCTTGTCAACTGTAACAGTGTAAGTCAGTTGCAAATCGGAGTTGGAGATTTTAATGGTTGCTACAAAGGATCACTCGTGTTACAAAGTGAGGGAATTTCCAGAACAACTTGTCAAAGAGGTATCAGCTTTCTCTACGACTGTCTTTTGTAAATTGTGACTGTGTGAAATCATCTAGCCTGCAAGATCCTAATGAAGACTTTATGGGTTTGTGGCTTTCTTAGTTAGGTTGTTTCTCACATAGGTTCATTGTATACTGTATGTTAGTAATACAATCGTATGAGTGGCAACTCCCTGCAATCTATCATCACGACCTCAAAAATTAAGAATTGCCATAGTATTATCCAAAACTATAGTTAAATAACGCTTGTCTAAAACAAACCATTTATTTTTAACAGCTTTTAAACAAATGTTTTGAATTAAACTGTTTTCCCTGAATTCACTGATTTTTTTGTGAAGCATTTTTGTAAAACTCAAACCTTAACATGTTCAATCGCATCTATTTGGTATATTTTTTAGAACCGTTACGCACCATCAAAATTTGGAAATTTCGATCATAAATACTTGTTGCAATGTTTACTTTACCGATGTTTAATATGCATTTTATCGTAATTGTTTCCGCCTGATTACACGTTTAAGATTCCTGGTTATCACAGGGTAATTTTAATTTATGTAACGGCTTTGATTCGTACAGATGTTTGTTGTGAATGTTGCGATAACTGAATCCAAGAACAAAAACTATGGCATTTATTTGACGGGTTTAAATACATGAACATTATACGTAAAGGAAATCTATTTGTTCGTCACATTGAGAGATTCCAATATGTCACAACCAAAGTACTTGTAATATGTCACAAGTTGCCTCTGGCTTCGTCGCTGTCGTTGCTGAATATGGTTCTCAGTTAAAAAATATCATCTCTGACGAGTTTTGACTAGTTATTTCATTAAATGTCAAAGACTAACAAGCATTTATATTTCAACGAAATTTTTTCAGGAATACTGCAAAATGAATATAAAATAGTTTAAACTAATGTCGATTAAAGATTGTGTAACCTTGATAGGTGAATTAAAAATGTACGCTAGAGTACATGTTTATAAAACGAAAAGAGGATAAGTTATAATATTTTGAAATAATTATAAATTTTATGACAGGATGTGTTTTTTCCAGACAATTTAAAATAAAGCGTTAGTTGTCGTAACGTATGATAGTATGATATACAAAACTGTGCATATATTTAAGAGAACAGCACGGCTTTAAGCAACTTATATTCCATGTAGCTGTACGTGTGTAAGGCGGGTTGGAATCAAACGTGTCATCATTTGTATTCATGTCCATACTCTCATTAGACAACGTCGAACAAAGTCTGCTTTTAACTTTGTAAAAACGTACACACCTCTGGTAATGCTACGCTATCGTAAAAGTTCTTTTAGCAATTTGTCCTCTCTCTACTCGCACTCTTACAATGATGTAAGGAACTTTACTGTGAACAATAAAAGTGAATCATTAAGGAAATTCCGAAAATCGCAAAAGATTGTTCGCACTTTTTATGGGTAAAACACTAGAAGATAATAGCCAGATTATAACTGTTTTTAACAACATTTAAGCATGTAAATACCCCTTCTGCAGAAAACATCTTACTAAGCAAATTTCTGTTTGTTTGATTGGATTTTAACTGAAATATTTCCATCAGGAAGTTATATTTATTCCAGATTTAAAAACATTAAATTTAACAAGTTTTCTACTACGGGGAATGGAAAACAGTTTTTAGTAAAAATTTTTAAGGTATGAAACAAAATCAAATCAATTTGCCAAATGTGATAAAAAATATATCATTAAACAAGCAAACTACAACAACGATTTCAATGTTACTTTCTGACGTTCCAATTTGCTGAAGATACTACGTGTTTCGCTAATACAGTGATATCATCAGGTAATTCGCTATTGCTTGAATATTAAAATCAAACAGTTATAACACGCAATAGTTTACACACAAAATGCTTTTGACAATAGATCGGGAACGTCGTCGTCGCTGTGGCCACTACCATCACGTCATTGACATTTCAGTTATATCACAGTGTCGAACAATGCATTTCTTAGAGTGTTAGTATTTTCATTTAGTACCTTACTTGGTTCACCCTGTACTTCCTTATAAATCTCATAATACTCAAGTGTGGCATTAAATAACTTTTCTAGCACTTGAGTAACATTTGCAAATTATCTTAAATAGAACTGTAATTATGGTCTTGTATGAGATTATATTGCATGAGATTTTCAGCATAGTTTGACTTTGGGTGACCATTTTCTTAAGGATTCGTTCTTTAAAACGGGGTTTAAATTATCTCCCTGTTTGTCCTATGTGGTATTTTTTGGACATTCATTACAATATAATTTTAAAAATCCCAGTGGTGTCTGCTGTAATTTGCCACCATTACGTTATTTCCTGGGGTTAATGAGATTTCCTAGTTTGTTGAAGTTTCTGTAAGTTTCTGTAACTGTGTAACCATGTTTTTTTATATAGATATAGTTGGTTTTGTACTTAAGCCAATTACTGTACCTTAGTGTGTCAAATTTCTTCTTATCTCTGGAAGTGTTCAGGACACGTTTCATGTTTTTTTTATATTATTTTGTATTATCCTCTCTATTATGTTGCTGTCATAGCCATTATCTTGCAGAATTTTCTTCAGGTCTTTGTTGCAGTTGATGTTAGTCATGGTTTAATTTATGTATACATGAAATAAAAGCTTTAATTTCCTGGGAAACTGGGCGGTTGAAAGTAGCGTGTATTTTTTTGGCTGGACTAGGTTGTCTTGTGAAAAATGCTAAACTGGTGCCTGTTTTATTTTGTTTTTATTGTTAAATACAAGTAATTTATTTTATTGTCACGTCCAATTTCACTTTTGAATTTTATTTTTGGTTGAGCGGGGTTGATATGCTAGATAAATAGTTCGATTTACCTCTGATTACCTTTAAACAGACATATGACATCATCTACTTACGTTTGGTTCATTATGTATTTAGCATATCCAGAGCTTCGTACCATGGATGCAATATTAAAGTTACCAGAGAAACCAATTAAATTGTCCTTAAATCACGGCCATTTATCTACGGTACATTAATTAAGAAAACATGTTCGTTTTTGTGGTGCATTAACAAAAATAATAAAGACAGTGACATTCATCACACTATAAAAAAAAACCTTTCTTGTATAGTTACTTGGCATTGTTGTTTTTACTAAGAGCGAACAACGTAACAGTACCAACATTTCAGAAACCATGTTTTTTTTTAATAAATAATTAGGGACAAAACAAAAGTCAAGTATTTACTATTTAGTGTAAACATATTTTTTTTATAAATTATATCAATATTTTACAGCATTATAAACAATGGTATTTACCCACTTCGGGGACTTTATCAATATAAAGAATTTACTTATTGTCTGAGACCTAACTTATTAAGAGCTTATAATATAAACCTAACTTAATAATAAAGTACGTCAGTGTTTACAAGTTAGTTATACTTTTAATAAAGTTGACTATGTTAGTCACGTAAGTAGGCTATATTGTATCGACCCATGAACGTGACAAAGGTTACATATGAACACCATAAACCTCTTACTGTAGCAATAAAGTTAGTTAACCGCGCAATAAAGGCGGTTTATCCGATAAAATCTTCCTTTACTGGTTCACATTTTACTAAATAATTGACAACGTAATTTAAGAACTTATTAAGCTCATTATTACATTTTATACAAACACAATTTTTTGTGTTTAACTACTAAAATGTAGGATGTTAGTGGCTTAGTGGCATTACTGAAGCGACATGGTGAACTATGAAACTGCCAACCGCAAGATTTGGCTAGTGAAAACTACTTTCCATTAACATATATGATTAAAAACAAACCATCATACAATCATCTTCTAAAAATAATTATTTACAATGTTGGGCAACCAACATGACTAACATTTTACATGTATGAAAAAAATTTAATCCACGTACGATTTTACGAGCTGCTTGTTGATTATTTTTTAATAAAAATAAAAGTTGCCTAAATTTGGTATGGTTTAGTTGTCATTCTGACCAATGAATGATTAGAAGTACGCAAATTACAACGTTGAGAATTCAGTTATGCAAACTAATTTAAATGAACAAAATGCTCCTTTGTATATTAACTGTAGACACAATATATTGTGGATATATTTTAAAACAAAAGCTTTTAAAATATAACTTGACCTCATCGTAAAACACCTATCTCCTAACTCATAAATCTCGATGACTAAAACATATTTTCCCTCATGAGAAATCGTATTAATTTACCTCTTTCTGATTAAGGTTTCCTATTGTCCTTCAATGCATTTAAACATAAAGGTAAAGTCTTCACTGATGACTGACCCACTAATTCATTACTAATTCTTTACCACCTGGACAAGTATGTCAGAGAGTGGTTGACCATGTATTGGATAACTTTGAAAGACTACTAAGATAATTTACTCAGTTCTTATGCTGACCACTAATATGGGTTCAACCTGCGATTTGACTGAAGTGTCTGAATTGTTCGGCTATTGGTTCAAAGTGTTTTTGAATGGAAAGTATGTTGTTTATTTGGTGAAGAGAAAGCACTAGTGTATGAGCTTGATCAGTGGCAATATCAGCAGTGATGTACAATATGATAAGTACGTGGCGATATCGACTACTTTGATGTACATCGGCCTGTCATCAAAGCTTTAGTGTCCACGGAACCTACAGATGTTGAACATGTTAGCAGATTATAAAACAGAATATCTAAAAAAAGGTTCAACAATGACTAAGACGAAACGAGTAAAGCAAAAGAGGGGGGTTATAAGAAGTAAAAAAAATCAACAAAAAAATTCTGCTAATTAACCCAGGGTAAAAATCCTAAGGTTGACAGAGCTCCTGTTTAAGAAAAATCCAAAATCCTTCCGACGGGCTTGGAGCTGGTTTTGTCAAATACAGACTGTATAAACCGAAAGTAGATCAAGTCACTGTTCAATTCAAAACCTCCTTCTCCATTTCCTACGTCGTGGACCTGTTTACCTCACTTCCATGGCATTTTAGGATTGCAGATACATTAATCTAGTTTCCACAAACGTTTCCCACACTCGGCACTGCTAGCCTTTACTACTTCATTCACGACTTCCTACGTCGTGAAACTGTTTACCTCGCTTCCCATGCCATTTTAGGATTGCAGATACATTAATCTAGTTTCCACAAACGGTTCCCACACTCCGCACTGCTAGCCTTTACTACTTCATTCACCCCTTCCTACGTGGTGGACCTGTTTACCTCGCTTCCCATGCCATTTTAGGATTGCAGATACATTAATCTCAATTAAAACGATTCCCACACTCCGCACTGCTAGGCTTTACTACTACCTTCCCCACTTCCTACGTCATGGACCTGTTTCCCTCGCTTTCCCATGGCATTTTAGGATTGCAGATACATTAATCTTATCTCCACAAACGATTCCCACAACCAGCACTGCTAGCCTTTACTACTTCCTTCACCACTTCCTACGTCGTGGACTCGCTTCCCATGACATTTTAGGATTGCAGATATATAAGTCTAGTTTCCACAAACGGTTCCCACAATCTGAACTGCTAGCCTTTACTTCTTCCTTCACCACAATTACAAAGTCAAAGGCTACCACAATTAGTTGAGATCCAATACAGCTTTTGTCAATAAATATAATATTAATCTTACCAATATGGTGTTGTTAAATAATTTGAACTATTATATTAAAACGTACTGGATCTCAAAAGTATTCTAAGTAGAAACATTTTCCTTTATATCTTAAATCTAAAGAAAATGTTACACCTAAATCAATCTTCATTTCTTAAACTTTTGGAGTTTTCACATATATTAAAATCTGCTTCAGATGCGGTGATTATTTCAAGTTTGAATATGAGAATGCTAATAACTAAATAATAAGTTATCCAAAAATATTACATACATAAAATCTTAGAACCAACCGTAGTGCATTCTAATTATAGAAAATCGTAGGTTTCCTTTACCCGATACTTCAGTCAAAACAAAATCAAATGTATTAAGAGATTCTTCGTCCAAACGTGTATGTAAAAGTTAAAGGATTGGATTCTTAAGAGCACTCTTATCGTTGTGTTTACAAAGAAAGCAACATAAAAGCGAAGGTCTTTTCATGTTCAGACATGCATAAAATTGGAATGGGTTCTCCGGAAAGACTCTTTCTGATTGTAGATATTGGGAGCATTTCATTTGAAATGTATTTGGTCGCTTATGATTTGTGGACAGAGGTAATGTAGTTGTATGGTTGTTAGAGGAGCTGTGCTTTTTATCACATTTGTCTTTAGACAACAAACACTTTAACCACATATTATCAATGTTACAATACGTTTATTCCTGGACAACAAGCCTAACTGATTGCCTTAAAAAACATTTCAGAGGAAATCTGAGGTAAAAAATATTCAAGCATCAAGTGAACCATAATTTCATGTGCCATAATTTCCCTTATGAAAATATTTAATGCTCTTTTACATCAATAATGGATTGTTTGAAGGAACTATAACGATGATTCTAATATTGTTGTTTTATATTGTAAGGTAGTGCAATTCTTAAATGAAGAATTGTAAAGCCGTGCCCTCAATACAACCATAAAAATCTACATTTATAAAATGGAACGAGTAAGGTACGTAAGTAGCTCGAATCAAAACATTTTCCTACTAAAAAGAAAACAAACATGCCTTTCTTCAAGAGTCTAACAAAAATATCAGATATCACTGAGTGAGATTCTCTCTCACATTTCTTAGGTTAGCAATTGTTTTTAAGTTTCACATTGAAACGACATTTTACAAATCTATGACTTTACTGAAAGCACGCAATCAAAACATTTTAAGCAATAAAAAAAAGGTAAAAGATAACATTAAACAAACTCTTTTTTGAGTATTCACACTTTCTTTAGGAGTTTTTTTTCTATATACTTCAAAGTTGTCCAAGTTTTACAAGTATTTTTACTTTTTTAGCGATTATTGTTTTCAAGATTTTTCAATATCTTTTACTTTACTATCATGGTTTTCCTTGCACCGTGTGTAGAATCTTTTACAGTGTTATTCCTAATTGAAAATTAAGTATTGTCTTTTGTGTATTTTTTCCTTTTTTCGTATCTACGCCAATTGCATTTTTGTAATGAAGTCGAAGTCAAACACTTTTAAGGGAAAGCGGTCCAAAGCCATTAAATTTTTCTGGATGCGCCGGGGATTGAACCCGTCCCTCCCGCACCGAAGTCCGAGACGGTAACCACTAGGCTAGCAAAAAGTGTAGTGTTTGAACTTCAGGTACATGCGTCGTAAACTTTTGTACACCGCACACAAAAGCTTCCTTTGTTGCAGTTTCGATTTGTGAACAATAACAATCGAACCAACTCTTGTTATTTCCTGTTACCCTCAGAAAACGGACTGCATGTTTACAGATTTACAAATGAGTTTGTGCTTTGGGTTCGAAGTAGCTTTTGTATCAATACAATATTCAATCGTCCAAATAAAACTATTGAAAGCCTCATTAAGGATAAATATTCTGAACATTACTGTTATGTAGAGAGTATTTTCCATCCAGATATTCAATCCAGCAAGGAATGGTTGTTTATGCTTACAAAAGACTGTTCATGAACTGATGTATATGTATTTCGATAGTTATTTTATGCCATCTTTTGTCGGATTTAGTTAAGCAGTTATGTTTTTTTCTGGAATTAGTTTTATCATAAGTTTAATATTTAGGGTAATTAACTATTGGTCAAACCTTCAAAGTTTCCAGTCGGCAAATCCAGCAATTAATTATAGTTTTCCAAAATAAAACAACAACAAAAAACATTCAATTGTTAAATTAAAAAACGGTGACTGCTATGAGGTTATGAGGTGTATCATGGTGACTGATAAATTTTACTTCGTTTGAGTACCAGAGGACCAAAAATTGCTCGAGGTGTTTCAAGAGGTAAAACAATCAAATATAGGCCTACAAACATACGGTGTCCATGATAGTATAAAATAAAGTCTAATATGTGGAATAAAATAAATTATATACGTAATAACATTCTACCATTTTCAAGAATTGGTTATGTATATGCTATACAGCATTTGTTAACAGCCTTTTGGTTACAACCATTGTAAATAAACACAATTTTGTGCCAGGCCTTCAGAAGATGTTATCGAAACCAATGAACTCTTGTATGAATGTTGTAAATCTACTCTTATAAATGTATTAAAATGTAGAGGTAACGTAAACAAGATAAAAGTATTCAAAACTGTACATAAACACTCTGAATACGCTAAGATATGTTTCTAGGCTAGATATTATAGTTTCAAAGGCTAAGTTTAAGTGTTTGCAAGACGAAAATAGGATAGCCTTTACTCTAATCTCTAAGTGTATAGCCTATGCCTTATATGCTTCAAATCAGTGTCAAGAGATTCCTTTTTATACTAAACCACATTTAGATAGAATAAGTCTAAATAAAACAAACAAGTTTCGAAAAAAAATATTAATTTGGAAGTTAACCAATGTAAACCTATTAAAACATACAATTACAAAACAGTTTGCAAAGTATTACAGGCGTACAAATAACAGTCATAATATCCGATGAATTAAAAGAGTCAACTCAAAGATAATGTAATAAATCACTCCACTCCAGTTATCGAAACTGAAAACGAACGCTCTTGTGTGTATCATATGTTTACAATGAACAGCTATTTCAGAATGCAAATAATACACATTATTCGCCTATTTATAGTAAACAAAAATAATATTTTCTTCATAAAAAATTCATTGGGATTTTTATGGTAAAATAATTAAAAATCAGATGGACTAATTCGATCAAAAATATACATACGAAAAACAGCTTTGTGAGGTGAACTTGATCACAATTCTAAAATAGTAAGGTCATAAAAAAATATCAATACTATTTCTGGGTTCTGTCCTCTTTAAACCATTTAGGTCTGTAAAACATGTTTAAAGACTATCAGTTTCCAACCTTAAAAGTCGGATTGTATAAACCTACTTGGCTTCAATAAGACAAACTATTTCTTAGAACTATTATAATCTTGAGTTATTTTTTTCAATCAAGTTTGACATGAAAGGATGTTAGAATAAATTGATTTTGTCTGGTGAAACTAATTGTAGCCCTCGTCAATATTCATTGAGCGTCCAAGTGATTTCACCAAGATAAATTTACATTTTGATTAAATCCGTGGACATGAAAACACTTGTAATTAGACCTTTGTTTCTGATATTTAACCAAAACGATTGTTCAGTTTTATCTATGTATATTATATTGGTATATACTTAAACTTAATGATTACATTCTTAGAGACTTAATTCTATGGTCATAAATTGTTAAGGATTGTCTTCCTTAAAACATGTATGATTTATTTAAGTTTTAATGATAAAAACAAGATCATTGAGTCTTATTTACAGCAATTGAATATTTGATAGATACTTCAATAATGTATTTATAAGCGCATGTAAATAATGAAGTGGCATCGCAGCATATGTAGGCTTTGATCTAAATAAAAAATCGATTTGTCAGTTGGCGTCAAGAGGTTCTGGGAGTTACAACCACTAGACGTCTGCTCCAGATAATATAATATGGTAACGTCAGCTGATCGTCCTTAACTTTCTAGTAGCATGTTTCTGGTTCATGAGAACACTCATAATTAGTTCATAAGGTTGATTGTTTCTTTTAAATACCTACAGAATCCGTTAGATGATCTATAATTTGAGTGAACCAAATGTATTGGCATACCTGACTATAGCTCACATAATCCCTGACGAGCACAGCCCATCAAACCACCCCAGATATGCGGTACAGGCATTTATAGAACGGTGTATTGAGATTAACTTCATAGTCTGAACACTTTATACATTGATGAGTTTTATAAACCACACGTGTATAACACAAACTCATTCCATACTACTTGTCCTATTTTATTTATTATTAAAAAATGTTGGACTTACATGATCCAAGTTGCGATTAATACTATGAACAATGAATATGCACTTTATATTTTCATTACCATAATAGTATTTGTTTTTTAAGGGCAAGTGTCTAATATTAGATAATGGACAATATTAAACCAAATTAATAATTTATAAAACAATATTTATAACAATTTATAAAACAATATTATTTATAAAAAAGGAAGGTGTCAGTATGGGGGAGTTGCCTTTACCTCAATATATTTACTTCGTGAGACTCGAACCACAGACAATATAATACTTTAATGCTTTGTCTGTGCTCGAACGTTACACTGCTCCACAGTCCACACCCACACTCGAGACACCGTCCTCGCCCTGTAGGCAAAGGTTGGAATGACAAATTCCCGTGGATAGTGAATTATGGTCGGGTTTTCAATGTTAAGATCATGTGTTGGGATGAATATAAAAAAACGACAAGTACCCCGTAGCCCTACCAGAAGAATGTATGGGTACTTATGAAATAATAAATAAGGAGGACGAAGACATTTTGATTACGACCTATAAAGCATAGGCCAAATAGTTATGAACCTTAACCTCTAGTGTAGTATCCAGCAAGGCTTAAGTAGTTGTAGTAGTGTATAAAGGTTGGTAGCCACACGTTGATAACTATCTCTCTGGAATACATTTGTAGTTGATTTTACTCATTGTTGTGGCTTGCCCCTGAACTGGTAAGACAAATATAAAACAATAGTGGTTTATTTGCCTTAAATTTCGTCCCAGTTCAAAAATAGTTTTATTATCTACAACCATGGTTTCGACGCTATTCGCGTAAACAATCATGAACTAGGACGAAAGTAAAGGTAGGCTAGATAAACCACTTTTATTTTATACAAGGATTTTAATTAAATGCTTTAATTTAATTTTGAACATTATGAAAATAAACTTCTTTTATATTTCGGGGATAATTAAAGTAACCAACCCTCTTAAACCTATTAAAAACCAAACTTAAAAATGTTAAGTACTAACTCAGTGAC
Organism: Macrosteles quadrilineatus; assembly: GCF_028750875.1. Classification (NCBI taxonomy): domain Eukaryota; kingdom Metazoa; phylum Arthropoda; class Insecta; order Hemiptera; family Cicadellidae; genus Macrosteles; species Macrosteles quadrilineatus. The sequence goes on from NW_026542608.1 coordinate 193,192, forward strand.
GTAACATTTTTTATTTATTAATTTTGAGTTATATTTTGTGTTTATACTTAGTTAATTCTTGTTATGTTTATTTTATGCACGCCAGACGGTCCTCCTTCCTATAAAGGATCAACTATTAAGGTCATAAACCTCTTTCAGTGGCCGTAAAACTAGGAAAGTGCGTAATAAAACTCATATATTCCACAAAATGTCCACTAACCCGTTCACATTTGCCAAACTGTTATTTTTATTAATGGGATAACTCACCTTTATTTTGAGTATCATCTAGATAAAACTCTTTTAGTTTTAGTAATTTTGTAGTTAAAGTGCCGCATGTTACTCAGTAAGTAATCTGAGTAGTGGATATTCAGTAAACTAATTGCATTACTCTCATTGACCCAATTACAATAAATTATTCTGTTTAGTACCTACAAAATAAATTTGACCATTCCTTATGAGACCATATAAGATTTGATAGTCTTAATTACATTACAAGATTAAAGGCGCTATACGAATTGTATGGATTGTTTATTATTAATAAAAGTCCTCTCACCAATGTCCATCATGATGACCACAAATACTACCGATTTGCTAATAAAATTAGGTTTAGAGATTAGCTTTACCTACACGTTAGTGTTATAATTAACAATAGTGTTATATAGTCAATGGTGTTAAAGCCTGTTCATTTTTACGTTTTTCGTTCATTTTTTGCGGTATTTCAAGCAATGAAATTGGTAAAGGCATTTCGCATTATTTAAATAGTAGCTATTATAACGAAGATAGATGTAGCTATGCGTAATGAAATAGTAAATTAACATAATTACACTATTTGTAAGACGTTCATGACTATTTGGCAAAATTTCTGTTGCAGAAGGTTCTTTAATTCATTGGAAAACTTTGTACTTAAAATAAAGAGAAGGCGGATAAATTGATGAAGGCAAGGAAGAGAAGCAAGCGAACAAGGACAGGTAATGGAGTGGAAATATCCTGATAAATGTATTGGCACCTCAATGCCTCATCGTCTTAGGAATAGAGCTCTTAGGCCATTGTAAAGGGGGTTTTAAATTAATAATTATTAGCAAAGGTAGGCCTATAGTACTTTAAAAAACACCCACGTATTAATCATACCTAATTAAAGCGAGAAATTATTAGCTTGATAACAAACAACAGAATGTCAGAGGAACGTTGATCTTCATTTAAAAAAAATTACAGTAAGTCGATGGTTTTATTAGATAATTATTGTGTTCAGTAATCAATAAAACTGCACAAAATACCATTCTTGGGTGAGAAATTAACAACTATTAAGTGAATTTAAAAGTGTCATTGTAGGTAACGTTAATCGTAGACATTCTAAATTTGGCTACAATTTTACCACTCCATATGTAATCCATGTGTCAACTATACGTTACATTTACGATATGACCTAAACTTGGGCATTCCCAAATCATGTTTCTACAAATTTTCCTGTGAGCTATTACCGTGGGTTTATTTTAGAGTGGAAGAATTTGGAACTTGCATAGTTTGAATGAAAAAAAAAAAATACTTATAGTAGGCCTAATATTTTGCCATTGAAAGTTTACATGTGAAAAATACCCCCACCATATGGAAAATACTACAGGGAAGATTATAGGGTGTGTTTTTATTGAAATATTATTCTCCATAAGAATGACATGAGGAATTGAAATTTACCTTTTTTTTTAATCTATTCCGTAACCGTTAGGTATACAACAATGCTTCATTACACTAAATTATTTCTTTTTTAAGCTGTACAAAATGGTTTGAAAAGAAAATGTGAAATGTTAAAATAAATATGTATGAATTTGAAAGAATGGTGTTTTTGGCTTCTTAGGATCTCAAACCGACAAAGTAAATCCTGGGTCCAGGTGTTACTAGAGACCTACAGTAATACCTTATTCCTTATATGAGAAATTCGCTAAAAGTAACTATACTTTCTTAGAAAAAAGGACATTATCCTTAACTAGCTGTTACCCACGGGCTTCACCCCGTTTGACTTTATGAGTATTAATGAAACTATTGATTGGTTAAAATCAGAAATAAACAAAACAGAATACAGAATTAAATTGAAATAATAACAAAGAAATAAGTACAGCTGAGGTATTTTTTACATTAGGTATATGGAAAGTTCCCCTTAGAGAGGAATAACGACCTTAAAGGGCAATTTATGAAAGAATGTATAGTTTTGCGCAAGGTTTCTCGTCATGACGAACATTTTTAGTAAATGGTTTATGGGGGTGTGACTTGTAGTTTTCTCAAAAGTTAATGGGTACTTTGGGCTTTATATATGGATTCCTATGTTAGGTTGATGTTTACTATATTCACCAACCAAGGTTAAATATTTGTTGAGATCAAATACGATGTCAATGAGTGCGTTGAGTTTCTTTGTTATGATAGAATTACGATTTTCTAAGTTTCTAATTTATTATTATTCTCTTACATGCCTTTATGTCACGTATGAGTCGAGAACTTCAAGATCTTTCAGTTTCAATTAACAGTTTTATTACTTTTATTATCCTGCCAAACAAAACTACTAACTCTGTTTTCTTTTATATTATCAGAAGCCTAAAATTGCTGAGAAAGTAAATATTTTCATTCTGGTCACGGTCGAATGCAGCATTTGTTGCTCTGAGACAAATCGGCCAAAGCTCCAGGGAGCACCAAGTTCCCAACTCTTTGCTAAACTTTTGTTTCTATTTATTACATCGATTTTATCCTTAGTTCATAATGTAGGCGTACTGTCCTAAACCATTTCATTGTGATAAATCATTGATTAAGATGGAATCCATCAACCATTTCTAATTAATATTTGACTGTTTGGTTACCAACAGCTGGTTTAGGAACAGCTGGTTGTATTTATTTGATTAGAATGAAAATATTTGCATTATTTTGTGGCTCGAAAATAGTTGGTGTTTAGTTTAACTGCATAACACTTTTTGTAATCGTTAAATGAATTTAAAAATCGAGATGTACCTACTTTACTATTTGTTGATGTCTTTGATCTGTTTCTCAGCAACTAAATAATAGTTGATATATTATTTATTTAATGTGTTCAGAGTATCAATGTCAAAGGAATGATTATTTGCAGTCGAGTTTCACCAAATATCGTAAGGGATGGCATCTGCCTTCTTCTATCACTAGGCTACTTTGTGATAATTTATAATGATTGCTCAAGAGAGAAGATGTTTGATCAGTTCAATCACTTATATCCCTTGGCTAATAAAAATGTCATGGTCATGCAATTTCAGATTAGTATGTTGCTTTAGAATCCCAGTTCACGTTTTTTGCGGATTATGTAAAAACTAATAGCTTTTTATGATTTTTTCGTAAAGAAATGCATACTATAAAAACACATATTGAGGAAAGACATTAACGTGAGTACATTCTGATTGGTTATCAAACCATAGACACTGTAGCCCTGCAACTGTTTAGGTTTGGTTATAAGAACCACAATAAAACATCGTGAAAGGATTTTATGTCACTTAATGTTACTTTAAGATACAGTAAGACGGAACACTTCCCAATAAAGTATGGGGGATCTGACAGTACTATTGGAAAATAAGGTTTAAGCGTGTAAACCAGTAAACCAATGTAAAAGCAAAACAGCGAGAATAGTTTTCTGGCCAAAAAATTATGTAGGTGGTTTTAGAAAATAGTGGAAGAATATTGGGAAAATCGACCTAACAAATTCGGACTAAGTGGAAACTTTGCACAGTTGTTTAGTAAGCCTAAATAAATAAAATTTCAAAAGTCCCCATAAATTCCTGCTGTGCTTCAGCCGCCATCTTGGAAAATGGCGGCTAATTTTCACTTTTTTGACAATATTTCACAAACTATTGGTATTAGAGAATTTTTGAAAATACAAAAGTTAAAGAACGTATAAAAATACATCTTTTTTTATTACAAGGTTTGCTCTATCTCTAATGGTTATTGAGATAAATAATAAAAGTTAGTATTAAATAAAAAGTTCCCATGTTATTCTTATGGAGGAAAATAAAATTGTTGCAGTTTGCTTATTTATGGATGTATTTTTATCAAACTTGGCAAATTTATTTATTTTATACTAAGCTATTGATATTTAACATAAATATACACTTTAGTACCCTCCCTATAGCAGTAAACCTAGTACTCGTTAAATTTTAAGTTATTTAACTAGGGAATCTTACATTTTTAGGATATATTTTTAGTAAAAATCCACTCAAAGCAAATGGATATTCATTTTTTAATCATATTAACAATCATTTTTCTTATTAGTATTATGATTTAAAGCCCACTTACTATTTTATCACTACCATGTAACTACTAAAAACTTAAGTGGTACCTACGTTATTACTCCCGGTATAATTTTTTGTCGGTAAATATTAGGAAATTGAACCTTAAAATCCGGACTAACTTGAAATTTTGCACAGTTAAGCACAGTGAGACTAGTTGATGAAAATGGCAAAAGTTCCCAAAAATACCGGCTGTGCCTCAGCCGCATTCGGCTGAAGCACAGCAGGGATTTATGGGGACTTTAGAAATTTTATTTATTTAGGCTTACTAAACAACTGTGCAAAGTTTCCACTTAGTCCGAATTTGTTAGGTCGAATGGCTTTATTATTCCTAAAATTCTTGGACTAAAAGCCTTTACACGCCTTCTTTCAAACCATTATTTCTTATTTTTATTTGATACGACGAATTATTGAAACCAAATGTGTATATTTTCACCACAGTTCAGAAAACATAATAACGTGCTGAATATTGTTTCTTTTTAGCTAAAGAAAGTTAAACAAACTTCACAAAAAAAGACATTTCAGATTTAATCCCTAAGTGCAAGTTTTACTGCTGACTAATTTTACTTTTATAAATCATGTGGATACTGTGTCTCAAAAATAAATCAAAGAAACTACCTCTATTGTTTCATGAGATCAAATTTATAGGCACTATGCCTAAGCTTCCAATCCCTTAAGACGATGAGGTATTGATGTGCCAAAACATTTATCAGGATATTTCCAGCCCATTACCAGTCCTCTTTTCTTTTCGTTCACTTCAAAGGTTTTTTGGATATTATTTTATCCAATTTTTAGAAGAGCATTTTTCTTTATGTATACGCTGCACGTATATCAATGCAAACCATGACACAAGGTAACCATAACATAGCTAACTATAATTATAATTTTAATATTTATTTGAACTAAAAAAATTAAAGATTAATTAGTAAAACTCGAATGTCTTAGAAATTATGGCAATGTATACACTGGTGTAAAGAGCCAATTTTAAATTACCTCCATTAGGAAGTAAATTATACCAATTTAAAAATTTTAACGTCATAAATTATACTAGAAACGTAAAACTACAACTTCAATTATAAAACTATGCCACATTTGTTTACGGACCAAAGTAGGAGATGTAGGTTCATTTCGCATTCAATGCACAGTCGATTGTGCCATTTGTTGCCTTCAGACAAATTGGATAGGTTTTGGGTGGAACATCTGTTTACAACAAAACTGTCCTCGTGTGTTTACTCCCCATGAATGTAAATAATATTACGTATTCTGAAAACTAAAGGAATAAATTTTACCTACCAACTTCGTCGTAGGGGTTATGTGTGTACCGTCAAGTTTTATAAAAATCTAAAAGTCCATCACTGACTGACTGACTCAGTCACTCACTCACTCACTCACTGACTTACTTATTCATCACTGATTCTCAGAATTTCAGACTATACTGTTAATACTGTTCAATGAAATTGCGACCATACATAGTAGGTATTTTAAGCGAAGTGTGAATGGAGATGAGTGTAGGATGAGTGGCGCGATCTTGAGGTCTTGTTAGTGACTAAGGCCGACATTCCTTAGACACAGCTGTTAATTAATAGCCCATACAGCTAATGGCAACTAAGGGACCTACAGTTTATAGTGGAATCCGAACCACATTTTCCTTGGTATATACGAATTTGTCTAATTATCAGGATAGTACTGCAGATGGTCGTGGTACTCACTCGTGCGGACGTTAATCCACACCAGGGAGTATCGCATCCACAGTGCATGCCTATAAATATCCACAATTCGTGACCTCCTAGTAGCTGGATTACAGGACGACGCCACCCGTATAGAAGGCTAAAATTTGGTTTACTAATTATTCAGGTCAAAAGTAGGAAAGTTCAAAAGATTCCTTAATGATTATACTAAAGTGATACGCCCTGCAAGCCAAAGTTCCAATTTTATTCTTATGGGCATTAAAGTCTTACCATTAATTATGTACCATCTATTCTATCTGTGTGTATTCTAAGTGTTGTGTTCTGGGCTAATATACTTTTTATTACTTCTTTTTGACACTACAGCTTGTTTTTGTTAACTCTATTTTCTCTTCAGTACTTTATTTTTGTGTTACCAATTTTGGATGTGTTTGTTTAGTTGTGTGGTTTCCTTTTTTTTTTAATATACAAATTTTGAATCTGTACTTGATATACAAAGTAACTCCACCATTTTGGTGGCGTTCGGACCCCTCCTCATATGGTCAAATGTTTATGACTACAGTAGTCATCAAATATCCGATTACATCAAGTAGTCTACTTGATGTAATCGGACATTTGATATTTGGAAGGCATCTCAACGATTGTATGAAGTATGTCAGTCAAATAATTGTAGATCACGAATTATGAGTACAACTAAACTAACTTTTGATTTATAATTTAACCAACTAATATTGAATTTAGAACATTAAAGCTACATCATCTACTCAAATCCATTTACATGTAATTGAGAAATTACTGTGTTGTGTTTAAAATCTTGGTTTTTTTTAAACTTAAAATACTTGTTTGGGAAGCTTAATTTTAGAGTTGGAAACACTTATATGCATCATCACAAATTTACTTCGTAATTACACCACCAAATTTGTGTAACACTGATGACGAGCCACCCTGTATATATTATATATATATGGTTTGCTCTGTGCTTGCCACGGATTTGAGTTGTAATTAGACTCTATATGTTATTAACTATATAAGCAATTTTAATATTTCAATTTATCCGTAACAATTGGGTAAAGGGGGTTAAAATATTATAAATAATAATAAATATTATATTATTATAAATAATACGGGCAAATGTAAATTCGCTTAGTCTGCAGGTTTGCTGCGGCGGTGGTATTTATTGCATTCAACTCACTTTTTCGTTTTAAATCTTACAAGTATTTTTTTTATTCTCCCCACATTTCTATAAATTATTTTCTACGTTTTAGTTTGTTTAAAAACGTGGTACTTTAAAAGGTTTTTTATAAATTATTTTATTCTTTTTAGTCATTAAGTGTAAATATATTAAATCTCTTTTATTAATGACCTGTTAATACATGACCAAAACCTTTTTAACTGTAAACAGATGTTTCAAGTTTCAAGTATCTAGCTTATGAGGATGTTAGATTAAAATCGATTGCTAAATTTGATGCGGAAAGATAGCGAGCTAATATAAACGTTTTAATAAAATAATAGTTGATAAGATATCATAGTATATTACTTAAACTACCGTAACACTTTGACCAAAACTATGTTTTACGCATTTGGCCAGTGATTATTTCTTGTTGGTCTATGACTTTTTGTTGTCTATGCTTGTTGTTGTATGTCTGTGTAACTTATATTTTAAACTTACTATTCAAGAGACGATAAGATTATGTCCAGTGTAGTTGATATCTCTTAAGGTTGGTTCAATGGACTCTATCTTGCCTCCTTTGCATGGAAATGACGGTCTAAGGAAAAGGGTAAACCTGAATATCAAACCAAAAATAGAAACTTCCACATCAGCACATTGTCAGGTAACCTAAAAGTCTCAACTTGCTGAGTTTAGTATCGTATATTTTCATTCCTAAAACTTATCTTTAAGACACGGTACTGTATATTTAAACACATAGTTGAATATGTTATAAATATAGCATTTACATAACATGAATGCTCCACAGTTTATAGAGTATAGTTTTGCATGTGTTTGAGATAGTACAATCTAATTTAAAGGAGACAACAATTAGGCATATTTTAATGTTATATAAATGAACTAAGTGTTTGAAAAGTGATATATTTTCGTCAAAGATAGATTCATCAAATAAACTATACCTATCTGTACCAATCAACTTACGTTCATATCACCAATGCATATCAAAGCGACTGGTTTCCTGGAACTAGGACAATACATTCACTGATAACTCACTGTGCACTAATTTATAATGTGGCTTACATTGTTATAAATAGCTATTATTGAGGTAAAATTGGTCAGTAGACGAAACTGAACACATTTTTGTTTATTTAATTTGATTTATATCCAAACTAAAGGTAACATTCAACACTGAGGTAGTACAAAAATAAATATACACTTGATAATATACAGTTTAACAATGAAATTACGGTACAGTACTATAATGACAACGTTGTGTACGCGCACTATTGAGGAACATTACAAATCTTTATTTTGTAAAAACCCTACGTAATTCTAAGTATACATTTTATCCTAGTTTAAATTGGCTAACAGTGAAACGGAGAGTTCTTATCAGTTAAACACACCTTTTTCTTGTGTTTTAACACACATAGCCCATAAATATTTTTTCTACAAAATAAAGTTTCGGTTTCTTGGTCTTAAATTATTATAAATGAAGTGCATAATATACGACCTATGCAAAGTCGACGAACGGAGTGATACAAATATCAAAACAACCGTGATCCCTTAAAATATTGGTTGGCATCATTGGTGCGTGGTGCAGTGGGTATTGCAATACAATAAGCCCAGAGAGCCAAAGCCAGACATTTTCTCGACATTACTAGTTCAATTTGAAAGATTTTTCGTATCCGGCTGGTGTTTGGTTGTCCACCGACAGCGTGCAATCATACATACACGCCTTTATAACTAACAATATCTGACTGTGTAATTAGCATGTAGTATCAATAATTGGTGTTGTCTGAAACACTAATTTTGGATCATTTACAAACAAAGATTCACAAGCTTTACAAGAGGTTGAATTGGCGTTTGAGTTTTAAATAGAATATTTCACATCCTAAGTTTAACTTTGGACGAAAAGGCCTTTTATACAATAATTATTGTCGACTACCGGTTTACTCATTACGTTGTCACATATATTTAGATGTATGGTTCATTCAAACAACTAAAAATGTTAAATTACAATTTAGTTAGTGTGTAAAATTAGACTTCACTATACGGTTTACAGGACTATCCGTAGTTCTATTTAAATTATTTGGTGATGAAAAAGTAATTTTTTTTTCTTAGAGGTAAGACCTAGGAACTTATAGAGTGTATTATTATATATATTACATCTAAGTTTACAAAAATAAAAATGGTTATACCTTTTAAATAATACATTTTTCATACATTTACCACACATTTAATAGCTAGCGAGCAGTCCTAGATGTATGCAATGTACGGTCCAAATATACATCGGTTAATTACAACGATAATAGTGTCCATCTGTCTTTCACTTAGTCTTTGTTCCAATATGTACAATAAATAAGGTCCACAAGTGACGTCATACTAGTCACTCCCCACCCCCCTCATCCTGGACACTGGCTCTACTTCTCCGCTTCTCGCGACTGGCAGAGCTCGCCCTGGAGCCGCCTCCGTAGTGGACGTTGTTGAGACGGAACTGAGCCGCCCCGGGGTCTGGACGTGTACGGCAGGACATGAGAGTGGCCATAGCAACCACCAGAACACACACCAGGATAACTCCAGCAGCTACCAGCAGCCCCGTCACCAGCAGATCTGGCATGTAGTCAGCAGCCATCGTCGCCAGCTCTACCACTGAACCTGCACACAAACGTTCGTCACCATATTACCTAATTTAATTTATTAAATTTGTTACTGCATTAAACTCCATATTAAATACAACTACAAAACACTGATAACGTATTAGTGATATTACTGGTCTATTCAATGATGTTAAGTACTCACTATAAATACACTCATTACGACTCACTATCTCATCGTTGGTCTAGCTATTTTCTTATATTGCTGCAAAACGTGCGTCAAAATAATCGCATTTCCATTTTTATACTATACCTGAGTGTGCAAGTTTTTCAAAGTTTGATGAAACCTTGACACCCTGTATCAGCACAGGAGGCTCGCTGACCCCCATCGCGTTCTTAGCGTATATCAGCAGCTGGTACTCAGCACCGGGCTCCATAGAGTGCAGCAGGAACCGAGGAACACTGCCGAGGTCTCTATAGAGAGGAGCTCCCACACTAAATCCTCCCTTGCCGCCGGGGGTCGCTTGGTCCGCTTGTCGGTCCGTCTCTCGAACCTGAGGTCATTTAGAATATTTAGCATAAAAACTGTAATGTTCAGTATGATTTTTCGGTGATTTACACGCTTTATTTTTCGTGGTACCCAAGCAGATGGCTTTTCAGCTAAAATATGGTAGTAAAAGGTAGTCTTAGTGTATATTTAAGTGATTATACCTCCAGTACGAAGTGTTGAGCCAGTCCACCGTCGTTGCCCGCAGTACACACCACCTCTAGGCGACCCGCCGAGCTGTTGTGGACCCCACAGTCTCGCGGTGGCTCTGGGGCTTCTAAACAGTGCAAGGACAGTGCTAATATAATAACATATTAATATATCGATAGTGACAAAGTGGTATATACTTAATTATTATCAAACAAACCGTGTTTGCTCCATGTTACATCTAAAAACCGATTCCGCTTGGGGGAAAGTTGAGTTCTTTAGATCTGTTTTTGGGTTCCATTCGGGTTGTTAATTTCGCAAATATATATAGTAAAGCACATTCAATAGAACACCTATAGATCTATGATTTACTTAAAACCTGGAGTAACCACTCCAAGGCTCCATATTAATTTCTACTCTATTAGTTTTAACCTTCGTCTGCATAATTTTTACCATTGACAAATATACGTTAAACAATAATATAACTCATAGCTTTACGTATCAAAATGGTTAAAATGACCAAAAATAAATTGTCACTAAAGTAGTCAACAAATCAATGAGAAAATGTGGAACATTTCTAATTAAGCATCTATAAAATATTCTCTTTGTAGGCAATATACTCCACCAATAAATCATTAAATAGAAACAAGAGAAAGTGGCTTGCAGATTGTACTTACTTGCGTGCACAATATGCAGCAGACAAGGTTTGACTTGACGACCCACAGGGTTGGAGGCCCAGCAAGCCAGGGTGCCAAAGTCCGACTCCACAATGGGAGTGTAGTTCAGTAAACTGACATGTCCTAGGGACCGGACCCTGTCTGAGGGGATGGGGAGGACATCCTTGGCTTTGCTGTAGGTCCAGGAGAACTTGAGCGTATCACCCCCTGGGTCCGCCAGCACCTGAGTAGATATGTTGTGTGAGTGCTTTGACAGTAGTGGCAATACCCGTTGAAGCTTAACTATGAAGCTCGTCTATTATTTACTCTAGATTTTACAGTATTGTTTTTAGAATTATTAATTACAGATAATATCTCAAACATGTTTTCGTCAATTTCCTATCGAATACTGATCACTTGCACTATTACGCTTTATTAGTATAAATATCGCAGTTACAAGCGTGACAGAATGCGTTAAGCGTTGTCTAGACTCACCTCGCAGCGTGCTGTTACCGTCTCATGACGTAGAGCTCCCACCACAACGTTCTCGGTGCCTGGTCTACACACTGGGGCGTCTGGAACATTTCAAAATAAGAAACCACAGGAAAATAGCATTTTTATAGTGCATAGGATCTATTAAAAATTTTGGCAAAATTATCTATAACCAATGCACAAAAATCAAGTAAATAAGGGCGTACATATACTATAGTTCGGCTGCTTAGAAAACGACCTGCGCGCTAATGCTAAACCAATGTTGGAGGAGGTCGCTTTCTAAGCGGCCGAACTATAACTGTTATTAACTATCTCACAGTAAGGGAAAAGTAAGAGATGAATACAGTAGGATACATACTGTAAATTCAGGTGTTGTCTTTATATATATATTTTTATTTTTATTTTATTTCAAGCATGTGATCAAATTGTTATTATGTTCACTTGTCCAATTTTTTTATATTTATATTTTCAGGCTGTGATTGAATAAAAGCTATTTATCTTACAACATGACGTAAACTTTTATTTGTAAAATTAGTAAAGCCAACAGGATAGTACCGGAGCTAACCCAAACGTTTGATTCCTATTATCGATTCTGTATACAATGACCAAAACCATGACTACTCACACTGCACAGCCAGATATATAGGGGGACTTTTGGAGGCTCCTTCGCTGTTGGACGCGACACACACGTACTCTCCTGAGGAGGTTCTGGACAATCTCTTCAGCTCCAGCACTCGCCCTGCCTCGTCACGTGACATCATCTTGGTCTGTATGAGAGACATGGTTAAACAATTACTCACAGGTTACTGCAAATGCAGGTACATTTTACTTGAACTAATCATGAAAGTATTTTTTTATTGTTTACTATATACTTTTAAGACTCTAAAGGTACTTGATTATTCATGTCGTATTAAATTAATTCAACTTTACTTATCTGCATCTGAGTGTTCTTCCTTTTTGTTCTGTATTTGTAATATACTATAAAAAAATAGGTGATAGTTTAGATGATTTGTTGACTAACATATGTTAGGCATACGACTCTTTTGTTTGCCTTTGTTTTGTTATCTAGCAAATACTGTAATGAGAACCAATAAACCTAAAAGGTCCATGTTAAATTTCTAAACATTTAAAATTCATGCAGAGAAAACCCCTTTAGTCTGATTTGTACCAATTGAGATTTACACCTTTCCATAGTTGGTTACTATGACGGTGCTAAATTTCATGCAGATCGCATCAGCCATTCAGGAGGATTATATTAAAACAAAAGCAGGAGTGTAGTATAAGAGCTTCGATTCGCTCCGCTCAATAACCATCTCCAGAACTCGAACTGCCTCTTTGGTCTACGAGAAATATATTTAACTACCTTAAAGACGACGTAAAACTCCAAGCCATATTATGAGTCGAATTTGGTATTTTCTCTATATAACATCCATGTAGTAGTATCTCAAATCACAAATTACTTTTTAACGTAAGGAATATAGCAAAATAATGTACCTGTTAAGAAATAAGTCTTACAATTGAAAAATAAAGTTTGAATTATTTTCATAACTCAGTTTTCCTGCAGTAAAACAGACAGTGCAATATCAAAGACTAACATGTATTTGTTTGACGATTGAAAATCGACAACATCTTCGGAAGAATGTATTTTTCCGCTTACACATGGGAAAAGTTGGCTTCTAGTCTACTCAGCTATTCCCCTCAAAGTAGGCAACATCAAACGTTAGGAAGTGGATATTTTGACGGTTTATTTACCCCGTGACGGTCGAGTGCTTTTCCCCGCCTTGTTTGTTTTGCGTTACCATTCCACCTCTGTTTACCGTGGAAACACCCGCATAACTCAAGCAAATAGAATTTGCACTTTCTGTTCCGAATTCCCTCGAGGGATTGAAGGAACCGAACTTAGAGATTTGTCTCAAGCACATAACTGAATGCAGTTATGATTATGTGCACAAACAACTATGTTTTTCAGTGTTGTGATTAAATATTTAAGAAACGAGACAGATGACAAAAGTATTACATGTATGTTAAGAATTTAAACAACAAAATTGTTTTTTTCGTCATACTTCAGCTAAAAAGTCAGGTCTAAAGTGGCAAAGCCTTTTTAGCCCCTAGGAAGCTGTTTATTAACATTAGCACAATTAATTGTGAACAAGCTGGAAGTCGCTTTGAGAGGTTGTCTCTACATTAAAAATATTTTTCGTTTACTAGCTTAGGTTATCATTTAATTATGCAATATGACGGAAAATATAGTGTATCCCATGGACAAAATGTATTTTCAAGAGAGAGGCACTTTACGTCCTAGTGATGAAATAATTATACTATTCTTCGTAAATTATACACAGCCTCATACTTAATTGATGTATTTAAATCAATCTGAAAATAAAAATAAACTATGGGACAAAATCAACTAGATTTATGTATAGACTAGATCATACATAACCTTTAGAGAATAGTTTACCAAGCAACTGCAAATCCACTATATTGAGACTGGAAGTGTATAGTGTCGTTTAAACAATATTGAATTTAAGTTACCGAAGTAGTTTTGAGACATGCTTTATACAATCGTTGTGGCTGGTGACTGGTGACTCACCCCATGGTACCAAGTGATGCGGTCGGCCTCAGGGAAGGCCCGGGCGTCGCAGGTAAGCGTCACAGAGTCGCCCTCGCGGAGAGACGAGACGCCGACGTTGGATCCCAGGGACACGGACACCACGGGCGGGTCTGTGGCAACAATGCTACTGTAGTTGGCAGTAAAACAATAATGTGCGATGCCTAGGTAAGAATTGGAGGGCCAGAACAATCGTTTGTACGTCAGTAACACATATATTGTAAATATATTATATATGGACTTGCAAGAAAAAAGATTTGAAATTAGATATTTACTTCTGAGTCGCAAATTTTGTTGATGCTACAAAAATCACGCTCTTAATTTTAAAACTGGCTAAATTAAACTAACTCACTAATTACTGTCACAAGTACATCTACACTTAAAATCTTGAAGCTTTGTTATTACTAAAATCTAGATATGCAACACAAAATTATTTAAATAAATTTACAGTAATAAGTAGCACCTTGACTCAACATCCATCCGAGTAGAACCACTCACCGATATTGTTCTAAGGCCTACTGTCGTTTAATTGTTTAAATGTACGGTTTTATAGTTTAAATGTCCACACTTGTAATGTTTATGTTTGTTCATGTCCGTTTAGTTACTGTACTTATTTTGACAACCTTTATATGAAACGGTCATGACATCCTTTAATGGCTGAAGATGACTTCCTTAGAATTCGAAACCTAGTTGCGGTAACATGTAACAATTGGATTACGCAGAAACAGGTAAGCCAATTTTGGTAGACAGAACATCAACATTTAAGTGCCTGTAATAAATTCATGGTTTCTATTCTGAAGTGTATTTTGTTTTTTTTGTTTTAGTATATGATGCAATCAGCAGAATTTCTTTATGTTTTACATATGAAATTCATTTCAAACATACTGATTAATCACATAGCAATTCATTTACAACAGTATAACATCCGCTCACGTAAAAGTAATGTTTTCCATTACATAATTTATTCTCAATTGAGTAAAGCAGATACGTACAAGCCACCCTGATGTAGCGACGGTCCTCTATGATGGTTCCCTTGAACTTGGGGTTCTCCGCCCGACAGACCAGTTCCTTGCTGTCATCGCCCGCCTCAGGCCGCAGCGTGAGTGTGCTGGAGGTGCTGTTGCCATGGTTACCAATCTGTCACACGTAAACTGTTAGTAATTAACAAAATGGCGGGTTCTTGTTTAGTTCCACATACAAACATATGTCAAAAACGCATTGCTCATTCTTGTACTGTACTAACATACATTTAAGGAAGCTACGAATAAAGAAGAATTTGCAATACTAACTCTCTACTTGCAATGTTAGACGCTTATGTATGTTAAGTTAAAACATTTTTATTGATTCATTTAGAATTTTTTTACAGATCAGTAAAATGAAGGAATGTTACATAAGTTAGTATGTGTTGTTTCATAATGAGTTGAACACTTTCATTTAGGACACAGCAAATGGTTTTTATCTCTAAAACACTGTATGTGTCTCTTACGAAGTGCAGAGATAAGTTTAAGTAGACTCATGATCAACACCACCAAGCTTACGGTCATAAGTGTATTATTTTCGAGAACTTTTTTTTTACATAGGTAATTATAAATGTCATCATTTGCTAAAAATATTACCCTTCCTTACCCTTCCTATGATATTGTTTAGGAACATTAAATTTTTCAATATCCGATTGTTCATTAATACACTGTTTCGACCCCAATCTCCATTTTAAATATTCCATGTTAGTGTAAGTCGAACCTAAATAATTCTGTTGATATTCTAAGAATATACGTTACCCATATAGGAACAATGTTAGACTGGATTAATTTGCAACATGATTGGAAATTTAATATTGTTTGTACATTTAAAATTTCTTAACATATTTATCTATTATATTATTAAAGTGATACAATCAAATTGTATGTAAACGGTTAAGGCCATTTACCAAATAAAAATATAGGCATATGGCACATCAAAATGAAGCTTAGAGTGTGTAGATTTGCCGAAAAGTATTGATATGGACGAATTTCCAAAGGGCTCTGCCCCACAGGCTGATTTCCAAAGGGCTACGCCTGGCATGCTTCCAGAGTTTACATGATTAAATTTAATTTAGTTAATGAAACAGCTGGTCAGTACAATGAACTGGTGTTTGTTTATTTACTAAAAAAAGATGTTTGTGACGCTTTATGTAGATTTATGAGGGTTATGTTTGGTTTAAAGAAAGGTTGTATACGTTTTGAAAAGTATTGCTCAAAGTTTCATTTTGTAATTTATATAGTAAGCTATATAGAGAGGCTTGACTAAAGTTGAATAATGGTGGTAAACATGTCTTTCGCGAAGCAACAATATGAAGCATTTGATGCTATTGCTACACTAAGGTACAGTATGTTGTCATATTCTTTTGGACCTATTTACATAAAAAGTAGGGGTTTGAAAGTAAGTAGGTTTACACTTTTAAATCAGTTTATATTTTCAAATTATATCATAGAGTTGCTGTATTTTAAAACACACATCAGAATTATTTTAATAGCTCTCTAGGTCACATTTTATTCCCGTTGCAAAGCACGGGCATGGCAGCTTGTGTGAACATAAAATAGTTATGGTAAAAAGCAGACATGTTGAATTACCGTGGTGACTGCGTGTCGGACTATCTCACCGTCCAACCACCAGGTGATGCGTGCTGGGGGGAACGAACCAGTAGACTCGCAAGATATCTGCTTAGACTTGCCAGCAGACAACACCTCCACTGGCGATGTGATCTTCACCGTCAACGGCTTCACTGATACACAACAAGTCAAATAAATAATTAATGTATAACAGCTAATTTCAAATTTAATGTAGTCATCTGTAGCGATGCGTTTAAATTCGAAAGCGTGTATCATACATTCAGGGATAATAGATTAATTTGACTATCGTTGTTTATACTAATTGTTTTTGAAGTAATTCCTTAGTCTACGTAATTAGTGACCCGATTTTACATGATGATTAGCATGAATCACTAACACTAACTTCAATTAATCCATCAGTGTACATATTCCGCTTATTTTTGCTGTTTCATAACAATGATATTTTTAACTGTTGTATGTAAGCGAAATTCCTTCAACAAAAACTAAGTTTCACTTACAGCTTTAGACATCTATATCTATAAAAGAGGAAATATGTATGTATGTATGTGTGTATGTATATACGTTATGGACTCCGAAACCGCTCGACAAATTGTAATGAAACTTTCAGGCATTATTAAGCATCTTTCAAGGATGGTTCGAGTGAAGTTTGGTGCAGATCCGCCAAAAGGGCTCTGCCCCAGAGTTTTAAGTGGGCCAATGTCAGACTTTTTGATCTACAATGTTTACAAATAAATATAATTTAAAAGCAGATGTTTACTTTCACCAACTGTTTTGTAGGTTTGAATAATCACAACATTCTGTATTAGCATTAGTCATGATTTGAAATAGTGCCACAGTGTTTCTACCAAGTGCAGCACAGAAAACTATTTTACTTTTGAATAATAAGTCCAAATGTATTAAACCCCAATCGCAGCACACCTGTGCACTCAACAACGTTTAAATTCTCCAATGTTAAATATTAAAAACATAAACACCTTTATCAAAGTATTATAAACAGTAAAAGGGATGACAATGCCTTAATATTTTTATCTTTCGTTCTATACCCACACAATCTAACATAAATTATTAAGTTAATAATAATAGTGCGTGCTATCTCGGGTATTCAAATGCCTCTCAATTTGTCATCAACCCACCACATTACTGTCATTAAAAGAAGGAACTCCAATAATACTAATGCAAAATTTAAATACACTTAAGCTGTACAACGTTACCAGACTAACGATTTAAAAAATGACGTCAAAATTTATTAAAGCAAAAATTATCAGTGGTAGGTTTAAGGGAGAAATAGTCTTAATCATAAGAATACTGATGATTTCATCCGAATTACCCTCTGAATTTAAGCAACTACAATTTCCTTAGTGTCTTGCTTTCGCAGTCACCATTATAAGGTACTAGTGCAATCCCTAACTATCGTCGGTTTAAATGTAGAAAAAGCATGCTTTTCACACAGACAGATGTATTTTGTTAGCGCAGCAACGCGCGCCGGGTAACTGCTAGTATGTATATACAGGGTGAATAAAAAGTCAAGACCCCCCCCCTCTAATATTTCTCCTAGTAAATATACAGAGATATCCTTTTGGTGGTCGAGCAATCTTAGCAGGAAGTTTCATTTTATCATTTTGAAATTTTTGAGTGTCCCCCCAGAAGGGGGGATTTGGGGGGCAACTCAAATATTTTAAATGTAAACCCCCTTCAAGTGACACCTCATTTTGAAGTGTTTACAAAAACTTAAAGAATGGTGAAAACTAGAGGTCGCTATCTCTTCTCTATCCAAAATGGTAGCCCGTCAAATGTTGTGGAAAATCAATGGTAAAATTGTTAATATTGGCTGCCATTTTGGATAGAGAAGAGATAGCGAGCTCTGGTTTTCACCATTCTTTAAGTTTTTTAAACACTCCAAAATGAGTTGTCACTTGATAGGGGATTCTATTGAAACATTTTTAGTTGTCCCCCAAATCCCCCCTTTTGGAGGGACACTCAAAAATTTTAAAAGTAAACCCCCTTCAAGTGACACCTCATTTTGAAGTGTTTACAAAAACTTAAAGAATGGTGAAAACCAGAGCTCGTTATCTCTTCTCTATCCAAAATGGCAGCCAATATTAACAATTTAACCATTGATTTTCCACAACATTTGACGGGCTACCATTTTGGATAGAGAAGAGATAGCGACCTCTAGTTTTCACCATTCTTTAATTTTTTGTAAACACTTCAAAATGAGGTGTCACTTGAAGGGGGTTTACATTTAAAATATTTGAGTTGCCCCCCAAATCCCCCTTTTGGGGGGACACTCAAAAATTTCAAAATGATAAAATGAAACTTCCTGCAAAGATTGCTCGACCACCAAAAGGATATCTCTGTATATTTACTAGGAGAAATATTAGAGGGGGGGGGGGGGCTCTTGACTTTTTGTTCACCCTGTATAATTGTAATTATGGGTATAATAAACTAAAAATTTTCAAATCGTAAATGTTATTTTAAGTTAGATCTACCGACTGGTTACAAGAACGTAGCTTTAATTAGGGCCCAATCGTGAGTTATTACGAGTTTACTAGTACTTATTATTGAGTGTACCAGTACCTTTCTATACATTGTTCTAGAATATTCTATGGTTTATATTATTTAAAGTTCGTACAATTATTATTAGCTTTTTATGTTGCATTGGTTAGGCATGTATCAATAAGGAATCAGCAGTTTTAAACAAAATGTAGATAGATGGTGGATTTTTAAGTTGGTTTTATAGTTTTAAAGGCTTAATTTGAACATTTATAACTTTGAGTTTACTTTAGTCGTGAGTATTAATTGCTCAAGTAATACAAACAACTAATGACCTGATTCAGATACGTTAAATACAGTTGCGAAGCTGCATTGTTTACAATATATTTAAGAATAAATACTTATCGTGACTTAACGCTAGGAAATATAATCTTTTAAGGAGTGTGCATACAACAGAATGAAGAGGTTTACAACGCATTTTCTTGACGTCAACATGTACGGTTGCTAGGGACAAAATAACCAAACTAGTCTGTGGTTTAATCCAACAGTATTACTATGTCCAAAATGTTTTAAAAACGACTGTTTGGAGTAGAACTTTACATATTATCATCCAAATTAGTAACAGGAATGAGCCAAATCATGACTGGATCGCATCCCATACATTGCATAGTTGCAGTATCGGTGGTGTAATGTATGAGGGTAACCGTATAGTGCCACGTCGTGCAATAAGATACACACATTTGTATCGACAGTCAACTGTTATGTCTGTAATAAGCGTCGCTTAACTCTATGTGTATGTGTTGTCTCCTATCGCTACCGCCAGCCCTATATAACAGTAATGGTGTACTGTTAACAGGTCATCTAGTTTGCATAAACTAGTATTTGAAATATCAACCGGTTTACCGAATTAAGTAATTGCTAAAATTGTTGTAAAGCATGTATATACTCCTAATTAGAACAATCTGAGTAATTGATGAATCTCAAATAAGCTGATAAGCTAAATACAAAACCTGAATTATACCCACAACTTCAAACACTATCCACTTATTGCAGTAAATACTGTAACAATACAATGTGTCAAGTAATACCAAAAATCAACGGAGTAACCGAGTAACTCGCCTTGCTTTCTTAAGCTTGGTGGTTAAATCTAAGAAGAGTGCATACTCTAGTATATCGTTTTTTTAGCTGAGCAATTAGTAATAGCGTAAACGTAGAAGATTTAGAACAGGAGGGAATCTTGATACTGTATTTAAGAAACTATTGCGGGTACAATGGTTTCATAATTGTCCCATAATGAATTTAAAATACAAAGATTTCACAACGTCCAGGACGTTCCTTGTAAGAATTTCGAGTTTTACAGGAGTATATGAGCAGAAAGTAGCGATGTAAAAATTTGTATTTACCGGATTTAAGATTTTAATGCAACCCTTATAATGGGAGATCTCTTAATTTGAACCTATGATAGACCAATTCAATGTATATAATGATGGTCACTATATAGTGACCATCGGTTTTGGGACACTATACTGTATATTGTATGTTTTTCCCGTTGGGCTGTATATGCTCACTAAAAATAAACAGCGTGTTAAGTCAAAAGACATAAATACGTCTGTACCGGTGCTAAACAAAATAAACATGGAAGTCCGTTTCTAACTTTAACATTAGTCACAAAATACTTACGAAATATTTCAATCGAAACCTTCCTAGACACGGGAGGTGCCGAAGGAATGGATTGAGCTCGGCATTCGAACACTGTGTTTCTGAGGGATCTGATCACGGTGCCTACGAACAGTCGGTTGACAACGTAGCTGGTGGACACACTCTCACTCCTGTCATCTACCAACAGACCGTCCGACCACCAACTCACATCCGGCCTGGGTCGTCCTAAGACACACAATTGACAACGTGGCATTATACACAATGCCTCATCAAAGTGTATAGAATTCATTTGTCAGATCTCCATTTGTATAAGTTATAGGCTACAATATACGATTACCCATTATTCATGCTTTATAGTAACTGTAGGAAAATATAATATATAGCACGAGTGCAAAGTCTCTTTGGCTGCACTCGAGAAACTTTCCGCCTCTCAATTGCAGCAAAGTACCACTTAGTGCACTAGTTACACAAATAACAATTTCGTTTCTAAATTACATTCTTTTAGGCGAGGTGTTATTCACTTATGTAAATTATTTGTGGGTTGCATTCATCTTTATTTTTGTTTATGATTACCAGGACTCGTCAAAACACAACTTTTTTTGTGAGTTCCGCGAAACCTCTTAATTTGATGCGACGGGCCATTGCGTGTTTTCTATATACCGGTCTGCTTGTTTGTGTGTGTTTTGACGAGTCCTGGACACCATAGTCAAAAATAAAGGTGAATGAAGCCCACAAATAATATTCATAAATAGATTGCTATTTTGTAAAGTATTGTCTTAATATACACTATTATAATGGTATAGAATAATGTAATACAAATGGTTGTAATACAGTATTAGATTGATACACTTGATAATAATGCGTACAATGATTGATACGCATATCCAATAAGGCAACATGATATATACATTAGGATATTAATATAATCTAGCCTCCAGCTAGATTAATTTTACTGCTATCACCTAGTCGACCTATGATCACTATATAGAACATGAGTAGTTGATAGTATTGTCTTACCTCCACTAACGTGACAAGACATCTGCATGTCGTAGCCCTCCAGGAACGGTCCCGCCACCCCCATCACCTCATTGCCCTCAGCATCCATAATCTGCGGAGTGGACGGAGGCTCTGTGATGGATAATGGATAAGGAATAATTAATATGATTTAATTTATTTTTGTTTGAATTTGAATGTTTTAAATGTGTTGGAATAGTAAAAGATTGCCGCTTTCCCTAGTTTTCTCATCGTTTTAATGCATAATTAATTGTGTAAATTTGAACTGCATAAACTAAATTTAAGTTTCAGTGTTTAAGCAGTTTAAGGTAATACTTATCAGGTACAGAATTTATATATATATATATATATATATATATATATATTATTTTGCGTATTTTCACCCTTATATCTTGTCAACTTTAATTGCTTTTATTTGTTTACAACTTAAATATCGTTAAACTGATAACACTGACGTGAAAAACAACATGTATAACCATTTTCATGGATTCATCAGCTGTTCACTTTCGTGTTTTGGATTTTAGCAGCAAAGTTTTAATCGTCGTACGAAGCTTATACTTGGACTGGGAAGGCTATCATAGCTGTGGCCGTGGACTGACATGTGACTACCAAGAGAGGTCTGAATGTTTTCCTGGATAAGGAGATGCTCCATGCTGCCCTAGAGTTATTATTGAGGATGGAGGTTTTTACATTGGCGTTGAGTCAAACTGATTACAACTTACAGTTGTTTTCCTTTGGTGTAATGTAGTATTACTATCTTGTTCATGGTTTACTTCAAATTATAGAATGAAATACATTAAATGTATTGATGGCAGCATTATAGCTTTTCTTTATTGAACATTTTATACAACAATACTCACTTTTTTAACAATTAACAGCAAACATACAATTTTACGATTTATTTAGTTGTCGTGGAATGCGTGAAACTTTAAGAAGTTTATGATTCCTTCTTAATTTCATAACTATTTCAAATGTTTGTAAAATCGGTTGACTGGTTGTACTCAATTGATAAATCCACCTTACTGGCTCCCGGTTGATTTACCTAACATAGTGAGGTTGACTCTGTAGTTCCTCGTTGGAGAATTTAGAAAGTCGACTCTACACCTGAAGATTCCCTCGTCACTTTCCTGGACGTTGGTGATCTTGAGGGCTGCGCGATGGTCCGGGTCGGATGATCGCAACAGGAAGTGACATCTTTTGCCCTGGGAGTCTGTACTGGCCCAGTGAAGAGGGGCGTCGCCGAGGGTGTGATTACGGGCGTCAAGGCTGTAAAACGTCAGAGATACTTTAAATTAGTTATGTTCCTGCTATAAAACCGCGTTCATATTATTTCGTCCCTTCTGTCACACATATGTCGTTTACAGTACTTCCCTTGCCCCCACTCTGACATATAAACTGGATACACAGGCACTGTGAGGACTACTAATACAAATACGAAATCTTAAAGTCAAACTTGCATTTCTATATGCAAGCTATTCAGTTCTCCAGTAAAAGTTATTCTACCCAATTATAAACTAACTTTCACAAACATAAGTGGAAAGTGAAATACCTTGAATTCACACTCATTTATGATGGTAAATATTAATGTGCGGAATATATTCAGATTGTAAGGAAGAGATTTATGTTTAGGTGCTGAGACCTAAATCATAGGTCATAAACTAATTAAAAGATTGCACTAACGTATACGTTATTGCCATCCAAAACAGTTTGCACTTTATTTGAGATTATGCTGAAGTTAAATTTGGCTTAAAGATTGTTTCAAATCAATCAATATATTGAAGGAAGGTTCGTCTTTTATACCAGATGAAACACCACCACAGCTGCTCTATTTAGAACTCGGGCTTTTATGAAAGAGGAACGAATATTTATGAGAATTTATTAATTATTTTATTTTTATTTTTGCTATATTTTTACCTACCTGTACAATGGCACTCCTGTGGCATCCTTAAACCACAACACCATGATGACTCTGTCCCCATGAGGAGCTGACAAGTCACAAGGTAGTTCTGCATCCACACCAGGCACGGCCCACACTACCTCTGCTGGTACTGCAACAAATGTCTACTTGTAATCACTGTTGATGGCATTGCAGCTACCAGCTTTTTGGAATACAATTTCAAAGCCTGTCCTCAAACCACAACTCCATAATGACTCTGTCCCTATAGGAATTGAAAAGTCCATCCAATCAGGTAGTTCTGCGTCCACACCAGGCACGGCCCACACAACCTCTTTCAGCTGGTACTGCAACAAATGTCTACTTCTTGTAAATACTGTTGATGACATTGTACCTACCTGCTCTGTGGATTACAAATAGAAAGCCTGACCGTAATTCTCCCCCCCCATTTGGCGGCATGTTCTTTTCTTCATCCACTACTATCCTGTGGGTTCATACCACTATGTGATGGTTAATATCGCCATGGTAGTACAAAATTATGCCGAAGAAAACTGACGATTTCGCAAAGTCTGAATTGCGTTCTTTAATTTAATTTTTTATTAAAAATTAACTTCTCTCATTGGGTCAAAAATGGTTTGTTGTGGCACCTTAAATTATAAAAAAAAAAAAACACCCACTGAGCATATATCATTTATTTATCAATTAATTATGAGAATAATAAATCTAAAACTGCAGTCACGATTTCTTAGCTTAGAAAAATTTACAATTCATTGTAGGTGATAATAAATAGAAAAGAAGAACAGTTTAAGCTATGACATAACTGGTTCTTTTAGACCCCCACATAACTGGACCAAATTCTCTATAATCCTGACTTTTTGTTTTCCTCCATAACAACAGTAATTATGATCAACCATCAGAAAAAGTTTGATAACGCTAATATTTCTAGGAATATGTTTGTAAAAATAAACCTTAATATTAAACATTATTGATTGCCTAAATGGTTAATCTTCCAGAGAGGTCGATGTATGCAGATGTTTGTGTAGGAGGAATGGGACATTCACTGATTGTTTCAAGCAACTTTGCCAAAGGAAATCGTCAATGGAGTCCATTCAGTGACGCTATTGTTGTGTTCCTAGGCAACTAGCCAACTGATGCTTGTTTTGGTTGATTTATAACTCAAGTTTCACCTGATGACTAAAGTTGACCACTTTCTCTTGTCCGAGCTAGTTGATGGTGCAAATTAATTACTTTGTACATACTTCTTAATTTGCTAACAGTACGAAAGTTCGAGATAAAAACGCCAATAGGCTATTTAATTGTCTGTCATTTATTTTGTTTACTTTTGCATGGCTGTCTACTAGTCCAGGCGCTGAGGGGGTTTGAGCATGCACAAAAGTGTAACGAAATTTGACTTTTGATTGTTGCTATGGGTACCTAGTAGATGAAGAAAATCGATGTTGTCGCATTTCTAGGTGGTTAATAACATGGGGGGGGAGGGGGTGAAGTTGGGGGGCCGCCCGGGGGGCCGCCGCGCACAAAATAGCTTATATCTCGAGAACCAAAAGTCATATGAATACGTTAGACATGTCAAACTGTGCAGAAAAATGCATTCTACAAATAGATTATGTAGTAGTTTCACGGAAATTGACAAGAAGTTACTAAAAATTATATTTTTTAAATTTACGATAAGTATAATCAGGAGTATAATGGTTTTTGTTGTTGTTTAGAACCACTAATTTTTTAATTGACAACTTTTGAGAAGAGTACACAATAGGTAAATAGTACTTCTGTATAATGAAACTATTGCGGTACATAACTTAACAGCTATACAATCCTCAGATCCAATAAACATAACACAAACAAAGGCACAAAACGCGTCGCGGTCATTGTTCCTGGTGCCGTAACTATTAATGGCGAATACAGTTCAAGCTGAGACTTATATTATACTTTTAGAAAGATGGGGATTCTGAGGATTCATTTTCATATACATATAAAATAGTATTGAGCGACCATTATGTAGCGGGAAATATAGTTTGTAAAAGAAGAGAGTTCAAAATATATTTTGGTGGTGGATCGTTTCCATCACAATCTGAAACTGCAATAAATTCCCTATAATTTATACATCTCCGAATCTGAGGTTGGTTATAACAATTTTATGTAGTTTTGAAAAGGTCATAAAAATTATGTTTTCGTAAAAAAATGTTAACATTTCACATTCTGACGTAAATTACTCAGGAAATTTCGATTTCAACTACATTTAACTATACATTTTTAGAAAGAGCTTTTACTCTTAAATTATGCAGTGTAACAAGGCTACAAATACAAGCTAAGGAATACAATGGAAACTCCATGTACAGTATCTAAACTTAAATTTATTTCATTACAATACAAAATTGATGGTAAAAGAAAAGAAACTAAGGGTTCACAATAAAAGTTTACAAAGGGTGGCAAATGAATTTACTAAATTAAGCTTTAGGCTAGGCCTATTACAATAGTTCTAATTTAGGTTGAGGGGTTATATTGCATGGATATTTATCTCAGGTGGGGTGATCGAGTGGCGTTTGAATTTAATCTTGTGATTAAAATTATCTTGTGATTAGCCTAATAAAATTTTGTTTTGAAATATAAATTATGTTCGAATTATTTTCTGAAAGGTTAATTAATTTATGTTCTATATAAGTTTCTATTAGTTTCTTGACTTTTAAATTCTGGTACAAAAGCTCAAAAGTTAGGCTTATAAGTGTTGTAATGGCTTCGATCCAAGGAAAGAAAATGTCTACTGGAGGGATCTCACCAAAATTGATGTCTTCTTCACAGTTAAATTTCTTGATGTTGTGTAGTTATTAATGTTTGTAACAAGGACGGATCTTCTTTAATCAAATTTCACTATTCCAAATATATGCACTTAAAAAAAAATTATATTAAAATATGCAGTTTACAATTTATATCTTCATACTAGCTCAGCACTCTTGGAAGTGAGGAAGGTTTGATGCATTGTTGCATTCACATATGTCAATGCTGACTTTATCACGGGAAATTGTAGGCCACTGTTCACACATATATTATAACAATTTTCATTTGCATTGGAGCTAAATTTGAATTTTGACAAGTTATTTAAGTAAAATGATATTGAAATTGAAGCAACTTTGTTAAAAAAAGTTATAGGTTATTTTATTTACATGAAATAAGGTTATTTGAAAATGTTCTATATTATAATGTATTGAATCAATTACCTATTGGTCTGTTTGGCCATATATTATACAAGGTTTGATAAAGAGAGATGGATTGACATATTGATAAAAGTAAAAACATATGGTAAAAATTAAATTATTATATTGAAAATTTTTGTGAAAATACTAAATTGTTACAGCGGTATAATATTTATTTACTGTTGATGCAATAAATTTATTTCTCATTCAACAATCAAATACAATTTGGTAATGAAAATAGTTTGGTAGTTTTTTATAATTTTATTTTTATGTGTATTAAAAAAAACATTGATATTTCTACGTAAGGAATCATATTTTACACAACCTTAACATTTGGATAATATGGATAAAAACATCATTTTTATGTTGATTTAGACATTTCTAAGTTGAATAATCCAAAAATTTGCAAACCTCTTGCTACTACGCCTAAAAGCATTGCTGAAAAATATATATTTGTATATTATTATATTCTACATTTATCACTGAAACATAATATATAATAGATATCTACTTATATGGGCATGTTACCGTTCTCTGGTGAATTATATGGTACCACTACAAAAGGGCCAAAATATAACCACCACTGGTACCCAGATGGGGTCAAGGATTGAGAGATAAGAAGTAAAATTATAATGCTACATGGAGTTTCCATTGTATTCCTTAGCTTGTATTTGTAGCCTTGTTACACTGCATAATTTAAGAGTAAAAGCTCTTTCTAAAAATGTATAGTTAAATGTAGTTGAAATCGAAATTTCCTGAGTAATTTACGTCAGAATGTGAAATGTTAACATTTTTTTACGAAAACATAATTTTTATGACCTTTTCAAAACTACATAAAATTGTTATAACCAACCTCAGATTCGGAGATGTATAAATTGTAGGGAATTTATTGCAGTTTCAGATTGTGATGGAAACGATCCACCACCAAAATATATTTTGAACTCTCTTCTTTTACAAACTATATTTCCCGCTACATAATGGTCGCTCAATACTATTTTATATGTATATGAAAATGAATCCTCAGAATCCCCATCTTTCTAAAAGTATAATATAAGTCTCAGCCTGAACTGTATTCGCCATTAATAGTTACGGCACCAGGAACAATGACCGCGACGCGTTTTGTGCCTTTGTTTGTGTTATGTTTATTGGATCTGAGGATTGTATAGCTGTTAAGTTATGTACCGCAATAGTTTCATTATACAGAAGTACTATTTACCTATTGTGTACTCTTCTCAAAATTTGTCAATTAAAAAATTAGTGGTTCTAAACAACAACAAAAACCATTATACTCCTGATTATACTTATCGTAAATTTAAAAAATATAATTTTTAGTAACTTCTTGTCAATTTCCGTGAAACTACTACATAATCTATTTGTAGAATGCATTTTTCTGCATAGTTTGACATGTCTAACGTATTCATATGACTTTTGGTTCACGAGATATAAGCTATTTTGTGCGCGGCGGCCCCGGGCGGCCCCCCAACTTCACCCCCTCCCCCCATGTTATTAACCACCTAGAAATGCGACAACATCGATTTTCTTCATCTACTAGGTACCCATAGCAACAATCAAAAGTCAAATTTCGTTACACTTTTATGCATGCTCAAACCCCCTCAGCGCCTCGACTATACGTTATCTAACAATAAAACATTTTCTTTTAATTAAGTGCTGGCTGAATAAAAAGCAAAGTCACTGATAGGGCAAGTGTATACAATACAACCTATGTATCGTACTAAAATAAAACCTTTACAAAGAGTTAATGTGCTCCAATAGAAATAGTTGTTTAAACACCAGCAAAACATTTCGATGCAGCTTTGTAAACACCGTTGATTGGCTGGCGTGATGAGATTGTAATTAGTCCCTGCCAATAATTAACACCTGATAACATCGATCCGTTGTAAATGTAAGGGGATCTTTGGCTAATAAACCGAATTGTAATGGATACCGTTTGAAAAGCAGTATTTGATATGGCCGGAATATGTTCATAAAACTTTTTTTATATTTTATAAAGCGAATTGAATTAATTTTGAACAAATACCATTTCATATGGTTTTTAAGAACGTGTATAACATTTGAAATATTTCGTTTAGTCAATTGAATGGCGTTTAGCTCATTTCTAATAATAAATTAAATTTTAAGTTTAACCAACTTAAATTGGAAATATACAAGCACACATTTGGGTTCATATAGGTGCAAATACGTTCAAAATACTCGAAACAGAAACAGTGTATGGCAAGGTAAGGTAAAAATCTAACTCGTTTATTACAAAGAGCCATGTGTTACTTTTTAATCCCATAAATGTTACCTATCTATTATTGTAAGAATTACATTTCATTAATAGACTTTACTACCGTTACTTTTTACGATAAGGAATTGTTGAGGAAAGTCCGTGCTATTGTCTGCGATCCATTAGGCATTTCTATGCTAAGTATAATTCGGCTTCCGATCGTTACAAACTAACTTTTTCTTCTTGGGATCTGCGGGAAACTTTGGCCCTTAACCCCAACTTTCTCCACCGCATCCTGCAGCACCGCCCAACACAAAATTATTACTCTGAATGCCTTACCTCTTATCCTAACAATGCAAGGTCAGATTTACGGGAAATATAAGTTGTGGATTCTGATTATTCTACACAAAAATAAGATATATTGTCGAAGCATATTTTTAAAATTATTTTGAATTTAACATGATTGTGAATAGTTCACCAACATTACCTTCTCTAATTTAAAACTTAGCAGTATTAAACACGTTTAAATAATCTCTATGCTTTAGAAATTGTATTAGGTTTGATTTTTTCTTTGGCTAGATTATGTTTTGACATACATGGCTAAAAACGTATCAGAACACCCCTGTGATGATGTAGTGTTTTGTATTTCAGTGTAAAAGAGGGAAAGGTTTTTTAAACCTAAGAGCATAGTAAAAACAATAATCGAATCCTCTAAGCTTCAAAGCGACGATAATGCAAGATGAGCAATTCAAATGCGACGCCTTCCTTCTAGTAAGAGCACATTAGGCTTTCCATTACTTGCCAGGGTTTTACACGAGTAATTTGTATTTGACTTTGACTTTTTATACGGATCAGGTTTTACAATGATTATCAAGTAGTTTCTTATTAACAGCAAGTGTGCAAACGTAGTAATATATATATTATAACTTTAAGAAGGTAAAAAAGTGCAGTTTTTTTTAGTTTGCATCGTTGGCTAGATTGAGCAGAAGTCAGCACCAACAATGAGCAATTTGTAGTACAGCCTAAACTTTTGATTTTAATGTCAAAAATTTGATTTTCACTAATTAATTCTCCTAACCTCATAAAATTAAATAAGATTTATTTATAACATGATCGATGGTCATTGTACTGGCTTGCTCGCACTTTTGCCATAGTAAAAAAATATTTGGCTACCTCAAATATCATTTTATGTCGGCGTAAGTAGTTAGACAAGTCCTCGAAAGCATCAAACAACCTAATCTGGCCCCCATTACGTGAACAAAATATGCACACTGTATAACAAACTCATGACTAATTTTATTATTAGTGAATTCGTCGGTTCTATATCATAATGTAGCGTCAGTCCCAGCAACATGCCTTGCTAGTAAACAACTTTCCTATCTCTTGCAGTTCAGTTTTGTCTTTCGATTTTTACAAGCGGAACAAATAGAGCAATAATCCATAATATGTTCCAGTGTTTGCTAATATGTTGTTAGAAACTAGCCATATCCGGGTTTTATGATAGAAATCGAAGTATTTTGACCCTTGTTCATAATTTAAAAAATTAATTTCAACGGATTTTAAAATTAAATTAATCTAACAAAATGGTATGTATGATGGTAAACTAATACAGTACAAGAAAGACATATAAAAAATGCAACTATGTACTTTTAGTACAGTCTTCTGATATCGATCGTTATCGGAAACTTTTTTAGCTGAAGAAGAAGCCAAAACTTTGGCCCTTAACTCCAACTTCCGGGCCACAGCTTGCTCCAGAACAAATCATTAAATTAAGAAGATAACTACGACCTGCCAAACGTAGCTTATTTCTAATACACAATTGTTTTATTCTATTTCGTAACAGTCATTAAGGTTTTTAGCATTAGGGGCATATTCTATGAAATGGATGAAATCATTGACTGCATGTAGGCTACTTAATGTAGTATATATTCAATGATAAAATTTGGTTATGATTAACGCAAATCTTTATAGTATTAATGTGGAGAAATTACTAATTAAAGGTTTAAAAACACACTTGTAATATTTAGGTAAAATTTTAAGAAATAGTTACGAAAACAAAGCAATTATCAATTATATAAGATGGGGACGCCACTATGTGCTTATTTTAACCGAAATATGCGTGAAGGATGAGTGTAGGATGAGTGGCGCAGTACATGTTATACAATTTAAGCCAGTATATTAAAACACCTTTTGCTATTTAATATGTTGGTAGCTTAATACTGTCAGAGAATTAGTAAGACATATGATGGGTAAATATAGTTCGTAGGTTAGGTAAAAAAGATTAGATTGTGTTTAAAAATGGAAGTCCGGTATCGCTCCGTTCTTATTAGCTGTGGTGGTGGTACTTGTAATGATTGTAATTTGACTTTACCTTTAATACAGCACACACATGCAGTTTCATTTTTAAAGTTTCATATTGCAATATTTGCATACGGTTTTAATTTGGCTAGTATGAATACTTGTATTCATTTTTTCTCTTTTAAGAACAAAATGCTTTAAATTTGGTGATGGTGATGATGGCCGATTGTGGACATTTTTACCCCTCTAATAATTTTTGTATTTCTTTCGATTAATCGAATGATTACGTTGAATACAAAACAGTATTTCACTTTTCCTGGCGTTAAGCTAAAAAGCCTCTTAAGCTCCTTACTGTCCCTTTTTAAAACGTTTTTATTAGGTCACTTTCTTGTCCGCTACAAATTTTGCAACCAATTTTATACTAACTTCCCGATGAGCTAGGGACTTGAAACTTGAAACATATCTCACAAATGGAAGACAATGCAATATTATACAATTTAATTTTCATATTTCCCTTGGGCTACGCCCCATGGGCTTGTTTTTATTTGTGTCATTAACACACTTTTTTCTTCTGAACATTCATATAAAATTTTAAGAACTATAATTTTACACGCCAAAGGGTTTTAGAAGAGGTTTCCATTAAAAAGGACCAATAAAATAATTTCATAAGGTTAACTATGAAAACTTAGAAGCAGAGCCTAATAGGTAGTATGTAAAGTATGTAAATATAGAAATGGTTATCCACCAAGATCCTCCTACTACTGCAACCATGAGAGGCTGGAAGTGAGGTGTCATGGAGACAATGCTGGATACACCCACATACACTCTCCTTCTTTAAAGATTACAACTAAAGTTGTGTCATAAGCAGTTGTTTATTTGTACGTTTTAGTAAAACCAATTGTTAACAAACATTTCCGGTAGTTCCAATTAGTGATTTTCAAAATCATGCCAATAACCACTAATAGCATTGACGATATACCATAACTTATGGTAGTAGAAGTTATGGTATATAGTCAGTGCTTATAAGTACAAAGACTATTGTTGTATTTCCATGTCTTCATAACCTTCTTATCTAACCACCTTAATTATTTATTTAAGACAAACTCATCAAAAAAGTTATTATAGACACTGATTGTCAAAGTTATATTATTTATTGTTTGTCGAAATTCTTGTTAAATATATCTTGGTACATTGTGGTTGAAATCCTTTATTTTTTTAACACATAATTATTGAGATGGTAATCAATTACGCCAAAGCTAAATTAAAAGCAAGGATTAACTACTATTGACTCATTGTTTAGAATATTAGTTGCCAAGGTCCGAAGGCAAACTTATTCCTTTGATGGAACTTTTCAGTGTTACAACTTCACTTCGGGAAACTTTCGGATGGTTGCAACTTGGCTTGAAGTTAATGATGCTAAGTTATATTTGCAATCTAAATAATTACAGAATGGGATAGAATTACAGTTGCACCACCAGTTGTGTTATTACACTAACAAAACAAAGATTTCCACATTTCTTTGAGTGAAATTTCCCAATTTCATTATCGATGAAAATAAAAATCCTAAAAGTACTGGAAGCCATGTTTTCGTACGTTTTCACAATGAATAACGAGGACGTGTAACAAAGAGTATTATAAACTTTTTATAATGCATCTAAAATAATAGTTCCAATATTTATAACCTCTTAATTATAAAGCCAAAAATATTTAAAATATATAAAACCATTCAACATCTAGCAGTGAACGATTACATCACGTAAAACCATATACAGTACGCGTAGAGCGTAAAGCTAGTTAATTCTACGAA
The DNA here is from genome assembly GCF_028750875.1 of Macrosteles quadrilineatus. Classification (NCBI taxonomy): domain Eukaryota; kingdom Metazoa; phylum Arthropoda; class Insecta; order Hemiptera; family Cicadellidae; genus Macrosteles; species Macrosteles quadrilineatus. The sequence continues at coordinate 226,564 of NW_026542608.1, forward strand.
TTATAGTCATAAGTTGAGTAAACTTTTAACCACTAATTAAATGCATTAGGTACTAACATATATTTTAGGCACTGAATAAATAGAAATATTAAAATCTAAAGTAATATGTTAACGTTGATACTATTTTAATTTATATCGTACTACGTCCACCTATCCAAAATGTTTATATCGTCGTGTAGTACGGCCTGGAGTAAACCAAATGTCCACCTACTTATTTACTAAGGTATGTATTTTTGGACCGAGGTATAAATAAACTGCTCTTCATTGGTTTGGCACTTGTGAGGTGAATATCTCCGAACCACTCAAGGGTGTCAACGCATAAGTCTCCATGTCATATTTTAACGTTAGCTACATAGCTGCCTCTACTTAGCTGTAGTCTAGTAAAACATACCTAGGGAATGCTTAGTGTTTTAAGGTATATCCCACAGTGACATTAGGTCCATCTACCTAGGTATAGCTAAGCAGGAAATGCTAAATAATAATTGCTTTGTTGTTTTGTTTAATAAAATAAAGGACTATTTTTTAAGATTAGGATTGTAACTTCTGGTTTTCAAAACATTACTTATTACACATACCATTCTGTCTAAATATAATTCTTAAAAGTTTTTAATCATACATCAAGTTCATCAACTCCGGTTGATGAATTTCATTATAATTAAACCTAACACATAATACATTATATACATGGTCGTAAAAGCCATTTAAACTATCAGTATGTGATTTATTACAAACACACACGAGAGGGAGAATTCAAAAAGGAGACTTGGTATCCAATGTGTTATTATTACTTGCAAACTAAACAAAAAACATCCAACTGCTTGTTTATTGTGCCTAAAAAAAGTCAAATATGATTAAATCAATTTGGCCAAGATTATACAAAAATTACGAAGCGATTTTTTCGTTAATGAAAAATAGTCTGAGCCATAAACTTACCAGTCCCGACGAAGTTCGCGTTTGGGACTGAAACAAAAACGCAATACCCGAATTATAAAACAGTTTACGAATTTTTAAAACTTTAAATTAGTATTCATGCATACCAAAACTGAACCCTGTGGAAGTATTAGAGTGATGTATTCATTTTAAATGTAAGATATTAAAATCTAAGCTTGGTTTCAGTCGTCAAAAAATAAAAACACACACGTTTATACATCGATTGGGTTATTTTTTGTAAACAGCGATTGCTTGGTACAGAGACTTGTTGGAATCTTTGCAAAGGCAATCTTGACAACAAAAAAATTTTATTTATATTTTATAACCAACGTTAGAAAATAACAAATGTGAGATATAGACTACATAAAAAAAATCATTATAAGAAATATTCAAAAGTGCCATCCAGTGTTGAGACGTGAAAAGTGTTCCTGACAAATATGCGAAAAACGTTTATACCGATTGACTTCAAATTAGAGTTAACGCTTATAATAGCATGCTTTGTTGACCAAGTCGTATTAACTCATTATTTACACAGGCATTAATTAATGACTAACTAATAACTTGGGAGCACCGATGGAAATAATTGTCTTAACTTTCCTTTTGTTCCTGGTTCCATTTTACGATTGTAAACAGTCAGGGCTTTTATTACTAAATGCTAGTTAAGTTGATAATCACCAAATTCTCACTAAACATGGACCACAAAAATATAATTCGGGTGTAAAATTAGTTGTAGTGTTTCATTTAATTAATTTAATACAGAATGTTCCGAAAACTGAGGCGTTTTTAAAATACAAATATTTAGCATATCGTACATCATGTTAAAGCTCTCAATACGTAATGAAATATTTACCATCAATATATTCTGTTGTTACTATATAATGTTTATGCAAGAAATACCTTTTTCAAAACATTTTCCAAATATCAAGGATCCTTTTTAAAGAATACAAAAATTACGTTCTTTCTCTGGGCGATATAATACAGTCCCTTTTCCAACCTTTTCTTATAAAGTTAGCTATTTTAATAAACATGTAAGATACACATGTTCACGAATGTCTGTATACAAAGGTCCATAAACATTCTTTGTGATTGGAAAATTAAAATGCTATCTTTTTACTTATCCATATTTCCTATTTTTTAAGTGCATGATTTGACTGAAATAGGTAGATAATTATATAATTTGAGGATACTAACATGTCTAAAGATATCTAAGGAACACACCTGCAATAACATATCAATGCTGTGTTCTACGAATGTTAGTCCCAAACATGTCGGCAATACATGAAAGCAGGTCGCGACTGACGCTACAAACATCCGAGAGGTAAATATTGTGATAGTCACTAAAACACCTGCTGCCTCAGAATCAGCTTCTGGGAAATGGCTTCATCGTGGGATTAATTTACTCGTCCGCAAGTTAAAACTGTCGAATGGCACAATTAAGTTAATGCAAGTGTTGAGTTAGTTAGATAAGGGTAAAAACATTTTGAACGTTGTTTTGGTGTACAGTTAATAACAATCAACGATTTACATTCAATAATAATATTTTGATCTTCACTCACTATTATTTAAAATTGTATACTTGTTTGTATTTAAATAGTTTTCTTTTTAGCACCGGTAGGCGTACCTATATCTGATTATAATCCATTCTAAGTATTTCTTAGGGACAGATTGCTTAAACTTGAAAAGGGGTAAACAAGAAAAATTATGTGACATGTTATAAGCACATGTAATACAAACATTTAATTGTCACTAAAATTGGATTTAAAAACGTACGTTTATATATATGCATAAGATAACCAAGTATGAGGTGCTAAGGTTTCGTGGCTCGTTTTAGCTCGTAACATTGCACTATTTTGGACAACTCAAAGACATTATTCGCTATGTTTAGGAAAAGACCGCCAGTTTACTGATAATACTATACAGGTTTTCCTTTCTGGTGACGTCAACCACAGATTGTGATTTATTAATAATGCATGTTAATGTCATAAATATTATCAAAATTGTATTTGAAACTTATTTAGAATAATATAATTGCAAACATTTTTGAAAATGAAAAACTTAAAATTCTGTATACAATTTACAGTAAGGTAGGAAACATACCCCCGTATTATTTTATATAAAAAAATAATGCGTTTCTGTGTTTTACTTATATAACCCGAATTATAATGATGAATGGCTAAAGTAGCTGTGTTGTAATTCCCGAAGCTGAATTAGTATTGCTGGCCAGACTTGCTGGATCCCAATTTACTGTAGCGAAACAATGTAATTTGAGAACACTAGAGTAAATCTCAATTGTGCAACATTGATTACAGACGATAGCGTTACTATCGTAAAGTTAATAGGTAAATTGCTAACTCGTACGTGTGAAATCAAATGTCATTTTTAAAGGTCATTCTGTTATCTTAGAATAATCGTATTCAGATATGAATATTGCTCTACGAATGGCTTTAAATTTAAAATCGTGTTATATTGTACTAGGACTCCATCTTATTAATAAAAGGTACAAAATTGTATGTTAAGCTTCATAAAAAAGATGCTGCTGATGATTGTCACGATTATTGCTCCATAGCCAGATTTGTAAAGAGTTGACTACGTTTATTCAAATATATCTTATGAAGACAGGGACGTGCAGGATTATAACATATCGTTGTAATAATAGAGATCGATGAATATATCATGTAACTTTATGATAGGTGAGATTTAAAAATGTTATTTCTTTCATAGCAATGTATGTATCCAAGACATGCACGAGATTGCATATACATTCGGCCATACTTTTATTCAGATGTTTATTTCCTTTTATTTTGATGATCCGATCTTAATGACCTCTAATATGAAAAGTATTTTTTTTTTATAATCAACATAAATGCGTCGTTACCATCATTGCTTCCATTATAATAACTGCTATGCCCAAACTCTACGACGCACTGTACATCGTAAAGCATGAACTTCAGTGAATTTTCAGAAGGTGATGTAAATCTTACTAAAACGTATTGGTAATTTTATTAGCGAATTTCCCTATAGGGTAGTAGTTATTACCGGAGGTGGCACGGTAGGACCTAGGCCCGGGACCGATTAACTTTTTCATTTTGATGTCCCCAGAGGCCAAAAACACTATTCGTTCAAATACTTTCCGTGAACGGGATAACTTGAATAATTGTTGTCTTGTTTTGATGAAATTTGGTTTAAAGGTGTAAAGCGGGATACACTTGAATGAGTTCGTGAACCAGCGTGATCGGACCGTGGGAACGGGGTCTTATGGGGTAAAAAATGTTTTTTTCTCATTTTTGACTCTCAAAACACAAATATTTCCAATTTCTCTTTAGACCTTTTTAAAGACATTAAAAAAATAAACAAATAATTTATTACATCAAAGTCTTTTTGTACGGTTATTGGTAACGTATAAAATAAAAAATAAAATAAATATAAAAACTCCCATGTCATTCTTTTGGAGAATATTGCAAAATTTTATAGTTTGTTTATTTATGGATATATTTTGATCACTTGGAAAATTTCTTTATTTTATACCAAGCTATTAATATTTTACTAAAAAACACACTTTATTAGTTTCCTTGTAGCAGCAAACCTAGGTACTCGTTAAACCTAATGTTATTGATAGATTTAATTGAAAATCAATTCAGACAAATGAAAATTTGCTTAGTCGGCAGGTTTGCTGTGGCGGGGGTATTTACAAGTTGCCTTGAGAGAAACACAATATTCTGCCAGTATAAAAGTAAACTTCTATGTACAATGTTTTTTCAAGGAGCAGAGTACCTTCCAGTCAATTAGTGATTCCGTTGGGATTTGTTAGAATACAATCGAGTTTGGCTCCAGTATATGGACAACATCCATGGATACCATTAAACATGCTCTGCTGTACTTGGTTAGTTATTGTAAGAATTTTTGTGTCGACACGTTCATTATTCATTAAGTCACTATAGCAGAACTAAAACAAACGAGCAGAACGTGTTTTTTTATTCTTTCAATTGCAAGAAGTTAAATATGTGCTATAAAATATATATATATATATAAAATATATATATTTTATAGTGTATAAGTTATACATTAAAATATAATGAATAAATACACAAAATAATAAACCAAGTTTGGTGTAACTAACTTAATAATTAAGTTAGTAAGTAAGTAATTAAATATAATTATTATACTTACGTAAATTATAACAGTACAGTTGGTACTAATGGATGAAAGAATACATCAAACTTGGTTAGAAACAGCTGAATATCGTTAACAAAGGGAAATATTTGTCAAGCGACAAAGATTATTGTTTAGGAAGAAAATGGGCCGTAAACTTAAAGAGATCTTGTTTGGATTTTTTCAAACTCAGTTGTTCATCAATGTCAATTTAGGGTATGTTATAGAAAATATCCCTCCCCACATTATAAGAAGTCTATCCACGTACAAGTAGGAAGATTAGTATCTCAAGTTGTTTGGACAATGTAAAGAAACTAGGCGTCTGGGAGGCTTGAGGTAAGTAAGGATAATGCTCAAGCTCAGTTATTTTGTAATCAAATATACTGTTCCACTGTTCCAAATAGTCATAAGAAATATGAAAGGCAGATTGGTTTTGAACTACAAATACAGCGACAGTATAACTGTAAGTGAAGGCAGGTAACGTGTATCAGCAGATTCAGCAAACTCAGCAGCGACGACGATGTCTCAAGTCGCGGTGTTTACTGCAGAGATAAGCCCACAGATCCCTAGACTCAAGTGACATTAAACAGTATAACTGTAAGTGAAGGCAGGTAACGTGTATCAGCAGATTCAGCAAACTCGGCAGCGACGACAATGTCTCAAGTCGCGGTGTTTACTGCAGGGATAGGCCCATTGATCCCTAGACTCGAGTGACATTAAACAGTATAACTGTAAGTGAAGGCAGGTAACGTGTATCAGCAGATTCAGCAAACTCGGCAGCGACGACAATGTCTCAAGTCGCGGTGTTTACTGCAGGGATAAGCCCATTGATCCCTAGACTCAAGTGACATTAAACAGTGCAACTGTAAGTGAAGGCAGGTAACGTGTATCAGCAAACTCAGCAGCGACGACGATGTCTCAAGTCGCGGTGTTTACTACAGGGATAAGCCCATTGATCCCTAGACTCAAGTGACATTAAACAGTGCAACTGTAAGTGAAGGCAGGTAACGTGTATCAGCAGATTCAGCAAACTCAGCAGCGACGACAATGTCTCAAGTCGCGGTGTTTACTGCAGAGATAAGCCCATTGATCCCTAGACTCGAGTGACAATAAACAGTGTAACTGTAAGTGAAGGCAGGTAACGTGTATCAGCAGACTCAGCAAACTCAGCAGCGACGACGATGTCTAGAGTTGTGGTGTTTACTGCAGGGATAAGCCCATTGATCCCTAGACTCGAGTGACATTAAACAGTATAACTGTAAGTGAAGGCAGGTAACGTGTATCAGCAGATTCAGAAAACTCAGCAGCGACGACGATGTCTCAAGTCGCGGTGTTTACTGCAGAGATAAGTCCACAGATCCCTAGACTCAAGTGACATTAAACAGTATAACTGTAGGTGAAGGCAGGTAACGTGTATCAGCAGATTCAGCAAACTCAGCAGCGACGACGATGTCTCAAGTCGCGGTGTTTACTGCAGAGATAAGCCCACAGATCCCTAGACTCAAGTGACATTAAACAGTGCAACTGTAAGTGTAGGCAGGTAACGTGTATCAGCAGATTCAGCAAACTCGGCAGCGACGACGATGTCTCAAGTCGCGGTGTTTACTACAGGGATAAGCCCATTGATCCCTAGACTCAAGTGACATTAAACAGTGCAACTGTAAGTGAAGGCAGGTAACGTGTATCAGCAGATTCAGCAAACTCAGCAGCGACGACGATGTCTCAAGTTGCCGTGTTTACTGCAGAGATAAGCCCATTGATCCCTAGACTCAAGTGACATTAAACAGTGCAACTGTAAGTGAAGGCAGGTAACGTGTATCAGCAGATTCAGCAAACTCGGCAGCGACGACAATGTCTCAAGTCGCGGTGTTTACTGCAGGGATAAGCCCATTGATCCCTAGACTCAAGTGACATTAAACAGTGCAACTGTAAGTGAAGGCAGGTAACGTGTATCAGCAAACTCAGCAGCGACGACGATGTCTCAAGTCGCGGTGTTTACTACAGGGATAAGCCCATTGATCCCTAGACTCAAGTGACATTAAACAGTGCAACTGTAAGTGAAGGCAGGTAACGTGTATCAGCAGATTCAGCAAACTCAGCAGCGACGACAATGTCTCAAGTCGCGGTGTTTACTGCAGAGATAAGCCCATTGATCCCTAGACTCGAGTGACAATAAACAGTGTAACTGTAAGTGAAGGCAGGTAACGTGTATCAGCAGACTCAGCAAACTCAGCAGCGACGACGATGTCTAGAGTTGTGGTGTTTACTGCAGGGATAAGCCCATTGATCCCTAGACTCGAGTGACATTAAACAGTATAACTGTAAGTGAAGGCAGGTAACGTGTATCAGCAGATTCAGAAAACTCAGCAGCGACGACGATGTCTCAAGTCGCGGTGTTTACTGCAGAGATAAGCCCACAGATCCCTAGACTCAAGTGACATTAAACAGTATAACTGTAGGTGAAGGCAGGTAACGTGTATCAGCAGATTCAGCAAACTCAGCAGCGACGACGATGTCTCAAGTCGCGGTGTTTACTGCAGAGATAAGCCCACAGATCCCTAGACTCAAGTGACATTAAACAGTGCAACTGTAAGTGTAGGCAGGTAACGTGTATCAGCAGATTCAGCAAACTCGGCAGCGACGACGATGTCTCAAGTCGCGGTGTTTACTACAGGGATAAGCCCATTGATCCCTAGACTCAAGTGACATTAAACAGTGCAACTGTAAGTGAAGGCAGGTAACGTGTATCAGCAGATTCAGCAAACTCAGCAGCGACGACGATGTCTCAAGTTGCCGTGTTTACTGCAGAGATAAGCCCATTGATCCCTAGACTCAAGTGACATTAAACAGTGCAACTGTAAGTGAAGGCAGGTAACGTGTATCAGCAGATTCAGCAAACTCGGCAGCGACGACAATGTCTCAAGTCGCGGTGTTTACTGCAGGGATAAGCCCATTGATCCCTAGACTCAAGTGACATTAAACAGTGCAACTGTAAGTGTAGGCAGGTAACGTGTATCAGCAGATTCAGCAAACTCGGCAGCGACGACAATGTCTCAAGTCGCGGTGTTTACTGCAGGGATAAGCCCATTGATCCCTAGACTCAAGTGACATTAAACAGTGCAACTGTAAGTGTAGGCAGGTAACGTGTATCAGCAGATTCAGCAAACTCGGCAGCGACGACAATGTCTCAAGTCGCGGTGTTTACTGCAGGGATAAGCCCATTGATCCCTAGACTCAAGTGACATTAAACAGTGCAACTGTAAGTGAAGGCAGGTAACGTGTATCAGCAGATTCAGCAAACTCAGCAGCGACGACGATGTCTCAAGTCGCGGTGTTTACTACAGGGATAAGCCCATTGATCCCTAGACTCAAGTGACATTAAACAGTGCAACTGTAAGTGTAGGCAGGTAACGTGTATCAGCAGATTCAGCAAACTCGGCAGCGACGACAATGTCTCAAGTCGCGGTGTTTACTGCAGGGATAAGCCCATTGATCCCTAGACTCAAGTGACATTAAACAGTGCAACTGTAAGTGAAGGCAGGTAACGTGTATCAGCAAACTCAGCAGCGACGACGATGTCTCAAGTCGCGGTGTTTACTACAGGGATAAGCCCATTGATCCCTAGACTCAAGTGACATTAAACAGTGCAACTGTAAGTGAAGGCAGGTAACGTGTATCAGCAGATTCAGCAAACTCAGCAGCGACGACGATGTCTCAAGTCGCGGTGTTTACTACAGAGATAAGCCCATTGATCCCTAGACTCAAGTGACATTAAACAGTGCAACTGTAAGTGAAGGCAGGTAACGTGTATCAGCAGATTCAGCAAACTCAGCAGCGACGACGATGTCTCAAGTCGCGGTGTTTACTGCAGAGATAAGCCCATTGATCCCTAGACTCAAGTGACATTAAACAGTGCAACTGTAAGTGAAGGCAGGTAACGTGTATCAGCAGATTCAGCAAACTCAGCAGCGACGACGATGTCTCAAGTCGCGGTGTTTACTGCAGAGATAAGCCCATTGATCCCTAGACTCGAGTGACAATAAACATTTTCTCAGTCTTGTATCTCGCTCTACTTTAAAACATCGTCTAGTTTATTCTTCTTAAAAAAAAAACTACAAAACCTTTATAAACTGAAATGGCATTTTTCATTCATTTTTTTTTATAACCGTATGAAGATTTTATTTCTTTATTTGTCCATACTGTGTTTGTCGTACTTAATACACTGGTAAGTTAACGTTATAATTATACGACCTAAGCTGAGATTTAAATGTACCATTAACAATACGAGGATTGTTGAAGTAGGATTGTTTACAGTTATGTTTATGTTTTTAAATGCAACAAATAATATTGTGTAATGTTTTATATTTTTTTTCTATTGCTTACCTATAATTGTTTACCTAATATTCTTTACCTGAAGTGGTAGAACATTATTGCAATGGTGGATGTGTTATACCATAGCATATCGTATATTTAAAGAATAAAATTTTCTCAAACTGTGTCCTCTCCCATTGAAAACGCAGAACACGAGTATAACTGTATAAAGAATTCTATACTTATACGCAAACCCCGTACAACGGATGAGTACTCTGCTAGTAGTAAATCAAACGAAAAACTAAATTTGTCAATATGTCCTAAAATACTCTGCTTCACATTAGTATGATTAGGAACAAAATTGATCCTAACGTACCAAAGAAGGTTACTTTAACGTCGTAAAAATATGAATGTTTTATTGTAAGTTATAAATCCTCAAGCGATTTGAAACTCCAATAGTATGAACAGCAGAACAAAATTGACGATTGTTTCAATGTAGTTATGTTAAATAATTTCAATATAACACAAGGCCAATCCTGTTTCAGCATATCTTTTATTATTTAACATTTTTGTAAGACTAATAACATCCTAATGATAAGCTTTAGTTTTCCGAATGTGTTAAAAGAGAATAAAGATTAATTGAATGACAAATCACTTACCCATTGAATAGTTACTTAGTATTAAATTGTATTTAATCGTCCGTTTATAATGGTTCCACTGAGGGTGTAAAACCCATTAGTGGCAATAGTGTAATTCTTCGCTCAGGGCCGCAATGTGCTGCTTCTCACGTGTCACGTTCACGTATCTTGTGTTTTGATATACGAATAATCGTGTTATATATACGAGTTTACTTGCAACATTAACTTTCAATCTTAATTTGTGCTCTGTACTAGCTTGGTTTAGGAATCCATACGTCAAATTTGTATAAGTACATTTTATTAAGATGTAAGTGTTCAAAGTTGACAACGGTACTTCTCGAAAATATTATTTTTAATTTATGGCAAATTGTGATCCTACAAGCTAACCTTTAATTCGTCGAATGTTTGACCAGACGTCGTGGAAATAAGGGTAGGGGGTACATAGGGGTATCAACAAATGTCTTTTCGATGTTGTTGACATGCATTTTGGCTTTGTTTCGACTTTTAATGTCAATACAACTAGATTGCTAATAAGTGAAGCGAGAAAGTGAGGAAAAGAACGTTTAATTAGGATTTTTTAACTAAGCTACGTATCATATCAAATCTTACCAAACACATGTGTCCCAACCAATCCACTGTTGCAGCATGACACGGTACATTTACAACACCGGTACAGGTTCGACAGGTTGGGACTAGCAAACTCTGTTTAGTTTGGCTCCAGTCCCGATATCGCGCCCGCTCCGTTCTGCCAAATGCTTCAGTTTAATTGCCTATGAAACACTCAAGGTGCCGGGACGAAGAAAAACATCGTCAGTTTAGCGCCATCTTCGCTCTATACATCATTCAAATACAGTACTCCACCAGCCTTCTATTGACAAATAAAGAAAAACTTGGATTGTAAATTTGACTATGTAACGGATCTATTTACACGGTATAAATACTATAATTTAAACTATTTGGTGTTTCAAATACAAAAATTAATTATTTTCATAAGTAAAACCTTTATTCTAATCAACCCAGTTCTAAAAAATTTTATCAAGATTTTCAATCATCTAATCTATAAAATATTAATATTCTATTACATACCAGGTTAATAGTTGTTATGGAACCATCCGTTAAAACTATAGATTATATATTGTTAACTTATTTCTATAGTTAAATAAAGTTGATTGAAAACAAATTAGTGATGTTACTCATCAAAGCTATAAATTGATACCCAGGCTTATAATTAAGTTGATACCCAGTTTTCATAATGGAATGTGTTTTTATGGAATATTATTAGCTTCTAGTAGGTTATGAAATCAATAATGTTGCCATAGGTGATCCAAATTTATTTTAAAACAAGCAAAAGGTTACTTATTCTCCGAGATATTAACATAGGAATTTTAAATTTAGAGGTTTTTAGAAAATTCTCCATAACCAACACAACATGAACGAAAATTGTTTTGGCCTCTGAAAATGAAAAAGTAAATTAGTCCGAGTATAGGTCTTACCATGAGACTTACAGTAACACCGTAGCTTATTCCCTATACTGTATAGGGAATTCGCTAATAGTACCATTTCTCAGAGTGTACCTCTGATCATAATGCATCATTAACCAAATATACTTAAGACTCTGTGTTCAGAAAGAGAATGTCAGTATTTTAGTTATGTCACAGAAGTTAATTTCACAACAAAGGCAACTACCCACCCTACTACTAATACATAGTAAGCTATATGCTATTTATGGTAAAAGCAATATAAGGAGAACACATTTTATTTTGGTTCAGAACACTGTCTGCACCAATAGTTATAGAATATACATAACCTACATTATCTAACCAGAGCATTTCAACGGTAACTAGTGGTGTAATATATAGTGGGGCAGAAAAGTGGCCCCGCTGTTTTTTTTCTTTTTATAAATAAAATACCATTTATTCTTGGCAATACCGTTTCTTTTTTTAGATGAAGATGAGCATAGCAAGTGTTTATGCAAAGTGTAATATTATTATTGTAGAGCCTATAATTTGTCATACATTTTCTTTTCATGTAACTTAGCGTTGCATATACTTTATGTCAGATGAAATTTAAATAATCGTACAGTTCAAAGTCATCAATAGATCATCCAAAAATATTAAAACCTCATTTCATAGTAGTTAAAATGTAGGTTTGTTTGAACATTTTATTTTATTCACTTACCAATCACTTTCGTATAAGATAATTAAGAACATAATTTATAACAATATATATACCAGATCAATATTCTATCTGAAATCGGCAGAAATCTACCAGTCACCTCATGTTATTATACCTTTTTAGCGAATTTCCCATATAGGGAATAAGCTATTACCGTAGGTCTCATGGTAAGACCTTGACCCGGGACCGATTTACTTTTTCGTTTTGAGGTCCCCAGAGGCCAAAAACACCATCCGTTCAAATTCATATATATATATATATATATATATTTATTTATTTATATTTATATATATATATATATATTTATATATGTGTCCGTTAGCGCGATAACTCGAGCAAAATTGACCCGATTTCGATGAAATTTGGTACAAACGTGTAAACCTACATTTATTCGAACGAGTTCGCGAACCAGCATAATCGGACCATGGGATCAGGGGTTTATGGGGGGTTTTATGGGGTAAAAATGGGTTTTTCTCATTTTTGCCCCTAAAAACTTTAAATTTCTAAATTTCTCTCTAGACCATTTTGAAGAGCTTAAAAAAACAAATAATTTAGTATATTGAAGTTTTTTTGAATGTTCATTGACTACGGAGAAAATTCAAAAAAATTGTAAATTTAAAATTCCCATGTTATTCTTATGAAGAATAAATAAACTGTTCTAGTTTGCTTGTTTATGGATATATTTTAAGTAATCAAATTTGGCAATTTGGCTTATTTCATACTAAGCTATCAATATTTCAATTGAAAAAACACATCTCAACATCTTCCCCGTAGCAGCAAACCTAACTACTCACTAAAATTAATGTTATTTAAATAGGATATAAATCTGTAAATTTTTAGGGAATATTTTAGTAGAAATCAAGCCAGGTAAATGGAAATTCGCTTAGTATGCAGGTTTGCTGCGACGGGGGTATTTCTATTCTTAATATTATTTGAGATTTTGGTAACGTTATTAACACTCACATGTCATTTTTATTTAGTCACAAAGTTTGGCCTGGGGGCGGAGCCCCGAGCGAGCCAAAGGCGAGTTACTTTTATACGTTTAAATCCCTTTATACTCTTGTTATTGCTATATTATATATCTCTATTTTTCTTTCTGCGATGTATTAGATACGTACACATCCCTTTTACAGTATATTCATGTATGTTATTGTAAAATTATGTAACCGCTGAGAGAAATAAATACATACATCACAATACTTAAATTAGACTGCCCATTTTAACCTGTTTACAAAAATATTTCTCGAAGGAAACTGAAACGAAGTGGAGTTTGATGTATCTCACATAACAACTTTATATCTTGAATGGTCTGCATTATTTTGTGAAACTAAATAAAACTAAGGAAATATGTTTATATACATTTTATTTGCTAGAGATTATTCCAATTTTTATACGTTTATACTATAGTGAATGCAAATTAAATAAATTATTATGATTTTCAGGAAAGCCTTTTTATTTAAATATTGTTCCCGAATAGCATTACTTATTTTGACTCTGATTACCTCTACGAGCCATTCTACCCCCAAGGTGTGCTAAGATGGGAGTATTACGGTCGTTATGAGATGTTAGTAACACTCTTGGCCCACCAAAAGCTTAACATTATTTATCGGTGTGTCAGAGAGGCTAAAATAGATTGTATATTAATAGTTGTAGGCAGTTACATGCTAGAAATAACACGCAGCAGTAGCGGTAGCGAGTAGTGAAGAGTCTCTCTATATAGTTGGCAAGCTTGAAGTTACTCACGATAATTAATTATTGATTATTATACGTCTAATAACATTTGAAATCATCATCAGACGAATAATCATGCGAAGATCAAGAACCTTGATGGCAACCCTGTTTATATGTATACTATTGACTACCGGAAGTTTCGAGCAAGAAGTTTCTAAGAGTACAGCTGGAGTCAAGACTTACTTCTTGATTAGTTAGGTTATTTATATTTTTTTACATTTTACCTATTATAAATATACAATTCCTCCAAAAAAACTACCATATGTGATTTTTGAAACGTTTGACAAATTTACTGTTTGTCCAATGTAAAAGCTATGACAATAGTAACAATTTATTTGTATATACATGAAGCGTCGAATTTGTTAGTGTACTATATTATTGTTTTATCTGTGGAGACAGTATTCTACTCAAGGAGTTCTGAGTTCTGAAAGAAATTGATAGTCCATATTTCTTGAATTTGTTTGCAATCTGTTGTGCCCTTGTTCCCAAGTACGTAACTAAACTTAGAATATCTTATAGTTTCCTGTTTTATTCCTTCTATCGTTGTCCTGCTGTGTAGCTTTTTCTGGTTATCGATATTTTCGTCTCGTCTTTCTTGCGATGTCTTCTATTGTTTCTAGTTGATATCTATTAACTTGCGCAATCTTTTTTTACGGTATTTAGTTCCTTTTCCGCATTAGCTTCACAGCTGTGAGATGTTGTATGCTTGGTACAACAAAGATTTAAAGGCTGCCTTCTTGTGGATAGTTGGATGAAAAATTGCTGCTAAATCGTTTAATAGCACAAAATACAATGCTAATCAAGAAGTTATTTAACTATTGGTTTTATTTCTGTTCCATCTTTTTAAAATATGTTTTATAGCGTAATTTGTTAACGAAAAAATTATAGTTGCGCGAAAAGGACGATCTTACTGATCTTTAAAGTAGGCAAAGAATTACTAAATTCAAACATGAGCTGTAATTGCCGATAGTAATTGATTTAATTGTTTTACCTGTCATTTACATCTGGTTACGGTATATATGTATATACACACGATAGCCTATGTATATAACAAATTGCAACGTATAAAAATGTTCTATTTTTAATATTTTGGATTAATTCTCACTAGTTCGAACCATGTGAGAATACAATTAAACACAGACAACAAAACATAAACGATCACTACTTAAAATTCATTTAAACTAGTGGATATTTTATTTTAAAGACTGGCTGGGAGCCGAATTATAATCTTATAAATAAGGAAATAGAGGAGTTGGGAATGCGTAAACAGTGAATAAACACTTTTTTTTATTTTAAAAACAGAATTCTGCTTTTGAGATTTATAATTTCCTCTCGACAAAGTGTTCGTTTCCTCTGTGCCGTTCACGTGATCAACATCCTATACACACAAAGCCCAAACATGCATATGGTCTGCATAATATAACTTGTTCTGCAACAGAATACATTTACTATATATTTTACTGGCACAATTGCAAACGGAAAGAATAAATATGTGTTATGGATTTACAGTTTTACTCGTGATAAATTCAAATGAGGTTATATCTAAAAGACTGGTAGTCACTATTACAAATGCTAAAACTTTAAAAATACAAAAAAAACTAACAAAGACAACTTTTCTTCGAATTCATTAAATACCCCCGCCACAGAAAACCTGCAGCTTACGCTAATTTCCATTACTTGGTTGGAGTTTCACTAAAATATTCCACAAACATTGAGAGATCTATTTTCTATCTAAACAACATGTACTTTAATTAGTACTTAGGTTTGCTAAAAAGGAAAGGTAATATAAGTGTTTTTATTTAAATGTATTACATTTTTAGATCGCCAAATATGATCAAAATATATCATATATTACACAAGCAAACTACAATTGTTTATTTATTCTCTATAAGAATAACATAGGATTTTTTTTATTTACAGTTTGTTTTATTTGTTTCTGTAACCATTAGGCCTACAACAACCTTTTAAATAGGTACTCTAAATTATTTGTTTGATTTAAACTGTGCAAAATACTTCAGAAATAAGCTGTACAACTTTATTTTTTAGATGTAAAAATAAGAAAACCAATTTTATTCTATGAAATCCCGTTTATATAGTATATAGTACATAGTATATAGTCTCATCCGTGCTCATTCGAATATATCTATGTTTACATGTACCTAAAGGATTCAATAAAATCAAGGATTTTTACTCTAGCTATTGTGCTTATTCAGTCATCATCCTTTGAGTACCAACAATGTGGTAATATTGGTTACCAAAATATAGTTTTACTAAATTTTATATATTGATCTAAGTATTTAGTTATTTTAAATTTGACAAAATTCTTTACCACGTAGACCAGCCTCTTCTACACAACTCAAAAGACATCAAGGACCTTCCTCGCCTTTCGCTTGATCACTTGTCGTTCTGTCTCCACTTCGACCTTTTCACGTATCTTTCATGTGAGTCTTGCGTAATCATAAAACCATTCGTACTTCCTATCTTATTGCTAGATATCTCATTTCATTAATTTACCTTGCTTTGGCTAATTCTAGATTTTTTTTGTTCTGTGCATTTCAACTTTATCTATATCCTCACTTAACATGTCTTGTTTTAAATACTGGAAGAAGCTATATTAATTCTTGCACTCTACATTTGAGATAATAAATATCAGCTTAATGTTAAGATTTCGTTCGGTTCATTGTATAAAACCGATTAAAAACATTAGATGTTGAAGGATAAAAGTATTTTGAAACAAAAACCAAAAACATTGTAATGTTGTAATGTATCAAATGTTGTACAATAAGCTGGTATAACTAAATACACTTTAATGCGGATTTATGGTTTCAATTTGCGTTTTAGAAGGATATGATTATTTGAAGAAGATTGGTTCGAAAACATTTGACATAGTTCAATAAATTTTGTATTTTAGCCATTTAATCTATAAATAGGTGATTAATCTATAAATAGGTGAGGTAATACAGTATTTCAACATTATATCAACAAAATATAAACAGTACTATAGTATATCAACAAACTTTAAGTTGTCTAGAATGTTTATTGTTGAGACGTATTCCTTTGGATTAACTCATCTAGTTGCACATCTTTTTATTCTATTACAATTTTACCAATAATATATTTAAAACCGACATTTGGTTTACTGTTTATTTGTAAAGTGTTTTGGTTATTTATTTTGGCGGATTATTTAACAGTCAAATCAGATAGTATTTTTTCAGAGGGGTGATCAGGTAAACTAGTACAGCGTGGGGCTCCTGTATCTAAGGTCCTGGGTTCAAATCCAGCCAATCACCAAAGGTTACAGCCAACAGATGCCAACCCTCTAGACTTAGCCCGAAGTAATGTGTAAACAGGTTTAGGGTGAGAGGCCGGGGCAAAATACGGCATAAAAATAATGATGTTAGCAAGAAACAGTATAATAAATTATTAAAATACGCTGTAACTAACAGATTTTTCCAATAAACCGTTTTAGTTTTCGTATATTAATAGACAACAAATAATACAAAAAGAAATACTAGAAACATTTGATCTTTATACGTATCATTCGTGGCAGCTGTTGCCGATAAACTGTACACTGTAACTTCTACCGAACAGAAATAGTCAAGTATTTATAAGAGATCGCTGTCGCGGGGGATCTTTCTGTGGCCACTGTATCTACAACTCCTGCCAGATTTGAATGATGTATTTACAAACTGTTTTTACCACCGCTAGGATAGTAAAGCAGGTTAAAATCCAAGCGAATCTTTTATGAAAACTCCTCAAATACCATGTATATTTCATTTGCAAAAATCAATTGCAAAATTGTTTACAACTATATCGAATACAAGTCATACTGCAGCTTTTTTTTATAGTCCAAATTTGTACTCCTATTCAAACTATTACGTTTCTTATTAGGCAACATATGTTTAATGGCTTTTAAAGCGTAAGCGGCTCCTCTTTTTTACCTTTTAAGATAAGATATCTGGTATTTTTTACCTAACCATTTTTACAGTGTGCACTAGGCTGAAATTGGCGAATGCAAATAAACATATGTTCATGCCACTCGTGAGCAAATACTTTTTTTAAATACCCTCCCAAATATTATAAATATATACCTTTTATATGGGTTAACTTGCATTTCTGTATTTTTTTCCTGATACCAACTGTAGACGTCATCATGTGAACTGTAATACTTCGTCCACTACTGTTGCACACATAAAGTAGTTGTTATACTAGTAAAGCCAACTCGTAGTTGTTAAAGGTGTTTACTGATTATAAAATATGTTGTATTCAGTAACAAATCGCAGTGCACGTGCCCTGGAGCCAAGGAGGGAGATTTGGCCTTCAGTCAAAACGATGCTCATCTGGCCGTGCCTTCATTTGGCGACCTCGCGCGGGTAAATTAAAACAAACAATTTTAGCCACCAGATGGATATCTTGTAATATATGATCCCTGAATGAGGGAGGTCCAGTCATAATAGATTTCGTCGAATAAAGATATTTCTGTATTCAGTTGGTTATTATAATACTGGCATATTATAATATTTGGGTTGTGTAACTTTTCTATGTATCTATTATATTCTATGCTTTGTTCAGCTACAATTAGTTTTTTTCACATTTATACTTCATACTATCATACTTTAATGATTACTTGAACCATTAATTTAAATTGAACTAAACCGAAACTGCTCCACAGTAACAATAAATAATATCACCACAGCATTCTTTCACGAAGGTTTTTAGGTTTAGTAATTTTTTTAGATATTTTAGAAGATAAGCCGTAACTTAAGTATAATTATTTTCGATACTTCATTTATACAGGGTTGTACATTTTTATGTTCTAGTATCACATTATACTTTAAATGATAATTCTGAATTGCAAGTTACGCTTATTATGCATAGGCAACTTTATTTCAAACCTAAGTTTACACTTTTAAAACTAATACTTGAAAATAAAGGTACCTAGAAACATAATAAACATGCATCATCTCGTCATTTTGACAAAGATTATTGTTGTGTTAGAATTAATTCGACAAGACATAAGTTAAACTGAACTCCCGGTCCGAGCTCCAGGGTATAGGCCAACACTGTGTTAGCGTTATCTGTATGTACTTTGGCGCTGTTTAGTTTGCCTGCATATATATTGGCAATTAATATCTTATATTAGCTTAACCTATTCAATATTTCTTCGTCGAAAGGAATGATTTATATTCCCAATAAGGTTTAATCGATTGAACACATTTACAGCAACTTTTTCTCGCATCGAATGTTTTTGGAACCACTAACGATGTGAACATTTTGTATGCATATTTAATTGACGGTTTTGTTATTTTTAGAAATACTAGAGGTCATCCAGTAGTCGAAAACTCGACCAAAAATATTGTATGTACAAACTTATTAATTTTTATTCCACGCTGTAAATAAAACATGTTTTTGGAATTTCTTCCATTTGTTTTCATTTTCTATTTATATCTCGTTGTTATTTCGTCACCAGCATGACAACACAAGGCCAATATTATTATTTTTTTTAATTTAAATATTTTTTTGTTTATTTGTTTTAGTTTACAAAGGGATTCTGCACATCTGAAGGAAAAAATATATTTATACTAGTATGCGTAGATTTACCATGCAATGCTGCAATGCACGAGCTGAGAAATAAGGTTTTTAAGGAAACATGCTTACCTATTAATGTATAGATTCTCAATTCAAAATAATTCAAACTTTAAATTAATAAACATATTCACTTTTATTTTAAACTAAAAGTTTAGTTGTGCTGTCGAATTGTTTATTAAATTCCTTTTCCATTTACTTTTCCTTCATATAATACTGCGTCTATTACTAGTGTTATCATTCATGGGTTAACTGTTTATATGTTTCGTTATAATTCTAATAAATAAATATCATATAATATTTCATTATTTTGTTAACAGTAGTTTTTAATCAGCTTTTCTATAAAGTAATACAAAGGCCTTGCGTTAGACCGTAATAGTAGTTTACGCAACGATTGCGTTAAGTGAGTCTTTACGACACGAGTAGAAAATTTAAGGCACGAGCCTTGGCGAGTGCCTTAAAAACTTCTACGAGTGTCGTAAAGACTATTAACGCGAGTTGCGTACACTACTTTACCTACGACCGTTTTTTTAATTACTATCAATCTGGATTTAATTACTAACAATCACTAATGATAACTTTTTAGAGAGGTTATGTTTTCGTGTATTGTCATTGCCACTGAAAGTGATGCAACGACTTGTTGTATAATCAGCAGATTTCCTGTAATTACGTGTTTGTTAAACTTCGTTAAATATTACATTGCTAGCAGCATTCTTACCATAAATAATATTGTATCAGGTACAATTCGGCAAATATTTCATTTATTTTTGGACTTCCACCATCTTAATTAAGAATACGCGAGTATCAACATGAACAAGTCGGATCAACAATTAAATTGGTCAACTGATCAGCTGATCAGCTGATTAGTTGACGTTCGAAGCATTACAATTTTAATTCTTTTCTCTCAATACTTGAACCTCATTGGTCCGTTACCTGTGTGGATATGAGAAAACTATGCGGATATGAAATGAAACTATGCGGATATGAAAGTAAACAGCTGTAAAGTGAAACTTTTCAATTCTAAGAACTGGACTGAAATGGCTACTTTAAAAAACGGTCGTAGTTAAACTAATTTTATGATGTACTACAGTGTCTGAGTAAACTAATTCTAAAATTGTTTAAGACACAAAAAAGTCACAATCTTTTTGAAAACAGCACAGAATTATCTGTTGGTCATACGAATGCACCTGCACAAATTATAAAGAATCAATTATTCATTGATATTTTATCAATAAGTTATCCTTTAGAAAAAACAAAAATACTTGTAAACAGTGTGATGAAAGTTCTAGTTGTAATACAATTAGGCCTATCATGGTTATATGCAAGTAAAACAATTTTCAGTGGCATTATTAATAGTTTTGAATTTTAAACTCCACAGAAGCATTGCAGTCAATACTGATATCGCTGAGCGAGTAATTTAGTCTAAGGATAATTGCGATGTCGGCCAGAGGTTAGTTCTCCCTTCTCCTCTAAATTGAATCCAGAGAGGAGCCAATGGTAGCTATAATTGTTTGGGTGACTCGAATATAATTATTAGACACGTGTAACGAACAATGTCGCATACTCGTACTGTACTTCTATATTACTTCTTCTACTTATACATACATACACTTGATTTGAGGCGAGTTTTCAATAGGACAATAGTTTGTGATAAAATCTTGATATTATTCCTCAAGTAAATTTATTTTAGATTTGTAATCATTGTGGGACAAGTGATTAAGCAACTATTTCAACTAATTTCCTTATGTATAATGGATAAAAAATAATGTGATGGTTTTAAGGGTATTCTGAATTTTAGTAAAAATAAGTATTTACTCTTAAAAAATGTGGTACACTACATTCGACAGTCTTATGAAAAAATATAAAAGCCACAGTTTTAAGTGCAAACAAGAAAAACTATAAAACCCTTTTTAAAATATTTATGTTTCTTTTAGGCAATATAAATAACTCCATAAACAATGTTATACATTACACTGACAGAAATGTCCTCATTGCATTTCTTACTCAAAGCAAATTTTGTGAAAATCGTTTTAAGGCCAAGAGGCAAAAAGTTAGGAAAGTACTGCGGCGATGTAATGGTCTTCTTATTCCGCTACCTTTGTTATTTAAAGGAAGCAGAGCTATAATTTGTAAGGGTTTCTAGATTTAGTAGTTTCAGCGAAGTATTTTTTTTTCTTTTTACTTATCAGTAAAGATTTTTTTTTTATAACCAAGGATTTAAAATAAAGGCTTGATATGAGTAATCTATAATTTTATAGTGAATATTTATTAGATTATTAATTTGTATCTATTTATTATCACACCGAAGTACTTTTATCGTCCCTTCTCATTTTTAAGCCGTTTAAAACTACAAGTAGTAAAAGGTTGACCAGCTAATTGATTCTTTATCAATAATAAATAAATAATTTTTAATCTCCAGCGGTAAACCATCAGAGGGAATCATGAACTTATAATGTAGGGATTTATGATCAGAGCTAGGGTAGTTATGATTGGCATGTCTAAAAATGCTAGTTTAGTAGTTTCCTAGAACGAATAGGCCTGTGAGTAATGTAGTATTTTTCAACTTCCTTTCCTTAAGGAACCAGAACACGAAGTGTGACCAAAAAGTTTGTTGTGTGACTTAAAATAGAACTAATGTCAGTAAATTATGTTTTTGTCCTAGGACACTAGGCACAAGACCAGTATTGCTTTTCACATTAGTTCAGGCTATACCTAGAGATTGCGGCATAATCGCTTAGATAAAATCCATTAGTGGATTGGTGGGATTTGAACCCGGGACCTCAGGAACAAAAATGCCGCGCTATAACCACTAGACCAGCTTGCTCCCTCAAGGTCAGTTAATAAGGTAAAACTTGTAATAAAACTATGAACTTTTAACTTAACCTTGAATTTAAAACATGTCATTGGCTTTATGAAGGTGTTGGCTCAATAATTATCAAGAATTTTTTAGTGTTTAGGATTTAAAGTTTAATTGTGATGTTGAAGTTGATGCCTACGAAAAAGTGTCAAATTTAATCAAGTCACCCTTAATCAGTATTGGTGAGCTAGTTAGATACATAGATCAATATACAGCCACAAGAACATTTATTTGTGATTTGAAGTCCCGTTCATGTAAAAATATATGATATTTAAAAAATATCTTTGATATGATTTTTTTCCTACATTTGTGTCGAGATCGCGAGGCAGCGGGCCCCGTGTGTTGTGAATGGAATGACTATAAATATCAGTTTCCGGTAGCCGAACTCTTGCCAGCGAGACGCAGAAATGTGAAACTCAGATTCTAACGAGTGTTTCCTCGTTATACAAATCCAACATCGCAATTCTTCTTGGCTTTGTTTTTATATATTTTACGTGTTGTGGTTTTCCTCATAATTTTATCAAACGAATGCTTTATTTGGGTGTATTTAAAACTCTATGTGAAACCCATTTCGACTTAATCAAGATTTTAAAAATATCATTATACATTTTCAGGTTTTTTTTTAGTTTCGAATGTTGAGAGGAAATGTCGATCTTTTACAAGATCAACAAAACTCTGATTGACTGATGTTTATAATCTTAACAAAAATAAACGGTTGTATATTTTTTATCCACAAAACCCATGATAATTCGTTAATATTAATTGTCAGATGACAAGTTGTGCAGTGAGTGATACTGTTGGACACTACAATTATTATAATTGATTATATTGTAGTTCGTGGGGATCATGAAAAGTCAACTGGTATGTCTGTTTATGGTATAGTGCATTGTATAAGTACGCTAGCTTGTCTGTAAGCTATCTGACAGCTCGGATCAGATTCCTGTTGAGAGACTCGGGGAATGTTGGATCGCGGACCCTCAGGACTCCCCAGGCCCCAACTTGGCTCCCTCGCATTGTTTATTATAAGTTTCTAGTTCCGAATCGAGACTTTGAGCCGAAGCAAACTTTCAGAAAACTCTGTTGCCTTCCTTGTTATTCTGTCAAAGGATCATTACGATTCTACTTTACACTTACAGTTCACGCTCAAGTTAAGCTCTAATATAATCTCAACTATTATGATTCAAAATTAAACCAATACTTAACAAATTAATAGTGTTAAACAATTCTGCAATCAAATTGTTTCACTATTTCCTTATCAGTCTTAATTGAAGCTTTTAGGATACATTAGTTCGTCGATTAATTTAAATTGCAGCTTAAATTTTTATTTTAAGTCATTCCTTGGATATAAGTGTGTCTATCAATTATTTGTGAAGTAGTCACCATGTAGTTTTATTTTAATTTTTCAAGAAAATCAAATAGCTTATATTTTGACTTATGTGCCTAATAACGAACACAGCTGAAAAACATGAACGGAAACTTATTTTATTCTTACAAATTTGAATAAAAATAACAATCATAGAGATAGTTAAATGAGTCACCCTTCCTCTTGTGTACACATTCCTTTTCATCTTTTTAGCTTAAAATTATTAGATAGCACAACCCCACATACTACATCTAGTTCATAGACATAGACTAAGCTCTCATTCCTTTGTATTTGTATTAAACGCCAAGTGAGTAGTAAACCAGACATTGGGTACTTCAGTATCACGACTAAAAGAATAAATATTAACATTGATTTAGAATTGCGTAAAATTATATCCTTCATTTTTTAATTGCAACTTTTAAATGTACAGATTGCTCAGAAGTGCACTTTCCGTTTGAAATATAATTACATATTCGCTATATCTATTACACATCAGATCAAGGATTGGTCTAGTTTTCAAACGTAAGGTATAGTAAAATTATTGTGTTCATCATAGTAATTTATACTAAACAAACATTTGAATAAAATAGAAACCATAGAATAAATGAGTTTATAAAAATATTAACTAAGTAGCCTAATTGTATTATTAAGGCATATTTGAGATCATCTACACTAAATACAATATTTCGAAAAAAATATATTTCCTGTATACGCTGATACCTTGATACACATAATTTAACTATACATATAACATGATTTACAATAAAACAATAGTACTAAAATAACTGCCCAATGATTTCAACAGTAAACAATATGCGTTTCAAAATTAATAGAATTAATCTGTGTATTAGCTTTTCTTTAATAACTTTTAATCAAGAAATCTAAACGTATTAGGTACTGTAATAAACTCGAAACGTAGCAACAACATTTTCGGATGAGACAAAAAACTTTCGATTTTGTTAACCTAAATAAGTATGCAGTACAGAGAAGGTGATTTATTTTTTACTTCAAGTACGATTATTTAGTACAAGTGACAATGCTATGTGAGTTTGGTGTTGTGTACGAATATGCCAGAAAGATGGGCATGTGTCACATTTTAAATATGGAGTTGTTAGTTGAATTCAGTTTAAGATATATTTTAGGAATATGTAATGAGGAATATTTTGTTATCAGATAATATTATAGTAATCACACAATATTTTCCATCTAAGCGTAAGCATTGTCTATATAGTTTCCAGAACGATTACTGTTATGGTGTCATGCAATTAGTTCCAGATGTAGTAATTCAATAACCGTAATAATTTCTCAACAAGGCTTTATTTATAGAGTTGAACAAAGACGGCGATGGGGTCGGCAAAACAGAACGATAAAGATCGTCATATATTGAGGCTATTGTTGTACCACAATACCAGACACAATGACTTCAGCGTCTTTGGCGGTTTGTGCTTTTCTTGTATAGCAGTTCTTTTGTACGACGTATGTCGAGGTATGGTGTAATGAATGTTCATATATAGGAGTAAAAACATTAAACCAACCTCATAGTATGAGAATATAGTTTTAGGCAAGTTTCGACGATAAAAAACGTCAACATATTAATAATGCTAAAATATTTATCACCAAAATATATCTCTCAGTACGGATTATAAAGACTTGTCTAAGGGGAAGATAGCTGGTCTAGTAGTAGAGCGTGGGATGTCGGTCCCCGAGGTTCCAGGTTTAAATCCCACCAATCACCAATGGTTATTTTTCTAAGTGATAATGCCACACTATATATGCCAATCTTCAATTAATATAAAAGAAAACAATCATGGGCTGGCGCCTAGTTAAAAACAAAATCTACAAATTTTATCCTGAGGGATGAAATATAAAGTATACTTTGGCAAACACAAACACCAACTAATTCCGTATTAAAAGTGCTTTGTACAACGACATAATAGAATGGAGGTAAGCAATATAGTATTTACTGTTATGATATTACAGCAAGGTTGATGAGCTTAAACAGAGTGCAGGTCTGCAACACGTGCACAGTTTGGGTTATAAATATGGAACTAACTTTGAAGGAACCGACTAAAACAATTTTGTTAGTAGTTAGGAGAGTAGTATAAGCACGGGCGCGTGTGTGAGCCATGGACGTAATCGAATATTGTGTTAGATTTAAGCTATTTAAATGTTTCAATAAAAGTCGTGTGATGACCAAAATAATTGTATTATACTCAATAGTTCAAATATATTTTTATTGTATCGATTAATATTTTGTTTCAATACAAGTACCCTACCGTTGGAAAACATATTTTACAAACCTTTCGAAAAGAATTTACACATTTATAACTTAAAACATTTATAATCTATACATCTTTAAGCCGTTTGAATAGCTACTAAACATTGGAGATATAATATATATGTTAAGGAAAGTTGTTTTAAAACACACAGTACTTGGATTAAAAGCTAAATAAAGCGCAGAAAATATCTTCAAAACGAGTTTAGATCAGAACAATGTATTAAAATCATGAAATATATCTCTTTTACTGGCAATCGAAAGATATCTTTTTTAACAGAGGTATTTTTATACTTCAGCCTAAACAGATGAGTTTGTTATAATTTAACTGCATGCATCAATAGATAAAACCTTTTTGCTAAGTAGACACTACACGTAAGCATTAAGATTATTATAACAATTTACATAGTTTTATTATAAAACAATTCACGTATTTTACTATGAGAGAAATGCAGGTGAGGTACTTAATCTGCTACTCTACAAACTGAATGTTATATATGATTTAGATTTAACTCATCTTAATAAAAGTAAAGTACACAATGTATTTCAAACTGTTCCGGGAAGGACGAGTTCGTATTTCCTTATGATCGTTGTTCTGGCTACATTTATAAGGGAGTTGTATTAACATTTCTAGAAGAATGTGCCCATTCCTTATATTTATCCGAGGTTATAGTTCCTTTTAGGACTCCTGTATATACGTCAACTATCAGTTCACAATGAGGTACATTACCGTCAAACTGTGGTATTATAAAAAACGTAAAATTTATCACGTAAATATATTTTTACAGTATTAAACTTTAAATTTTATCATTATTTACCCTATTTGTTAAGAGGATTATTATCTATGTATTAAAAGTTATTGGTTTTTCTTTTTCGAGTCGAGTTGGCTCTTCTACCTGACCGATTTTCATAATATTGTTCTAAAATTAAAGGTATGGACGCACAGATTTGCCATCAAGAATCATCATTTATTTATCTTCTGTATAACACGACCAATAAGCACGAATTCGATCCACTCCGAACCTTTTAATTCAATTAAAGATCTATTTCATCAGTTCTAATCTACAATCAATGGTACGTAACTCTATTTTATTTAAGTTATTTTATATGTTTAGGTCTTAAAATAATCCTAGAAACAAAGGCTTTCATTTGAGATATTGATCGTTTGAATCAGTTAAGCTCGAAATACTGACTTACTCAATAAAAACGAAAATTTGAAATGTAAATTTAGATTTATTTACTCAATTCTAATTACGCTACCCTATATTTTTTATCTAAGAACCTTAAGTGTAATACCAGCTTTCATTTTAATTAGGCTATTGATTATTAGGATCAGACCTACCTAAAGCATGTAAAGCGTATAATTTAACAACCCAAATTGTAAAAAACGAGTTATTTATCGTCGATTTATAGTCAAATGATTTTGCTTGAAACTTTAACAATAACTGTTTAATGTAGTTCTTATTATTGATCACTATCCATTGAAATGGGGACGAAACCTTATATCTAAGAAACTTTAAGAAATGTGGCGTCATGCTCCAGATATTTAGTATAAGAATGATATCAATATCATTATTGATCGTTATCAATTGAGATGGGGATGCCAACTTACCTTATATCTAAGAAACTTTAAGAAATGTGGCGTCATGCTCCAGATATTTGGTATAAGAATTATATCAATATCATTATTGATCGTTATCAATTGAGATGGGGATGCCAACTTACCTTATATCTAAGAAACTTTAAGAAATGTGGCGTCGTGCTCCAGATATTTGGTATAAGAATGATATCAATATCATTATTGATCGTTATCAATTGAGATGGGGATGCCAACTTATATCTAAGATACTTTAAAGCAATAGGTCGTCATACCCCAGTTATGGTTCCACCCATCCGCCTGCAAATACAACATAAATAGTTATGTGACTTGCACTGTTACTATTAAACCATATTTTAATCTCCACACAGATAAATTTGCCTATGAAAGATTCCTGATAAATTTACAAATATTAATTGCTTACGAAAACTGGTCATTACATTCGTTTAATTAGTAGACAAAGAATCTGCTTAGTTTTGAAGAGCACCCAATACTACACTTAAAATAAACCAAACTGTTTCATATGGTAATTGAATGGCAATTTAATATTCCTGTTAGTTGGTAAATGCCTAACTGTTACGCAAAATATTAATAATTGTATAAATAAAAATCCTATGTTATTCTTTTAGAGAATAAATAGTTTATGAATATGCTATGTTTAAATGAAATTTGTTTAAATGAATATTACATACTAAGCTATCAACATTGAAATAAAAGCACAAAATGCCTGTAACATACCTCCCTTACCTAACCTTACCTTACCTTCCTTGCGCAACCTTACCTTACCTGTAGCAGCAAACACAAGTACTCATTAAATGTAAAGTTATTTAAATACGTAATAATCTGACAATGTTAAGGAAATATTTTAGTAGAAATCTAGCGAGGTAGATTTGCATTCGCTTAGTCCACAGAATTGCTGTGGCAGGGATTTTTTTTATTTCGTGGTGCTATACGAAGATGATTTTTATAGGATAGGTAATTTTCGTTCATAAAACAAACCGCACCCAAACGAAACTAATAATACGAGGACAATAGTTTTTTTTTTACTCAGTGAGCAGAATAAGGATTATTAAATCACTAACACTACAGATAGTCTTTTTTATAAAAGTAATTATAACATTGTTAATAGAAGTATAACAATTGAAATTATTTGATAACTTTGTAATAGTTCTGTTGAGATAAACGCAGCAACGAATTATATCAAGTTACGATAAATTTGTGCCTTTGCAGCTTGGTATTTCACAGTAATGGAGCTAACAAACGTAACAACAGCTTTGAATCCCGAGTTTCCATTTAAATTGATTTGCCGTTTCACTTCTAAAGCATCCTAGATTCTCTGTCATAGGTTTCATGTTATAACGTACAACTATTTCTGATTGTATAAAATTACATTTTTAGGCTTTACATAGATACAGTGTACAGGCTTTAGATACGTGAAAAAATTTATTTTGGTGTATTTATGCTTAGTGTAGTAATGCTCTAATACTTTTACTTCATTCGATGTTTATTTTGTTTTACGGTGGTTCATTTTAATTAGTTAATTATTGTAGCGTAGACGTTTTAAGACATAATTTTTAATTTTAAACTTTCTGCAATATTATCCAGAGCTTCTAAAATCAATTTTACTTGCAAAGTAACTAAATTGCGTGATCTTGATAAAGCAATATGTTCTTATAACATTTTAATATTATTTACACTTTTCAGTAAAGTTGGTTGGAACCTATTTTTCTCGAGAACTGGTTGGAACTTAATATTCTCGAGACTAATAGAAAATGTTTAAATTTTCACTTGAGGCTCCCAACACAAAACAATATTAAGTTAAATAATTATTGCACCTTAAATAATGAAGCTTTCATAAACATTTATGTTTTACACTTACTTTTACAATGCATTCTTACCTCATTTTAAAACACAAGGGTAATCCGTTACGAATGGTTGTAATTAATAAGAAAGCTACCTATGTACAAATTAACATACGACAGTTAACAATGAGCACTCCAAAGATGAAATATTTAAAAATCAAAACAAAATTGTATTATTCAATTTGTCTATATTGAATCTGCCGACAACAAGTAAAATCCTCTAAAAGAAATTTGACCTGCATTACCTGTATTTAAACGTACTTTACAAGCATTAGGGCCATAAACATAAAGAATTGTTTGAATATACAATTTCGACGTCTTTCGACGTTTTAGACCTGACAAAGTAGAGCAGTGGGCCTCTGCTTTGAATGGACGGAATGACTATAAATATCAGTTTCCGGTAGCTGAAAGCTGGCACCAATGCAGAATCGTCAAGCAATATGAGCTACCTACCTCATCGTTTTTAAACTTTCTTACTTGAAATACATCGTATGATATGTTTACTTAAGCCCCTCAGATTCTTGGTTTTTACTTGCATAAACACTGAAAAAATTAAAAAAAATGAAACCATGTCTGATTTGATTCCTAGCCATAACAAACTCTTTCTCATTTTTGGCTTAAAACACGTAAGTTTTTTTCAGTTTTGCTTCATTTTTTTGTAATTTTGTGTTCATGTTCTAAAACCTGGTTGGTATTCACCCTAGCAATGATGATACTATCCAACAAAAGGTAAGAGGATTTGGACGGTTCCCATACGAAATACGTCAATGGCGTTGAAACACAAATATATAAACCTGATGTTAAAAACTAAATTGTTTTATTGGTTGTTAATACAAGCGAGTGATGAGAATATTTTAAGAATAAAACATCCATATCACGATATAAGTAATGTTATTTCAAGTATACCAACTTGATTGTAGAGTTGTGAAGATGCACTCCCAGTTATTGGCATTATTTCTAATTTGATTTTTAAGTTTTTTGTATATTTCGTTTTGTGAAAGGGAATTACTTCAGCTTCGTATCACGTCCCTCGCACCTCTTTCGAGATGCGGGTGAGTTTCAAAGTTCACAAGTGTCATTTGCAAACAAAAAATAATTTTTTAGAATTACTTTGATTAGAAGTAATAATATCATGGAATTAAGTTTGAATGTATTATGTGATGAGTTTGGAAAAATAATTATTACTCCTTACTCTGATAGAAACCACCAAAAGAGTAACATTATGTATTGCCATTAACTCTTATGTAATTAACTCCTTTGTACAAATAAAGCAAGAGTGATGTACACGTGCTCACAGTAAGATGAATACGCAGAATACAGTCCTTTGAAACTACATAGAGAAAAATCCATTAATTGATTACAATCTATTCTCCTTTCTTTACCTACGACTACAACCCGTGTGGTGGATATGAATTGCAATTTACATTTATTGTTGTTTAGTTGTTATGGAGGTCTTAAGTAAATAATTTCCATTACCTTATAAAGGGAATATTTCAGCCCTGGTTTGTGACATTTTACTTATAAGTATATGTAATTTATAGGTAATTACTGAAGTCTGTTTACATAAACATGTCATTGATTGTTTAGTGATAACAACGAATCACCTTAATGGAATGCTTTTGACGAATTTCCCATATAGGGAATAGCTATTACCGTATGTCTAATGGTAATACCTACACCCAGGACCGATTTACTTTTTTAGTTTTGATGTCCCCAAAGGCAAAAAACACCATCCGTTAAAACCTATCTTTATAAATATTGGTGAAATTCGTTACAAGATTGCGCACCAAGAAAACCACGACTTCTTTATGCTTCTGATTTTTCTCACTCACAAATAGCAATACATTAAATTCTAACAAAGCTAATAAGATGTTTTTCAATTTTATTTTTAAGCACTTCTCTATCCCACAACTACAACAATTTTGTTGTAAATATTTTTCCAATTCTCAAATTATTATTTTTCTAATATTTGCAACATAAATACTCACAGTTTTGGTTGATAAAACAACTAAATATATTTACTTTTTATACATAGGCCTACTAACATCTCAATGGTTTGTGCTTATGGCTGTGACCTTTACTTAGACGAAATCCATACCTAAACTTCAATATATTAAATGTCCAAATATTTTACACGAAAACAAAAATCATGCAGCATCAGGACGGAAATCACCAGCAGTTTTAAGAGATAATTACTACCATCCCAGCATAAAAAGTGGGTCACTTACAACGCCAAGCGTTCAGAAGTGCTTCGTCAAGTTTGTTAGACAAACTAAGACTAAAGAGAGTCTAAAAGTAAACAACGAAAGATCACAAAGTTTTCAACAAACAGAGCAAAGATTACAAAAACATAGATGAAACGTTACTCAGTTGAGTTTATCATGAAAAATACATTCTAATAATAACTTAGTAAAATAAGTTCCTTACCATAAATTGAACTCGTTTTTAGAACACGATGCATTAAAACAATTATTATTTTTACAATATTTTCTACACATTTCGAGTTTACAATCACTAGTGAATGTCATAGCCCAGAATGTGTACGGGAAAAAATAAATTAAACCCAAAACATACAAAAAGTAAACATGTCGATTAACATTTAATCAGTTACTGATTTAAATTCCAGTTGAGTAAGAATACTTCTAAAATTAAATGACATAACATATTGATATTTGAGGAAACACATTCACGCATATCAAATGTATGTGTTATTCGAATAACTTAAAGTCAGTTACAGTTAAGAACAATCACTCAAGTAATCGTGGGTAATAAAAGTATGATGCTTCCTACTATTCAGATACATAAATACTCATATTGTTTTGATCTACGTCGTAGGGGTTATTTAAGGAGGTTGAGCAGCCATCTTGAGGCTCGCCGACCTTTGATTGAATCCATAAATATCCGTCAAAATATTCATACAGTTAGTTCTAAGTATTTTAGGAATTTTTTACTAATAACTCTGTATGTTTCTATTCCAGGAAATATTATTCGACTTATTTATTGACCTTAATTAGAAATTAGGCTGTCAACACGACATATATACTCGTTTGCTGTAATGATTTAAAAAACCTAAAGAGAGTATTGACAAAATACAACAACGTCCACTACCTGCACCGGACATTATTACAGCCATTGTATGTGTAAACAGTAGGACATAGTTAGAGTTCTATACTAACTATACGTATCCTATTCATTCTTCACATATCGCTTTACTAACGTGTATTTCAAGACTTGGCAATAGAGCAATAAGTTTCATTGAAACAGTTTGTACCATGAAGAGATATATGTTAAATTGATCATTGGCATAGCCCTATTCTGTATCTCTTCGTCGTTTTTAAACCGTAGTATAGCTAAAATTGTAATTATAGAATTATGGATTTTGTCACAATAGCCTATTAAACTATTTGCATCTTTTCAGTCTGTTTCTGAGAGAATTAAAAATGATTTTTTAGCTATCGAAGCGTTAAACATGAGTATATTTAAAATACAGAGTAAAAAACAATCAATTTCCATCGTGATTGTCAATAATAAAATAACAACAGTGTTCTATCCTATGCATTGTTAATTGTTTAAAATGCTTACTGAGAAAATAATAAAAAACAATAATCCACACAACTGTCCTTACTTATCTGACTACCCTCTCATTCTTCCGACCTAACAAGGACCTGTTAAAAATCTTGACATTGAAAATTCTTGATTGTAGAATCGGCCGATGACGTCTTATTTGTTTGGGGAAGGCAGCACATAGGGGGGGGGGTTATAATTAGGGGGGTCTTATTAGGGGAGTTCTAGTAATTAAAACTAGGCAAATTGAACTAACAAGGTTATTAATGTTCTGAGATCATTTTTATCTAACTAACTAGCTAAACTAAATTAAACTGTTTAGTAATTGTTTAAAACATCACTTATCGACAGTTAAATAATGAAACGATGAAAGTCAATCATGGAATCTGGTTTACCACCAAATTCTCAACGATTCGTGGAAAGTTTTTTTTTTTTTAAGATGCCGATTATCACTAGAAACTATCCTTATCTAAAGAGATAAAGGTTATAGAAAAGTTACACTCTAACTTAAGGAAAATAAGGTTATTCAAATTGTAATCAAAAGCTTTGTAATAATACTAAAAATAACGGCAAAGTGATTTTAAATGTATCACCTTTCTATTTCACATATAGTTTTCCTTTATTAAAAATAAAAACTGAATTAATTAGTGGTGACATAAAGTCAATACAGAAAATAAATGTGTTCGTACAATACATGTTTCTTATTATCGTGATATTTTACCCTTATACTACGATAACTAGTTATGGTATTTAATCTAAATAAAACTATATGTATGTTAACTTACGATTTCTTTGAAAGACAACCGCGTCGTCGCCCTGAGGATCGCCTCTCAGGCCCGCCACCAGGTTGAGCAGAAGAGCAAAACACACTAGGACCTCCATGGTTACTACACTCTGGCTCACATATCTACGTCTACATT
This sequence comes from Macrosteles quadrilineatus, assembly GCF_028750875.1. Lineage (NCBI taxonomy): Eukaryota > Metazoa > Arthropoda > Insecta > Hemiptera > Cicadellidae > Macrosteles > Macrosteles quadrilineatus. The sequence goes on from NW_026542608.1 coordinate 260,522, forward strand.
GGCCTATCAACACTCTACAAGACACTGTACACTTTTATATAGACTGAATTCAGTCAATAATCATCCAATTTTTTTTATTGGTCGATTTCAATTTTTTTTTTATTATGTCAAGTTTTTATCTGAAATTAAAACACAATTAATAATGCAAATATATTTAAATATGTCTTCGAGAAAGATGTATTTGTAATTTAAAATATATTTTAATGTTGTAATTATTTATGATTAAATGGTTTAGATGGCATCAAAGCACAATAAATTAAGGTGAGCCCTCGAGAAATGCGTTGAATGAAATTTAAGGTCATAAAAATGTCTTGTAAGATTAAAGTTTTATTTAAGAAGGGGTCAAGTCTTAAGTTTTTTAAGAAAGGATTGATTCAAGCATTTGATAATACGAACAAATAAAACATACCGTATAGTTATACGATTTTTAATTAAATTTTAGATTGCAAAGATATTAGATTCATTGTATTAAGTAAATCGGTTGGGTGCGCATGCCTATTAACTACATACTCTGTAACAATATTGTTCAATTATTATACAAAACAAATTTGAAATAACATCGTAAAAAGCTTTAAAAGCCCCAAAATAAGATAATATCTTTGTACTACTCCACACGTAGGATATCAACACGATGTAGATCAACAGTTCTTTATGGGAACACCTGATTCAATGTTTGATCTGAGGCTGTAGCGCTTAATGATTTCATAACAAGGCACTTGTGTGGGGCTCCAGGCTAGGTTAACACCTGATCTGCAGAGGAGTTATTTATTTTAAGCTTGTTAAAAAACACGTCAGAACAGCAATCCTGTTTTTGACCACATAGAATTGATTAAGTCAGGTTTAAACCAACCAATATCTCTTGTTGATTTAAAACTTGCTTATTTTTTATCCAAAATGTGTCCTAATGTATATTAACTTCTTGTGTACCTACTTTTATGTATATTTCTTTAAATAGTTAAATAAGTTGTTAACACTTAAAGTAGCCTGTAAACACATGCTGTTAACTACACTTTTCGTACTATCTATCACTTAACCACCTTCGTACAATGGTCGCACACAACAACAACACGCATGGTATAACACACCCGCACCACACATACATTCGTCCGTCACTGTCGCCGCCGCCGTGCCGCGCGGTCCGCGTGCTCCTGTGCGTGCGTGCGACTGGAGAGGGGAGTGTTCTATAATGAGACCTACATATCTCTTTATTAGTTGGTGTTTTGAGTTCTGAGGGTGACGAACCTGAGGTACAAAGCAAAGTCTTTATGAATTCTTTACAAATTTCAAAACGTTTCGATTTACGGTTTTATTGGTGTCCAATTGACGGTTTTGAATTGTTAGCCTACGCTTTAAAGACTGTTTGAAATATGAAAAATAGATACCCGTGCGTACATCTGAAGAATGAAATATTCGATAACGAGACCTACATGTCATTATCTGACATTTTGAGTGTTAAGGGTGACGACCTTAAAGAATAAAGAAAGGCTTTAACATTCTTAGAAAAACTCAACCTCTCGTTTATTGGCATTTGTTGGAATATGATGATTGGTTGCTTCCTGCTGTGATTTTCTTTTACTTAAAAGGCATTCTAAAGCTCCTCCAGGTGTATGTAATTAGACAAGATTATTGTCAAAATGCTTCAAATGTCATGCCATTTTGACCAAACGTAAAAAGCAATGTCTGTATCTGACTATGGAATGGGTATTTAATATCGGACATTGTTTAGCTTCTTTTTACATTTTCTAGTGTAATAAGGCGTTACCCGATTTAGGTTATTTAAACAATTTTGTGCATATTTCATATTTTGAAACGTTTGTTGCAGATATAATAAAAAAGATGCAATTTGTATGTTTATTAGGGAGAGATTCCTCAGGGAGGGTTAAATAAATCATAAGAGATTGTTTAATGTGGATTAATTAATCTTAGCTAGATTTGAAAAATGTATTTATTTTATTTTGTGCTTTGCAAAATTTTATGGTATATTAAAAATAGTACTCACAACATTTTGTTTTTCGTAGCAGCATCAATACCAATAATTTCCTTCGTTCCATTAATACAACTAGATAGTAATAATTATAACAGATAACAAATCTTAATCAATTTATTTTCCCCAAAAATTTTTTTTATTAGCATCAAATCATTGTTGAAATAATGAAATGTTTTGAAGGCGTTTCAATGTTTAATATCTTGTGGTACGTAGGTCTGCTCGCTAGGCTGCCGCTCACGCTAAGGGTGTGTCCAACCCTGGAAATGGCAATTATGGTAATTAATTGTGGGATCCGCAAAATATTGCTTTTACACTCAATATGAGCCTATGAACTGAATTGTTGTTACAATAAGCATTTTCCAGTTAGAGGACATCGTAAGTAACACATTGACATTTCCCTCTCTGTGTAAAGATGCATTTATGCTAAAACTACTGTAATAAATAAGGCAGAACTTACTGGAACCTACTTTCGACCAACAATATTTGATCAAGAAAACAGTTTTTTGTTCTCAAACGTGTCATACAAAAGAGACTGGTATCACAGGATAATTATTTATTATTAACTGTAAATTTGTTAATAAATAAAATGACAATTACTATCTATACCATTTAGATTCAATATGCATAGGCTACAGCCGAAAGTATTTTCACGGTCTTTGGTAAATTTAGTAATTCTACGTAAAACTTGTTTACTGAACTAGCAAGCTTAACATATTCATACAACGCTTGTTCTCGGCGTCTACAGTCCAAGTCAAACCTGGGGACTATATGTCTTATATATGTCTTATATATGTCTATATGTCAATATCTTACCTTAGAAGGAATAAATTATTCACAAGTATTTTAAGGTTTTACAAAAATGTTTAAATATTCTTCATAAAAAAATCTTTAAATCGCCGTTAAAAAGAAAATTAAATGTAACCCACGCTTAAAATCTAGAATTGACATGATCCATGTGTAAAATTACTCAGTAAAGTCACAAATAATCTACTTATAATGTGTTAACACATTATATTAAATGCATGTAGATTATTTCAATTTAAACACGTTTTTTGATACTTTCTGCGATAAACATCGCAAAGCGAACAAATTTTACTGAAAATAGATTGAAATTTACAGAACGGAAATTTGCCTGAAGGTTCTCTTTCCCAATTGAATTCGGAGCTGAAGCGTTTTGTTTAACGGTTTATATTTTTCCATGAACGTTATGTTTGCTAGAATGGGTAGCGTTTAACTTTACAGCGGGACCGTTCCTTACAACACGTCCACACTTACGTTTACTATAATCCAAAGCTCCGCATTAATCGTTCAGTTGGCCGTTTATTGAGAATAGTATATTTTATAATTTCCTTAAAATTTTAAATTAAAATATACACATTTTTATGTACATTTGTGACCCCGCTGCAGACGCAAGTAAGTTTGTAACTACTCACTAGTATACAGTTTGACCTAGGGTCACCTGTGTGGGTGACCCACTGCAGACGCAAGTAAGTTTGTCAAGTAACTTGTAACTACTCACTAGTATACAGTTTGACCTAGGGTCACATGTGTGGGTGACCCGCTGCAGACGCAAGTAAGTTTGTCAAGTAACGTGTAACTACTCACTAGTATACAGTTTGACCTAGGGTCACATGTGTGGGTGACCCCGCTGCAGACGCAAGTAAGTTTGTCAAGTAACTTGTAACTACTCACTAGTATACAGTTTGACCTAGGGTCACATGTGTGGGTGACCCGCTGCAGACGCAAGTAAGTTTGTCAAGTAACGTGTAACTACTCACTAGTATACAGTTTGACCTAGGGTCACATGTGTGGGTGACCCCGCTGCAGACGCAAGTAAGTTTGTCAAGTAACTTGTAACTACTCACTAGTATACAGTTTGACCTAGGGTCACATGTGTGGGTGACCCGCTGCAGACGCAAGTAAGTTTGTCAAGTAACGTGTAACTACTCACTATTATACAGTTTGACCTAGGGTCACATGTGTGGGTGACCCCGCTGCTGTTGCCGGTAAATGTGTCAATGACAAATGAGCCATCACTCCCCTATAGGGGCGCGGGTGCAAGGTCATGGCGTGAATCACCATTTCCACCCTCACTATAAACACCCGCCTATTGCTTCTCTATACAATTACTTCTTTTGTTCTCGAAATCTGACAATTTGACAATAAAGGCAGATGTTTCCCCTGATAATCCTTAATCTGTGATCTTTGGCAGCAGTTTTTAGTTACAATGGTGATTCTGTTTATAATCAAAACGATTACATCGCATCGCAAATCAAGTACCTAGTTTCTTTGAATCGGACATTTAATTAATTGAATAATTTTCCACGTACATTTTTATTTGACGTTAACTTAATTTGCATTCTGTATTCATTTATTACACCGCCTTGCAATTCAAAACGAAGAATTATTTGAATCGGAACGCATAAGCAGCTATTTGAACCACGCTCAACAATATATAAACTACTGTTCTACAAATGTCACGGTTTGTATGACCTAATACACAGCGGAACAGGTCGCAAGTCATTGAGTCTCCACGCTTGGTCGCGTCCACAGTTCGCTCCGCTCCACTGGCTTCAACCCTTCATAATGGATTTTATCGGCTATTAGCAACATACAAATTAGTTTTATCACAAAATCGGTTACGGTTTTAATTAACACAGCTTTCTTCGGAATTAGCACATAAAATGTTGTTTAGAGTTATTATCTAGCAATACTGGTGACATGATTAATTGTTCTATACGAGATTTAAATGTTTGTTTGTTATTAAAGACTTAATTATGACTATACATTTGATTCATTTGGTATATTATGGGGGTAAATTTAAATAATAAAAGATACGTAACATGGAACAGTAACACTCTATAATTTTGAAAACTGGCCAAGTAAGTTTAGAACAATTTTGATTTATTATATATTTGGCATGACAGTTAGTACAACCATTTTCCTTTTTATGCACCAAGATGATTATGTGTTTGAGGTTTGCTCACTCAGAGCATAAGGTGTTTATAGAAATGTTTGTTTGAAAACTCAGAATGAGGTGGACCGTCTGTCTAGACCATGCCAATCTGAGTAAAGTAACAAACATACGCTTTCAAAACCAATGTTTGATAAACAAAATGTCTAGTTCAGGAATTTAATCACACTCGCCTTAACATTAATTTCTGATACTAGCAATAATACAATTTTTTTAAATTTTTCCATAGTACCTCAAACCCTTGGCTACTCAAGCCCAATAATAAAATTTTACCTAAGTAGTAAATATCTAAATTTTGGGAATGGCGTTAGATGTCTTAATCATATGTAATTACGTATTTATATGAGCCTAATATGAGCTTGTAAGTTGTAATAGTACAATTCCATCACTAGGGCCTAAAGTGACTCCTTTCGACCCCAGTTCAAGTTTTACGATCGAGGCGAAGCCGAGGTCGGAAAATGAGTGAGGGTCGCAAAGACACTTTTTGCCCATGCGATGAACTACATTTTTTCGTCATATTGCACCATTATTTGGAAAAAAACTATGTTACACAACTATAATCGTTTTTATTTCAATATAAAAGGTACTCCAAACTATTTCTAAATTGTTTTCAATTTAATTTGCTAATTATTAACAAGAATTCAAGAATAAGCTCAAACCGATCAAACAATCAAAACATAATTTTGATGAATGCAATTGTTTTCAGTCGAAATTTCCAACCAAGTTGACAACAGCAGATGTTTAATCCCTAGGGAGTACAAGATCAGCTGTTGTCGACTCGTTTGGAAATTTCGATTGTAAACAAAATTATCGCATGTATCGGAAGTAAGTATTGCTTGATTAATCGATTGTAGTTAATTGTTGCCTCATTGAAAATTGTTCGACATATCGATAGTATGATGTATACTAACACAATTGTAATAGAAGAAACAATTGAATCGCTAAGTAAACAGCTGCTTGTTTCCATTAGCAAATTTAATTGAAAAAAGTTAGAAGTAGTTTTGAGGGGTTATCTTTAAAAGAACACTATTTTGGTTTCATAAAGTAGTTTGTTCAAATAATGAATGGTGCAATATGACGGGGGAAACGTCTTTTCAACCCTTGCTCATTTTCTGACCTCGGCTTAGCCTCGATCAAAAAACTTAAGGCTCGGGTCGAAAAACTCACTTTATGCCTGTAATGGACGCGTTGCAGAAAGTCAACAGTCCCGGAAGGTCAAATAATTTATACCTGTGCCGCTAGGTCAAAAACTACAATGTTTGCAGTGTCTGTAGATCAAAAATCCCAGTAAGTCAAACAGTACAGTCCGAGCTAAAAACGGACGCGTTGCAGAAAGTCAACAGTCCCGGAAGGTCAAATAATTTAAACCTGTGCCGCTAGGTCAAAAACTACAATGTTTGCAGTGTCTGTAGATCAAAAATCCCAGAAAGTCAAATAGTACAGTCCGGGCTAAAAGTTTAGTCTATTTTAAAGCAATTGACTTATTGGGAATTTGACTTAATGCAACAGCAGTTTTAATATAACGAAATAAGATAAAATATAAGTTCAGTTTCGCTGAGTCAACAGTGCCGGAAGGTCAAAAGTATAATCTGTTAAAAACAACGATAGTCCTCTCGACGCATGTCTTCAATAATTTCGTGTTTTGGTGTTCTTAAAGTTGTGCTAAAATTTTGAAATTTGGCACAGAGCTTCTTGGTTAGTCCTACTCGATGACTATTTTGTTGGAACTTTAAACTATTTACCGATCTAATTAATAAAAAATGATTTGTATGGTGAAATAGTTTTAAATCGTGATTTCTAACATGAAAAAGTTAGCATGCGAGATTTTTTTTGGGTTAGAGAGGTTTTGTCTGTGGCAAAGTTGTAGCCAAAAGTGTAATGCGTAAAATATATTTTTTTGAATTTTTTACTATCAGTGGTTCAGTAGATAACTTGGGTTGAAGAGGACGGCAAATGTAGCATTTCGCAACGCATGGAAAGAACTACATCGTACGATGCGACTGCTGAGTGGACTTTTAATTTATCTAATTTAATTTATCTAAGGACAAGAAAAAGGTGAATATACAGATCACCAGTACATTCATATTATTTATAAAACATCTTTCTTTATTACCAGCTAACATTTTTCACTTATAAGAATACATCATAAACAGGGTGTTAAAATAAGCGGGGAGATACTTTACCTAGTAATTCCTTGGGTCAAAATAAACAGAAAATCAAGGATAACATTTTTTCCAAAATAATTTCGTTAACCAGATATCCGCCATTTTGTATTTTTTACATACAAATATTTATCTTTGCACTTTTCCAACCGATGTTTATCAAACTTGGTATGTATGTTAAGGTAGGAGAGACCCATGTTATAAACAAAGATTCATCTCGATTCACCCTAAAATTTCAAAATTTAACACTTAACTACAATATAATACACTCTACTACACCACAATATTTACGTATCACCATAAATCTTTAACAAAATAAAACGTTAACATTTTTAAAAACCAAAGTAAATCAATATAATATTTCTTTTTTGAAAAATATATTTAAAAAACAGGCGATGGTAAAATAACGACAGGCGAGTTTCGATCTGGGTGTTTCAGGTTTGAATCTAGGAGGATTTAACATTAATTAACATTAATGTTTAATCCTCCTAGGTTTGAACTGATTGAGAGGAATACATGAAACCGAAGGGGGGAGGTAGCAACAAGTGCACTAGTATTTACTAGTGTCCAATTACAATTTGATGGATTTAACCAAAACCTTTTCTATTTCACTTATTTTCAGCTGTTAAATTTCAAACGATACGTTTTAGCGACATCATTAACGTTATTATCATCATCCTCGTTTGAGTTTGGGTTTGCAGCAATGTATTTTTATGAATAAAACCTTTAATTTGATACCAAACTTGACCTCTGCTGCTATTAATTGACTGTATGCACTATTAATTAACAGCTGTGTCTAAGGATTATGTCGGCCTTAGTCACAAACAGGACAACAAGATCGCTCCACTCATCCCACACTCATCTCCATTCATACTTGGCTTAAAATGCATACATTTTGTATGGTCGCCATTTCAAAGCAACATGGCTACATTATCAATGACAAACGTGGAAAACCTTATACGAGTGTGAGTAAGTCCGAAAACAACTCTAAAAAACAATAAGCAATAAATTGCAAGAACCGTTGCTTATATCATTGGGTATACACGTATGTACTGACGTGTATACTCAATGCTTATATCGAACAAATGTACATCGTTAGAATTTCCATTTGTTGTTCCATTTAGTTGTGTGTCCATTAGTATAATAGTTTAGTTGACTCTTTTAAAGTCAGCGGAAATTGTGACTGTTATTACCCTTGAAATAATGTTTGTGTAGTACTTTGCAATCCTACCAATGCTTATAGAATCATACGATTACAATTTTCTGGCTAGAATATGTCGCATAGAGTGGTGACTACTGTATCTTTTTGGTTTGCTTGTAAAACAGGATCAACAGAGATTTTCCATCGACTTAAACAATACGATACTCTCAAACTGTTCATTGCTATAACAAACTATCACACAGTTTGATGAATATTTGTGTGTAAACCACATACAGTACACCTGTAGTCTATCTATTTTTCCTTTTATTTTTCCAAGACTTTATAGAAAATCACGCATTACGTGATCAGTGAAGAAAGGTGTCAACCTTGTTTTATAGGTAAAGAAGAACACTGCTTCATGTCAGAGCATTCAGTTATCTTTCAGTTATCATTCAGTTTACCAAATATTTGGTGAGAATTGTAAATGCTAGTCGACCTGTACCTACCCTTCTACCTGTACGTAAAAAGAAATGTACTGTACACTGTTTAAGCTCGTCAATTGTACTCTGGATGAATGGGCAAGAGATAAGAGGGGCCCAATCAGCTGTTTGATAACGGTATTCGTGCGGTTTACTATTTGAGTTTCCTCGTTCATTATAGGCTTTATTTCTGCATAATACAACCGACTTGCTTGCCCGTAAAATATTTGGGATTGAAACTGTTTAATAGTAATAGTATTCATTAACGTATTATTATTAAATTTCTTGTTGTCCTATTATTCAACAGCGACTCGAAAACCCTTGTTTCTCTGTAGTACAGCAATATTGTTACGCACAAGTATTAAGATTGTTTAATACTGACATTGCATTATTATATTTTAATTTGAGCCTAATTACGACGGTCTACGTACACGTTATTAGTGATATAGTAACATTGTTTATTATCATATTGTTGTATTACACGAAAGACATTAATTTACGACGATCCTTCGGCTTACATATTATTGGATCATTTGTTTACGTATCACGATTGTAAACGTTGATTGTTGGGGTATAATTTTAGCGATTTAAATATTATACAGAGCACCTACGGTTAGGAACAAACTCCTACAACAGTTTTATTGTTATTTAACATACTAATCAACAATAACGTTTGCCGCCAATTGTATTAAATCTAATATGGGTCCTTGGAACCTATTTTTGTTAGTTTGGATGTACTATCTCTTCCCGATGGTGTAAGTGCTGACTGAGCCAGAAGACAGGCAAAAAACAGCCTTGCAAGAACAACGACTCATCCGTGCCTACCACGACCACTCCCGCCGTTATCACCGTGACACTGGCATACTACACCCAAGGCAATAGTTTTAGCATAGATTTATCATTAACTTTAGATACTGCAAGTAGAGATTTCATTTAAGAGAAACAGATAAAGCATTGACTTTGGATACTACAAGTAGTCATCCCATTTATGAGAAACAATTATACAATTGACTTAGTGGACTTGTAGGAGACATCTCAATTACGTGAACTATATTTAGCATTGACTTTGCAAAAGTATTGGATTACAGTACTATGATAGCTCCGCTCAAAATTGCAAGCAGACAACTGCATTGTACACCTAGTACATATAAGTACACGCAAAATAATGCAAGGGACCTTGAAAGAAATATTGGCAATGAATTTTTCATAATGGCAGAAAATAATTACAGTACAAAGCACTGTGGTGCATAATCAACACAGTAAATCAATGAAAAAAGAAAAAAGTTCAAAATCTACACATTTCTTTCTACATCTATTATTTCTTACTTTACAAAATCACCGAAACCACGCTCTCCTCGTGTATAGATATATTGTGGGAACTACATCTGCCCTAGGTTGAATTAGCATAATAGCGCAAGTTTAAATGAGAACAATTGTATGACTAAAACTAGTAAAAATAATTGATTTGGTAACTGATGACGTTGTTTAGACCTATCAGGAAACTACACTCCTTTACCACGTAAATATCTAACATAGTTTGTACCTCTGTGATTTCGTCTAATCATATTCAGTGATTCATTATTTACATAGTTTGACTTTTTCGTAGGCCTGGTTGTAATATAGCTTATGTCTGGTTTTTCATAGGTGTTGTCGTTGGTTATACAGTAGTACTTGCACATATTCGCGCCTTTTTTAATCCCGCGCTTTTATCGAGTGCGTTGACATTGACTAGTTATTCCAACTATTGTCATCAGTTTCTTGTTCTGTAACACACATTCTAATCCTGATGTATCCCTCACTACATTTCCGCCTTGAACTGCATTATTTGACGAGCGTCTGGTTTAAATACATTAAACGATTTACAAGCTACATTATGAAATATTCATAATGTACCTTGCAAATCGATTAATAGATAGTCTACTAACTAATTTACTCCCTACAAATAATTAGGTAATACATTATTTAATACAGTGATATCAATGACAAATGTATATGATACTTTTACTAATACAATATTCTTAAATTTATTACACCTATTTGCAAATGTTTCAGCTACCTTGTCCACAGTAACATTTACATTCGTGTAGTTCTTGACAGAAGACTTTAATACAAAACTAGATGTATGTCTCTTGGACTTGACATAATTTCAAAAAGAAGTGATATTGTATACAACTCACAACAAAAATCAAATAGTTAGTATACGCTGTCCTAATTGTTATTTTTACTTCCGATTTTATAGTTGTAAACAAGGCAATAATGGTGGTTGGAAAACTTAAGTTTTTCGCATACTTGTCTTAATTTACAGATTCGGTTGCATCCTTTGTTAACCAAAAAGGATATTTACATTTATTGACAAAATAAAACTTAGACTGATCGATGATTATAAATTCGATGACAACTGCATTTACATCACCATACTTATGCAAATAGGTCCAAAATAAATCTCTCATAGACAATATAACTTATAAAGACCGGCCTCTGCAGTAATATGGTTTACCGTACTTATTAATTGCGTACTTATTAATTTACCTTACTTATTAAAAAATAGCAAAGTGCCGAAAATTACCAATTTGTGGGTAAACCAAAGTAATCCAACCTAGCTTACTCTAACCTAACCTAACCTAACCCATGCTTAGATCAGCAAAGTGCCGAAAATTACCGATTTTGGGTAAACCCAGCTTAGGTTAGGGCTGAGGAGCTCAGCTAAAGGTTATTTTAGGGAGTCCTTGGAGGCTAGTGGCCATTTTGGATAATTTCAAACAGCTGCTGAAGAGCGATTTATCGTCCAAAAATATTTTTTCAAACACCAAAGTGATTATAATTTAACATCGAGTATAGTGTGAGATTAGAAATGTTCTTTGTAGTTTTTTATTGTTCTCCAGTGGAGTCAATGAAAGCTAACAGCCATCTTGGATTTGTCCCCCATAAGAGCGATGTTAATTACGTTAATTTCAGACAGCAGCTGGAGATTTATTTACAGTCCAAAAATATTTTTTCAAACATCAGAGTGATTGTAATTTAAATATCTAGTATATTGTTAAATTATAAATTGTCTTTGTAGTTCTTACATTGTTTTATGAGTTACAACGTCTAGGCTCCAAGGACTCTTTTACACTCTTTTATTGACACTTACCAGTCAAATGTGGCGATATTAATGATTTATAACGCTTTTAACGATTTTCAAACGTGTTTTTCGTGGTGAAATATGTGTTTGCTGAAAAAGTGCAAGAGGAAAAGAAGTTTGAAATGACTCGAATAATAAAAAATAGGCTTCCATTAAAAGAAAAAAAGATCTTTCAAGCGCTTATAATCGCCGATTTCTAAAGCTTTTCTCGATTTCCAAACGTGATTTTCAGGGTGAAATAGTCGTTTCCCCCTAAAGTGCCAAAGGAAAATAGCATAATTTTGGTAGATAAGGTAAAAAATGCGATAAAACATAAGTAGTGCAAGTTCAGTATTGCCTCCTGGATTTCACCAATCACGTATTCAGACCCTAATTCCAAAATTTAGTTAACCTTGCGCTGGATTTTGAGATAAATATTGCAAACCCACAACGGACCTTTCCAGTTCTTGCTTATCTTTACCGCATATCTCTCTTATCTCCAAGACTACAGACTGCGCAATGAAGGAGGGTCTCGTGCCTATGCCTAATCTGACGAAGAATGAGCAAGAGCAATCGTACATTTGTTTTTTTAATTGTGGTGTAAAACTTTTTAATTTATGTTTAGATGTTATTTAATTTCTTGTTATGTGAGTTTGAATTTAGTATGGTAGCCATTTCAGAAGAAAGTATTAAAGTAATTTGAGATGTTAAGATTATGAAGAAATGTCATTTCTTTAACAGAAATACTAAGATAACTTCTCAAAATGACTTCTAAATTGTTATTTATTTTGCTAATGCAAACAAGCATCTGTTTAGTAAATATAATTAAATTATTTCGTTTATTACGATTGTGTTAGTGTATATTACTATCGATATATCGAACTATTGACAAGAATGCCACATTTAGCTACCCCATTCAGTTTTTCATATTTAAAAATCATATCTTACAAACAGAACTTTCCAAATTAAACATCAAAATTATTTAACTGACCTTTACCCTATAGAATAAGGAATCCCCAAAGGAAGCGTACTTGAACCATACTTGTATATTCCCTTTACATCGGACCTACCAGAAATTGTAAATACTATCGTTGCCACATTTGCGGATGATATGACCATTTTATCTGTCCACGACAAACCGGTTCAAACTACAGCAAATTTACAGTTAAACTTGGATGAAATTTCACATTGGTTTAAAACATGGAGGTTCAAAATTAGTGAAAATAAATCAGAAAACATTACTTTTACCCTAAATCTGGCTACATGTCCTCCAGTATCCATGAACAATATTTACCACCCTAAAGTAACAGAAATAAAATACTTGGGCATGCACTTAGATGCAAAGCTTAATTGGAAGGCACATATCTGGACTAAAAGACAATATCTAAATTTTAAAATAACTAAGCTTAATTGTCTTCTTGGATCTAAATCAAAACTTAGTACACAAAATAATGTTACTTTGCAGAAAAGTTATAAAACCAATTTGGACTTATGGGATCCAACTTTGGGGATCATCAAGTACATCAAACATTGAAATTTTTCAACGATACCAATCAAAATTGCTACGTAAAATTGTCAACGCACCTTGGTTTGTTACTAACAGAACACTTCATAATAATCTTAGAATTTGAAAAGTCAAAGAAGAAATTACAAAATCTAGTGAAAAAAGATAATCAAATTGGAAAATCATTCAAAATCGTCTTATACAAAACAACTTTTGCAAAACTTATGACAGCTAGCCTGACCATACTACTGGAACGAATTACACGCGGTTGGTACCAAATGAAAGATATTTTCCTGTAGATGTGATGAATCCCTTTATAAATAAAAAATAGGCTCAAAAATAAACACAAGAAACGAATTTAAAATTTTAAAAATAACTTGGGCCGTATGGGTTGCCATGTAGGTAACGAAATAACAACTAAATGTAAACAGAAAATAAAACCAAATAGAAGAAATTCCATTTACATGTCTTATTTATAGCATAGGGTAAATATAGATAAGTTGGAAAAATACATACTTTTGGTCAAGTTTCTGACCACAAGGCGAGCTCTCATCTTGCACTAAATTTATTGGACAATCACAACACCATTTACGACATTTAAACCTCCCATTCAGATTCGGCTGTGTTATCAAAATTATCTTTGTCAGCTAGTGTTGAGAGTGGTAAATCACTATACTTTTAACGTTGTATTATTGTTAATGTATTTGCTTATTTTTCTACTTTTGAAACAGACTGTAAATTAAATAAAGTTGAAACCCGATTAAGCTACAACCCATTTAATAGTATATTTCGTACCTAGGGCCAAAAATAAGGTTTTGCCGGCTCGAGATAGTTCGACTTCGTCTCGATCGAGAGCTGCAAAACCATTTCGGTCCGTGGTACGAACGCTATTTTGCACCACACTATACCCTATTGCCACTATTCACCTCTATAATAATGCACACTGATGGTTAGCACAACTACAACTTTAAGGTTATGTGAAGAAATAATTCGAGGCATCAGCAAAAATAAAAATAAATTGTTGCTAGGCAACGGTGACAATAAAATAATTCTATGGATACTGATTGTGTATTTAATATGCATTCATGTTTTAAGTAAGTAAGCGGGCAGCTAATTTTGCGGCCCTAGGGACCAGCGACCACAGAATTAAAATTAAAATTTTAATTCTGTGGTCGCTGCTAGGGACCTGCTCGGTCCCCGAATAACGATGACAGCTGGCATGGCCAGCAAAACGTAACTTTCAGCCACCAATTAACGTATGTAAAACCACTAAAACATCATAGTGTGGTGAAAAAAATTATACATACTTTCGATACAATCGAAGCTCACAACTGAGTTTAAATCAGCTGATTTTCACTTCCTAGGGAGAAAATAGTGAAAAGACCTACTTTAAGCTCTTTAAATACGGCTGTTTTTGCTGCAGTATGACTCAGCGTTTGCAGTATGCTTCAGTGTTTTAATAAATATTTGATAGTTAATTTGTCGATAGTGTAATGCAGGTTAATCTTATATAATTCATTACAATGATCAACCACCAAAACACATACTTCAGATTCAGTTAAGCCTAAAATTATTCAAAGATCCCGTGGGTGATAACATAGGTACCAAAAAGATATTTTTTAGATTTTAAGATGAAAAATTAACTGATGAAGAAGCGGATGAAGCAACAGTCTGATCTAGAGTTAAGTTCACAAGAACAGTGGGAATGAAGCTAGTAATTAAGTCTAGTAATTAACGGTAGTATACAAAATACGAAACGTGACATTGGATTGGGCCGTTGAGTATTTTGAATACAATAGGGGTACTCGTCAAACAGTTAAATATTATTATTTCTATGAATTTAATGGGTAACTTTAAAAGATTAGGTGGAATTTCTAACAATACTTCACCGTAATCAGCAGCAAACATACATAAGGAATTCCAGTTATTACAACAGACGCTCTGACAGCCCATCAACATAAGACCTGCAGACGGGTCAACGAATATGCTGAAAAAAATAACGAGATAAGTGAGTGTTAAAGTGACTATTTATATCCGGTCGTCATACGCCACGAGACATTCCGTCAGTGAATGGGAGGCCCACACAAGGGTGAAGATCGATAACGCGCTGCATTTGGAATGGAATAAATTGCACAGGTCCTCGAAAAGTACTAAATTCTCGAGTCCCGAAAAAGTTAAGTCCCCAAAATGTCTTATACACTTACATATATATGAATTTGAACGGATGGTGTTTTTGGCCTCTAGGGACTCAAAACGAAAAATTACATCGGTCCCGGGTCCAGGTGTTCCCATGAGTTATACGGTAATAGCTTATTCCCTATATGCGAAATTCGCTAAAAACCTAATAATTCTATAGAATAACAAGCTGTACCCGCTGGCTTTGCCCCGTTAAACTAATTAATTTTCAAGATTAGCTCGTTCGCATGGCTCAATCAAGTCCTGGTTGAAGTTCGTTCGCTACGCTCTCTCACCTTTAGGTTGGAGCTCGTTCGCTGAGCTCACTTGCCTTGGGGTTAACTCACCTCCAGGTTGAAGTTCGTTCGAAACGCTCACTCAGCTTTTGGTTGCAAATTAGCTGTTGTCATAAATTGTTAAATTGACACAGCTGTTATGATTCATTAATTCCTTTTAAATATGAAAAATCATAAGGTTAAGATGGGAAACTCCAGAGCCACTGGGGCGGAGCCCGAATGCCCGATCATAATAAAAACTACTTAGTTTTCCTATTTAATGCCCAAAGAATCGGTGTATCGAATTTCAGCCTCCTAGGTAAATGGGAAGTGGGAGAATTAGTGATGATGCGTGAGTGAGAGTGAGTGTGTCAGTGAGGGCTTTGCCTTTTATAAGTATACATAGCACATTAAACCAGCTGTTAGTTAAAACAAATTATATTGGACTAAAACAAATCGATGATTACAAAGAATACTTTAAAAAATAATTTGAACATCCTACTACTGTATTTTACTATGCACATTTAATTAAACTGCCATCCTCGTACCGAAGAATTAAATGTATCAATGGTCAGCATTACACATACATAGTATAAATAAGTCAACCATAAGTATGTATTTGAATTTTCTTCCAAATGCTGAATTTGTGTCACAAATACTGAATGTTACAGCTGTTATGTTAAGCAAATTATAATGTACTAAAAGCTAGCTAGAAGCATTGACTTATTGGAGAAGGTTAGCATCGGCTGCTAGACTTTTTAAAAACTAAAACTTAATTTATAAAAAACTGGGACATTAATTTTAAATTATGGCTTTGAAATTATCTAGTTCTCAAAATTGTCTTTCTTTCAACACAAAACTAATAAAAATCCATCGACTGGTTGATTCAGAATCGTGAAAAACCCCCATTTACGTTATAATAATATATATGATAGTTTGGACAGGTTTCAACCCTTCCGTGGCGTAATACATTACACAGTTTATATGTAACTCATAAAATAGTTCTACAATTAAATGGATCTCGTTTTACAAACGTATATAATAACCAGAAATGTTCAGATCGTCCTTGCGTGTATTTTATGCCACAAATTTTGACGAAAGGCTTTTCATTACATAAACTATACCTATTTACAGTGTTGACCAAACAGTTGGCAAGAAGCATTAATAAATAAGCTATGTACCAAATATGATAATTTTAGCTCTATTCTAATTATGACAAAACACGAAGTAACTAAAAGCGAGTTTTGTTGGTGTAGTAAGCGTTGCAGGAGGTCTACTTTACACTGAATCGACGTTCACTTTTATTGCTTTTGATCTTCCGACACTTTTGACTCAGCGAAACTGAACTTGTATTTTACCGTATTTCGTTATATTAATCCTGCTGTTGCATTAGGTCAAATTCCCAATAAGTCAATTGCTTTAACATAGACTAAACTTTTAGCCCGGACTGTACTATTTGACTTTCTGGGATTTTTGATCTACAGACACTGCAAACATTGTAGTTTTTGACATAGCGGCACAGGTATAAATTATTTGATCTTCCGGGACTGTTGACTTTCAGCAACATTCCCTGTTAAAGCAATTGACTTATTGGGAATTTGACCTAATGCAACAGCAGTTTTAATATAACGAAATAAGATAAAATATAAGTTCAGTTTCGCTGAGTCAACAGTGCCGGAAGGTCAAAAGTATAATCTGTTAAAAACAACGATAGTCCTCTCGACGCATGACTTCAATAATTTCGTGTTTTGGTGTACTTAAAGTTGTGCTAAAATTTTGATAATCGGCACAGAGCTTCTTGGTTAGTCCTACTCGATGACTATTTTGTTGGAACTTTAAACTATTTACCGATCTAATTAATAAAAATTGATATGTATGGTAAAATAGTTTTAAATCGTGATTTCTAACATGAAAAAGTTAGCATGCGAGATTTTTTTTTGTTTTGGGGTTAGAGAGGTTTTGTCTGTGGCAAAGTTGTAGCCAAAAGTGTGATGCTTAAAATAAATTTTTTTTGAATTTTTTACAATCAGTGGTTCAATAGATAACTTGGGTTGAAGAGGACGGCAAATTTAGCATTTCGCAACGCATGGAAAGAACTACCGGTACATCGTACGATGCGACTGCTGAGTGGACTTTTAATTTACAGTTCTAAGAACAAGAAAAAGATGAATATACAGATCACCAGATGAATATACATCATATACAGAGTATTCATATTATTTATAAAACATCTTTCTGTATTACCAGCTTACATTTTTCACTTATAAGAATACATCATAAACAGGGTGTTAAAAATAAGCGGGGATGAGATACTTTACCTAGTAATTCCTTGGGTCAAAATAAACAGAAAATCAAGGATAACATTTTTTCAGAAATCGTTTCGTTAACCAGATATCCACCATTTTGTATTTTTTACATACAGATATTTATCTTTGCACTTTTCCAACCGATGTTTATGAAACTTGGTATGTATGTTAAGGCAGGAGAGACCCATGTTATAAAAAAAGATTCATCTCGATTTACCCTAAAATTTCAAAATTTATAACACTTAACATATATAATATACTTTACTACACCACAATATTTACGTATCACCATAAATCTTTAACAAAATAAAACGTTAACGTTTTTAAAATCCAAAGTAAATCAATATAATCTTTCTTTTTTGAAAAATATATTTTTAAAAAAGGCGACGGTAAAATAACGACAGGCTAGTTTCGATCTGGGTGTTTCAGGTTTGAATCTAGGAGGATTTAACATTAATTAGGTAACATTAATGTTTAATCCTCCTAGGTTTGAACTGATTGAGAGGAATACATGAAACCGAAGGGGGGAGGTAGCAAAAATTGCACTAGTATTTAATAGTGTCCAATTACAATTTGATGGATTTAACCAAAACCTTTTCTATTTCACTTATTTTCAGCTGTTAAATTTCAAACGATACGTTTTAGCGACATCATTAACGTTATTATCATCATCATCGTTTGAGTTTGGGTTTGCGGCAATGTATTTCTTTGAATAAAACCTTTAATTTAATACCAAACTTGACCTCTGCTGCTATTAATTGACTGTATGAACTATTAATTAACAGCTGTGTCTAAGGATTATGTCGGCCTTAGTTACAAACAGGACAACAAGATCGCTCCACTCATCCCACACTCATCTCCATTCATACTTGGCTTAAAATGCATACATTTGTATGGTTGCCATTTCAAAGCAACATGGCTACATTATCAATGACAAACGTGGAAAACCTTATACGAGTGTGAGTAAGTCCGAAAACAGAGTAAGTCCGAAAACAACTCTAAAAAACAATAAGCAATAAATTGCAAGAACCATTGCTTATATCATTGGGTATACACGTATGTACTGACGTGTATACTCAATGCTTATATCGAACGAATGTACATCGTGAGAATTTCCATTAGTTGTTCCATTTAGTTGTATGTCCATTAGTATAATAGTTTAGTTGACTCTTTTAAAGTCAGCTGAAATTGTGACTGTTATTACCCTTGAAATAATGTTTGTGTAGTAATTTGCAATCCTACCAATGCTTATAGAATCATACGATTACAATTTTCTGGTTAGAATCAAGGCTATTAAAAAGAAAAAGAGGTTGCCTCAGTCGCGCGTATGACGTCACCCTCCGACCCGGACGGTGCTGCTTTTAATTCACACAGCTGTCACCTGTCAAGTACTTTGTTATTGTTGTTTGTTTTTCATTTATTTATTTGTAAACAGATCCGGGTCGGCGGGTGACGTCATACACGTGACTATGTCGCATAGAGTGGTGACTGCTGTATCTTTTTGGTTTGCTTGTAAAACAGGATCAACAGAGATTTTCCATCGATTTAAACAATACGATACTCTCAAATTGTTCATTGCTATAACAAACTATCACACAGTTTGATGAATATTTGTGTGTAAACCACATACAGTACACCTGTATTCTATCTATTTTCCTTTTATTTTTCCAAGACTTAATAGAAAATCACGCATTACGTGATCAGTGAAGAAAGGCTGTATCCCATGTGTTTTATAGGTAAAGAAGTAAAGAAGAACACTGCTTCAGGTCAGAGCATTCAGTTATCATCAGCAATTGTAATTCCCGAATCTTAACTGAATCAATAGTCAATTATGTTAGGGTTTGTTGATAATTTATAATGCACTTTACATGCTCCATTTGATAGTTTATAATAATTTACTCGGAATCTATAAGACACCTTTGGCTTGTATTAAATATTGGGTTGGGCCGTTTAGTATTTTGAATACAATAGGGGTACTCGTCAAACAGTTAAATATTATTATTTCTATGAATTTAATGGGTAACTTTAAAGATTAGGTGGAATTTCTAACAATACTTCACCGTAATCAGCAGCAAACATACATAAGGAATTCCAGTTATTACAACAGACGCTCTGACAGCCCGTCAACATAAGACCTGCAGACGGGTCAACGAATATGCTGAAAAAAATAACGAGATAAGTGAGTGTAAAGTGACTATTTATATCCGGTCGTCAAACGCCACGAGACATTCCGTCAGTGAATGGGAGGCCCACACAAGGGTGAAGATCGATAACGCGCTGCATTTGGAATGGAATAATTTGCACAGGTCCTCGAAAAGTACTAAATTCTCGAGTCCCGAAAAAGTCAAGTGCCCAGAATGTCTTATACACATACGGAAATTCGAGTCCTCAAAATATTGCAATAGTGTATTTTCATATAAATTCTTGAGACCCGAAAAAGTCAAGTCCCCAAAATGTCTTATACACTTACATATATATGAATTTGAACGGATGGTGTTTTTGGCCTCTAGGGACTCAAAACGAAAAATTACATCGGTCCCGGGTCCAGGTGTTGCCATGAGTACTACGGTAATAGCTTATTCCCTATATGCGAAAAAAAAAACCTAAAAACCTAATAATTCTATAGAATAACTAACTGTAGTCTACCCGCTGGCTTTGCCCCGTTTAACTCATTAATTTTCAAGATGAGCTCGTTCGCATGGCTCAATTACGTCCTGGTTGAAGTTCGTTCGCTACGCTCACTCACCTTTAGGTTGGAGCTCGTTCGCTGAGCTCACTTGCCTTGGGGTTAACTCGCCTCCAGGTTGAAGTTCGTTCGAAACGCTCACTCAGCTTTTGGTTGCAAATTAGCTGTTGTCATAAATTGTTTAATTGACAAAGCTGTTAAGATTCATTAATTCCTTTTAAATATGAAAAATCATTAGGTTAACATGGGAAATAATAATATCATAATAAAAATTACTCAGTTTTCCTATTTAATGCCCAAAGAATCGGTGTATCGAATTTCAGCCTCCTAGGTAAATGGGAAGTGGGAGAATTAGTGATGATGAGTGAGTGTGTCAGTGAGGGCTTTGCCTTTTATAAGTATACATAGCACATTCAACCAGCTGTTAGTTAAAACAAATTATATTGGACTAAAACAAATCGATGATTACAAATAATACTTTAAAAAATAATTTGAACATCCTACTACTGTATTTTACTATGCATATTTAATTAATCTGCCATCCTCGTACCGAAGAATTAAATGTATCAATGGTCAGCATTACACATAGTATAAATAAGCCAACCATAAGTATGTATTTGAATTTTCTTCCAAATGCTGAATTTGTGTCACAAATGCTGAATGTTACAGCTGTTATGTTAAGCAAATTATATTGTACTCAAAGCTAGCTAGAAGCATATTGGAAAAGGTTAGCATCGGCTGCTAGACTTTTTATAAAAACTAAAACTTAATTTATAAAAAACTGGGATACTATTTTTAAATTATGGCTTTGAAATTCCCTAGTTCTCAAAATTGTCTTTCTTTCAACACAAAACTAATGAAAATCCATCGTCTGGTTGATTCAGAATCGTGAAAACCCCCCATTTACGTTTTAATAATATATATGATAGTTTGGACAGGTTTCAACCCTTCCGAGGCGTAATACATTTACACAGTTTATATGTAGACTACATTATAACTCATAAAATAGTTCTACAATTAAATGGATCTCCTTTTACAAACGTATATAATAACCAGAAATTTTCAGATCGTCCTTGCGGGTATTTTATGCCACAAATTTTGACGAAAGGCTATACCTACTTACAGTGTTGACCAAACAGTTGGCAAGAAGCATTAATAGATAAGCTATGTACCAAATATGATAATTTTAGCTCTATTCTAATTATGACAAAACACGAAGTAACTAAAAGCGAGTTTTGTTGGTGTAGTAAGCGTTGCAGGAGGTCTACTTTACACTGAATCGACGTTCACTTTTATTGCTTTTGATCTTCCGGCACTGTTGACTCAGCGAAACTGAACTTGTATTTTACCGTATTTCGTTATATTAAAACTGCTGTTGCATTAGGTCAAATTCCCAATAAGTCAATTGCTTTAACATAGACTACGTTTTTAGCCCGGACTGTACTATTTGACTTACTGGGATTTTTGATCTACAGACACTGCAAACATTGTAGTTTTTGACCTAGCGGCACAGGTATAAATTATTTGATCTTCCGGGACTGTTGACTTCCAGCAACATTCCCCCTGTAATACACTTCATATTTCAAGGTAGGCCTACAAACAATAAAAATAGTCTACCTACTATCTGACTCCTTCAGTTATTTCAGGTGGCTTTAAGCTAAACCACATCAAACAACATTGTCTAATTAGGTAGTTTTATTAACCGATAAAAATATTGAAGAAAACCCATTTATAGGTATAATGTATTTATTTTGTTTTAGCTACTTTTATACAAACGGTTTTTATTTATAAACCCAAATTCAACGAACTGGCATCAGTGCTATGAAAAATTGTACCTTTATTCGTAGTTTTATGGCACCAAAAATATTATATTATCATATTGAAAAGATAAATATATACTTATAATTTTAAAACGTAATTACTCTTCATCTAAACAAGAAGTAAGATAAGATAATAGTATAAATATACATGTTTCCAAACGAGTTTCCACCCAGGAATGTCATTTTTTTTAACTTTCCATGTGAAATTGATTATACATATAAGTATATATATATCAAGTAAACTCGTATTGTAATAACATTACTTTTAACGGAAGTGTAAAAGAACAGAGACGACCCAAAATAACTTATAATATGTTTTGAAACGTATTTTATTTCTATCAAGCTTTCAAATAGAAAGCACTTCACTGTATTATTTATGATGTTTGAATAAGTTACACAGAAACATACAAATATTTGCAAAAAAGTAATGGATTCTCGGTACTGATTGAATATTGAGATGGATCAAACGAGGAAATATAAATGTTTATTCGTTTCTTTTAAACGAGATATTTTATAAATCTTATCCATAATTTTGAACATGTTCTATCTTTAGGACAGTATAATGATTCTTTTTTCTATACCATTTTTAAGCAATGCATTTTTTACGGTGGCTTCATTCCAATCATTTGTAGTTTGTACTTTACTGCAGTTACTAAAAAACGTAAATAAAATATGTGCGTACAGAGATGGCAATACAGAGTGCTCAGGCTGTATATTTGAGTCACAGTATCTAGACCATTAAAAGATAAAGGTGGAGTAAGAAGACCATTACTTATCCGCAGTAATTTTCTAACTTTAAAAGCCTTTCGGCTTTACGATTTCCACAAAATTAGCTTTATTGAACGGATGAATCTCTTTACTGCCTTATACGAGGCAATGCATTTAAATAACTTTATTTCAAACGAAATAAATAATGCTGAATGAAGGGAAAACTCGTGCAGCAATTAATGGGTGTAATTTATATGTATTTATTACTTGTTTTTAGTTATGTAATTTGAAAAAATAAAATGGTTATATTATGTACAGATATAGTATGGTTAGGTTTATAATTGTTACATGGTTTGATTTAATTACCCCATACAATAAGAGATAACTTTTTAGATATGACTTGTATTATCTTTACTTCATATCCTTTTTATATAAAAATAAATACTATTTCTCATAACACTTCAGCAGATTCGAAGGTAGTTTTAAATTCCTTTAAATGACGTAATATATTTTTAAAGGCACTTTCTGTTATGTAAGATATAATATCATTATTACAGTTTTAAACATGCTTAAAATCTAAATTGGACGATTTGTCTTAAATATTATTTTGTTATCATATCAATCATCTTTAATTTCTCTACTATGTGTGTCGTGATGATGCAGTCAAATCTGTTGTGTGTGCGAATATGTAAAATTTAAAACAGCTTCGTTTTAACCAAAGCAATATAATGAGTGCCTAGCTACCCTGAATGAATATTACATAAAAATAACCTGTTTTCTTTACCATTTACCTGGACGGGCTTGTAGCCTTAAAAACTCGTCCATATTTACAATGCAAAAATTTGCATATGAAATTTAGTCTTGATATAACTATATGGAATTCTCATTACCGTCATAAAATTGTATAACCTAACGAAGCTACGTAGTATTTTTTATTTCAATGTAAGTGCAATTTATAAGAAACTATACAAAAATCAAAAGTTATTACATTTGCATCAGTTCAGTTCAGTGAGAGCATTGGTCAGAAGCAACCAGGTAGAATTTTTATGCAGCAGGCGTGTTGGCAAACTACAATTAGCAAATTGGAAAATGTCCGCTTCGGACTTTAGAATACCGTTAATTTTTTATGGTTGTTTGGAATATTATATAAACGAGAGCTTATATTGACATTTCTATTCAGAAAACCTTATTGCATCCAATTTGTTGTACTTTAGATTTACTGCAATAATTTATCTATAAAAATATTTATCCGACGTATTCATATTAAAAATATTTTTTATTCTTAAATCTCAATTGAACTCAACGAAATTTAAAATCGTAGATGTTCTTTTTTAACATATTTGTATTTCATTTTAAAATCTAATACTGTCCAGTCAAGGAATGAGGTGTAGAGTGCGTGAGCAGGTAACTAAGCGATTCCTTCAGAAACATGTTCAGGGGTAAAAGTACGCATTATGGGTTTTTTGATTATATATCGAAAACTATAAACTTTTTGTATACTATACTAAATTATAAAATTAAAGAAGGTTAAATTTTCTGTAAGAAAAGTACATAAAGTGTTTATTTTGGTTAAACAGATTACGAGTTATTACTTATTTAATTAATATATTATTAAAATACTCCTTCCATAAGAAATACATGTAAATTAGTATGCGAAATGGGGCAAATCCTATCCGCCCAAAGGAAATATAACCGATATTCCGAAAATCTTGGTAAAATTTCCAGCAATTTGACACTTTAATCATAAAATTTTCAAAAAAACGAAAAAGGAGGGAGAACGAGCGTTTATAAACGGGATGGTTTGAGTTTTTTTTTATATAATAATCTATATACAGGGTGTCCATAAAAACGTTTCAGGACTTTGGGAAATGAATCCCCATACTAAAAGGAAGAAAAGGGTTTATGGGAAGGTATATCCGAAAATGCATATTTACCCAGATATCCGCCATTTTGTTTTTTATACAAAAATATTTTTATCTGTGAAGTTTTTTATTCGACGATTATAAAATTTGGTTAACATGTTAACATACACAAGATCTATTAAAGAAAAAATAACAAAGTTGTTCCGATTGTAAATTTCAAAATGGCGGCCGGTTGAATTTTTCTAACTTAAATAACTCAAAAACGGCTTATTCCATGAAAAAATGTCATGGATACTTTTTTTAGCATTTTTAATTTCCTATCAAACGATACCAAGAACAAAAAGATCGGACACAAGGTAACTGAAATATAACGTTTTTTGTGTAAAAATAAGGCAAATTAGTCGGGGAACCCTTAATTTTTGCCTTATTTTTACACAAAAAAACTTTATATTTCAGTTATCTTCTGTCCGATCTTTTTGAGTTGGCTCACCACCTAAAGTCAGGAATTTTGGTATGTTAACACTCTAAGCCCCCTGAACAAGTTTCTGAAGGAATCGCTTAATTACCTGCTCACGCACTATACACCCACTTTTGGATCATTCATTGACTTGACTACTACTCAACAAATACATAACTTGACGCAAGTACATTCTTGAAACAGCTCAATAAGATTGAATACAAAACACAATGGTCCAGATGTTTCATTCGAGAGTCAGTTTTCCAAATTGTAAAGATTACTTATCACCAAGTTCCTCTCAACGGTCAGAGTATTGTCTGAGTCTGTAGATTAATACTTCCTGTTGTACTAGTCCCATTTGCTCCCCTCGCCTTCACTCATAATTGCCACCTCGTCCCACCACTGCCAGTATCTTCACTGTTTTGGTGTTATTAATATTACTTACAATCAAGACTAACTTGAAAAGTTGGACCTCTACCCACAGTCAGCTCTTTCGTAACTACATCTTTCACTTTAATGAATCGTTCTGATGGTCTGGGAGATCATTTGTAGTTTCTGGGAACTGTTTAACCCAAGTAACATGAAACAAAATAAAAATATGTCTTTTATACGCATGACTATTCAAAATATCGAAAGTACAATGCAAAGAAATAGTCTAGACTATATATTCTTATTAAGAATTTTGATTTGTGTAGGGGTTGTTATACATTAACTTTGATAGTATCGATACAAATCCATAATTCCCTTTGTAAAAATGCATACATAGACCCTCCATATATTTTTAAAGGGAAAACATTCCAATACTTTAACGTAGATACAGTTTGTAAGTTAAACCAATAAAAGGGCTTTGCTTACATGGTAGACCACTCATTCCTGAAATAAAACTTTGTCCCTTCTCCTCCCGATTCACAAAAAGTGAACTAATCATGCACATGTGGTCTATTCGGAGCTCAATGTGGTTTTAATGATCTGAAAACGTCTTTGATGCAGCTATAATATTAAAAAGTTGAGAGGTTCAAAAGGATTCCGTCCATAAAACTTATGAATGCTTGTTTGTATCCCCCTTTAACAGATTTACAAACAGGTTGCATAAGTTATTATGCAGTAGAACTTTTTTAATATGAATTTTAATAATATCAGAGTTAAAAATTGAATAACACTGTAAAGAGAAAATATATTAAATCATTGTGAAAGTATACACGTGACGCGGTTTGATTTGTCTTCTATCTTGCGACAAATATAGAGTACTACGGACATTATATTCACGTTCAATGGTTTTAGTAATAAGTTAAAGTTTTACTTGCCCGTTTGTGGGGTTCGTTTTTTAATACTTACAGTGGACACATATATTGATTTATTGATATGTCCAGATTGAAAGCTATCATTTGATTCAAATCCTGAACAAACATTATACTGAATTACTATTAATCCCGCCAGAGAGATGATAGTAATAGAACCGAGGACACGTATTCAAGTATCCATAACCCAGTCAACAATATAGAAAGATAAAGATCGTGGAGTATAGCATTGTTGGATCACAATACCAAACACAATGACCAGAATGTGGTTTGTGTCTTCTTATGTACCTCGGACAATGGCTCTTTTATGTTCCGTAATTGAAATAATAACAATGTTAGGACGTTTGAATCGTTACAAGCCCATAAAAGTATACTACCCTTCAAGAGGAAATTGCCGCTGATTTAGACTTGTCTTTTAACACATATCATTACAGTTTACTCATTAAATCATAAACCAGATGAAAGGATGAATTTGACATCACTTGATGTTTAATTGTTGACTTCAAGCTTAATTTACCATGTAATTTAATAGTTTTACTCATAAGAGTTTTTAGGACATTAATAAACGTTAAAGCCATATATTTCAATTTGACAAACCATATATTACTAACCAATTAGAACTGATTCCTATAAATTGTATTTTTAAATTACTAAAGGTGCATCAACAATTCAGTGGAAGCTATACGAAAAATATAAATAAACACCTATTACATATAAGTATACCAAACGTATTACCGAATATTTTTTTATTTTATTTTATTGCTTCGGTGTATATTATTGGTTATTTATAATTATTAATATTCTCTCTTAATAGTTTTCATTTGTTTTCTGTTATATTTTTTGTAGATTTTTGCAATATTGTTATTACTCTGTAGTGTATTTGTTTTTAAGTAAAAACTCACCTTGTTTTTAAGTAAGGGAAAGTAGTGATAACGCTTTTATTTGGCACTAGCAGAGTACCCGTCCTTCGTAAGGGGTTGGCATATAAGTGCAAAATGCTTATTGCAGTTATACTCCAACAGCGTTTGCAATGGGGGAGGACACAGTTTGATAAAATTTGCATCTTTAAATTTACGGTATCTATTATAGCCATAATGTTCTACCACTTCCCCTAAACAATAAATAGAAAAATAAACTATTAATAATTCGCAAAATATCACAAATGAATAGGACAGAAAGATTATAGCTTAATTTTAACATTATTGATATTGAGGTAGTTTTATATCATTGTGAACTTGTGCACTTGTTCAGCTCTACTTTCAACATGCTGCTGTTTTCAGGGAAACATTGAGACTATTGTTGTTGGCAGTTTTATAGAAGATGTCAAGCTAGAGTGTCACATTTCTTGTCCTCGCTGGCACTGTCAGTATTCACCACCGGAACTGATATTTATAGTCATCCCATTCACCACAGGTCTTTTCAGATGTAGTTAACGCATACAACTGTAACAACCTATGTACAGATATACAGTTGATCCATAAAAGTGCGAATAAATATCTAAAACAAACATTTAATAGCAACACAAATAAATACACAGTTATTGAATTCTCTTTTTAGAAAATGCTAGAAACTACTTTACGTTTATTTATTCTGTAAAGTCTCAAAACTGTCCCTAATATCCAATTTTTTCTTCTTTTTTTAAACCCCACAGTCTTAATCTTCATAAATTTCAAATAAGTATTGGAGCAGTAAGCACTCACTTACTGCATTTGACTACTGATGTAACTTGAAACGTGTAAAATAAGGAACATAAATTAATATTAAGCCTTTGACTTCCACCGGGTAAAAGTGGAGGACCTTCAAACAACCTTTGCTCTAAAGTAGGGTGTAGCCTATAATTTTACTTTTGGGATAATTTACCATTTTTATGTAAACACAAACTATTTCGGATTATGTAAATTGTGTAATAAAAGTAAAATAAGTCATAGGGTTTAAACTAAAACATCAAGAGCTTATAGAGTTGTAAATAGTCATGTTGAGTGTACGATGGTTATTTTTAACAATTGTTACACAATAGGAAGATAGATAGTGGAGAGCTTCAATGAAACCCTATTACCGTTGGCAACGTTGGCCAAACTGCCACATGTTGGACCCCTGCTATTTGTCAGTGCTGCCAATTGTTATCTCTGGAGCTGCTGACTGCTGGGATGTGTCCTTATGGCCATAATTTACCTGCTGGAAACTAAAACAGTTTTCCTCCTACCATACTTGGTTCAAATTTAAGACATTTATTTATAACTCATTTCCAATAGAAACCTCTTCACTGCAACAACAGTAAGTCAGTAACAATATTGAAGTTTCACATATTATTGAATACAGCTGTGATTCATAAGTGTATTATGTTTAAAAATAAATTATATAATTAATATTATTCATTTAACAATCTCTTCTCTAGATATATGAAAGTTCCATCAAACAATTAGCCCCTTCTTGCAAGAACTAAGCTAGTACAATACTATGCAATTAATCACATGCAGTCAGTGTAGTCGTGTTCCTAGTACTGTAGACAGTAGACGGAAGACAGTGTCTAAAGAGGTGTCATGTGAGAGGGTCGAGTCTCAGGGGACTCTCTGGTCCAGGGAGATCTTGTGTTGTGTCTAGAGCCACTGTTGTATCATGAGACCATAGCTAGACCTACAAACAGTCCTTGACGTTAGTGATACTATGTGACTAATTAACACTTGCTTAGAGAAACAGATGGACTTAGTCAAAACTATGAATACTGATCCGAAACTGGATTACACTATGTTTACCATTATTTAATTAAGAAATTACGATGATAATTATTTAACATACATTTTAGCTGTTTTTCTTTCTGAAAAAGAGAATAATTCCACACCAGTGCAATTAAGCACAAAATAATAAGTTTAATAGAATATAATTTTAATTTTACTTATGAAGATATTTATTTTAAAGATTCTCTAACTTGATTTATTGAAGATGTGTTAGCCTGCTAGTATTTTTACTTATTGGAGGGGAAATGCCATGTCATAGATGATATCATCAATCTTGGCACATTAGTGCTTGCTGGTTGAAATGCAATCCGAAAGTGCATCCAACGCGCGTATTAATTTCCAGATAATTTCTGTGGTTGAATGGCGTAGACAAGGAAGCTATTTAATTTCAGAAAGATGTTTAAACATGTAAATCAGCGCTTAGATATTAAAACAAATTGATTTGAGTAGCCATACATTTATCAATTTATGGGCTTTTAAAAATATTACAAACTCATAATCTACCAAGAGACTCTGTGAAGTACTGCCTTCACGTCATGCATTTTTAAGCATGCACGTTAATAGATTACTTTCTATAATAAATGTAAGGTTACTTGGGACCATCAACCTTAGGTGTTGTATCATGTAGAAGTTGGCGTTCATCGCGTGTGTGCTGCTGTGCAAAGGGGTTATTGAATCACACATCATTCCAGCCATTATGTTCAAAATTTCCCTAAAATACTAACAGCATAAAAGTGGCGTTTCAACTCTACTGCTTTTCTCGTAGTTTCAATTTTGTATCTAATGTTTAAAGCCCCATAACCACAATACCACACTACATATCCTTGGCCGTGGACTAGGGGTGTATAGTGCCCACGTTGCACCACGCCACCCCACCTTGATTGTAGGTACATCACACCACCCTCCGTGTGTCAGAGACAAATGACCCTCATCCCCCCAAGGACGAAGGGTGCAAGTCCCGGATACGACAACTGGCGTGAATCACCACTCCCACCCTCACTATTATAAACTGTCTCTTTATTATATTTATGATCCTCTAACAGGCAATATAAAAATGAATTAAATAAAACACTATACAAGTTATTTGCAACCATCAAAAAGCTACACATTTTTCTCAGGATCGGAAGATCGGTTTATCCCACCATAGCTGAGCGATACACAATAAGCCACTCAAACTGTGCTTTGTGTTATTTAGGTAAAAAATGTTTACCTTCATACTTTGAGAAGTAACTGGAGAAGTTAATGTTGTTTTAAGAAAATAGAAAGCATATTTCACACACTTCAGTTTATATTTGTTAAACCTTCTTTCCTAGTTGTAGATAGAAAAGGTTAACTTTTTTAAACATTAACCTATAGTTTGTCTTCTTTAATTGGTAAAAATAAAATAGAAGAGGACAGTTTTAATCTTGCCCTAAATGAGTGATCTGTAAATTTCTAGGTTGTCCTGTAACTGTAAGTATAAACTGTACTGTAAGAGAACACTACGATATGTTTAATAGATACATACTGATTGATCACTTTGAAAAGCCTACCAAGTATTGTTGCAGTAAAAAACACCATATTCTACTAAGTCGAAGTTATATCAAGGCTATAAAATATACAATTCATATATAATCAAAGCTAATGAATCATGAATCCATCTAACACATACATTCACAGAAAGCAATACAAAAGTAATAAAACTAGAACCCACCTCCATTGTCATTTATAAAATAATGTGCTATAACAAAAGGGAATAAATAACTGTGATGACTCAAAATCATTTTGGACCACCGTAAAGAGCACAGCTGTTCTGACGTCATAGTAAAACTTCTTTAAACTGTCACTTTTAGTGCCACCATATGACTCGCTCTCCTCAGTATCCAATATACGTCCCTTGTCGCACGTTCAAGCCAGTATAATCTGCTCTGTTATATGTATCAATGTACTAATTTGTTTCTCTTCATGAATGAGAATATCTTCCATGGGATTTATAATCGTCATTTGAACTTCAAAATTATGTTCTAGAATGAGTTATATTTAATTAAAATAATGTTGATGATAAATATCTTTTATTGAAGTTTAAAATACGAATTAGTTTACATAAGAGAGGAAATATCCCCTTTCAATAAACTTATGACGAGTCCCTCATTAGTAAGGCTTCTCTTACTAGGTGCATCTGAACCTATAAGTGTTGCGCTATCTCGTGGAATGTAGTTAGCCTAGTTGACTTCAACGTCTTTAGTATCAGCTCAATAATTATGTTCTAGAATGAGTTATATTTAATTAAAATAATGTTGATGATAAATATCTTTTATTGAAGTTTAAAATACGAATTAGTTTACATAAGAGAGGAAATATCCCCTTTCAATAAACTTATGACGAGTCCCTCATTAGTAAGGCTTCTCTTACTAGGTGCATCTGAACCTGTAAATGTTCGCTATCGCGTGGAATGTAGTTAGCCTAGTTGACTTCAACGTCTTTAGTATCAGCTCAATAATTATGTTCTAGATTCATTTTCAGTACCATATATCTTTAAGTATATTTTAATACTTCTTACTAAGTTACTTTCAGATATAAAATTAATTATTAAACATTTAATTGGTTATCTGTCCCCAACACGTTGTACTTTATTTATATTAATTTGTGTGAAGAATAAAGCATACAATAAATAAAGGAAACATTTCCACATAAGTACCAATAGCATTTATTTACAGGTGCAAACTAACACTACTGAAAGATAAACTTATTGGACAAGTATTTTTACATTCAAATATTCGAGCATGTGACAGTATCATTCAAACAATCTTATCGTAACAGTATTGTACAAACAAAAACAAAATAAAAACTAGAATAAATCTTGAGCAAAAGTTTAAATTATGCACATTAAGGGGGAAAGAAATAAATAAAGAAACTCAACGTGATAAGACTTTCTTGTTTCTTTGTGAGGGAATAGAAAATTGTTCTCTGAGCGTAAAATTATGCGAAGTAAGGAAGTATCTCTGATTTTTCATGCCATGTCAAGTTTTTAAAAGAACATTAAAATATTGTTCGCAGTTTGTATAAAATACTGTTATAAACTGGCGTTCTTAAATTGGTACTAAGACATTAAATGTTTTAATTACTGCACACATTACATGTATATTATATGCTTAAGCTCGCATAACACATTGCCCTTTATTATTTATAACTGTAAAAAAATGGTATTGTACACATGTTTTATGTCACCTAAAATTAATATTTTGGTAATACACGTCTTCAGTAAAATTGTATTTTACTCGCAATATATAGGAAATAAATCTCTGTCTGAGTACTACTTGATGAAGTAAATAAGGGTTGGTTAAAAGGCTCAATTACCAAAAATTATGTAAACTCGAAATTTTGCTTTAAATTGATAATTTGGGATTTGTATGAATATTTACAATGTTAAAAATTGTTTCCAAGTAGAAATACATAACGAATATACAATTTATCTTATAACAATATAAAAACAAGTCCCAAGACAATTATTGCAAATGGATATATCCTAATTCACCTTGCTTGTAAGCTATAAGAAATATTTTATAGATGGCATATATCTATCGACTTTTTTTTTGTCTATGTATTTTTATATGTTGTCAACTAAATATATACATTTTTCATACAATTTGGAATTCTCCTATAAGAATCGAAGACTCATAATTATCTTAATATCATGTGCCATTTCAATTTGAAATTATCTGTGAGCATGCAGCGTACAAGTGACACGTAGTTATTTTCTTGTCTGTGACAACACTCAAAGTATATAGTCACTGCAGACACATGTTTGTTTATGCTCGCCTTGGCCCATAGAGCAATTTCCCTTAAATCGGCCCCGAGAATTATGACAGCCTCTGTATAATAACAAACTTCACAGCAGAGAAGACGCCCGTGTAACTCGGCTGCTCGTAGCAGCTGTTATTGAATTCCTGGTACGTTTTATTGTGCCTACGTGATATCATTCTTCACCACAGTAAAACAGAACCTCACTCTTTGATCTACTGCGCTTTAACGTGCCTTGCATTTACATCAGGCTGCGATCTTTATTGGTTTCACTCTAAGTCATTTTAATATTGGACATTTACCCCGCCACAGCAAACGTGCAGACTAAGCTAACTTCCATTCGCCCGATTGGAATTTCATTAAAAATTTCCTTAAACATGTCAGATTAGTATGGTCCTTAAATAAATAATATAGGTTTAATGATTAATAGCGTATAGTTATAGTACCTGCACCCAGAGATCAAATGGCGTTGGTCCTTTAATTAATTGATTATGCTAAACTAAAGGCTGGCGTTCCTTTTCAAACAAACCATACAATTGCCAACGATGTAAAAACACACAGAATCAAACAAAAGGGCACGTCTCTTAAAATAATGTAGGTCACGCTTGGAAATTCTGATATTCGTAGTAATTGTTGCTATAATTGTAGCAATTAGTACTTGATGATTTTAAATTAAAGCATAAAACATATTAAATCTTGTCGTCTCAGGTCTCTCTCTACAAAGGCATTTGAAGCGAGCAATTCAGACATCCAGTAGCAAGAACTGACAATCTAAATCACTTACTTGGGATTACAGTAGTAAATCATTGGCCTTAATGAATGGAGTTTCCGGATTGCTTAGGTCTGCATGATTCAGCCGAATCATTACTTTACCAAAACAGCCAGTGGCCTGGTGTTAAGTATTATTCTTTTAATAATGGTGATGTACCATTATTTAAATTTCACAAATCCGACGGTGTCACAATCAATAAACGTTACCCTACCAAGGACCTTCTAATTCATGTTCTTACCGGCAACTTGTGTTAGGGGGAAATCTACTATTGTATATAAACTTGGTTATTTTCTAAAAGTTTTGGAAAAGTTTAAAATAAAATATACTTTCAATGCTATACAGTTGTAATATTAACTGTACGAATTTTGGTACGAGTATGTGATACTTTATATTTTATACTGTAATGAGATATTTATGTGTGTTATATGATACGTTACACTATACATGATAATTTGAAGACCTAAAGAACAAACATTGTACGCTACTTCATACGTTGGGGAGAACCGTGTGACTCACTTATGGTTTCCAGTGAGTGACAACATGTGGTGATGATGACTTAATTCTGTTCTCAAGAATCTGTAAACAAGTAAGGAGGGCCACCGCAGCCCCCCCCCCCCCTCATGAGCATTGTAGATGTAGACACAGCTGGTGAGACACGTGTATCGTCACAGACCACCACCATCGATCATAGCTGCAACGCCTTAGGATTAGCTTGAGGATGTGATTATTATGTCACCCTCTATAATTACATAGTAAACCTGAGGGTTTCTGGTAATAAATTACATTAAAAAACCTGTATTCAGAGGTGATAATTTACAACTGTTTCATTCTATTTCACTGTCATAGATTAAAATATATACAGTACTGTCATTTATACAGTTGCATCCATTTCCTCAATTTCATGAAGTTGCAATAATCATGCGGTATGGATTTTTATTTGACTCATAAAACCAATGTATGTATAGCTCAATGTTCATATAAATAACATTTTAGTACAGTTTGATAATTTACTTATATTGCCTGATATACTATCATATTTTTTTTAGATGGTAATTCTATGAACTGAAGGTATGTTACTTGCTTATAGCAAATAAGAAAAATACAAATATTTTTTATTTTTATTTTGTGTTGGCATTATGTGCATTATTACTTATTATGTGATTTTAGCAAAGCACTAAAGCACTATCACATAATAATTCTCGGAAACAAAAGGTAATTTTAGTATTCATCCTATGGCTTTACAACTGCCTTAAAGATAATAAGTGTAGTAAATTTCTGCCTTTTCGCTCCTAATTCCCTTAAATAAATAAATATTGTAATTATAGCTTGTACACTTCACTTTAACTCACACACACTCACACACACAATTTATCGATCTCCCATTTTGTACAATCAGTTATCTAATAGACTACAGTGAGTATCATTGGTTTATTACCAGTATTGAATATTTTTCCTTACATCACTTACAATTGGATACGTGCTTTAACCTAACGATGTATATTTAGATGCTTGACTGCGCTACCCACCCACGATGACTCATATTGCAACGTATTTAATACCTACCTCCCCTCAGCCATATCTGTCATCTGCACAGGCTATTCGTTTTTCCAAGTAGCAGTTATAAATTATCTTTAGGGTTTCATTTGTTACATAGAGTTATTGGAGCTCGGCTTGACGTGATGTTTCCAGGTGGACTCAATGCATTTTTCCTGCAACTGATGTTGGACCGCTTTACATTATACTTGTATTTAAAAATTCACCCACCACAGAATATGGTGCATCGCATAGTTATCATAGTTATAACACATCATAGTTATAAGCCTGCTTGTGATTTAATCTAATGCAAAGTAAAAGGGTTGGCTTCGAATAATCCAATGAACTAAGTACGTATATTTCTTATTCGTTAAAATCAGCTTTAGTCGGGTTGTTTACTCAAAGAAGCCGAAAGAAGCACGGTGTGATGAGTACCAAAGAGTGTGCTATATTTGGATTTTGTCTTTCTCTTTTGACTTTCCTGCAACAGTAGTTGATAGGGGCGTGTAATATGCTGCAGTTTACAAGCTACTTGTTTGGTTTGTGTGGTTAAAATATTAATGCAAAAGAAAGAAATGTGTATTTACGATTACTTTACACTCTGTTGGTTGCTTTATTGAAGTTTTATTTTATCTAAAACAGGTCACGTACGATTTAACAGTTTAAAATGCGAATTTAATGGCACAACTTTCACAGAAATTATTTCCAACATTCAAAATTAAATTAAATGTTTTAAAAATATCAATATGAAGTATATTAAAGCATACGACATACATAAAATAGTGTACATAAAAATCTGTTTAAAATAGAACCAACCGAAGGTAGGTGTGATGTTGGATTTGTTCACTTCCCGTTCCATTGTCATTTTAGGACTTCAGATGTCAACTTCGTAACAATCTAGCCTCAATTATTTAAGCCTTAAAAGATAAATCTCTTCTTTCAGAAAAGTATTACTCGTTACAATGTTTGTTGTTTTCTGTTACCAAACTTGAATTTCCCTTCCAAACTTTGTTTTATAATTATTTATCAAACTAATTATCCATAGTTTATCAGATCATATCAATATTAAAAGAAAGCATATTTTGACTATTTTATAGCTGTTTTATAATTAGAAAGTCAAATATCAGTTTAAGTATTCTAATTATACTTCAATAATTTCTGAAATTTGTAAAAGCTTCCTAAGGACATACTGTTAGATATGTTCATGTAAATCTGAGTGTTAATATGTACATACACAAACTATTTACTTCACTCAAAACATATTATACGAGCTAAAATAAATCAATTGAATAAAATAATAATACACTCCGTGTATTTAGTAAAGCTAGTTTTCTGTATTATGCCCATTCGTTGTTGCTATGCTACGTTTATTCTTTCACCATTTGTCTTTTTTTTATATAACTTCTTATATTATGAAATTGAGGTGGTATCTGTCTGTCTGGGCAGCTTTCATGATTAAAATACTAAACCAATACAGTCAAATTAAGCAAAAAGATAGTCCACATATCTAGGAATGTCATAGGCCTATTATCTTCCCTGACTTCCTCTCGGGCTACGCCACTTGTACGTCCAAAGTTTTAAAGTGAGGGTTTCGAAAGTAAATATTAATAACTGATCTCTATGGAAGCATGAGAAAATTCACAATGTTTATCTTTGCGTTGACGCTTTAATGTAAACAGTCAGAACTGTCAAATGCTTATTTCACAGTTTTAGACAGCTGGTCCAATCAAATTAAATACCGTATAATATTTCACACAACCATGTGGTAGGTTTATTTATTTTAAAATTAGGTAATATATTATGGAAATAAAAAACAGCTTCTATAAACATTGCTGTATCAATCCAGGTTCTGCTTTCGATTTATTAAAGTGTCTTAAGCTATGAAAATAATGTCATTGACATATTTTCATGTAAACAGTAGGACAATTACAATGTAGGTTATACTTTTTTGTGTTGTGGCTTTTTGTTTACAAATTCGAACTACTTAACAAGTGTTTGGATTCGGTGGTATAGTATATCTTCCCGTTGCCAAGCACGGGTGCAACAAATAGTTTCTTATAAATCCATTTAACGAAGGATAATAATAATAAATTCATTAATTTTTTATATATTAAAATCCACATCGATTTTAATATGCCATTGAATCGGCTTAAAATGTTGTTCAATTTTTCATCCAACCCTATTTTATAATGAAATAGGGATCTAAACCCATGTCAAAATCAACATGCAAGCAACGCCATTAAGTTGTGTTCCATTTAGATGTTCCTTGACTAAGCGGTTTGTTCAACGCGGGGAGTGCAGCGGTTTCTCACCACCCTTCAGGAAGTCGTAAAGCATTTATTTAATTGAGTTGCCTTTGCATGCGAGGGTATGTCATAGGTGACTCAAACTCATCATAAAACTACTTACCCCAGTCATCAGATAGTCTGCCTTATCTTACTAACTCTCCACGATGGTGATTAAGGAGGGAGGGGCATTCACCACATCGGAGGCGATGGAAATAACACATCACTGAAGTGTACATTTAGAATTGCTAAGTTGGGATCTGGACCGTCCCCTTGAACACGCAAAATTATCAATGGCGTTAAAGTAATAAATGTTCACAAACAAACACAAAAGAAAATCATAATTCTCCTTAAAAGGCGTTTAAAGTTGCATATTTGTTGAAAAACGTACCATGAGTTCTGTTCTGTATGTTTATTTAAAATTTCAGTACCGGGGGACCGAGCCATGGCTCGGTATCCTTTATTTGGATTGTAAAATTAATATATACGAAACTCACATTTTTACGACTAATTTTGGCTTTGATTATTTAAGATTAAGTTTAATTTCAATTCATTATCAACAAATATGTCCAAATTATGTAATCTATAAAAAAAAGCCATAAATATTTTTAAATCTACCCTTAAAAAAGAGTGAAACATTGAGTTTACGCAAGTGAACTCAAACGGCACCAACACGAAACACTCATTTACTCATCAACACTGACTTGATTTATTTTCTTCATATCTAGTAATCTTCAGTGTAATCTTTGCTCAACAGTTATAACTGATGTTTACCACGTTGTGCTGTACTTTATAATGTGCTAGTATGCTGTGTACGGCTTGTTATAAACACATGTTATAAGTCTTATGTTTACTTTTTACTTTGTTCAACCAACATAGTTACTTGGCAACCCATAAGAACAATGTAAAATTTTTAGTTTTGAAATATGTTGTGTACATATGAACTTTTCTAAGGTAGTGGTTACGCCAATCACGTTTTTAGGGTTACAAGTCCTTAATTCCAAAATTTAGTTAAAATCCATTTGCTGGATTTCGAGATGCATATTTCAGACAGATAGACATACAGACAGACAGATAGACGGAGAGACACACAGACTTTTCTCGTATTAGAGAATAGGATAAGTTTACATTGTTTCAAAAACAAAAAATATATCGATTATCTTTGTAAATGTGTCCAATTATTCATCTATGTGAGTAAACAATATTAGGTAATAACTAGTTTACGAAAATTATTTTCAAATATAATGTTTTTAACCTCTCAAGTCCCTCTACGTTATTATAGTCTTTGAAACAAAACAAGAGCACTGTTAATTTGTAAGTCAAAGCATAGATATTCTGTCATAGAGTCAGGGGTTTCAATGACTTTTGTTAGATATGACTGTTAGCAATTTAACAACACTATGTGACTTGGTGGTTTAAAGGCTGAATTAAGTTTTTGGTTCACCTTCCAGGAAATAGAAAAAAGATGGATATTCAATGAATAGAACCTTTTTCGTACTATAGAACCACCATCAAAAAGCCAAAAAAAGTTGTTGTTTGTATCAACAGAAGATTTTTTTACTATTAACTTAATCTTATACTTCATAAACCTAATGGTAGCTGCCAAGCGGTTAGCCCAATACCACATGTTTCCTCTGACATGCCACGTCAAGCCAGTCAGCCCCTGTCAGTCACATCTACAGGTCAAACCATCAAATACCACAGGCCATATCTGGTATGCAAGACCACGGTGCATGTGTATTCATGTATATTATCCTAGTGTGAAAGGTATTTAAGTAATATCGTAGTTAGGTTGCAGACCAAATACGTGAAAAACCCCTTGCTGTATTGGGTTTTACCATACACTGAATACCACAAAGTAACTAAGTAAACATAACGTTGTTGATACAAAAAAAAAAAAAAAATTAGCCTTAGCATTTGAGTCAAGTTAGGATTTGAGCTAAAATTACTGATGCTGTTAAATTTATGTTGTTCAATGGATTTTATTCCTGAATCTTAACATATAATACTTGGGTGGTTTTTCATAAAGGAAAAATACAGTATATACGTAACGAGATATATATGACGTGAGTAATAGCATATTTCATCACTAGAAGCGAAAGTAGTTTTTTTGGTCCAAGAAAATTTTCAATTACGATTATTTACCAAAAAGACACTTTCCCTCCGTGTTATGAACAAGTCTGTAAGTAACCTTCTAAGCATTGCAAAATTATACCACACAATTTGAATGATACAAAGTCGTCATCAATGTTTACATTTATGTTGCTTACAAACATAACTTAAAATTTCGAGTGATTAGCAGCGTTTTCATAATGTGTGTTTAAAATAGTAAATCACTTATAATGTGCCATTAACAAAAGGAAAAATTTACCATATGTGTTTTCAAGTCCCTATTTGAAGTTTCGCGAAAACGATAATTTTGCGGACGATTTAGAGAACTAAAAACGGCTGTTTTTCGAACAATATTATGAAATAATATTTTATATGTGCATAAACGTCTTATAGTAGAACTTGCACGAATATTCTAGTAAAATATCCTATTGTATTTAGTATTCACTTAGGCCTACATGAAATACAATTGCTTGCAATATATGTATTTTCAAGAGTTCACCAGTTCCATATTATTTGAGTTTCAACGTTTCAAAACAAACTAAGATATATTTGTATCAAGGAACTCAATATGAAAATATTACACCAATATTTTAAATAGTATTTAAAAATGTTAGCTAATCGATTTAAAAAACATCACGCACAACAAAATTTTACATTTCT
Organism: Macrosteles quadrilineatus; assembly: GCF_028750875.1. Taxonomy (NCBI): domain Eukaryota; kingdom Metazoa; phylum Arthropoda; class Insecta; order Hemiptera; family Cicadellidae; genus Macrosteles; species Macrosteles quadrilineatus. Next base: position 301,336 of record NW_026542608.1, read on the forward strand.
AAACATTGGTTGTGACGATTTGAAAAGTATATTTTACATCCTGGAGTTGCATTGCTTGAACAATCTACTTAACCCAACACAATAACCAATCTCCTCGGATATCGTTGCGCTGAAATCAGTTTCAAGGTCTTGTAAACATCAATCGCACGATGTTTGCAATTAATTAGCAACATTGGAGGGTGCTAGACTCACTGAGTCTTCTTCATGAATCAACTAAAGTGAACGGTCTGCTTCATCGGCTATTATTGCTACCTTGAGTCCAACACTTACGAAAGAATAAATTAATTAGAATTAATTAAAATATTAAATTATAATTATCTTTAATTAATCGATGCCAAGACATTTTAAGGCCACTAAATTGTTGACATGATATGGCATTCAAACAAATGTGTTGTCTAAAACTAAAAATGAAAAGTAAGTTTGAATATTTTCTGAATATTATTTTAATGGTATAAGTATTGGGAAAGTAAAATACTTCCACCTCGGAAAACCTGTAAACTAAGTGAATTTGAACTCGCCTAATTTTATTTTCACTAATGAATAATTTGATCAAAAGATTACGGTTGGCCTAAAATGAGTACCGTACACAACAGTTTTAAAACGTGTTTTAGCTAACGCTAAAAATAAATTCGCTAAAAGTATTTTTTGAGTGAAACCTGCTAAGATATCTTCCCAAGATTTTATTATGTTATTTTGCAAATTCATCCAAACAGGAGCTGGTGTACAATTTTTTTCAGAACTTCACATGAATTAGAGAATAGTTTTAGAAGTTATCGTAGCATTTTATTCAGACGAAAACAAATTTTACTTCTGGCAATCTTAAAATAAAAACTTACAGCTATCAACTTCTAATTGTTTCTAAAGTACTAGCTTTTTCATATTGGTAAATACAAAAAAATAATCTTTGAACATTTTGTTTTAGAAAAACAACAGAATTCAATTCATTTTATTCTGCATACTGGACAAGCCATTTATAAAATATCAAAATATGTGTTTTTTGCTATTAACAGAAAAAAATTGATTTCTGTTCATTTAAAGGATATATAATAACCCTCTCCTTGTTCATATCCTATCTTAAAATCAACCTTATAAAAATATATATGCATCATTACTAAATAAAACAAACCAAAAAATTAACGCCTGACAGTGCACAGTTCAGCTTTTAAATGTGTTAAATATTAATTATACAGTATATAAGCCACCAAACTTAAGTAAATATGGGTTACTGTACCGAACCTAAATGGAAATAAAATTAATTCATTAATAATTACTAAAATGTATCGCAGTTTAGAAAAACTCAAGTTTAAGAAAACCACTCTCAACAGTTTACAAAAGGTAATTTGGTGGAAACCGGCATAAAGCGTACAGATGACAAAGTTGGGAAAATATTACTGCTGTTATGGGCTCTTTCATTCCGCAAACTGTGCTTTAAATTACTTTAAATTTGTCATGCAGAAAACGAGTCAAACCATGAATTAGCCGTACCATGGGATGACATCGATGCAACTAACACTATCGTTATGGCAGATGATGCTATACAGTACATTGTTTTAATTATATCTACTTCCTTTTGGAAATAACTGTACCAGTAAGAGTGTACAGTTTATACGTTACATCAATTTTACTAGTTCTCGAATTATCTTTTTACGACAGTTAGAAATGCACACCCTTTTTCTACGTTGTTATTTATAAAATTATCTTATATAAATATCTCAGACACTATTATTTGAACAGGTATTATAGTTAGTCAGACGATGGATTGCTTGTAAATGTGTTAAACAATCAAGCATACTCCTAAGCCATTAATAATAATCATCGCATTTAATCAATGAAAGACTTAGTCTTCTAGATGGATTCCAGCCAGTTCCTATCAATCTCATTGTTGTTGCCAAACAATAGAAAGTAATTAGTACTTCTCTCCCGGCGCTAGACTTCTACGTCACATTCCCGGAACTAATAAATCTCCTCCCTATTTGCTTTAGATCAAGCTAAGCTTGTAGCCTTAAGATATTACAAGCTTAATTCATATAGAAAATTTACTATATAAGGAATATTACGAAATTCTTATAGGGATTATGCTATTACGGTAGGTCTCAGGGTAAGACTGAGACAAGGAACCAGTTTACTTTTCACTTTGGCCGACAAACCGTTCAAATTCATACATATGTATACAGGGTGGCTGAAATAGTTATTTGTGTAACTAGTGGTGAAAGTGGCACTTTGCTGCACACGAGAGCAATGTTTACGCACGAGCCGCAGGCGAGTGCGGAATGATCTCGAGTGCAGCAAAGGCCTTTTTCACTCGTGTTACACATTATATTTTTCCTACAGTCACTATAAAGCATATAAATAATTAGTCTTTCAAACACCATACAACACGTTTTTAGGTTCAGCTGGCAACACAAATGGTGCCCTAGAGAAAGTAGTACCCGCAGTCCGTATCACTCCGCTATTTTTCCTCGACAAGAAATGTGCTCCGCGTTTTGAGAATATAGTTCCGTATGTTTTAGTAATTTGAAGTGGTTTCCGCGCCTAAAAAAATGCTTTAAAGGTATTTTCTTGTTTATTAAGATCGTAGGAATGTTTTAAAAACGTTTAAAAGAAAAGTCCAGAAAGTTCAGAAATACCGAAACTATAAACACGAAATGACAGGTTAAATAGTAGTTATAATAGTCAATCAGCTGCTCAAAGAATTATTATCTGTAAGTGTTGCCAACCTATTTCCAAGCGTACACGGATTACGTGCATAATAAAACCACGCTGTTTTGTGTTGTTTGGCTGGAATCCTGATGTGCGGCAAAGTATAAACCGTACGGCAAAGTATAAATATGCAGCAATTAGCAGCTTTCTGTACTATAAACAGTACAGGTAAGCCAACTTTGTCGGGTGACTGTAGGAAATAGTTATTTGTGTAACTAGTGGTGAAAGTGGCACTTTGCTGCACACGAGAGTAATGTTTACGCACGAGCCGCAGGCGAGTGTGGAATGATCTCGAGTGCAGCAAAGGCCTTTTTCACTCGTGTTACACATTATATTTTTCCTACAGTCACTATAAAGCATATAAATAATTAGTCTTTCAAACACTATGCAACACGTTTTTAGGTTCAGCTGGCAACACAAATGGTGCCCTAGAGAAAGTAGTACCCGCGGTCCATATCACTCCGCTATTTTTCCTCGGCAAGAAATGTGCTCCGCGTTTTGATAATATAGTTCCGTATGTTTTTGTAATTTGAAGTGGTTTCCGCGCCTAAAAAAATGCTTAAAAGGTATTTTCTTGTTTATTAAGATCGTAGGAAGGTTTTAAAAACGTTTAAAAGAAAAGTCCAGAAAGTTCAGAAATACCGAAACTATAAACACGAAATGACAGGTTAAATCGTAGTTATAATAGTCAATCAGCTGCTCATAGTATAATTATCTTTAAGTGTTGCCAACCTATTTCCAAGCGTACACGGATTACGTGCATAATGGAACCACGCTGTTTTGTGTTGTTTGGTTGGAATCCTGATGTGCGGCAAAGTATAAACCGTACGGCAAAGTATAAACCGTACGGCAAAGTATAAACCGTACGGCAAAGTATAAATATGCAGCAATTAGCAGCTTTCTGTACTATAAACAGTACAAGGAAGCCAACTTTGTCGGGTGACTGTAGGAAAAGTAACTTGCAACCCCCTTAACTTTTCAACCATTTGAAATATTTGAAGTCTGTTTGCGGCACCCTTCTTAGATATGAAGGGCTGCAATAATTATGGTCAATTATGAAAATTAGGAAAATTTTTATTTCGAAACGTTTTAGGGCGCCATTTTGTTATTAGTGGACCGATTTTGGTTATCTTTATGTCAGTTTTCTCAAGGCCTGTAAAATGATACCAAAGTCGACTATACTTGTCATTTGAAAACTTTGCTACCCCCAACCCCCACTACCCCTAACGGAAAATTATTAAAAATTGACCATAACTATTGTAGCGCCTCATATTTAAGAATAATGCCGCAAACATATTTCAAATATCTCAAATGGTTGAAAAGTTAACTGGGGGAGTGCAAGTTACTTTTCAGCCACCCTGTATTTATGTGTATGTGCAAACCAAACGATACACGAACCAGCATGATCGGATAACGAGAACGGGTTTTTATAGTGGGTGAAAAATGGGTTTTCCCATTTCTTAAGCTATAAAACATAAGCTTTTGCAATTTCTTTCCGAACAATGTGTACATCTTACAAAGAAAACAAATAATTTAGTAAATGAGTACCTTGTTGTAAATCCAAAGATTACGGAAAAATTAAAAATAAAATAAAATTGAAAGTTTCTACGTCATAGTTGTGGGGAATAAATAGTAAGCTTGTGCAGGGATACATTTTAATTCAAATTTGAGATATTCATTTATATTCTTACTAAGCTACATTTCAGTAAAAAAGACACCTTATTACATTCTCTGCAGTAGCTAGCCTAAACGTAATTAGTAACTCGGTACTTACTTCCATTTCCAGGCGAATGGAAATTTGCTTAGTCTGCAGGTTTGCTGTGGTGAGCGAAGCTCCTAAACTTTAAATTATAGGACGTACTAAGGACTTGAATATTAATTATGTCAAGCTATCACTACTTCTCTCTATTTTTAACAAATTTAAATAATTTCCTTTAAATTTACTGGTTCCAAATGTATTCTTGTCAGCCTTTTATTTATTAAATTTTTGAGAATGATTAAAATGAGCATTCGACTGGTAGATGTATTGCAAGTAACAGCCTAAACATCCAACGCTTAGATATATGAGGATGGGGCGTCCTTGTCACCTTTTCTACATTACATTACACGCTTTACAGAATTACGTTCCCAGAAGATTAGCTATTATTTGTTAAGTTTTTTAAATAAAGTACGTGACACTGTAAGTAAGACTGGAACGGTAGCGTCGTCCTGTAATCCAGCTACTACTTGGAGGTCACGAGTTATGGATATTCATAGGAATGCACTGTGGATACGACACTCCCTGGTTTGGATTAACGTCCTCACTAGTGAGTACCCATACTCATAAATGGGTAGTTTTTTTTCTAGGGGGAGAGGCAGTTTGTTAGCCTGCTAAAATGAACATCTTTCCAAAAGTACCCCAAGATTATACTTATGTGGGATGAAATAATTTCTGCAGGCTGCTTGCTTATTAATCTAAATACAACTTTAAACATTGGAAGTTCCTTGTTTTATTGTGGGCTTATGCAATGCAATGATTTTTTTTTCCTCGAAACAAAAAATATAAGTAAGTATTCTTAGGTTAACGTTGGCGATCTTGTAAAAACATACATACAGCGTAGCGCAGCGCAGCGTAGCTTAGCACAGCGAATGTTTTAAATCAAAACCATGCATTGAAATGAGTTATGACATGATACTGTAGTAGTGTATTTCGGCGTAGCGTAGCGCAGTGCAGCGCAGCGTACGACTGAGGAACAAACTATTTTGTTTTTCTCAGAGCGTATTGAAACGCATTCGACCTTTAACGTTTAAAGTTAATACAATAATTGGTCTCCTCGAATTAGTTTTCAGCTTCTCCCTATCATCCTACACCAATACACCAAAACAAATATGTAATCGAACGTTGTAGTTGACATTCTTGTGTAATCCATAAACCAAAACTCGTGTTTTCTAAGGATTGGAAATAAGTGGTGATATTCACCATGTTAGTCACTGCCTTTACACACCTTATGCACCCCGATCAAAAACTGCCACCTTAAGTTATTTTCGACCAGACTTACGATACGAGCCGACTTCGACAGAGCCATCCGTCTACCTACAACCTATGATGTGCTACGCTACGCTGCGCTCTCTGTGTGTATGGACTCTAGATCTCTATATAAAACAAGATTATATTATTTAGAGATCTATGATTGGACTACGCTGTGCTCGGCTACGCTACGCTGCGCTGCGCTACGTTGCGCTTCGCTACGTTGCGCTTCGCTACGCAGTTTGTATTTTTCTACACTTAGTGGCAATTTATTTTTAAAATAAGTAGTGAAATTTCCTTAATCCTTATAGTTGTAATTATAATCCCTTTGTGTTAACTTTTTTATTTAAAACAGAGATCAAAAGGTTTTCATAATTTATTTTTATATGAAAACTATTTCTCAGTCCCATATGAATGTATCAGATGAAAACATATTCAGTTTAGCAAGTACACTAAAGACTAAAGTAATATTTGAGTTGAACGGAGGTGGATCTTTCTTGTAATCATCCCTCAACCGTTCTTCAACAGAAATTATTTGGCCAGAGTAATTGTCCTTGTTCTTTTGTTTCCACGAGAATTAAGAGACAAAAACAGTCTCTGTAACCCAGGTAAGTGAACTCCTGCCTTTTGTTTGTTCTACTCAGACCTCTTTGTCAGGGCTTGGCTGATCTGAGTAGGTTTGCAACACAGTTTTAGCAACAAATTTCATAATTAATAAACCTTTGGAACCTTAGATAACAATACAATTTCATTCAAAGAGTTTATTTCTGTAGTTTTTATGACTTTTTAAAATTTAAAATTCATAAAACTACTTAGTGTTTATGGTCTTTGTTTCAACTCTTCCCCATTTTTTTTTCTTTTATTTCGTAGTATGTTTTATATTGTAGTTCAAAAATATTTCTTTGTAATTTAATTAATTCTGAAATCAGTCTAATAACTACTAAATTTACTACTTACAAACATTTCCATAAGTACTTATACTCTATAAAAAATTTATTCAGGAATTATATTTTTTTCTAATTTTAATTCAATACGACTAAAATGTTATTATTATTCTCTATTATATCCAAAACATTTTTTATTCTTCGACATATTATCTCTAAATGAGATGCAGTATTTGGCATAATTTCTTAAATTCTAACTTTATTTCGACATTGGTGAATCAATAGACCTTCCCCGTCCTCGGCTTCTAGAGTGTTTTCGTTTCTTTGTTGGCCCAGTAATAACGTCGAGATAAAACTCCGCTTCTATAAATTACATCCGGTTCTTTGAAAAGCCGAATTTATTGTTTTACACAGTTTTCACTCTGATAACTTCATTTTATCAAAGGTGATTCTTTAGCTGTTTAAAAACATACTAACTTGTAGCCAAGATCTAAGTTAATGTTACATATTATGGATGAATAACCGTTTTTTTTCTTTTTACTAATAGCAAATGTAATGCCACAAAGTATATGTTTACATAGTTTTGGAACATATTAAATTTTTATCCTAGCTTAACACTTATCTGTTTTTCCAGATCATTGTTTATTTTTATGGATAGGCCTACATAATTCATCTTTCTATGCAGTTAAAGTAGGTCTACTCTTAAAAAAATGCGATATTATTTAATACTAACTTCGCTTTCAGTAATGTTATTGGAAATAATAGGTAGATTAATTCCCTCAGTACTGTATTACCCTGAATTATGTAATTTTTTTTTTTTACCAACAATCCATATATCTAATTCCGTAAGCCCAAAATTTTACAATGAAATTGTTAGCGAACGGGAGGCCGTAGAAAGCTGGGAGAGGTCTCACTTTAAAGGTCTGGGAATGAAGTTTTGTAGAAAGTTATTCATTTATCTTAATTATGTACCAAAAGGTTGTTACGGAATAAAATAATTCACATTTAAATAGCATGGGAATCTAGTTTTATGTCTTTTTATTTAGTGTAAACACAGCTGTGATTATAAATATTGAAAAATTATAACCACACCTGAATGTGCATTATTTTGTTATTGTAAAATTGTTAGTGAAGTAGTAATCAACACAAAATGAAAATTAGATAAAATCTTTTGAACAAACAATTTGATACTTTTGAACTTAACCCTTTACAATGGATTGTTCCTTTGCACAGTAATAATGTATAATGACCGAAGACCACCACGCAGAGGTTGGCCGCCAGCAGAGGTACTGTTCCTCGAAATGAGAACAACAGGCTAATAATTTGTACAAAATAATTACTAGTATTTATTTTATATATATATAGGGGCTATTGCCCCTACAAGCCACTAGTTCTTTGTAAATCCGCAAAAGAATGTACTTTGGCAGCCAAAGTGACGGTAAAACAAAAACAAAAATCAAAAAGATCAAATGTCAATGGTTTGTAATTAAAATGTGTTTAGTAAATTATAAAATGTCTGTTTACGATATAGTTTTAACGATGAAACCCAACTAACCACAACCAAGGCTCGACCCCGGTACTGAAACTAAAAACATAAAACGTTAATTTCACCTATTAAATATTCGGTACCGGTTGAAACTGATTAACTGCTATTGAACTGAGCTGCATAACTGAATTGAAAATACGTTATAAGAGCGACTGGTATGGTGATTACACATTGAACCGAGCTATTATGTAGTCTTACTTATTTAAAAAGTTAAATAATAACATTTCAGAACTTTTTATATTTATACTTTACCCGCTGTAAATTTTAAATAAGCACCTACTGACAAATTAAATCATCTCTGGACATAGATAAATTCTTACAAAAATGTGCCGTCGTATACTGTCTAATAAGATGATGTTTTATACGAATAAGTATGAATTTAGGGTCCAGCTTATATTTACTTAGACAATACGCTGAATATATGTCCAGCAACCTTTATAGAATTTTATGGGATAGTTAGGAGATAGAGCTGAATTATTTGTTTACTGTAGATATTCTTTTAACTTTAGAAATGTCCCTGATAAGACAAGTACGAACCACCAAGGTAGAAAGGTATCTTTTAATAGAAGTATATAATACATCAATATTTTTTTTATTTTTTTTTTATTTTTTTTTATTTTTTTTTTTTTAAAGTACGAGTTTTTTTATGTAAAAGTAAATATAAATTTACGTAAGATGCTTTGAATTGACATCGCTCTTAGCACTATTGAGATGATTTTCCACTCTTTACCTAACAACAATGTTGCCGTCAAATCCGATCAGTGGAGCAGTCGGCAGTGTAGCCAGCTGGCTGCGACAGGCTGCGACAGCCAGACAATGTCCCAGCTGTTGATTGTTGTGGCGTCCTTCTGTAATCCCCTATTAAGGACACGAATACACATCATGAAATCATCCCAACAGCTGCCATGATTGATTCTTGGATTTGAAAAATACTTGATAATCAATATTTATGCATAAAACATGGACCTATGAGTATTTACGTACGATGTCATTAGTATTTAATTTTATCTTATCATCTATTCAAAATTATGTACGAGGCCAGTAAGCTAAGGTCTAAAATATTAATTAAAATAAAATATTAATCAAGCTCCCGTCACAACCCAGTGACCTAGTTCAAATATGTGTTCCCTTTTGTTCCCTAGTCTGTGTCATTACATTCTTAGGCAGATGGACCTCCACCAAGGGGGTATTTAGTCCTAGTAAACTATATGGAAACATTAACAATTTATTGAATTGCTTTGCATGATTGAATTTATGCAACAGATAACACGACTTTTAGAAATCCTTCCCTTTGTTACTTTTCAGTAGCAAACCCCTCAGCAATAACTTGCCGGTAATAAGTATTTTCAAAGAGTTAGGACATCTCATTTGGTCCGCTCATCATAAACCGTCTTTAAGTGTTATGTTAGAGGGTTTAAACTCAGAGGGTCGTAACTGGATGGAATGATTTTACATCTGGTGAATATTATGAAACTGTCTGGGAAATATTCTTGGCATTTATACTTCTAGGCCTTTTATTATATATATTCTCTAATCCGTATTTATTATTTATTATACCTATTTATTACGTATTTATTATACGTATTCTCTAATGCGAGCTATCTCTCCTCGCCAAGGCTCCTACCTTGAATTTCTACTCATGTCGTTAACACTATCTTTACACGATCGTTGCGTAAACTACTATTAAAATGGGATATGCTCGGCCAGTATGAAACGGTGTTAATCAAACTAAATAGCACAATATAGTAATATTGCTGAATATCATTGTTACTCATTTATTTTTACTTATTAAGCTCATATTTATTTTGCGGGTATTTCAAAAATCATTAGCATACTGATATTAACTTAAAAAATGTGTGGATTAATAATCTAAAGGTTGTTTTAAATAGTTCATGATGTTGATTAGTTAGTTGTTTAATTACTACTCCTGCTTAATTACAAGAAATTTGATCGTGTTTACAGTAATTGCAACATCTAGCTAATATTACAAACTGAAAGTGGTTGTTAGTCTCTCTGAATAATTATGATATCAGTAATTAACTTCTAATTAGCTTCGGGGTCGCCTAACCAGATAATTGCAGTGTTTGAACAACGTTAACGCAACTCCGATCTTATTTTTGTTCTTATAAAAAAATACTTACATTTTATTATAACCTTCACTATAATTTTATAAGGTAAATATGTGTAATGTTCTACATGTATTTACATATAAATACCATCTGATTGGATGGTTTGAACATTTTATAACAGCTAATTTATAACAAAAAAATGATAAATAGCAAATAAAAGACTGCCTATACTTTGAACATAATTCACCTTACTTGCATGATATAAACTAATTTCAAAAAACCCAAATCAGTCCAAAATTCATATTGTATTATAGTTTTATTTATTACATAGTTAGCTTCCTCACACCAGACTGCTTTTTTCCAATATGATCAACAGTCATGCTCAATACTAAAGCTACTCTATTCCCTTGATGAGCATGTGTTGTTGATCATAACAGGATTATCCTTGAATACCTATTCTAGTAGTCTCGATTAAGACATTCCTAGTGTATTATAAAGTTCCATTACTTTTTCTACATTTCCCTCATTAAATTAATTTTGTTTTACATTTACACTATTTTGGAGCTCTCAATGGGAAAACTGGGATTTTATTTTTTTTTCGTCAATAACACAATTAAGACAAACATTCTTATAGAAAACATTGATTATAGATATAAAACTGAGTTGGAATGGTCTGTATATAAATAGTTTAATGTAGAACTTTATTATAAAGGAGTCTCCATCTTAAGGTTGCTTTTCATCTTCCTAGCCTGAGGCGATTCTGCTGTCTATAATCGTTCCTTTAATTTTGTTTCTTCTTTTAAAAACACTCCGATATTTCTCTTTTTAACATGATATGCAGAATCTTTCTATTCCAGTTTTAAATTTCCTAAAGAAGCTAAAGCTGTGCTACGTTAATGTATTTGGTTTAGTGGTTTTTATTCGTAAGAAACTATTAAGTACTATCCTGATAATTAGACCAATTCATATATACCAAAGGCAAAATGTGGTTCGGATTCCATTATAAACTGTAGGTCCCTTAGTTGCCATTAGCTCTATTGGCTATTAATTAACGGCTGTGTCTAAGGAATATGTCGGCCTTAGTCACTAACAAGACTACAAGATCACACCACTCATCCTACACTCATCTCCATTCATACTTGGCTTAAAATACCTATTTTGTATGGTCACAATTTCATTATTAAGTATCTTTGTATGTAAAAACTACGAAGGTATTTAATAGTATCCAACTCAAATCTATACATAAATGTTATGGTCTCATAATTATGTTATTGAACGGAGCGATTGAAGCGTTCACTTTTGGTTTACAAATACTCCTCCTGGACGGCTGAATCGACCCACTTACATGAAATTAAGCACAGCTATAGTAACCAACTATGGGAAGGTATAGATCTGAAAAGGTACAAATTGAACTTAAGGGCTTTTCTCTACGTGAATTTATTTTTTTGAAATTTAACACGGGCCTTATGGTTTTATTGGTCACCATGATATCATTTGCAGGATAGCAATAAAAATGTTAACAATTGAGTTGTAACATAATGTTAGTAAATGAATTGTCTAAACCACTACATTACAAATACAGAACAAAAGGGAAGAACATACGGATTTATATCGTTGAGCATAATTTACTACAATACAAATAACCAATAGGGTCACCGGAATTAGGCTGATGTACCACCATTGATTTGAGAAATGTTAATAGGCATTCCATTTATGTAAACCACATACCATTGACTTCGGATACTAAAATAGGCATACCATTTATGTAAACCACCATTGACTTCGGATACTGAAAAAAGGCATTCCGTTTTGTGAACCAAATAAAGCTTTGACCTTGAATACTGCACATAGGATGAAGAAATATAATATTGACTTTAGATACTGCAAGTAGAAATCTCATTTATGAGAAACATATGAAGTATTGACTTTGGATACTGCAAGAAGACATTCCATTTATGTGAAGCAGATGTACAATTAACTTTGGATACTGTAAGGAGACATCTCATTTACGTGAACTATATTGTATTAATATGCTAGCATCTCTCAAAATCGCAAGCAGATAACTGCATTGTACACCTAGTTTATTTTGTTGTTAGAAAATGGCTCCCACTATGTACAAAATAAAGTATATTTGATTAAGTTCCACCAACCTCTTTACTTTAGCAAGTTATGTACAACTCTGTATACGTTTATTAATTGTTTTCTTGACAGATTGACGTTTAATACACAGTTGTTAACTTGATCATAAATTGATCCCCAGCATTTAAACTCATTGCTAAACTGTTCTTAGTGGTTTTATATTTAATCCTAACTCTAAATTGTTCTTGGTGATAGTAACCTGTAAGAACCTGCATTCATGCAATCCATAATGTTGGTATAGAACAACTAATTTAGACGATACAAATTAGTCATCTTGAGGCTCAATCCTTGATATAATTTCACTTAATTTTACGGTCGACACAGTGAAGCGACAAGACATCCAGTTTTGAGCCTGAAGATGGTCACTTTATCGTCGAAACTAGTTTGTCTTTCTACGATCAGGAAAAATCCCAAGTACCCCCATTTCCCCCCCCCCCCATTTTTCCCCGTTGCGTTGTCATATTGGTTGAATGAACTCAACTACTTGCATGATGTTTTCATTGTTTAAATGTTATCAGTCAGCTAAATGATAATAAAATAAAGTAAAGTTGTTATTTGTCATGAGTTATTCACTTTACAATAACTATATTTTGATCCGACAGTTTTAATCAGTAGATCTAAAAATGCTCAAACTAATTTTTCACATATAAGGTACCATGTTTACAATGTAGACGTATTATTCCAACAGTGTAAATCGCTTTAGGTTTATACCACAGATAAATCCAAGAACACATAAAAGTGTCGCAGAGATCGTACACTTGTCTCTGTGGCATTCCTGGCATGCCATTGATGTCGGATCTACTTGTTTAACTGTGATTGATATCCTCTAGTGCTTTTGGTTCAACTTATAAGAGCTATAGTTTTGTGTGGTGTATTTCAATTGCTTGTTCATGCTAGATCAAGAATGTTCTGTAGATTGTTGTAACAACATCTATTTTAAGATTGTACAGTGTATCATTAATTAATGCAGGGTATAAACAAACTCTCTGGAACGCTTTATCATGTTTGTTTCTTAGGTCAAAATAATGAAAAAATATATATAAACATGGGTCTTAAATTTCCTGGTTTTCTGTCTTTCTGTATGTGATTTTTACAAATAATATATCCGTATCCTTTGAGCTTCTTAAGCGATTGACTTCGAACTTAGTGCATAAGTAGTGATGGATAATTTTCATTTACATACCTGATTTTACTTAGTGGTACTTTTATTAATTATATAGCGAAATTGAATTTTTGTCTCTAAAATCAATGACAGATTTGTAATTATTTTAATATGGTATAAAGAACCAAGTTTTTCTCTAAAGTTATTCCTCACCGATGCACAGGTATATCGAGTAGTTGTTGATATCAATTAACATTTTTTTGTTATTAGAGCTTGCAACTAGGGCTCGTTTCAGCATCTTGCTGTAGATGAGTGAAATATCCTTGCTTCACACTGTGTCATGTCATACGTGCTCCATTTAATTGGTTATATGTAATCTTTGATTTCAACACAGTCTACTATGCATATTTTATAGTTTGTATCATATGAGTAAGAGTAGTAATTTATTTTAATTTTAGAATTATATCTTTCTCTCCCTAACATGGTTTACATGAAAAGTATGAATTTGTTTTTAATGTCCTGGTTTCCGTTTTCCCCTTGTATCCAAAAATGTGTGTGTGTGCGTGTGTGTGTGTGCGGGAACACAGGCTACCCCTAGAAAATTAAGTGGCAAAATGTACTTGATTTTCACCATAAAATATCATAGTTACTCCCACCGCTTACCCTTATAAGGGTTGGTTGATGACAAGCAAATGGGAAAGGTATGTTTCAGTTTGTTGATACCTTTTATTGTATACAATTTAATACAGTATATAATAATTAATTTCCTTTTAATGTTTTATTAGCTATCTATATCAATGTTTTTTGCGGCTTTTAAAATATATTTTTATTAACATTATACGATTCCCAATATCCAATTTGATTTTAACTAATCTCTTTTCCTTGTACAGGGCAGTAACACATAATACTCGTAATTACATCCAATTAGCAGAATACATTTAAAAGTAATCCTAAAACAGAAAACTCATTAAGTGAATCACCTTTGTAATTATTACAACAGCGTTTTCTGCATGTTTAATGGTTTTATTGAATTAGCCTATATGGAATATCCTTTTACATTTTGAAATTTAGGGTTAAATTTAAATAATTTGTTTGCTTTCATGTAACAGATTTTTAAAAGCAAATTTTATTTTGCTTTGTTTAATTAAATTTCAATTACAATTAATTACTTAACTCTTCCATGTTATTTTATAATATCCATTTTATTATTTATTGTTAAGTAACCTATGTGAAAATAGTGCTCTTCTTTTATAATAAGAGGCATATTTTCAGAAAATATTAGTTAAACCCGGTTTAATAAACCAACTACAGCGTGTCGTCGTTTTAGTTATTAAGACTTATTAAATTTAACTATCATTTAGGTAATACGATCGATAAGATTATAAGATAAGGCATCTTACTATGGTATATCCATTTGTTTATGTTATTGTAGCCTATGTCAAAAAATACTACTGTATAAGTAAAAGGAACGTACCTTTTATCCATAACGATTACAAATACTCGTGTTAAAACAGTGGTGTACTCTTTTAAGTCAAACCATATTCGTTTGTACAATTTTTAGTCTTTTTATTTTTTAAGTGTTTTTTTGGATTAAGTCTTCGAAAACTTTCCATCACAAGAATAGTGCCGATTCAAAGAATAACCTCCTTCTAGCACTAAAATTCAAATGCTCCATTCGTGTGGATGGGGTGTTCTTATAGGACGTTTTTATATATTTTACTTGATTAAAATATGTTTATAAATAGTTTTGTTACCCCTCTCATCATTTTACTGTGACCTTACTGTTCATTCATACGATAAAATATATTCCGTTTTCAAAAAGGTGCAGAAAATATGTAAGACTTTTTAAATTGAAAGCAAGCATAATTTTCATTCTTAATACAAGAATAATCATAGGAACATAATATGTTCTTTTAATAAATTAATTATCAACCCAACATTCTGAGTGGCACATGGTCTAAGATTCAAAAAAGTGATCGTATAAACAGGATTGTATACGAAAATATCACAGACATGGTTTTAAACCTAAGATTAATTGCCTCTTGAAAAGTCGAGAAATTTGAGCAGACATCTATTAGAGATAATGAGTGCCCTCCTTCGTTATGGATCTTATGTTAAGAGGATTATTTTGATCCCCTTATCAAAAGTAGTTTATTAGTTGAGTTTAAAGTTGAGTAGTTTATTAGCTGAACTTAAAAATACCCCCACTGCAGCAAACCTGCAGACAAAGCAAATTTCCATTTGTTTGAATTGATTTTTAATCAAATCTATTTAAATAACATTAGGTTTAACGAGTACCTAGGTTTGCTGCTACAGGAAGGCTAATAAAGTGTGGTTTTTAGTAAAATATTAATAGCTTAGTATAAAATAAATAAATTTGCCAAGTTTAATAAAAATATATCCATAAACAAGCAAACTACAACATTTTACAATGTTCCCCATAAGAATAACGTTGGAATTTTAAAATTTAAATTTTTTTGTGTTTTTTCCATTACCAAGAACCGTACAAAACACTTTGATATAGGCTACAAAATTATTTGTTTACGCTCTTAAAAAAGGTCCATGGAGAATTTAGTAAATGTTGTGTTTTGATGGTTAAAGTGAGAAAAACAATTTTTTTTGTTACTTCCTACTTTCTATACACATTTCTTCTATCGATAAGAATATAATATTTTGTAGACTTTTTTCAGTTCCTTTATGTATTTAATTATATCTCCGATTCTTTTGGTAAGATATTCCTCAGCTTCATATTGTTATAGAGTTTTGATATTGGACTTGTTAAACATTTAGCAGTTAACATCCTAAACTTACATTCACATGATAGTCTTAAACATATTATTTATACAAAAGACATACAAAATAAGTTAATAATTATTTACCTAAAATAAGCAAAACTCTTTATTTGTACGGGACATATAACTACGGAAGAAGTTTTAACTGTTTGACAATTACATAAAATGTGATAATGAACAATTTATTGAAGAGAATAAGCACAGAAACATACGCGATAAAGTTATAATGCTTGATGTAGAGTTAGTTTCTACAAAGGCTCAACTTCAAGGAAATTTTATTTCGGAGAATTCTTTCCTACACTTACACGTTAGTATCGTGTTGTCAAAAGTCGGAAAACAACAGGGTAATTCAGCTAAATTGAGCACCGGGAAATATAAGGTTACCTTCAATTCTCTGGAATTGTCACAACGTAATACGCACTGCTGACGTTACGCCTACTTCCAGGATTGTGTTGCTGTTTAAATTGATTTGACGTCCCTTGTGATAAGGACCTCTATGTGACTTCTGACCATTGTATTCAAGTTACTACACTATACAACAAATTTTAAATAATGTATTTATGATCATTGACAAATCTAACAGTTATTAATTGCAGTAGTGCAGTAGTTGTAGTAGTTTCGGTAGTGGTAATAATATCAGTGTCCAACTAGTATGTGATCCACTCCGCTTTAAACATACAGGCAAATATTTTGTATTAACACGTAAGTTATCTAGTTTGTTATCTAGTTTAAGAATCATATGGTTATGTAGTTACACAATCATGACCAGAATCATCCTAACAAAAATATGCAATACTAAAACTTTGTATAACACCATTGGAACAGTGGTTCTCTGACAAGTAAATTGCAATCGGTTCTAAGTACTAAACCCACTACTAAACGCCCAAGCTAACAACCAACCCTATTTATAGAGTACTTAAATATTTTTATTAAAAATTAATTTGACAATTTTTTTTTTTAATCAGCCCTTATAAGCATAAGTTTAAATGCATAGTTGGATAATGGATAACAATAATAGCTAATGATATATTAGGCATTGCAATAGTTTCATGAGTTTTAAAACCTACATAACTATGATATGCACATTAAGTTTGCTTGAATAAAAAGCTAAAATTAAAGCTTAAGCTAAAAAGATACAGATTACAACCCAACATGAATTGCCTCAACGTTAGACATTGTTTGGAAAATACGAAGTGGTTAACAAAGACACAACATCCAAAGTAGACAGCTGATTAAAGCTGCCCTGGAAAGTCACTCCTTGCGCGAGACATTTCTTCGAGATTAAACAACAAAAATTGCCTTACTATTTATTAGAATACACCTAAAACCAAATTATTAGAATGAGGGTGCACGATAAGCTGTTCCATCTGCGACGCAATCCAATAGTCTACTTAAAAGCCTTGGCCCTCTTTATAAAAACATAAAATAACAACAATAATAATAAAAGAAGTATTACACATTCAATGTTGTATTTGCTTAAGCTGCTTGTCGTAATTAAAATTTGAAATTATATGTGATGATATATTTTTATGATTTGGTCTTTTTGTCACTCTCCAGTGTTGATATTCCAACATTTAAAATTAGGGTAATAATTCGTCAAACTTAACTAGAAGGACTTAACTGATTTATAATTCAGTATACTGTATATAGGCATAAATTGTTTAAAAGAACAATAATACAGCCATAATTCTCCTTAATACTCCAATTGATGAAATGATAGTTTTATTAACTATTATTTGAAAACATAATGTAAAGTAAATTTTAAAAGGGATGTATCTATAAATCAAAAACTGTCTGAATTTAAAATGAAATGTACAGTAAAGGTAAAATTTAAGATGAATGACAAGTAAATATTAAAGAAATCTGGGCAGTATTTTAATTTTGTTTCATCCTTTTTCAATAAGAAAATCCTCACCAAGAAAACAATTTCTAGGCCATTTATAGGCTAAAAGTCTTTGTAGGATGAAGAACAGTAAAATACTTCAAGTACTCTTTACTTAATACTCTTAACAACTTTATTATTTTCTCCATGGAATATCTTGCTTGCTCTGTCGTCAAATTTCACTTAAGGTAATTGGCTGATATACTACAATGATTATGTAAAATAATTACTTAACTATTAGTGAGGACCTTTATAACTAACTCGTGTTTTAGTTAAAATTCTTTTTTACATTACTTATCAATTTTTCCCCCAGCTATATACAATTAACTAACCATAACAATACAATAACCACTCGTAAATCTTTGTACCGTCCACCGTCCTGTCTATTCTGAAACTGTATAATGTAAACCACCCGGTTTATGTTTATATTTCAGCTTAGATATCTACTACCTTAAACCATTATGTCTTGAGTAAGAAAACAAAAATTAGGTATAGTACAATGTACAACAATTTTGAATTATTTGCACGCCCATAAACAGCATGAAAATGTAAGCTACAGTTTATGATGTTTGATACACAGATTATAAAATAGTAAGGTTGTGACCAATACTATAAAATGTATGGTCATACCAATAACAATGAAGGTAAGTACTAACTGATGTATCAATCTATTTACATTTATATCATACCTTTAACAAGGTCGATAAGTGCCCTCCTATGTACCATCAGAACGGCTAATCCACCCCGAGGCTAGGAATTGCTGTAGTCAAGCAAAACTTGTAACGTACAGTATTGTGCTCTTATATTGGCTTAAGATCAGTATTTAAGTGATTTAGTTTTTCATGACTTTGAAAAATGTTGAATAATTTGAACGAATGTTAAAGTTTTAAATGTGTAAAAACAATCCACACATAAAATTAGGATTTTTGTTTTATAATCTTCTTCATGATAGTATGTGGAAAGTAATTAATTAGTAATAACATATCAAATCTTGTGAAATAATTGATTATAATTATAATAAAAGCAATATATTATTTTAATTTACTAAAACAAACTAATTATCCGGTAATAAGGTAATAATAGGTATCGAAAACGTAGGCATTGTACTGGTTGCTGTTTGAACATCGGTCTCAATATATTTTATTGTACCCACTGTTCTCTTGGGTCTACTTTCTCTTTCAAGTTTGCTACGTAAGATGCACTTAACAATATGCTACCAAAGTACTCAAAGACTTAAGTCATCTAAAACCTGAAAATGTTCCAGCCTAGTGTCGAGATTTTCAATATACCTATTCTATTGAATTTAAAAAAAAAGTATAACGAGCATAAAATCTTACTTACAATCGTAGCAATTCCATGAACGTGTTAAATATTAAAACATGCATGTCTAAATTGTAAAATACAAAAATACTCCCGCCACAGCAAACCTGCAGACCAAGGTAATCTCTTTGTCTGATTGGATTAACTAAGAATATTCCCATAAACAAATTATATTTATTCTGCTTTTAAATAACATTATATTTAACGAGCACTTCGGCTTGCTGCGATGGAGACGGAACAACGTGTGTTTTTGATAAAATATTAAAAATATAGGACGAAATCAATCAATTTCGCTAAATTTCATCAAAACACTTATAAACAAGTAAACTACATTGTTCTTTTCACCTTAAGAATGACATGGTAGTTTAAAATGTACAGTTATTTTCTCTGTAACCTTTAATTAAACAACTATGTTTTGTATAAACATAATTGTTTCTTTTGATGTGAAAAAAATATGTTTAAAAATATATAAAAAATTAAACGAACAGGGGTTTTGGCCTCTACTGATGTAAAATGAAAAGTAAATCGGTCCTGCATCTAGGTCTTTCCGGGCCGCTCTCATTAATAATTATGGTTGTTTACCAAAATGATCGGTAAAATTAGTTTGAGTTTGGAAAATTTCCAATCACTCTTACTGGAATCTTCTTCAGCAGGGCATCATCCGAGTTTCTTTACTAGGTTCTCAACGAGATACATAATAAATACCAGATGGGTTTGTACCAGGCACATTGCACTTTCGGAATTGGCAAGCCTTCTACGGGAAATAGCATGCTTGTATTGTACTTTCAGTCCTTGTAAAGTAATAAATATATTATGAAGTTAATAGGTAAAAACAAAAACAAAATTATTTATTTTTAACATGATTTATCATAAGGATATAACCCGTTAAATTTGCAACTGTACAGTTTAAAGCTGCCTTGGCTAAATTGGATGGTAATAATTAAAAGCTTTCATGAATACGTTAACAAGGCTTGTGTCATGGCATAATTAAATTAGGAACTCAATAAGAGACACCCACAATAAAAAACCCATTCTAGAGTTTGTTGATGGAAAATTTTGTCTTTGAAAATATAGTTAACTGTTTATACAGTATAGTTTTGAAGTTAAATAAATTCCTGCCGCCGATAACCGTGACGGGCCCGTTCGATAGTTTGATCTCGTTCATAATATGTTTTGTACCTGTTCGTGTTTAATGTATGTGTTTTTTACGTCCTGTATTGTGTTTATAAACTTTTTAACGACGTCAATTTGACCGACATGTGAGCAAGAAGTTATCCTGCTGACTTACGTGATCATGGTGCAACTCAGCATCGAAACCTGGTTGTAGAGTTTTAACGACCATTTGAGCTACTGACAAAGGTAACTTAAAACCATTTATTAAACATTTTTTCCCTTAAAACATGAACTGCCCAATTTTCATTACCACTATCATGTAAAGCTTAAAAAATACGATTAATTTTGTGTATACACAATAATTTTACAAGCGCCATTGTAAAATTGAGTGTTACAGAGAAAATCCCCAAAACAGCACACTTAAGATTCCCATGGTATTCTTATGGAGAGAAAGACAACTTCTGTAGTGTGCTTTTTATGGTTGTATGTTGATCAATATTTTTTATTTAATCCTAAAATATACATTTGTTGAAAAACACTTTTTATCTTCCCCGTAGCATCAAACCTAGGTATTCGTTAAACCTAATGTTATTTAAATGGGGAATAAATACGAGTATGTCTTGATTATGGAAATATTAAAACGTTTGGGCTGTTACGTTATATACCATTAATCACATATTTTAAGGTTTTAAATTATGTATAAATTAGTATGTCTAGGCTAGAACAAACGTTTAAAGGACAATTCAACGTCAAATCAATTAACAAATCTGAATTCATGGTGCTAAGCTTTAGCAATCCAAAATTTCTGTACTTATCACACTGTTAAATGCAAAAGTCGTTAAAAAGCGTTGGTAAAAATGACATAAAATATATATCCTCTCCAAGTCGTACATAGTTTTAACTCTGCACGATTTAGGAATTTTTTTTGTATCATAAATGATCGTGCGTCAATGCCTAATCTTAGCTTCTTACACCTACTTATCCCTTACTAATGAACTAATGAACTAATGAACAAATGAATTAATGTACTTATCTACCTACCCTTACATATCTACTTAATGAAGCGTACATCACAGCGTCCTTAGATGCATGCGTTTTATTTAGTTGTGATGTAGACTGAGGTATTGAAAATGGAAATATACAATAGGGTGACCTGTGATTTTGTGAATAAAAATGCTATTTCCTATGCGTGTTGATTCTAATTGTAAAAATTGTTTTAGCGGATAATTTTTACTGTATGGCAATATTCTGTGAGACATTTTTATTATTATATGCCCCAAGTGATGCATTTTTTAATTTAGTCCTAGGCAGTTGAATTGCATAGGGGTGAGAACCAAAAAAAGGTGCCATGTAATAATCAATGGCCAGTGGCACGACTATTCAATTACAATCCCAAACACCAGTTGTACACGTAAAGTTAAACAATCGCAAGCCACATTCTTAGCTTGCCAGGAATGCCACAAAGACAGATGTAGCGATCCACGAGACACTAATGTACTCTTAAATTCATGTAAGGGAAATAACACATGGGCTGAGTACTTCCAGCCTCGACTATACCACGATCGGTGTATGTGTATATGTTGTGGTGTAGAAAAAATTATTGTACAATATTTACTGTTTGGCTGCAATAACTAGGTACTGTAAAAGATGTAATGAACAATAGGCCGTAAATTGGCCCATTTTGACACGACCTCAAGTTTAATGAATGAGTTTTTTTAAGACATTTTTGGTCCGTTTGATGAACTATGTTTTCGTCATATTGGACTAATATTTCAGCCAACTAAGCTACAAAACTAAAATTACCATGTAAAGATAAGCACAAAATGACTTTTTTGCTGTTGTGAAAAGCAGTTGTTAAAAACTGTATGTGAATCATATATGTGCAGGCTCGAACAAACGTTAAAAGGTCAATTTAACAAACATAATTTTTATAAATAAAAACTTGTTACAAATATCACGTTTTAAACGCACTAAAAAGCATAAAATAATTTATAAATATGCGGAGAGAATAAATATTTGTAAGATTTTAAACGAAAAACGTGGGGCGTATGCAATAGCTAATTTAGGATTCTCTTCACCTATTGAGTTATTAGTTGTTTTTAACCTTAATTAGGAAATATAGATTAGTAACCATACAAACAGGATGTACTGTGTGAATATGTTTGTTTCATATCGACAGCTACCTCTCTTTATTATTATCGTCGATTACGATCGTGTTTGTGTCTATTATAAACTGATGGATTTCGATATGTCGAACTATTTATTAATAAATCAATTGATTGTTTTAATGTCTTGGGCTTTCGGAGGAATCAACTTTTTAAGCATCTAGTCGACAGCATCGCAACAATGAACGACGAACAGGATCGTGTGAGAACCACGGCCAACTTTACAGTACTCCAGGCCACGGCCTTCGAAATGGCAACATCGCAAGTAGGGTTGTAACAGCTGTTGCGTTTGGAGGCAACTAATGGTATTTTTTTTTTTAATATGAAAGCTTGGTTACTGTTCTATGAAAATATTGACTCTACTTTAAATATACAAAAATAGATTTTCAATTTAAAAATTGTTTTGTTTTTCAATTCTATACGTTGTATTTTCAATCTTTTGATAGATTTAAGTTTATAAATTTAAATTTAAATGAATAATACTCGAATTAATGAGCTGATGTCACCTGTCTCCTATGTTTTCTTATGTGACGTTTGGTGCTAGACAACACTACTTCCAACGTTGCCAATTCTACCAGGCCGCGGCCTGGAGGTAAAGTTGGACGTGGTGAGAAAGATTGATACAACCGATACTTTTGATACAACCGATTGCATATAATAGAAGTTAACAAAATGAGTTTGCAAAATGCTTCGACTTCAACAGATTTTTACACCCTAAAGATTAAAGGATATTTCAACTCTAAAGGGATACAGTTTAGACCCGCAACAAATTAAAAAGAACTTTTTTATCTGCAGTATGACGAAACATAATGTTTTATTACAATGAATAAACATAGTTAAAGGACGTAGTTTTAAATACATTTGTGAAGACGAATGTCGGATCTTGTTAGTTGGGGATAAAGTTGTTTTCAACAAAGGGTTCTACAATTTCAAAGCTTTTAAAAACATTAATTCTAAATTTATTCTACTGGCTTTGTATATAAATAAGTACGATATAAATCATAATAGGCCTATAAAGCTTTATTTTATAACAGAACACTCTTTGACGATTTCCACAGCCATAAATATACGCAAAACCTTTCTTTTAGAAATTTTAACTAATTATGAATATAATTGTGGTCAGACCGTTGTTGATTATCACTAAACAGAATTTAAAAGTATAATATTTGTGATTAATTGTGGGATAAGAGTTTATACATGAACTGTACCATGCATGTTACGTATTTCAGGTAAAAATGAAGGGATTTTATTTTATCCGGCAGAACAATAACCAAGACCTAACTCAATGTTGATTGTGAGCCTAGTAATATCGGCCAGCGTAGCTTTTGCTTGATGTTAACAGAGCTGAAACGTTGGTATTTTATAGTTTATGTGGGTGTTACTACGTGCAAAGATATTTGTATCAGCAACAAATATAATATAAGTGGTATATATTATTAATATTGTTGTTTTTGGCTGGATAATGTGGATTAAAGGAACACATTGTTGATAGTTAAGTTTTTTGGTAGTTTTAGTATCAGATCTTTGCCGATACATGTAGGCTCACTTTAATGGGTTGTGTCACCTAACAGCTTGTTTCGTTAAATTAGCTTGCCTAGAATAACTAATGTCTGATTTAATAACACGAGTACTTGTTATTTTATACTTCTAAAATGATACCTTGTGATAGATTATATTATGACCCATAAACGTGAGACCTTACTAATAAATAAAAGACTCTTACTATTGATACAGGTTATAAATATTTTATTAAATGTGTTCTTTTATTTACGGGATTTTAGTTTATAATTTAATGATATTAGCTGGCCAGTTTTCTTAAGTTTTTTACGGATTTATAAGCTTGTCACATTTTCATTGGCTCTTTAAATACATATTAAATACCTAATATCTGTTCACCAATCCTTAAGTCACCATATCTTGTAATATCTGTTTAATTTAAATGTAAATGTGACCTATATTATGATTATCATTAAACTGTAGGCTACGACTTCAATACATTCTCTCACAAAAGCACTTAAAATTTACTACGTCAATATTTAAAAAATCCTCTAAGTAAACTTCATACATACGAAAATACAGTTTATCAACACTGTGGAGTAAACAAAGGTTTTGACAAACACAGATAACACGCGGGCACAGATGAAGGGGCTGGAGTTAAAAAACAAAAGGTAAGAGTTCGCTCACCTTTATTTCAGAGACTGTTTTGGCTCCTAATTCAAAGGAAACAAAGGAACTCACCGGAACACAGACAATTACTCAAAAAGGTTTTGTCGAAAGAACAATTGTAGGGATATTAATTAATGGTAAGGACATTTCCTAATCCTAATAGGCTTATGCTCAATTGCTTAGTCCGATTGATACTAAAGTGAATCAAAGTTAACTAACTAACAACCTCATAAAAACACCAAACAACTTTACTGTCTGTACACGTCGTTCCATTCTAGCATTGTTAGTTTGATAGTTATCTTACAATCCAATACCGCCGAAGTGACTCTATAATTCTGAATTGTATATTTGTTACAAAAAAAAACACTTATTTTACCAGAGTATTAAAATTCTAGTCTTTAAATTCAGAAATGGGGTACAAATCTTCTAATCACTAAGCACAGTACCCACATCAGAGTAGCGCTGTATGCTTAAATACTTTGACTCTATGATTTAATTTAAAAAGATGAACTTATTTAAAAGTGGGGATCATCTTACTTTCAAGCCCCTACTTATCTCTTAAGACAATAGATCCATAGGAATTCATAAACATATCCTAGCAATAGTGAATTGCTTAATATTTTTGATAGGTACATAAAAGGTTATTCTACCGTAACTTTTCATAACTATCCTAAATAATAATAATATAATTTTCATCAATTCTCTTTCTTCTGTAAGTTTGTATATGGGTTACAAAGGAATTTGAGTAAAATTCTAAAAAAAACTTGTACTACCTTTCCTTAACTTAACATAACCCTCTTACTAAATAGCTCGTACTCTTCCACAATGTAAATAAAGTACCATCAAAAACCCTTTCAAGTAGGTAAACAAACCGCTTTTAACTACCAGCGAGCACATAATAATAATAATAATAGAGAGGACACGGCGTTTAACCAAATGCACTGAAAGTGTGGCCAAATCCGCCATCTTGGTACGTCATACAGCCTGAATCCAAGACCCGCGAGCTCAGTTCGCATTAAAAACCCCGCGACAAATACACGATCATAAACAACATTAATAGTTGACAAAAAATTCTGAAATTGTGCACACTTGTAGATATGATACTGAGGAAAACGATGGTGTCAATATAAAATTATTAGTTATGATAGTAATTGAGTTATAAATATGTTTAATACTTATGTAGTTTAATTTTTCAGATTCAGACATGAAAAAGTTGTATTGCGAGGAATTTTTTTATTTTTTTGTCAGAGAAATTTCGTCAGCGGGAAAGTTGTTGATAAATCACCAAATTTGACTATCCGATTCACCAAAAAATTTTATCATGTTCGGTTTTCTAAAAAATCTGGTACAAAAGGGATCTATTGCCGCTGCTCCGCGCCACGCCCGCTGCGCCGCCGGGCCGTCGTCTATACATTTAGCGTGCAGTGTTTTAATGTTTTCTACTGTTGTACTGTAAAATTGTATATATTAAAGAAATTTTCAAATATATTGTCTACGTAGAATTTTCAAGCGTTTAGCACAACTTTTTAAGGACTAATTAGCTTTCAATATCATCCAAGATAAACTCAAGATAATTCTGTAAGTTAAATTAAACTTCCCAAATATATTTGTAAAATTACACTCAATTTATTGTCCCAGAAAAATTACAGTTTTATTGAGATGTTGCCTGATTTTATTTTTGTGAAGACTTTCGTTACTTATTTTACAGTAATAGCGAACTCTAACATTGAAATATTTTTGAGCAATAATTTTAATTAGGTACTAAACAAAAATGATTTTTGTCCATATTGTTTCATATCCTGAGAAATATGTACTATTTGGAAACAAATTTACTCCTACACATTGTCCAAGTCCTTTGTTCGTCAAGTTCTCAATTACATTGTTCTCTACACAAATATCATTAACTTTATATCTACACTATTCCACAGAAAACGTACTACTATAACCACTATTCTCATCAAGCATAGCAGACGACTAGCGCGCTGCACACGCCGCCGGGACTACTGTCGGGGAAATAAATATGTGCACTCGAGTTTGAGCCTTAAATATCTCTTGAGATGAACTATCCGATTTTGTTGAGATAAAAATTAAATATAAGCTGGTTTAAATACATTTAACGTGGTAACAATTAAAAACATTTAGTTTACCAGAAAAATTTATATAGTTCAAAGATCCTAAAAACTACCGATTTTTAAGAAACTCTGCACTAACACTGAAGTTTAAAATTTAATTGTAAACAAACCACTCAGCCAATCTTTCTGAAATTGTTATGGCTTATTGGTAGGTTTATTGTTAACAGTTCCATGCATTTTAAAATTTTTACTCACAATAGTTTTTATGCTGATGTTTATTTTTAAAACGTATGCCAACATCGTTAATAAGACGCTAAAATGTCGTTCAAAATGTCATCGTGTTTGTCGTGTAAGAAATAACACCAATATGACAGATTTATAATGCGAACAAAGATTTTTTAAACAAATATATATTTGTAAACAAAAATTTCTCCCGCGATAAAAAAAAAATCGATTTACTACAGTAAAAACAATCGATTTACTTTAAGATATTTCCAACAATATACTAACGACAATGTACTTCCAGAAAAACTTAAGTAATTTTTACACAAAAGTATTTTTACATTTAAACAAAGCCTATGTAAACAACACTGACTCGAAGCATAGCAGACGACCAGCGCGTTGCACACGCCGGGACTAGGCTAGCACCGCCATCTTTGTCCGTTTCGTCGGCTAGTCAGACTGCCACGCTCCTGCGCTCCGAGTAGCGCTTCTATTTTGTTATGTGTTCGCTGGCATTGACCAGCTGTTGTTAAATTAATTAATCTATACTATTATATAAAACGCTAATGATTTATGTCTGTATGTTTGTTACTAATCATGTAAAAACTACTCAACCGACTGTAAATGTACCGACGAAGCTACTATAACAAACTACTATAACAGCTACTATAACAGCTGCTATAACAACCGGGGCTGCTATAACAGGATTCGGTTTATGACTATTCACGCCCCAATTCTGTCCGAGGGCCTTGTCACTTTGACTTTTAAAGTTCTGAGGTGAGGATTTTAAAAGCAAACAGTGATTAGTCTCCTTAGCTGCAATTAGTACCCTCACAATGTTTACATTTTGCTATGACATTTCAATGTAAGCAAAAAGAATTGCCAAATTCACTTTAAATCACAATTCTACACTACACAGGTGGTGTAAAAATTAATAAGATATTTAATAATCTGTAGAACCTTATTGCAGGGTTATTTATTCTTATGTTTTAATAGTTCACACCATTTGCTTTTTCATAAATTTGGAAATCATAATTTTATATTACAACCCCTAATTAATTTGCTTTCTAATTTAGAGTTTCCAGCTGCCTATCTCATTGAAGATTTCACATTCTATTCTAATTATTCAGTGTCAAAGAAAGCAATTATATCTCACGTTCCATTGGACACCATATGAAGGCAATAAAACTAGAGTTATATCTTACCACTTTAGTGCACAAAACTTCACTTTAACCTACTGACACAAAAATGAGCAAGACCAAGTTGATTCCGTATGTATGACACATTTTTTTAAAGTTCTATACATTTAAAAAATGTCTTAAAAGCCTGTCCACGATTGCTTGTCTTGATTATATTATATAGCCATTGCTTTTAATCTAAGAGTGATATAAGCCAGCATGATATATCTATACAATCCTATTGTCTATTGTGGCCTCCTTCTTGGGAGGGTTGCGAGTATAAAGTAGTTTATCCAACCATCACTACATAACACACCCAGCTAAGTCCAGTTTATGACACTACTCGTGGATTGTGTGCTCTTAGTTCTCTTTATTCTTGAGTGTAAAACATCAGACATTTTAGCTTAATTGTATTTAAGTTTTACGACAAAAGTTTGCCATTTTGAGGGATTCACTGTTGACTAGATTCGTTTCTGTTAGCAAACAGTTTTTTTCCGTATTATGAATTCTTTTATTTGTGTTTCAAGATTATTAATTGACATTATGTAGAACCACACAAACACGATGAAAAAGATTACGTTCATAACGAAAAGCAAAAACTGAAGTGATTTACTATTTTCGCCTATTTCTGTTCCAACAGAACAACACAACAATGACATAAAACAGATGTTTCCTATTTAATTTACACTACTATCATCTACTGTATGTCAATGTCGTCTCACTAGTCAGATGAGTATAAATCCATCACATACATGGATCATCAGGTTTTATTATGAACAAACGGAGTGACGCTGGGGCGGCAATCAATAATAATTATTCTTCGCTAGGATAACACTATGCACATGCATTACACTTTTTAAGCACGACATTTTAATTTTTTATTGTATTATTATTTTTTAAGGTAGCAAAATAACAATCCAGCTTGACTAAATTTTTCATTAGTGTGATTGAACTATGCATATCAGTGCAAAATCACCTCTCTTGTGTACTAATATGCATTTACCAATATACCTATTTAATGCATAATACAATAGCCTCCTCTAATAGAAGGCCACGGCGTTGGTGAGTAGCAACGTCCCACCGGCCGGTTCAAATCCATATGTACAATATTAAATCCATGTGTACTGTATATACAGTATATGTATATTTGAGTGTGTATGTCTGTTCCTTCCGTTCTTTTCAAAACATTTTGTAGAGCTTAAAAAATAATAATTTAGTATTTGCTGCGTTTTTATTTGCTTAACAGTTTTAGGAGAAATGAACTGCTAGTTTGAAGCTCCCATATTATACTTATAGATGATAACCAAATTTTGTAGTTTGCTTGTTTATTTACATATTTGATGTTTTAAAATTGTATTTATTTCATTTCATTATTTCATACTAAACGATTGACATTTTACAAAAAACCCCTACGTACTCGTTTATCTAATGTTATTACAATAGGAATTAAATGTGAAGTTTTTATTAAGGTATTTCAGTGATACAATGCAATCAGGCAAATGGAAATTCTCTTAGTATGCAGGTTTGCTTTGGGGCGGGTATGTATTACTGTTTATTTGTTTACGTTAAAATATAAAATGTGGCCCCATGAGTTTATTAAAGTTTCAGTTTAGATTTAATTGTTAATATGAATGGTAAAATGTATATCACTAGTTTACATAAAGTCTTTAAGAAAGAATTACCGATGAAAACTTTTTAATTTCTTAATTTCAAAATATAATTATCTGGGTAAATTTGTAGGATAAACAAAGAAGTGTATTATTGTTCTATTATACGACTTTTACGTTACCTATCTTGAAATTAAAGTCACAGTCTGTAACTTAGAGACTTGAAATGACATTAAAACGCAACTGGTGTGGAATAACGGCCAATTTGAGGCAGGCAACTCACCACGGTGTCTTATCTCTCCATCGTCAGTCGGAAATACCCAAGTTTGTTAATTACCGCAAACACTACGAGATATGACGTGTGATGAGCAGTTGGTTGGTTACTTTGGTTTGTTAAATTTAGGAAATCATTACTGTTTGTTTAATTAGTATTATTTTGTTTGCTGTTATTTGTTGTGTAAGAAACACGACTTAGGTCTCTGATATGAACTAGCTTGCATAGTTGCGTCAGGAGCTATATGGATACCTTAATTTACGGACAGCCCTCTAATATACAGTATTATCTCTCTCTGCCAATGGTGTTGTTTTTTTTTGTTTTTTTTTACTAACTAGTAGTTTTGTAGGAATTAATTTTAGTTTTTAATTTGTAGGAATGTAATAACCAAAAGAGTATAAGTTTTTCCTGGAATAAGGATTGTATATTTAAAATGCCATCATAAGTTTTCCTCAATTTGATGATTGAATATAAAGAATTCCAGCAATAATACTGAACTCTGCTAGAGATTCAGTGCGTTTCAAGCTAACTATTAAGGCTAACAATTGGAAGTGAATAAATTTTAATTCACTTCCAATTGTTAGCTTAAGTATTTTTAACTTTAGCGGATAAGGTATTTATATTTTTAATCTTCTCTGATCTATTTATGAGATATAAAGATTAAGTATAAAGACCAAATTACTTTAAATTCAAGGTGAGAAGTTTTCTAATCCATTTGTGGAAATATGAATGTACCGGTATTAGTTTAATTAAATGCATGGACTTCCTCTTTCTCCTTGTTTTAGTTTTCAATATCCTGTGACCAATCAATGCAATTACTTTTTTTAGTGTACGGAGAGGAATCGCTTAGCAGTATGCAAACATTATTTGATGATTCAGGAAACAAATACAGTACGAAGTGGGAGTAGTACGGTGTGTGCATACAGCTCGAAATCTTATAGAAAATCAAACTCTGTACACATCCATCAGCCATCAGCTTCAGTTCATCCATTGGATGCTACATTTAAGTACCAATCTTTTCCCTACGTTTAAGCTTTTGTATATTCTCCGTATTCCATTAGGATTGTATCGTTTGGAAAGCTTCTGCACTATTGCGATTGCCTCAAAACTACTATCCATTCGCATCAGTCACAAAATTATACGTCATTTTATTTTAATTTTTTATTCCCCTATAAGGAAGTACCAATTGTTGTAGTCTTTACGAGAAGACATTGATTCGGGACTGTAACACGTTCAATTTTAACATCATTTGGATCAAACATGTCAATTAACATTTATTTTTACAAGTTCGTGTTCCAGTCACCTCATTGTGACCGTGTGAATGGAGGTCGCCAATATCCCAAAACAACCACAACTTCCTTCAACTCCCACCATTCACCAAAGAAATACAACGATTTCAAAAATGGCTGATTACAATATAAATAGGTTATAATTTATTATTTAATCTTATGCTACTCATATAAGTAACTAAGGAGTTGAGTGCTAAACTCAGTATGTTATTTAATCTTAAAGAGATTAAAATACATTTTGTACATCATTGCTTGTGTACTGTATGGTTATTTCTCTTTCAATTTAGAACAATTTTGTGTCATCGATTTAACTAATCAAAACAATTCATTTATTACTCCCTCTTTAACTAAATTTTGAATTTAGGTCTATGTTATTCATACTGAGCATTAAAATTCAATTTCCTCTAACCCATTTGAATATAGATAAAACAAATTAGCAGAAATATAGATAAGTATGCAGGTTTTTAATTGAGAGTCTCTTAATATCTCATTGAACTAATGAAAATAAGGTGTTTTGCACTCTAAAAATAGAAATACAAACATGTTATAAACATAATAAATCCCGCAATACTCAATGTAATAAATAGAAGGATTGCTGTTGTATAGCTGAGACAACTGAAATAAATTTGACAAACAGTTCGAGTTCCGATGTAGTAAGTAACGTTGTCTCCTAAATTAAGTTGATCATAATACATCTGTTTGTTGGGTTTGGTTGATTTATCCAACTAAAGTGTAGATTAATTAGTGTAGATTAATTAGTAGATTAATTAACATTTAGTAGTATGTATTTCATATAGATAGAGTGTAAACAATTTACATAATTCCAGTGTGTTAAATTTTGCTCCCTCTCCAAATATAGCATATTATAAAATGTGTATATATGTGTTGAGTTTTTTTTGTGTGTAAACATTTAGCTATTATGTATACTATTATTTTTATGTGCCTATTATAAAACTCAATCATAAGGTAAGCTACTTAAACGTAACACATATATTTATCTTGAAATGTACAATAACAGACATACCTCCTCTTGAAATTACTCTGCATCAGCTGAATTCCCTTATATCATTATGTTTCTTTTTGACTGACGCTTCCTGACATGAGCTTTGAAATGTTTTGTTTTTTTTCATTCGTTGATAGGCTATTACTTTTTATGGTTTACAAATTGCAACTAGCTCATGAATGAGTTAATTAGTTTCCAGAGAAAACTCGTACAGGAAATAGTGTTTTATCAATGTTGTTTTAACTAGTTTACAGTTTTCACCCTTGGCAAATTTGGACAGCCTACAATGTCTAAGTGTGGTCGGAAGCCGATCTTCGGACCCGCGTCCAGGTCTTACCATGATTACTACGGTAATAGCTTATTACCTATACGGGAAATTCACTAAAAGAACGTAATGAAATGTACGTTAAAAAAAATGTCAAAATTAGTTATTTGAAATTGATCGCATGCATAGCAAGTAACATAGCCTATAGAATTTCCGTCTGACTGTATTACCTGACTTAAAACTTAAGATGGCATTGAAATGAGTAAGGATTTAATGATCAATTTAGTAAGGAGGGAAGCGCTGTGTAAATAGAAATGCGATTTATTAGTTCCGGAGTCTAGTGCCGGGAGAGAAGGACTAATTACTTTCTATTGTTTGACAACAACGAAGAGATTGATAGGAGCTGGATGGAACTCGTTTAGAGGATCAAGTCTTATTCTAATTTTTAATATTTTTGTGACAATAGCCAAGTAAAGGAAATCTGTAGTTGAAGCTCCTCTTGCATACTTTTTACAACAATGCTACCACAACGGATAGCAAACTTAAGTTAAGAACAAATGCACAGTGCATTCAGACGTTACCATACGACATTCCTAATTTGCACTATCTATAAATTATGAAATAGATCTATAGGCCCGAAGTCAGAGTTCATTTTAAAGTTTCCATTGCTTATGAGACACTAACATTGTCGGCCTTGCTTTGCTCTTTACATGAATATTTTTTCAGAGTTTGGCGGCCTCTTTTAACCTTGCATTAAACCGTCCACATAGACAACAGACCTGTGCGTGGAATGTATCCATCAAAGCACGAGGTGAGCCGGTACAGTACAAGGATAGAGTATAATGATAATATGTATAATGATAATAAGTAGCCACAGGTACATGATCTAACTCCACGACATCGCTGCCATGGGCCCGAAGTCCATGATGAAGTGTCATGACTCACCAAACTTAAACTCTATAACTGTGGATTTGCGTTTGTTATTGTAGTGATCACAAACATAATCTGAAAAAAGTCGGACAGTCTACAAAAACATTGATATTATGATAAAAAATAGCTAGTAAAAAATTAAACTGTATAGAAGTTAAGAAAACAATGAACTGCCAATGAGTCAAAGACTTAGTTATAGCTTTGATAATATTTTGTAATAAAATTTAAAACTCTGTTACACCATTTACTCCAACTCTTTCTAAGAAATCGTACGTACAAAAGTGTTTTATTTTTGCATAATAGTTGCTGATTATCTCAGTTTGGAACATTATCATCACTTAAACTGCAATATAAATTCATAGTATTAGTTAATATATTTAATTTATAAGTAACAAAATTAAAAACCACTGTATGACAAACAAAGAAAATGTAAATTATGATGAAAATATAAATAAGAAGATCTACCTATTTATGTTACACATATCTGATGTATCGCCTATCTTTTTGTCGTTAGGATGTAAAAGACGATAAGGGATATACTCTTTACTCCAACTCTTTCTAAGAAATCGTACGTACAAAAGTGTATGACACATAAGATTTATGCACATAAGAATTATGTAAGGTTAATTTTACTCGTGTATATTTTTGTTTTCAAATATCGTTCATTTTAAAAACATCAGTAATAATTTAACTCTGCTTAATTTGTTTCCAGCATTGCTTTGAATGACATTTCAGAGAGGTTTCTTGGTCGAGTACTTAATTTAAAATACCACAAATTACTGCACTGACAGTTTTATATAGGATTTAAATAAAACATCTTTTCAATTTCACTTTGCATTTTTCCTATATACATTGGCTGTAGACATATTCGGTAAATTTAATAATACATATAAATATCAATAAATATCATTATATCAATAAATATCAATTAATAAATCAATATCAATAAATAATACGATATAAGTTTAATAAATATAAATATTAATGAACAATTCACAGTAGCCAACATATTGAAGACTAGCTGAGTACCCGTCCTTTGTACGGGGTTGGCGTATATAAGTATAAAATGCATATTGCAGTTATACTTGGCTTTGCGTTGGGGGAGTTGGTTATTATACTTTACTGTATGCGATAGTATAGCATATCTTCCATAGCCATAATGTTCTACCACTGCACCTAATCAATAGAAAAAAATAAAGTTTTCATTGTATATTCACAGCTTTTTCTTGCTAAATGTGTGAGTTAAATTTCTATTATATTCATCAATTTTGATGGGCATTTTATATTAAGTTTAGAGTATGTGCCAACAGCAATAACTTTTAAAAATTTTCAGTTCTTATAATTGACGTCTGCAATAGCAGTAGGAAAGCTACTGTATTAGCATAGGAAAGCCCCAATAAATATTTTTTGGTTCATTAACACATTTGAATTAAACGACCGGAATACATTTTTATCGTTAATTTCAGTTCCAATTAAATAAAAGTGCAGTGTAAAGAATTCCCTCTCTTTAATTTTTTTTATTTCTTGACACTTTTAAATGCGTAAATATTATACATAGATTTCATTCGTATACAACATTTAGATTTTCTTTCCCGAACTTCTACTCCTTTGTTTATGGGTTGAATCTAATTACGTAAATACATTGTTTATATTAACACACGAGTGGTTCTACGAGTTATCTATTTTATCAATTAATTCGACAGATTAGGGATTCTTATGAAAACAAGGGAGGTCAGGGCTTCTAAAAAAGCTTTTGCCACGTACTTACACTACAGTCTAAAAACAATAAATTGTGTTATTCAATGTGAGAACAAATTTCAGCTTAGCAATGGAAATTGTTAACTCATTTCTGGATACGGACTCACTCCCTATTGGAATTTCGTATGAACGGGATTCTGTATTAAATAAATACTCGTACATTGATCAATAGAAATTCGTGAACCCTTAACATGGAAATCTGAAGACCAATGAACCAAGACTTCTATGTAACTGAGTTTCAGGTAGTTAAAACCACCGAGAAATTGGTGAAATGCTTGGGAGCAGCACTGCATCAACTATGCGGTTCATTGGTTCGCCGTTTATCTACAGCTCTATTTATTTCAGTCATCAAAAGATCAAAGTTAATCACAACTTGTACTTGCTTGGTAGTTGTATTTCTCATTAAGTTATTGAAAATTTATGGACGACTATATTAGTCCGAGTTTTTTTAATAAATGAAATTCAATTATCCAGAAAGTAAGATTATCAATGTAATATATCACAGGTGGCTGGATAATGTTTAGTTTTAGGTATGTTTTTAAAGGTTTTAAATATTACCGTTTTTTTAGTTGGTTTTTGTCTTTCACTATTAGCTACTAGTTTATGTGAATAAGTATATGAGTTTTATATATTTTGACAACTAAAAACTACAGGTTTTCAAACAAATCCTGTACATTTGTATATTTTAAAGATTAAGATAACTCAGAGGATTTACAAATAAAAAGATTATGGTCATTGCAAGTAAATTGTCAGTTGACGAGTTGACACTCCATAGTTTGATGTGTTTAATATAATATAATATATTATGTGTCTATCCATAAATTTAATTTTGTTTTAAATTTAAAGACAAAGATTCAGTAAATCAATATTGGGTTGTATATATTGTTTTCCAACGACAGGATGGTCAAAAACCTCCTAAGCTTATCTCTTCTTTCGAATCAGACTAGCTTCTCCTGCCATCAATACGTCACATACTTTAATACTTTTATACATACTTAATACATACTTTAATACTTTTAATACATGGCTAACTCGTCAACATGGCTAAGATAGCAAACCAGCGTTTACTCACAGGCAGTTATTTTTTGTTTTAGTAGAGTTCGAATTGCGGAAACATTGTCATGGTTTTGAAAGCAACAGTTAATGGTCATAACAAGAAATATTTTGTGCAGGGAAATTATGACACAAACATACTTTCTATGTTAATATATCTGATTTATGATATTTTAATAATTTATTTTACATTTGGTTTTAGGGGATTCTACCCTTACAAGCCATTAGTTATGTTAAACTGTCTGATGCTACAACTAAAAACTCAAGAGGAGAGAAGTTGAGCTGTCTTGCACGACTCCAACCTGAGTTTTGATTCGGACCACTGAGCCAGAGAAAACTATGTTAGTCCTGTTTGTCAAAACTTTCATATTTATGTAACAAGTAAAATATTTTACAGAGAGAAATTCATGTCTTACGATAACACGGTTTTATTTCCATAATAAATTTTCGTATCTTGTTTCTAACTGTAAACATTTCCTATTTATACACCGTACACATGTTAATCGTGTAACTCTGTTCTTGGGGCACATTCCCCCGCGGAACATCTCAATGTAAAAGTTGAACTATAATTTAAAATGAACTTCTTGATCCAAAACTAAACTAATTGGTTTTAGTGATGGCAACGCTTATCTCTTTGGGTGTCATCCGACTTGGTTAGTCAATCCAATGCTTAACCTTTTAAAATCAGTTCATTCACTTAATTCGGCTCACAAAGGAGATTCAGTGAACCGAACACCCTATGGTGGGGCTAATAAGTCACAATAAAGATTACCTCAACAATACCCTCCATGAGTTAGATGACCAAATGCTAAGATAAATGTTTGTGGTCTTAATAACCTGACTATTGAGTAACCAATCGTCAAAGACATTACGCTAAATTTAACTGATAAAATATCCAAGCGATATTCAACAATATATCATTAAATATAAACTGGATGCAATATAATACACCACAGAACTAATTCAGCTTTATTTTGTTAAATAATGAATAATACCTCAAAGTAATAAAACTGCCCTAATGTTACACTTACATCCTATAATCTAAAACAAGCGCATGTCCGGGCAAACTTTTTTTCTGTCTGAGGATCTTTCAATTTTTTTTATTACCTTATTATTATCAGTAGCATTAATTAAAGCTCGTCAAAATTTAAAACACTCATTCTTGAGTAAGTGTAAAATTTGTCAGGGTTATTTCTAAGTTCTTGGTAGTGAGTGAAAAAAGTCCCTCTGGTATACTTCTATCTCTTAAAAACGGATGAACCCCAAAACTACGTTTTTTCCTATGTTTTCGCAATTTGAAAAATATATACGCTAAGCCCCTGCCTCTTTGACGTCCAAGATATTGAGCTTTGTGGCTGCAGCTGCACTGGTGGCTGGTGGTCCATGCACATTTTGACCACCAGTGTCGCCACCATGGTGGCCCAGTGTGAATAAACCCTAAGTGCCGGAGTTAGCTTAGAACAGTGCAATATATTGAAATAGTAATCCATGTTTTGACCGTGAACATGGATTATCACTAGAGCCTAAAGTGACTCCCTTTGACGAAATCTCAAGTTTCACGACGGAGGAGATGCCGAGGTTGGAAAATGACCCTTGTTTGAAAAGAGACTTTAGGTCAGCTATACTTGGTGTCCCAAAAATAATAGATCAAACCTACAGCCTAATATACGTGTTACCAAGGGTACCGTAGTTGAAAAGTCAACTATGACTAATTTTAAAGCTTGCGCCTTTAGGCTATTTTGGTACCCTCAACCAGTAGTCAGCTGTTCATTTGCTGGTAGCACAAATTTTTAAAAGATTATGCAAAATGGGGGTACACTTGAAAGCACAGTGTATTGAATAGATTTAGAGTCGAAATCTGTAATGCGATAGTGTTGTCTGCCTAAATGTTTTGTTATGCTTGTACATTATGACAAAACTAAATTAGTACAATTTTAGAGACATTTTTAATATGTTGCCAGCACTTACCTAAGAACTCTTATTACTGCAGTTATTTGTTATTATCATGTGGAAATGAGCCGCTAAATATTTAACTGTACACATAAAAGATGTCTTGGCTAAATTGGATGGTAATAATTAAAAGCGTTCATGAATACGTTTACGAGGCTTGTGTCACAGAGCAATTGAATTAGGAACGCAATCAAGAACCCTCATGTGAAAAACCCAGTTGGAGTGCTTTATGATCCATTTTTTATTATATGGTTTGGTGATCTGGTGATGATCTGGTACACCATTACTGCTGTAAAAGTGTTTTCGTTAAGTCAAACATTGTGATTTACAAATTCAAATACAAATGCACATTGTTAAAGACTAAATAAAACTAAATGACTTAAATTAAATGATCAAGTGTAATCTTATTCTAGTACTGTAATTGTTTTATAACCGTTACATTCATACAATTGTTAAAGCTAAATCGTTATATCCCCCTTATGTTGACGAAAAAATGAAACTAAATATAACTGAGTTCAAGAATAATTCAAGAAAGCTTATTTTGACTTTTCGATGCTACATTTGACCTACCTTTTTCATTTATTGTGAGAATGTTTTCTCTAGAAACTGTCCATTATCCATCAGGAGAATACCTTTTAGAGAGCAACCATCCAAATTGGATTGACTCAAAAAAGGTTCTATTAGTATCAGTTTCGAAGCTATATTTTTATTTTATATTATATTTCCCTGAAAGGAAGTAGCTATTTATTCATTGCAATTCCTAGATCTGAGACGTTTTCTTTCCTATTTAAATGCAATGTGGATCAGTTGAGAGAACAAAACGTACCTATGAATTTTAATAAGTTTGTGATCCAGCATAGCCCGACGCGACCACTTAGAAAAATGGTCGTTAGTGTCCCAAAACCATTGTCTTAATGTGTGGAAGTATTTTCCACAAAACATTACAAGAGTTTCAAAGGTATCTGATCACTTTTCAAATTAGTTGATGATTTTGTATATTATCTTAGTTTGGATTCTACTCATATTGGTTACGGAAGTATTAAGTTCTAAAACAAAAAATTTAGCTCAATCCACAATCTTATAGAGCTTCAATTACTTGAGGTAGCTGTATTGCATTTATGATTATTTTTTGTCGGCTTTATATTATGAATTTATGCTGTCGTATCTTTTTTTAACTAATCAAAACAACTTAATTATTCCTTTTAACACTGAGTCCTTTGTTTAGACGATTTAATTCATACTGGGTGCTATGATAATCGTAAAATCCAATTTACTCTGAACCCGTTTGAACTAAAATATATAACTGCCTACAATCCGCATTGATCTTTAGTAAATAAACTAAGAGTAAATTTCATATTCTTGATATTATAAGTACTAACATGATTGCTACTGAGTGGCTAGGTATGGATTTTAGTAGTTACCTCGACAGAAATAAGACGATGGTTGTGTGAATTTTATATTAAATCTACAAAATTTTACGTCATGTATTGTGTTCAGTTGGGAGCGTAGAAAGAATCTTCCAAGGAAAGTTTAATGGAAGAAATTTACATATCATATTAATACAGTGGCATATTTAATAGCATAGACATTTTATGAAATATATACTTCTCTACAATAACTCAAGTCAAAAATTTTTCTTAGGGTTATACATTAGACAAAACAAACAAAATGTAACAAAGTTTATATTACTATGAACACAGTCACAACGTTACTTATTACTTCACAACTCGAACAGATTGGCAAGTTTACTTAGTTTATAAGCAACCTCTTGCTTGTTGAAACTACTTTCGTAACTTCTTGATCCACCATTGTTTGCTTAAATTTCTCCTTCTAATTTTGTTCTCTTAAACTAACAATAGAACTTCAACGGAGTGAAATGTTGCACTGTGTTAGTTTAGAAACTTGTCGAAATACAGATATAAATGTACAAACACCTGGTAGTAGCAAAACTCATCGTAATGAAACTCTGAGAAATAGTGTTTACGATAATACTAAAAAGCGTATGCTACGTATCTACTTTACAACATTGCCTTGAAGGTTGAAACAAATATGTTATTAAACAAGAAATTATGTTTAATATAATGCCAGGTGTAGATCCCGTATAGTATGGATTTTAACCTCTTGCCTATTTGAATATCATATGAACAAGCTTCTGTATTATATAAATACATTGAGCCATAGATCCTTTAACATAGATATCTGAAGAGGAAATCCAATGAAAAGAGCTTTTATACTTTTTAAACTAGAGACTATTTAGCAGACTTTCAGGTAGTTGAAACCAACAAGAAATTGATGTAATGCTTGTAAGCGGCACTAATGCATCAACTATTTGGTTCATTAGTTTTACTGTTCTGTTCATTTCGGATTTTTTGCAAATAACGTCCAATTACAACTTGTTCCTGCTTGTTAGTGGTATTGATTTCTCACTATCAATTACATTTTGGGTGATAACAATAACTCGAGCTTATTTGAGAAATTATATTAAAGGTCTAAAAGGTAAGATTATCTAGATATAAAATATGACGTTTGCTAGATTTGGTAATATTTAAGGATAAAAAAACGTTCGATTACAAATTAAGTTGTATTGTTTGAACATAAAACGTTCACAACTCATAAGTATAACAAGTTTGCAAATAAATCCTCTGAAATTGTGCTCCAAATTTTTTTTTTAGATAAGATAGCTCGAGGTATTCGTGAATTCAAAAAGGTTTTGATTTTAATTTCATCTTTATTAGTACAAGGTTAACAATTATTGTTGAAGTGTCTAATGCAGCACTCCAATACTGACGAGGGGGAAAAGTCTCGTACGACTCCAACCTGAGTTTTGATTCAGACCACTGAGCCAGATAAAACTACGTTAGTCTTGTTTGTCAAAACTTTCACATTTATGTCTTAAGTAGAATGTTTTTCAAAGACAGGTTTTAAATGTATAGTACCAAAGCTAGAATTTCATAATTTATTAACTTGTGTGTAATGAGACTTATACATAGTCAGACGTTGTGGACATCTTGACATTGTAATTCTTCTCTTAGGGTGTTTCCTCGGATATCCCCAGCGTCTACGATCACTAATACATCCTCCAGGCAGAGTAGCTATTGTTGAGGTGTTCACTAGTTGATCAATCATATTTAGGGAAAACGTGTTAATATTATAAGAGTCCTACATTCACCTTAAAACAACCTCGTACATAATAAAACTTGTATATCAGGATAACACTTAATCCAACAAGCTCACTGGTTCATACGACTGGTGCTTGGTCTCCAGAAAGCAAATCATTCACTTGATTTGGCTCAGGAAGGAGATTCAGTAAACCGAACATCATTTGACAGGGCTAATCAGCCCCAAACACCGAGTGCCTACAATTAACCTCGTAAATTATCTTCATGTATATTGTTATTAAAAGCTATGCATTGCTAGAAACTTTTTAAGTATTTTTCTATATCTTTAACCAATGAACTATTCTATATGTTTGCCATATATGAATGGATTTAATTATGTAGATGTTTGATTGCATTAGTTTTTTTCTAAATGCGTTGAGATTCAATATGGTTGTAAATCAAGATTGAATATAAAAAATCTCTTTAGGTTATTACCATAGAACACAGAAAACAAAAAGTGTCGCAGGAATCGTACACTTGTCTCTGTGGTAATCCTGACATACCATTGATGTCGGATCTACTTGTTTAATTGTGATTGATATCCTCTAGGGCTTTTGGAAGAACTTATAAGAGCTTTAGTTGTGTTTGGCATATTATCAATCATACAGTATATCGTAACTTACAGGACGTGGATAAGTCAGCGTGTGGTTTGTTTAAAATAAAGACGCCCATTCATTTAGGGAGTTTAAATTCACAGCTAAACGGCAAGTAGGAAGTTGCATTACCCGGTTTGCCATATAATAATTCTACTTAAACTAATATATATTAAATATATTATTATATTAAATCATGTCAGAATGAAGCATACTAAGGTTTTTCTATGAAGTCTTAAAGGGCAGTTTCATATGTACAAATTATGTGTAGAATCTAGAGAGGACGGTAAGCAGTAAACATCATAACATATAACAGTTAAAGTTTCTTTACAGCGTTGTAAGCTCCTGGAGATACGTGTAGTCACGTCCTACTACCACTGCAGCTTACCTCCAGTACACTAGACACTAGACTAAACTCTAGTCATCGCATGTCCAGAGTAACATTATAACATATAACAGTTAAAGTTTCTATACAGTGTTGTAAGCTCCTGGAGATACGTGTAGTCACGTCCTACTACCACCGCAGCTTACCTCCAGTACACTAGACACTAGACTAAACTCTAGTCATCGGTCCAGAGTAACATTATAACATATAACAGTTAAAGTTTCTATACAGTGTTGTAAGCTCCTGGAGATACGTGTAGTCACGTCCTACTACCACCGCAGCTTACCTCCAGTACACTAGACACTAGACTAAACTCTTGTCATCGGTCCAGAGTAACATTATAACATATACCAGTTAAAGTTTCTTTACAGTGTTGTAAGCCCCTGGAGATACGTGTAGTCACGTCCTACTACCACCGCAGCTTACCTCCAGTACACTAGACACTAGACTAAACTCTAGTCATCGCATGTCCAGAGTAACATTATAACATATACCAGTTAAAGTTTCTTTACAGCGTTGTAAGCTCCTGGAGA
This sequence comes from Macrosteles quadrilineatus, assembly GCF_028750875.1. Taxonomy (NCBI): domain Eukaryota; kingdom Metazoa; phylum Arthropoda; class Insecta; order Hemiptera; family Cicadellidae; genus Macrosteles; species Macrosteles quadrilineatus. The sequence goes on from NW_026542608.1 coordinate 344,491, forward strand.
TACGTGTAGTCACGTCCTACTACCACCGCAGCTTACCTCCAGTACACTAGACACTAGACTAAACTCTAGTCAACGCATGTCCAAAGTAACATTATAACATATAACAGTTAAAGTTTCTATACAGTGTTGTAAGCTCCTGGAGATACGTGTAGTCACGTCCTACTACCACCGCAGCTTACCTCCAGTACACTAGACACTAGACTAAACTCTTGTCATCGGTCCAGAGTAACATTATAACATATACCAGTTAAAGTTTCTTTACAGTGTTGTAAGCCCCTGGAGATACGTGTAGTCACGTCCTACTACCACCGCAGCTTACCTCCAGTACACTAGACACTAGACTAAACTCTAGTCATCGCATGTCCAGAGTAACATCATAACATATAACAGTTAAAGTTTCTTTACATTGTTGTAAGCCCCTGGAGATACGTGTAGTCACGTCCTACTACCACCGCAGCTTACCTCCAGTACACTAGACACTAGACTAAACTCTAGTCATCGCATGTCCAGAGTAACATTATAACATATACCAGTTAAAGTTTCTATACAGTGTTGTAAGCCCCTGGAGATACGTGTAGTCACGTCCTACTACCACCGCAGCTTACCTCCAGTACACTAGACACTAGACTAAACTCTTGTCATCGGTCCAGAGTAACATTATAACATATACCAGTTAAAGTTTCTTTACAGTGTTGTAAGCCCCTGGAGATACGTGTAGTCACGTCCTACTACCACCGCAGCTTACCTCCAGTACACTAGACACTAGACTAAACTCTAGTCATCGGTCCAGAGTAACATTATAACATATACCAGTTAAAGTTTCTTTACATTGTTGTAAGCCCCTGGAGATACGTGTAGTCACGTCCTACTACCACCGCAGCTTACCTCCAGTACACTAGACACTAGACTAAACTCTAGTCATCGGTCCAGAGTAACATTATAACATATACCAGTTAAAGTTTCTTTACATTGTTGTAAGACCCTGGAGATACGTGTAGTCACGTCCTACTACCACCGCAGCTTACCTCCAGTACACTAGACACTAGACTAAACTCTAGTCATCGGTCCAGAGTAACATTATAACATATAACAGTTAAAGTTTCTTTACAGTGTTGTAAGCCCCTGGAGATACGTGTAGTCACGTCCTACTACCACCGCAGCTTACCTCCAGTACACTAGACACTAGACTAAACTCTAGTCATCGCATGTCCAGAGTAACATTATAACATATAACAGTTAAAGTTTCTATACAGTGTTGTAAGCCCCTGGAGATACGTGTAGTCACGTCCTACTACCACCGCAGCTTACCTCCAGTACACTAGACACTAGACTAAACTCTAGTCATCGCATGTCCAGAGTAACATTATAACATATAACAGTTAAAGTTTCTATACAGTGTTGTAAGCTCCTGGAGATACGTGTAGTCACGTCCTACTACCACCGCAGCTTACCTCCAGTACACTAGACACTAGACTAAACTCTAGTCATCGGTCCAGAGTAACATTATAACATATAACAGTTAAAGTTTCATTACAGTGTTGTAAGCCCCTGGAGATACGTGTAGTCACGTCCTACTACCACCGCAGCTTACCTCCAGTACACTAGACACTAGACTAAACTCTAGTCATCGCATGTCCAGAGTAACATTATAACATATAACAGTTAAAGTTTCTTTACAGCGTTGTACGCTCCTGGGGCCCTATTTTTGAAATGGTTGACAGTTGAGTCAATCGTCAGCACTCAACTCAACCAACAACATGATTTGGTATTTTTGAAACCCAACAGTTGGGAAGCGAGTTGGGAATCACTAGTTGAGAGACTCGTGGTGGAAATGTAGAGCATACGACCGTCAAAAATTCAGATGACGTCATTTTGAACCAATCACAATGCAGAGTTCTTGCGGACTTCGATTTAACCTCTTCTTACTCTAAAATCTGGCAGCTAATCTCAATCCAATCTGCCATATTTCGAGACACTGAGGTAAACTGTCAACTCCGTTCTTGAGAGATTGAGGTTATAATGGGTTATGTCTTGCTTAATTTAATCTTAGTGATTGCAAAGTACCTTAACTTATATAGGCTAAACTTAAGTATTAAAAATAAAATTTACTATGGATGTTTGTTTTAGGGTGTAGCTAATTATAAGTTTAGGCATAGGCTGCACTTTACTTTAGGTCCTACACTCATCCTAAATACATTATTAATTGCTTTCTTCGTCTCTATTTCGGAACACATCACCTTATTTTAGTTTCCTTCATCGGTTTGTTTTATGTTATTTTTAATTGTTTTTTATTTAGGTTAAAGCGGCCATTTGCCATTGCACTGGAAGCATATCGTAACTTAAATTAATTTGATCCCTTTATTAGGTGAATGGTATTGAAACAAACTATGATATTGTTTCTCTCTACCACAATCTTTAATACCTTAAATCATAGGTCTAATAACAATAATTATCTTATAATAAGTTCAATTAGTATGCCTAGTCTATTTCAAACATTCCAACAAGATTAAAACCCTTGATTAAATAGTCTAGTATTGACACAGTAAATAAAATTAAAATGCGATTATTCTACAGAAAACAATCGCATAATTGGGTGCTAATACATTGACAACAAATACATAACCTCTAAATCGCAATTAGTAAATTAAAGCAATAACAAAACAATATGGCGTCGTCTCAAAAAGAGTAATTTTTTGCCGAAAGAGAGGAAGAAGAAAGTGCAGTCAACCTCCACTCAACAGCTCGATAGGTGTTGAGTAGTTTTGGTTGTATAAGTCCACCGTCAACCGTTTCAAAAATACGAAACGATTGGAAATAGAATGACTCGACACTCAACTCAACAGTCAACCATTTCAAAAATAGGGCCCCTGGAGATACGTTTAGTCACGTCCTACTACCACCGCAGCTTACCTCCAGTACACTACACTAGACTATGATCATCGCATGTCCAACTCCATAAATATAATTATTATTCCGTAGGGTTCTTCATGGCAATTAACCGTACATTGTGTGTCATAATGCGTGGAAATCAACAATTGTTTTATTTGGTGAGATGTATTGCGGGATTAATGCCACTAATGATCCGATTAATCCTCTAAAGTAAATAGAGGTTGAATTATGTACACAATCAAACGATTTGGCATGTTAATAGTTTCCTAATCAATCTATCAATATTTTTCATTATAATTTAATTATTTTTATTGTTAGTACAAGTAATTAATTCTATTTTCTTCAAATCAACCTATTGGATCAAATTTATTTTTATTATTTAAATTTGATGTTTTAGGGTAGCGAAATATATTTCTCATGTTAGGCCTACTTCTAGAATTTATTGGAAAACAGTGTTTCCGTAAAAATGATCTGCAGTAATGAAGGACGTTAATTTTAATTTTAAAAGCAGATTCCTAAAACTTACTTAATTCACAGTCAAATTTTGTAAACACTCACGTTTTATTTACAACTAGTTTTGGCTTTTATTATTTAGGTTTCAATGGAATTTCAATTTATTTTGATGGAAGTTAAACCTGGCAGTCCACAAAACATTAACTCATTTTACATTTGATGGTACAAATCATTTTTTTATAATAGTTCGTTTCGTTATGATAGTTAATATTACTTGCATAGTAATAAATTTCATCACTAGTGCCTAAGGTGATTCTTTTTGACCCGAGGTCAAGTTTTACAATGGAGGCGAAGCCGGTCTTATACTGTATATTTTTCGTCATACTGCATCATTAACAAACTAAGCTAGAAAACAAAATAATTTGTATGTAAAGATAACCTTTCAAAACAACTTCCAGATTTTTTTCAATATTGCTAATGCATATAAGCAGCTAAATATAAAGTTTTTCAATCATTTCGTCTATCATGATTGTGTTGCAGTATATTATACCATCGATATGTCGAGCGATCGACAACAATAGGCTAACACCATATCCAATAAATCAATCGATAAACAATTTCGATCGATACCTTTGCCTCAATCAAAATTCATAACTGTTTACAACAGATGATTTTTACTCCCTAGAGAGTAAAAATCCTACTTTAGACCCGCAACGCATGCATTAAAAACTGCTGTTTTTTGCTGCAGTGTGGCAAAAACATTGTTTTAACGGTTTGTTCAAATTAAAACAGGTGATTCAAATTTTTTCATTGAATTTGAATTTACATAAAATAAATATAATATTATTAAATATATATATTTTACTGTTAAACCAAAGTTTGTTAAAAAATTCCTCAGTACTTTGAGTATTAGGTTTTGGTAGGACAGAGCTAAGTAAAACAATCAGTATTTGATCGGAACTATTTTCCCCTATAGTATTCATAGTAACAACTGATCTTCTTGCCTTTGTGTTGTTGGATAGCTTGTTATAAACACAATTACAAGTCTTTTGTGGACATTTCCTTGTTATTTTGTCCTACACCCATAGTTACCTGGCAACCCATAAGGCGTAGTGGAATGACAATTTGTCTGATGTAGTGGCTTTTATCACGTCGTTTTTAGTCCAGAAACGAATTTTTTACAAATTTTTAAGGAAATCGTCATACCCGTATTTGAGATCTTTTTGCAAGCAAGCAAACATACATACATAAATACAAGAAAAAATTGCTCGTATAAGAGTATAGGATCATAGATGAAGGTTTATTTATTCTATGATAGGATAGGATATCAGCTTGGCAAGGAAAAGCTGTAGGCAAGCAAAGCTATATTAAGATACATTGTCATCATATGTCAACGGGATGGTTTTTAGGAGAACATAATTAAGCTCGTTTTTTCAACAAACTACTCCAGTCTACTTTACCATCACTGACACAGAGATGTTTATCGATATTTAATGAGAAATCTCAGACTCGATCTGATTGTCTACTGTTGATAAGTCAGGAGACGTTATTCTTTAATAATCCAAAATATTGTATAAGCAACGTCGCCGTATCGCAATAATAATTATGATCAGAGCATATTGAATATAAATAATTGAATAGCAAATTTATTTAATCATCACACTAGTTTCATTCATGGGTAACCAACCGTTTTGATGACTATAACAAGTTTTACAAAGGTACATTTACCACTAAATATTTAACTGTACACATAAAAGCTGTCTTGGCTAAATTGGATCGTAGTAATTAAAAGCTTTCATGAATACGTTAACACAGCTTGTGTCACAGAGCAATTGAATTAGGAACGCAATCTAGAACACTCATGTGAAAAACCTAGTCGGAGTTTGTTCAATGTATATCCTTGATGATAAGTTTGATCTGAATGGATATGGAAATTTGATTGGTATTGCTAAACTTGTGTTATGCAACTTATTACTTCGTAAACTATACCAACTTTATGGGTGACAGGATTCATTGGGAAGGGTTAGTAGCTATGTTCAGGATAATGGTTTTCTAAACGTAAATTGTGATTTTAGTGGTCTGTTGATTTTGCTAAGACACCCTCGCTACCCTCGCCGGTCTTCGCTCCCTTCTATAACTACAACTCCCAAGGAGGGTCAGGACAGGTTTCATCATACAGACTATAATTGAGGTTAAAATGACAAGGTTTTGTTATTTAAAATGTATCCATAAATATTTTTATTTTAATGGATCCAAAACCAGGAAGTTTAATGTTCATCTAACAACCAGTAAAAAGTGTCTGAGAGACAGTAGCAGATGCCTAGTAGTACAAAACACAAAAACACCATCTACGTTGTAGGGGATTTCCAAACATTGTATCCAATCAATAAAGAAGGTATTTAACACAGTCCGAAACAAATAGTTCATAGTATTTTCTTTTTTTTATTTAAACTCATTAGCTATAGTACTTTAGGTTTGGTACAAAATACCTCATATAGAACAAACCATAACTTGCATAAAAGAATGAAATTCTGCCATTAGTATACATGAACAGAAATTGTATGATACTTTTATTTCTCGTTTTTATCAAGACATAACAATTACACATTTTTTAAAGGGTATAATCGTAAGTCTTAAAATTTATTATAATCAAAAAACATTTACGGATATAGTAATATAAGTATTACCTTATTTTTTGTTGCTGACCAGATTGATGGGTCATAACAGTTGCTGTAACTCATCTTAAGTCATTCCCTAAGTTTGACCAGGTAAAACAGATTGTGTATTCGGCCGAATTTAGTAATTTAGATCAGCTCAATCTGTAGGTGGTTCACATCAACTACGACGATTTTGATAAAAAAAAAACTAGCTACAAATTAAACATGGGGATGGAAAGTCATTATTTACTTTTAATAAAGAGGAATATGTAAGTATGATCATCCCACAAATTAAACGCTTCTAAAATTAAATAATCTGTGTATTATATTTGTATTTATACTAAGATTTAGCCATTAACTTTGCCTTGCAGTAATTAGGCAAGCTTATCTTTTGCTTGAGGTTGACAGAGATATAACTTTTGCGAAGAAACGGGTTTTATGTAGTTCATATGGGTGTTGGTACGTGCAAATGTATCCGATTTACCATCTTAAACTGTCGCACGAGTGAGGCTGTTTTAAACCAGTCACGTAATAAATATAACCCCACCGGTTATAAAATAGAGTTTGTAGTAACCTATTTATATAAGCCATAGCCTTCTTTAGTGCATAGCCTTCTTATGTACTAGAGAAGGCTATGCTATGAGTCCAACAAACATCTATACCGGTATTTATTATGCCCTTGACTAGTTCTTACAGTTTAAAATCACAAAATGCATATGACTAATGCAGTTCATACTTACAAAATAAAAGTAAAATAAAAGTCAATCAACTCTGGATGGTCTACAAAATTGGCCCTCTTTATAAATATTGAACTAATAGTCAACCAGATAGTATTTAAATATTTCGGTTGGTTTAGTGCACACAGGGCAGGCCGCATGAGAACATGGTATTGCATGGTTAGGGTCCCTAAAGTTGGGACTACTAACCTCGTGATAGAAATTGTCTCCAATACAAATCTAGGCACCGTTTATAGTTTAACATATCTTTAAAGACTGCTCCTTTTTACATATTTACATAAAACATTATTGTATATTATATTTAACTGTAAATTATTTGATGCGTGTTAACTGCATTACCAAGCAATATAGTTTTTCTTTTTTAAATATTTTTAGTTTTTTTTTAGTTTTAGGCTTTTAAAATGAACATAAATGTTATATGGGAAAATATTTTGTTTATGCCTTATTACTCAAATACTAAAAGAAATAGACACTAAGTGTAAGTTAGAAAGTTGTTCATCATAACAAGACGCTTAAATTGATATGCTGTTGCTATTTGGTTTTTTGGATTTACTGTCTACTGACACAAAAAAAAATAAAATGTTTGGTAAAAAACTATTATTATAATAATTATTACATGTGACATATCATTTGTAAAGCTGTGTTTACCACGACTACGAATTTTTAATTAGAACGGAAATGTGTTTAGCTGTTTCGAAAATACCGAGTATTACGTAAATACGGGTAAAATTCACCCAAATGGCCGCTATTTTGAAACTAATTGAGATAATTGAGTTCTGTTTTTACAAAAATGTTGCAAGTCCTTTCTAAAAATGTGTAATAAGATATAGATTGACTTAAGGAAACTGAGATTCGAACACGTGACCTCCATTTCTTGAACATGGGTGCTTGGATTATGTTTTACGTATTTTATATGGATTCTTCGTAGGTGATTTAGGGGGAATAATTTTATTTCACGTTTCTAGGTGAAAACGTACTCCCGTATAAGTATGCGTACCTTTTGGTTTGCTCACCCTGTATATGCAATCCAGTAAAAGAGATCGGTCCCAAACTGAATGATTACAGTAAATCAAACCGTGCATAATAAATAAAATGCATACTATAATTATATTTAACTGATCAACTAATAACACGCATAGTTAACCCCCTGGCCAAAAATAGAATGTCCACTAATAAACTCCATATAAAATTCAATTTATCAAAGCTCTGGTGTAAACAAAGGTTTTGACAAACACAGAAAACACGCGGGCACAGATGAAGGGGCTGGAGTTAAAAAACAAAAGGTAAGAGTTCGCTCACCTTTATTTCAGAGACTGTTTTGGCTCTTAATTCAATGGAAACAAAGGAACACAAAACTAATTTGTAGAGAAGAACAATTGTATGGATATTAACTAACGGTAAGTTTATTTCTTAGCCGTATTAATACAAAATTGCTAAGGCTTATAATGCTATGACTTACAAGTTGATTTTATAAACGTGATGCTGGTGTTGATTAAACAATATAATTTCTCTGTATACGTCATTCTAATAATAGTTCAACGATTTACATTTCTTCGGAAAATTAGAGTATCTAAAAATGGAACACTTTAGACATTCTTTGACCGATGCCTAAAAAGCAGCTCACTACATTTGTTTAATAGTAAGTCGTTAGTCTAAATCAAATCCAACTTTATCAAAAGAATTAAAGAAGATAACTCTTATGAATATAATTTTCTAAGCTTAGTAGAAGTATGATTTACCATTTTCTATGTACTAAAATTGACAGATAAACTTGTTTAGTGCACTGCACTTGTTGTGTGTAGTACTTAAGTATATTGCTTTGTTAAACGTATTAGGCCTTAAAGGAGAGAGATGACTGGTATTAATCTGTCTCTAACGCTAAGATACTTCCAGGGATTTTGAAAGAAGCCGAGGTAAATTACTATTATTGCCAGAGTTATCAAGACCCTTAGAATCACTTTCAACATATACAGGTCTTAGACTATCAAAGATTACAATGTTTTGTATTGTGTGTATTTCTTGTGTACGTATATTCGGTTTATTTTAAAATGTATTTCTATGGCCCGTGATGTATCGATTACACGTTCTGTTATATTAAAGTAGTTAGCAATTTAACTTACAAAGATAAACTATTATTTTATAACTAAGTCTGTTCAGTACTAACAAATGTTTATCAAAGACAACTGCATATAGTATTAACATTAGACATAACATACTGGTGAAACACTTAACTCAAATATAATAGTGAAGACTAGTAATTCTGTACATGGTACAGTATACTAAACTAGGAATTTAAATTGTATATCCCACATTTTAACACCTATGTCGTGTTTACTTAGAAGGAGAACAGAAGGAGCTTGTCGCTCTGAGTTTGTACAAGATTTAACGTTTATTCCGGTAATAAATAAACTAATTGTCATCCTATACTATAAAAAAAGAGCGTGTACGGGCAAAAATTTTTTCGTCCAAGGATTTTTTTTTTAACTATGTGGTATTTGGCCACGAGAAATCCATTGGAGTACGTCACAGGGCGGGGAAAAATCCAGTTTCTGACTCACAGCCCTTGAAAGTGCCCATGTTATCGTCAATACTTTTTTGTAGCTGCAGTTAACAAAAACAGCTGATACAGGTAATTTTATCATATTTTTATTTGATATGTAAACTAAAATAACTGTCTTGGTTAGTTTGAACTAAACATTTTAAAGAATAGTTATATTTAGTTTGGTTTATTAGGTCCATACAGTAAATAAATTATATAAATACTAGCTGTAACCCGCAGGCTTTGCCCCGTTTAACTTCTTAATTTTCAAGATGATCTCGTTCCCATGGCTCAATCACGTCCTGGTTGAAGTTCGTTCGCTACGCTCACTCACCTTTAGGTTGGAGCTCGTTCGCTGCGCTCACTTGCCTTCAGGTTAGCTCGTTCGCTACGCTCACTTGCCTTCAGTTAGCTCGCTCGCTACGCTAACTCGCCTCCAGGTTGAAGTTCGTTCGCTATGCTCACTCACCTTTTGGTTGCAAATTAGCTGTTGTCATAAATGTAAAAGAAATAATAGTGCTGCACCCTGTTGGTAATCCTTGTAACTTTAATGCTATTGAACATCATAGAACAGGACCAACTTGTTTAATTGAAACAGCTGTTAAGATTCATTAATTCCATTTCTCATAAGGTTAACATGGGAAACTCCAGAGCCACTGGGGCGGAGCCGATTGGACGGATCACGAAATTGATGGTGTATAAACCTATTCCATGAAATTCTACACGTATGTAGAAGTTTTTGTTTTGTTTTTGTTTTTCTACCAAGTTTCGTGGCAATCGGTTCAGCGGTGTCTGAGTTTATCACTGCCAAATATATATATATATATATATATATATATATATATATATATATATATATATATATATATATATATATATATTGAATAAATATATCGTTCACTATTGAGGGCTACTATTATTATTAATAAATGAAATAAATAATTAAACATTTAGTACCCTTTTTTTAAGTTATTAATTTATTGAATAAACTTACATGTTTCGTTCAAAAGTATTCATTCAAAGCACTATTAGAACTTTGTAATTGTAAAATAACTAAGAATATTTGCAGTTGTGTTCTTTCCTTTATCAATCCAAGTTTAACAATCTGGTTAGTATTTTAATTTTTTTACATAATTAGTTTTAATTGAGGCCTAGACGTGTACATCTACATTAGCAAACACTTTGAATACCATTATTTAATAAAACATTAAAATACACTAATTTCGCTATATCTCTTGCGAGTCCCATGCCTCACTTTAAGTTTAAGTTTCCTAAATGTTACACTCGCTTAGCTTAGTGAAGAGGTGTTAGGTTAATGAGACATAAGACTGCTTAAGGGTGTTACTCAACATGTAATGAACAAAAATTTAAATTACGAAAACAACAAAAGTTAAAAGTGTTACAACAGCAAAAGAAAACTTTGAAAATGCAAAAAACAACAATAATAAGATAAATTAATTTGCAACGTTAAATTTACAAGAAAAGAAAATCAATTGAAAATATAAAAGAATTAGTTACTGACAAATTATATGACTTTTATGTTTGACAAAGTGTTAGTTAGATATTTTATTCTTTCTACATACTGTCTATTGTCCCAGAAGCACACACACCGATACACGCACTCCCGAACTCCCGATCTTCTTTCTCCGGTGGCCCGTGGTGATCTCCTCGATGTTTTCCTTCAGATCCTCCAGCTCCAAGAGTCTTGACCCCTCCATCTTCATCATTAGCCCTTCTCATTGGCTGATTACCGATAGGGTGTGTGGCTAATAGGTTAACGGTGTTTCTTGGAAGTCAGCCCTACCGGTCATCGCCTAGCTCACATCAGCTGGGAAAGGAATTTGTAAATCGATGCTCATGCTACTGTTCAACTCTGTTCACACCAACTGGTCGACTAAGTGTAATGTGAACAGAGTGTCTGCATAGATGAGCACCGTGGGTACGGGGTTAATCCCCTTTCTTACACCCCCCTGGTTAAAACGTCAACCTACCACCGGTTGACAATAAAAAAGAAAAAAAACAACTTAAGGAGATACACGGAAACATCAATCGCGAAGGTGGGAATCGAACGGATATCTTGATGTGCGTTCCGACTCTTCTTCCCCCCTTCCTGCGACGCGACGCGATCTTGAGGATCGGCGCATTTTCTTGTTTCGCGACCCTTCCAGCGACGCGGTAGAATGAGCTGGTGGTGTATAGCTCATAGTCGCTCACGTCTTCTTTCGCCCCATCGGGTCTCCTTAAGTTAATTGATTGTTTCATTAATTTTGAACTATTTAAATATTAGCTGTATGTTAAGATGTTTTATTTTTTAAATTATTATTATAAATTATTTTTTGATGTTGAGATTATTAATGGTTTATTCTGGGTAACACTTTGTTACATTAATAGTCTTTTTGAGGGGTTTGAGATTTTGTGATTAGATTCATTTTAATATTGAGTATGTGGATGAAATATGCTGAAATAATGAGCAAGATTGTTAATATTATTATCCAGACTAATAAAATGTTTGATGAGATTTAGGGATCGATTGGGTTATTTTAGTGGCGCGACAGAATGATATGGAGTTACGAGTTATGATTCTTCATTAAATTATTCCGGTCACGATATGCGTTGGAATGTCCGCGCCAGCTGATAGAGTAGGTTGCCATATGAGAAGGATAGTGGCGAGCAGAGCTGGAACGGCGACATGGGCAGCATCACGGCGTCTGGGTTGAATGGACGGCTGACTATCAGAATCAGAATCAGAATCAGAATCAGAATCAGAATTTTTTATTGCCATAATAATACATAAATGTACAGGGCAAAAGTCACTAAAACTAAACAAATAAAATCAGACCCATTAAAATAAGATACAAACTTCAAAAGGTACAAACTATTTACAATTTAAAAACGAAGAAACACTGTAAAATTCCTTATCAACTAGATATTCCCTCAGACCACGCTTAAATTTTTTTAAATCATGTTCGCCCTTGATTGAGTTAGGAAGAGAATTAAAAAGACGGATACACATGGAGAATGATTGGTTTTTATGGAAAGTGGTACGAGATAGTGGAATATGTAGGTTTAAGTTCCTCCTGAGATTGTAGCTGTGGTGAGATGACCCTCTAATATGAAACATTGTCGAATTTTTTCTTAAGAAGGTCAAAGATTCAAAAATGAAAATTGATGGGAAGGTCAGCATATTATTTGTACGAAAGACAGATCTACAAGACTCTCTATATTTTAGGTTGAAGATTAATCTGATGGCTCTTTTTTGCAGTTTGAATATTTTCTTAGTCTGAAGTTTGTCGTTACCCCAAACGGGCACACAATATGTAAGAAAGGGATAAACAAGACCGTAATAAGCTGTCAGAAGGATGCGTCTTTCTTGATAACAGGAGAGCCTACGAAGAAGGAAAGCACTAGTACTAAGTCTATTGTGAATTTTGTCGATGTGACTGGAAAATTTCAGATTGCTGTCAATGACTACTCCTAAATATGTTACACTAGAAGAAGAAACAATGTTGATGTTGTCGACAGGTAAATTTAAAGATTCAGATGGGTTAGACGAATTCTGCCGTATACGAAATTCTAAAAGTGATGTTTTCTGAGGATTAACATGTAGAGAGTTCTCGTATAGCCATTGGAAAACAAAACTACTCTCAATAAATGTTTGGATTTCTAGCTGTGCATGATTTTGACTGGAGACAACGAGGGAAGTATCATCAGCAAACAGATGTAACTTTGAATTTGACACAACAGGAGGCAGATCATTGATGAACATTAAGAAAAGGACGGGCCCAAGAACGGACCCCTGAGGCACACCTGTACTTACAGTACGCTCATCAGATATCCTACTACACAAACAGCCTGAGGAATCAATGTAAGGGACTTCTACAACTTGTCTCCGTCCTTTAACATAAGAAGACATCCAATCCATAGCTACTCCACGGATACCCAATCTTTCCAGCTTATTTAGAAGTAGGTTGTGGTCAACGACATCAAAAGCTTTGGTAAGGTCAAGGAACAAACCGGAGACATGATTCTTTGCGTCGAGAGAGTTGGAAACCTCTGTAACCAGGCTGAACACAGCATTTAGGGTGGAGTAACCTGAACGGAACCCGAACTGATTTTTGTTGATAATCTTATTTTTATCTAAGAATTGATTTAATCTAGCTAAGAAGATCTTCTCTGTTACTTTAGAAAATGTCGATAATATAGAGATTGGCCTGAAGTTATTGCAATCGTGCCCTTGTGCCGGCTTCCTTTTTTCTTATATATTGGCTTGACTATTGAAAGCTTTAGTACTGCAGGAAATGTTCCACTCTGGAATGAACAATTAATTAGATAGGCTAAGGGAGCGGCAAGTTCTTCAGCACATTTCTTTAAAGTTTTTGATGATATTTCATCCCTTCCAGAGGAGTTTCCAGGTTTTAGGGATCGAATGATATCTATTACTTCATTTGCATTAGTTGGAGTAAGAAATAGTGATGGTTGGATCATATTACTATCTTTACTTCTATGTACATCTTGCGTTTGCATGTTTTTAGGTAGTTTTCTTCCAATGTTAGTAAAGAACTCATTCATTGTATTCGCAACTAAATCCGGAGTATCCAGCAATTTCCCTTCTGAATCAAACACTGATAATTTACTAAACGGTCTCTTCAATTTATCTGGTTTAAGGTCATTTATTATGCTCCAAACCTCTTTTTGTACATTGCTACTGTTATTTATCTTCTTAAATATTGCCTCTGCTTTCTTCGAACTTATTTGACTCTTAAAAACCTTTTTAGTGTTTATGTATGATTGTTTAATTGGGTGTGTAATATTGAGATCTTTAGACAGGGTGTAAAGGAAAATCATTTTTTCTCTTAACTCATTCAAATCTGAATCTAGACATATTTTGGTTTTGGACTTTCTTTCCTTTTGTTTACATTTCTTTAGTGGTAGTGCAACATCTAAATAGAATTGTATTGTGGATAGGAAATGGTTGAATTTTCCGTCTACGGATTCGATTTCGAATAAGTCTAGCCATTTCTCTTTCCTTAATAAATACTTGAATGTAGATATGTTTTGATCATTAAAATTCCTTGTCATTTTATACTTAATTATAGTATTGCTCTCTGAATGTCCTTTTATTTCACTTAGTTGGGCATGGTGGTCTGAGATACTAGTTATAAGAACAGAAGAATAGAATAAATGCTCAGGGATGTCTGTAAATATATTGTCAATAATAGTTCTGGAACCTTGAAACTCTCTCGTAAAGGTCTTAATTGTGTCTCGAAGACCAAATGATAACATCAGGTCTATGAGTAGTTTTGCAGAGGGGCCGTCTCCATCAGTCAAGTCAATATTAAAATCACCTGCAACCACGAAAGATAAGTTTTTAGCTTTCAGTGAGTCAAAACATGCTTGAATAGTGCTCAAGAATTTCTGTATGTTACTTTGTATATTGCTTGGAGATCTGTACACGCATACAAAGATTGTATTCAGAGACCCATTTGTTACTTTAATTGCAGCAAGCTCGCATACACTTTCAATACAAAAGTCAGACACATCTACCACAGTATAATTTATGTGATCAGGTGTAAATATGCATACTATGCGATGGCGATGAAGTCATGTCGTGTTGCGGTGACCTTGTACTTGCTGGTGGCTTCAGGGACTCTTTTACTGCTGAAACTTACTTAACAGTGGAGTTAGTACATGTTTTAATAGATTTATTCACAAATGTTGGTACTTGGTAACATACAATTTTAATTGATTCATATGCTTTCCCTACTAACACTATTTATCTACTTATTGTAATGAATATTTAATTGTTTGAAATTTATGTTACATGGAACTTAAAATATGACACTTGAATGATACTTGATGTTGTTAGACACATAAATACTATGTTCAAAATGGTAGGCCTATTTGGTACACAATTACTTTATGACGACACTTTGTTATAAGAGTTTTGAACATAAATGTTTTATTTTAATTATTTATGAATCCTTGCGTGAAAGTCCTTTCTTTCCTTAATATTCTAGAGAGTTGTAAAGAAAATTTTTTGAGTGAATAATTAAGGGTGATCAATCCTTAATAACTTCTCGTTGAGTGGAGTTTGTCCTTGTGCTGTACACCAAACCAACTTGTATGTCACTGAATGTCACTAATTATCATTCATCTTACGCGCACTAGTAAAATCACTAAGTGTCCAACGTGTACCCGGCGCCTCCACCATGCGAGTCCCATGCCTCACTTTAAGTTTAAGTTTCCTAAATGTTACACTCGCTTAGCTTAGTGAAGAGGTGTTAGGTTAATGAGACATAAGACTGCTTAAGGGTGTTACTCAACATGTAATGAACAAAAATTTAAATTACGAAAACAACAAAAGTTAAAAGTGTTACAACAGCAAAAGAAAACTTTGAAAATGCAAAAAACAACAATAATAAGATAAATTAATTTGCAACGTTAAATTTACAAGAAAAGAAAATCAATTGAAAATATAAAAGAATTAGTTACTGACAAATTATATGACTTTTATGTTTGACAAAGTGTTAGTTAGATATTTTATTCTTTCTACATACTGTCTATTGTCCCAGAAGCACACACACCGATACACGCACTCCCGAACTCCCGATCTTCTTTCTCCGGTGGCCCGTGGTGATCTCCTCGATGTTTTCCTTCAGATCCTCCAGCTCCAAGAGTCTTGACCCCTCCATCTTCATCATTAGCCCTTCTCATTGGCTGATTACCGATAGGGTGTGTGGCTAATAGGTTAACGGTGTTTCTTGGAAGTCAGCCCTACCGGTCATCGCCTAGCTCACATCAGCTGGGAAAGGAATTTGTAAATCGATGCTCATGCTACTGTTCAACTCTGTTCACACCAACTGGTCGACTAAGTGTAATGTGAACAGAGTAGAGTGTCTGCATAGATGAGCACCGTGGGTACGGGGTTAATCCCCTTTCTTACACTCTTTAACCAATGAAGATACCAAAAAACATTAAATACAAAAATTATAGCAAATTTTAAGGGCTACAATGTAATTTGTAACTAAACCCATGTTGCCATTTGAAATTTTTGAGATAACAGCTTTTGAAACTTTAAAAAGTTTGAAAATGCGTAACATAAGTAAAAAGTTAGCAAAAGGGTTAAAACAAGAGTTTTTTGAAAGCTCATTTATTAATTAAAGTGTTATCAAAATTTGAACCCCCCACAAAATTCCACCTCTTTACAGTGAAAAGTAGTTCAAAGGTCTATTTTTTGTAAGTTTTTGAACACCTTGTAAATAGGGATCAAGATCATTTAAATCTTTTTCCACTAAAATACTCAGGACTAAAGGACCTTTAAAAAGAGATATAACACAACCCCCCTTTACATTTGAAAATTTCCCAAAAACCACCCCCACCCCCCAAAATCTGCCCTTTGGGGTGCTTTTTTGGGGTTGAAAATAATTTTGCTGAATTCCTTGGGGTCAAAATAGGGGGTTCCAGTTGCAATTAGGTTTCCATTTGCTTTCATATTGGAGCTATACAAGCCGACCGGGTGGTCTGAGACACCCTGTATACAGAACCTACAAGGGAGAACAACTACAATCGATCGTCAGGAGATAAATTTTACCACTTCGTCTATAATCAAGCCAGTCCCAACCAGCTCATACATCTCACCAAATGTCACTGAACCTAGGCCAAATTGCACATCGAAGAATAAAAGTAGGGAATATCAGCAATATGATAAACAAGAGGCCGATCATCTTGAGCAGGAGCGTCGACGAATTGCTCCTCAACGTTTGGAAGAACGTCAGCTCACAGACTGAAATTCCTCAAACCTATAAAATCGCCATGTCACTGGATGAGGATACTATTGAAGATATTATATCATTTAAGATTTTATGTTGTCAAACCGAACGATATGGGGGTTGAAACGTAAAACATAATGTGGATTACAATGTATTTATAAAGTAGTATTATAATGTTTTATTTAAATAATCTAAACTGTGTGTTTTTTAAATTAGCTAATTAACTTATTTAATAAATGTTTAATTTAACCCGAGCAAAAGCTCGGTCTCCCAGTACTATAAAATAAACTTAGGATCATAAAACTTTAAAAACCTAATAATTTTTAAATAGTCTCTAGCCCAGTGAAAAGTAATTAAATTTAAAGGTCGCTTATTAGATTCAAAGTGAAATAGATTCAGGACTTATATACCATTTTTCATTTGACAACCAATTTATGATACTACGTTACATAAGGTAAACGTTAGATATTAACAAGACCAGAGTTTGGGCAGTGTTTTCAAACAAAATACGAAAAAGTGGAAGCTAGGCACGAGCCCGGGATTGTTTTTCACATTACTTCAGGCTAGACCTAGGGGTTGCGGCATTATCACTTAGATAAAATCCATTGGTGACTTGGCGGGATTTGAACCCGGGACCTGAGGGACTGAAGTACCTAGCTCTAACCACTACACCAGCTCGCTCCCCCAACAATGGTGTGTATATGCATAGACAAATATTTTGTTTTTTGTATAAGCAAGAATAAATTAATACCAACAGTTTATTGAAATGTCTATTTCTAATTAACATATTATTGTCTGATATGTTTTTTTTTCATGATACAATTAAAACAGTTACCTAAGATTTATTCAACAACATATACACACTGAGTGTGAGATTTTATTCGAAAATATTTTTTTTTATGTAGAAGTACGTGGTTATTAAACTAACACGCCTGTTAGTTAAAGTAGCCTAAAGGGTATCAGATCTGTGGTTTATTTTTAGACAGGCCCCACCAACGATAACTGTGTCGGTTCTTTAAACGTTATGAGACCTTGATATTGTAATACACTCGCATAGTGTTGGATATAATGAGATTTTTTCTAAAGTTTTGTGTTGAACCTAACTCAAAGTTGTGGGTAGTCTGTAACTCAGAGACTTAAAATGGCATTAAAACTTAACTGGTGTGGAATAACGGACAATTTGAGGCAGGCAACTCACCACAGTGTCTTATCTCTCCATCGTCAGTCGTAAATACCCAAGTTTGTTAATTACCGCAAACACTCCGAGGTATGACGTGTGATGAGCAGTTGGTTGGATACTTTGGTTTGTTAGATTTAGGAATTTATTCCACTTGGTTTTATCTGTGATTTGTTTATATCTTGTTTCAACTCCTCGTGGATTCATTAATCTGTAAGTTCAGCCGAAACGATTTAGTTATAGAAACCAAAAGATTGAGCATATCTAAGTGAAATTTGTAATGTACCAACGATATCGTTAAACTTGCCCATTATGTATGATATCACATCTTAGAACATAAAATAAATATATTTGATTCAAAACTGCATTAACGTTGCTCTAAGTTTTTTAAAGTAGTTTGTTCACTATATTGTATATGCACAATATACAATATAGTATTATGTTACTGCACTTCGTTAAAGGTCTCCCTGCAAATTTCAGAAGATTTACAGATAATAGAAGAATCCAGGTTGGTAGCTATATATTACTTAGTTATAAATTAAGACGAAACGTTTTTGGGACACCGAAAATATATTATTCTTCTATTATGTATGTTAACCACTATAAATCTACAGCAAGTACACATTATTTTATTATTTAGGGTAAATATAATAAGAAATAAATGTTAGAACACGTATTTCCCAGACTCGTTTAAACGTTTATAGATAGCAATAAAACATCTCTCTGTCAATACATTCTAGCCGTAGCGGTTAAAACTTACATCACATTACTGCCATAAAGTCAGTTTATGGTCAGAGAAATAATAAATATAATCTCTTCTTCCATTTCTAAACCAACTAGATTATCCACTAATCTAAGATATTACAACTTCATTTACATTAATCTTGTAAAAAAGTCCGCATCTAGGAAACAGAACCCTTTTTATATTGATGGGTTTTCAATGTAAAGGCGGTAAAATCATAGTTGCAATATGATGACTCACTCTCATATATGCAGAAGATACTTACCAAACTTCTCTTTTTCTACCAAACTGAACCTACGATTCAAGGTCATTAGTACAATATAAGCCATAAAGTACCTGGAATTTGTAAAAGTCTCAAATTATAATGTAATAAATAACTTACACACTTAGTAACATCTAAAATATCACTTATAGAATTTGGTAAATGGTTAGAAGCTGTACGCATCTATCAATCAAAAGTGAACGAAACAGAGATCTCGTTGTAGCAACAGACAGCAATATCTTACTTTCATAAATGCAGACAAGAATACAGAATACGGACTACTCACGCCCATAAATGCATAACAGAACACTGACAAATGATAATATACACGAACGCCACTCTCATAAAGGTATGTATAACATTGCCAATAGCTACAAACGTCATTCGCCCATAGTTGCATAGTTGCAAATCAGAGCGTAGGGTCAGCTACACATGTATAAAATGTTTAAGACGTCTATAATGCATAAAATAACACAAAGCTGCAATTGTCCACCAATCATAGACGCATACGAGTGATGTTTAATACTTTGTAGACCAATAACATTGCTTGAGTCGCTAGTGCTGTGATGTGGGCTGTCAGTTTAGGTAGACCATTGATATTTTGAAGCTTGCATGGAACTCCAGCTACCACGTTCCAAAATATCGAACGCCCATATATGTTGTTGCCATATATTTTTAGCAACGACGTTCCAAAATATAATAAAAAATCTACCTAAAAACAGTTTTTTTTATTTACTATATTAATGCTGGTCGTGAAGTCTAAGCATGATGATAAGTTATTTCACTGAAAAGCAGGATTTTATCAACAGAATCGTGTTGCCTTTATATTATTCATTCCTTCTTCTTTACTATTAACGTAAATAACACTATGTTTGTACACTGTAATTAGTTTTTTTTAGCTTCCTACATTTATCCTTCCAGAAAGAGGTACAGTAAACAACTACAGACATTAGAGGTAATGCTGCAACTGTAAGGTTTTTCAGGTGGATACCCATAGTTATTACGCTGAAAGAACAACACCAAAGAGCCATTAAGGTTATGTCCAGATTATACGCCGCGTGTCTGACGCAATCTATGGTGTTTAATGGACCTCTCGTATACTAAGAGCAGGGAAACTCGTTTAAGTATACTTACATCTTTATATTAATAGATCATATTATCAGTCTTCCAGATTATGTTGTAAAAAGATAATTGTTTATATTATTTGTTACATTTTATTGAGTCGATACATTTTTAAGTAGGCTAATACAAAAATGTATTTTGTGTTGCCTGGAATTGGTTTAATAGTCCGGAAGATCTCAATGTGTCAATGTGGCACTCAGAAGGTCACTAGCTTTAATTTGTCCATAACCTGTGGCGTCCCCCAGGGATCGGTGCTTGGTCCTATTCTGTTTTTAGTTTATATCAATGATTTATGCACAGGAACATTTTCTGGAAGCATAAATTGTTTTGCTGATGATACGGTTCTTAGTTACTCTCTAAAATATTCTGTCCTCTTAATGAGGCAAGAAGATTTTGATCAATTAAAAATCTGGTTCACCTCAAACAATATGGCCCTTAGTGATAACGTTAAGTACATTCGACTCTTCTTGAGGAATAGAACCGATGTAGTAGATAAAAAATTTTTACACTGTTTACTGGGACTGTTTAGGGTTGCATGGACATTCAGAAAGTTAAAGACATTAAATATCTTTGTCTCACTGTCGATGAAAATGTTAGCTGGAAGCCCCACATAAATAATATAAAGAAATGTCTATGGTCTTGCATAAGGAAATTTTATTTGCTGTCCTCGATCTATTTTGAGAACTGTATATTTTGCTTTGGTGGATTCCAAACTGCAATATTGCTTATTATGTTAGGGATTTATTTACCATTCCAGTATTATTTCTTTGATTGTAGCCCATAAAAATCGTAAGGTTGGCTATGGGTGCATAAGTACTTATAGGCTAGAACATAGTTTTCCCTTATTTAAATATCTAAACATTTTTCCACTATGACACTTATTTGTTTTCAGAGTACTACAAATATTAGCGAATTTCCCTATAGGGAAGTAGCTATTACCGTAGGTGGCACGGTAAGGCTTAGACCCGGGACCGATTTACTTTTTCATTTTGATATCCCCAGAGGCCAAAAACACCATTCGTTCAAATTTATATATATATATATATATATATCTTACTAATATTATAAATGTGAAAGTTTGTGTGTTTGTTTGTTTAAAGTTCAATCACGCATAAACCACTGGACGGATTGGGCTGAAATTTGGCATGATGATAGCTTACATTCCCGATTAACATATAGGCATATTCCTATCTCAAAAGTCCTTTCGGGCTCCGCCCCAGTGGCTCTGTAATTCCCCATGTTAACCTTATGAGTATTCATATTTAATGGGAATTTAAGAATTTTGTCAGCTGTTTCAACTAATAAAGTTGGTTCTATGATATGGAAAAGCATTAAAAAGTTATATGCTTTACCAACAGAGTAGCACTATATTTTTTTGCATTTATGAAAACAGCTAATTTGAACTAAGCAGCAACAAAAAACTGCAATGAGAACTGTCAAAGTAGGATTGTTTACAGTTATGTTTAAGTTTTTCATTTCATGAATAATTTGTGATATTTTGGGAATTGTTGATAATTTATTTTTCTCTATTGTTTAGGTGAAGTGGTAGAACATTATGGCTATGGTAAATGTGTATATATATACTATAGAATACTGTAAATTTAAAATACCCCCGTCGCAGCAAACCTGCATACGAAGCGAATTTCCATTTACCCGGCTTGATTTCTACTAAAATATTCCCTATAAATTTTCAGATTTATTTCCATTTTTAAATAACATTAATTTTAGTGAGTAGTTAGGTTTGCTGCTACGGGGAAGATGTTGAGGTGTGTTTTTTTCAATTGAAATATTGATAGCTTAGTATGAAATAAACCAAATTGCCAAATTTGATTAAAATATATCCATAAACAAGCAAACTAGAACAGTTTATTTATTCTCCATAAGAATAACATGGGAATTTTAAATTTACAATTTTTTTAATTTTCTCCGTAGTCAATGAACATTCAAAAACACTTCAATATACTAAATTATTTGTTTTTTTAAGCTCTTCAAAATGGTCTAGAGAGAAATTTAGAAATTTAAAGTTTTTAGGGTCAAAAATGAGAAAAACCCATTTTGACCCCATAAAACCTCCCATAAACCCCTGATCCCATGGTCCGATTATGCTGGTTCGCGAACTCGTTCGAATAAATGTAGGTTTACACGTTTGGACCAAATTCCATCAAAATCGGATCAATTTTGCTCGAGTTATCGCGCTAACGGACACATATATATATATATATTTGATATCACCTACTTATAATAAATTGTATAAATTGATGAATTTAATAGCAAAGTTACAAACAAGGTTTATCCGATTGTTGGATTGTTGGTAGATTTACTTGAGAAACTATGTGCTGATGCTATACCTAGCCCCTCACAAAGTAACTTAGATCCATAGGCAACCGTACAGGCCACGAACCGTTAATATATTATTAAAAATTGTATATATATATATATATATATATATATATATATATATATATATGAATTTGAACGGATGGTGTTTTTGGCCTCTGGGGACCTCAAAACGAAAAAGTAAATCGGTTCCGGGTCTAGGTCTTACCATGAGACCTACGGTAATAGCTTATTCCCTATATGGGAAATTCGCTAAAAGAAAATTTTATCAAACTGTGTCCTCCCTTATTGCAAACGCAAAGCATGAGTATAATTGCGATAAGCATTTTTACTTATATTCCAACCCCGTACGAAGGACGGGTACTCTGCTAGTATATATATATATATACATCCGTGAACGCGATAACTTGAGTAATTTTGGTCCGATTTTGATGAAATTTGTATTTTTTATAAGATCTGGCCTCGTTTTAGGAAATCGACAGGTTTATTCTCATAGATTAAGATCTAGAAATTTTATTATTACTCCACACTCTTATAATGAGTTTTTAGACGGGTTTTTAGTTTTCTGGCTCCAAATTTAACATTCTTCCAAAGAATATCTGTTTAAGTGCTAGTTCTAAAATATTTGTAAAGAAGTTAAAGAAGTCAGTGGCTTTTTACTTTTCCTGAAGTTAAAACATTTTTGTCCTGGTTGTTGTAAATGGATGTACACATGTTTTGTTATTTTTTGTACTGTATTTCATTGTTATTGTTTATCACTTTTATGTTTTTTTGAATATATGTAGAAAAACTTTTATTTTATAGTTTTAAATGCTTTAAATACAAATTTTCCAATTCCATTTTTTCTTTTACATTGTAATGGTTCCTCAACACGAGTAAATGAGGAACCTAACTAACTATTCATTCTCAATTTGTATTAGTTGTAACTATTTTTTTGTATTCTATGTAATGTATATTATTTTTCAATTGTTATTTTGTTGTATTGTTAAATGAATAAAGATATTTTGAATTGAATGGATCCATAATGTGTACCTATCACACAAATGTTAATGTGGACGAAATGCAGACACCCTTGGATTCCGATTGTGTTCCAGTTTTGTTTCCGTTTTGATTCTTAAATATATTTTCCTACTTATCGAAAGTCATTTATAGTAAATAAGGCAAAACTATGATAGTAATATAGATTTAGTTCCGCTATCTTTTTTTTTTACTTTTTTGAGGCTTAGCCCGTATTTGTTTGTTTCTTTGCGAATTTCGAAATACAATAGACGGATATTTCTGAAAATATAAAAAGATAGAATGCCGAAGTTGGATGAATACTATTTATATCTACAGTATCTACTAGATTCAGTGGGTGTCGTTCTATATATTCAAATTATGCCTGACTGATTTGGCATTCACCATTTCCATATTGTATTCTACCATACTGCATGTTTTGCCAATAACACATTTACCTGATTAATCTAAAGGTTGATTTGAGTAATTAGTACATTATTTGGACTTGAATAGTAAATAATTATGTCAATATACCTCTTTTATTTTAAAACGTATACAATGTTAACTATCAACTTTTTTATTTTTATAAAATTGAAAAAAATGCATTTGAAAAGTTAAATGTATAAAATACTATGTTTTTTTCGTTACATAATCAAACTATCAACCATACTCAGGAGCAATAAACATCCATTATGCCCAAAACTTAAATTGTTTGAGAAAATATAAAAAACATCGACTTGGCTATCATGTGAACAATATATGTTTCACTGTTTACAAAAGAAATGTAATCTTATTAATTTGATGTATATCATTCTTAGACCGTAGAACAAAATATTATAGATAGATATAAACAATTTATTAAAACCGCTTATCTTTGGGGAAAAATTTTGAAATGATGTACTGTATATTTCCATTACTATAAATTTACAAGATGTTGTTATAATTAGGTATATGATATAGTTAGAAATCTTCCTTCATATAAAAAACTAAAAAAAGTATTTGTTACATTCTTAATGATTGTTTATGCTGTGAATATACCTATAGCTATTTGTGCCATCATTGTTTTATCCATGACGTAAGCATATTGTATTTTAACTAATAAAACTTCCTAAACGTTACTCATATATTTAACTTGAAATGTACAATAACACAGACACATCTCTTGAAATTGCTCTGCATCAGCTGTATTCCCTTATATCGTTATGTTTCTTTTGACAGACGCTTTCTGACATGAGCTTTGAAATGTTGATTTTTCATTCTTGATATTGCTTTTTACTTATTACCCGTCTCAGCCTACTCTACTGGAATTAATCAAACCAACTTCCAGAGAGAATTTCAAAAGAGAAGGTAATTATAAAAGTATTTTTTTTTATTTCCATTTTATTTGTGATCATTTAACACATTATCAGTACTAGTTCGTATGAGCAAGGCTTTGGAAATCGGAATTGAATACTATTACAACATATAGCCTAGGCATCATAAAACTCCTTACATACATACAGGCATAACTTCTAAAACATTTTTTTTTTTTGTTTCAGTGAAACCGAAAACGGATATTTCCAAGTAAAACTGCTGCTCGAAAATTGAGGTTTAAGCCTTAAAAATGAATTTAATAGCAAAGTTACAAACAAGGTTTATCCGATTGTTGGATTGTTGGTAGATTTACTTGAGAAACTATGTGCTGATGCTATACCTAGCCCCTCACAAAGTAACTTAGATCCATAGGCAACCGTACAGGCCACGAACCGTTAAACCTTAAATATAACCGACTGGTCTTAAGAAATTCCGAATTGGCTCACTAGATGGTACTTAAAACAAAGTCCCCTTTAGTTTAAATTTAGATGTTAAAAAACTTATTCAACTCAGATTAATTTTAATTTCCCCTTAGGTCTGTTTTTTTATATTTTTTTATTGATCAGTTCTCATTTAAAATTTAATTATTTGTTAAGAGTTTACAGTCCTATTTATTTTGTTTATTTTAAAATGTGTTCATCAATGTATCTTTCTCTGCTTAGAAATTTTTGTATATTAAACCAACATTCACCCCCGTTTATGTTTAATTTATCATTGTTCTCAAGAAATCCTGAAGAAAAATGTGTACGTGTGTGTGTGTGTGTTTGTGTGGGTACAGAAATTTGCTATATGTGAGTGTTAATCAATGGTATATTCAGGCGTTTTTATTTACTGTATTTTTTTTATTTTAGTGGCGATTTTCACTAATGTAATGGAAACCCCATTTTCTACCCAAATTACTTGAACGATTTCGATTAAAATGCAATAGGCTGAGGTGCTTTTAACTTTAGACAAAATGGTACAACCCTCCCAATGCTGTAAAAATTCGGATCAAAAATTATTAAAGTTATTGAGATTTTACCCATAAAATAATACTCGCACCGCTTGCAATTGTTTTGTTGACAAGTTAATGAGAAAACGTATATGTCTGTTTGCTGGTACTGTTATGTATGCTTTCAGCTGTTATTTCCTTTAATATACTGTAGTTGATAATATTATTATTTAATTAGCTAAACGGTCAAATTATAATTAATATATACTTTTTGGATGTGTATGGATATAAATTGATTTAATTAAATATTTTAAATAATTATGCAAGATTGCATGAAGCGCAAATCACATGAGGTGATTCAACCAACTTGACTTCTAAGCCTTTAATTACTCGAGTTTAATTATAGCTTATTGATCAGTTGAGCAAGACAGGAAGCTAAGATCACTGTGTAAATAGAAAGCAGATTTATTAGTTCCTGGCACATGATGTTGGAGTCTAGCGCCGGGAGAGAAGTACTAATTACTTTCTATTGTTTGACAACAACAATGAGATTGATAGGAACTGACTAGAACTCATTTAGAGGATCAAGTCTTTTTTATCTTGTTTTAATTTTTCCTAATATATAGCTAAGGAACTTAGTCGTTGAGCTTGGTGAACGATGGTCTAGTCTTCCTAACTAACACACGACTTCTACTAACGGCAATGAGTATGATAGGAGCTATAGCCAATGGACTAATTGTTGAACTTGATTATCGATGGTCACGTCTTGCTAGATCCATACCATTCATACTCAACCACTACCAACGACATCAACTAATTCACAACCGTAATAAATTTACAGAATCGTCCAAAATCCTAGCTCCGGCTTTAGTCCATATGAGTTTTGCATGTGGTAAATTTCCAGAAAGAAAAAGCAGCGCATCATAGTGTCCATTCATATAAAAAGCTCGTCGAAAGATTAGAAAATTTAAGACCTATTAGCTTGCTCTAAGTTTTTTTTATGATGATTTAAATTGTTTTCAGCGACTTTCAATTTGGTTTCAGAAAGAAATTGCAGAAAATACACCAATTACAGTTACGGAAAAATATTATGAATGTTTCAATAGTAAAGGCAAATCAACCGGTTTATTTTTAGATTTTTTTTTATTTGATCTAGTTGGCCGTAATCTTTTACAGAGGAGTAAAAACTCTTAAGTAACACGGTAGCACACTCGTAATACAGTAGACGAAATGATCGAATCCCAAACTAACAGCTGATCACGATTACTAGAAAAATACCGGTATGGATCATAAACATCAACAAATGACGTTTTCCTACAGTTACCTAACAATGTACATGTTCTCTCACTGATTTGAGAAAGCAAAGTGGCCAATTCGCTCATCAGTGAGACAATGTTAACATTGTCTCACTCTAATTACTTTGTCTCACTCCAGATTTTCAACGTGAAGGCACGAAATAGTGAGCGCGTAACATGCGGGCAACGTCGTATGCGCGCGAAATACGTTGGCAGCACTTGCTGCAAATCAGCTGGTCAGCTGTTGTACTGTTGCATTTGTAACTTCACATTAAATGTTATATTAAAAGTTCACTTCTGCGTAAAAATAGGTTATGTTTCTTCACCAATTTATTTATTTTATGGTAACTGTAGGAAAAGTATAATGTGCAACTCGAGTTCAAAGTACAATTACCTCACTCGAGAAACCATTCCTCACTCGCCTACGGCTCGTGAGTAAGTATTTCTCTCGAGTGAGTCAATTGCTCACTTTTCTCACTAGTTGCACAAATAACTAGTGAGAAAAGTGAGCAATTGACTCACTCGAGAGAAATACTTAATCACGAGCCGTAGGCGAGTGAGGAATGGTTTCTCGAGTGAGGTAATTGTACTTTGAACTCGAGTTGCACATTATACTTTTCCTACAGTTACCATAAAATAAATAAATTGGTGAAGAAACATAACCTATTTTTACACAGAAGTGAACTTTTAATATAACATTTAATGTGAAGTGACAAATGCAACAGTACAACAGCTGACCAGCTGATTTGCAGCCAGTGCTGCCAACGTATTTCGCGCGCATACGACGTTGCCCGCATGTTACGCGCTCACTATTTCGTGCCTTCACGTTGCAAATCTGGAGTGAGACAAAGTAATTAGAGTGAGACAATGTTAACATTGTCTCACTGATGAGCGAATTGGCCACTTTGCTTTCTCAAATCAGTGAGGGAACATGTACATTGTTAGGTAACTGTAGGAAAATAACTATTTCCGCCCGAAAATAAACATTATTTAACATTGGTTAAATGGAACTGCTAAAACATATGTTCAATGCTATTAGTATAGGATTCGGGCCAACAACGTCATTTTGTTTATGTGTATGATCCATACCGGGTATTTTTCTAGTAATCGTTCAGCTGATTGTTTGCATTAGCAACATTAAAAAAAGCTGGAAGTTGTTTTGAGAGGTTATCTTTGGATGCAAATTATTTTCCTTTTCGAACTCCGTTTGCTAATTAATGTTGCATTATGACGAACAATCAAAATGTGTCTTTTCAACCCTTAAAAATACGATTTAATCAACTGTTCCATCACTTGTTTACAATCTGACGGTAATTAAACATTCAACTGAAGGAACGGCTGTTAAATTCCAATTCACATTTAAAGCGTTATAATTAATTGGTCAACTAACTGGATCTTTAAATATTAACTCTGTAAATAAATTAAACGCAAGGCAGGCTAATCATTAAAGGGAATGGTAACCTTTTTGCGGTGTCTAATTCGTCACCCCGCTTGATGATAAGGTTGGAAAAGGAAAAACAGGAAAAACTAACTGTATTAGGTATATAGATTCTTGTACGTTCACTTTTCTTCAATTCCGGTTCTGTGGTTTTTAGTACTTGTTGAATTATCTTATTCATTAAACAATTTAACAGTTGTAAATCATAAACTCATAGAGTAAAAAGTAATAAAGTGTAACCCATGATATAAGATTAGCTTTATTAAAAAATGTCGTGGTTATTTTCAATTAACTATAAAAGGCAAAGCATTTGGATTTACAACAAAAATTTACATATAAGTCGTAAATAGTATTAATTCAGCTGCTCAAAACTCATGAGAAGAGAAGTTTAGCTGTGTCGTACGACTCCGACCTGAGTTTTGATTCGGACCACTGAGCTAGAGAAAACTACGTTAGTCCTGTTTGTCAAAACTTTCATATTTATCTCCCAAAGTAGAATATTTTACAGAGACAAATTCATGTCTTACGAAATCATATTTTTACCGTCATAATTCAATTCCTAATATGGTACGTTATTGTAAATATTGCGTATTTAAACACCATACACATGTTGTCGATGTTGCTCTTGTCTCGTTTTTCTTGGGGCATTTCCGTGTTTATCTCACCGTGTATGATCACAAATCAATCTTTTCTGGAGTATGGCAGTGTTTGAGTTTAAAGCTACTAGCAGCTTTTCCTATGCTTCTCAGCATAGTGTGAGCCCGTAATAAAAAATAACGTTACAGTAAAAAAAAAATATAATGTCACCATAAATACTACCACTGCTTGTTATTTAATTATTGGTCTCCTCATAGAATAAGTTCCCTATTTTATTTTTGTCACTGAAATTTCTGTATCGCTTCATTTTCTTGCAATGGAGATGATAAATTAGGAGATTATAATACTTATAACCACATTGCAGGTTTGAAGTGGAGCTTTAAATAAAAGTGTCAAAACGTAGGACGTCTATGGCAATATTGGGCACAGTAGATTAGTGTTCAACCCCAGCTTAATTGCTTGAATATTTATCGTGTATTAGGCAGACAGACAGACAGCCTTTTCGCCCGTATTGATAAAGCCTCCGCTATGTTACACGTTTAATTCTCACTAATGCTCAGTCATACAAGTTCATTGGTGAATTGCTCGGCCTAACTCACTAAGGACGGCAACCCCTGTGACGGGATGGATTTAATGACAAACACATGCGATTGCAGGTTACCGGTACCTGGTAAATACCTTCTGAGCATGGTGTAAAGTTGGTAAGGTTAATTGATAGCGATTTAATAGATCCTACAATTAAGTGATCAAAATCACTAATCGGTTCTAATAGAAATTAATAAAAATTCAACATTTTGAAATGCAGATTACTTAGTAATCGTTTCTTTGATTTCTTAGTGATTTATTTAGTTGAGTGTCCAAACAAATTGTCCGGGTAGCCGAGTGGTTGTAGTGGTCACTTTCAAATCTTGGCCAGACTCCAAGAGAGGTAGTTTTAAATCCAAGATGCCATTAGTTATTGGCCTATCAATTAGTGATACTATCTAATAAAAGCTACGTAGTAACAACAATGAGAAGATCAGTATTTTTGTTCCATTCCTTCGTTAGTGGTGGGTCTACGATATCGGTTTTACTCCTGTAAGTTAACTTAACCAATATATTTAAGATACTTATAATGCACGTTGTACAGGTAAGATATGAAGAGATAATTACTTCATAAGTCCCGCTGGAACGTGTGTAAAGCACAAAAGCAGGAGTACGGGTTACTTTCTAAACTCTCATAATTTTATGCTTCAGACAGTTTTTCATTTGCACACAAAGACTCTCGGAGTTTAATTACGTTTAATTTTACCCAAACATTTTTACCACGATAGTCTGGCTAAAGCTGAGCATATATTATGCTAAACCTCGAAATTTGTTTTGAAAATGTACAACGAAAATTAAAAGGTAGCATTATTATTTGTACGAATACTCAATACACTAGTAACTTTACAATTACATTATTGTACTTTTTTTACTATAACAGATAGGAATGTAGGTATAGTGAATATAGTTAGTAAATATCCCAGACACATAAACAAGATGTCAACAATTATTGAAGGGGCTATATTTTCTTAGCTTTTCTACAATTTATTAGACTAAACGTACAAAAACATTTAGTATTAAATAAACAAGGTTGAGGAAAAGCAATAGATTTTACGAGCACATTCCGTGAAATGCCTTCAGGTCTACAAAACTATTACGAAGCTGTTTTCGCCCGATAAAGCTGTTACTATATAAGTCAGTTACTTTAACAGGGTTTGATACTCTTATTAAAACAGTTTAAAACAACTAAATTATTGTTTTTAGGAACCATGTTATACGTTAAAATCTAACAAATATTGCGTGGAAAGAATTTTGAGAAATATTACTATACGTGAATTAAGAATGTGGATTTGATCTATTTGTAGAACTCTTTCTCCAGTAAACCCTCGTGTTTTAAGTAGTCTTCTGATAACTTTGGATGAAAATTGACTCTCAAGATTGCTGGTATTGGGTTTTAATCCTAACTTATCAAATCCGTGAGTTGACATTTTGTTTTGCACTTTTGACGTGTGGGCCATGCTATGAAGAACACCAACACATGTTATGAGGAAATGCTCCCCATCTGACGACTGAATTTAACACAGCTAACACAATATCATGCATGGCCGGGAGATTATACCGACGTTTGTCAGTGCTGGTCATTAGGTCACTACAAAAACCTTTGTATGTTACTAATACAAAACTTGATTATCTTTACTAATTAATTATTGCTAAAAAAATATATAACTACAAATTTAAGGGATCACCCCGTTTCGTAAGATTACTATGCTAATGTTGCAGCGCATTTGGCCATGCACCCAAAGTAATGGAGTCCACCATCGTCGTAAATTTACATACATTGGCTAAATTAGCACTTTTGGTTATTTTTTTTTTCGCGCCGTATTCTCAATAAGTGATAGCCTTTTCGTCCAACGGCTGATTAAGTCCAATTATCAATTCCTTGACATCGACGCTAACTTGGGTGCGTATTTCATGTTGAGTATACGAAAGCTAAGTAAGGTAAGTTTAGAATGGAGTGAGATTATAAAGAATATCCATGACAAATGGGAATATACTATGATATAGAGGTATTTTATGTCAGTTGGAACACACAAACGTCATGGATTACTGTGTTTAAAAGTTTATTGACACAACTATATTTGAAAGAATTTAAAACTAAAAAAATAATAAACTATTTCAACACCAAGAAAATAATATTCCATGTCATATTGAAATAGAATATTTCATAATAAGAGTAGAAAGTTAGTCATTACATATTTAAAGTGCTCGATAAATCTCGCACTTTAAATTATCGAGGATATATTTTAACGCACTTTCACTCGTTTTTTAAACGTTACTTTTTGCTACACTACAAAGACTTATTATTTTTTTTAATTAATACAAACTTTAAATATTTCTATGTTACAGTTACATGAACATTAAAAAACTCATATCAGGTTAAGCCTTCAATTTAAAGTTAATATTTTACTTTTATCCAGTTTTAATTGTTAAAAAAATAGTAACAGTTATTTGTTTACGACGGCAAAATCTAAAAAAGACAAACATTAATTTTGCATAGTAAACTATCTGTTAGGTAGTAAAAAAGGTAATGATAAATTTTCGCAGGTGATAAAAATTTAACGAAAACTGGCCATTTTACAGTGTTGTAGTATAATATAGTATATAGTAATGTATAAAAAGAATGATAAGAATTAAAAAGAAATCCCTCACGAAAAAAGTAAGGAAGCCATTATAAGCCATTACAGTACAAAACATAACAACTGTCATGGATTCAACATTTTTATTGTGATTAAATACAGAACATATTCGAGCTCCTAAGTGAGGGTTTTGTTGAAAAACGAATACTTTGTCAGGAAGTTTTTCGTCAAGAGCTTTTATTTGAGTATACTTTTTTAAAGTCCGTGATCCTTATTAGCTGCATACTGTTATAAATCTATATAAATAAAATTAGAGTTTTGTCTGTACATTGCTCAGAATTATATACTTTTAGGTTATTTTTACGTTTTATACATTAAAGAAGCAGAAACGAGTCTTATCTCAATTTCTGTCTGTCTGTCTGTCTGTCTGTCTGTCTGTCTGTCCCTTTGTCTGTAACACTCAAGATGGCATTTTACGCAATCTTCTCCGTGAAAACCAGAGTACATATCAAGATCCAAGTGGTTTTAATGTATTCACTGGATTGGCGAGAGTGTCTTTAGTGATTTAAATATAGCCTCACTACTTTGTAAATAAAATTACGGACGTTCAAAATTGCAGTTTTGTGCGATTTTTGTCAAATTTTCGTTCAATTTTTATCACATAATCGTCTATGAAATAACGAACAGCTGTTCGGATCAAGATTATTTTTTCTAGCTGTCAATGACATGTTTACAAATGTTGTTTACAAATACCGAAACTATTTCGAATCACGTTTTGAAAGCAAATCCCAACCAAGTGAGATTAAAAACGTTTTTCTTACATAACGGATTTAATTAATCGCAAGTGCAATAATATAGTCTAATAGTGTAACCGTAAATGAAATTAAATAACTAGACATCGTCCAAATCGGAACCAGAAATTCTTTGAGTATAAAATGTTTCTTGAGTTTTGACAACCAGAAAGAAGAAGACCTTGAATCAGTGTTGTATAGGGCTGTGACACTGAAATGATCGTCGCCAATAGCTTACAAAAAAGGTTTCCACTCATTGACGGCGCTTCAATGGCGATTGTGTAAAGTGTAAAGTAAAAAATCACAACTGCAGTGGGTGATTGTAACAGAGGTTTAACAGAGGAAGTGCTAAACTCGCTTTTCCAATGTGTCACTTTCTGTTTCTACTCACCGTGTGATGCAATCGCTGGACCATACAGCCAATAGGCCCATAGCTCATATCTTGGGTACGTAAGCCTACATATTTATTCATAACAACCTTTTTGACGACGATCCTTGATACCGGTACTTTTCCATAGAATACATGGCCTACCTACTTAAAAAATAAAATTACAAATGACCAAACCCCCAACATTGTGTGATTTTCGTCACATTTCCTTCTAATGTTAATAGATATACTAATCATTGTTTAGAGAATGCGTAATCTATTAAATAACAAAAAGTCGTTTGGGTAAGGTTGCTTCTTTTTCAAACTGACACCGATAAGTTTACGCTATAACTTTTTACGAGAAAATCCAAAAGCAAGAGATCAATAACCTCGTGACTAGATATTAATGTATTTAATTGGTCCGATTTACTGTAATTCTTAGGTAGGTTCTTACGTAGGTACTGGTTCTTTTCCTTAGAACCGGTAGTTTACAAATTAGATATCGTTGGTGTTGCACCTTATTTATTAGAGCCGTCCGTATTCAATTTAAGTGATGTCTTAACTCTGTATAAGTTTTGCTTTTTCTGCCTGGATTCCAAATCTTAGCTTACCCGGTATGCTAAGAAAATGATAACCTATTTGAGTAAAACATTTGTTGGGCAAACCATCATGAATTGTTTACGCCTTTATATTGTTTATGTATCAATAGTTCGTGGCCTTTGTTGGATTGTTGTATTGTGTTGTTTTGTTGTATGTTGGTAACGCATTAATGTCCTTATTTCTCAGTGTTTCACGGAATGGACAAGAGCACCTTTGATACTGAAAATGTCAACCGGAATAAAGTGTTAAATGGTGAGGTTGAGGTAGTACTTTAAATACGTTTAAGTTAACCGATGTGGAAAGTAACTTTCAATTATAGGCCTACTTTAGGTTTACGCTTCATGGATCTATAAAACATTTATAAGTTTAATCATTGGACATATGGACCAACACGATCCGGGTGACATTTAATTGCGAAGCATTTATTTTGGCTTGAACTGTCAGATACTGTATTTGCGAAGGTTTATATATAATAGTTTTGCCAGCATATCTGCAAATATGCAAACTAATTGCTGTTCTTAATCTTAATATAAGAAGGTTTCAACTGACTACTATAAGATCCCCGTGCGTAGAACGGGCACACAGCTAGTAAAACAATAAACATTTACAACGATATCTGTCAATTGCCACCACTATCGTCGGGGTTGGAGCTGCGCTTAGATAAATGATGATGCCTTCTCGGTCGAAATTGCTTGACAACAGTGACATCCACTCTAGTCATTTATAATTTTTATTGCCCTCTTATATCAACGTTGAATTTCCGTTGTCCTCCTCTGCCATAGGCTAAATAACTTGTTTATCACCTTGAGCTTTTTCTTGCAACATTTAAAATCACTGTTCTTATTAACCTGGGTCTTAATAAAATCCCCACGTTACAGTAAACTTGCAGGTTTTAGTAAGATAAGTCGCTAGAATAAATTCTAGATCGTTTGTTGTATTTTTATTCAAACCGGCTTTGTTACATTATCAGTAAAAGAAAAAATTCACTAATGGTTAGACATCTATAGAAATCGGTTCAAAGATTAAGAAGATTTTCTGCAAAGGGGGTGACTTTTAGTTTAAATTTGTAATCCAACAACGAAGTAAACAGGTTAATGACACGTTGTGTAAATATGGATGATATACGAGTATGTATAATTACCTTTCCAATGAATGAAGATATGGAAGCCATCCAGAGCATTTAGTACTTAAAATTTTTCGTAAGTTAAATAAGGAAGATTGAAACAATTATAAAAATTAAAAAAATTAACGATTTACAAAACCGATTTGAATTTCAGGCCAAGATTAAAGCAATTTAGAAATCCTGTACAAAGATAGTTAATTACAATGTCTTGGATCTATTTCAAATATGTGTAAGGACATTTCAAATTGTTTCGTTTTATGTAGGTGACTTTGGTAAATTGTTAATGAGTTTAAAAAAAGTTAACCTCAACCCCTATAACATAATGTTGCCACCACCCAATCTTACTGGTTTGCGAACTCATTCACGTTTAACCAGCTGTAGACATTTAAGCCAAATTTCATTAAAGCGGACAAAAATTGCATATATATATTTATAACCAAGTATTTATATATTTGCCTTTATAGGAATGTATAGTATGAATTATACAGGGTATCTCACCTAAAGTGAACACATTGCTAACTTTTATATTATGAGATATAGAGTTAACTTCTTATGGGGCACTCCCCTTTATTTTTAGGATGCGTTTTTGGATGGTTTTGAATTTGAAAAAGATATCCACCATTTTCCAATATGGTCAAAAACTTAGTAATTTCTTATAGAACACCCTGTATTTTATGATTGTTTTAGAATGTAAATGTGATTTAAAAACATGTTTTTCTCGACCTTTTTTCTTTCAAGCCATCCGTTTCAGTTAGAGTGTGTTAAAAAAATTGCATCCTCTAACTCACAAACGAGTAAGTTTAGAGAGCAATTGCAGGGGATAAATAAGTCTTCAATCACATCTACATCCTTCAAAGACCATAAAATAACAAGTGTTTCAATATTACAGTTAAGCTGCCTTTTTTGAAAATGGTGGGTAATTTTTTAAACAACATATATTTTAATATATTTTTTTAATGTATTTGCAGTTTTAGACTACTTTATTCTTTGCATTTTCACTCAAAACTTACTCGTTTAGGAGATGTACAGGACGCAGTATATACACCAAAAGCCAACTCCTAAACGAGTAGCTTTAGAGAAAAATGTTAAGATATGTAATTATCATTGTCATTTCAATAATTTTCCTCTATGTTATTTTTACAGCTGTGCTATTATTATTAATGCAGCATTGTCATATAAATAAATAATATGAGTTTGTAGGTAGATGTGAACATAGCAAAATGTCTAAATACAATTATTCTTACCTGTATCAACAGTAGTTATTTTTTTTAATTTCAACATGGTAGCAGAGCGTGGTTGTCACTCACCATTTCTTTAACTACATGTCCAGTAGTTTTAGCTGCTGCCAGAAATAGTTTAAGTTTTTCAGAAACTTCAGATTTTTCCTTCATGAAGTGAACATGTCGATACCTGGAATAGTCATCTTTAAAGAAAGCATAGTACTTGTAGCCTGACATTGAAGACTTTGTGGCAAGCTATGGGACTTAACTAGTGACTTTAAAAATTCTTTAAATGAGGGAAAGTGTTAAGATATGTAATTATCATTGTCATTTCAATAATTTTCCTCTATGTTATTTTTACAGCTGTGCTATTATTATTAATGCAGCATTGTCATATAAATAAATAATATGAGTTTGTAGGTAGATGTGAACATAGCAAAATGTCTAAATACAATTATTCTTACCTGTATCAACAGTAGTTATTTTCTTTAATTTCAACAAAAAATTCCAAAAGTATTTTCTCTAAAAATGGTTTTAAAATCGCATTTACATTTTTAAAAATCATATCATAAAATACAGAGTGTTCTATAAGAAATAACAAAGTTGTCGGCCATATTGGAAAATGGCGGATATATTATTAAAATTCGAAACCATCCCAAAACACAACTTTAAAAAAAGGGGAGTGCCCAATGAGAAGTTAACTCTATATCTCATAATAAAAAAGTTAGCTATAGTTAAGAGGCCCAAATGAGACTAACACTATGACTAACTAAAACATTTAAAACTTAGCTTAAGAATAAGAATAAGAATCGTGTATTGCCATAATAATACAGAAATGTACAGGGCAAAAGTCACTAAAACTAAACAAATAAAATCAGGCCCATAAAAATATAGATACAAACTTCATGAGGTACATACTATTTACATTTTAAAAACGGAGAAACACTGTAAAATTCCTTATCAACTAAATATTCCCTCAAACCATGCTTATATTTTTTTTAAATCATGTTCGCCCTTGATTGAATTGGGAAGAGAATTGAAAAGATGGATATACATGGAGAATGACTGTTTTTTTTTTTTTTTTTTATGAAAAGCGGTACGGGATTTTGGAATAGGTAGGTCAAATTTATTTCTAAGATTGAAGCTGTGGTGAGATGACTCGTGAAAATGAAACATTGTTGAATTCTTTTTTTAAGAATGACAAGGATTCAAAAATGAAAACTGATGGGAAGGTCAGCATATTATTTCTATGAAAAACGGATCTACAAGACTCTCTGTATTTTAAGTTGAAGATTAATCTGATTTCTCTTTTTTGCAGTTTCAATATTTTCTTAGTTTGGATCTTGTCGTTACCCCAAACGGGCACACAATATGTAAGAAAAGGGTAAACAAGACCGTAATAAGATGTCAAACATAATATAGATACTAGGTGAAACCCGTCGAAATCGACGGTTACTTTCAAGGCTTACACTAATTCATCTAACTGCGATAAATTGAGTGAAATTATACATATTTTGAGCATTTAGCATTGTTGGGAAGACACGTTCTAACTTCAAAGGGAGGTATATCCGTTACAGCGTAAGTTTGATTTTTCCTTCGTCACGTCGCGTCAGTTCATATCGTACTTCTGTGCCAATGAATAACCCTCTATCATAGGTTTGACAAATTGGTTGTGGGATTACTGTTAAAGCTGGAATTCCTTGACAAGGGAATGTCAGTTAGTTGTCTCAGCCTTATCAATTATCGAAGATTTTTCTAATGATTGAAAACATGTATGACAATAATTTCATGAACCTATGATGATATGTCTAAAATAATATGATAACATATTATAAGTTAAGCTAACATATTATGATAATATAATATATATTAACATATTATACATATTATAACATATTATATGATAAGCAAAAGTGGTAGGCAGACACCAACCCGTAAAATAGATATAAGATAGTTCTATAAGAAATAATTGCAAGAGTTTCTGTGATAAAAGGATTTTTCACTGATTTCGTAATGGAACGTTATATTGCAAAACATGACATGATACAGTAGGAAATCAATTTTAAAATCATAAAATAACATTGCAAATACTTCTTTTAGACAATTCAGTAACTAACAATAAATATGTGTTGTTTGATTTGCAATTTAAAAATTAACAGCTGTTTCATTAAAAATTATATGTAAGTAAATGTAAACAAATCTGTGGAGGCATCTTTAAAGGCTTCTGGGGCAGAGCCCTAAGGGAATTTACTTCGTTTTTCTTTTGATAAATCATCTACAGACCAAGACCTTTCTTTGGACACCTCTACCAAGTTTCTATGCCCAGCCGTTCTGTCAAATTAGTGGAGACAAATTTTCCAATTAAATATTTAGATCCCCCCATGTTAATCTTATGGGAGAAAACTCAAGTTTGATGGAAGATCCTGCCCAAACTAATGATGATTTCCAAAAATGAAAAACACTTTGCAAAACTACAGATCAGGGCCATTTTTTTTACACTTTAATCATTAAAATCGGTCCAAAAATGAGGGAGGAGTTCTGTTTACAAAAATCGGCTTAGCGTATTATATATATAGATGTTAAAACATATCTATGTTATGTTACATCAATGTCAAGTAATTTATATTATTGCAATACTGCGGAATGTTTTTGGACTCCATTTAATATATTGACTTCAAAGTCAAATATAAGTTATAAAGTAGGCCTAAGTATTCATTAAGGTGAGCGTATCTTTAGTAATGACATCATACAGTTACAATATTTCTAAACACGCATCAGAGCCAAATACACCAAACTAGGTAGCATATGGCATGTAGAGCACTTTCTTAAATTTAGAAGAAATATTAAACTAAGCGGTAAAATTAAGTCTTGATTCTGGTTCAATGATGAACCAGATTCAAACTCGGGAATTCCCGACCTCGACCACTGCCAGCCAAACCAATCCTAATCATAAACAATGGTTCAGTTCACTGAATAAAGTCTACTGAGAAAATCTACTAAATTAATGAAACGTGAATACATTGAGCAATTTCGTACATCGTTAATGAACAATGAGCATACAAAGTTTTATTCGAGCATTACGTACATTTTATTTCGTTGACATTAGCAATAATTACTGAGAAGTGATCCATAAAAAGATACTATCTGAAAGTTAAATACCGCACGCTACAAAATTACATTAGCATTTAAGACCAAAAGGATTGGTTTGAATAAAACAACAGAGTTTTTACGCGGAGTATTGTGGTGAGCTTCAACCACTGGACTGTGTTATGTAATACTCGTAGTATCATTGGAAAGGAATGGACTACTCAGTGAA
The DNA here is from genome assembly GCF_028750875.1 of Macrosteles quadrilineatus. Taxonomy (NCBI): domain Eukaryota; kingdom Metazoa; phylum Arthropoda; class Insecta; order Hemiptera; family Cicadellidae; genus Macrosteles; species Macrosteles quadrilineatus. The sequence goes on from NW_026542608.1 coordinate 384,363, forward strand.
ATGGACATAAGTTTAAATTATTATTTGCTGTTTAAGATTTTGAAATAGCCTCAGTATGGGTAGTGTTAATCTGAGTAATGTGTCACATTTCTCAAGAAAATAGTTATCAACGTAACAAATTACGAGTTTATAGCTTTTCCTGCATACTCGTTCAACTTTATGAATTATACTATACCCTTGCACTTTTTTGCGGTGTTTGGGGAAAGGGTGTAAAAATGTAATAATATGTTGAATTTGTTTTATAAAATATGAAGAAAAGTGTTTTACAAAGGACATATCTTGTCTTAAAATTCATTTCCATTCTAGCTCCTGAGCTGTTGTATTCAATATAATAAATAGGTTACATACCTTATACATCTGACAAACAGCTCATTTTAATTTAAGGTCGTTTACATGTTTCGGCTTGTATCGGCCATTGTCAAAACATCGCAGTTGGATGGTGAAATCATTGTCATTGTTTTCTACTAAAAGTACATATAGCCCAGTCAATGAATGCAATAAAACACCCTTTTTCGCAACTAAATGGTGGAAAGCTGGATTTTGTATATGTGATAGAATCACATGAGAGTACTTAAAATACTTAAGGTACTTAAATTTTGTTTCTGACACATTTTGCGTAATTTATTTCGAAAAGATATATAGAGGGTAAAACAAAATTGTGTACTCTAAAACATAAACATTATAAAATACCCCCGTCGCAGCAAACCTGACAACTAAGCGAATTTCCATTTGTCTGAATTGATTTTCAATTAAATATATTTAAATAACATTATAGGTCAAGTACCTAGGTTTGCTGCTACAAGGAAACTAATAAAGTGTGTTTTTTAGTAAAATATTAATAGCTTAGTACAAAAAAATAAGTTTGCCAAGTTTGATCAAAATATATCCATAAACAACCAAACTACAACATTTTACAATATTCTCCATAAGAATAACATGGGAATTTTAAATTTACAATTTTTTTAATTTTCTCCGTTACCAATAACCGTACAAAAATACTTTTATATACTGAATTATTTGTTTTTTTAAGCTCTTTAAAAAGGTATAAAGAGAAATTGGGAAACATTGTGTTTTGAGGGTCAAAAGTGAGAAAAACCAATTTTTACCCCATAAAACCCCCCGTAAAGCCCTGTTCCCATGGTCCGATCATGCTGGTTCGCGAACTCATTCAAGTTTATCCCGCTTTACACCTTTAAACCAAATTTCATCAAAATTGGACAAAAATTACTCAAGTTATCGCGTTCACGGACACATATATATATATATAAATCTATATATATATATATATATACATATATAAAAATTTGAACGAATGGTGCTTTTGGCCTCTGGGGACATCAAAATGAAAAAGTAAATCGCTCCCGGGCTTAGGTCTTACCATGCCACCTACGGTAATAGCTACTTCCCTATAGGGAAATTCGCTAAAAAAGTTAAAATGCCATATCTCTTTGAATATAGTTTTATAAGAAAACTTTTGGCACAAAAGTTTTGAATAAACTAATTATAAATAATACAAATCAAACTTCACTACGATGAAATGCGTAGAATTTGAATTATATCCAGTAAAGTGAACGACTGTAATTTCCAGGTTTGGAAGGGATTTGGGGGGAAAGCTCAAGGGGAGAATCGGGAACTTTTTGAAAATACATATCTTAAGTGGTTCCATCACATATAACAAACTCAGCTTTCCACTATTTAGCTACGAAAAAAGGCAGTTTGTGCGTTTATTGGCTGGGCTAGATGCGATGACGCAGCGCAAAGGTGTTCAACTAGCCCGCACGCGCTCTCTTTGCCGAAGCCCAGCTCTTCACCCGGTCACCTAGATGACTAACCAATAATATATTTGTAAACCTTGAAAAACGTACTAAAACTTTTGTTTGGACCATATTTGCGTATTATAGGAAATATAAAATTTAAACTTCGTTAAGAGCTTTGTTTCAGAGTGCAAATTTTTGTTTTTATCTATGTATACTTTTAATTAGAAAATTAAAAGTATACATAGATAAAAACAAAAATTTGCACTCTGAAACAAAGCTCTTAACGAAGTTTAAATTTTATATTTCCTTAAGTATTGGTTTTAGAAAAATGTTATAAATACAAAGGTTGTAGGAAAACTAATCAGAAACAAAACAAAACAAATTGCAGCTCGATAGCTTACATAGTATTCGACTTATGATCAATTACGTAAAACACTGCAATTTCTAGGTTTGGAGGGGGGTGGGGGGGAAAGCTCAAGGGGTAAAAGTGGGGACTTTTGGGAAAATACACCTCTCATGTGGTTCTATCACATATACAAAATCCAGCTTTCCACCATTTAGTTAAAAACATTTATTGACTGGGCTAATACGCAAACACACGCACACGGACGGGACGAAAACGAATAATACTTTTAATATGCCTAATATAAAAAATATATTATATATTGATTGATATTTGTTTGATGGTTATATCACTAGTTATACTATGTAACAGGATAGTGCTGGATGTTAATATACAATAATTCGGCAGTTAAACAAGTGGTTTTACACTTTATAATTATTTTATATAATACATACAAAGTTATACAATATATATATATATATTTTATTATTACACTTATTTATATGCACCGTGGAATGAAATACAAAAATAAACTAATTTAACGTTAATCAACTATTATCCCGAGTCAATTTAAAAATATCAAATTTCCGAATACCTAGCATCAGATCGATAAAGGCAAAATATTATTTTGCAAGGTAATAAGTTGAAGTTTAAGCATGATGGGAAACATTTCACGGAACCCTTTAAAATATTTACGTTGGGCTTAGCCGATAAGAAACTCTTCTAACTTTTAATAAGGGCGTCAGAATAATCTTCTTAACAATAAGAACACTTAAGAGGCGTAATTAAAGAAAATTATTTATGATTTTCTACTTTTATTTTTGGAAACTGAAGTTTACTGTACGACTTCGACTTCAGTATCTCCTACACTACGGTATCTTCTCTCCACAGCGCCTAGCCTGCCCAGTGCACATCCGAGCCTTTTACTTTTGGAAAGAACCCATGTAGCCTATATGGGTGTTTATAAATTTATCTTAGCTCTCTGACTCTGATCATTCATATCTCAACCTGCGGTCTTATATTATTCTGTGCTCTCTATTCCCAGACACAATAATAAGGTTTTTCGTATTTAAACAGAGCCTAAGATTCTGAACATTGCAGTGTACACACATATACTAGGATGGTTATAGTATGGTATAAATTATTGATTTTGGTTTCTACAGACATTTTGGCTTTAACATTTCTAGAGACCAAATTAAAAATATCTTCTGTACCGTTTGACACTTTCACAACTAACCAAAATTTTGAAATGTTAACAGGAAGACTAATTATATTTACGTCGAAACATTATTATACGAAGGTGTAAGATATTTAGCTTTAAATTAAATTCTTTCGTTAAAACTCAAAACCTTTCCGGTTAGAAAAAACTACATATAGTATTATCATAAAAATATATATTACCTTTAAACCAGCTGTTAGTTAATCCAATTACATTGAAACAAACTTAAAATTACAGCGTCATCCGCATATTAAAACTTAATAAAATAAAAAAAAAAACAAATACTTAAGCCCTAAACTAAAATTATGGCTATGACATTCCTTTCCTTTCATAATTATCTTTCTTTCAAGACAAAAATCGTGAAAATCCATCAAGTGGTTGATTCTGAATTTTGAACTAAAAAACGCTCTTACGTTTCGATATACATGAACTCGACATCTAAAAATCTACTTTTTGAAGGAGCTATCTGTTTTCTGTGATGCCATATGGACGTCCCACAAGGAGTCAGAGGAAATATATAAGCATAGGTAGATATGCACATCAGATTAATGGTCTCAATGCCGCAAATTGGAGCTCAAAAGAGCATTTAAGTCAAAAATGTCTTTTTGAATCAGCCATTTTGAATCTTTGAACGGCTTCCATTTTTACTATAAAATGATGATGAATAAAACCCGTTAACTTACCCAGTAAAAAGAGCATCATATCTCCCAACCGATGCATCGAAGTAACAGGAACTGTTATTCAGAATTTCTGTACCCAGAAGCTTGTGAAAAAAACAGGAATGGTATGAGTTTTCTTTAAATTAATACACTTATAACAATGGGACTCTACACACAGTCTCTAGCTAGTGTTTTCAACTGTTACAAACTGTTTTATAAGGCTTTTCAACGCTGGAAAGACGTTCCAAGGTTCAATTAACAATATTTAATGTTTTGTGAAGTGTTTGGTAACGGAATGGATTCATTAACAACTATTGTTCATGAAATACTAGTTTGGGCAGCTTGTAAGTTTTGATTATGCAGTAAAAATTAATTGAGTCCTGACAATTGTCTTAGTTGATACTCATTTGCTTAAAAAAGCTATGATTTTACTAATACTCCATGACAAACACTTTGGTTTTTATTAAATTATATGCTTATGTTTTCGGTTGGTTCACAGCCTGCTGATATAAACTGTATTCAATTGCCCTCGCCACAGCAAACCTACAAACTGGGATTTTTTTTATTTTGTCTGATTGGTTTTACACTAAATAATTTCCTTAAACTTGTCATATTTATTCCATTTAAAAAAACGTAATGAATTACTTAGGCTTGCCGCTACAGGGAAGGTAGTAAAAGGTGCTTATAGTGAAACATTAAGAGCAAAAGTATTATATAAATTAATTTTACAAATTTGATCAAAACTTATCAATAAACAAGCAAACTATCAGTTTACACAAGCTCCTTAAAAACTCGTGAATAAAAAATTATCCTTTTAAAATTTTGTCTATATTTATAAAGTGTACAACTTGCAACTTGTCAAATTACTCATATTTTAAAATTTTTCTACATCGTGGTTTGGAACAATAATTTGTGTTTTAAAGGTCAAAATGGTAAATAATTTGTTTCTAAAATATTTTGAATGGATCGTGTTTTTGGACACATCAAAACTAAAAAGTACATAGAATGCGTGTTCAGGTCTTACCAAGTGACCTAAAAACCAAGTTTTCTTGGTCTTTTGTTACTATTTTCAAATTTTTCATTAGGAGTGATAACTATATTTTCGTTTTTAAAATACAGGCATAAAATCGTTAGAAAATAAAATAAGGGAAACATAGAGGTACAATGCAGTGTGAATAAAGTCTAGTAAATACTGTAAAAGCACAGAGTAATATATTTAGAGAGGAATCCTGCCATAAAAACTTTCTTAACGTGACTGAAGGAATGATGGCCTCTTCTAGACCTCGCCAAGGTTCCTTATCTCGAGATGGCAGTAAATCGCAAAGTTTGCTTATTAGTCTAACAACCTACAGAAGACACTGGCAATGCATACCATTTAATTCCCTTTATACAAAGATGCGTTGATATAATAATCACTTTATTGCTGAAACCCTGTAAAGAATGAATGAGTTATGAAATGAAACACGTATATAGAATTATTCCTCATGCTAAAATATTACGACACTTGAACAACCACATTTTCCTACAATACTCTACAGTCAGAAAAAGAGAAATAATAAATTCAAAGTTTGTCGGCCAATATTTTGAATTGACAAATCAACAAAATCTATATGTTAAGCTGTAAATAGAGTACGGGTATTTATTTTCGTCATACTGCAACAAAAACAGCCGTTTCAAAGCATGCGTTGCGGGTCTTTTCAACCCTCGCTCATTTTCCGACCTCGGCTTTGCCTCAATCGTAAAACTTGAAAGAGTCACTAGGCCCTAGTGATTAAAAATATATTATTTAGTCACTCCGTGATAAATGGAGAGCTTGTGAGAGCAAGGTAAAGTAAATTTAGAGCGAGGGGAATATCAGCTGATCGAGGAATCTAAATTTAAAGCTTGGGATCAACTACTTTCTTTGATATCAGCTGTTATCGAAAAAAGCTACTTTTTATACGGATTATTGAAAATACTCTCCTATACTAATCAAGTTCCATGAAAATGTTTTCCAGCATATCGTACAACTGTCATATGTGGCAGTTACAGGACCTTATCAAAAGGGAGGCTAACAGTTCCACAACACGGAGGGGAGTCTGGGGGTCCTCCCCCGCAAAAAGATGTAAAAGCCCTTTGGTAACTTTTCAAAGCCTAAAACCATGTCCAAAAACCTTTGTTACGTTTTTATAACGAAATGGATGGTTACATTTATATGTTTAGGGTCTTATAGGGCTTATAATCTTCCCCTCCCCTTGGAACCACCACTGATACGTTTAGCAAAAAAAGCTAGATAACCAACTTCGGTCAGCCACTAGTAGACAAAGACTGGCAAAACTTCTGATTTAGATTCGGGTGAAACCAGCTCGGACCGCACAAATGTAAAATCAACATTTCCTTTCTTAGTTTGTAGTTTACAGGCTGTCACAAAAATACATGAGCAGGTTCTGCACAACCAGTTTATATACTTAACTTTTACCAAAATAAGTTAAAAACGCCCAGTATTTTAAATACCATTCTAGATAACCCATGATCTGCTATTTTGTTATTTCGCAAAATAATTAATAAAACGAAGCTCCTTTGTTATTTTTTTACAATCACGTTTTTTATGAATCCTCCAAAATCACAAGCAAGAAATTAATTACCAGTTTAAAAGCATCAATTACTCAAATTGCCAACATAGTTTGTTGTTAAAACTTATAGGCTAATACTGTAGTTGTCAACCCTAACATTTTATTTGCACTTTGCATTTTAAATTGCCCAAAAAACAGTTAATGAACTGACATTTAAACCCACAAACGATCAATAGCTTGGGAAACATTAATAGCTTTATGCGCCAAAACTGTATTAAATTTTACTAAATGACTGCTGATTTAGAAAAACGAGAGGTCGTCCAGTGGTCGAAACTCGACCAAAAATATGTAATGTACTCACTTCTCTATTTTCACCCCACACTGTAAATAAAACATGTGATTGGAGTTTCTTCCATTTGTTTTGATTTCCTGTTTATATTTCGTTGTTATTTCGTCACCAGCATGGCAACGCATAAGATCCATGTTATTTTTTTCAAATCTTTAAACTCATTTTTTGTGCTTATCTTTGAGCCTATTTAAATTTATAAAGGGACTAGCTGTACCCGCGGGCTTTGCCCCGTTTAACTTCATATGTGAGCTCGTTCACATGGATCAATCACGTCCTGGTTGAAGTTCATTCCCTACGCTCACTCACCTTTAGGTTGGAGCTCGTTCGCTGCGCTCACACGTCCTGGTTGAAGTTCATTCGCTACGCTCACTCACCTTTACGGTTGGAGCTCGTTCGCTGCGCTCACTTGCCTTCAGTTTAGCTCGTTCGCTGCGCTACCTCGCCTCCGGGTTGAAGTTCGTTCGCTACGCTCACTCACCTTTTGGTTTCAAATTAGCTGTTGTCAAATATAAAAAAAAAATAATAGTGCTGCACTCTGTTGGTAATCCTTGTAACTTTAATGCTATTTAACATCATATAACAGAACCAACTTGTTTAATTGAAACAGCTGTTATGATTCATTAATTCCATTTAAATATGAGTTCTCATTAGGTTAACATGGGAAACTCCAGAGCCACTGGGGCGGAGCCCGAGAGTCCGATCAGAATAAACCACTTAGTTTTCCTATTTAATGCCTAAATAATCAGTGTACTAAATTTCAGCCTCCTAGGTAAGTGGGAAGTGGGAGAATTAGTGATGAGTGAGTGAGTCAGTCAGTCAGTCTTTGCCTTTTATATATATAGATTCTGCACACCTACAGGAAAATAGCTTTCTAACGGTATGCGTAGATTTTCCCTACGATGCACACGAGCTGAGAAAAAAGGTTTTAAAGAAACATGCTTGCCTATTAATATATAGATAGATGAGAGTATTAAATTGATACAACCTTAATCAATGTTTGGAAACCCCCTTATTAGTCAACAGGGTTTCTAAGAACGGTGTTATAATAAACTGTTATTGCCCAATGCACGTACGAATATTGATTAAAGTAATTCTTTTTATTTTTTTTTTTAAGCCAATCAATGGACTTTAGTAAAAGTTTTTATCTAAAAAAAACTTGTGTTAGCAACTGGTGTGGAATAACGGCCAATTTGAGGCAGGCAACTCACCACGGTGTCTTATCTCTCCATCGTCAGTCGGAAATACCCAAGTTTGTTAATTACCGCAAACACTACGAGGTATGACGTGTGATGAGCAGTTGGTTGGTTGCTTTGGTTTGTTAAATTTAAACTCATTTTTTTGTGAATTTCCCATAGAGAATAAGATATAGATATAGATAAGATATAGATATAGATATAGATAAGGAACAATATGGTTTTAGAGAAGGAAGGTCCGTGATTGACGCAGGAGTCGATTTCTGTGAATCTATAATTAATTCAATTGATTCAAAGGAAAAAGTAGTGGGAATATTCTTAGACTTAACAAAAGCCTTTGATAGTGTCTCACATGATTTACTTCTTGAAAAACTTAAATATAACGGTGTAAAAGGGAGAGCTTGGCGTTGGTTTGAATCTTATCTTACAGGCAGGCAGCAGTATGTCACAATTGATCACATAAATAGCCATAACCAATTAATTACTTACACTTCCTCAACGAAAATTGTTAAGTATGGTGTCCCTCAAGGATCAATATTGGGGACATTATTATTCTTAATTTACTTAACTGACTTCCCCTCATTGATAGAATCTCCCAATCGTGTTTGTTTATTTGCTGATGACATCAATATAAAAATATCCGGAAATTCAAATGCTGCTGTGGAAGTCTCTTCTTTTGTTGAGCTTACCAAATGTTACCAATATTTAAATGAAATCAATTTATTACCGAATACAATAAAAACTAATTATATACATTTTTCTTCAACGAGCAAAAATTCACCTGAGTTTAATATTTTTATGGATACAATTTTACTAAATGAAGTTAAAACAATAAAATTTCTTGGATTGCATATAGATGATAAATTCAACTGGGACAGTCATGTTGAAAACGTTTGTAATAAAGTCAACTCAGGCATACATGCATTAAGACAGATGTCAAAATTTAGTAGTTTAAAAACCTTAAAAATAGTATATCATTCCTTAATTGAATCACATATTTCTTTTGGGTTGTGTCTTCATGGGGGCACATCAAATTTTAACCTAAATAGCATTCTGGAACTTCAAAAAAAGCAATTCGCATTATGTTAAATAAAACTAAAGTCAAAAACATCCGCAAAAGATCAGTTTAAAGAAATAGGAATTATGACTGTTTTTAGCTTATACATTTATCAAATAGCCCTTTATATTAAATCAAACCATGAATGATTGCCAAAATTGAACTCTTTTCATACATATTCAACCAGAAAAGGTAATGAATTGGCGTTCAACGGACATAACTTATCGGTTTATGAAAAAATTCCATCTTATAGTGGTGTTAAATATTTCAATAGCTTACCTGACAATATAAAAAATATAAGTAATTTTAATTCATTTAAAAAACGTTTGAAATTATTTCTCACCAACAGACCCTTGTATAAATTAGAAGATGTTTTCCAACTTCCTGAAATTAGATTTTTTTTATAATAACAATATTCTTTGTAAGTAGTCTTAAGTTTAATATTGTGTTTTTATAACTGACTCCATTCTGTACAAAATGTGCAATATGAATAAAGTTATTTTGATTGATTGATATTAATGTAGGTCTAGGTAAGACCTAGACCCAGAATCGATCTACAGTAGTTATTTAGTTTGCTTGTTTGTGGATATTTTTTAATTATATTTGCAAAATGTATTCATTTCATACTGAACTATTAACAATAAAATATCTACAAAAACAAAACAACAAACTCAAACAATACTTTTTAATTTTATATAATTAAAACTATCTGTTACCCATGGGCATCACCCCGTTTGACTTCATAAATATTAATAAAACCATTGATTGGTAAGTTAAGCTGAAATAAACAAAACAGAATACAGTAATACAAACAAATAATCACACCTAATTTTAATAAGGTAATAAATTTAAAGAATAACGTACAACAAACCTTCAGACAAGGTGAATTTCCATTTACCTGGTTGGATTTTCACTAAAATGCTGTCAGATTTATTTCATATTTACATAAAATTAATTTTAATGAACAATTATGCTTACTTCTTTTACAGTACACAGAAGGTAATGAATTGGTTTAAAATAAGTAATAATTTCAGATGGATTTATACTAACCAACTTTATTTAAGTCTTGATTTTGGGTAGGGTCTAAAAATTAGCGTACTCTTTTGTAATAAACACAATACAGCCAAATGGAAGAGGCCCAAGTTTTATTTTTAAGCATTTTTTTGACTTTCCGTAACCATGGGTTGATATACAACTAATGTTTAAACGACCAAACAAATTTTTAACATTTGGAAACAAACATTGTTAGTCTTATTTGCGATATTCTTTACAAATCAACAAAGCTAACTAATAGAAGAAAATAGTCTAAACAGTGTAGGATTCGGGATATTTATTAAAACACAATATAACAAACTAAACAATGATTTAATGACATTCTAAAATTGTAAACATACTTTGTAACCTTCAACGGATTTTTTTCATTCGAGTAAAATTATACTATTTTAATCACAACCAAACTAATACTTTGTACTTTGCAGCCTACGATAATTAACAAAAAGTAAATTATAGTTAGACATTATATACTGTAATTGTTATTAAATATACATACCAAGACTTACAGTACGAAATTATTGCCATTACCTTAATGTAAAACTGAATCATAAAGGGTTGTAACCACTAAACCTCGCGCAGCATAAGTGATTAAAACTAATAATTAGTTATTTGAAAATCAAAATGAGTAATGGATGATTTTATAATGTAATATTGAAAAAGCTATAACATTTCAGTCGGCATAGGAACTTCGAAGTTTGTAAGTCACAACACGTAATCATCAAATGAATTATGTATCAAATTAAGTATGTAAAAGAATAAAAAAATAATAAAATTTCGTTAAAATAAATACTAATTCTTTGGTGGGTTAATTTGGGCAAGAATACCTCTCAAAGCAGTTAAAACACGTTCGTCATTTTGTCTAACAGCTTCATTAAACCTTTCAAGCAGATCGTCGACTCTGGATGGTGCAGGCGGTTGATCTCCCTTGTTTGAAGAACTATCAGGATCTTCCCTTTTATTAATCTCTTTTGCTTCAACCCTGGGTCCTGCTCTAGACTGAACCGCATTTGCTGTTTTATTTCCAATGTCTTTGATTCGGTTTTTTAAAGCTACTTCAACCAGAACAGCGCCTAGATTAGCCTGGGAAAATTCAGATGCAGTAGTGTTTAGAAGAGTTGACGCTATTTTTGTTCCGTCTTCAATATTGGATTGTATATTTCCTGGAGGAACTTGTGATGTTTTGTACTTGATGGAGTTTGCTCCTTTCCTGGGACTGATACCAGCTGCTTCACTGACCTTGATCGCCTCCTCCAGCCCTGTCCCAGCCACTCTGGCAGGGGTGGAGATGATGGTGGCTCCGGCCTTGACTCCCTTGCCAATGGCATTCACACCATCCCTCAGCAACACCCTCCTGAAATTCTCAGCTGCTTTGTCTATCCCTGCATTGCTTCCTCCCGGGATGGGGATAGCCTTGGAAAGCCCACCTGGTGGTCTTTGTAACGTGTCAAATATTGGAGCGAAAATGGCTGTGAATCCACGGATCAACTGCTTTGAAGCAAAAGACAGATCATCTCCAAGCCTATTGGCTATCTCTTTGCCCTCACTAGGAGGAGATGTGACTACAGTCTGGAAAAAACAAAAACAAATAATTTAGGAAGAGTCATTATAGTATTGTAAGATGACTATTTTTATAAAATAAAATATAGACTACGCAGAAACTAGTCAGGGGTTACAAAACAGCGTTTAGTTTTTCTATACTAATGAAACAAACTTGATGTGGTAAGTTTTATGGGAGCCAGTAAAGTAAATGGATAAAGGGCGCAGGCCTAAATACTTATAACTAAACAGTTTAACTGTGCAAGTAACTGGGTAGTGTAAATATTTCCGGTATTTTAGTATAACACACCATTGGATGGCTGTAAAACGGCACAGGTTTCCGTCAGCGTAACCGTTAAGTGCGTAAGCTTCTAAACACTACCAAAATAAACGTTTTCAGCAATCTGACACGTACTTTTCCGTTTAAGCTTGTCAACAATGTTTACAATGGGTGAGTAATGGGAGTAGCTATGATATTTCATAGGGAAAATCATGAAAGTTGCAATACCTTTTAAACCCGTATTTTTTATCAAGGGGTGTTGTACCATTTTGTTAAGGAATATAAGACCAAATCATACTAAACTTTTAATAAAATCGGTCAAGCAGTTTTCAAATCAGGGCGCTTTGTTATTTTATGAATTTTTCATGGGCAAATTACATGAATTACAATAACTTTTGAACCGTAATTTATACAGCAATGGGGGTTGTGCCTAAAATGGAAATGTAATTAACATATGTTTGTTTACAATATTTGTAAACATCTCAGTTCTTTGTTTATCATTTAAAATAAAGGTTCATCATCTATTCCTTTCTGTTTCTTATCTTAATCTTTTTACAAATACAAATACACCCAATTGATACATTTTTAATAAACTGTAGGGTTATGGTCTTAATAATGTCAGAAATGCCAAAGTGTTCAATTAGTACCGGTATGATTAAGCAGACTATTCAAACAATCCTACTCACAATGCTGATTATCGAATGGATTTCCTTATTGGCTGACATTGGTTTTGTATAAAACGATCTGAATTTCGGCTTTAAGTTCGGTGTAAAGGTTTTCTGTCAAATTCACTTGCAAAAAAAACAACTAAATACAAGGTAATGTCTATAACATAGTTAGTAAAATAGAAAACCAAGTTTTTAATTGTAACTTGTGTTGGACGGTTTATTAATACAGCTAGGTCATATATTTTTTCTCATTAGATTGTGCTACATATATATTTTCAAAGGTTTTAAGGTGGTTTTTTCCGAACCAAGCTTAAACATTAATTGTTTCCAGTTAATTCGTCATCTTAACAAATATTTCATAAGTAAAAAGTTTCATTTCTTAAGCTCACATGATGCTAAGGCCCAAGGTTAGCACACTTCAACAACTGAGAGATTGATCTTACTCTCACTTGCTCAAACCAAATTCCTCAAGTGAGCAGATTACTGGTACCTACTGCAACGGGCCTTACAATTTGTAGCTTACTCAATCCCAGAAACTGTAATTCAATAATTAATTATAAGCGTGACCACTAAGACTTAATATTACCTCAAAGATTTGTTGATAGGTCATGGTCAAAGTAATTGTTTTGATGTAAGTTTTCAGATTCAAGTAATGATGGATCACGGTTGTAATAAAGGAAAGGTTCATTATCTGTATAATTGCATTAGGCTAATTAACTTTTATTATCGTAGGGTATTTGTGCAATAATGTGCAACTGAAAATTATGATTTTTACTTGTATTGAACCTATCTTGCAGCCTCAGCCATACAACTTATAATTTGTGTCAATGATGGGGTATTAAAGTTGGTATTAGCAAATTATATGATACAGGGTGTTTTTTTAATGCAGTCAAAATTAAAAGTAGCCTACTGCTGTAAGACATGGTGGAAGGGCCACCATGGCTGTAAGACATATTTTAATGACAAAACAAGCTTATATGTTGGAATCCCTGCCTTCGTTACTTTATTATTACCGATCAGCTGATGTGCATGTTTGCATTGTAAATATAACCCATACAGGCGTATCCCCAAGCTCGAAGAGTTATAAGAATACGTTAAAAGTAAATTATTGGTTTTATACCAAGAAAAGTTTAAAATTGCGATTGCAGGAGTGGTTCCAGTACCTAATAAATCAACTATTATTGACACATACAAATTTATGGAAACCTGATTCGAGGTAAAAAAATCCCTTAAGGCCGTAAACTTACAATACATTCTCTATTTGAGCTTGTGAAACACCATGTTATCATTAAAATATGTCCCACACAGTACTTTAAATTTAGGTTGTGTTTAAAAAAACGCTCTGTATTATGCATTTTAAAATCAATCTAATCAAAGTGATAAGAATCACAAAATATTAAAAAAGTTATTTAAAACATAAATTTGATTAGTTTTGTTTTAAGTAACACCAAGCTGAGATCTTTAAAATTGATGTTTGTTGAAAATCAATACAAGAAAGAGCTTTTCATAACTTCCTCTTTAAATAAAAAAGATTGGTTATTATTCTAATTGTTACAGACAAAGTATACAATCTAGGCATTCTATACATTGCCTGAAGATTTTATATATGTAAAGTATGAAATGGAGGAATATAACGATAAGATTGTATACACTGACTAGGCATTGTGGAATTGTGGATAATGCCTAGGCATGGAGATGGGGACGACATATTGTATAGAATGCCTACATAGGCTAAGCATGAAATAAATATATTTGTTTAAAAAACCTTCATTTACTTTACAGCATTATTTTAAAATACAAAATATATGACGATATTGTAAAGTATTTTTTTTACAAATAAATATCCTTTTTAGTTTAGTTCAAGTTAGTTTAATTTAAACTATACAGGCTTATGCCTAAAAATGAATCAAACGTCTCAAAAAGTATTTTAGAATTAAATATTTTGTATATGGTTAGATTAGGGATTAGATTTGGTAATGCAACAAAACAAGGAAGCGAAAGTCTAAAACTAATTCTACAACTGTGTGTTTTATACTTTGACTAGGCAAAGTATATGTAATGAGCTTTATTTTATACTTTGCCTGATTCATTTTAGGTATTTTATACAGTAGAAACATATTATATACTTTGCCGGTGACATAACCAAGTAACAGAACTTGCTGTCGAATGTCACATTTTATTATGTATACTAATTAAATTTTTAAACTTTCCCAATTTGAGCCAGTCATTTCTTAAATTGCAAATTCTTTAGTCTTTTCTTAATTGATGTCCTAAAACACAACTAATTCCACTGTTGTTTATTGTAAATTTCACAAAAGCTAATGCTTGCTGTTAAAACGTATCCATATATAAATCCCAAAGTACCCATGAACTTTTGAGAAAACTAAAAGTCACACCCCCATAAACCATATACAGTACTTCAAATGTTCATCATGACGAGAAACGTTGCGCAAAACTATCCATTATTTCATAAATTGCCCTTTAAGGTCGTAATTCCTTTCTGAAGGGAACTTTTCATATACCTAATGTTTCAAATACTTCAGCTGTACTTATTTGTTTGTTATTCTTTCAATTTATTGCCTTAAAATCAGGCGTGATTGATTTGTTTGTATTACTGTATTCTGTTTTCTGTCAAACTAACAAACACATAAAATTAACATTTATAATAATAGTAAGATAAGATAAGATTGCATTATTATTTTGAATACCTAAACAGTTCAATAAAAATTACTCGTACCTATGAAAGTTATGACTTGTGCTTGAGCCAAAAGAACTCGTACATAATTTACCTTGTCACGTTCAGTTTTGATTGACTGTTATTATATGCCTTAACGTTATTAGTTACACGTAGTTATAGGTATTGAGAAATATGTTTGAGCTTATCACTTTTTAAAATTTTTATCAAATAAAACATTTTACTTTTCAATAAATTTTTAGGTTTATAAAATTTAAAGTTCGACTCAATAACACATTTTACGTAGAATACAAGTTTATATTACTCGTTGTCAACATGATCCTGCAAACTTAAATTAATCAATATGGAACAGTTGTTCAGTTGACTTTAGAATTATAATTTACTAATTCGCAAACGTCTTGAAACATAACTCTCGCTAAGTTCTTAAGAAACAGAAAATTAAAGACCTTAAGATAATTCTACATTCATGAATTCGAGGTATAAGCTTTACTTCAACTCGAATAAGTAATGCCTGTCTTACAAGGAAAACAAATGAGGGATTGAAGAAAAGTGTTTTGTTACAATGTTGAAGCAGCAAATCCACCTGCTCTCGGCTCAATAATTAGATACAGGACACCTTCATTATACGGAAATTGGTGTCATTAAAACAGTGACGGGGACCGGTGTTGTTTCAAGATGAGTTCCGCTTTGTCTTAAGATTATTTCGTAAGGAAAGATTCGCACAGTCATGATTAGCTTAGCAATTTACTTGTAGAGTTCAAGTTGTGAGATTCCATTCTCAGAACTGTTACGCAACTGTTTCAGACACAACTAAACATTTCTGATGGATGAACAAGTTCACGAGAAATAATCATTTTAATTTACAAGTTATGAGTTAATTAACTTTTACTAAGCTCAGATTTAATTAACATTGTTTGCCCCGTCATGTACTAAAGGACATTACACTATGGATTTTTTATACATGATTTTAGCGTATTTCCTATAGGGAAGTAGCTATTACCGTAGGTGGCATGGTAAGACCTAGGCCCGGGACCGATTTACTTTTTCATTTTGATGTCCCAAAAGGCCAAAAACACCATTCGTTCAAATTTTTATATATGTATATATATACTAGCAGAGTACCCGTCCTTCGTACGGGGTTGGCATATGTATAAGTATATTATGCTTATTGCAGATTTTCTCAAGCTTTGCGTTTGCAATGGGGGATGACACAGTTTAATAAAATTTGCTTCTTTAAATTTACGGTATACTATAGTATTACACATCTACCATAGCCATAATGTTCTACCACTTAACCTAAACAATAGAGAAAAATAAATTATTGAAAATTCTCAAAATATCACAGATTATTTATAAATTTAAAAACATAAACATAACTATAAACAATCATACTTTGACAGTTCTCATTGCGTATCATAGTTGAAATTAGCTGTTTTCATAAATGCAAAAAATAACAGTGATGCGCACCCTGTTGGTAAATCTTATAACTTTTTAGCTTTTGTATATCATAGAACCAACTTTTTAGTTGAAACAGCTGACTAAATTCTTTAATTCCCTTTTAATATGAATACTCATAAGGTTAACATGGGGAACTGCAGAGCCACTGGGGCGGAGCCCGAAAAGATTTTTGAGATAGAAATATGCCTATATGTTTATCGGGAGTGTGAGCTATCATCATGCCAAATTTCAGCCCAATCCGTCCAGTAGTCAAAGCGTGATCGAACTTCAAACAAACAAACAAACAAACAAACACACAAACTTTCACATTTATAATATTAGTAAGATATATAGATATATATATATATATATATATATATATACGTCCGTGAACGCGATAACTTGAGTAATTTTTGTCTGATTTTGGTGAAATTTGGTTTAAAGGTGTAAGGCGGGATAAACTTGAATGAGTTCGCGAACCAGCATGATCGTACCATGGGAACGGGGTTTTACGGGGGGTTTTATTGGGTAAAAAATGGTTTTTCTCATTTTTGACCCTCAAAACACAAAATTTCTTTATTTCTCTCTAGACCTTTTTAAAGAGCTTAAAAAAACAAATAATTTGGTATATCAAAGTGTTTTTGTACAGTTATTGGTAACAGAGAAAATTCAAAAAATTGTAAATGTAAAATTCCCATACTATTATGGAGAATATTGTAAAATGTTGTAGTTTGCTTGTTTATGGATATAGTTTGATCAAATTTGGCAAATTTATTTATTTTATACTAAGCTATTAATATTTTACAAAAAAATACAATTTATTAGTTTCCTTGTTGCAGCAAACCTAGGTACTCATTAAACCTAATGTTATTTAAAAAGGTTTAGTTGAAAATGAATTCAGACAAATGGAAATTCGCTTAGTCGGCAGGTATGCTGCGGCGGGGGTATTTTTATTTAGCCAGTTGAGTGTGATTACTGTGTTATTCAAGTTTATGAACCTTTATTTGACAATTTCAGGAGATTGGTGATTGTAAAAAACAGTTTAATTAAAAGGAATTTAGAAACCTATTATTACTGAAAAAGTGTTGAGGGCAATTTTTATTGTTTTGTCATATCAGTTAATTACGGTTTTTATGGTAATCTTTGTATATTTAAAAACATGTGTTTTTCTTCTCAGAGTTCGTTGGCTCTTCTAACAGACCGATTTCATGATTGAGCTTTCAAATTGAAGGTATGCCGCACAGATTTCACATAGGCATCGGCATATATTTATATACTGTAAGCCCTGTTACTCAGCTAAAAACCATAAATTTGATATATTTTAGAATTTTTACTTCAATTTGAGATATATTTCACCAATTATAATTGTTATTTTTGTTAAGCTTTGTACATTACAACTAAATTTACAGTTCTACTGGATTTTATCTATGCTAATAAATTGGTGAGTTGTTGGAAAGCTTAATGTGTGTATAGATTTGCAAATAATTATGATTCATCTGATCATATGGAACATGTGTTATATGTTATTAATTGAACAGCTAATTTTTGTATTGTTATTTCCTTCATTTTTCTTTGTTTACATTTTGTTGATAACAATTTGCATTTTTGGAAGCAAGCATATTATATTGTGTACTATTTTCCTAGAGACCGTTGTATTTAACCACAACAAGCTCATTTGATAGTTTATGAATAAAATTTGCATAGATACATGACATTGGTATTTTACTAAAGCTGGTTGGGATACAGTCTGGATACAGCCTGAAAATTTACATGCGAGAGCAAAAAATAAAGAATGATTAAGTTTGTATTTATTTTTAATTCAAATTTTACTTTTTATTGTTCAAGTTAATATATTATATAATTTTTTAATCTTCTAATGATGCAAAGTTTGTATTCTAGATCTGGTCAAAACAGCTTACAAACTAAGGATAAATATTTGTTTAGAGGATATTAGGAGAAGAACAAGCCAAGGGTCAAGGAAGTTGGTTAAAATGGAGGTTATTAGAAATTTACTTTAAGCTTAAGGGGATTCAAACGTTATCAAGAGTCACAACAGCTACATACAAACATCGTTAATAATAAAGATTTATTTACTTTATTTACTCAATCTACATAACAGTCTCCTGACCAGCAGAGAACAGCACTTTAGACCACTGATCATACCTGACAATGCCCCCAGGCCCGCGGTTTGCATGTAATTGCGCCCCTCTCCACTTACATTGTGGGTAAACTCATCCCTGCGCCCCCAACAAACCTCTTGCTCGAACTGAGCCCACCGGGCCCATTTACAAAAGCAGTCCTGAATGCCCCAAAAAACAACACTGTCCATCAATAAGCCCAGTTACATACATTGACTGGTTACGCACGTTAGGTACCATCAAAGCCTCCTCTAATACGTACAAGACCGTGGCGTTGGTGTGAGGTAATGCACTGGCCCGCATATTCCCATGGTAATAAGAAACGTTTAAACATACACATTGTGCCCACCATGACTCTTCATGATAAACTAGTATAACAGCTGTTACAGTAGGTGGGACTGTGGTGTTGCCACTTTTTGCGGTCTTCTATTGGAGGATGCTATATATGTTGTCACAGGTGTTAAATTCATTTTAATAAGTCACTCCTACAGTACTATACCGGGTGTTTCAAAAATCGGTTTACCAAGTATGTGTATTTGTTAATTACACAAATAATAAATCAATTTTGTTCATACTAATTTTATTTAAACTGAATTTACACTTCACATAGGTTATAAACTTAAAAGAATTGTTCAAAATGCCTTATCTTAAATGCATTTACCAACGACCGTTTTTTAAAGTAGCCGTTTCAGTACAGTTCTTAGAATTGAAAAATATCTCATAACAGCATTGTTTACTTTCATAACAGCATAGTTTTACTCATAACAACATGGGTAACGGACCAATGAGGTTCAAGGATTGAGAGAGGAGAAGCAAAATTTTTATGATTCGAAATTCAACTAATCAACTGTTCAGGTCAATTTAATTGTTGATTGGTGCAATTAGTATTTTGATACAATGTTTCATTGCATTTAGAGGTCAGTGGCAATTAGAGGTTATAAACAAAAACATAACCTCTCTTAGAAGTTATGAGTAGTGATTTTTAGTAATTAAAAAACACCGTCGTCGTAGGTAAAGTACGGTAGTGTACGCAACTCGCGTAAATAGTGTTAACGATACTCGTAGAAGTTTTTAAGGCACTCGCCAAGGCTCGTACCTTAAATTTTCTACTCGTGTCGTTAACACCATCTTTACGCAATCGTTGCGTTTGCGTAAACTACTATTTTCACATAATTTTTTTGTACCCTTGTAACAATCTTTTTGCATAGATTTTTATTGTTGCTAATTAAGCCTTGAAATTATCTTGCAAATTGATTGGCCCCCAAGGCCCTGCGATCTTACGACTTTTATGTTTTGGGATCATAAAAAATGCCAAACGCTTTTATGTTCTGCAATTGAAAGCAGCCATCGCAAGAGAATTTGAGGCCTTAAAACAACAATAAAAATCTATTCAAAAAAATTGTTACTAGTGCAAGAAAACGCTGTAAAAATGCATTGAACAATTATTTTAATTTTACAACTTATGTGTAGTTAAATTAGGTTTTAATAAAATTATAATATAAATAAGATTTATTTATTATTTGCTTCAAACAAATACACTTACTCGGTAAACTGATTTTTGAAACCCGTGTTGATTTGTTTTCATGGAGGAGATATAGTAGCCTACTAAGTAGGCCTAATGTTTGAAAAAAAAACTGTAAAATCAAGCTAACAAACAATAAGTGAGTACCTACCTAGTTAACTTCTACACCAGTGGTAGTGGTAGTATTAGAAACTTAATTACTGTACCGAAACAATTAATTGATCATCAATCAGTAGTGTTAAAGTAAGGCTGTCATTGTATATGTTTACTATTTTCTCATTGGGGGTGAAGATGACTGGAGTTTAATCAGAATTAAAATTGACTAGGTACCGGTATTGAACTTGGTTTATACTTGTTTACAGGTATTACTCTGTCTCTTAAATGAGAACAGTGTAAAAGGGATAGTCCCTGAACAGGATTGAGCCACAAATATCATACTACATTTTTTTTACTAAAAGAAACTGATTTTCAAAACAATAATATTGCTTATGATAATACAAGAACCTGTATTATAGAGGGACTATTTATTTTGTAAAAGATACAAGATAATTAAAACCATAATTAGAATTGTACCAGCATTTGCATAGTGTATTGCTAAAATACAAACTTCAACAACCATCAAATTACAATACAAACAGAACATAAGACTAGGATATACCTGACCTGTATAAGACAGAGAGCGAGGAACACAGCCACATAGTTGCTGAGTGTAACCATCCTGTAGCTGACACACAGGATCACTAAACAGCGAGCACTGAGCAATGCTTGACTGCCTCACTCACACTACACGTCTCACGTCTCAAGGTCAACCGGTTTTTTTATAAAATCTAATCACTCTTGTCCATTACGCAGTGAGGAAATCCCTGAAGTAATCGTGAACATTAAACCTACCTCTTCAAGCATGTAAAGTAGTCACAGTTGCCTTAAAAGCCCCATCGTTGTTTAGAGTTTGTGAAGCTTTTGCAGCATAGCTGTTAAACCATGGTTGTTTGTTCTTAAGTTTGTACAGTACTGCTCGTTTTCTTGGAGGTATTTTACTGAATATTAAGAGCTAGTTTTTCCTTTGAGTCATGAAGCAGATCAAATTGAATGTGACTTTTGCAAGCAGAGTGCATCATCACTGGCTATGAGCCAATTGATAGCATTGCAAGCCCATTGTAATCATTTCACAACTGCACTGAATGGATACCATCACTTTGTCATTAAACCTTTAGGCTACTAACTGTTTACAAATGATAATAATAGATTAGGCCTATTATTTTTTTTTAATATTTATAATATTATGTATACACTCAGTTCTTTATTTAACAAAAAATCATCTACTAGACTAGAACTTAAACTTAGCAGAATCGTTTTTTCACTTATTTTCCTCCACTTCTCTCATTCACTTCTTTCATGTTAAATGTAAACCATTGTGCTAATGGCAGACCATAAAAATTGCACACTTAAACAGCACCTTTTTCTTATTCCTAGTTATCTTCTCAATACAAGGTAATAATTTAAAACTTAAAAAAGGTCCCCAGACACTGTTTCAATATGTTCCACCAAGGAATAAATAGTAGTAAGATGGTTCACCACAAATCAAGCTACACCAACATTATATTAAATTTAAAAACAATGTTACAACTAAATATATATATTTTTTACTATACCTTATTAATTGAGATATAGTTATAATACTCACAAATTTTGCAAAATAAAATCATTGGACCTATTATGGCATAACATTTAATTTTTGTTCCTCCGCAGATATGTAGCAATGGAGAGTGGAAATTCACTGATTTGATTTAAATACAAGAAGATCCGGGTGTTGAGCAGAGCACAACATCCTTGTTGTTAGACAACTCAGGTGAAAAGTGAAATATCCCCAATGTAGTCTCTAAATACTACATGAATAGCTGATCATTGTTTTTTTTTCAAATTAGTTACTTAGGTTTCCTGATCTTCTATTTAGTATTAAATGATATTACGAAATGTCCCTAATAATTAAGTGTTGTGATAAACAAGTTATATGCTCGACAGGTTGAGGGAAATTAAAAACTTGGGAAGTGGTCTTTGTCAGGGTCACCAGGTGACGTCCGTCCGTTCCGTGGCGTCTCTGATGGTACATTGGGTGATTCATGAAATGTGTTCAAATTCTCTCGCATGTAAATAAAACAACCAAAAATGCTATTAATTTGTATATGCTATATTTTTTTTACTTATGACTTTTTATAAACCGTAACACAAATTTACTTTCTGGGAAAACCCCCTTATTTTGATAATGGTACGAGTAAATCGGCACCACTCTTACACCGTCCTAGGTAGCCTGAATAAGTTTTCACAGCCTGAGTTAACAAAAATGGACTTTAATCAAGTTAAGTGGTACAGTTGAATTTTGTTTCCAAACTAAATGGAGGACAAAACAACCATTTTACGGCATTTTCAACAAACCAAAATTGCCTCTTTTGCATCTTGACCCCGGGTATATAGTGGGGTGGGTTAGCAACAAATTACACCAAAATATTTCACATCTGGCAACCAACGCGCCCCTTTGGATTCAGATAGTACATGCGTAGACGAGTCCAAAAAGCCCGGGACACAAATTTTTCGGGCACTCTATGTGTGTTCATGACGTAATCAAAATGGCCGCCAAAGTTGTGTGACACGATTCTACATTTCCCTATAAAACTCGGGTTCATATTTTAAAAGTGCCCTACATTTTTAGTGATTATTAATCACGAAAAAATTACCTTTCCGATGGTGTATTTTACTTAATTGTTTAGATTCATAATACTACGAATATTTATAGTTTTATTAAATATTTTGTTTTTTATTTAGATTTTTTGAAGTCGTTTTGCTAAGTGTCATGGATACCGTTACACGTAGCTGAAAACGTCTTACATACACTTTTTTGTCAGAATATTGCCTTTCTAACAGTATATATAACTTATATTTTAATACAAAAACACTGCTTGAAATTTGCCACAACAATGTAGTGGTACACAGTGAGTCGTTATGACAACAATGCAATTTATATGGGGTCCGAAAAGAAATAGCGCTATTTAGGGCTATTAAACTTTCACTTCCGTTTTAAGATTAGAGACAATAAAATTAAGTACAAGAATTAAATACCCCCGCCGCAGCCAACCTGCCGACTAAGCGAATTTCCATTTGTCTGAATTGATTTTCAATTAAATATATTTAAATTATGTTTAACGAGTACCTAGGTTTGCTGCTACAAGGAAACTAATAAATTGTGTTTTTTAGTAAAACATTGATAGCTTAGTATAAAATAAATAAATTTGCCAAGTTTGATCAAAATATATACATAATCAAACAAACTACACCATTTTACAGTATAATCCATTAGAATAACATGGGAATTTTAAATTTACAATTTTTTCAATTTTATCCGTTACCAATAAACGAACAAAACACTATGATATACTAAATTATTTGTTTTCTAAGCTCTTTAAAAAGGTTCAAAGAGAAATTGGGAAATTTTGTGTTTTGAGGGTCAAAAATTATAAAAAAACCATTTTTACCCCATAAAACCCCCCGTAAAGCCCCGTTCCCATGGTCCGATCATGCTGGTTTGCAAACTCATTCAAGTGTATCCCGCTCTACACCTTTAAACGAAAATTTCATCAAAATCGGACAAAACATTAAATAATGTTTTTATGTTTTGTAAATACAGGGTGATTGGTACTCAGAGTGGCAACAGTTTTTTGGTGTAAGTACAAAGTAAATTCAGTTTGATGATGCATGTAAAAGGTTCCAAGTCTAAAAATGAGCTTCCAAAAAAATTATTTTATGTTTTTCAAAAATAACTATGTTTTTAAACGTAATTCAGCAATTTCTCAATTACCTGTATATGGATTTGAGCAGATAATGTCATTTTCGTGTTCTACATTAAATTTTGAATAAGAATAATAGATAATGACGGAGGATCAGTTGTAAAAACTCCATTGTAAATAGATTCAAATATAAAAATTAAGACGTTTGATAAAAATTTAAAAAGCATTGGTCTATTGCATTTTTTCACACCCTGTATACATAAAGTGTCCGAATATGTTAAAAACTGCGCCATGTTATAAGCTTTCCAACCATATGCTACACTATTGAGGTTTAGATATTCTTTGTTTGTTTAAGTGTTTTGAATACCAGAAAACAGGGGACTTTTTTACTTTTTTGCTGTTGAAGCTAAAACATAAATACAACTTTTGCTTGCCGTCTTTCTATGTTTTAAATGTTAAAGACACCATGTTTTGTAGTCTTCAAACCACTAATGCGTACATAAGCATACATCAAGCTCAATGGTGCAGCATATGGTTGGAAAGCTTATAAAATGGAGCTGTTTTTACCATATTCGGACACTTTTTTGTATACAGGGTGTGAACAAATGCAATAGACCTCTTAATTGTTATCTATGAATCTATTTACAATGGAGTTTTTACAACTGATCCCCCGTCATTTTCTATTATTCTTATTCAAACTTTTATGTAGAACACGAAAATGACATTATCTACTCAAATCCATTCACAGGTAATTGAGAAATAGCTGAATTAAGTGTGAAAACATGGTTGTTTTTTTAAAACATAAAATAATTTTTTGGGAAGCTAATTTTTAGACTTGGAACCTTTTATATGCATCATCACACTGAATTTACTTTGTACTTACACCAAAAACAATTTGTCACACTGAGTAATAATCACCCTGTATATATAAAAATTTGAACGAATGATGTTTTTGGCCTCTGGGGACATCAAAATGAAAAAGTAAATCGGTCCCTGTCGGACACTGCTGAAAATTTTAATACAATTTTTTTTATAAAATTAGAGTTTTGTCTGTACATTGCTCAGATTCATAAATTTTTGGGTTATTTTTCGTTTTATACATTAAAGAAGCCGAATCAAGTCTCATCTCAATTTCTGTCTGTCTGTCTTCCGTCTGTCACGGCCCAAGAGCCATTTTACGTGGCATTTTCCTGAAAAAACTAGAGTACGTATCAAGATCCGAATCATTTTAATGTATTCACTGGATTGGCGAGAGTGTCTTTATCTATTAAAATATGGCAACACTACTTTGTCACTGGGTTAATCTGTTTGTTTTAAGCCTGTATTACATTTTTGATGTATATGATATTTATGAATTTGGATATAAAATTTAAACAATATTGCATTGTACACTCCATTGTTTTAACGAATTTCCCTATGGGTAAGTAGCTATTACCGTAGGTGGCACGGTAAGACCTAGACTCGGGACCGATTTACTTATTCATTTTGATATCCCCAGAGGCCAAAAACACCATGCGTTCAAATTTTTATATATGTATATATATACGTCCGTAAACGGAATAAGTTGAGTAATTTTTGTCCGATTTTGATGAAATTTGGTTTAAAGGTGTAAAGCGGGATAAAATTTAATGAGTTCGCGAACCAGAATGATCGGACCATGGGAATGGGGTTTTACGGGGGCTTTTATGAGGTAAAAAAAATGGTTTTTTTTTTCATTTTTTGCCTTCAAAAAACAGAAAATTTTCCAATTTCTCTTTGGACCTTTTTAAAGAGCTTAGAAAACAAATACACTGTCACATTTGTAATTTAGTATATCAAAGCATTTTGTTCTAAAAAACACAATTTATTAGTTTCCTTGTAGCAGCAAAACTAGGTACTCGTTAAACATAATGTTATTTAAATATATTTAATTGAAAATCAATTCAGACAAATGGAAATTCGCTTAGTCGGCAGGTTGGCTGCGGCGGGGGTATTTAATTCTTGTACTTAATTTTATTGTTTCTAATTTTAAAACGGAAGTGAAAGTTTAATAGCCCTAAATAGCGCTATTTCTTTTCGGACCCCATATAAATTGCATTGTTGTCATAACGACTCACTGTGTACCACTACATTGTTGTGGCAAATTTTCAGCATTGTTTTTGTATTAAAATATAAGTTATATATACTGTTAGAAAGGCAATATTCTGACAAAAAAGTGTATGTAAGACGTTTTCAGCTACGTGTAACGGTATCCATGACACTTAGCAAAACGACTTCAAAAAATCTAAATAAAAAACAAAATATTTAATAAAACTATAAATATTCGTAGTATTATGAATCTAAACAATTAAGTAAAATACACCATCGGAAAGGTAATTTTTTCGTGATTAATAATCACTAAAAATGTAGGGCACTTTTAAAATATGAACCCGAGTTTTATAGGGAAATGTAGAATCGTGTCACACAACTTTGGCGGCCATTTTGATTACGTCATGAACACACATAGAGTGCCCGAAAAATTTGTGTCCCGGGCTTTTTGGACTCGTCTACGCATGTACTATCTGAATCCAAAGGGGCGCGTTGGTTGCCAGATGTGAAATATTTTTCAGCTATCCCACCCCACTAATAGTGGCTAGTTAGTTTGAAATCTTTGTTTTTGTTAACATTGAATCTTACAATATAAAATGAAATACTTAGTGATTTTACAACATTGCTACAGTATTTAATAATACTGTATTGGCTCATGTAGAAAAATGTTAGGAATAACATTTATCTATACTAACATACTTTCACAAAAATATTTTCAGCTATTCATTACTTACTCTATTGCAATAGTAAAATAAGTAAAAACTGAAATTAAAAAATATACCATACAACCTAATAACTATTTATTGTTATTCCAATTCAACCAAGTATAGGCCAAGTGATTTTCATAGCTTGTGATATTTGTAAGTAATGTAATAATTTTATTATGTGGCCATATAAAGATAAGAGGGCGTGTCATTAAAACACCAAGAACTTTAGAGATTTTAAGTCTTATTTCCGTTACTGTATATTCAAAAAGAGCAAATTTAAATAAAATGTATATTACACCTTGAATATCTATGGTAATTTCAGGTCGTCTATTTGGTAAGTTATTTTAAAGAAAGACCACATTTTTGTTTATCCTAGCTCTGTGTGACAAATGACAAGTGACATACAAAGACTGTGGATTGCCAGCTATTATGTATAACTAACTGTATAACACACTGAATAGTAAGTACTGTAGATGTATTTAGTTTTAGTGTACATGTTTGAATATTAGGTTTGTCACTTATCATACTACTATTCCTTCAAGCTATGTGGATGTCATACTTAATAATAAAAGGATACAAAAGCTTGTGTAAATAAAGAAAGAAAATTCTAAAAATTTATTTTTTAATAATATTTGAAGTACAGTATACATATTGCATGCAAACATAAATATGAAAAAATCTTCTAGGTAAAAATAGTAAGCATAAAAACTTCATTGGTTTACGTTTAAAATAAATAGAAGGAAATAAAGCTATAGTCAGCAAGCATTAAACATAAGACAAGCTGGATTTAATACATTCCAATGGATGAATTAAATACTTTTTCGTCATACTGCAACAATATCAGCTGTTTTAAATACATGCGTTGCACATCTAAAATAAAATAGCTCTTTTTCTCCTTAGGGAGTAAAAATCAGCTGGAGTCAATGACATCAGTAGAACATTTTGCTCACTTGTTAACTTGGATTGTAAGTAATTGGTTGTATCGATTATTTGATTGTTTTCAATTAAATTTAGTTCAATAATGCATTGTTTTTAGTGGATTCACATTTGTTTACGTTAAATCTAAGATGGATGACACGGGAAAACAGTTTGCATTGAAAGCCCAAGAGATTCCAGAAAACTATTGATAGATCAATAGTTCAACATATTGATATCTATTGATAGTATAACGGACCTTAAATGCTACCGTAATTGACTAAAGGATTCAATGCATCACCAAAAAGCTGCTTGTTAACAATAGCAAAATTTAAAACAGTATGGAAGTTATTTTGGGAGCCTATCTTTACATAAAAAGTGGAAAGTATTTATGTTTTGTGACTTAATTTGTTTAAATATTGGTGCAATATGACAAAAAATATACTTCATCACTTGGGCAAAAAGTGTCTTTTCAACCCTCGCTCATTTTCCGACCGAAGCGAAAAAAGAGTCACTTTACATAATAAATATACTATCCCAGCTTACTTAAATAAATATTGCAAAGTATATATTGCAATATATTAAGTATCACAGTAAGATTGAAACATTGTGCTATGTAAAGGGGTGTTTTGTATTAACTGCTTCAACTCAGGGCAATTTTACAATCAACTCCCTTAAAAAACACAGGATATTAATTGTTACGTTGAATACAACAATATGTTTATAGCACGATTGTTTGTATTTGATTACAATATTTAGTACAGGTAAAATAGGGTTTTATAAACAACAAAATGTGTACATTCATGAAATTTCACCCGTGAGTTACTAATAATATGAGAAATAAAGATCCGATGAGTCCCCAAAATTTTGGGCGTCCTAAGGCCCTTTTTGGGGTCCTTTTTGATCCGAAGGGCCCTTGTTCCTGAATAATTTTGTTTTTACGTTTAAGGTCGAGTGAGGTGTGGTTTTCGATGGTTTTAGTTATTTTAAATCGATTGGGACTAGTTTTAAGTGTATTAAACCACCCCATACAGGGTGTTTTGAAATATTATTACTCTTTACGATATTTAAACATTTATTCATAAAGTAATAAAATTAGTTACCTCCATGCTCTATATAAAAGGGGATTATTGAAAATAATTGTAATTCTTTACTACGTAAGGGGAAAGGATCACAAGGAGTAAGAGAAAATATTAAATACCCCCGTCACAGCAAACCTGCAGACTAAGCGAATTTTCATCTGCCCGATTTTCAATTAACTAAAATAGCATTGAGTTTAATGAATACTTAGGTTTGCTGCTACAAGGAGACTAATAAAGTGTGTTTATAGTAAAATATTAATAGCCTAGTATAAAACAAATACATTTGACAAGTTTTATTAAGACATATCTATTAACAAACAAATGAAATCATTTTACACTATTCTACATAAGAATAACATGGGAATTTTAAATTTAAAAAATTTAGTATTTTTATCCGTAACTAATAACCATACAAAAACACGTTAATATACTAAATTATTTGTTTCTATTTAAAATGTTCTAACGAAAAATTGGGAAACTTTGTGTTTTGAGGGTGAAGTAAATGAGAAAACCCAATTTTTACCCCATAAACCTCGTTCCCATTGTTCAGGACAAAAATGCTCGTACCAAAAATGCTGCTATGATGTCTTGTTGTCCTGGTCGTCATAACCACGAAATACAACCGTACTTGTATTGATTGAAAATAATTTTGAGGAAATTAAGATACAAGTTGCAAACCTCAGTATGTATGAAAGGTGTTTTTGCACCACATTGTTCTTGCTTTAAGATTGGTTTTGCCTATTCTGCAATATGCAAGGTTTGTAAAGGGGAATCCTGCTTGAACACCAACTTGGTCAAAATCAGTAAAGGTAGACAAGTTGCTAAGAATAATAAAATTGTTAATGAGTCGTCTGAGAATAATTATTGTGATGATGAAATTGTAAAGAGAGATACTACGGAATTGTAGAAAAATAGCTTTAGTTTAAGTACTTCATTTTAATATGTAATGTAAGGTTTTATACAAATACAATTGTTTTAATTTTTAATAAATGTAAAAAAAAAAACTTAAATAACTACCTAAGAAAAATACATATCAATTTGAAATTGGTCTTAATATATTTGCATGAAAAAACACATTGAAAGATTATTCACACTAACTTAAAAGTTGAAATTTTTGAGTAGTAACCTATGTTATTATGTTATAGTGTAAAACTTAATCCATCCCCATTTAGCGAACTTCCCATATAGGAAATAAGCTATTACTGAAGGTCTTATGGTAAAAAATAGACCCGAAACTGATTTACGTTTTCATTTCGATTAGAGGGCTGCTATTTAGAGGGTTGCTAGATAACTCAAAATATTATATATGTGTTTATATACCTATATATAATATGATATATCCTTGTTATATACGTGTCCGTAAACATGATAACTCGAGTAATATTGGTTCAGTTTTAACGTAACCGGCATAATCGGTCCTTGGAACATCGTTTTATGTGGTATAAATTTGTAATCTTTCACCCTCAAAACACAAAGTTTCCCAATTTTTTTTAGAGCATTTAAAGAGCTTAAAGAAAACAAATAATTTAGTATATTAACGTGTTTTGTAAGTGTATTAGTTACGAATAAAATTAAAAAATTGTAAATTTAAAATTCCCATGGTATTCTTATGTAGAATAGTGTAAAATGATTTCGTTTGTTTGTTAATAGATATGTCTTAATAAAACTTGTCAAATTTATTTGTTTTATACTAGGCTATTATTATTTTACTATAAACACACTTTATTAGTCTCCATGTCGCAGCAAACCTAAGTATTCATTAAACTCAATGCTATTTTAGTTAATTGAAAATCGGGCAGATGAAAATTCCCTTAGTCTGCAGGTTTGCTGTAACGGGGGTATTTAATATTTTCTCTTACTCCTTGTGATCCTTTCCCCTTACGTAGTAAAGAATTACAATTATTTTCAATAATCCCCTTTTATGTAGAGCATGGAGGTAACTAATTTTATTACTTTATGAATAAATGTTTAAATATCGTAAAAAGTAATAATATTTCGAAACACCCTGTATGGAGTGGTTTAATACACTTCAACTAGTCCCAATCGATTTAAAATAACTAAAACCATCGAAAACCACACCTCACTCGACCTTAAACGTAAAAAACAAAATTATTCAGGAGCAAGGGCCCTTCGGATCAAAAAGGGCCCCAAAAAGGACCTTAGGACGCCCAAAATTTTTGGGACTCATCGGATCTTCATTTCTTATATTATTAGTAACTCACGGGTGAAATTTCATGAATGTACAAATTTTGTTGTTTGTATGGAGTGTTTTTGTATTATTTTACCTGTACTAATTAGAAGGCAAGTGTTTTTAATTTTGTAATAATAACATCAAGATTATAACTCTTTAAGTAAAACCGTAGATAAATCATAGTCCCTTAGTAGATTTCCCATCCTTATGGAACAGCTGAAGCCAATGTTATTGTTAGTCTGTCTGGTTTTCTGTTGATGTCATGTTTTGTTTACAATTTGTTTATATTATTTTAGGGTTAGTTTCTCATTATTTGTGTCTCACTGTTAGGTTATATAGCTTGTGGGGGAGTTATTGTTTATGATTAGATAGTTTTATTTGGTTAAACAAGTTTTTAAATTAATGAAATAACAAGAAACAAATTGTAAACAAAACACAACATCTACAGAAAACCGGACAGAACTAACAATAACATTTTGGCTTCAGCTGTTCCATAAGGATGGGAAATCTACTAAGGGACTATGTTTTATCCATGGTAAAACTTAACACTAATTTTGTATTTAACAGTTTTAGACAGTTGTCAACAGATAATAAATGAACAATTTCAGCACCAATATGACAGTAACCATAGAATTTAAAGATGTATTTGTAAACAACTCGCACCCCTGTAACAATTAGTTATATCTAAAGGCAGATCTACAAGAATGACTCATAGGCACAGGATGGTAACATTAGAAGGTCAAAAAGCACTAATGAGGCAATGTAACATAACTTTACATTATTGTCACAGTATTATTCACATATTTACAACACAATAGTTTATACCGTCTTTTCAAGCACCAATCAACTTATACTCACACATATATTTATCACCAAGCAAAAACAAAGCCAATCAACATCTTAAAAAGTCTATAAAATTTGCTTATTGTCACTTATCTGCACTAAAAAAGTATAACCACTTTTTAATACATCTGTATAGCTACACATGGCTGCATCAATTTGGAAGTTTTTAATGTTGTCTTTTGAGAAACTAAAATATGGTTTAACTTTTTATTATATCTAGTAGTTTTAGGAACTTGATTGTAAATGGTGAATTAAAATAATTTAAGGTTGATTCATTGAGTCACATTTTCGACAATAATTTTAAAATCACTACAGGTTTAAAAAAATATCAATTGCCCATTAAAAATAACTTGAATTATAATAGTTCAATTATAGTAACCTGTCTTTCAATGTATGATAATTTAATCTTTGGCAATAATCAAAACAGAGTTAAAATAAGTTTAACATATTAGGCTACATTCTTTTGAATGCCTTACCCTGGCAAAGGATAATTTTTTAAAATAAATGTCAAAGCTGTCAGATAATAATTTGGGTTTTACGTTGTTTTAAGCTTAAGACGTAAGTGAAACTGTATAAAATGACGATGTACACGTGAGATGAGTGGTTTAGCTGGTCCCGTACTTGCTGGTCTCAAACACTCCTCGTCTAAAGAATGGAGACAGCTGTAGGAGGGCAGCCTTGGTGGAGGCTGAGCTGAGAGGGGAGGAGGGTATCTGAGTCATAACCTGTAGAAGTGACTGTAGGTAGCGCTCTAGCTGTGGCCGTCGCTCTTGTGCTAGCCACTCAGCGTTGCGGGAAAACAAGCGGCGCGGAGGCAGGTTCAGAGCAGCCACCTGCGATATTTGTAACATTCGTATTACTAGGTTGGTACCTGAAGCCATAGGTTCTTGGTAAAACTACAGGTATTGAAAACTGATGTTATATTGTTGGTACTGATACAGATTTCAGATATCGGCAATTCAGTACAGTACCTGAGCACAGGCCTTTTGGTGACACAACTTACAATGATGGCTACCCAAGTTCGGCCTTGAATATTGCGGGGGCAGCAATTACAAATCCATCCCGATATACTCAAACCTTGTATTGCATATTTTTATGATTTGTACGAATTGAACCTCAAAACCATTTTCAAAAATCACTATCTTTGGACAAAGGTTACAATCACCACCACACTGAAAACGAAAACCCTCTTTATTTCTGGCTGTTTCTTACTTAAGGCGATGACTAATAAAAGAGCTGAACCGACAAAAAGTCATTAATTAATGGTTGCTCAGCACTAAAAAGTTGGGTGAAATTATCAAAATAATATAGTTTCCCACTGACTAATATACCAAATGCATATTGAATGCATAGACTTTATCCCGCTCATCATGATTCACACAAGCTCTCGTGCAGATTTTCACAGATTCTTGGTCAACTAGACGTTTTGGTAGCAATCATTTTATTTTTTAGTTAGAAACAGCGCAGTAGTTGAAAACATGATCATATTTTACTTATACTTAAGTCACAAATTTGTTCAATTTACTTGGTTTTGCAGTTGCTTATAAATTCTGGAGTTTTAAAGAATTAGTCACGACACATATATATTTTTTTTTATTCAACAGCAAGTTTGAAAAGTTTACAATTGATTTGACATGAGTTACCTTAGCTCCGTATTTCTGTTTCATCTGCAGGTGGAGTTCCCTGAAGCGGCTGTATCGCCGTAGTATTGCCCAGCACTCGCCGGCCACACTCACCCTCACTTCGTATGCATAGTGAGTGTTGCTGCCAGCACCTCGCAGTACATAGGTTGGCACTCTCACTGTCAATGGCTCACTATCACTGCTCTCCCATCCTGGCAACATATCTTATATTAGTATCCTTCCATAGACAGGTCAATATTATAACATAAATCAATACCTATGTAAACTTCTATTTCAGTTTAAGAGTAGGTTAGTTTTTAACAAAAACACCATCAGTTAAAATTCATATTATATAAAATGTGTGTGTTTTTTTTTTGCACAAAAACTCGAGTAGAAAATAATCTGATTTCCATGAAATTTTGTATAAACGTGTAAACCTAAGTTCATTCACAAACCAGCATGATTGGACTATGAATGGGAACATGAACAATATCTAAGAGTATTTATATAGAGGTTTTTATAAATTGGTTTTTCTCATTTTTACCCCCAATTTCCCAATTTCTACCCAAATCATTTTGTAGAGTTTAAAAAGCATATAAATTGGGAACATGAACAATATCCAAGAGTATTTATATAGAGGTTTTTATAAATTGGTTTTTCTCATTTTTACCCCCAATTTCCCAATTTCTACCCAAATCATTTTGTAGAGTTTAAAAAGCATATAAATTAATCTTATCTTTAAGTGTATTTGTATTGGTTACAGAAAAAATACAAAAAAACTGTAAATTTAAAATTCCAATGTTTTCTCTATGGAGGATACTTTTTTATGGATATATTTTGATCAAACTTAAAAAATTTATTTCATTTTATACTACACAATGAACATCTATACTTATTTAATATTATTATATTATATCTATACTTATTTAATACGCAAGCAGGTTTTTTGTGACAATTACTCCTACGAAACTACTGAACCGATTGACATGTTTTTGGTGTCATTGGAAAGAGCGTAATGTGAAGTTGTGCAGGAAACTTTCTTTTCAGGAAAATAATTAGAGAGTGAGGCCTGGGGGCCCTTTAAAGTTTTGTATTTCTCCATAAGATTAACATGGGAAACAAACATTGTTATGAAACTCCAGCTGTTGTCAGAAATGCTGTTCTGCTATTTAATTTAATTTGTTTACAAGGAGAATTGTTTCTTGGTGCCATGTGGTCAATGAATTATACTTTTGCATATATTTTAAATGCTATAAACTATATAAAATGATAGTACTGTCATACATTAAGATATCTTAATTTAAATATTCAATAAGCAGGATTGAGCCTTTGCCTATATGTTTCCTGGTAAGTGTGTTGTAACTGTTTCTTATAGTATATTATAGTATCTTAAAGTAAAACCAAATTATTCTTTTCTGCATTCTCACCCCGTAGCGAAGCACGGGCAGAGCAACTAGTTTATCTAAAAAAACACACATTATTACTCTCCCTGTAGCAGCAAACTTAGGTACTTGTTCTACCTAATGTTTTTTTTCTTTTTTTATAGGGAATAAATCCTTCCTGTTTAAGAAAATATGTTAGTATTGAAAATAATCAGGCAATCAGAAATTTGCTTAGTCTGCAGGTTTGCTACGGTGGGGGTATTTTATAACTTACCGTAAGAGGGATTTAGTGAGGGCATGGATCTCGCCATAGAGTAGTTGTAAGGGGGTATGTGATCCATATACTGACTCTGAAATGGATAAAAATGCTTTATTACAAAAAGCTGATCACTAATAATTTGCTTTAAATTACTTCGGAAGGCTACTTAAATATGCTATGAAATATATTTTTAGACTTAATGAACAAGCTTTGCTGTAATTCATCATTGTTTAACGATAATAATTTCTACTTAATGATCCGATTTGCATGAAATAATATCATTATTTATGGTTTATGGAGGTGGGACATTATACTCTACACTTAAATTTAATACAACAAATGGCTTGAGACTAAATATAACCCATTTGATGTAGGGAGAGTAAATCTAGACTCATTACATCTCACTCATACATAATGTGATAATGATATTGTATTCATTTTTAAGTGTCAAAATATGATGTGTTAAAGTTTTAACTAAAAAAGAAGACAAGATGATGTAATGCTTTTAAAACAATAATTTTTTTAAACATGTATTGATGGATAGAAACAGTTTATTATATCTAGTAAAATATACAATGATATTCATGAATCAGAACACTTTTCATTCAAACAAGAAAGAATTTAAGTTGTCCAGATAACAAGTAGGGTAATTATAGGTTATGATTTTATTTTCTAGTTGGTAATAAATTATACTCACAGAAACAGATAAATTCATAAGTGGGCTCAGTGGTACTTGTCTTCTCAACCTGCAATACATTGAGGATAAGTTCATATCTTGGTAATATATAGTTTGAGAAAGGAAAATCAATACACACACTAAGTAACAATTGACTGTGACTTTTTTCATGCTCCATCTTTATAGCTTAGGATCAAATTAAATCAAATCAAATCATTCTTTATTCAGTAAAACACAGAGTACATGGGTTGAATAGAGTCAAGTCAATAACATTAGAAAATTAACCTTTAGTCAAAGGCTAAAATCAACATACACATAAAATAGACATAAAATCAAAACAATAATGTATTTCTAAGCACAGTGAAGATAAACAAAGTAAACAAAAAAAGTTCCCATAGTTATGTTAGGCCATTATAGCCCAGAATTGTTTTACACATTACTTCAGGTTAGGCCTAGGGTGTCACTGCATTATCACATGGATAAAACCCATTGGTGTTGGCCGAATGTGAACTGATCTCGGGGCCCAAAGTTTCTGGCTCACCATTGGCCCTGCTCCCTCCCCATCGACTGCATTATAGCTACATACCATAGCTGGTAAAATTAAGTGAAACAAAAATTGATTAACATATTACAAGAAATATTTGCTGTCAAAGTTACTTTGGTTTTTTTATTTAATTCAATCACCCTTTCCGACAAAATAGCAAAAGTAGGTTTTGGCTGCTAAAACAATGGCAATATTTGTTGTAGGTACTAACTGCATCATGCGGAGATGTTGCGGTGAGTCTTGTGTGTGGTCGAGCTCCTGTGTGGACATACACATGTGATGACAACTGCGGGGAATGTGACCCGAGCTGTCCATCTTGACTGTGCCACACAGTGAGTTGCTGTCAACAGTACACATGGTCAAGTAAACTAGCACTATTTACTTGCTGTTGCCGGTGAGTTTGTGAGATATAAGAGTAACCTCAGGAATGTGGAAGTTTTAAATTCAGCAGTGGACTTTATATTTATGTAGTGACTGTATAGGTACAAGTTGGAGAAATTAAATATAAAATGTTTATCTTTTTTTATTTTAAGTTTGATGGTTCTGAGTTTGTTTTTAAAACTCCTAGGTGGCTTAAATGGATTCAGCTATAAAAGTAAAAAAGTTAATCAATTTTGAGGTATGTGAACAATGAACAATAAACATATATACAATAAACAATATATATTTGTATAATGTATATACAATAAACATATCTTCTCCGTTTGACTTGTTTACCAAGCTACAGGTTTTTGTGGTAAAGGTCTGCCACAGGTTTGAAACGATTACAGCCTCAACTTACCCTACCCTCAGTTAGCCAACAGTTTATTTAATCAATGTAGTACTTACGTATCCTCAGTAGATGTAGATGCATCCTCTGATTCATCACTATTTCTTCTCACATTTTCCTTCCCCCGATCTTCCAATTTCTTTTCTAGTCTAACATATTCCCTTTTAAGATCTTGTAAAACCTGAAAATTTTGGAATATGTAAACAGGTTGTTGTGTTGTGCCAGCTATTTTGGCCTTTTTAAGAGAAGTGTGGATCAGAATTTTGCGATAACTGTAGCACTGTAAGATTATTGCTTAATAATCAATCGGATGTTACAAATACCCCCGCCGCCGCAAACCTGCAGACTAAGCGAATTTCAACTTCTCTGATTACATTTTTACTAAAATATTTCCATAAATAAGACATAGGTATTTATTCCCTATTTAAATAACATTAGATTTAACGAGTGCTTAGGTTTGCTGCTACGGGAAAGGTAAAAAGTGATTTTTGACCATACCTCAATAGTATAGGATGAAATAAATAAATTTGCCAAATTTTATCAATATATATAAACAAGTAAACTACAACAATTTTCATTTTCTCCATAAGAATAACATGGGAATTTCAAATTACACTATTTTTGAATTTTCTCTGTGACCGTTAGGCATAAAACAGCGCTTCAATATACTAAATTATTTCTTTTTTTAAGCTCTACAAAATGGTTTAGAAAGAAATTGCAATTTTTTTTTATTTAGGGTCAAAAATGGGAAAACCCCATAAAACCCCCCATAAACCCCCGTTCCCATAGTCCGATTATGCTGGATCGTGAACTCGTTCGAATAAACGTAGTTTTACACGTTTGTATCAAATTTCATCAAAATCGGATCATTTTTGCTCGAGTTATCGCGCTAACGGACACACACATATATATATATATATATATATATATATATATGTATGAATTTGAACGGATGGTGTTTTTGGCCTCTAGGGACCTCAAAATGAAAAATTAAATCGGTCCCGGGTCTAGGACTTACCATGAGTACAGTAGACTCCCTCTAGTTCGGCCACCACGGGACCGGACCACTGGCCGGACTACAAAATGGCCGGACTAACCGGATGTAGTGCATTTTACATAATCAAAATACAAATAATAGTATTGCGCAATCATGATATGTTAAGTCATTAACCTTGGTTCAGTAATAAAAACTGTAACGTTTAAAATCACGTTTGCTTACTCAAGCAAAACATAAATTATACAACTCTGTACGTACAGCAATAAATCACGTAAAGAACAGAACAATATGAAGTCTAGTACAGTACTGTACTGCAAGCTACTGCTATCATAGTCAGCATAGGCTACTACTACATGTTGTTTCAGAACATAAAAATGTCAATAAAACATTAGATAACTCATAAAACAGCATAAAATCATAGTACTTAGTCTTAAAGGTAATAAGGACAGTCGTAAAATAGGATAAAGATAACAATGGATGACATAAAACACCCCTTATACTTTCTTCTTCTTTCTTTGGTTTCTCTTCATCCACACATTGAACAAGTTGCCATGGTTACTAATCACCCAATCACAAACTGTTGTGAGATAGCAAGCGCACAGCAGACAGTTGTGTAAAGAGCAGATGATTGTCAGTGCAAGCGGATAGCTTGACCTTGAAGCTAACGATGCTATTTCTTTGTTCTGCTTCAATTTATTTTTGTCAAATAAACCGTGGTGTTTCAAAAACAATAATGGGGGAACCTACCGCATAAAAAATGGTCCGAAATATTTAATTATACATTGCATTTCAACACATTAGACTGAAGAAAAACTAGGAATTAAACTATAAAATGCTCTTGGTATTTTTGAGGTTATGTAACATAGTTGTTACATAGGTAATATGCAAAATTCACCCATAGAAGCACCCGTCAACTAAACTGACATGAACTGTTTACTTCTATGGCCGGAAACTAAAAATTTAAGTTGAATCCTGTCAAGGTCATTCGCCCGTGACGATATGACTTGTCCCCCTGAGACCGGGCCGGACCATCCGGCGGCCGATCCAACCGAAGCCGAACTAGAGGGAGTCTACTGTACTACGGTAACAGCTTATTCCCTATATGGGAAATTCGCTAAAACAGAGCAAAAGATCATGGCTAATCA
Source organism: Macrosteles quadrilineatus (assembly GCF_028750875.1). NCBI lineage: Eukaryota > Metazoa > Arthropoda > Insecta > Hemiptera > Cicadellidae > Macrosteles > Macrosteles quadrilineatus. The sequence continues at coordinate 423,799 of NW_026542608.1, forward strand.
CAGTACACAGCCCTACTGCTAAACTCTTAGAGACCTAGACCCGGGAACAATTTACTTTTTGGTTTTGAGGTCCCCAGAGGCCAAAAACACCATCCGTTCAAATTCATATATACAGTGCAACTTGGTTATAACGTCATTTAAGGGACCACACAATTTTTGACGCTATATCAGAGTGACACTATAAAATGGTCATAAAGCTTATTATTAAATAACGTAGGAGAAATAATAATCTCTGTTTTTATAAAAACATACTTTAATGAAATTATTGGTGTAAATACAACTGAATTTATAAATTACAGTTAAGTGTATAGTAAAAGTTATAAATTGCCAAAATCATGTAGCTTACGTTATGGTTTTTTATCAAGAAATACTTTACAGTACTGTAGGTTTATCCTAAATAAAAATCAAATGAATAATGAAGCATAATATGAAATGGTTAGTAAAAATGCAAGCTTATGAAATCCTACTGCTGGAAGAAATCTGTAATTTTCTTCTGCACACCCCTCTCAGAAAAGTAGATTTTCTCCGTCATTTTGTGAAGGTGCTGGGTAGCTTCAAGTGTGGTAGCAGAAGCATCCCTGAAGCGGAAAAAACGACAAAGTGTCTCAGCTGCTTGGAAAGCCTCTTGCGTAGTCGGACAGTCGCCATCTTCTTCCTCGCCTTCATCTTCGTCTTCTTCTGCGTTTTCCTCTGTTTGTAAATTTTGTACCTCATTGACAATTTCTGCGTCACTAAGTATTTGGAAAGTTTCAACGTTGTTGTCGACTGATGCATAACCATCAAGATCTTGCCCAAAATCAAGTTGGTTAGTCTGAAATTGCTTGATCCAATCTGAGATTGGCAACTCATCTTCTTCCCCCTCCACCACTTTGCCCGACCATCCACCAGAACCTACAGCATGATAGTTCAGTTGCACTTTCTACATCATCTTCTTTTCTGGGGTTTTCCTCTCCAGACACCAAAAATGTACAACAACTGCATAATGTAATATCCGGAATGGAAGAGAAAATGAAGAAAGAAGCTATAGTTACCAGTAACAGTAAAAACACAACTAAAAGCAATTATTTTTTAAGGAAAAGAAAACTACCAACAAACCAAACCTAAAAAATGTAAAATCTCAAGACAGCAGGAAGAGCAGAGCATTATTTTATATTCTTTCAGCAAACACCCAGTCTCTAGGTGATAAATTAAATGAAGTAGAGTTATTATTAAACCAAAATGATATTTCTGTATTCTGTGTATGTGAGCATTGGTATTTAGAGGAAAATAAGGACCTAGCTGTGATTGATGGGTTCACTTGTGCCGCTATGTTCTGTAGATCCGTGAAAAAAAGAGGAGGTGTTGCTATTTATACTAAAATTGGCTTAGACTACCGTGAAATTGATGTAAAAGAGTTCTGTATTGAAAATGACTTTGAATGTGTTTGTATTCGGGTAACTCTTGTGAACATAGCCCTTGAGGTAATCATAGTCTCTGTTTATAGAGTACCTAATGGGAACCAACGTCTATTTCTGGAGGGGATCGACAGGCTCATTATAAAGCTGTCCCGCCTTAATCTGCCTATAATTGTATGTGGAGATTTCAATATAGATGTGAACTCAAAGGCTGATCTTCCTCTACAGTTTCTGGACGTACTTAGGTCTTTAAACTGCCATTGCCTTAATCAGAGGCCGACCAGGGAACTATCCTGCTTGGACAATGTCTTCACTGACATACCTATGAGTGACATATCTAGCACTGTCCTCTCACCCCCACTGTCAGATCATAATGCCCTATTAACAACCCTGAATTTGGATAATTTCAACCCAAATAATAATGCCCATGATAAACAGCAAAATTCTAAGGTTATCAGAAGTTTCAGTTTACATAATACAAGCTTATTCAAATCAACTTTAAGCAGCATAAACTGGGATGTGAAATTAGAGGGCAATTTTAATGATTTTAACAAGTTTTTCTCCACCTTCAAGAATGCTATGGATGTCTGCTTTCCTGAGAAAACTATTACACCAACAGATGTTAGTAAAAAATCCAAAGCTAAATGGTTCAGTCGTGAATTATCTGAGAAACGTAAGGAGGTAACAAAGTTATATGACTTCTGGCAGTGGGCCCAGAGGTATAATGTGCTGGTTGAAGAGACAAAGATAAGGTACAAACAAGCTAAAACCAGCTACAAAAAAGCTCTTGCTCATGCTAAACTAGAATCAAATGCTGATTTGATTGCTTCTGCGTCCAATCAATGCAAAAGGGCCTGGGAGCTCATTAACAAGTGTAAAAGCAGAGTGATCTCGCCAACTATAGACTCGCTTACACCACAGATTTTCTCTGACTTCTTCGTTGCCTCTATAGATGACATCCGTCACCAAGTTCCACCTTCAGTAGCTGTAGCATCCCAGCTCGCCTTGAAACCTTCTGTCCTTGAGCCAGCTTTGTTTAGGATGAGGCCTGTGTCAAGTGAGGAAGTGGTGAAAATAGTTCATGGTATGAAAAGTAGCAAGTGTCGTGATATCTATCAAATTAGCTGTGATCTAATTAAAAGTGTGCTTCCCGAAATCTTGCAGCCCCTAACATCTTGTATAAATCTTTGTTTACTTTCTGGAAATTTTCCTGAGTGTCTCAAATTTTCAAAAGTAGTTCCAGTTTTTAAGAAAGGTGATTTGTCAAATCCAGAGAGCTATAGACCGATCTCCGTCGTACCAATCTTTTCCAAAATTTTAGAAAAAGCTATGATACACCAAGTGAATTGTTTTTTTGAATCTAATAACTTTTTTTCTAAATTCCAATTCGGCTTCAGAGGTGGTTTGTCAACTGTGGATGCAGTCGGAAGCCTGGTCTCTGCTGCTTTAACAGGTTTTGAAAAGCATGCGGACACACTTGCAACCATGTGTGATCTTTCAAAGGCATTTGACTGTGTTCCGCATGACATTCTTCTTGCTAAATTGGAATATTATGGTATCAGAGGTGTTGAGCTAAACCTTTTTCGCCAGTATTTGACCAACCGCTCGCAGAGAGTTTGTTACAAAAATAGTCTCTCTGATGCAGAGGTGATGAAAAGTGGTGTACCCCAGGGGTCGGTCCTTGGCCCTTTCCTGTTCTTGGTTTTGATTAATGACTTACCATCCTATGTTCCTACACCCTGTAAGTCAATAATTTTTGCTGAGGACTCAACTTTTTTTTGTAATGATGTCAATATTGAAACTATTAAGGGTCAGATGGAAAATTGCATTTCTGAATGTAATATATGGTTTAAAAGTAATGGTTTGTTGTTAAATAGTAGCAAAACCCAGTCTATTTTGTTTAGCTTAAGAAACAGGAATCTTAGCTTATCTTATGTGAATGAGAATGTAAAACTGTTAGGAATACATTTAGACTCAAAACTCAATTGGAATTCCCACATAAATAATGTTACAAGTAGACTATCAAGAGTAGTTCATCTTCTTTGAAAACTAAAAACTTGTATACCAAAATCCTACTTGAGAATGGCTTACTTTGCTTTTTTCAATAGCATTATAAGCTATGGTATACTACTTTGGGGCTGTGGCCATGGCATGAAAAGAGTCTTGTCAAAGCAAAAGGAAGCTATTAGAATAATTACAAGTTCTAGTTACCATGCACATTGTAAACCACTTTTTGTCCGTGAAAAAATTTTAACTGTTTATAGCTTGTTTATTTTTAAGTGTTTGTTACATGTAAAAGCAAATCTAGGTTCCATAGCTTTAAGAGGTGAAACTCATGTCCATTTAACCAGGAGGAGACATTACTTAGATTTACCTCAGGCAAGGCTTTCAAAAACACAAGAATCCTTTTCTTATCTTGGTATTAAATTGTTTAACAGGCTACCTCTTGAGTCACACCATGTTAGCATGAAGTCCTTTAAATCTAGTCTAATGGCCTGGCTGCTTGAAAACCCGTTTTATAGCTTGGAAGAATATTTTAAATGTTCCAGAATTAATTTAAGTTTTAGTAATTAATTATTGACATTGACTAGTCTTGCTCTGTTATGTTTACACCTTGTTACCTTGTTTATAGTTATATAGATGGCATTGTTGATCTTTAGATATATATATATATTCACTCTTGTTAATTTATTAGTCTTAGTATCTTGACGTCAACTGTACAAGTGTGCAATCTTGTTTCTTGTTGAAATAAATCTTTGAATCTTGAATCTTTGAATCTTTGAATCTTGAATCTTCTTCGTCCTCAGGAGCAGCAGCTGAAAGTCCTGCTTTCCTGAAGCATTTTGAGATTGTCCTTGGCGTCACATCCCTCCAAGCGTTGTCTACGTACTGGATGGCATCCAACACAGTTAAGGCTTGGTTCCACAGAATGCGGAATCTCCGCCGTGCGGTGCGATTTTTTCCGCTGAGGAATTAAAACGACACTGGTTTAATGGAGTTCCCATGTGTGCGGTTCCACTGACTTGCGATTCCGCATCCCGAAATTTCCGTTCCGCATGGCGGAGAAATCATACTGGTCTGAGAGCAGTAGCAGTGCGGATTCCGCCAGCGGAGAAGAGCCATCAAATATTGTGACCGTGCAGATGTTTGGGTATCAAGTGTTGAACGGGATCTGATCGTGGTTGAAACCCCTAAAGTTTTGTTAAATAAATAGCAAAAATACATAATATTGGTACATACCTTAGTGTTACCGCTAGTTTCATCTCGGCATTCAATGGTTGTTTGTCTAGATTAGTAGCGTTGGTGGGTAACTTAAGTCATCTTCGATGAGATCAACCATAAAGGAAAATTGGTCTTTTGACACACGGAAGTACCGCTTAAACTTAGTTTCGTTGTCAACTAAATGATTACGAACCAGAATGTTATACGCCCCTTCACTGTCCCGATACTTAAATATGTCACTTCGATCACTGCGACTTGACACTAACAAAGATAAAAGATCGACAACATCATCATCAATGCCATCATATAGCATCAAAGCCAAAAGGGCTTTCCTCTTTCTATCCATACTCGTCGCTAGTTTGGACAGAACTGAATCTCCGCAACGTTATTTTCGCAGTCTGTAGAACCACCCCTCTGATATTTCGCTGGCGCATGGCGGAGATTCCGCATCCTGTGGAACCATAGCTTTATGTACTGGTTGTGCAGTGTCCATGCAGAGTATCATTTTTTTCAAAAGCTGCTTTCGGTAGTGGCTTATTACGCCTTGGTCCATCGGCTGCAAAATGCTTGTGCAGTTGGCCGGGAAAAAAACCAGCTCGATGTTGGCCAGCTTCAATTTTGGATGAGCTGCACAGTTGTCAACAAGGAGAAGTATTTTTCTATTTTTTGATCCCTATCCCACTTCCTTAATTCTTCTTCGAATATGGCAGAGGTCATCCATGCTTTCTTGTTGGCTATGTAAGTTACAGGTAGCTTTTTTACATTTTTGAAACATCTAGGTCGTGCACTTTTCCCGATAACTAAAAGTTTCCTTTTTTCTGAACCCGTCATATTCGGACAAACATAAGCGGTCATTCTTTGTTTTGACAATTTTCCACCGACACATTTTTCATTTTTAAACTGGAGGGTTTTGTCTGGCATCAATTTGTAAAAAAGTCCTGTCTCATCTCCGTTGAAAATGTCCTCATCTCTGTAGTTTTGCCGCACTACTGGCTATATTTCAGATAGCCAGTCACTAGTGACACTTGAGTCGACAAATTTAGCCTCACCACAAATTTTAGCAAATGAAATCGAGTGCCTTGCTTTGAACCGGTCAATCCATCCGTTTGAGCAAACAAAATCTACTCCAAACATCTGTCCAAACTCTGATGCTTTTTCTTTAAAAAGTGGACCACTCACGAGGATGTTTGAACTGCGGCATTGTTTGAAACATTTTAGAAGAGCTGCATCAATATCACTACGATCACATCCTCTGATTCTTTTCACATTCTCCCCATCTTCTTGAAATGCCTTCAAAATTATGTCCTTATTCTTCAAAATTGATCCAACAGTGAAATTGACCAACCCAAACTCCCGACACACGTCTGCTATCTTACGTCCGTCTTCACACTGTCTTATAACACACACTTTTTCTTTTATCGGCAAAACCTTTTGTTTAACACCTGCCATAATTGCCGGACACCTACTGTAATTTACTGTATGTTTAAGAATTCGGCAATGTTCAAAACTAAAAAAAAAGAAATGTCCAAACGCACGAACAAAGATTTTTACTTGTTGACACAAAACCAGACGTGATGACACTGACCTAGAGACAACGGTACTGTAACCACCTGCTAAGCTGTCTACGTGCAAGATGGATTCCTGGGACAATGGCAGTGTTAGGTGGGGGGTGTGTGGGGGACAGGTTGATGCAACGGGCAATGACCTTGTGGGGTGGTGAGGGGGGTGATGCCGCGGGACGGGACAGCGGCAGTGTTGGAAGGGGGTGGGGTGGGGGTAGATGCGATGACGACTGCACAATGAAGTGCTCAAGGCCGTATCCAAAAATAGACTGGTTCGTGACTAATGAATACGTCTGTGATGCACTACATTGCGAGCATCGCTCATTTCAGCCGTTTACACAAGGTTACTTTGTTGTTAGAGCGGAATTTTTTTGACGTTATATACGAGGTTTTAAAATATTTTGACGATAAATCCGAGGTTTTACCAATGCTTACACTTTAAGTTTGGCGGGACTTAGGCTTGAATGACGTTATATCCGTGTTGACGTTATGGCCAAGGCCGTAATAACCAAGTTGCACTGTACATACTTTTTTAATAAAAGATTTTAAATATTTTTGTCTATTATTATTATTTTTTTATTTAACCAGTCTGTCATAAATCAGTAGGTATTTAAAAATGTTTATAAAATCAGGTTAAAATGTGGAACGTGCATTTCCCGTTATGTATGAGAAGGGAAATCTCGCCTCGATCTCGTCTCAAAATTTTATGAGATGTAAAAAATCTCATCTCGTCTCAAAATTTTATGACAAATAAAAAATCCCATCTCGTCTCGTCTCAAACTAAAAATCCAATCTCGTCCATCCCTATAATTGTTGCCCAAACCGCAAAATATGTTCATGGGTATTGCCACGGTTGCGGGAAACGATTATCGGCATAGCCGATATAGTAAAATATGCTCACAGGTATTGCCGCGATTGCGAGAGACGATTGAAACTGGTGTCGCCGAAATTCAAAATATGCATGGTATTGTCGTGATCACGGGAAACAATTATCGGTGTCGCCTAAACCGCAAAATATGCTCACGGATATTGCTGCGACCGCAGCTGAAAAGTTGGAAATGGAGTTTGATAACTGGTGTCGCCTCACTGTTATTAATACTGTTTCAATATGTTATATAAACTATTATTTCTTGGGAAAGTTTTGTTTTAAAGTTATAGTATCTAACTTACCAGTTATTAAAAAAATAAATAATACAATTTCTAACTTACTATTTTTGACGTACATATTTTAAATATATTAGTTAAATGCATTATTTAATAAAAATAACGATTTCTTTTAAAAATCTTTAAAAGTTTGAGTTGATATAAAATGTTGTGATAAAGCTTAAAGTAGGGTTTCAATATTAGTTCTTAAAATTCAAAAAAATTTTCTTGAATTCTCATGGAAAACTCCTTGAATTTTTCAAACCAGATTTAGTAGACACCCTGTACAGTGAAAAAGTATTGAGTGCAGTAAATAGTGTTTCTTCAAAGGGCTTGTAACAAACATTGCACAGGTCAAATTTGTAAAAATTGTTTGGAAGTACTCGAGTGTTGTTATCAATAGCAAGAAAGGTGCTTTACTCTCAACACTCTTCGAATGCAGCAAAGAAACTTACACTTATTTCCTGATTTGTATCGATTTGGTCAATATCTGCTTCAAGAGACCGTATAATATGTAGTCTCTGTCTTGTAATTTTCTGCATCAGTAACTTCATAGTCTTAGAGAGATTCTGGTCTTCAGATTTGTCATGGTGTTTCATCTACAATGAAAAGGCTTAGAATTAACAATCAACAAGAACAACTTGATTCAGTGTTTTAGTTAGTAATATCATTTTAATGAGTGAGTAATAGGTATAAATTGAGGTATAAATTTATATTTGGTATTTCCTTAATTGAACATTTACCACACAGTAAAGGTCTTATGGGAGGTGGTTGAGCAATCAACATTATTGGAAACATTATTATAGTGGTGATCGGATCCGGATATCGGTCTACCGAATCCACTGGATCTGAGCTAGAACCGACGCCCGATAGGATCCACAAATAGTCGGATCTGGGGCTGGATCCAGTTTTGATGGATCCAAGTTTTTTTTAATTTTTTTTTATTTTATTACAAACGTTATTTATAAAGTACAATTTACATACATAAGAACAGACGTTTTGTAATAGTAATGTATTTTAAAATAAAATTAATAGTTCAAATAATTAAAATTAACTTCATGTAAAGGACTATCTGTGTCCATATAGAATACTATCAGTGACCATGACACAAGACTATCTGTGTCCGAGTACAAGACTATCTGTGTCCTAGTACAAGATTATCAGTGTCCATATACAAGACTATCAGTGTCCATATACAAGACTATCAGTGTCCACATACAAGACTTCCGTATTAACCGGACAATTTTTATCAGCACATCAGTTTAACTGGACTAAATCGGCAGGAAGTGGGCGGTACTGAAACGACTGTTCTTGTGGGAAAGATTTTAAACTTGTGATCACGTGTCTAAATACAGTGCTCTCCTATATTTAAGTCAAATACGCATTTAAACGGTCCGTTTTAACAAGTTTTTGGGGACGTCGGTTTAACCGCAAAACCTGTTATCCGGACTGGCCTCGGACCCAAGGAGTCCGGATAAGAGGGAGTCTACTGTACAAGACTATCAGTGTCCATATACAATACTAGCAGTGTCCATAAACAATACTTCCGTATCCATATAAAAGACTATCTGTGTCCATGTAAAAACTACCAGTGTCCATTGTCTATGTACTGTGTCTATGTCCATATATATGACTATCTCTATCCAAATACGTGACTAACGAACAGTATCTTGTATCTATAAAGTTAAGTTTTGATTTTTAAGAAAATGAAAACATCACAGGCAGCGGCGACCTTGTAATCAGTTAAGTGAAAGACTGGACTCACTGATAAGTTACTATATACACTGGCGACAAGTACTGGATAAAGTGGCCAGTTAACTTCCAAGTCAATTTTGTATCCATTGTGTGTTTTTATTGGAGAAAATAAGTTCATTATTTCATATTTCATTATTTAATATACAAGACTATCTCTGTCTATTATGCAAAACTATCTGTGTCCTTATGCAAGACTATCTATGTCCATGTACAAGACTATCTGTGTACGTAAACAAGAGTATCAAATCAAATAAATCTAATAATAAATCTAAACATACATATCGTACATGAATGTGTCATTGTTATTTTAAATTGTTCAGTCTGAATAAAACTAACATATAAGCCTACAAGAATATTTACTGCAATTTCACACAACATCGTAGGTTATTCAATTATTTACAGAATTTTATGTAAAAATAAGCTTTTATTTCACACAAAACAAAAGAAAAAAATTAACTTTCTTAAAAATACTTTTCAAAACATTTATTTGATACTTACAGTTTAAATATTCAAAGATGGGAGCAAATTATACCCTCTCATTGCCCAACCGTCTTACATTTAAGTGAGAAATTACAAAAATGTTTTCCTGACCGAAACATTATTTCTAAAATAGCGACAAAATTATATTATGACCTTTGGAAAATCGTTTGCGCTATTATTAAAATAACATGATAGTTATGTAATAAGAAATTATTATTTTTGTTACATTTTGAAACTATTAAGATGATTTTTTTTCAAAATATTTGTGAATAAAATATTTTAAATCAATTTCTGTTGATTTATGTGTTGATCATGTTACATTATTTACCTACAACTGTTTTTTAAAGTGACCGTTTCAGATCAGTTCTTAGTATTGAAAAGTTTCACATAACAGTAGTTTTGCTTACATAACAGCATAGTTTTATTTAACAACAAAGGTAACGGACCAATGAGGTTCAAGGATTGAGAGAGAAGAAGTAAAATTTTAATGATTCAAACTTCAAATAATCAGCTTTTTACCTATTTAATTGTTAACGATTGGTGCAATTAGTGTTTGGTACAATGATTCGTTCAAGTAGAAGTAATTTTTGGAATTTGTAAAAATTTTCCTCATTAATGCCGTATCCATATACAAGACTCTGTGTCATACAGGTGAATAAAAAGTCAAGACCCCCACATCTAATATTTTTCTAAGTAAATATACAGAAATACCTTTTTGGGGGTTGTGCAAACTTGGGAAGCGTAGAACCGGCATCCTCTGGCCCTAATTCGCATATATATTTTTTTTTTTAGATGTTGGCGGCCTCTTTTAACCTTGCATTTGGCCGTCCACATAGACTACAGATCTGTGTGTAGAACGTATACAGCGAAGCAAGGGGTAAGCCGGTACAGTACAAAGGTGAACTGTACTGATATAAAAGTTTGTGACAGTGACCAGGGTCCGAACCCACGACACTACTGCCTTGGGCCTGAAGTCCGCGACGCTACCAACTGAGCCACCGACTCACCAATAATAAGAATAATAGAATAATAGAAGTTTGGTTAGGTTAGATTAGGTTAGATTATATAAACCCTGAATTTACGACCAGTGGCCGGGACCCCTACACTCTGCAAACTTAGCAGGAAGATTCATTTTATCAATGTAATGGTAATATTGGCTATTATTTTGGATAGAGAAGAGATAACGAACTCTGGTTTTCACCATTCTTTAGCCTATCCAAAAAATGTATAGACGTCGACATACATTCTGTGACGTTGCCTAGCCATATAAGCTATATTATTCTATATCTTATTCTTATTACATCAACCTATAAACATTAACAATTCAATTTTTTATTTAACAGTATGATTTAAATTGGATTTCTGTAAATATTAAGTTTTTTTTTAAACCCATCCTAATGATAGTAATGATAGTAAGTCCAATGATAGTAAAGTCTTATTTGGATCCCGTACTGACATTTTAAACATTTTTGCCACCATTGGAAACATAATGTTTATTGTCATGTGGATTGCAGGAACCGTCTTCACAACACTACCCCTTTTATTTTGTTAACTTTAACTTTTATTAAGATGGATGTGTATTTAATATTCCTAGTGTTTTGGATATTAATTTGAGTATGGCCAATATTAATAGTAAAAAAGTAAATCGGGCCCGGGGCTAGGTCTTACCATGAGACCTCCAGTAATAGCTTATTCCCTATATGGAAAATTCGCTTAAAGTGAAAAAGAATATAAAGTATAAAAGCGTGTCATATGTCCTAATGTTTTTAACATGGCTAGTAACGCTGAAATTGCCATTTGAAATACAACACATATGGATGAAGTGAACATAGAATAGACAGTTTTTTTTCCTAATCCAATATAATATTTTCCCTGGCTTGATTTGGGTCAATTCTTGTATGTTTATACATTAAGAATGTTATACTTTTTAAAAAACTATTTATAATATTAAAATCTTTGTAAACCTATTTTTGGGCTATCACTAAACACTACAAACTGTAAAACCCAAAAATGTTCAAACAAGTTTTTAAGTTTTAACAATTTTGCTTGTACTGAGTTAATTTTGAGACTTAATTGCAATGAAACCACCTGCAGTCCATCATAGATTGATAGAAGCATAAAGAACGAGGAATCCTGGGAAGTCAACCAAGTGATGAACTTGCAGATATTTTCCCATGTTATCACAGTGACGGATAATGGAATTGAAATTGCAAGGGTTGTGGTAGCAATTGAGTTAGACAGTTATTTTATTGTTTTGCCTGTATTATGGAACACTATCACCATGAAGTAGAGGTTACAATATTTCTGTGCCAACTGCAATTGCCAGAAGAATGTCACTGAGATTGGAGATTTTCCCAGTAGCAAAAATTATAAAATTATTCTCCAATATACTTGGCCACGGAGTGTGGCATCTTTAGGGAGATTGTGACTTATTCTTTTCACCCTATATACACTGGATTATAAGGCAAAACTAAATAAATACGTTAAATTTACTGTGCCAAAGAGGCCACACTCCTACCTACCCAAACCGAGGTGAAATATATGGGAGATAAATATAAACATTTCTTCAAGAACAGAGGCTCCATGTTCTTTTTGGATTATACACTATTTTTAAACTAAATAAAAGGCCAATACTTATGCTAAGTTTATGGGGAATTTCTGCAGGAACAAAGGCTCCGTACAAGTCATTGGCATACCAGTCAAATTCTACTTACCCTGTTGTACAGAAAGCGCAGCCTGTAGCTGGTGTGGTGCTGATGTCTGCCAGAGTCATCAGTACTGCTGACCTCATCACTGTCATCCCCGGGTCTGCCTAGTCCTACTCCACTGTCACTCATGGTAGGAGGGGAGGTCGACCCAGCTGTGTGAAATGTTTCAGGGGAACTGGTCATGTCAGTAACCACAGGTACCAGATCTAGTGTCATTCTGCATAACAGATGGTTTATTGAATACAACATAGTGTAATCAGGTGCTATAACAACAACATTTTGTGGCTTTTTATACTAAATAGTAGAGTTTTAGGCCTGGTGGACACAGAACTCCTGGATCAAACTTTAAGCATTTTTCCTGGTTTTCCTGGCTGCAAAACCTGTTTTTCCTTGGTTGTGATTCATAGTTGTCGAGTGTACCTTTTTACTGTGGGTCTGCAGGTCATTGATATTTTGGGAACACTTTGCCTTCAAATAACAGACAATCTTCAGGTTTTAATTTTATTTTATCGTTTTGTGGCCATCCAGTCCATTCCATTCATTATATTTTTTGCTGTGGCTGCCTGATGGCCGGCCGATGCCAGGAGCGTAGACAGCTATGCGCTGGGTGGATGAGTGCGCAAAAATTTTTGAATTTAGTAGGGGTGTGCGAATAGTGATTTTCAACCTCGAGCCGAGCCGAGCCGAGCTTTTTAAACAATTTTCGAGCTCGAGCTTTTTTGAGCCGAGCTTTACCTAGCGTCACCTTATCTAAATTATTAAACTTTGTTTCTTAAAACAGTGCATAATAATAATAATAATAATAATGTTCAGTCAATTTTTAAATAAACACAATGTTATTTTAAAACATATGTTTAAAAACATTCAGAATTGTCAAGACACCAAATAGTAGATAATCACGATAAGAACTGAACTAAATTAAGATGCAAGAAATAAAAGGATATCGATTGAAGGGCTGACGAGATATGCAGTGCAGACAGAGACAATCAGATTGTCTTTCATAACAGAGCAGCAACACGACATTGAATGACGACAAAAGAACTAGCAAGTCGATTACATAATGTATATTGTAACTACTATGAATATCTAATTCTATTTTGTATAAATAAATACAAAATAAATTTAAAAACACATAATTATTCTTGTCGTTTTCATTACACAAAATATTTTTTTTTTTTTCATGAATTGTATTAATCAAAATAGAACATGGTTGGTTTGGATCCAAAAAGGTGGAGAGACAAGTAAAAAGTAAACTTATATATTTAAAAAATATAATTGACATATAGAGGAAATAGACCAAAACACTAAAATTAATAGAATAACACACAAAGTAAACAAGAAATGAAATAAAGAACACGATGATTTAATACTGTCACTCAATTTTGTTATCTAGAAGGGTCGGGGAACTAATCAATAAATAGCCAAAACCAGTTTCCTCCCCCTCTAACCACCACCCCTCCCCCCATAAGCCGGGAGGCCCAACACTTTGTCCTTGAAACACCCTAGCCTCTGAAACAATAAACCCTTACACCCGCCTGCGTTGCTGTTTTGACAACAGGTTTATGAATGCGATCACTATTTTTAATTTTCCAGAATTAACTATCAATTATTATTATTTGCAAGTTACAAATAGGAAACTACATCACATTATGGTATTCAATGATCCATGTATTATCAAAAATTAATAATTCATTACTTATTTTGATAATACAATGCATTCATTACAGCACGCACCACTTATTGATATATATATATATATATATATATAATCATCAAAGTAACTGTTACTTTATACAGAATAAAATAGGTACAAAATTGTGTGGCCAGCCAAACTTTATAAACAAACATTTCATTCTATAAAATATAGATGGTAAATAGGGATTGGTTTGAAGGAAATAAAATACAAAACAGATTAATTAATTATTTTGATAAACATCAGAAAGGTTATGGGATTGATTGAACTAAAATAACCCAGGAACCCAGGGAAATTTATAAGTAGAAAAGTCGTCAACCACAATCTGTTTAATCAGTACGTTGTTAGAGAGAGAGAGAGAGATCAGAGAGAGGGAGGGAGGGGGAGAGAGAGAAAGAGAGATAGCAGATATAATAGGGGCGTTTGATAAGGAATCTGAAAAAGTAAACAAACAAGGAACAACGGCTTTGTTTCTTCCTTATCTTTCATCCGTCCCAAAATAGAATTCCTGAAATAGTTTGTTGGTATAATCTCCCCTACCACACAAGGCAAAGGCGCAGTGCTCAGTGCGCACTGTAGGTTGTCACGGCAACCGTGTGTCGTCATAGCGACGAGCCAATCACGCACTCGCACTGCGTTGTATATTACGATACGAATAGCTGTCAGCTGTGTTAGAAAGACACCGCGATAGGTGGTAGTTTGTCTCTTTCCTATCTCCTCAAAATTACGATCGATAATCATTGCGTCTTGATTGAGCTGAGGTTCGTGCTTATCAAACCTTGAATGCATGAACAACGTAGAATTGTGATAACATTGTTTTCAATTACGACCCAAATTAAGTGTTTCTTTTTAGTTTTGACAGTATTAAAAGCTCGGCTCGAACTTCGAGCTTTTTCAAAATGCCTCGAGCCGAGCCGAATAATGAAAAGCTCGACCAAAAAGCTCGAAGATTCGAGTACTCACACACCCCTAGAATTTAGTTTTATCCAGTAGGAGAGGCGTATTATAGAATGTACTGCATCCCAATCATTGTGGACGTAGTTTTACAAGAACCCAATAGATGGCAGCATGAAACAAAACTGTTAGTCGGCTCTCAGTATTGCCAAATGTAGGGAAAAAGCAGGGGCAAGTACCCGGATACACCATCAAAAAATATCGCGAAAAAGGGGTCAACAAGCACAATTAATTTCGAGGTTAGATTCCTTCCACAATGCACAATTCATTATCGTTATTCTATTCCATGTCATTAATTCAAGCCAAAATCCCAAACTACAATAAATTTGTAAAAGTCCCTACCACCGATAAAATAGTCTGAAAACAAATTATACCAGATTTAAGAATAAAACCAACACAATAAGCGACGAGCGAAACAACGTCTCAAGGCAGTGGCTAACCTCAAAATGGAATAATAGTTTATAAACGGCATTTTGACGAGTATACTCAAAGCGCTAGCACACTAGAAAGCGATAGTGGTGACGAGATTACTCGTCATGCGCAGCATACTTGTTAATGGGCAAAATATGAAAGAATTAAAACTATACATTAGTGATATCCTCTAAGCTTCACAGTAATATATAGTACATATGTGTTACTAAAACCAGCTTACTGAAAAGTATTTCAAGACACAACTTAAAAATAAAAATTAACTATATATGTTTTCTCCTGTAATATTTCCTAATATTTAACTTTTGGTGTGAACTTTTGCGTGTGTCATGTAGGCTACTTATAGTTTTACCAATCTTTTTTTTAACCCTTTGGTATCATATCAATAAACTCAATGAAAAACACACCTTTGTTTTTTCTGAGAAATGTCCGTGATTGTTTCTCCTCCTTGTTCCAGCGTCTTTACTTCCCCAGATGATTTCGACTCCTCTACAAACTGCTTAAGCATCTCACATTCTTCACTAGATTGTTCCAGCATTAGTGCATCTACAGCTGATTGCTTCAACACCTTTGAATCTTCAGTAGATTGCTTGAAGACCTTTGATTCTTCGGTGGATTTCTCTAACACTTGTGCCTCCTCGTATGAATGCTCCAACATCTTTACTTGTCCAGCTGAACAATTATTTCCATTGTCCTGAGAGTACAAAATTATTAAATGTTATTTGTTTGGTTTAAGGTCATTGAACTTGGAAAAATCTATTTTTTTGTCATAACTTAATACATTTAAGCGCTTTTTCCCCCTAACAGCTGTTGTCATAAATGCAAAAAAATAATAATAGTGCTGCACAAACATCAAAAATGATCAAAAACATGTTATCGGGTAAGGTTGTTGGTAAACCTTTAATGATATTGAATATCATAGAACCAAGGTGTGTAGTTGAAAATGCTATAATTCATTTTAAATGTGAATACTCATAAGGTTAACAAGGGAAACTCCAGAGCCACTGGAGCAAAGCCCAAAAGGATTTTTGAGATAAGAATATGTCTATATGTTAATCGGGAATGTGAGCTATCATCATACTAAATTTAAGCCCAATCTAACCAGTAGTTAATGCATGAGTGAACTTCAACACACAAACTTTCACATTTATAATATTAGTATATGATATTAGTGGCTAGGCACCTATATAAACATGACTATACTTTGTTACGATAATTTAGTTATTACAGTACTGTATTTTCATTGAACATACCAAAAAATTTTCAGTAGCAGCTGACTCATCAATAGTCTTGATCTGTTCATCAATTTTTCTGAGTTTTTCATTTCGCTCTGCTACAGACTGAGTTCTGTTTTTCAGTTCAGTCTCCAGTTTGGCAAGAGCCTCTTTCTGAAATTATTGAATTTATATCAAGTTTATTAAAAACTTCACAACATCAACAATTTTACATTGTAGTTTGGATGTATCAAAGCCGAATTCCGAATCCACTGGACCAAAAAAAAAAATAATAATAATAATAATTGAGATCAAATCAGCTTGATTCAAGAATGGAATTTCACATTTTTAGTTGCCTCCTGTTTTGCCTGAGTTATCACAACCTGTTTGTTCATTCAAGGTAGTAAAAGTAATAGATTTAAGATTAAAATCCTAAAGTTTTTTGTTTTCTTGTGTACAGTATGTGCTTGTTTGACGTTGTTGAGAGTTCGGCGTCAAGGATTTGTAAACATCGATTGAATTGATTTTGAATAGAGTAAATTAATGATAGTGAGAACTGATTTAAAAATAGATTCTACATTTTCTTTGATAACAATTGTACTAAGATTCAAGATTCGAGACTCTGATTTTCATGATTCGTACTTGAGATTGAAGATTCTTAAATTTAACCATCACTAGGGTTGACACACACTGCATATCGTGATCTTGCACAGAGCTTTGCCCAGAACTATTTAAAAATAAAAAGCATTCTTGTTGTGGATGTTTTACTATTCTCAATCCTCAATGAAGATACTGTAGTTAGCTTGAAGTGGCCATTATACATGGGAGTCCATAACATTTAACAATTATTATTCCATTATAGTTAGGCTGCGTGAAATTTAACCTTTCCTATAACAATTGCTTCTTCCTGGCTGATGTATCATGGTGAACATACTGCCTCAACTACAACAGCAATATCCTCAGTCCTGAAGTTTCATCAATCTATAGAATATCGAACAAACAATACTCTAGGTTAATAAAATATTTGTAATTTTACAGTAAAAACTCAGTAAAATGAACCTTCTCTAAATAGTTGAGGACCTAGTTAAACATAAAATAAGTTCAGATAAAAAGACAAGTAAACCTACTTCAATGACATACAAAAGTTGTATTAGTCATTTCATTACCTTATTAGGTGTTGGTTTATGGTTCTATTTTTAATGATAAGATATTCCTCCTACTAGAACATATATATTATAAAATAAAAATATATTCAACATAACTATGTACTTGTCAGCTAAACTGAAGGAAAAGTAAAAAAATTTTACAAAAGTAACAGATACAAAGTTACTAACTACAATGTACTAACATGGTGATTTATGATTTCTCCAACAACTCCTTCCTTGAGAGCAGAAGTGAGTGAGGCCCAGCAGTCAGGAGAAGTAGGAGGACTGGCTGCGGGATGGAAAGTGAGGTCCATCCAACACAACCCTTCACAGAACTTCTCTGCAGCCAATACCTGGGTCACAAACACAAATTATACACATCATACGTTACAAAACATTTCTTTTGTGTTTGTGGTATCTTGTTCCTTTTAATTTCAGTTTCATACAATATTTCATGTATGAATAGGTGAAGAAACTGTACAAAGTAATGAATGAATGAATGAAGGATATTTATTGGCATGTAATATACAGAATTTAAAGGATGTAGGCGATTTGTCATGAATGAAATTCAAGGTCGGCTAAAACAAACTGTAATATTTTACAATTGAGGACGGATAATCCAATTATTGATTAATGCGAGGTCTGTTAAGAGGGGGTCTACTATACATTGTTCATCAAAGAGTATCTTTCTTATCAATCTATATGTTGGATTATGTTTAGGTCACATTTTTTTTTACAGTGAACACATTTCACATTTTTTAAATCATAAACAAATGCAACAGCTCAACAATAATTAAAAAAACTACACTTTTTTATTTCTTCAGAGTTAAGTTAACTCTCTTGTCAACTTCAAGATATATTTCTAATCTGCCTATGCTTTAAAGATATATTTCTAATCTGCCTATGCTTTATCAATATACAGGGTGAACCTTGTGTAAGGTGTCCACTATTAATTTTAGACAAATATTTGGTCTCACAATGAAGTACCAAACCAACCCTAAAAAATGTTTTTATTATCTTGAAATTAGGATCTTTAAGTTGAAATTATCTGTTTGTATTTTACAATCGTGAGATTTGAACTTATCAACCACTGATACATCCTCCATTTTTGGGGGAAAATGTTTTTTTATTTCATCATTGTGAGACCAAATGTTTCTCTGAAATCAATAGTAGACGCCCTAGTAGAAGTAGTATAATATAAGATTCACCCTGTAGAATTAATATAAAAGTTGGAAATATTAAATATTTTCTGTATATTACTTTTTGAGTTGCCATATCTCCATTTACTTGTCATTAGGCAGCAAAAATATCACCGCAAATCGATCTATATTACTAATTCCCTAAGGAATTTCTTGTGTACAGCAAAACTATTATATTTATGAATTGTTTTTTATGATTGAGGTGTCAAATTAAAGTGATTTCTCTGTAGAAGTCATGGAATAATTTTTATCACCCTCAGTTGAATGTGCTTTGTCCGATTGGACTTTATTTAAGTTTCAATGTTATTATCATGGAAGAAAGATTTTGTTGAATTTGTGTCCCTTGTGATTTATCTAAATTGTCATTACATTTAAATAAACAGCAGCTGTTTTAGGAAATATTTCTGTGAAATCTCCGTGAGGATAACGGGATACCGTCTAGTAATACCAAAATACAAATTTAATGAGACTACATATTTAGTTATATTGTTTTCAGGTAACAATGAAACTAATAGTTTAATATTTAGGTAAAATAATAAAAAAAAAGTCTAATAAGGTATACCAATGAAATATATGCAGTATACAAAATGAAATAAAATAAAATACATTGTGATTATGAAATGTACTTACGCCAAGTGGTTTGATATTTCGCTCAGGCAACCTAAAATTGTTATTCAGGCAGAGTATTTCCTCTATCTTTTCCGCAACAATGTCTTTAAACTCATTCTTTTTCAAATCAATGTCACGTTTGACTTCATTCAGGGCTTGTTGTTCTATCGTTATCTACAGGAAAAGTAAATAAAACAAATAAATAAAAGGTCTACTAAGTACATACATATAAAATAAATAAAACATAAATATGAAACTAATTCAGATTACCGGAAAAAAACAAAATACTAAAATAACAAACAAAAAGCATCAAAGCTATTTTAGGGAAAAAAGGGTTCAAATTATTTTATGAGAGATAGATGATCTGAGGAATACAAGGAGAGTTACTACGGTACAAGAAATTAAAAGATATTCCCCAAGTGCAAAACAAAAAAAACCGGTACATTTTTTTTCTTGGAGGTGAAATCAAGTTGCTGTGTCTGCCAGCATTTCTAACTTGCTTCAAGTTGAGCTGGTTTAGAGCCCCCCATACACAAGCGAGCAAGCCTTTTTTTGTCCTAGGACGCTAGGCAAGAGCCCGGAATTGTTTTTCACATTACTTTAGGCTAGACCTAGGGGTTACGGCATTATCACTTAGATCAAATCCATTGGTGATTTGACGAGATTTGAACCCGGGACCCCAGGAACTGGAGTCCTGCGCTCTAACCACTAGGCCAACTCGCTGCCCAACACGTTTGTCAAACACGCTTGCCAAACACGCTCGCGAACATGCTCGGTGTTTATGACAGACGATCAAGCATGCTCGCCAACACGTTTGCCGCTAACGCCCAGTACTCTTGTTTCTCTCGCACTGTGACAGTCAAGTTGTGTTTATTTATTAAAATTTAATATTTAATATTGGCTTCGAAACAGGAACCGGTTCAGTCACATGTCTCTGTTAACAGAACTAGCATCAAACAAACCAAATGATTATGAATACTATAAATACCCCCGCCGCAGCAAACCTTCAGACTAAGCGAATTTCCATTTACCTTATTTGATTTTCAATTAATTCTATTTAAATAACATTAGGTTTAACAAGTACCTAGATTTGCTGCTACAGCGAAGGTAAAGTGTGTTTTTAGTAGAATATTAGTAGCTAAGTATAAAGTAAATAAATTTACCAAGTTTGATCCAAATATATCCATAAACAAACAAACTAAAACAGTTTAATTATTCTCCTTAACATGGACAATTTAAATTTAAAATTTTTTGCATATCCCCGTAACTAATAACCATAAAAAGACACTTCAATATACTAATTTATTTGTTTTTTTAATTGCCTTTTAGAGAGAAATTGGGTAATTTTATGGTTTTGTGGGTTAAAAATTCAAAAAATTATCCCACCTTCCACCTTCAAGCCAAATTTCTTGAAAATCAGACAAAAAATTACTCAATTTATCGCGTTTACGGACGTATACAGGGTGTTCAAAAAAGGTGGGGACATAATTTACGTAGTGATTCCTTGGGTCAAAATAAAATGAAATTCAAAAGTTATTTTTTTTTCAAAATCACTTTTCAGATATCTGCCATTTTGCATTTTTTACATAACATTTTTATCTTTGGCTTTTTTCAACCGATCTTTATGAAACTTGGTAAGAATGTTAAGGTAGAACAGACCCATGTTAGAAAAAAATAATATTGATTCAACTTAAAATTTTAAAATAGCGGCTATTTTAACTTTTTAAACTTATATTACAAATAAATAAAGGCTGATTTTATGAAAATATTTCAAGAACACGTTTATTTATCATTTTTTATTCCCTATCAAACTATAACAAATTTAAAAAGATCAAATAAGAAATAGCTGAAATATTACGACTTTTAGATGTAAAATGGGGCAAACCTGACTACAGCTGTAGCTTGTAGCTTAGCCTAATCTATATATTAATACGCAAGCAGTTTTCTTTTCACAGTCATAACTCAATAACGGCTTGATGGATTTTAACGTTTGAGGTGTCAAATTAAAGGTATTTCCACGAAGATGTGCAAATACGTCTCAGAATATTAAGAAAGGGCATCACCTAAGTACACTTAAGGGCTAAAGTTTGGAGGGCGGCGCTATCTGTTGATATTTGATCAAACTCATTTCCCTTTGTTTACAAATAACATATGGACGTAGTTTGAAATAGTTTTTAAGGTTAACCACAGACTACAGGACTTAAAACTTCCAGAGCAAAGCTGGAATTTATATTTTGTTTCAATCTGTTAACTAAGTCTGGTTCATAATGAAGAGTTTAAGAATAAATATTTAATTATTTTTGTCTATGGTTAAATTGATTTACCTTACATCGTATTTTACTGATTATCATGTAGTTACAGTTCGATGTGATGAAGTGAATGTTTAAAAGTGATTATTCGCAGGGCAGTTATCCGTTACATTACAATATTGTCATGTAATTTACAATGTGAATCAAAATTTCAATTCCTTTATAGTGTTTTCTTTTGTTTGGTTAACTTCATTATTTCATTTCAATTTAAAATCAAATGCCGCTAGGACGAAGAACTTGAGTGGCTGGAGGGAACGCGAACATGACCGCTTGCATCAAGCTTTCAATTGAACATTTGATGGGTACATAGTGGTAGTACCACCGTTGTGATAGTCCAATCTCGGACAAATGATCGTCAAATGTTTACATTGTAGTGGCTTAAATGTAGAAAAGACTGGCCGAGACAGTTAAGTTTTTACTCTTTGTTGCCATAAATGAAAGGTTCGTTTACCTCATTTGTGCAATTCACCATACCTTCAGGTTCTTATTGGAAACTCCCAATCTGAAAATAGGACTGTGAGACTTATATCCAGAAATTATTTGGATAAATATCGTCAATTCAATTCTGCCTTTACCATAGTCAGCTCCGAAGCTCATTAAGATGAGAAAGTTCCACAGGGATCTACAATTTTAAGGTCCGTGACACGTTTTATCCCCGAGTGGGTCCTCTAATTCCTCAAGAAGGTGATGATCCTGAATACGCACAGATGTATAATTAAGTACGACAATGTCACTAGAACCCAAAAGAGAATTAAGCACAATTCAAACAAAAAATTCAATTAAAAGATTTGCGGGAAATAGGGTTACAATGCCAACCCATTTGCAAATCTTTGAAGACTGTGGCAGACATTATGTAGGAACGAGAGCTCCGAGGAGTCAAAGTGAAATTCTTATGTATATGATAAGAGACAGAAGTAGTGTCTTCCCTCGCTACAATGGTGCTATCTGTGTAGATGTCGCAGCAATTTTTAAAGCTGAAAACAAAGCACCACCTGGCCAAATAAATCGTATAGTTTTTTCCAACACTAATAATGTTAAACGCGTATCCATTCTATATCTGTCGTTAGATCCACTTTACCCTCTTATGTTCCCAACCGGAGACTTTGGTTGGGGCCCCTAATTTAAACTTGCCTAAAACAGAACACGTCAAAGAAATAATTTAACAATGCTAGAATAAGACGAGCTATGGTTGGTGTCAAGAGAGGAATTGAGCTACATTAGGTCAAAAGCTCACTATACAGTGTGTGGTTGACATCTACGTGCTCTTAGGGTGCACCCGCCTACTGTACATAAGAGATAACCAAAGTAGTATGAGAGTGAATGTAAATTTAAATATTGTAGATTACTTTTATATTTTTTACATCATAATATTTTTATATTTCTATAATCAGTCATATAAATTCTTGATGGTCTTGCTGTTTATGCTTTTTGTGAATTTGTTTGAGTTCTGCTCGATTTCGAGCAACGTGTTATCTAGTTAACTTTATGGACCTTAATACTACCCCATTTTACAACTGAAAATCATAATGTTTCAGCTATTTCTTATTCAATCTGTTTGAACTTGATCTCGTTTGATAGGGAATTAAAAATGCTAAATAAAAGTGTTCTTGATATTTTTTCATAAAATCAGACCTTTTTAGTAGGTATCATAAGTTTAAAAAGTTAAAATGGCCGCAATTTTGAAATTGTTTGAATGAAGATAATTTTTTTTCTAAAATAGGTCTCTTCTATCTCGACACACATACAAAGTTTCAAAAAACTCGGTTGAACAAATTCAAAGATAGAAATGTTTATGTAAAAATATACAAAGTGACAGATATCTGGTTAACGAAGCGATTTTGGAAACTATTTGAATCATGATTTTCTCTTTATTTTGAATCACAACGTAAATTATGTCCCTGCCTTTTTTGAAGACCATGTATAAGTCTATAAATATATATACGTCCAAAATATACGTATAAATATATACATGTATAAAAAAATTGGTTTATATATTTATAAATAAACGACCAGTGTTTTTAGCCGCTAGGGATAGCAAAATGAAAAAGTATATTGGTCCCGGGCCCGGGCCCAGGTCTTACCGTGCCACCTACAGTAATAGCTTCTTCCCTATAGGGAAATTCGCTAAAATTACCTGAGGATAACTGGACTATTTCAAAGACATTCTCGGACGTATTTGTCATACAAGTTTTACATGTACCCTGGCGAACATGATGGTCATCCCCACAGACGGGCGAGCATGTTCGTGTTGGTGCTCGGGATCGCCGGGTCCGACGAGCCGAGCGCCGAGCCCAACATGCTCGCCAGTAGGAGAGCTCGCAGACCCCATACACAGGCGAGCATGTTCGACGCAACACCGTCGCGAACATGCTCGCCCGTGTATGGGGGGCTTAAAACGTGTAACTGTACTTTTCATGCTAATTTCATTGACAATTTGCCCCAGTCACACAGCTACTGGTGTAATAATAATATATTGATTGCACAATCATTTTAAAATATATGGATAGAAAGTTATTGATATATTTCATCAAAATACATGACAAAATGATTCTTTAATATTATGACAACAGTTTCTAAAGAACTTAGCATTACAAACAGCATGGACGGGGATGGTGGTCTTACCGCAGCAATCTCTTCATCTCTCTCACACTGCAGCAGTTGTCTGTTCTTGTCCAGTTCTGCCTCCTTGTGTCGTAGAGAGGCTAGGTTAGCAGCCTGGTGCTGTTGTAGTTTCTGCCAGTCCTCGGCCAGCCGCTTGTATTGTGCCTCATACGCTTCCTCCATCTGCTGCCTCTCCTGCCAACCAGAGGTACATAATAACTTTCTAGAAATGGTAATAAATAACAGTGCCTACAGTAGAAATCCAACCAACTGAACCCTACTTATCTTAGTTAGCTTTTTTTGAGTAAACCCCACTATCATTCATAGGCCTAGTTTAAGTTTGTAAGTCAATTGACTATCCAAATCACCTATTATCCAAATTGATTTTGAGTGAAAAAAAGAAAGAAATATACTAATTAGGAAAATAACAGTGAGAGCACGGGTAGTGATAATACGCCGTTCCATGACTATAGCAACATAAATTAATGCCTGTGCTGTTACCCTACCACAGGGAACTATAGGTCATACCCCCCTTCCCGGCCTACTTACACCAGTGACTACCGCTTTTCTAGTGTTTTATTAGCTAGATTAGCTGTGTTCATATAATGTGACATATACATTTTGCTTACTTTTATTTATTACATTTATTAACTTTGTAAGTAAAATTGAGATTGTTTAAACGTATGGTGATTTTGTTCTTATTTTCCTTGGTACAAAAAACACACATCCACACAACACTCAGCCACACAACAAACAAAGTGTTGAAAATACATATTGTAGACTGTAGTCTTATTGTATCTATTGTAGACTGTAGTGATTTTGTTTTCTATTAAAGTAGTAAAGCACAGTTACAAACCTAAAGGTTCATTCTCAAGGAATTCAACAAATTGTTGCAAGAAAAAAGTGCTAATTACCTATTTAGTACCCAGGGTCCCATCCCAATAAATCACTTTGTCCCGACCATACTCTATCTAACTTGGTGAAGCAAAACTTTCATATGCCTAGTAAATGATTACAGATATGTTATGATAAGGATATCTTCATTCATCCAGGAATGTATTCTTAAATTAAAGGCAAATGAAGTTGTACAGATACAAAGCTAATAAGTGTATACCTACTTTAATATGAACAACAAGGAAATTTTTTTTAATGAGGATAACCAGTAAAATTGTATACTATACTATGCAAACAGTTTACAATATTTCTATCTAACATAATTATGCCTGCTTGCCCACATTTTACATGACAGATGGACAGGAAAGTGTGTATCAATATTAAATGTGACCCTATACCTGCTCCAGTTGTTTCTGAGCCAACTCTAGTGCCTCTCTTTTCATCTGCTGTTCCTTCTCCCAGTCTTGCTCTTTCTCTGCTTGCTCAATCTGATAACAAAAATATATCATACGTAAGAGAAAACACCTCTTTCACACAAATTACTGAGAGGATTTTGTTAAACTATACTTGGAAAATTACGGTACCATTTCTCTGTTATGACATTAACAAGACAAGTATTTGATTCACTGAGATTTTCAAACATTGATATTTATCAACAAATGCAAAATTATGTCTCTTGAGTTCCACCTTTTCTCCAGTTTTAAGACAGTTGGTCATTTCAGGAGAAGATGTCAGTAAAAATGGCAATTGTAAAATATTCCAGATAAGTAAAATTTGTGTGTCCAAAAATTTGAATGAAGCATTGAGTTTTTAAACTTTAAATCAACATATTTTCTAAGGAAAAACCATTGTACACTTACCTTAAAAGCTTCTTTTTCTTTTATTAGTTCAGCTCTTTGAACTTTTAATTTTCCCAATTTGTCAGTGTCCTCACTAAAACAATTGAGGTTTTATTTAGTACAGTAAACTTTGTTTACTTTCCAAGATTGTTTCGTACACTCAAACTTAATTTGGAACAAGTGCCTTGGTGTTATTCTTCTTTTTGAGAGGCTGATGGCCTTTTTAAACCTTATCGTGTTTTTAGGCCCTGAGCCTTTGTATGAGACATATACAACAAAGCAAGGGATGAGTTTATAGAGTATGAGAGTGAACTCAAACTGTAAAAATGTAGTTGCAGGAACTAAGATTGACCCTCGACATTGGTGCCATTAGTCTGTTGTGCTACTAATTGAGCCACCAACTTACCATTAATATAAATTTATTTTTAAAATAATATAAAATTCAAGAATCTTTCCTTAAGGAACCATTGTCTTTTTAACGGTAAATTTAGCACGGCATCCCAGAACTTAGGATTTTGTCCATACCATAAAAGTTAACTTTTCATAAAATGTTTTAATATTTTATTTGTTTAAAAGATCAGCAAACTTCTACAATTTTTAAAAGTTTTTGAGGCTGTAAATGTTTTATCCATAAGAAGACTGATGTTTCTACTTTTTACAGTACTAACACACTTGGCAGATATGGTTTTTATGTTAACTGACCAGGATGTCTGTAGGCTCTCACAGGATTGTGACATTGAGAGGTCGTTGGTGGACCAGCTGAGCAGTGACAGTCTAGACAGGTTGAGGTTGGACGGGTAACCTTCCTTGCGCAACTTCTCTGCCTCCATAGGGTCATTGTAGCGGAACATGTTGTTCCTACCTAGCAAGATCTGGCATCCTATATAACAGACAAGTCTTACTACAGCATTCAAATTTTCTTACAAAAAGACTAAAGCTATAATCTTCTATAATATTGGTTTAATTTCAAGACAAAACAACTATAAAACATTGTCTTGCTGTGAGGGTCTGAAGGTCAGACTCTAGTTGGGTCAGGTCAGGTCAAAAATGTTGGTCCTCGAGTTTCAGGCTAAAATCAAGTTGCTTTGGAAACTAATTGTAAACATCTTTCACGGTCACAATGAAATTGTAAACATCTTGTGCAGTGAAGGCAAAATTTAGAATGTTTTCCACAGTCACAACGGAATAAAGATCATCTCCTGCGACCTAGGCAAAATTGTGAATACTTTC
The DNA here is from genome assembly GCF_028750875.1 of Macrosteles quadrilineatus. Lineage (NCBI taxonomy): Eukaryota > Metazoa > Arthropoda > Insecta > Hemiptera > Cicadellidae > Macrosteles > Macrosteles quadrilineatus. The sequence continues at coordinate 451,179 of NW_026542608.1, forward strand.
CGTAGTCACGGCGAAATCGTGAAAGTTCCACGGTCACGGCAAAACCAAGAACATATTCCGCAGTCATGTTGAAACTGTGAACATCTTCCGTGGTCACAGTAAAATCTAGAAGATCTACCGCAGACTTATGAACGTCTGCTGCAGTCGCACCCAAATCAAGAACATTTCCTGCAGTGTCAAAGCTATTGTTAGTATCTTCCCCAGTCACAATGAAATCGGGAACATTTTCTGTCTCCCACAATTGCAGCCAAACCTTGAACATCACACTCAATCGTGAGGTAAAATTGTCAATATGCAATCCATCTTGTTAGACGCTTTCTGCTATCCCAAAAAATAATCTCCAAAAAAAGGCTTTGTGGTGAGTTGTTGGCTATTGGTTGTAGCACCACGGACTTCGTGCCCAAAGCAGCAATGTCGTAGGTTTGGATCCTGGCACCTGCCACTACTTTTTATCAGTACAGTTCACCCTCGTACTGCACCAGCTCACCCCTTGCTTTCGTGGATATGTTCCTTGCACAAGCCTCTATGGCCCATTATTAGTATTAAGCAAAGATACATTAGTATTAAAAAGCTCGGTTCAGATCGACCCGACCCAATTTGACCCGAAAATAATTTTAGCCCTGAACCAAATCCCTCAGGCCAACTGCCCTTAGCCTAACCCTGCCAGAAAATATCGGTGACCTGTATTTATTGTGTATTACTTTAACGTCCGATTTCACCAAACACTTAAACCGCCATTAAACCATGCTTAAACTGCAGTTACCTCTTAACTGACAAAATCGGATTTTACCACTCGCCGTTAGATAATTAACAGCCCAATTTTGACGGGTTAACTTCTTTAATCTTTTGTAAGTAAATATAAGCTGGCTTTAAGTTTAAGTTTTAGGTTTATATGGAAAGGCCAAATGCTAGAATAGTCGAGGCGCTGAGGGGGTTTGAGCATGCATAAAAGTGTAACGAAATTTGACTTTTGATTGTTGCTATGGGTACCTAGTAGATGAAGAAAATCGATGTTGTCGCATTTCTAGGTGGTTAATAACATGGGGGGAGGGGGTGAAGTTAGGGGGCCGCCCGGGGGGCCGCCGCGCACAAAATAGCTTATATCTCAAGAACCAAAAGTCATATGAATACGTTAGACATGTTAAACTGTGCAGAAAAATGCATTCTACAAAGAGATTATGTAGTAGTTTCACGGAAATTGACAAGAAGTTACTAAAAATTATATTTTTTAAATTTACGATAAGTATAATCAGGAGTATAATGGTTTTTGTTGTTGTTTAGAACCACTATTTTTTTTATTGACAACTTTTGAGAGTAGTACACAATAGGTAAATAGTATTTCTGTATAATGAAACTATTGCGGTACATAACTTAACAGCTATACAATCCTCAGATCCAATAAACATAACACAAACAAAGGCGCAAAACGCGTCGCGGTCATTGTTCCTGCTGCCGTAACTATTAATGGCGAGTACAGTTCAAGCTGATACTTATATTATACTTTTAGAAAGATGGAGATTCTGAGGATTCATTTTCATATATATAAAGTAGTATTGAGTGACTATTATGTAGCGAGAAATATAGTTTGTAAAAGAAGAGAGTTCAAAATAAATTTTTGTGGTGGATCGTTTCCATCACGATCTGAAACTGCAATAAATTCCCTACAATTTATATATCTCCGAATCTGAGGTTGGTTATAACAATTTTATGTAGTTTTGAAAAGGTCATAGAAATTATGTTTTCGTAAAAAAATGTTAACATTTCACATTCTGACGTAAATTACTCAGGAAATTTCGATTTCAACTACATTTAACTATATATTTTTAGAAAGAGCTTTTACTCTTTGAATACAATGGAAATTCCATGGACAGTATCTAAACTTAAATTTATTTCATTACAATACAAAATTGATGGTAAAAGAAAAGAAACTAAGGGTTCACAATAAAAGTTTACAAAGGGTGGCAAATGAATTTACTAATTTAAGCTTTAGGCTAGGCCTATTACAATAGTTCTAATTTAGGTTGAGGGGTTATATTGCATGGATCTCAGGTGGGGTGATCGAGCGGCATTTGAATTTAATCTTGTGATTATATATAGCCTAATTAAATTTTGTTTTGAAATATAAATTATGTTCGAATTATTTTCTGATAGGCTGAATTAATTAATGTTCTGAATAAGCTTCTATTAGTTTCTTGACTTTTAAATTCTGGTACAAAAGTTCAAAAGTTAGGCTTAAAAATGTTCTAATGGCTTCGATCCAAGGAAAGAAAATGTCTACTGGAGTGATCTCACCAAAATTGATGTCTTCTTCACAGTTAAATTTCTTGATGTTGTGTAGTTATTAATGTTTGTAACAAGGACGGATCTTCTTTAATCAAATTTCACTAATTTATTCCAAATATATGCACTTTTTTATAAATTTTTATATTAAAATATGCAGTTTTCAATTTATATCTTCATACTAGCTCAGCACTCTTGGAAGTGAGGAAGGTTTGTTGCATTGTTGCATTCACATATGTCAATGCTGACTTTATCACGGAAAATTGTAGGCCACTGTTCACACATATATTATAACAATTTTCATTTGCTATAGAGCTAAATTTGAATTTTGACAAGTTATTTAAGTAAAATTATATTGAATTTGAAGCAATTTTGTTACAAAAAGTTATAGGCTATTATATATTTACATGAAATAAGGTTATTTGAAAATGTTCTATATTATATTGTATTGAATCAATAACCTATTGGTCTGTTTGGCCATATATTATACAAGGTTTGATAAAGGGAGATAGATTGAAAAAAATTAAGTTATTGTATTTAAAATTTTTGTGAAAATACTGAATTGTTACAGCAGTATAATATTTATTTACTGTTGATGCAATAAATTTATTTCTTATACAACAATTAAATAAAATTTGGTAATTAAACTAGTTTTGTAGTTTTTTTATAATTTTATTTTTATGCGTATTTAAAAAAAAAAAACATTGATATTCCTACGTAAGGATTCATATTTTACACAACCTTAACATTTGGATAATATGGATAAAGACCTTATTTTTATGATTTTTGCGGGTTGATTTGGACATTTCTAATTTGCATAATCCAAAAATTTGCCAACCTCTTGCTACTACGCCTAAAAGCATTGCTGAAAAATATATATTTTAATATTATTATATTCTACATTTATCACTGAAACATAATATATAGTACATATCTACTTATATGGGCATGTAACTGTTCTCTGGTAAAATATATGTTACCACTACAAAAGGGCCAAAATATAACCACCACTAGTACCCAGATAGGGTCAAGGATTGAGAGAGAAGAAGTAAAATTATAATGCTTCGAACTTCAACTAATCAGCTGTTCAGGCAAATTTAATTGTTAACGATTGGTGCGATGATTCGTTGCATTACTGTCAGAGACAATGAGGGGTAAAGAAAAAATAACCTCTCTTTTTAAGTTTTGAGTAGTGGTTTTTGGTAATTAAAATACTGTCGCAGGTTAATTAGTGCACACAACTCGCGTAAATAGTGTGACACTCGTAGAAGTTTTTAAGGCACTCGCCAAGGCTTGTATTTAACATTTTCTACTCGTATCGTTTACACTACCTTTACGCGATCGCCGAAACAGCTGTTGCACCAATTGTGCTGCCTGGTCAGGTGATGGAAACGTTCAACCACCAAAATTTATTTTGAACTCTCTTCTTTTACAAACTATATTTCTCGCTACATAATAGTCACTCAATACTATACTATTTTATATATATGGAAATGAATCTTCAGAATCTCCATCTTTCTAAAAGTATAATATAAGTATCAGCTTGAACTGTACTCGCCATTAATAGTTACGGCAGCAGGAAGAATGACCGCGACGCGTTTTGCGCCTTTGTTTGTGTTATGTTTATTGGATCTGAGGATTGTATAGCTGTTAAGTTATGTACCGCAATAGTTTCATTATACAGAAATACTATTTACCTATTGTGTACTACTCTCAAAAGTTGTCAATAAAAAAATTAGTGGTTCTAAACAACAACAAAAACCATTATACTCCTGATTATACTTATCGTAAATTTAAAAAATATAATTTTTAGTAACTTCTTGTCAATTTCCGTGAAACTACTACATAATCTCTTTGTAGAATGCATTTTTCTGCACAGTTTGACATGTCTAACGTATTCATATGACTTTTGGTTCTTGAGATATAAGCTATTTTGTGCGCGGCGGCCCCCCGGGCGGCCCCCTAACTTCACCCCCTCCCCCCATGTTATTAACCACCTAGAAATGCGACAACATCGATTTTCTTCATCTACTAGGTACCCATAGCAACAATCAAAAGTCAAATTTCGTTACACTTTTATGCATGCTCAAACCCCCTCAGCGCCTGGACTAGAAGGGCATATGATACAAATCAGCTTTTGAAAGTGATAGTGATGAAGAGTAGCCTATGTTGTTCGCCGAACTAGGTGGATAAGAGAAAGGATTAGTAATTTTAATAATGTAGACAAAACTTATGTTATTAATAGATATGAATTATCAAAACGTTAAATGCCTTTTCTTTAGGTTATCCCTCAAGGTTTTTAGTAAACTGGTATCTCTAGGTATGTGATTAGCGATCGCGTTGAACTGATTGGCGATCAAGAGCCACTCTTTTATCCCGTCTGAAAAGAGTGTTTTTATCCAACATTATCAAAATCCTTTTTTCATTGTTCGAAAAATTAGGCTCCCTTTTTTTCCCCGGTTTTGGGTAACCCTAACCTACGCTCAAACAATTGTTTTGCGTTCGGTCAGACATAATTAGGGATAAAAAACTAAACCTAAATTGGCATTATTCTGCTAGTATTTATAGAAAATCATTATTTTGATGTTATCTTTATTATGTCTCAATCTTGTAACTATTTTTGCCTCCTTTTTCCCACTACTTGAAATGTACTAAACTGGTTAGTTAACAAACAGAAATCTTGAACTTCCCTTTAAAAAGTTATATTTTGAGTCTTAACTCAACAGCAAAATCTATCATTAGGGCCCCTCATGTAAACAATAACAAAAGATTTAAGCATAACCAAAAATTGGGTATTGTAGTGTACCTTGGGACAGCCTGGTGGGTTTGTCTATGAGGCAGCCGTTGACCCAACACTGAGCTGCAGCATGGTGAGGTACAAGAGTAGCCACCCCAGCAGACAACACAATGCTGCAGTGTTGCTGTTCTACATCAACACCACTCAACACTATATCAGGCTTGGGACAAGCGTCATCTGACCCAATCACCGTCTCTCCATCCTGACAACATAATATAGTTGTGTAGTTACTCCACCAGACAACACAATGCTGCAGTGTTGCTGCTCTACATCAACACCACTCAACACTATTTTAGGCTTGAGACAAGCGTCATCTGACCCAATCACCGTCTCTGCATCCTAACAACATACTATAGTTATGTAGTTACTCCACCAGACAACACAATGCTGCAGTGTTGCTGCTCTACATCAACACCACTCAACACTATATAAGGCTTGAGACAAGCGTCATCTGACCTGATCACCGTCTCTCCATCCTGACAACATAATATAGTTTTGTAGTTACTCCACCAGACAACACAATGCTGCAGTGTTGCTGCTCTACATCAACACCACTCAACGCTATATCAGGCTTGGGACAAGCGTCATCTGCGCCGATCACCGTCTCTGCATCCTAACAACATACTATAGTTATGTAGTTACTCCACCAGACAACACAATGCTGCAGTGTTGCTGCTCTACATCAACACCACTCAACGCTATATCAGGCTTGGGACAAGCGTCATCTGCGCCGATCACCGTCTCTGCATCCTAACAACATACTATAGTTATGTAGTTACTCCACCAGACAACACAATGCTGCAGTGTTGCTGTTCTACATCAACACCACTCAACGCTATATCAGGCTTGGGACAAGCGTCATCTGCGCCGATCACCGTCTCTGCATCCTAACAACATACTATAGTTATGTAGTTACTCCACCAGACAACACAATGCTGCAGTGTTGCTGTTCTACATCAACACCACTCAACGCTATATCAGGCTTGGGACAAGCGTCATCTGCGCCGATCACCGTCTCTGCATCCTAACAACATACTATAGTTATGTAGTTACTCCACCAGACAACACAATGCTGCAGTGTTGCTGTTCTACATCAACACCACTCAACGCTATATCAGGCTTGGGACAAGCGTCATCTGCGCCAATCACCGTCTCTCCATCCTGACAACATAATATAGTTTTGTAGTTACTCAAGGTCAAAGGTCAAGGTCAAAACATTCTTTATTCATTATAGTTTCACATTACATGAACTTGAATAGAGTCATAAGCTAAATTCAAAATTGCTTACTGCTAATTAAATACATAAAAAGAGTACTAAAATTACTTTACTTGAACTTTTAACAAAACCATGACTTTAAGGATAACAGTATTTGGAATTCAAATTAAGTTAGGCCTAACTGTTTTTTACTAATACTAAAGAATTCTGTTACTGAGTAGCAGGGAGTTCTTAAAAAATATTCCTTTAAGAGCTGCTTGAATTTATTAAATTTTGTTTCTTTTCGGATGTGAGCTGGTATAGACTGGAGAAATTTTAGCCCTATGTAAGATGTCTTTTTAGTGTAAAATTCGAGATTATGCCGAGGTAGGTTAATTTTTAATCTGGTGTTATATACTAATTGTTCTGTTGAGCTGGATGATAGTTGGATCTGTTTTGCATAAATTATTGTTTCATAAATATAAAGACTATAAACTGTTAATATTTGTAATTCACGAAAGATGCTCTTGACTGGCTCTTTCTTTTTAAGATTTTTCATCACCCTGATAGCTTTTTTCTGCTTAATTAGTACTTTATCTAAATTAGTTTTTGTTGTTGCCCCGTATAGAACAATTCCATATGAAATATGTGAATGTATTAATGAGAAATAAACAACTCTTAAAGTGTCTAAACTGCATACTCTGAACATCTGTCGCAGCGCATGGATACCGGAAGATACCTTTTTAACCACATAGTTCACATGGCCCTCCCAAGATAGATGTTTATCGATAATTAGACCAAGAAATTTTGTTTGCTTTACTTGGTTTATTCTTTCTGATTTTATGCAAATGTTTGGTTCAAAATTTTGTCTACGTTGTTTAGTGGAAAATGATATAAAATTGGATTTTTCTGTGTTAATAAGCAGATTTTTTCGGTCAAGGAATTCTTTAGTGGATAAAAGACTCTCCTGAGAAAACGTTTCAATCTGTTGTTTTGATCTTCCGGGAATAAGCACATTACAATCATCAGCAAACAGACACATAGACCCGCCGTTACCAGGAATCGCTCCCGGCATACCTCTAATATAGCAGAGAAAAAGTAGAGGCCCCAGGATCGATCCCTGCGGCACCCCATATTTCAGCGTCTGATGCTGAGATCTACATTTTTCAACGTACTTTGTGCTTGCATGCTCCACAACATAATCCAGTTCAACAAATTGGTTTCTGTTTTCTAGATATGATGTAAACCATGCAAGCTCTTTTCCATAGATTCCCATTTCTTTTAGTGAAGTCAACAATATACTATGTGACACGCTGTCAAATGCCCTACTAAGATCCAAAAAGATTCCTACAACATTTTCTCCTCTGTCAACAGCATTTATTATAGTTTCTATGAATTCAATACCAGCTGTTATTGTTGATTTGCCCTGCCGAAAGCCATGTTGTTCTTTATCAAATAGTTGATTATTTTCCAGATATTTATAGACCTGAATGTAAACAATGCGTTCAAAAATTTTTGAAAAAACAGGTAAGAGAGAGATAGGGCGGTAACAGGAGGGATCAGTTTTATTACCTTTTTTAAAAATGGGAATTACTTTAGCCAATTTTAATTTTGAAGGAAAGATTCCTGAAATAAGAGAAGAGTTTATGATATGTGTTAGTGGTTTCTGGATAATGTGTATTGATTTTTTAACTATGGTGATTGGAATTTCATCAAAACCTGCAGAGTACTTGTTTTCAAAGGAAAGGACCACTTTAGTGAGGTGTTCTTCCGTTATTGTGTGAAACTTAAATGACTTATCTGTAGGTAAAATATTTTTCTGGATATCTGTTTTTTGTGTAAGTGAAGGAGAAATGTGTGGCAATATAAGCTTTTCCACAGCTGATACAAAGAAATTATTAAAGTTGTTACTGACAGCTACTGGATGCTTAAGGAGTTTACCATTTTGCTCTATACATATCGGTATGTTGCTGGTAAAATCACTTTTTGAGTTAAGCTTTATTTCACTTTTAATTATGTTCCACGTTGCTTTAGTTTTATTAGAAGAGTGTTTTATTTTCTCATTATAAAATGTTTGTTTGGCTTGGTGTATTGATTCTTTTAGTTCCTTTTTCTTAACCTTTATCTTTTGATATGTGTCAAAATTTTGTCTTATCCTACCTAGCTTTTCCAGTTCATTTATCTCACTCTTTTTTTTAAATAACTCCTTTGAATTCCATTTACATTTACTATATCCACTATCTGCACTTAAAACTTTGGGAAAATTAACATCAAAAATGTAACTAAAAATAGAAAAAAATGCATCATACTTTTTATCTACAGATGACTGGTAAACATCATACCAAGTCTCATTGCCTAAATCACTGAGAAAGGTTTTTAAGTTATTCTCTGTAAATTTTCTGTGCCTTTTCTTTGTTTTCTTTTTATTCTTACTTTTTAAATCCACAATTTCAAGAAGTTGTGCATCGTGATCAGACACATGAGTAATGATTCCGGTTACAATTAATTGCACATGATCTATATTAGTGATAATATTGTCTATTGCTGATCTAGTTTTCAGTGTAACCCTAGTAGGAAAATTTACTTTATATGACATATTATACATTCTCAAAATGCTCAAAAATCTATAATACAATGAGTTATGATTTAAAATATCTATGTTTACATCTCCAGCTATAATGATGTTTTCATATTTCTTAGTCAATATATCTAGTGTAGTTTCTAGTTTGGATAAAAAAGGATCATTGTATTTATATTCTGGAGTCCTATATACACCCATCAGTACAAAAGACATGCTTTCAACTATTACTTCAACCAAACAGCACTCAAACTCCTTCTCTGATGTTATATTTTGTATTCCTTTTAGTGCAACCTCTTTAATATTAAGTGACAAATTTGTGAGGATTAATACCCCTCCTCCAGTGGTTGTAGTTCTAGTCCAGGAAGATGCTATTTTGTAGTTTTTAATATTGAAAAATGATAAATCTGTTTCACGCATATTTATTTCTGTCAATATAATAACATCTGGTTTAATTTCATCAAGGTTTACTTCTAATATTCCAATACGAGTTGATAAATTTTGGACATTTTGGTGAAGAATTAAAAAGTTTTGAGTGCTGCTTGAATTGTAACAATTTAAATTACTACCGGTACTACATTCTTGCAAGTTTTCTCCAAAAAAGGATGCATACTATTGTTTAATACACTAGGGTTATCTATGGAAGCAGGAATTTGGGTTTCGGAGGTTGGTAGGGCATTACATTCGGAAGAAAGCAACTGCGGGGCATCACCAATCACTGCACTATTTACCCCAGAGAGAATCGACCCCCCATCACTAGACACATGCACAGGCTGCTGCTCTTGACTGGGCTGGGCAGATCCCTCCTCTAGACAAGTCTGCGAAGATACGCCGCCACTCCCTGAATGATTCTGGTCTGTCATCAAATTGGATATATCAGCTTTTCTTTGAGGTGATTGGGTAGAAATTTGCTGTTGGTCTGGGATGGTTTTGTCCACTTCTGTTTGCAGATGATCAATAACAGTTGCACCTTTGGTGTTGAAGCTCTCCTGCTGTCTTGAATAAGTTTTAGCAGTATCATCTGCCCACTTGGAGGAAATAATTGTTTGCAGCTTCATTAAAAATTGAGAGTGGGAAAGACCATTCCATAGTTTTCTCTGTGCTTTTGGCTGATTGTAGGACACAATACTGATATTTGCATTTGTATATTTTTGGAATTGAAAAATATTGTTTGCAAAGTGTTCAATGTCCACTCGGTCTCGCACACACCCCATTACAGAGCAGATGAGATGATTTAGGTTTTCCTTTTTAAAAGTTTTACTCAGCTGTTCAAATGCTTCATTATAATCTTCTACTGTAGGTTTCCCATTATAATCTTCCTTCGTTACCAGGCTGAAGATTGTTGCTCCATTTTGTACTGATTGCATGGTCAGTTTAGAGTCAATGTAATCAGACTTCTTACGTCTCTCCATCCTGACAACATAATATAGTTACGGAAAGTAAATAAAAGAAAAGTCTTATAACACTTAAAACATATATTTACGCTTATACTGTTACTCACAAGACGGTAAATATACAAAAACGATGGTAAGTGGTGATCGATTTCGATTGGACACTCCAATCATCATCAGACCCAATAGGCGAAAGTCAATCGATCACCACTTACCATCGTTTTTGTATATTTACCGTCTTGTGAGTAACAGTATAAGCGTAAATATATGTTTTAAGTGTTATAAGACGTTTCTTTGGATGCATTGCACGACGTCCAAGTGCCACGACGTCCAATAATATTTATTCAGTGCCACGACGTCCAAAACATAATTTTTGAGTTGTTGCACGACGTCCAAGTGCCACGACGTCCAAAAGTACAGTAACTGCCAAAAATATAGTCTTTCTACAAGCTTTGGACGTCGTGACACTTGGACGTCGTGAAACAGCGCACTATAGAATTGTAAAAAAGTTACATTTGCGGGAGTGTTGCACGACGTCCAAAGTCGCTGCCAGTTGCACGACGTCCAAGTGCCACGACGTCCAATAAATATTTGACTGTTGCACGACGTCCAATATAGCTCAGCGCTGTTGCACGACGTCCAAGCTCCTTCATGATAACCGGTTACGATGACCGGCTACTTGCCGAATAGTGTTCTCTCGTGTAAAATACTTATGGAACGTTTATTAGTTATATATACATGGGTATATGTTCTTGTTCAGAAATATACATACTATGAATATTTGAACCATTAATTGAATCATCATAAAGTAAAAAAAAAAAACATAAAAAGAAAAAAATAAACAAGGCAACAGTTGGAAAACTATAAGGTTTACATGTTTTGAAAAATGATGACATTTTCTTGACAACCGATCAACTTCATTATGTTTGGAGTAAGCTTTTAAATACTAATTTTTTCAAGACTAGATGAATGTACATTGATTAACATGATCTTTGAAAACTATTTTTTATACCCTCATCTTAATTTTTACTAGTATAAGGAATAGAATGCCTTTTTCGAACTGTTTTTTAGGCTTCAATTAAATGTCTTTATGTAGCAAATATGTTTGTTAATAGTATTCACTTAACATTGACTTAATTTCATTTCAATAAATTTTGTGTTTGTGTTTTGCTACACCACTTATTAAATTGCAACCAATGAGAATCTATATAAATAAAATTGGTGTTTTGTCTGTACATTGCTCAGAATCATTCATTTGTAGGTTATTTTTACGTTTTATACATTAAAGAAGCCGAAACAAGTCTCATCTAAATTTCTGTCTGTCTGTCTTCCTGTAACACTCAAGATGACATTTTACGCAATCTTCTCCAGGAAAACGAGAGTACCTATCAAGATCCAAGTCATTTTAATGTATTCACTGGATTGGCGATAGTGTCTTTAGCCATTAAAATATGGCCTCACTACTTAGTAAATAATATTACGGACTTTAAAAAATGCAGTTTTGTGCGATTTTTGTCAAGTTTTCGTCCAATTTTTATCACATAATGATCTATGAAATAACGAACAGCTGTTCGGATCAAGATTATTTTTTCTCGCTGTCACTGATATGTTTACAAATACCACAACCATTTCCGATCACGTTTTGAAGGCAAAGCCCATTTATCCAAGTGAGATTAAAATCGTTGTCTTACATAACGGATTTAATTAATCGCAAGTGGAATAATATAGTGAAACCGTAAATGAAATTTAATAACATCATCCAGGTTAGGAACCAGAGATTCTTTGTGTATAAAATTGTTCTTGAGTTTTGATAACCTTGAATCAGTGTTGTATAGGGCTGGGAAACTTTTTTTATAAGGTTGTTTTTTTTTTCAAACTGAATAAGTTTACATTAAAAGTTGTTTACGAATAAAGCAATGGGAAATAATTTTGATTGCCGATAACTTTTCACGAGAAAATCCAAAACCAAGAAATCAATAACCTTGGGACTTGATTAACGCATTTAATTTGTCGGACGTAATTCTTAACTGTAAACGTTGGTTTTTGGTACTGGTTTTTTTCCTTAGAACCGTTGGCAGCAGCAAGAATCATTTTTACGTACCAACACATCACTGTAATTTACAAATTAGTTATCGTTGGTGTTGCACCTTATTTATACAGTGGTATTACAGCCTTATTCAATTTAATTGATGCCTTAACTGTATAAGTTTTGCTTTTTCTGTCTGGATTCCAAAATGTTAGTTTATGCTAAGAAAATGATAACTCATTTAAGTAAAACATTTGTTTAGCAAACCATCATGAATTGTTTACGATTTACGTTGTTTATGTATCAATAGTTCGTGGCCTATTTTGGTAATTTTTATTATAGGTTAAATTACCATTACCAATCTAAATTGTCTATAGTACTTCATTTTATAAAGTAAGCCGTCATTTCGACAGCATTTCGGGTCATCTTCGGTCCAAGCAAATATAAATTGTTATGATAAAATTTGATGACATTGACAAAGATTTCAAATTCTAATTTTATATGTACTTTGTTATGCTTAAAACGTAGCAAATTCCCTAATTAAGTTCTGTATTTTTGTGTGTATGTCTGTTGGTAACGCATTTATGTCCTTATTTCTCAGTGTCACGAAAAGGACAAGAGCACCTTGATAATGAAAATGTCAACCCGAATAAAGTGTTAAATGGTAAGGTTGAGGTAGTACTTTAAATGCCTTTAACCATTGTGGGAAGTAACTTTCAACTATAGGCCTTAGGGCTATGCCTCATAGATTTGTTTTGGCTTGAAACTGTCAGATACTGTATTTGCGAAGGTTTATATATAATAGTTTTGCCAGCATATCTGAAAATATGCAAACCAACTGCTTTTCTAAGAATAATATAAGAAGGTTTCAACTGACTACTTTAAGATCCCCGTGCGTAGAACGGGCACACAGCTAGTATCATATAAATAAGTTGCACACAGGGTTCTTTTGTTTCCCCAACTCTAAAATACAACGCACATGAATTGAAAATGTTATAGGTTTAATAGTACTGTAGCGAATCGAATATCAATAAAGTTAACGTATAACAATAAATTTACATATTCCTAGATTATAATTGAATGTGTTTACGAAGGAACACCACAACCTCAAAATTCAACATTACAGTATATTTACTCAAGATTTATTGTTTTCATATAGCACAGTTGATGTTGCCAACTAGCGTGGGAGCGGAAGTCCTGATAAAGGCTGGTTCTCGGAAAAGTAATAAAATAATAAAATTGTAGTTTGAATGAAACATTTTTTTATATTTTGTACAGGATTCATGGGATCCTCAGCATCAAGTACAAACTGCAAAATGTGTGTCGAAGGTCTGATTAGACCTTCCGAGATTTAGACCTTCAGCAACTGATCCGTTTTTTACCTTCCTTTAATTTATTCTTTTTCATGTTGTGCTTCATGTAACATACATAGACTAGAGGGCCGCTCATGCCCTTGACAAATAAATTAACATTTTCGCACTAATACAAATCAATATCGTCATTAGACAAGAATTAAAACATAAAATTTATAAACAAAACCTACCACGGCATATTCTTGAACAAGTATGCCTACAAACCTACGATAAGCATGTTTGTTATTATTATACTTAACCTACAAATGCTATGACTTAGGGCATACCTGTTTTCCTACATAAAACATGCGAACTAATTGCGAGTGCGACGTGAACTTAGAAAAAGACTAGTAAGAATTTACAACTGTGAATTTCTCAGAATTGATTGACAGTTCAGATGAACCTACGGCCACAGACTACGGAAACCTACAGTATTATTGTATTAGTATACTGTATTTGTATTATTGTGTTACTAGCAGAGTACCCGTCCTTCGTACGGGGTTGACATATAAGTATAAATGCTTATTGCAGTTATGGAAGAGGACACGATTTAAAAAAAAAAAAACTGGTCTCTTAATTTATACGGTATCCTATTGTGTAGCACACATCTACCATAGTCCTGATGTTCTTGCACCTAGACCATGGAAAAAGTAAAGTTCTCATTGTGTACCACAACTTTTTTTGCTAGTTGGTTCAAATTAGCTGTGGTCATTAATGCAAACAAACAACATAATAGTGCTGCACCCTGTTTGGCAAGCCTTATAACTTTTTAATGCTGTTTAATATCATAGAACCAACTTGTACAGTTGAAACGGCTGACAAAATTCTTTAATTTTTTTAAATATGAATTCTCATAAGGTTAACATGAGAAAGTCCAGAGCTAGAGCCACTGGGGCGGAGACTGAAAGAATTTTTGAGGTAAGAATATGTTAATCGGGGATGTCATCTATCATCATACCAAAGTTCAACCTTGTCGGTTTAGTATTTTTCGCGTTTGCTTGTCACAAACATCCATCCATCCATCCATACATCCATGGTTTGCACTGTAAACAAAAAGCTATCACAATAGTTCCATACCGACAAATAGGAAAAATAGGAAAATATAAATAAATATGGTAAAAGGGTAATTTTCTAACATATTTTAGTGAAATTATATAATCAGGCAAATGGAAATTCAGTCTACAGATTTGCTGTGGCAGGGGGATTATATTACGGTTTACACAAAAATAAATCAAAACATAAACCTCATAACACTCAGGAAAAGGGCCTAGGTTGATAGGGCAATGATTATAGAATCTTAATTATTTCCTATATCCATGATGAATGATTTCTTTTAAAACGAATTATTCCCACTGTTTCACAGGAAACATTTTTAACCATTGTAGTAACATCATTATAGCTTAAAAAGTTGATAGTTTACATAATATTTAGCACATTTGACGGATACAACTTTTTTGAATTCGTCATATTATAAGTGTATGAAAATTCATATATCTGTGTATCAATATCTACTTATCTCATTTCTGTTCAATGGAAGTTATACAATTTCAATGATACCGGTACTTAAATGGGAAGTCTTACAGCTGTTATAAAACTGTGCATACATTTTATCTTACGAGTAAATTTGCTACCAATTGATATAGTATGACAATTCGTTCTACTGCAGTACTTAGAATTCTACCACTACTCACATTAAAACCAACCATATTTACTTTTGGGCTAGTGATTAATTTATTGTATTAATCATACAATATAGTGAATAGTGTAGGTAGTCATTTATTTATTTCGTTTCTATGACATAGCTCTATTTTGTAGAAATCAATTATGCAATCATAACAACAGAAATACTGCATCATTACATTTTACGGTGACATAGTATTTATTTTACATATAAAAAATTTAAGCTAATGCAATAATTAGTTCAATTAGAACCATTGAATATTGAATAATTTAAACATTAATCGAAGACGAAGCGGTTGACAACTTTCAAACAGTTGACTAGGACTAGTTGCCTTCAATAATTGCAATGCGAACTGTATGCACTGAGGTCGGCAAACAGTGTTCACAGTGTGCAGGCACTTTGGACGTCGTGGCACTTGGACGTCGTGCAACAGTCAAATATTGATTGGACGTCGTGGCACTTGGACGTCGTGCAACTGGCAGAGGCTTTGGACGTGGTGCAAATGATACGTCTTTACAATTATATAGTGCGCTGTTTCACGACGTCCAAGTGCCACGACGTCCAAAGCTTGTAGAAAGACTATATTTTTGGCAGTTACTGTACTTTTGGACGTCGTGACACTTGGACGTCGTGCAACAACTCAAAAATTATGTTTTGGACGTCGTGGCACTAGAAAAATATTATTGGACGTCGTGGCACTTGGACGTCGTGCAACACTCCCGTTTCTTTTATTTACTTTCCGTAAATTTAATAACACGTACAATGCTGATCAAGAAGTTATTTATAATATAGTTTTGTAGTTACTCCACCAGAATACTATGAATTCAATAAAACCTTTCTCTGCCTTTTTATCGATTTCTCCAAAGCATATGACTCGATTAGTAGAAGACGACTCTGGAAGATTATGGAAAAGTATGGAATACCCAAAAAATTAATAAACTTATCAAAATCAAGCATATCAGAATCTAGGTGTAAGGTTAAGATAAATGGCGAAATCTCAGAAAAGTTTGATGTTAGCACAGGCGTAAGACAGGGGGATGGTTTGTCCCCATTGCTATTTAATTTAGCTTTAGAGGAAGCACTACAAGAAGTAAGGCAAACAGAAGCTGGAATTACAATAGGGACCAAAATAAACGTCCTTGCATTTGCAGATGATGTTGCAATTATAGCGGAGAGTAAAGAAGAGTTGAAAATGCTGGTCACAAAACTCTTAAACCATACAAAGAAAGTTGGTTTAAGAATAAATGAAGGGAAAACAAAAATAATGGAGTGTGGGAGAGCAACCCAAATAAACAATGACAACAATATAGAAATAGAAGGGTACAACTTTAAAAAAGTAAACAACTTCACTTATTTGGGAGTAATGCTGACGAATAATAATGAAGAAGATATGGAAATACAACAAAGAATAAATGCAGCACACAGAAGTTTATCAGCATCCCACAAACTATTAAGCTCTCGAATACTATCACACAAAACAAAACTCCGTATATATAAAACCATTATAAGACCAGTTCTTTTATACGGCTCAGAAAATTGGGTGTTAAGTAAAAAAACAGAAAAACGTTTGATAGTATTTGAGAACAAAATATTGAGAAAAATATATGGTCCAACCTTTGAAGATGGAGAGTGGAGGATAAAACACAATGCAGAGTTGAGGCAATTATATATGGACCCAGACATAGTGGCCGAGGTGAGAGGTAGGAGAATGAGATGGGCTGGCCATCTACTAAGGAAAGAGGACGACTCCTTAGTCAAAAACGTCCTTTTGAACAATCCGGAGGGCAGAAGACCACCAGGAAGGCCCAAGTTAAGATGGCGAGACCAGGTTAGAAAAGACCTAAGAAGACTGGGAAGAAGGGAAGATGAGGCAATGGATAGAAAAATCTGGAGGCAGTGTGTTGGCGAGGCAAAGTACCACCTTGGGTACCAAGAGCCACGGCAGTAAGTAAGTAAGTAAGTAAGTTACTCCACCAGACAACACAATGCTGCAGTGTTGCTGCTCTACATCAACACCACTCAACACTATATCAGGCTTGGGACAAGCGTCATCTGACCCAATCACCGTCTCTCCATCCTGACAATACAATACAATATGTAGGCACTTATAAAGCATATTAAAGAAGCTAAGAGCAACTCAATAATTCAACCATTTTCGAGCGTGCTGGTCTAGTGGTAGAGCTTGTGGCTTTGGACCCCGAGGTCCCAGGTTTAAATCCTGCCAACCACTAATGGATTTTATCCATAAGTGATAATGTTCCAACCCTCTAGGACTAACCTGAAGTAATATGTAAAACAGTTCTGGGATAGAACCTAGTGTCCTAGGATGTGAAAGTTGGATACGGGAAGAAAACCACTTTACTACTTTCCAGAAAAAACTTACAGACAATTACCTTTTACCCACCACAAGACCCTTTTACGCTGAAAAAGAATGCATCCAAACATGACTTTATAACAAAGCATATTGTCTATTGTCTATTTTCTAGTAATCTGATTCATTGTAATTTAATAATTTTGTAGGTCATGGATTTACACGATCAAAGTTTATATGATTACGAGGTTCAAATAGTTACATTGTAATGTGAAGGGTTTACCTTCAGGTGGTAGAGCGTGACCCCGGTGCTGAGCAGATTGTCATCAATGCCTATCAGATGAGGCATGTCAGAGTCCAGTACCACTCCAGTGCCAGCCTTACGCAGACCCAACGCCTTCTGCTCTTGTAAGATCTTCTGAGTCTCACGCCACTTCTCCGCCCACTTCTCTGTCAGTACCTTCTCTTGGGCTTCCTTCTTTTGCAAAGTGGCAAGCATCTCTGGAGATTCCACTGACTGCAAACAAGAAATGTTCAAATTTTAAATAAACTGTAACAACTCTAACATTAAATGAACTATCACATTGTTTTGTCTAAACAATAAAAAAGTTTACGACTCTTGAGAATAATAAATCTCCCACAAGAATAAAAAATCTTTCAAAATCTTTGTTGAGAATTAATAAAAGTCATATCCGATCATATCCGGTTGACAAATTATGACGTACAATTAAAGTAGGCCTAGTAGAGTTTCCTTTGCATAGCATACCCTCTATTTGTACTAATTATGGTTTTCTTTTATGTTTGTTGGTTTCTTGTTTTGTTTTGACTACTATACAGTTCTCTGGTAGGTTTCCTACTGTAATTTTCCAACATTGGCTGAGGTTGTGTACTAATCTGTTATGTGTTAGGCATTTTCTAATCTGAAGACAGGACCAGATTCAAGATATTAAAAAGTCATGAACATTTTGTTGTTAACTAATTCTGATGAAAAATGTCTGTAATAGTCTCATAACAAAGTAGTATACCCTCACTTATTTTTATCCTGTTGAATATATTTTACACTTACCATTTCATTGCACAATAGACCCCTCAGTTTTGCAATTTCATCTCGGAGGTCCTTGATTAGTTTTACGTTGGGATCTTCATTGATGGTTGGTTTGTTGATAATGTTTTTGGCTCTGTTTGCGTATCTCAAAGTGCTTAAAGTCTCACTGTAATTGCACTCTGCCGGTGAAATAGCTGTACAAAATTAATAATTTATTTAAATTGTTCAATATAGTACCCTTAAAATACAAATTTGGAGAAATTTGGACATATACAAAATACTTTTTTTAAGTCGAGGCTTAGTAGGGCTGTAAGCAGTGGAGCCACATATGGTGCATGTCTGTGTTTCAGGAAGATTTTAAAAAATCAAAAAATGTTTAAACTCAAACCTATGTTTAAGAAAAAATATCCAAATGAATGTCAGAGTTTATTGTTTTAGTTGTTTAAGTTATTTATTTTTTTTTTAGCACTGTGGCCCTATAGAGAGAATATGGAGGATGTTATAGCTCCTGGTAGATTTCAGTTGCAGAAGCTCAATATCTTAAAATCAATAACTGTTACATTTTTGGGAATTTTTTATATTCATGTTTGCTTTGTGAGATGAGAAAGTAGCAAAAATTGTTTATACAAAAAACTGTGTATATTATGAATATGACAAATAAAGTGAAAGGAATATAAATACCCCCGCCGCAGCAAACCTGTAGAACAAGTGAATCTCCATCTACCTGTCTGGCATTCCACTAAATCATTCCCTTAAAATTGTCAGATTTATTTCCTATTCAAATATCATTAATTTTAATCAGTACTTAGGTTTGCTGCTACAGGGAAGACAATAAGGTGTGGTTTTTATTGAATAGCTTAGTATGAAGTAAAAAAATTCCAAATTTCATAAAAATATGTCTATAGACAAGCATGCTACAACAGTTTATTTAATCTCCATAAGATAAACATGGTAATTTTAAATTTAAACTTCTTGAAATTTTTTCCGTAACCGATAGGGATACAAAAACGCTTCAATATACTAAATCAACTGTTTTTTTTAGCTCTACAAAATGTTTGGGAAAAAATTGCAAAATTTTATATTTTTGGGGTGAAAAATGAAACTGTCATAAACTTTTTATTTTAGAATTATTATTATATATATTTTTAATATGTTTTGAATGGATAGTGATATTTTAACAAGTAATAGCAATTTCTACAACTGTAATTCAATATTTTCATTACTCACCCTAACTTAGAGACCTTTATATTATCAACTAAACTATCAGTTAACTTCTCCTGGCGGTTAAGAAAAACATAATGACTAAAAAAAATTATAAATCTACCATGTTATCTTCATAAAAGAGGTTTTTTTCATTAGGTACCTATGGCAGTGTGACTTCATCAAGTGTGTCTTAGGTTCCAAGATGATACAGCACTTAAGCCGTGAGAACTATAGGGATACAATTTATTTTATTTTTTTGATTTTTGTTATTACAATGGTTTGTGTACTAAAAGAATGATTTCAAAGAGCTCTCAAAATAAATAATTTATAAATAAAAAAACTTTTATAAACAAAACGTTTTTAAACGCCCTAAAAAGTAGAAAATAATTTACAAATAATTTATAAATATGTTGAGAGAGTATAAATACTTGTACGATTTAAAACGAAAAACGTTGGGTGCATGCAATTAATTGATAATAATACATTAGTTCAGTAGGTGAAGGTAATTGTAAACTATCTATTGCATGCACCCCACGTTTTTCGTTTTAAATAGGGATGGACGGGTCCCGAAATTTCGGGAATTTTTCGGGAAAAAAATATTCCCGATTATCGGGACGGGATTACATTTGACTCGGGAATTTTTCGGGACAGGATTTGGTCCGATCGTCGGCGATTTTTCCGCTTCGCGAGTGCCGATAACGCCGTTACTGCGAGCGATAGGTCCGCGAACGCAGGAGACGAAGTGATACCGACGATCGCGCCGTGACCGCGAGTCATGACGACGATCGCGCCATGACCGCGGAGTCATGCTGACGATAACCCCGTGACCGCGGAGTCATACCGACGATCGCGCCGTGACCATGAGTCATACCGACGAGCGCGCCGTGACCGCGAGTCATACCGACGATCATGCCGTGACCGCGAGTCATACCGACGATAACCCCGTGACCGCGGAGTCATACCGACGATCGCGCCGTGACCACGAGTCATACCGACGATCGCGCCGTGATCGCGAGTCATGACAACGATCGCACCGTGACCGCGGAGTCATGCTGCCGATCGAGCCGTGATCGCTAGTCATACCGACGATCGCGCCGTGACCGCGAGTCATACCGACGATCGCGCCGTGATCGCGAATCATGACGACTATCGCGCCGTGACCGCGAGTCATGACGACGATCGCGCCGTGACCGCGAGTCATGACGACGATCGCGCCGTGACCGCGAGTCATACCGACGATCGTGCCGTGACCGCAAGTCATGACGACGATCGCGATGTGACCGCGAGTCATGACGACGATCGCACTGTGACCGCGGAGTCATGCTGACGATCGCGCCGTGACCGCGAGTCATGACGACGATCGCGCCGTGACCGCGAGTCATGACGACGATCGCGCCGTGACCGCAAATCATACCGACGATCGTGCCGTGACCGCGAGTCATGACGACGATCGCGATGTGACCGCGAGTCATGACGACGATCGCACTGTGACCGCGGAGTCATGCTGACGATCGCGCCGTGATCGCGAGTCATGACAACGATCGCGCCATGACCGCGGAGTCATGCTGCCGATCGAGCCGTGATCGCGAGTCATACCGACGGTCGCGCCGTGACCGCGGAGTCATGCTGCCGATCGAGCCGTGATCGCGAGTCATACCGACGACCGCGCCGTGACCGCGAGTCATACCGACGATCGCGCCGTGACCGCGAGTCATACCGACGATCGCGCCGTGACCGCGAGTCATACCGACGATCGTGCCGTGACCGCGAGTCATGACGACGATCGCGATGTGACCGCGAGTCATGACGACGATCGCACTGTGACCGCGAGTCATGACGACGATCGCACTGTGACCGCGGAGTCATGCTGACGATCGAGCCGTGATCGCGAGTCATACCGACGATCATGCCGTGACCGCGAGTCATACCGACGATCGCGCCGTGACCGTGAGTCATACAGACGATCACCCCGTGACCCGCGAGTCACAGGTTACTATAGGTACCTGTAAATTGTTACCCATTTTTTGGTTTTTATAGATCAGTGCCACAAATGGTGAAAATTGATTTCATATGTCTTTTTTTGGTAACTGCAATACAGTACTTTCTTTTTATGCACAGAAAAAAATCCCGTCCCGTCCCGTCCCGAACTAAAAATTCAATCCCGTCCCGAACTAAAAATTCAATCCCGTCCATCCCTAGTTTTAAATCGTACAAGTATTTATAGCCTCTCAACATATTTATAAATTATTTGTAAATTATTTTCTACTTTTTAGGGCGTTTAAAAACGTTTTGTTTATAAAAGTTTTTTTATTTATAAATTATTTTATACTTTTTAGTTTTAATGTGTGTGCATGTTTAATCTATTTCAAGCGTCTATATCAGATTAAGACAGAGGCATGTGGGAAATCTAAGGTTTATTTGAGTTTCTTTGCATATAATTATGTATTAGATTGCATGTATGGCCTACCTACTAACTATAAATATATCAATCTATTTTATTTATTGTTTACTTTATAGAATACTAAATAAATAACAAATGACATTATTAACAAACTCCTTTATATCTGCAATCAGATTGTTTATCTTTATTTTGAAATGTTTGTTTGTATAAAGAATCTCTTGGGAGCAGAACCTGTACCTCTTAACCTCTGCTTTTTGAACTGTCAAATTTAAGTATTTACAGCTGACTTAAATTAGTTGATATATTTACATCCTTTCAAAATGTAAACATGAAAAATTTGGAAGCCCATGGGGCGTAGCCCAAGGGAAATATGAAAATTAAATTATATAATATCGCATTGTCATGTATTTGTGAGCTATGTTTCAAATTTCAAGTCTCTAGCTTATCGGTTACATCGTTTAAAATTGATATCAAAATTTGTAGGAAAGCGAGCTAATAAAAACAAGCCCATGGGGTGTAGCCCGAAAGGAAATATGAAAATTAAATGATATAATATTGCAATGTCATCCATTTGTGAGCTATGTTTCAAATTTCAAGTCTCTAGCTCATCGGGAAGTATCAAAATTTGCAAGAAATCGATTTAATAAAAACAAGCCCATGGGGCTTAGCCCAAGGGAAATATGAAAATTAAATTGTATAATATTGCATTGTCTTCCATTTGTGAGATATGTTTCAAGTTTCAAGTCCCTAGCTCATCGGGAAGTTAGTATAAAATCGGTTGCAAAATTTGTAGCGGACAAGAAAGCGACCTAATAAAAACGTTTTAAAAAATATATTTACCTGCTATCATTATGGTCTTGGAGTTTCCACCCAAACTGTCCTTCAGTAGCCATGTGAGCACAGAGTCTCTGTAAGGTATGAAGGAAGACTTGCGACCACCATCAGGAGTGGACAGTTCTGACAAGGCTGATATGACAGAGCCTAGAGTCACCAGAGACTTGTTGATATGAGCTCCTTCCTTGAGCCGCTGACCTGTCGCCCCCGTCGCATCAGCTCGCTCACTAAACACCATACAACAAAGTCACATGAAACTTGCAGCCACCAGAGACTTGTTGATATGAGCTCCCTCCTTGAGCCACTGACCTGTTGCCCCCGTCGCATCAGCTCGCTCACTAAACACCATACAACAAAGTCACATGAAACTTGCGGCCACCAGAGACTTGTTGATATGAGCTCCTTCCTTGAGCCGCTGACCTGTTGCCCCCGTCGCATCAGCTCCCTCACTAAACACCATACAACAAAGTCACATGAAACTTGCGGCCACCAGAGACTTGTTGATATGAGCTCCCTCCTTGAGCCGCTGACCTGTCGCCCCCGTCGCATCAGCTCGCTCACTAAACACCATACAACAAAGTCACATGAAACTTGCGGCCACCAGAGACTTGTTGATATGAGCTCCTTCCTTGAGCCGCTGACCTGTCGCCCCCGTCGCATCAGCTTGCTCACTAAACACCATACAACAAAGTCATATTAGACTTGCGGCCACCAGAGACTTGTTGATAAGAGCTCCCTCCTTGAGCCGCTGACCTGTCGCCCCCGTCGCATCAGCTCGCTCACTAAACACCATACAACAAAGTCATATTAGACTTGCGGCCACCAGAGACTTGTTGATAAGAGCTCCCTCCTTGAGCCCCTGACCTGTCGCCCCCGTCGCATCAGCTCGCTCACTAAACACCATACAACAAAGTCATATTAGACTTGCGGCCACCAGAGACTTGTTGATAAGAGCTCCCTCCTTGAGCCGCTGACCTGTCGCCCCCGTCGCATCAGCTCGCTCACTAAACACCATACAACAAAGTCATATTAGACTTGCGGCCACCAGAGACTTGTTGATAAGAGCTCCCTCCTTGAGCCCCTGACCTGTCGCCCCCGTCGCATCAGCTCGCTCACTAAACACCATACAACAAAGTCATATTAGACTTGCGGCCACCAGAGACTTGTTGATAAGAGCTCCCTCCTTGAGCCGCTGACCTATCACCCCCGTCGCATCAGCTCGCTCACTGAACACCATACAACAAAGTTACATGAGTCTTGCGGCCATCTGAGACTTATTGATAAGAGCTCCTTCCTTGTTTTAGTGATGCTAATACAGATATTTTTAAAAATACTCATAATGGACTATTACAGCTTATTGGTTGGGGTTGGACAATTTTTTTGAATTTTTTGTTCCTTTAAGAGAGTAGAATAACTGGTAAAAATTAGCGCAATTAGTAGAAACCCACCCTGTATTATATTAACTACAAATTCTGTACAATTTCTACAATATTACTGTTTTGGTTATAAATGTATAACGTGTTACTAAAAGTATTGTAGCAAAAATTGTTATATTTGAACTTATTACTCGGTCATTTAAGGTAATGAAAATAATTATATCAAAAGGGGTTATGACTAATGAGACGCTTCTTCCTGAGTACTTAAAAGTGAACCCATTTTCAACCAACACAAGTAGACGTCTCCATTGTAAAATCTGAAACTTACTTCTGAGTGTTTACCATATCTTGTTTATGTTGACACTGGCTGCTATAGTCAAAGTAATTTTCCTTCTATTGTTTTAGAGTTAATTTTGTGATTTGTGCTTTAGTTTTCGGTTATATAGCGGGGTGCGAGATATTGATATTTTTAGTACGTTTTATTTGGTTAAACAAGGTATTAAATAACTGAGTCTTCTTTATAGGAGCCTCATTTTTATTTACATACAAAATTTAAATATTTTTATTTTGTGTTGTCCAAATGAATGAGATTTGTATTGAGACGACTCACCCACTGAACCGGTAAGCCTGTTTTACCTTCAAAAACAAAATCAAACCTATTCTGACCTAAAACTCATTACCAAGAAGAATACCTTCTTCCTGACTAATATAAAATTAGCTTACCTGCCCGCCAAGTCAACAAGGTGCACTTTAGAGACTGTCTCACTAGGCACATCGTTAGAGAAGCCAGCCTGGACAAACTGTAGGGTGAAGATAGCGTGGCTACGGCTGCTGGTGTCATTCATGTTGGTAGAGGCTGTGGTGCGAATGGCGTTGCCTCTGGCCATCAGTTCCTAGAACACGTAAAACTATAATCTCCTCTGGTTGAATTTTGTTCAGCTATCCTAACATCTTTTGCAGTCACAGCAAAATCGAGAACATGTCCGCGAACACCGTGAAATTGTCAAGACATATGCGGCCATGGCATCATAAACATTGTCTTCCACAATCGTAGCAAAATGCTAACACTCGCGATCGCGGGGATATCGTCAGTTTATTATCGCACACTTTCAGAGACGCTTTCTGTGACCGCGAAAATAAAAGCTCGTCTCAACCCTCGCCACGACCCAAGCTTGACCCGAAAATTATATCCAGCCCGAGCTGACCCCTCAGGCCAACTGTTGGTCCGACCTGAACCAAACATATCAAACCCTTATCATTAGTGTGTCTTAGGTTAAAATAAAAGAGGGGTAGTAATTTTGTCTTATAAAACCGAGAGCCCATGAAACAAAAACCAAAGAAAAACTAACCAATAAAAATTGTAACCAACACATCACTAATAGAAACATCGGCCCTATTGTTGTGCAGGTCCAGCGCTCTTTTGGTCCCAACTGCCTTTTTGGCTATAAAAAGTCAGTGTATATAACAGATATCAGTAATTGACATCAGCACACTCTGTTGGGGCTCAATTAAAATATGTCAATTTTCAGTCTACAACTAGTGATGATCTTAGCATGGGAATGGACCTACCTGA
Source organism: Macrosteles quadrilineatus (assembly GCF_028750875.1). Taxonomy (NCBI): domain Eukaryota; kingdom Metazoa; phylum Arthropoda; class Insecta; order Hemiptera; family Cicadellidae; genus Macrosteles; species Macrosteles quadrilineatus. The sequence goes on from NW_026542608.1 coordinate 477,222, forward strand.
ATGTGTGAGTACTCTGACACTAGATGGCGTGAAAGGTCGCTGACGTACGGCCCAGTCCTAGGATGTTCTCTCACTCTCAGGTTGTGGCCAGATGAGTTGACCCTCAACAGATCTTTGACTCTCTCATTGTATATTTCCAGGTAGCTGACTTCTGTTCTGTAGCTGGCACCAGTGGCCATGTGTCGGAACAAGGACTCACAAATCCGAGGAATCAATCCTTGGTTGTCCTGAGAAATGTCAACAACTAATTAGGCTTTGCCAATATTTTTATTAGTAATAAAGCTTAACCTATACTATTATAAAGAAGAGCTGTGTGTGTGTGAGTAGCGCCATAGATAAAACATACTCCCCCAAGTAGATTTCTCATCCTTATAGAACATTTTATTCATGTTGAAGCCTTCCGGAATTGGTAATCAATTATAACAGGTTACGTACCTTGACGTCCACAATTCCTCTGTCAAACTTCTGTTGACTAGTTTCGACTACTGAGAAGTCATTTTCGAAACAGAACGTTAAAATATTTCAGTCATTGAATGTCGTCAAATCTTCTTAAATACATTGAACACAAACACACCACGAATGGTCGACGATGACTGTTTACCCCACTCCATTCCGTTTATCAGCTGTGCCTCCAGGACTCATGTTGCCAACATAATTGTTACCAAAGTAATCTTAAACTGTATTGAATAATTTATTTGAGCCATAATTAAGTTTTTCATTAAGTATGTTGTACGGGTCTGATTTAGTGGCTTTATATATCTCAAATTCTTCGAGTGTGTCTAGCATGAAGCCTTTCTTACAAACTTGTAGAATTTCTGCATTCTCATTAAAGCTATCAACAGTATGGTTTGAATTTAACAAATGTTCAGCAAATATGGATTTTTGTTCTGTATGTTTTGGTTTAGGCAAATGTTGGGAAAAACGTTTCTTAAATGATCTGCCGGTCTGACCTATGTAATAGTTTGGGCAGTCTGAACATTTAATTTTATATGTACCAGTAGCTAATTCATTAGGTTTATTGTTGTTCGGCAGTCTTTTATTTAGTTTCGCCCCAAGTTTGTTTGATGTTCTATAGGCCAGGGTTCAATTCTTTCCAGAGACAAAACGTTTGTTAGCTGTTGAAGTATTGTTAGAAGAGGGTTTTCGGCTTTGTTTATTAACCATCCTAACGACAATGGAACTTCAATAACCATTTGCGACAGCGATATATTTGATTATATTTATTTCTTTTTGGTAATCCTCGTCGGATAGTGGCATAGATAGTAGACAATGAACCATACTGTTATAAGCAGCCATTTTGTGGGTTTCAGGGTGGTATGAAGTATAGTAGATAGTATGGTCGGTTGCTGTAGGCTTTCTGTAAATATTGTAGTGGAGTTTGCCAAAAAGTAAATGTAAACTGAAAACGAATTTACTTTACAACTGAATTAATCGTAGCAAAACTGAAAATATTTACAGGCTTATATGTTTTATTTTTTTAACCTTATGAACAAATCAAACACCTCAAGCCATGCTCGGTCCCCTGGTACAATAGATAGATATATTTTTTGTTTTACATTAATAAAACAAAACAATCATTTTTTTCACACTACAGTACACTTAGATGAAAGATTTGTTTTACTTAACAATTGACTTTGAATATTGATATTTTAGAAAAATAAATTAACTTATAGGCTAAGTAAGCGTATCTTTTAAACATAAAATCATATAGGCCTACATACAATATTTTCATAGGTGCACCACTTTTGTATTATCTCAGGTAGCCTAAATAAGTGTTCACTGCCTGAGTTAACAAAAATCAAACGTTCAATGAGAAAAGTGGTACAGTTGAATTTTGTTTCTAAATTAAATGGAGGATGTGAAACCATTTTTTATGGGATTTTCAAAGAACCATCATTGTTCCTTCCGCATCCTGACCCGCTGCAAGGCACAGGTAAAGCAGGTAGTACAAAATTAAAAATTCTTGTTTTAATGGTATATTTTTTAACGTTTTGAATCTAATTATTTGGGATTAGTTTTTATAAGAAAATTTGAATACTACAATAATTGGTACAGAGGAACACCTTAAAGAACAGGGAACTAGTGAAAATTAAATAATTAAAAAACTCAAATTATATTGGTGCTAGGAAATTTAAAAGCCACACGTGGTAGCTAAAGAGCAGGCGAGAAAGTGATTTGTTGTGTTACCATTGTAAAGGATGGCGAGGAAGTAGGGTCAGAAAAGGTAATAACCTAAACTGGGCTATGTGATTAATTATTCTTAATGTTTAAAACTAGTAAAATACTAGTTGTTTCCAGTTAATAATATTTACTATATTTAAATATCGTTAAAACATATATTATTATTATTTCGTCACAAAGTTCATTCTTTGGTGAAAGTATTGCATGATTTTTTGTCCTTTTTAAAGCATCTTCAGAGAATCCTTAACTGAAGATTTTGTCAATAATATTTTAATTCACAATACATTGGGGCGGAAGACGTATCACCAAAGATACCACCAAGCACCGTAGACTCACCAAGACACCAAGATCATTATGGTAGCTCTCTTGGCCATTATCTATTCATAAAAGATATTTAGCAAATATTGATTCGCTTGGATTGGCTCTCATGTTTTTTGCAAGTAAAATCTGTTTATACATTGGCCATAAAGGTGATCTAATTATTGAATTTTCTACTATTGCACAGCAACTCGTGACAGGTACTATGGGAGCACATTGCCGAAAATCACCTCCCAAAACAATCACCTTTCCACCAAAAGGCTTTTCTTGGTCTTCTCTTCTGGCAATATCTCGCAGTAATCTTTCTACAGACGATAAAGCTTACTTAATAGACATATGAGCTTCATCCCATAATATTTCTTTACAATTCCTGATATAAATCTCCCTAACACTCTGAATGCAACTGCACAAATAAACTATCCAATTTCATCAGTCATCCTTGTATTGGAAAGTTAACTGATAAATAAACAGAGAAAGTAAATAAATATTTAAATGACATAATAAGGGAAAGAGGTTATTTTTATAAAGACAGATGTTTTTTTTTTTAGAAATGAATCATATGTTTGATAAACTTAACTAAATTTTCACCTATATTTAAAAATACATGGCAACTTTAAAGTCCAATGGGGCAAAGCACATTGAACTGAGCGTGACAAAAATTATTCCATGACTTCTGCAGATAACTCCCTTTAATTTGACACATCAATCATCAAAATCGGTTAATAAATAAAAGAGGTTTGCTGTGCACAAGAAATTCCTTACGGAATTAGTATAATAGATTTTGAGTTTAATTTAGACACAATCTTTCTTTTAGGAATAATGATCTTCAGACTCAATCAAGAGCTTTTGTGACTTGGAAAATATGTCATTTAGGCCTATACCAAAAACAAAAATATCTTTTCCAATTTGGTTTTAAACCTAAATTATCCTTAAAACTTTACTAAACACCAATTCACACAATCATAACCCTAAATAGTTCCTTAGAAATGTTATAAATATTGTAACAGTTAGTCAAGGGGATTTCCATTCAAAAGGCCAAACAAACATTTTGTTATCATTAGTTTGAATTTTAAATATATAAACAAGAATTCTAGGTCACTAGTTAAGGCCAAAGCAGGTTTACATCAAGGTTATGATGATAATAGAGGGTCTGGAAGTGAAACCAGTTTGGGTGACATCAGCATAGTTGGCTGACCTCACCAATAGCTGACTGACCCGGTAAAACCCGCTATCTGGACTGGTAATGAAGAGTGGAAGGATACTACAATACCATAGTGCATGTTTGTAGTACAATGATTAGTAGGCCTATATCTAGAAATCATGTTTTATCAATTAAGTGAAAATACCAACAACTATGCACACGCTCAGCAGCAGCACACAAAATTATTGCAATATAGGAGTTCATTACAATTTAAATTTAACATATATTACAATGTTCAGATGGTATTGTCAAATTATAAATTACAAACGTTAATTTTGTAAAACATTTCCTTCAGAAGGCTTTACAAAAAAAAAATTAAAGGTGTTATTGGGTCATAGTTATGAATAGTTAAGAACCACAATCCTTACATAAATCGTTATTACAGTATTCGCTACAAGTTAATTACAAGTAGCCCTATCTATTTTTTAAAGTTTCAATTTAATAGATTTGTTGACAGTAAGCTTTGTTAAAGCATCCTGTTATGTTTAGAAATTGCAATAAAATATATTCTGGCACAAGTGTAGCTTGCTTGCCACACTCTATTAATGATGATTCATAAAACTTTTATCCATGAACACACACACATGATGACTAATCAGTTAAACACACCTTAAGAGATAAAATGCTAATATTATGTTGGAAAAAATTTGTTAATTAATCATTCCGTTATCTTTGGAGTTTAATTGATTAGTTGCAATTAAATCAACGCTATCCAATTATTTTGAATACCATAAAAATTATAAAACAATGAAAACCAATGTAAGTGTTACCTTGATCTTCTCCACTGCTAAGGCAACACATTCTTTAACTATTGACTTAATGATTAACCTTAAATGGAACTCTTTTTGGGGCTTCCAAAAGGTGATCTAGGCGATATAAAACTTAAAATTATTACAAATTAAATTAGGGTTTCTGTATGATATTTGAAATATTAAAATATTATGTTTGAAAACTATTTATTTGTGAGAACATCTTGGAAGTTTTTTTGCTTGAGAGGAATACTGTTTGTTACCGGTACTCACAGGGGATCCAGTCATTGTGAAAGTTTTCCCACTGCCAGTCTGTCCATAAGCGAACACACAGGCATTGTAGCCCTCAAACGCTGCATCCACCACATCCTTGCCTAGGTCTCTAAACACCTGCAACACAGTAGTTAAAACTCATTGAAACTAAAAAACTGATGACAGTGACGTCAAACAATACGAACGTACGTATAAGAAAACATATAAATAACTTCTTAATTATTTGGGTAGTAAAACCGTACCAGTCTTTAAGTTAATAGAAATATTTTCTTTATAAATATGTAAGGAAAATAGTTACTATTTCTATTTAGTTCATTAATTTCTAACGTAATTATTCCTTATGAAAGCCAATATAAACACAAATGATAACAATAAATAAATAATGAATAATAAATCTTTATTTCTCCACAAGTAATAGGGCTACAATATATTTAAAATATAATTAATAGGGTCTAAAACACAAATTATTGCTAAGTTAACAATGTATAGTTATGAAAACTTATATCACTTTTTGTTAATTAACAAAAACAATTTGCTTTAAACTTGTGAAAAATTATACACACCCAAGAGAAGAACTAAACTTTTGTGTGGGCGGGGTCTCAATTAAAGCTTACAACAACCAAACTCCTCTGAAAAGGATATCAAAATGAATTATGAATTTGACCTGCAGTCTAATGATTGTTGTGGAAAAGACTAAAAAGAAAAGCATTATTTTTAATATCTTGGCATAAGAATAACAATATCTAGGAAGAAAAAAGAAATATATATTTTCTTGTAATCATTTTCCATGAAATAATGTAGGCTAAAAGAATAGAAAAGAGGAACTTACTTTCCTCTTGCTCTTAATTTACTTTTCCTGGCTCCACACTATAGTATTTCTAAATTTTTTCACAAGTGTGCTTATAGTTGTTTACAATTTATTTTTACATTAGTCAATCATATTTTTAACGAATAAACAATACAAACAGAAATAGTCATTGACTGTTATGCCTTATGATGAAATGTATTGTTCATAACTCATATCAAAATGGGAGCCTACCAGTAGACCGACAAGATACTTGGTCGTCTGGCCACTAGACCGTCTTTTTTAATTAAATAGATAAATACTGAAAACCAGTACGTCGACAAGTTATTTCATCGTCATTCCAGTTGACCGGCCTGTAAAACTAAATTATTATATACGAGAAACCAACTTGTCGTCAATCGACCCGACCGACTTACCACTTGCTCGTCTTTTAGGTGGGGATAGGGGACAGAGTGGGAGGAGCTAACCGGGGATTACCCAGGAGTTTGAGGCGCTTCTCGTGGTTGAACCACGTCGCTCGAGGCTAGAAGCCAGTCTTGCCAACTGAAAGTAGCCTAGCTCCGTCGAACACTACACACTCGGCGTGTTTATACAGTCTGGAGTTTAGTTGACGTTGGCGCGCAATTCTAATGGATAGTTTCGTCGTTTCTATAGCAACCGTGACGTGACCTCGTTCTCGCGCATTCCTCTGCCTTTGTATTATTTAATCTGCTTTGAAAGATAAGACTCGCTTATGTGCATTGACTATTGAATCAAATAACAATATCATTAGGGGGTTTTGATCGTTTGTTTTGGATAAAACTACGTACCGTATATTGTAGAATTACATTTGTAGTGTGGTAATATGGTGTATATATATATATATATATATATATATATATTTATAATTAATACGCTACATGAAACTTTGTCGGTTGAACTCCTCCGCCATTTCTTAACCGATTTTATCCATTGACATCTCATTGGAAAGAGCGTGTCGCGTAGATTTGCCAACTGGCCTTACATTTTTTACAAAGTCCCTTGGGTTCTGCCCCAGTGGCTTTGAAAGTTCCCATGTTATCCTTATGAAGAACATAATTGTTTACATTTTGATCAGCTGTATAATTTAATTGCTGTTATTTATTTTTCGATTCAATGAAACGCATTGAGTAAATTTATTTTCACCACACTATCATGTTTTTGGCTGTATTACATACGTTAATTGGTGGCCGAAAGTTACGTTTTGCTGGCGATGCCAGCTGTCCATAATTTGGGGACCGAGCAGGTTTTTACAGGCCGGGGCCGCAAAATCAGCTGTCCGCTTACTTACTTAAAACATGAATGCATTTTAAATACATAATCAAAATCCATAGCATTGCAATATAGAATTGTGTTATTGTCACCGTTGCCTAGCAACTATTTATTTATATTTTTGCTGATTCCTCAAATTATTTCTTAACCTTAATGTTTTAGTTGTGTTGACGATCAGTGTACATTATTATATTTTTATAGTGGTGAATAGTGGTAATAGGGTATAGTGTGGTGAAAAATAGCGTTCGTACCACGGACCGAAATGGTTTTGCGGCTCTCGATCGATTTAAGTTCTCGACTTCGTCTCGAACTTAAAAGCTATCTCGAGCCGGCAAAACCTCATTTTCGGCCCTAGGTACGAAATATACTATTTCACCACACTATGATGTTTTTGGTTGTATTACATACGTTAATTGGTGGCTGAAAGTTACGTTTTGCTGGCCATGCCAGCTGTCGCCAATTTGGGGACCGAGCAGGTTTTTACAGGCCGGGGCTGCAAAATCAGCTGTCCGCTTACTTACTTAGAACATGAATGCGTTTTAAATACACAATCAAAATCCATAGCATTGCAATATAGAATTGTGTTATTGTCACCGTTGCCTAGCAACTATTTATTTATATTTTTGCTGATTCCTCAAATTATTTCTTAACCTTAATGTTTTAGTTGTGTTGACGATCAGTGTACATTATTATATTTTTATAGTGGTGAATAGTGGTAATAGGGTATAGTGTGGTGAAAAATAGCGTTCGTACCACGGACCGAAATGGTTTTGCAGCTCTCGATCGATTTAAGTTCTCGACTTCGTCTCGAACTTAAAAACTATCTCTCATTTTCGGCCCTTGGTACGAAATATACTATTACTATTTGAGTTTGTGTAAACATAACCCCCAAAACGAAAATGGACCGTGTTAGTATGGTTGTATCTTGAATTTATATATTTATCGTTGCTTTGTGTCGCTATGACGGATCGTGTTAGCATGATTGTAACTTAAATTTGTGCATTTATCGTTGTTTTGTGTAGCTATAATTTGTTTATTTGTTGTTTTTTTCTTTTAAATGCCTCCGACGCGACGACAACGAAACATAGAAAGGAGGCGTACACGTCAGCACCTGACCCTGGACAATCTCAACTTTAGGTTACGAATGCGAGCTAACACTACCCCTAAAAGACTTTTCGTTCTCAATTTGACCCTCTATCAATGACATGTGTTGCCTGTACAGCGAGGCATTTTGAGAAGGAGAAAACCAGCCGGAATGCTTTAGGTTTATCAATAACGAAGATCAGGGATTTAGGTAATCAGGGTCTGAGTTACACAATGGTAATATTTGAGTTGACTCTTTTTAAACTCTTTTTAAACTTTGAGTTAAACTTTTTTAAATATGACTGGTATTGGTTTTGAAATAACCCCTGTAATACTTTGAAATTGCTTGAATTTGAGCAACATGTACACTAGTATATATATAGGACCTGTGTATAATTTTGGGTAATATGGAGGTCAATTTACCTTGTGTAGGCCTATACCAAAAAAGTTTAATATCTTTAATTAATCCAAACGATTCATAGTAGCCAACAGGCACAAAGTATTGTAATTATGCAAGATGTTGTAAATTTCAAACATATGTAACAGTTAAGTTTACTGCAACAGTAGTTCGTTAGGATTGCCTATTTAAGTAAGTTGTTATTAGGTGTATAAGTCGTTCATCAAGCGTCATGAGAAACGAAATCTGTTATAGAAGTGAAAAAATACAGTTAATCAAATGGTGCTGTATATAAAATATCTGCAAATAAAATAGTCCAGGAATTTTAGGGATTTAAATGCTATTCGACCTAACAAATTCGAACTACCTAGAAATTTTGCACAGCTGTTAAGTAAGCCATGTTCTTGAAAATGTCAAAAGTCCCCGGAAATCCCTGCTGTGCTTCAGCCGCCATCTTGGAAAATGGCGGCCAATTTTCACTTTTTTGACAATATTTCCCAAACTATTGGTATTAGAGAATTTTTGTAAATACAAAAGTTAAAGAACGTCTAAAAATACACAATTTTTATATTACAAGGTTTGCTCTATCTCTAACGGCTATTGAGATAAATAATAAAAATAGTTTTAAATTTAAAATTCCCATTTTATTCTTATGAAGGAAAAGAAAATTGTTGCAGTTTGCTTATTTATGGATATATTTTTATCAAACTTGGCAAACTTATTTATTTTATACTAAGCTAATGATATTTAACATAATTACACACTTTATAACCCTTCCAATAGCAGTAAACGTAGTACTTGTTAAATTTAAAGTTATTTAAATAGGGATTCTATCTTTCATTTTTAGGTATTATTTTAATAAAAATCCAGGCAGGCAAATGGAAATTCATTTTTAGACACGATTGTTAATTTTTCCTTATTAGTATTAAAGAGAAATGGAAAATGGTTTGGAAAGAAATTGCTAAATTTTATGATTTTTTATATTTTAATAACAGTAGGTTTAACTAGTACCTAGGTTTGCTGCTACAAGGAAACTAATAAAGTGTGTTTTTGAATAAAATATTGATAGCTTAGTACAAAATAAATAAATTTGCCAAGTTTGATAAAAATATATCCATAAATAAGCAAACTGCAACAATTTTCTTTTCCTTCATAAGAATAACATGGGAATTTTAAATGTAAAACTATTTTTATTATTTATCTCAATAGCCGTTAGAGATAGAGCAAACCTTGTAAAATAAAAATTGTGTATTTTTAGACTTTCTTTAACTTTTGTATTTACAAAAATTCTCTAATACCAATAGTTTGGGAAATATTGTCAAAAAACGAAAACTGGCCGCCATTTTCCAAGATGGCGGCTGAAGCACAGCAGGGATTTCCGGGGACTTTTGACATTTTCAAGAACATGGCTTACTTAACAGCTGTGCAAAATTTCTAGGTAGTTCGAATTTGTTAGGTCCATTTTCCTAATATTCTTCCACTAAAATTAGAGTTTTGTCTGTACACTGTTCAGAATGACATATTTTCTGTTGTTTTTGCGTTTATACATTAAAAAACTTTTAATGTTTTTTCTCAATTTCTGTCTGTCTGTCCGTCACGGCCCAGAAGATATTTTACGTAGTGTTTGCATGTAAAGATGAACAAGAGGTCTTCTCCTGAAATACGAATACAAAATACGATAGGCATTTAAATAGTCTTTTTGTATTCACTGAATTGGCGAGAGTGTATTTAGCCAAATATGCATCGCTAAATATGAAATAACCTGCTACCTCGAGTAAGCTCTCCTGGTACTTGTGTTGTAATCAAACATTGTCACATTTTTACACTACTACAACAGAAACAAATGACCTTTAACTTGTCAGATAATGAACATCAACATCAAGTGAAGACAATATTTTGACACTTGAGATGATATATCAATCACTAAACAAACATTCTCCCTTCCTACCCATCAGTGCTTGGTGTGTTTATAATGGCCGTCACTGCCCTTCCACAGACAGGACCACTGCATTCCAAAGCAGCTGACTGGACTTTCTCTTTCCTCACCCCTGAATAAAATAAAAAAAATACCAAACCCTTCAAATATTTAAGTTGACGGGAGCGGGACCTACCACTTCTAAAGAACGCCACCGTGTCTGTCATCCCTATTCTCTTACTTAAGAACACCCCTAAAAACCTTCACCGAATAGGTAAGGTACTAAAATAACGAGGAACTTATATAAATCAGTTTTAATTTACAATTCTCTGGACGTACATCACTGTGAGAACAAAAGTCTTGGGGAAAGTCCACGGGTGCGGGACTTGCCACTAGGGCGGTCAATATCTTCAAAAGAACGCCACCGCGTCTGCTTTCCCTAACTTAACAACACCCTTATAAGCCCTAAATAAATAGAGACTATCATAAATATGACAAGCACCTTTTACAACTTCTTTCCATTTCCAATCAACCTGACCTGTCCTTCATCGGCGTGAGAACGAAAGTATTGGGGAAGTCCAGAGAAGCCTAGTACTGCGTAGATGAAAGAGAAGCCGCGTTGGATGACCTTGCCACCCCTTCGCATACCTTCATCAGCAATATCTCATAGTGAGTTTTTACAACGCAATTTTTGTTGTCAATTTGTCTGATCTGAACAATTTAAATATTTCAAAATTAACTAAGCGAATAGCTGATTATAATTGATTATTTTTATTGGCATTTGTGTAGCCACAATATCCGGATTGAGCGTAGTACACGAACATCAACCAGGACGTGTTTGATTGATGCGAGCGAGCTCATCTTGAAAATGAAAGAGCATTTGACATTAAACCACAATAGGACCACATGGTATATTGGATTAAAATTTGCACTGGTTATCAGTGTTCGTTGACTTTGGAAATAAGTCAAACGTCACAGTGTCTAATGCTATTCAGCAAACATTCCACATAATTAGTTCCACTATTCGATCAACTTGAAATGCTTACATTTCTTAATAACGCTGCCATTGATTTTTATCGTATTAGCTTATCTAATGGCATAGTAAATACAACCCAAGGCTTCACCTGCGGTGAAGCTGCCATGAATATTTTACAGTACATAAGAAATAAACAGAGTATTACAATCATGACAATAATCATCCGTAGTGGAGTGGCTTAGCCAAAAATGACAAAAGTAAGATATTATCATCATTGTGTCACGCACAGTTTAAATAGACTCAGTTTAAATTTCGATCATAGTAAGTTGTAATAAACATTATGAATCGGCATATTTTGGGGTAGGAGTTAAGAATTTTATATTTGAATTTCAACGCAAAAAATCTTTTAAAATCAATATTTGATTTTCTCCGTAATTTTCTCTCTACAGCTTAAACCATACATTTTCGAAACTTTGAAAATACCAAAATCGTATTCCTCACCTACTAAAACATACATTTCGACATACGGATCAATATATTTGTACAATCCGTTCCTTAATAAAAACCTATATATTTTCATAATCGTCGCGCGAAATATAAGAATTTGTATTGACCTTATGGCTACATTATCGATCATAGTTGTAATAAACATTATGAATCGGCATATTTTGGGGTAGGAGTTAAGAATTTTATATTTGAATTTCAACACAAAAAATCTTTTAAAATCAATATTTGATTTTCCCCGTAATTTTCTCTCTACAGCTTAAACCATACATTTTCGAAAGTTTAAAAATACCATAATCGGATTCCTCACCTATTAAAACATGCATTTTGACATACGGATCAATATATTTGTACAATCCGTTCCTTAATAAAAACCTATATATTGTCATAATCGTCGCGCGAAATATAAGAATTTGTATCGACCTTATGGCTACATTTTCGATCATAGTTGTAATAAACATTATGAATCGGCATATTTTGGGGTAGGAGTTAAGAATTTTATATTTGAATTTCAACACAAAAAAATCTTTTAAAACCAATATTTGATTTTCTCCGTAATTTTCTCTCTACAGCTTAAACCATACATTTTCGAAACTTTGAAAATACCATAATCGGATTCCTCACCTATTAAAACATGCATTTTGACATACGGATCAATATATTTGTACAATCCGTTCCTTAATAAAAACCTATATATTGTCATAATCGTCGCGCGAAATATAAGAATTTGTATCGACCTTATGGCTACATTTTCGATCATAGTTGTAATAAACATTATGAATCGGCATATTTTGGGGTAGGAGTTAAGAATTTTATATTTGAATTTCAACACAAAAAAATCTTTTAAAACCAATATTTGATTTTCTCCGTAATTTTCTCTCTACAGCTTAAACCATACATTTTCGAAACTTTGAAAATACCAAAATCGTATTCCCCACCTACTAAAACATACATTTCGACATACGGATCAATATATTTGTACAATCCGTTCCTTAATAAAAACCTATATATTTTCATATTCGTCGCGCGAAATATAAGAATTTGTATCTTCCTTATGGCTACATTATCGATCATAGTTGTAATAAACATTATGAATCGGTATATTTTGGGGTAGGAGTTAAGAACTTTATTTTAGAATTTCAACACAAAAAATCGTTTCAATTATATATTTGATTTTCACCGTAATTTTATCTCTACAGCCTAAACCATACATTTTCGAAAGTTTAAAAATACCATAATCGGATTCCTCACCTATTAAAACATACATTTTGACATACGGATCATGGTATGTCCGATTCGTGGTTTAATTCGATTCGTTACAAATTATTCAATTGAAATGCAATCAAAAACTACTTTCGGCCAGATATTTGGTTGGAATGTGGAATATCTTAGCTATTGTATAAAATTATAGCTTAACTAGTGTACATGTTGCTCGAAATCGAGCAATTGCAAAGAAGTACAGGAGTTACATATAAACAAATGACTTGTTAAAAAACTAATAACAGTCATAATTTCCGATGATTTTAAAAGAGTCAACTAAAAGATTATTAACTAATGGAAATACTCACAATTTACATAACAGTCCTATTCCAGTTTAAAGGGTTATTTTTTAACTATCAAACTGCCCATGGACGGGAAATGGTAAGCTTACAATTTAAGTCAAAATAAAAAGTCTGTCAGCTTTTATAATGTACTGTACCTAAGTTATTTAGCCAATTTGTAGACAATAAGGTGTAGGCTACAAACTCTACAGAACTCTCATGCTTCCATGGGGAGCAATTAATTATTAATACGAGAGGTCGTCCAGTGGTCGAAACTCGACCAAAAATATGTAATGTACTCACTTCTCTATTTTCACCTCACACTGTAAATAAAACATGTGATTGGAGTTTCTTCCATTTGTTTTGATTTCCTGTTTATATTTCGTTGTTATTTCGTCACCAGCATGGCAACGCATAAGATCCATGTTAATTTTTTCAAATCTTTAAACTCATTTTTTGTGCTTATCTTTGAGCCTATTTAAATTTATAAAGGGATTCTGCACACCTACAGGAAAATAGCTTTCTAACGGTATGCGTAGATTTTCCCTACGATGCACACGAGCTGAGAAAAAAGGTTTTAAAGAAACATGCTTGCCTATTAATATATAGATAGAAGATAGATTTAATTCCTGACAACAGCTGGAGTTTCAAAACAATGTTTGTTTCCCGTGTTAATCTTATGGAGAAATACGAAACTTTAAAGGGTCCCAGGGCCTCACTCTCTAATTATTTACCTAAAAAGAAAGTTTCCTGCACAACTTCACGTTACGCTCTTTCCAATGACACCAAAAACATGTCAATCGGTTCAGTAGTTTCGGAGGAATAATTGTCACAAAAATCCTTCTTGCGTATTAAATAAGTACTAGTTAACCGCCCGTGCTCCGCCACGGGAATATTGTCAGCAATATAAGAAATAATAATTAACAAATACTGTTTATCTTTGTATTTTATTTAGGGGTTGTTTAATTTTTTACACGAAAAAGAACTGATAGTTTGCCTGTATAAACTATTTTATGTTAATCAAACCGATATATTATTTTAACCAAATGAATGTTTTATATTAATTCTAGTTTCATTTGAGAAATAAATAGTATACGAACTGGGCAATGCTGATAACCTAATAAGCAGCTATTTATGATATTTAGATAATTTGTTCAAGTATAGTCCTATATTCGTCGTTTTTTTTTCATTACATTTGTTGTATGGAATAAAGATAGTCACTTAGCCTACATGTAAATCACGCATCAGCAGTTGGTCGCATTACACGAATCTTTGACCCATACTGTGAGTTAAAGCTGTGTTTACGTCGTATATATAAATTTGATCATACTTTGTTCAATGTTAGAGGGTATTAACGGTCCAATTTGATGGAAAAGGAGTCGTGGATTTTAAAACTATGTAGACTACCACTACCAGAAAGATGTTGATTCAAGTGAGACTTAGAACTGGCCATTTCAAATGCAGATTTGTATTATATTTTACTCAAATAGTTTTTTGTCTTTTTTGACCCTTAATACTTTTTTTATAGTCGCTGTTGATAAGATTTTCCATAAACTCGAAATGTTAATAAGGAGTTCATTTTACCTTACCCTTGTGACAACATAAGGAAAAAAATATTTGTGTCCCAGTTAGTCTGTTCTGACTCCAAATTCATAGATTTGCAGTACTGACAAATCCAATCTAACGACCCCGATAAAAAAATTGGTATTTTTTAGAAGGGACTTCCAGAGCACATTTAACACCATCACTGCTCTTTACCTTTTAAGTTCGATGGTTCTCTACATGTTTTTTTTTCGTTCTGTATGTCTCTTTACGCCAGGTTAATGATTACCTTTTCTTTTTCTTTGTGTACTTTTCACATCCTGGGGTTAATGATAAAGTTTTATAACGCTATAATGACCCGAGTCAACATTGCCATTAAACATCAAGTCAGATACTTCTTCGCCAGAACCGAAATCGTAAGTCACAGTTTCTCAAGCAACTTCCCTGTGTAGGCCTACTCGGAAAATATAGTTAGGGTATAGGCCTAGTTCACTGATAAATTGTAGTTCCAAATATCCCCGCGTACTCGCCATCTCGAGAAGGTAAAATTTGGACGTCGAACACCTATCTTGAGTAAGATTAATCACTTACGGTAAAATGTTTGTATTTTTACCAATCATTAGCAATTATCTGTACAACTTGCAAGCGGATTTCCCTATGATTGTTCTAGTGGCTATAGAGAATAAATTATATTGATCAAAACAATAAGTTTCCGTTCCCTAATAGGGGTATTATTTCACATTCCATACTCAAACTTAAACTCAATTACCACTTTCCTTCAGATCATTTTGCAGGAAAACTAAAACATTTTTGTGTCCCAGTTAGTCTGTTCTGACTCAAAATTCATAGATTTGCAGTACTGACAAATCCAATCTAACGACCCCAATTCAAAAGAGTAGGTATTTTTTTTTGTGGGGACTTCCAGAGCACATTTAACACCAACACCGCTCTTTACCTTTTCAGTTCGATGGTTCTCTAATTTTTTTTCGTTCGGTATGTCTCTTTACGCCCGGTTAATCATTACCTTTTCTTTTTCTTTTTGTACTTTTCACACCCTGGGGTTAATGATTAAGTTTTATAACGCTATAATGACCCGAGTCAACATTGCCATTAAACATCAAGTCAGATACATCTTCGCCAGAACCGAAATCGTAAGTCACAGTTTCTCAAGCAACTTCCCTGTGTACTTGAAAAAAAAAATGCACTGATATATTGTAGTTCCACGTATCCCAGCGTACTCGCCATCTCGAGAAGGTAAAGTTTGGTACCACTGAACGTCTAACACTGATCTTGAGTAAGATTCGTCACCTACTATAAAATGTTTGTATGTTTCCCACTCATTAACAATTATATGTACAACTTGCAAGCGGATTTCCCCATAATTATTCTGGTGGCCGTAGAGAATAAATTATATTGATCAAAACAATAAGTTTCCGTTCCCTACTATGGGTATTATTTCACATTCCATACTCAAACTTAAACTCATTTACCACTTCCCTTCAGATCACTTTGCAGGAAAACTAAAACATTTCAAAAATAAGTTAACAAATACACTTTCCTTGATCAAAATCGTGTGTTTATAAACAGAAACTCCAAGTTTAATAATTGCATACTGAAAGTGAGGTTATAATTATAAAAATAATAACAAATGTTTGACAAACATTAAACAGCTGACGAATAATTTATAAACTGTGTATTATATTCTTCAATAAGAATTGTATTGACTCGACCTTTAAAGGGCTGTAGATCGTAGCCCTTAGAAAAACCGTAAATTCTAAGGAAGTTCGGCAAATCTACACACCATCCCCTTTAATTTGAGACATATATCTTGTAGATCGGTCCAGTAATTACTGAGAAAACAGTGTTACAACTGTGTATTAAATATATAGATAGATGTGACTGTGGACCCAATTTTGTACTAAACACACGCTGTTGTTTGATCTCGAGTAGCCGACCCAGTGTTAGCATCAAGAGGCCAAAAACTAGGAACGTAGCGCCAGCCACGTCCCTTTCACTTTCAGCAATTTTACAACCCTCGCCAACCCTACACATCCAAAGACAGAGAGAGAGAGGGAGAGAGACGGTAAAACAGCTGTCGAAGTCGATCGGGTCGACCTAGCCTCGGTCGTCAACTCGCTTTCTTTTTCTTCGCCTACAAGCGTTTGAATAGGGGCGCGGGAAAACTACTTGTGTGATGCGGCACGCGTAATACCGGAAAAGGCCTTCGGGTAGTTCTAGAGCGCCGCCAGAATTGGGTCGCAGGAGTTGCGTTTTAGTTGCCACTTTACTATTGAAGACTCTTAAGTGGCAAAAGAGTTTATGACGAAATATACCCCCACCGCAACAAACCTGCAGACTAAGCAAATTTCTATTTGCCTGATTGGATTTACACTAAAATGACTTTTTGAAAATATCACAGTTATTCCATATTTAAATATAATAAGTTTAACAAGTACTTAGGTTTGCTGCAACAGGGAGGGTAAAAGTGTGTTTTTTTTTTTGTAAAATAATAACATTTTATAAATAAATAAATGATTTTTTTCTAATTTAATGCAAATATTTTCATAAACAAGAAAACTACTACAGTTTACTTATTCCCTGATGTGAGTGAGGGTATACATTCAACTCTAGAAAATACGCTGGTCAACGAACGACAAAGAGCCGCCGATGTCTAGAGTTTCCTTGGATGGGTGGCCGACCGACCGGTGGTCATAGGGTGACGACACAAAGGGGGTGGTAGGCGGGTATCCGTGTCGGCCAGTGAGTCAGTGTTACCGGTGTTACTTCAAAGATGAATTATTGCCCTCAGGGAATCCCGAGGTAGGCGCGGCGCCGCCAGCTCGACACTTGTTTCGGTCACTGGTCTTGGTTGATTGTTTCGTTTTCGTTTTACTATCTTTTGATACTTTTACATAAACGATATAGCCATGATATATTACTAATGAAAATTCAATAAGTACATTGCACACTATAAAAAAAAAAAACTTACATATAGGATAGTTCATGTAAACAGTTGTTACTTAAATCGTTTGGAACTCTGGCCACGTCTATATTCTTCATTAGAGTGAACTTAACTGCAGGCTATTCAATAGACTGTGAAAAAAAACTGTGAATGATTTTATGTACTTGGTTTTTTTTTATAATTATAGCAAAAGCTACCAATCTTTGTCATCCGCGTCATAATTCTTGAGCTAACTACTTCTGCAGTGATATACCTTACACGTCACAAAACTGTATTAACCCTAGATCCAGTACCTCTGCTCCAACTAGTATTATAACATTGCCGTCCAGGAATCTTTGAACATATAGTTTGACAATAATTGCATGGATAGTACAGCCGTTTCAACAAGGATTTATTTACTATATGTTCTTAAAACTGAAATTAATTAGAAATAGCCTACTATTAAAATAAATTAAATTAATTAATTTGATGTGAATTTAGCTTTAGTTAACAACACTCATACAAGTTCATAAACATAAACCAAATACAATTTTTTTTAATAGAAACGATTTGCAGGGTCGTCCAGATGAACTTGGAAATAGTACCATAGATAAAAGGAGTAGACATACTCTGTCATACATACATGTCTATACTCCTTTTATCTATGATAGTTCATTAGAAAATCTGAATATACAGTAGTGCCGTGCATTTGAAGTACTTACTCAGAACACAGACTTACTTGAGGACAGTTACACAATAAAACGCAAAGATCCACGGAAGTAAAGACTACATTATTTAGTAAAAAAAAAAAACAAGGATGCGTCAGTTAGGGCCAGTTAGACAATTGAAGTACACAGAATTGAATCACCATAGTATTGTCCACGCAACAACGTGAGAGGATAAAACATGTACTTCTTCAATTATAATTACATGTTTCTGTGTAAAACCGAAGACGTCTACAGACTTTACTAAGAAAAACTTCTCCCCGGTAACACAGGCAATAGGAATTCCTTCTAGACAAGGTTTTCAATAGGCCTACAACAAAATCATAAAACAAAAGATGTTTCTCAGGCTAAGTAGCACACTGTGCACTTCAGCAAATAAATAGTTTACCGAGATAACTATTGCTTACCAAGACAGCAGTGTCATTTAAGGAGAAATAGTACAAACTAATGTCACCAAAAGTCTAAATTCATTCTTTATTTTATTTTTTTAAGAGAGGGAAAACTAGACAACAAAGCTTTAAATAACCGGTATTAT
Organism: Macrosteles quadrilineatus; assembly: GCF_028750875.1. Lineage (NCBI taxonomy): Eukaryota > Metazoa > Arthropoda > Insecta > Hemiptera > Cicadellidae > Macrosteles > Macrosteles quadrilineatus. Next base: position 496,198 of record NW_026542608.1, read on the forward strand.
CAATTTGTATTTATCTCTCAATTGAATAAATGTAACGGTAGTTACCTCACCACTGTTAACAATATTTGACCCTCCTATTACATAAATATGTTAGTTAATTTAATATTCAAACTCGAGTACATGTTGCTCGAATTCGAGCAATTTCAAAGTATTACAGAATTTATTTCAAAACGAAAAAAAGTAATAATCAATGAGTTTAAAAGAGTCAACTCAAAGATCACCAGTGTGTAACTGCTGGAGATACTCACGATGTATATACAGTAATCAACATTTCCTGTGAATATTTTATCATATTTCATAAATTGGTATTGCTTTTTAATGTTTCTACAAATGTTTCCTGACTTATAGCTGCATAAGGTTGTCCATGTTATCGATTGAGAAACAAACAATTACACGTAATAAGAACCTCGCTAGTCCGCTGCATTGTGATAGCTGAAAATCGTCGGAATGAAAACCGCCGCTACAAGATACAGTTGGTACGCCTGCAGTGCCCTCCACAGCTGCGCGCGCCGCTGGCACTGCCGCTCAACACATCCCCACCTAAAAGACGAGCAAGTGGTAAGTCGGTCGGGAGAATTGACGACAAGTTGGTTTCTCGTATATAATAATTTAGATTTACAGGCCGGTCAACTGGACTGACGATGAAATAACTTGTCGACGTACTGGTTTTCAGTATTTATCTATTTAATTAAAAAAGACGGTCTAGTGGCAAGACGACCAAGTATCTTGTCGGTCAACTGGTGGCCCCCCTATCAAAATAGCTCATAAACACTTTCTCAAATTATTCCTGTATTCAGATTTGCCTTTAAAAGAATGTGAGTCTTGCATTCAAGTTGTGTGTTGCGCTTGAAATGTAAGCAATTATTTTGTTGTCTCTGGCTTCTTTAATTAATAATATAAAGAAATAGATATTTACTAAGATTGTAGATAAAAACATCTTTTTATTCCATTCTTCAAACACTGAATTCATTTAAAATATAGTAGGCATAACTAAATTGTATGGATACAAGTAATTCAATTAGAGACTTATTATCAAATCCAATAAAACAGACATTATCATTTTCAAATTTTTCATAAACTATTTTATAATCATAGTCTAACTCGAAAATAAATTCACTTTTCAAGATTTTTGTTAATGTCTGGCGACCAAAATTACATATATTTTTTTTTTTATTTAAATGTATTCAGTCTTATTAATGACTCAAGAAGAGAATGGAAATGTATTGTTAACAAATTTGCATATGGCACAATACAATTTTAAACCACAAGCTATTCAATTTGCAGTTTGAATGGCATACTTCCAGTTTGTTACATTTTCAACCATAGCTTGGGTATGTTACACAGCATGTGTTTGTTGTCATTGTTCTGTGTGCATTACACACATGATCTTTGTTTTGTCAGCTGTTTACTTCTATTCAATATGGCTGATATCCACTGAGCTAGAGATACAACTGTATCTAGCACTAAGTGAGATAATTGAGAAGTTGGCCGTCATATGTACTAGGAGCATAGTGCATTGTAGACATTAAACTTAGTAGGCTACATTGGAACTAGGGGCTGATTAGGGATTGTGGTGTTGTAATAGAGCCATGAGACAATGAGCTGATTGATTCTTTTACTTAGTAAAACATAAAAAATGTTTACAGTGAGTTGATTTTTTAGTAGTCGTCGTGCCAGTGCTACATCCAGTTCCCTTCTATCTCAGTGCTGATATAGTGTGAGTTTTAAAAATCTTCCCAGAGGAAAAGATTTTTCTAATTGCAAAAATTTCCTTTTTTATATCAATTGAACACAGAATTCAGTTTTCAGTTAAAGATTACGCTCATTGATGAGTGGTTTTTGTCAACAAAATGTATGACTTATTTTGTCTCTCGCAAAAATGGCTACAGTTTGATATGATCTACAATCACAGAGTATACAGTACCAAAAATTTAACATGACCACTTCTCCCATATAGGTTTAATAATCCAAATGAGTTTTTAGCAAACTTCCCTATAGGGAAGTAGCTATTACCGTAGGTGGCACGGTAAGACGTAGGCCCGGGACAGATTTACTATTTCATTTTGATGTCCCCAGAGCCAAAAAACACCATTTGTTAAAATTTTTATATATGTATATATATATATATATATATATATATATATATATATACGCCCGTGAACGTGATAACTTGAGTAATTGAGTAATTTTTATCTGATTTTGATGAAATTTGGTTTAAAGGTGTAAGGCAGGATAAACTTGAATGAGTTCGCGAACCAGCATGATCGGACCATGGGAACGGGGTTTTGCAGGGGGTTTTATGGGGTAAAAAATGGTTTTTCTCATTTTTGACCCTCAAAACACAAAATTTCCAAATTTCTTTTTAAACCTTTTTAAAGAGCTTAAAAAAACAAATAACTTAGTATATCAAAGTGTTTTTGTACGGTTATTAGTAACGGAGAAAATTCAAGTTGTAAATTTAAAATTCCTATGTTATTCTTATGGAGAATATTGTAAAACTTGTTTATGGATATATTTTAATAAAATTTGGCAATTTTTACTTTCTCCCCCTATACCATAGTATATGGAGAAAGTATTGTTTTCGTCAAAATTTTCGAGTTTGAGTTTTGAGTGGATATATTCGTTTTGGGTCCCCCTGGACCCAAAAAAGTGGTTTACGAAGTGATGTCTGTGTGTGTGTGTGTCTGTGTGTCTGGATGTGTACAGAGCTAGAGACTACACCTGTGGTCCGATTTCGATGAAATTTGGTATGTAGGTTCTAATCCATGGTATCTCCAGGCGTTTTTTTCATTTTTTTGAAATTTTGATTTTTAATGGGGATTTTTCCATAAAAACCCATAAAAAACCGGAAAAATCGGATTTTCTCAAAAATGGCCCGAACGATTTTGATAAAAATTTAGTATGTTGTAGCCCTTTAAATTCTGAACAAAATGGTACAAATCCCATTTCTGTAAAAATTACGGTTCAAAAGTTATGGTAAATTATGTTATTTTTCCATAAAAATCCCATAAAATAACGAAAAATAGGATTTTAGACAAAAAAATCCGTTTTTATTTAACATAGTATGTTATGATCCTTACAATTTTGATAGTTTTTCTCATTTCTTAGAAATTTTTTTTTAATGGGTATTTTCCCATAAAACCCCATAAAATGACGGAAAAAAAAAGATTTTCCCAAAAATAGCCTAAACGATTTCGATAAAAATTTAGTATGTTATAGTCCTTTATATTCTGAACAAAATGGTACAAATCCCATCTCTGTAAAAATTACGGTTCAAAAGTTACTGTAAATTATGTTATTTCCCCATAAAAACACCATAAAATAACGGAAAATCATATTTTCCCAATATTGGCTCGAACAATTTTGATACAAATCTAGTATGTTATAGTCCTTTAAATTCTGAAGAAAATCTTACAAATCCCATTTCCGTATATTTACTCTCACCGCTTACACATGATAAAGGTTGTTGACAAACTTATGGGAGAAAGTATGTGTCAGAATGCTGATACCGTTTATTTTTATTTTACACTAAGCTATTAATATTTTACTGAAAACACCAAAATAGTTTCCTTGTAGCAGCAAACCTAGGTACTCGTTAAATATAATGTTATTTAAATACATTTAATTGAAAATCAACTCAGACAAATGAAATTCGCTTAGTCGGCAGGTTTGCTGCGGCAGGGGTATTTTTTTTTAGTTTAAGAAATTACAGTAGGTACCTAGTTGGTTTTGTGATTCTCGCCAATATACAGGTATCCTTGTCAGGTTTTATGCAAATTTTTGTCCAGTATTTTAACAGTTTTTGGCTACAATGAAGTAAAACCCAAATCATGCATCATAATTGATTCTCTTTCAATTTATTAGTTTTTTTTAAGTAACATATTTTAAAACTGTTTTTGCATGCAGCGATCAGTGTGACTGACCTGCTCCTGTGAGGCAAAGTGAGGATCACCCTCGTCAAATGACCAGTACGAGTGGTCGAATGTGAAGTCCTTGAACTGGTCTGGGCTCTGCAACAAAGTAATGGTACATTACAAATTTATATGGTGATCTCGACGTTACAGGAAGAAAATATGACGAGAAAACCATGAGAACAAAAAATCTAAATAGCATTGATCTTGTTGAAGCTGATTTAACTTGCCTGCAAGCAAATTGAACCAATTAAATTAATGCCAAAGGTGTTGGAGCGTTCCATTACTGATGAGCGAGATATCAGCTGTAAAATGTAATTGGCTTGCAAGGAGACCAATTAGGGGAATTACTTTCATTTGAAACTTTCAGTAGTCTTGTTAATATTATGATTAAAATCATTTCTGGCTTTCTACACTATGGTGCGAGTTCAAGTAACTGTACTATTCTAGAGATACTCTTAGAGCAAATATAAAAGTAGTGTTCAGATTTAATTAGAAAGTAAAATTTAAATATACAATCTTAAATAGCAGCATATCAAATTAAAGGTCAAAGTGATACAGAGTTTGGTATCAAATTAAAGGTAATACCGCAAACACAAACTCTAACTGACAACCAAGTCAAAAATGGCAGCCGTTCAAATATTTCTTGAATCTGTCATTTTGAATCTTTGAACGGATGCCATTTTATACCCAGCTGTTATTGATGAATACCTACTAATAAATACCTTTAATGTGATGTGCATATCAACCATATGCTTACGTTTTTGATATTCTTTTGACTTCTACCACGTGCAAATTCAAGGAATCTTTGAACTGCTGTAATTTTTTACTCGGTTGTCCGTTTGAGTTCGGGTTTGCATCATTGTGTTTTACTAACGGAATTTCGTCTGACTCCTTATGAGCCGTCCCCCTTAAGAGGTAAAAAAGTAATTATAGCTTGAATGAGTAGACATTTATGGTTGTTATTGATATACCAAGGTTTGTTACTTTATCTTGAATGGTAAAATATATTAAACACCATTCCGGGACTTTTCAATCACACTGTATAAAGTTAGGAAGCATCCGACCTTTTGAGAAAACCATAAGCCGAACACCTATCAACAGCGTTATTGAATGAAAGGTCGTGATTTGAAACTTCCTTGTAAATTATCAGTTTTTCGATAAACTCTCCTCTAGGGACAGGAACCTAAATAAATGGCTGTATTTAATCACATTTAAAATATTGAAGATACCGTACATCAGCTATTAGATTTGTTTTAATTTAGTTTGTTTACTTTTCCTTGAGTTAACCTTTTGATTCTACAATAGATTTGTCTATTGCATCCAAGAGAAGTGACAGTAAGTTTTTCTTATAATGTGGGATAAAGTTCAAATTTTTGGATTATGTTCTAACTGTTCACTTTTTAGTTCAGTATTATATATTTTTTATACAGAAATTGATGTTGTTTACAAATATTGTGTATACAATTTAAGTGACACAAGAACCATAGAGTTTGGACGGAATCCGTATGTGTTCCAAGTGGGAAAAAAATATCTGTAGAGTATTTTTCCTTGTGACATGGGTATTGATAAAATTAATTGACATCAAGAACAAACGCTTAATCAACCGGCAGTTTGCTTTGGACAAGGGTGTGAATAATCATCTTCTCTGTTTCCTCACCCCGAGGCGAGGCACGGGCAGAACAACTAGTCTCAAACCCAATTCTTACGTTTTAAATCAGTAGGCCTAAATTAAACACAATGTCAATCTAATCCAATATGTTAAATAAACAACTGTAACACACAAGTTTATTTTTTATTTTGCAAAATATGTTTTACTTAAGAATTCTTAAAGTAAAATTTTCTACTAATTTAGTTGACTAAAACTCTGTACATGTCTTAGACTCATAAAGACCCAAAAAGCTTATTTTTTTTTAATTAATTAAACAGCTAAAATTTCAAAGGAAATTTGAAAACATATTACTAAAGAGTTTGTTTCATTGTGGTTTTTCGTGATCTATCAAAATTTCATTGGAGACCTATTACTTTAAGTGGGAGTTTATAATATTTATAATTTTATATAAAACTAATGTTTTAGTTTTTAAACATGCATAAAATTAGTTTCTGTTTACTTCTTAACAAAGTATTGCTAGCCATAATATTTGTTTGGTCTTAAAATATCAACATCTTAAAACAAGGAACCTTTTGAAAAGTCCTATGCAATGGTAGTTAGCAAAACTATTTACACATATAAATAATATTTAAATAAAACTTAGGATCGAAGTATAATACAAAAATTTTTTTGTCAACACCAGTAGCATTTCTAAAGAATGTAAAATGCTTGAAGGGAAAGCCGTCAAAGTCAATCAAATTGTTGTGGGTGTGCTGTGAATTGAACCTGTCCCTCTTGCACCGGAGTCTGATCTAGTCTCATGGTAGAGCTCAGGGCTTCGAAGCCAGAGGCCCTGGGTTCAAATACCGCCGATCACTAATGGATTTTATCTATGTGATAATGTCGCAACCCTCTAAAGTCCAAGAATCAATGATGATTTCAACAATCCAATGTTACTGTATTGTCTTTGAGAGTCAATGAAGGCAAGTAGAGGTAGGAATGAAGGTAAGGCACGTAACATGACACCATAGTGCAACATGAGCCAGAGAGACTAGGCGCAGGCTGATCATGGACCTGTACTGTTACCTAACCTCAATGCAGCCAACATTTTTGATGTTTTATTTTCATTGTCAATTTTACTTTACTTTGCAAATTGGATACGTTGCACGTAATTAATACAATTTTTTTCAATTATGAGGCACTATTCCAAAACTGTAAATTAACATGAACTTATAAACATCATAAAAAGTTGTTAACAATTTGGCTACCTACTGAAATGTCTTAACACTCTCAGACTTCCTGATCCCCTTTGTGGATTTGTTCCATGCATCCAGAAAATCATTTTTCATATATTTTTCTAACATTTTGTGAATTTCATTAAATCCTTGACACCTAACATCCACTCGAGCTGTAGTTTTGGAACAGTAATGGTACACTAATTTATATAAGGTCTTTAACATATTACACAGGAATTATGGCTGGGTTCAAGTTTTTAGCTCAACTGATGCTTAAGTTATTGAAAGTTTAATAAAAATAACTTTTGACCCATTTTTAAATGCTTATAAAATAAGTTTGTCTCGATAAAAAAATCAACAAAAAGGGGGCAAGGAATTCTGAGATAGACCCTTTATAGTAACTTGAACTTTTTTCAAGAATAGGTTCTTTATTGCTGGTTGTCTCTAAAGTTAACCATACCTTATTTCCAAATTAAGACACTTAACAAAAATGATTACACATAATAGGCTACGGCTACACACAATTATTAATAAAATTGAAACTTTTAGTGTACTACATTTCAATTTCAATTTTGATGTACAAACATTGTAAATAATTGTTAACGATTTTTATCATCTAAAATATTGTTACAGAAATGTAATCTGTGTGTTTTTTTCAGTAGCCTAGTTTTAAATATACAACCTATTTTTATTTGATTCATTGATATATAGGCTACATACTTGAGAAAACTGTTCAAAACATGTTTAGTCTACATTATACTTCCATTGACAAAAACTGAGTCTATCACAGGTATCAAGTAACTGTCAACAAAAACAATATTCAATGGCCTTCAACCAACACATATGTGGCCAAAGCTCAGTCGACCACTTAAGGAATACCTACAACTGTTCAAACTGTTCTAGCTGAAATAACTCCTTTAGCTTTACGCAATCATTCAACCATATAGGCTACAAGTATTGTTGTGGGCTAACATAAACAATGCTGGCTGTCAAATTGTAGCTTTTTCACCTCGTTTTCTCATTATCAGATTAATTTTTACTATTAAATATTTTAAAATATAAGTTTCTGTTTAATTTCTAATAACAAATAAAAAGATAGAAAGTTAAACTGACACTCTAATCATAAATGTATATTTTCAGTAGCTACATGGGGGTCTTGAACTTACCTTGCTCATTATTCTGGTCTTTTTTCCTTCCATATTGATAATAAGTTTGGTGTTCATATCTTTCTCCCTAGAAACAATAAAATAATATAACTTGATATAATACCAGAATTATTTTCAGTCAAAAATGTAATGACTCTGAACTATCTTAGGGTCCTCATTCTGAATAAATACTCATTCTAATAACACACTCAAATATGTAAGTCTGACAGCCATCTTACTGATCTAGAATTATTTTGACAAACCATAAGATAGTGTTAAGTAATTGTGTACCCGTCAACTGGGGTGAAGATGACCACTGGGGTGAAGATGAACAAAAACTAAGAAATCGTTAAATTTTATTTCTATCTCAAAATAATAAACTTATTGTATAGGTAACAAATATTTTTTCTTGCATGCCCAAGCCTTGGGATTAGGGGTCTCAATCCCAGGCCTTCAATCCAATCCCCGGGATTTCGGGATTTCTCTTAGCCGATCCCGGGACCAATCCCAGGATTATATTATTTTATTATTTTAACTTTTTTGCCATTTTAAAAGAGCGTGAAGTCCCCTTGTTGAGTCCTTAATGTTTTAAACTGGCCTTGCCAATGTTACACTGCGCAATTATGCCGTTTTCTAGGTAAAAAAATATTACCACACGGAACTTTCATCATCAATCTTTCTTATTTACAGTGTAAAAATTAGAATTTAATAAATACATACAAAAAACAGCAGCAAGCGCACTAGCATGTAGCCTACACGTCACGATTCACTCAAAACTAAACTTGCCAAGAAGCACACCTGGAAGTTTGGCTACTAAGAATAATATGCTAACTTAATATGGAAACTAAATAAATCAAAATAGGCTATTAAGATAAAGATAATATCGGAAGAATCATCAGTTGCAGCGTAAAAATGTTATGTTGACTGACAGCAATAAAACAATTTAAGGTACAAACAACAACAAACCATCTGCTTATGTACTAACGTGTGTTCGAAAAACTTAATTTAGGATTATAAAAAAATTAATCACCGCACTTAAAACCAAATACGAAGATAAAGTTATAGACCCTAAACTTAAGACCTAATCTTAATAATGAATTAATAATGGTCTGTTTATATTCTCAGGCCTTTAATGTAGCCTAACTATGTTAAGAAAACAATACTTCAATTACCGATTGCCATATTTTATGTTTGCCACATCAATTGGGTTGTTTGCGTTTAACTTAATGACAAGAGTAAAACTCAAAATAATTTATACCGGTAGCCTACTGTTATTAATTAACTTTTAACTAATGTAGGCCTAATAACGTTTTTAGAAGGTAAATCTAAATATCTAATAGGTACACTTGAAACATATATTTACACTATGTTGACCTATTGAGTTTGATGATAATTAAATTGTGCAATTAAAGTAGATCACAGCTAATAGCCTACCATATTTCATACCAGGCCTACTGTATAAATTTATCGTCCTATAGCAATTGGGTGTATTTTTATTCATTTTCCGTAAGTAAAACTCGTCAAATTAACAAAAAAATTTATATAATCATAGGTTTTGCAATCCCGTTAATCCCGGGATAAATAGATGCCAATCCCGGGATTTCTAGGTATATCAAAAACTAACCGGGATCCCGGGATTGAGACCCCTACTTGGGATATTGATTTTTGTTGTTATTTGGCCTCCATAAAACACAAAAAAAAATAATCTGAAAGTTTTTTTACAGGGAAAAATTTTGCTTAAAACTTTGATATACTGTATTAAAGAACAACCTTTAGGATGTATAAGTTGAATATTTTATCAGAGTTACTTTGGCTCCTTGTAAAGTAAGATGTGATGGTTGAAATTGTTTTCAAACAAGTACTTTTTGAGTTTTTTATTTTTTATTTTTCATTGTACCTACTTTTTCTTGTTTTGGGGGGTATAGATGAACAGCCTTTATTCAGAGGGTGAACATGAACACTATGCGCCAACAACACTTAGTTGATGGTTTTCAATTTTTTTTCTGTTTCAGGTCATTTTTGTTTGAAAAATAATTGAAATACAGTACTGTTATGACGTAAGAACTTATTTCAAAATGCCAAGAACTTACAAGCGTGCAAAGGTGCAAAGGTTGGTGCAAAGTTAATATAGAACTATTCACGTGAAACACTTCTGCAAGCAGTTCAAAAAATTTAAGAAAAACATCTATCTTTAAACAGTCCCAGTAAAAAGTATGGTATTCAAAAAGGAACACAATGTTTGAATGTAAAAAAACAGGATGTGTTAAAAAGGTGGACAAAAAGTGTTTAGTGACGCTGAAGAGCTAATTTTATGTAAAGTGTTGATAAAAACTTCTGAATGGGGGTTTCCCTTGACCTATGACGATTTAAGGTTTATAACTAAAGGTTATCTTCAGAGACAGGGTAGAGCTGTACCAAAATTCAAAAACAACCTCCCTGGTCCTGATTGGGCAACTTCTTTTTTCAAGAGACATAAAGATAAGTTGACCATTCGAAAATGTATCAACATAACACCTAAAAAACTTCTCTTCAACTACGTATTTTAGATATTCAACTTGCCTAATCCCGATGACAGACTTCTAAAAGTTGTAGGTATATTTGAACAAAGATATCACCTAGTAATATTAATTTCCATTAAAAAATAATGGCATACTCTTATTCAGGAGGTGAAAAGCTAAGGTATATAAGTAGGCTAAGTAAGATACCTATCAAAAATGTATATCTCATGTGGGGGTAGTGATGCTGGTTGTAGCCAGGCTGAAAGTGATTTCAGCCAGTACGTTCTGCTTGCGCACCGAGTACATACACAGTATATAGGGCCTAAGTTTAAGGGTGACGCGAACGGCACAGGTCGCTAGGCCTAGTACGTAAGAACATTGGTTTTTGTGTGATACAAACAGAACTTACAATAGGAATTCGATAGTTTCAATTAATATTAGCGTAGCCCAGTTAAGAAACTGTACCCCTTATTTTTGTAGTGCCTCTTCATTCCAGTTTACAATCTTATACGGTTGTAATCTGAAGAATAGGCCTAGCCTAGCCTACCCTCACCCTTGTTTTCTATGAGTAGCTTCCCCACAGTTTATCAATTGATAAAATAGGCCCTTGAGTTAAAACAGCTACAAACATTGGAATAAGAGTAATCTTATTCAGAGTATACTTATTAAGAGTATACTTATTCTAAGTACAGTAGGGCCTTAGTGAGCTACTGGAGCAATCTGTCAGCTACCTACTAATAATTCCAGTCAATTCACATTCAAAAGCTTTATTCACCATTCAATACAAAATGTACAATAGGCTTTGTCTCATACATTAAGTAGGCCTAGGCTCAGGCCTATTTTCCAAGAAATGTCCTCTGCCTAATTTAGGCTAGTTAGGCTATTATTATTAGGCCTTGTTAACTTATTACACTCATCATCGGATATAAGTTACCTATCAAAGAGCAAGCCTACCTTTGATTGAAGGGTCTCACTCTCACTGCAACCTTTACAGATGCCATTATATATTTTTGTATTTTGGTGTAGAAATGTATTTGGAGTTAGGTTAATATAAGTTAGTGGTCTATTTAATCCCAAAAGGGTCTTTAGGCCTATATTTAAATGGAAACATCAGTGCTGTGCTTAACAAGGGCCTAACTTATAGGCCTATCGAATATCTCAAACTGCATAGGAAGAATAATAAACACTGGTAAATTTTAACAAAACTTGTCTAGTATGCCATCACTGAATATGAATAGGATTGCAAACGACCATGTTTTTAACTGCAGTCCAGTCCATCACTAAAAATCACTTCACTACCATACCATTAATCAATCAATGCTCTCATTGACAAGACAATCACACAATTTGACGTTTCGTGTTGCGTTGTTTTGTTTTGCCATCCTTCTTTCCTTTTCCTTGCTTCCTTCTTCTTTCACTAGCAACAAACAGAAGGCAGGCTGAGTGGCACTGTCTGAGACCAGACACAGAGGCACAAACTATGGAATGGATCGGATGGTCATGCATGGAGACTGAGACCGAGGACCGAGACTGAAAAACAGAGAGAGGGAAGAGAGGGACTGAGTTTTTGAGTTTTTGAGGGACTAGAGTGGGGAGTGAGAGGAGAGAATGAGGGCCATGTCAGTCATTAGCCTCTGGGTAAAAACAGCGACGGCACAAACGCAGAAGAGTGTCTAAAAAAACAATAAAACACTCAACTACTGACTAGTGACTGAGTAGCTAGAAAGGGTTGCCGGAATTCTATCTTCTATCCCCCTGGAATTTTATCTCCTGAGCAGAACTGACGTAGTAACCTGGGCGCTCTCAAGTTTTTTCGGGGTCGGATTTTTACCCCCGTTCATTTGGGAGTCTAATTAAAATACACCTACCGTTATAAATTAGATAAGCAATAAAAGCCGGAAGGACGTTTCGCCTTATACCAAAAAGGTAGTCGACGTGGAGGGACTATCCCCTTGTCCATATAGCTAGGCTAGGTTTTAGGCAACAATAGATGTGCGGCACTGATTTTTACCCCCGGAATTTTACCCCCTGGCCAGATATAGAAATTGGCGAGAATAATTAATTTTGTAAATGAACGTTTTTAGAGAAAGACATTTAGATGCATTTAGACATAGTTAATTATTATTTAACACTGTTTATATTAAATGCTGTAGGCAAATTAAAATAGCAATACATGTAAAAACTTCCGTGAAAAATATCAATAACAGCTATATCCTTAACACATTGAAAATTCGGGGGAAAAGCCTAGGTTGATACAATTAATTATATTTTAGCGAATTTCCCTATAGGGAAGTAGCTATTACCGACTACCGTAGGTCTCGTGGTAAGGCCTGGGAATCATTTTCTTTTTCATTTTGATGTCCCCATAGAGGCCAAAAACACTATTCGTTCAAATTTTTAAATATCTATAGGCTATATAACTACGGACGATAACTTGAGTAATTTTTGTCTGATTTTGATCAAATTTTGTTTGAAAGTGTAAGGCAGTACTGTATAAACTTGAATGAGTTCGTGAACCAGCATGATCGGACCATGGGAACGAGGCTTAATGGGGGGTTTTATGAGGTAAAAATAGGGTTTTCCCTTTTTTTTTACCCTTAAAAAAACAAAATGTATCAATTTTTCTCCAGACCTTTTTAAAGAGCATAAAAAACTAATAATTTAGTATATCTAAGTGTTTATGTACGGTGAATGGTTACGGAGAAAATTCAAAAATTGTTAATTTAAAATTCCCATATTATTTGTATGGAGAATATTGTAAATGTTGTAGTTGGCTTGTTTAAGGAGATATTTTGATAACACTTGGTGGATTTATTCATCATACTAAGCTATTGATATTTTAATAAAAAAACACACTTTAGTTTCCCTGTAGCAGCTAACCTAGTTACTCGTTAAACAAATGTTAATTAAATATAGATTAATTTAAAATCAATCCAGGCAAATGGAATTCGCTTAGTCGGCAGGTTCGCTGCAGCGGGGGTATTATTATACAGCCTAGGTTGATTATAATCATAGAACCAAAAGAAGTAGACTTCTCATCCCATTGTAAATTTTGAAGCTCGTTTTCGTGTCTAGTTCATCTGATTAATCAGTTGGCTTAACAAAATGGTACCTAGTGTCTCACACTTTGATGCGGAAGGGACGGATTTAATTTCCAGCACAACCACTCACAACCACAAAAAAGTTACACAAAAACTTTATCCTCACATTGACCCCTTGTAAATTGCCACTGGCGTAGTAAAAAAAATAAAACACTGAGTACCAACTATTCAGGCGGTAGCAGTGACGACGCCGTCGACATCGTTAGTTGGGTAGTGTACTTTGTGTAGGTTAACTGTTGCTTGCTATGCAGGTATAATTCAGTCGTGTTGGGTGCTAGTTCATAAACACTTCTTAGATAAAAAAAGTTCTCTGGTTCAAAATCATGGTCTGATTTTGGACAATTTCTGTTTAGCATGCACATTGGCACCAGTTAAAAGTGTGTTTTTGTAAATCAAACATGCTTGAATGTGTTGTAATGTTGCGGTATTCCTTTGATATTAAAACCACAAGTCTAAATAATAAAAAAAATGACATCATACGAGTACAAGTTTATTTTTAAAAATTTTTTTGACCTTTAAAAAATAAACTGGGAAGCTTGAACACATTAAACTAGGTCCTCAAAATAGCTTAAAGACTACTAATTTTAGCACGTTATTTCAAAATTTTTCCCGGGGGAGAACCCCCCTTCTTTGAGAACCCCCCGGTGACCCCCCCCCCAAATATATGTCTAGGACCGCCCTTGGTGAGTAATTTTGTCCTCTTTTTTGATGGTGGGTCCCTGGGAACCCTATGAAGAGTGTTCTATAGGCCCTACATCCACTGTGTTGTGAAATGTGTCCACTGATCTATGGTTAGTCATACATTTTAATTACAGTGTTGGAACACCTAACCATGGATAAAACATAGTCCCTTAGTAGATTTGCTATCCTTATGGAACAGCTGAAGCCAATTTTATTGTTAGTTCTGTCTGGTTTTCTGTAGATGTCGTGTTTTGTTTACAATTTGTTGCTTGTTATTTCAGTAATTTAAAACCTCGTTTAACCAAATAAAACTATCTAATCATAAACAATAATAACTCGTCTACTAGCTAGCTATATAACCAAATAGTGAGACACAAATAATGAGAAACTAACCCTAAAATAATACTAGGTGGCGAGAGGCATCCTCAAAATTGAGCGGAGTCATCAAGGGTTCATATTATATTGTTTTTGTCATACTGCAGTAAAAATAGTAGTTTTTAATGCATGCGTTGCGGGTCTAAAGTAGCATTTTTAATATTTAGGGAGTACAATTTTTTTTAGCTTCTATGGAGTAAAAAACAGCTGTTGTCAACTCAGTTGTAATTTTCGATTGTAAACGATTGCATGTATCGACAATATGTATCGATTCTACTTCGTAATCAACTAACATACAGTCTACAGTCTCTTCCCGTAGCATTTTAACATTGCAGATACATTAATCCATTCCCAAACTCAACACTGTTCACCTTTACTACTTCCTTCACCACACCCGACGTCGTGGACCTGTTTCCCTCTCTTCCCATACCATTTTAGGATTGCAGATACATTAATTTAATTGCCAAAGACAGTTCCCACACTCTGCACTGCTAGCCTTACTACTTCCTTCACCATTTACTACGTCATAGACCTGTTTCCTTCCTTTCTCATAGCATTTTAGTATTGAAGATACATTAATCTAACTGCCACAGACAGATCTCACACTATGCTGATGCTCATACTTTACTACTTCCTAAGCCACTTCCTACGTCGTAGACCTGTATTCATCACTTTCCATAGCATTTTAGTATTTTAGATACGTTAATCTATTGCCACAAACGTTACCCCACTCCGTACTGCTAGCCTTTACTACTTCTTACACTACTTCCTACGTCGTGGACCCGTTTCCTTCCCTTCCAATAGCATTTTAGGATTGCAGATACCTTAATCTAATGGTCACAAACAGATCCCACACCCCAAACAGCTCGCCTTTACTACTTCCTTCACCACTTCCTACGTCGCGGACCTATTTTCCTCCCTTCTCATAGCATTTTAGAAATGCAGATACCTTAATCTAATCGTCCAAAACAGTTCCCACAGTCGGGACTGCTTGCCTTTACTACTTCCTTCACCACTTCCTACGTCACGGACCTGTTTCCCTCCCTTCCCATAGCATCATAGGATTGCAAAAACCTTAATCTAATGGTCACAAACAGATCCCACACCCCGAACAGCTCGCCTTTACTACTTCCTTCACCACTTCCTACGTCGTGGACCTGTTTCCTTCCCTTCCAATAGCATTTTAGGTATTAAAATGGTGTAAATACCTGCTTCGTGGTAATCCTAATGTTGCTAGTGTCGCAACTAGTTTCGACTTTTTACAAAGTCATCTTCAGGCGAAGGCGTCAAGGATGTCAAATGGTGGTCACTTCATATGAAGGTCGTCATTACACATAAATGTACATAAAACACGAACACGAACACGGACATTAACACGTAAAAACGGTACATTTAACACGATTAAACGAACAACGGTAACTGTAAAGGAATGATGTGACATGACCGGGATGGATGCAAGGTCTAGACTACCGGTCAACGTGGTCGGTCGGTGCGATGACGTCACTCCTTTTATCTTGTTATCAGTCAGCTGTTGTAGGTCCCATCCCATTCATTCCTGACTCTTTCTCTAGTACTTTGATAGCCGTATCATAAATATAATTTGATTGGAAGGAAAGCTTGTCGTTTAAGATGTTTTGTCTGTCAAGTTTTACAGCTCGGTATATTTCGAATTCTTCTAGTGTGTTTCTATTAAAATGGTTGTTAGATAGATGCAGTACTGTCATGTTGTTGTCGATATTTGTATAATTATGGTTATCTGAGACTAAATGTTCGGCAAAAGTTGAGGTTTGAGCGGATGTTGTTTTTCTTGGTAAATGTTCTCTGAATCTTTTTTTGAAGGAACGAGCTGTCTGGCCAATTAGAGCAGTTGTCACAATTTATCTTATAAACGCCAGTCTTATCGAAAATTGGAGTTGTCGTTTGGGGCCATTCTTTTAATAAAGACCCAAGTTTGTTTACTGTTTTAAACGATACAGTGACGTTGTTTTTGGCCATAATATTTTTGAATTTAGTACTTAGAGATGAGCCGTACTCCGTTGAAACATAGGTTTTTTTATCTTTTGTTTTTGATGTTTTTCTTTTTTGGTGTTTGAGAATTAATTTATCAATAATATTGCTCTGATAACCGTTAGCGACAGCAATGTGTTTGAGAATGTTTATTTCATCGTTGTAGTTCGATTGACTCATTGGCACTGAAAGCAATCTATGTACAAAGCTATTGTATGCGGCTATTTTTTGTGAATGGGGATGATGAGAGTCTGCGTGGATGGTTTGGTCTGTAATAGTTGGTTTTCGGTAAATTTTGAAGGTAAATGCTGAGTTCTGTTTTGTTATGGTTAGATCTAAAAAATTCAAACTGTTGTTTTCCTCCTCTTCAAGCGTGAATTTCATATTTTTGTGTATGTTACACAGATAGTTGTTCAACAAAGAGAGTTGTCTACTATTGCCGTTGAATAGTACGATGTTATCATCGACGTATCTGTGGTAAAAAACTATTTTATCCCTATAACGGTTGTCAGGTGAAAATAGATGTTCATTTTCAAAACTGTTTAAAAATATTTCTGCTAGGATGCTGGAGAGTGGGGAGCCCATGGCTAATCCTTCCTTTTGGTTGTAAAAATTATTCTGAAATTGGAAATAGTTTTGGCTTAGCACTAATTGCGTCATTGATAAGAGTTCCTCTATGGACTCAGGGGGTAAGTTGGAATTCCTTATTAAGTTCTGTCGCAATATTACCATGGTTTCCTGTATGGGTACGTTTGTATACAGATTCACTATATCAAACGATACTAATTTGTGGTTTCCGTTGACTTTGTGTGACTGTATTTTCTCAATCAGTTCTAAACTATTTTTGATACTATGGTTATTTTCTAAGATAATGTGGTTTGTAATTATACTATCCAGTTTCTTTGCTAGTTTGTAGGCTGGACTCGGCATAAAGTTGACCAACATTAGGATTACCACGAAGCAGGTATTTACACCATTTTAATATATTCAACGTAATCCGGAGGCTAAACTCTAAAATAGCATTTTAGGATTGCAGATACCTTAATCTTATCGTCATAAACAGTTCCCACACTCCGGACAGCTTGCCTTAACTACTTCCTTCACCACTTCCTACGTCGCGGACCTGTTTTCCTACCTTCCTATAAAATTTTAGGAATGCAGATACCTTAATGTAATCGTCATAAACAGTTTCCACAGTCCAGACTGCTCGCTTTTACTACTTCCTTCACCACTTCCTACGTCGCGGACCAGTTTTCCTCCGTTCCCATATACCATTTAAGGATTGCAGATACCTTAATCTAATCGTCATAAACAGATCCCACACTCCAAACTGCTCGCCTTAACTACTTCCTTCACCACTTCCTATGTCGCGGGCCTGCTTTCCTACCTTCTCGTTGAATTTTAGGAATGCAGATACCTTATTCTAATCGTCATAAACAGTTTCAACACTCGCAGACTGCTCACCTTTACTACTTCCTTCACCACTTCTTACGTCACGGACCTGTTTCCGTCCCTTCCCATAGCATCATAGGATTGCAAATACCTTAATCTAATGGTCACAAAGAGATCCCACACCCCGAACAGTTCGCCTTTACTACTTCCTTCACCTCTTCCTACGTCGTGGACCCGTTTCCTTCCCTTCCAATAGCATATTAGGATTGTAGATACCTAATCTAATCGTCATAAACAGTTCCCACACCACGGACAGCTCGCCTTGACTACTTCCTTCACCACTTCCTACGTCGTGGACCTGTTTTCCTCCCTTCCCATAGCATTTTACGAATGCAGACCTTAATCTAATCGTCACAAACAGTTCCCACAGTCCGGACTGCTTGCCTTCCACTACTTCCTTCACCACTTCCTACGTCACGGACCTGTTTCCCTCCCTTCCCATAGCATCATAGGATTTCAGATACCTTAATCTAATGGTCATAAACAGTTCCCACAGTCCGGACTGCTTGCCTTTACTACTTCCTTCACTACTTCCTACGTCACGGACCTGTTTCCCTCCCATCCCCTAGCATCATAGGATTGCAAATACCTTGATCTAATGGTCACAAATAGATCCCACACCCCGAACAGCTCGCCTTTACTACTTCCTTCGCCACTTCCTACGTCGCGGACCTGTTTCCTTCCCTTCCAATAGCATTTTAGGATTGCAGATACCTTAATCTATTTGTCATAAACAGTTCCCACACTCCGGACAGCTCACCTTGACTACTTCCTTCACCACTTCCTACGTCACGGGCCCGTTTTCCTCCCTTCCCATAGAATTTTAGGAATTCAGATACCTACCTAAATCTAATCGTCTTAAACAGTTTCCACACTCCAGACTGCTCACCTTTACTACTTCCTTCACCACTTCCTACGTCGCGCACCCGTTTTCCTCCCTTCCCATAGAATTTTAGGAATGCAGATACCTAAATCTAATCGTCATAAACAGTTTCCACACTCCGGACAGCTCACCTTTACTACTTCCTTCACCCCTTCCTACGTCGCGGACCCGTTTTCCTCCCTTCCCATAGAATTTTAGGAATGCAGATACCTTAATCTAATCGTCATAAACAGTTCCCACACTCCGGGCAGCTCACCTTTACTACTTCCTTCACCCCTTCCTACGTCGCGGACCCGTTTTCCTCCCTTCCCATAGAATTTTAGGAATGCAGATACCTTAATCTAATCGTCATAAACAGTTCCCACACTCCGGGCAGCTCGCCTTAACTACTTCCTTCACCACTTCCTATGTCGCGGGCCTGCTTTCCTACCTTCTCGTTGAATTTTAGGAATGCAGATACCTTGTTCATGAACAGTGACCACTGACCAGTGGCACCCGGGTGACACTTTTTTTAATACTTTTCTATGAAATGGCGTAATAAAGGTTGGTAAATAAAGGATATAATAAGTAACAACAAATATTAAAAACATAAAAACACGATCCTATGGGTACCGGATGGAGCTAACAATAAAATTTTCTTCAGCTGATCCAAAAGGATGAGGATATACTGCAACAGTGTGGGAACGTTACCCAAGCAAGATTCTAATACTACTAATCTAAAGTGCCTGTCTACGGTATATGGTTTTACTAACCTTATGTTTTATGTGGTTTCGGACAGGTAAATATCAGCTGGTTTGAGTAACTTGATCTTTTGTCATCTATCTCTATCGTAATGTTAACGTTAACTGGGAAAGGGAGGCCTTCTTTTAGGCAACCTTTCACCTAGGTACCATTTCACTTAAATCACATATCAAGTTGGTACCGACAACTCAACCCGGTCAGCTAGGTCCCGGCCCCTCCCTTCTGGGGGAAGGGCGTGGCTTCGCCGTGGTCACGTGTTTCGCGGTGCGGTCGCTTACCCTCTACACTTCTGAAAATTCCCGCGACTTCTTTGAATTACCTCTACTCCACCCAAATTTCAGCCTTCCTTCGTCTCGTTTCTTGTTCTGTTCTGCGTTTCTTCTTCTTCTTCTCTTCTAGATCTGCTGCTGCTGCTGCTGCTGCTGCTCTAGCTCGAGTTTGAGGTTGGATTTTGATTTTGGAGAATTTATTGTTTGTCAATTTCAATTGTCATACAAATTTGTATTTTAGGTGTGTATTTTCAATTTAGGCCTAAGTTACAACTACTACAGTTTAAAGAACCATTTTTGTCATCACAAAATGGGTGGAATGAGGTGGATATTGGGGACTGGGAGGACTGGAGTGATAGTGATTCAGGAGTTGAGATTTTGGATTTTGGTGAGTTTTTTGAATTGTAAACCCATATGGAAGTGTATCATAATTGCTACCATGTTTCCTCTTTGGTCCCGTAATTTTAAACTGTTTGACCTCACTGATTGTAACTATATTCCTATCCTTTGTTCGTCTGATTCTATTTTCCTCAATGTCCATTGTTCAAGTGTACCCAAATTAGGACTAAATACGAGGGCTACTCTTCCTTTCATGTTGAAGTGCCAGAACCACAATAATGATAGTCACAATAAGTGCCCATAGTCTGTGGGGACTTTAACATTGAAATGGCCAAGATGGAGGAACAAATCTCAATTAATTTCACGAACCTACTACGATCACTTGACCTAAAATGTAGTAATAAATTCCCTACAAGAAACGATGCCTGTTTAGATAATAATTTTTCTCAAGATTTTTACAAAGTTTCAATTTTGCAAGGCGCTTTGGCCGATCATGATCCACTGCTTTTTAAATACCATAGACCTGCCTGCAAAAGCTCACAAAATGTAGGCCTATCTATTGAGCAGCCTAGTGTTCTTGTTAGGAAACAAAATAAACAAAATCTCAATCTTTTCCGTGAGGTACTGCAGAGCGAGTCATGGGAAGACATTACAGAAAATGAGAGTAGCCCAGTAACATTGTTTGATAGTTTTTTTGATAGGTTTGTTAACCTCTGGTACTATTGTTCTCCACCTGTTAAGAAAAAGCTTAGATCAGATAATAAGACTAATCTAGTGAAAAATAAAATCACCTATTATAGTGATAGTTTTAAAAAAAAGTAAGGAAAATTGATTCTGTAAAGGCTCAGGCAGCTTATAATATCTACAATAGCTTAAAAAACAGTACAGGAAGGATTTAAACCTTGCTAAAAAATTAGCCTGTGCAAAATACATTAACAATTCAAAGAACAAATGCAAGGCCGCCTGGGACATAATAACACAGGAAAATACAACCACACGCACATCTCATGTTACTCTTGACCCTAACAAATTAAACACATACCTACTTTACAGATTCAGTTGAGGAACTGGCCAATCAAGTGGGCCAGACTCAAGACACACCAAGAGAACTACTGGAATCTACACAAAAATTGGGCGTCTCTAAATTTGAATGGATACCTATTACACCAAATGAGGTAACAAAAACAGTCTCAAAATTTTCAAATTCTAAATCTATGGATCACTTTTGGCTTTCAAACTACATAATCAAGAATATTATACACTACATATCTACACCCCTCTCCACCGTATTTAATAGTTGTCTCCGTAATGGCTATTTTCTTGACCAACTTAAAGTCTCAAAAGTAACTCCAATTTATAAAAAGGGTGACAAGAATCTATGTCAAAACTATCGCCCAATCTCGATAGTACCAATCTTATCTAAGGTTTTCGAAGCTCTCATGTTAAAACAGTTAAATAACTTTTTTGACTCTAATAACTTGATGACTGATTCTCAATTTGGGTTTAGAGCTGGCAGATCAACTATGATGGCAGTCTCTCACATTTCCAATTATATTATTAATGCTTTTGAAAATAAAAATACTGTTTCCATGCTACTTTTTGATTTAACAAAAGCTTTCGACTGCATCCCGTTTGACATCTTGCTGGCTAAACTCAAATTCTATGGACTTAGCAAAAACACAATAGAAATGCTTGAATCATATCTGACTAATAGGAAGCAATATGTTAGTGTGGAGGGTAAGGGTCATTGTCAAATTAAGAGAAAAAACCAAGTCCGTAAAAAAAAATCTTTTATTTAGTTTTTTTTTTGTTTATTTGGCAAAAGTACATTGTAAAAATGGTTGAATAAAACATCTTGAGGTTAGCAGAGCTCAAATTTAATTTGTTATATTTTTTAACAATTTGTTTCGGCCAAGCTACATAAAAAACGTCAGTTTTGTCACGTTTTTCAAATATTTGCAAAAAAACCATATTTTATGAAATTATGAATTAGGCTATAACTACAGCTTAGTTAATGATATATAATTGTAATAAACCCATAAAATATTTTTTTTCTTCATTTTAGGGTAAGTTTAATAACAATATTGTATGTTTCCGGGAGAAATTGCCGAGAATCACAGCAAATTTTGTTAATAAAAGGTTTAAAAAAATTCATCTATTAATTCTTTGTGTACCAATGATTTGTTTAACCTTTCCTTTAACACAATAATTGTTAAATGAAATTAAGTAAATTTTTACTCTTAAATTAAAATTCATTTTCCAAGCGTGACGAAACTGACATAGCGTCATGAAACTGATTTTACGTGACGAAACTGATTTTACTCCTAACCCTAAAAACAAACATCAAAATAAAATAACCGTAATTTAAGCTTATTTTAATTTGTAAGTAAACAAATAATAAACATAAACATTCAATCATATGATAGAACCAAAAATTAAATTTCATCAGACTAAACTTGGTTTAGTTCACATCTACGTAGTTTAAAGTCCTAGCGACAAGCCCGCTGACGTCACATCAGCTGACTATGCACAGCCCTTGTCTTTATCCTTACATCGTGGTCTAAACCTAGTGTGGCCTTGTCTAAACCCCCCTCTTCCAAAAATCCTGTTAAAATGTCGCGTTGGTCATCTGAATAGCTATTTTTCTTATGGAAATTCTGCAATAAATTAGATAATTTCTGTAATATTACATTATGTGATGTATTTTAAACTAATTCAGACTTACTGGAAGCAAGTACTAACGTTAATGTACTTATTATTTAACCAAAACTATCAGTTTCATTACGTTTTAATCAGTTTCGTCACGTTACATAACCTGACTAATAGGAAATCAGTTTCATCACGTAACAAAACTGATCGTAGCGAAACTGACGTTCTTTGCATTTAACTTCCACAACGCTCTAACCTAAATTGAATATGACAAACAAATCTTTGAGGTTATGTCCACTTTCATCGGTGTCTTCAACTATGGCTTTGTTAGATTCACAAATGTGATGATTATCTGAAATAATAAAGTAACGAAACTGATGCTTAATTAAGGTACTCGCCTAATTTTACTTGATTTTATCTAATTCACAGTATTATATTGCGAAAATTCATTTTAAAACTTGCACAGTATCAAACTTCTGCCGTTTCTCACACAAAGTAGGGGTTGATGGGAGTTTTTTGTTTTCGTCTGACTTTCTGGTGGCAATTTGTTGAACTGCTTGCAGACGAATTTGACATCAGGTGACACATCGATTTCAGTTATTTTGAATTAAATGCAAGTAGTTTATTAAAACTAGGTGTTGGTAAGGAACATAAGGGTAAATAAATTAACCCATTCATATGTATTACGTTTATTTTAAAAACATTTTTCTTCATTTAAACAATCTGAAAACCTAACATTGCCTGTCTGAGGACAGTGACGAAACTGATAAAACATATCTAATATATTTTTTTATTTATTTTGTACTTAATATCTAAACAAAATAAATACTCTATCACATATATCTGTTGATTTAACTTATAAAAAAATAGTTTTAGTGTAAATTTTACTTGTTATTACTTTTTTTCAAGACAAAGACTTAAATTCTCTCTCAATTTGACAATGACCCGTAAACACTCAACATTGACCACAATTAAAGCAGGAGTTCCACAGGGCTCGGTCCTAGGCCCTTTCCTTTTTATAATCGCAGTAAATGATCTTCCATGTAACACTCCTGTCGAATGTGTAATTTACGCAGAACAATTTTAAAAAATTACAATAGCGCTTTCGTTCTAATAGGAGTGTTTTAAACTGGTTTTCTGCAAATAAACTGATCTGTAATCAATCCAAGACCCAGAAAATTGATTTCTCACTCTCTATTAAACAATCAGACCACTCAGTAAAAATTCTTGGCTTCCACCTCAATAGTAAATTAAACTGGAAAACTCACATCACAAATTTGAGCAAAAAACTATCGAGAGTTTCATGTTTATTCTGGAAACTCAAGCCTTTTGTCGATATTGAATATCTCAAACTAGCCTATTTTGGGCTGTTTCAATCAATATGGAATCCAACTTTGGGGCCATTCCCCCCTTGTCCATGAGCTTCTACTAATACAAAAAGAAGTCATTTGCACAATGTTAGGGGCTGACCCTGCGGAGCACTGCAAACCACTTCATTTGAGTTTTTAGCATTTTATAACATAGCCTATACGTATTTGATACTCTCAGCAGCTGGAGTAGTGTGATTTTTTCTTTGATTATTGTGGCTTCACGTGACAGGTGGAGGTGGATGGCTATAACTTACAAGGTTACATGGTACACATTAAATTCATAATGATTTGCCTATTTCGGTAGACTGGCTTTTTCGTAGGCCTAAGCTTCATTGCTCTTTACAATTTCAAGAGATCTATTGTTCAAGGCGTCAATGGGCAACTAACCTAAGTTTATCGCCATTCTACCGCATTATAACCCACCCTACAGGGCCCGGATTTTGTAGGTAGCAAATGCGCAACTAACCTACCGCTAGGGCAACGGCCATCAAAACATTTTTATGTGTGATAATAAACCTTGTAGGTTAGTCTAAACTTAGTTGATACTACTAACAAAATAACTTAGCTATCTTAAAGACATCAAGTAATTAAGTAGGCCCATTTTATTGGTCGTTTAATAATCACTGATCACTATAGACTTCGTCTGAGACACATTAACTCACGGTATATAGGCTACTTGATCAATAGCGATATAGGCCTATTATCACAGTCACATTTTTATGCATAGCTTATCAAATAAATAGGCTCTATCACAGACGTTAAAATAAATAATAAGTATAGTTGTGCAGTTAAATAGATCAGGTAATAGTACTTGTTGTAATATGTAGTTATACTTCACCAAATCCATTTCAATGCATCAAGCAAAAGAGCTGTAACCCCATGATTAGCCTGGGCTAGTCTAATAATATTTTAAGACATTTTTATTTTATGATATTAAAAACATTAGGCTACACTAAGCTAATGAAATCTTCCCATAAACTTAGCCTACTCGGCTTTTAATTTTTGCATCGATTTTGACTGCCCTACCCGTCAATGAGGTTAAGGGTATAAGTTAGGCCTAACCTATACAAAATCCTGCCTTAATCTGAATGGGAAAACATTATTATTTGCAGATGATACAACGATGCTGTCCAGAACCTTTAGTATTATTACAGTTGTTCGGCATTTGGATCATTGCCGGCCAATCTTAAAGGATCTTAAGCTACGTTTCCATTCCTGCAAATTTGTGCCGGCACAAATCTCCAAATTTGTAGGAATGGAAACATCCTGGCTCAAGTCACGGCGCAAATCTCTCATCAATTGATTAAATGCACCTTCCAATGCTCTTTTAGCCAAAAAACTTCTTATCCTCTATCTAGGTAGTTTTCTTCTAAGTTCATTGTATGCACCAGCCATAAATAAAAAATCAGAGGCTGTTATGTCATCCATGGTGATTTGTAGAACACAACATAATCAAAATCATCCACCGAACCTCACCACATCACAATAAAAGAGAACACTGCCTTGTCTGCCAGTTGAAGTGGCGGGACTTGTGCCTGGAATGGAAACGGCATGACAAACTACGTGCGACATGTGCCTCAACTTGTGCCTGCGACTTGTAGGAATGGAAATGTAGCTTAAGGGTACTCACGGCGTAGTGCTTGATATCCTGACCCTAGAAAAGATTACGTGCAGGCAGTGGTGGATCTAGAACAGTCACAAGGGGGGGGGGGACCAGGGTGTCTGAGAGGTTCGGGGGTACCCCCTCCCTCCCCAAAAATTTGTTTAAACTAAGTCTTCAAAAATGGCAGTTTTATACCATTTCTTTGTCCTAAGTTAGTGTGACAAATTATTTTACGCAATTTGTATGCACTACTGTATTACATGCAGTCAAAAATATATGACATACCTATATTTCCAAACTGCGACTGCCCCCCCCCTCTGGATCCGCCACTGGGGTGCAGGAGTACTATACCAGAAGAGCACAAAATATAGACTTTTCCTGCTGTCGTCTCAAACTTACCTAGAATAGCTATCCTCGTTCTACTATTAACTGCAACTCATAACTGCCTACTCATTTGCAGGAGATGGATGCACCCTCCTTCAGAAGGCGCTGAAAGGAATACTAATTATAGGCCGCTGTACTCCGTAAAAGAACTTAAGGAAGAGCACCTAGTGAGATAAGTGTGTGTCTGCCATATCATCCGTTAAACAGCCAGGTTTTTGAAGGTATAGTTTATTGTAAATATTATATATAGAGTTATTTATTAAATCACTTAATAATTTACTAGCTTCTGTGCCCGTGCTTCGCAACGGGAAGATGAACTATACCGCCTAATCCAAACAGTTGTTAAGTAGTCCGAATTTATGAACAAAAGCCACCAAATGTTGGCCTACTGTATAAAAACAATTATGACCAACATTGTAATTGCCCTACTGTTTACGTTAAAATATATCAATAACATAATATTCATTTTCATATTTGAGTTGTTTTGTCTCAAGATCAATGAACCAACTATAAAAGGTATAAAATTACCTCAGTACTGCCAGATTGATCCTGTTTAGTCCTTATGGATTACGGGTTTTAAGGACTTAAGTCCTCATCATGAGATCTTTTACAAGAACATTTAACACTGTAACTTCGAAAGGGTCATCAAGAGTTTAAATGCGAAACACGGACATATACTATTTACAGTCATAGACGTTTTATGAATAAAACGAGTAGGCTTACTGACAAAAACTTACAATGTCCAACCCCAACCTCGTGCGCACAGTTGCAGATGAGGGTCATGACTGCGATGCGGAAGATGGTTGGGCGGTGGACTTTGTACAGCTCGGCTCCTTGTTCATCAGCTGTTCTTGTTTTTTTATTAGAGTATCATACAGAGCGTTAGACTGTAAACTGATTTTGTCGCTTAATAATGTGTTAGCTTGAATTTTGATTGTTTTATAAATTTCAAATTCTTCTATAGCATCCATTCCTGTATATTGCTTTAAAATTCAAAATAAACTACGCCATGGCTCGGTCCCCAGGTACTTATTTCAATTCAGGAAATTAAAGCCTTTACAACTATTATTCAACAAAAACTTCTTTGCACTAACTTGATCAGGGAAATATAGGCCTAGACAAAATATAAAAGGTTTAATTTACCTGTTGCTGATCCTGTTAAAACTGTTAACAGGGGCAGGCCAAGACCATAAAGCACTTCATCCAAAAATAAAATTATTGCGCACCCCATACAGTTGTTTTCTTGAAGTTACAAGTTCAGGCGTCCGATAAAAGCCTGTAGCTTCCCAATTAGATCCTCCTCAGGAAGATATCTATTTCTTGCCACATTAACAAGAGTTATTCTTCTAGCAAGAAGAATAACTCTTGGTAATGTGGCAAGAGGTTAACATGTGTCTTTAACAAGCAATGAAAGCCCCTCAAAGATCGAGTTTGTGTCGCACGTTTGTAGGCGGAATAAACCAGTTAAAAACTTTTAGTTAAGGGTACCTATGGTAATTTATTGTAAAATAAGACCTTTTTATTTGAAACTACCAACTACACCAACCCGCATAATTTGGTACCCTTGAGTATTTTAAAATTGTGACTTTCTTTACCAAGATTAAAATGTTTGTTTCAGGAAGAAAGATGTAGCCCCAGCTCTGGACAAAAATATTATGGAGAAGGTTGGCCGCTGTACAGGGCAGCTATAGTTATTATTATATGTTGCCTTTTATTGTTATGTACTGTTTTTATACTTTACCAATAAACCTTATATTTAATCTAGAGCAGTTAATTTTGTTAAAATTCTTACCAGTAAACTTCTCTGTAATTTGTAAAGAAAACATGTAAAAATGATTATATAGTTTATTTTGATCTTCTAACTATTTTGACAGTTTTATAGATAAAATATTCTTCTTTTTAGATATATTTTTTTATTGTTCTTGTTCGTACAGGTCTCAGATAACTATACATAAAGATAAAATGATATTTATATTTATATTATATATGCGAGTGCCAATCTTAAGAAGCAAAGTTAATATATAGCTAGTAAAATAAAATAATGTTGGTGTTTAATGACTAATGAGTGTACTGTAAAAATGAAATAAGTAATTCAAAAGTTGAAACAAAAACTCTATTTAGCCAACCAACCCAATAAAATCACTCAAGAATTTTCCTCTGAATAAATGTTTGAACTTCATAGTCTAGAGGTGTTAGGTTAATGTCTAGAGGTGTTAGGTTAATGAGACATAAGACTGCTTAAGGGTGTTGCTCAACGTGTAATGAACAAAATTAAATTAAGAAAAACAACAAAAGTAAAGAAAAAGAAAACTTTGAAAAGGCAAAGATCAACAATAATAAGATAAATAAATTTACAACGTTATAATTTACAAGAAAAGAAAATCAATTAAAAATTTAAAAGAATGAGTTACTGACAAACTATATGACTTGTTTGTTTTACAAAACTTTAGTTATATATTTTATTCTTTTTACATACTGTTTATTGTCCCAGAAGCACACGCACCGATACACACACTCCGAAACTCTCGATCTTCTTGGTCCAGTGGCCCGTGGTGAACTCCTCGATTTGTTTCTTCTGGTCCTCCAGCTCCGAGACTCCTCACCCCTCCATTTTCTTCATTAACCCTTCTCATTGGCTGATTGGGTGTTTGACTTATAGGTTAACGATGTTTCTTGGAAGTCAGCCCTACCGGTACCCTATCGCCTAGCTCACGTCAGCTGGGAAAGGAATTTGTAAATCGATACTCATGCTACTGTTCAACTCTCTTCACACCAACTGGTCGACTATAGTCCTCGCCACCCTAAGTTGAGGCAGCCAAAGGCCGCACTAGGTATATGCCGTGCAGCCTTGGGCTGCCTCAACTTAGGGTGGCGAGGACTAAGTGTAATGTAAACAGAGTATCTGCTTAGATGAGCACCGTGGGTACAGGGTTAATCCCCTTTCTTACAATGTAAATCTATGTTGTAAACTTCTTGACATACGAGAACTACTTTAGGGACAATTTATACTAGGCGTATGCTCATTCTTCCCGTATTGGGGGCCTAAGACATTGAAAAAGGCTGTGCTGGTAAAAGCGACCAGAATACACACTAAGACCGAAGACCCTAGTTGTTGCCGCACATAAAAATTATACTGGATATATAGCAGGTATGGAGACAAAAATCATGGATGCTCAAACAGTGTCTTGCACAGCAGATCATTTTGAGAATGCCAGAGGTCTTGGCACAGATGTGCTGAATGTCTGGCCCAAAGACCAAACCCACATGGCGAGTCAAATCTGGGTAATAGTCAATATCCAGAGAATTTTGTTAATGCCAACAATTTTTAACTTATTCTTGGTGGAATCAACCATTATCTTTGGTCAAGTCTTAGCTAAGACATCATTAAGAGACTGAGACGGTGGTGTCATCCTGTAATTCAGCTACTAGGAGGTCAGGAGTTGTGGATATTTATAGGCATGTACTGTGGATGTGATACTTCGTGGTTTGAATTAACGCCCTTACTGCGACTATCCGCATAATACTATCCTGATAATTAGACCAATTTTTTTATACCAAGGAAAAATGTGGTTCGGATTCTACTATAAACTGTAGGTCCCTATAGTTATCCATTAGCCCAAAGTATGGGCTATTAATTGACAGCTGTGTCTAAGGAATATGTCGGCCTTAGTCACTAACAAGGATACAAAATCGTGCCACTCATCCATCCTACACTCATCTCCATGCATACTGGTACTTGGCTTAAAATACCTGCTTTGTATGGTTGCCATTTCAAATTAAAGTATTAAGCCTAAGGCAAAATGACTCATAATCATAGAGGGAAGCAACTTTCCTCAAACAGATTTATATCGTCAGCGAACTAAGGGATCTTGATAACTCTCTTGATGTCTTTAAAGAATATGTACAACTAAAAATATCTGTAAATTTCTTTTGATGTTTTCATGATAAATATGCAATGCAATACAACAAAGTAACTTTTGAACATTAAAAATAGCTGTTAACAACAAATTTTTCGATAAAACTCTTTACAAAAATCTGAAGGGCAGGTCCAGAATTGATGGCCTCTCAAGTCCGTAAATTGCATCTGTGATGTTGTTTAGTAAGTTCAACGCTAAATGATTATCAGTTAACTTAACTTATCCAATCAATAGTGTTAACAATACTCAATGTTAATACTTATGAAGTCAAACGGAACGGGGTGAAGCCCGTGGATATAACAGCTAGCTGTCTAGTTGATATAAAACACGTTTTTGAAAATAATTCGATTGATGCTTTAAATGCAAATGTTAGGCATTTATTTTATGAGTTATTTAATTTTTCATACAACAGATCTATGGAACATAACAATAAATTATTCTCTTTAGCGCTCCTTTGGCGAAGCACGGGTATGGCGGCTAAATATAGTACGCTCTATTTCGCAACGGGTACACAAGTTCAGAATACATTTAATTGTTTGATGTAATAATTAAGTCAATAGCCCAAAAGTAAACACATCCGATTTATTGTGCATCCTATGTTCAATTGTGTTTTGGATTTTGTCACATAACCTGAAAACCAGTTAAACGGTTACATGGAAATTGTGGGAAATTTCGCTCTACAAGTGCCTGCTGCATCCCTGCATTTATCCCACTGAGCTAGATTTATCCAACAGTGTTGTCATATTGAGGGAGTAACACTAAATTCAGGGGCGTAATCTCGCTGAATAAAATTAAAAGTCTGCAGCAACACCTATTTCAAATTTTAAAGACAGCTTTGTCTGGAGCTCCGTTTTTATATATTCTACTACTGTATTTAACTTATGGATTTTATTTTGTACCTTTCATATGTGTTATATTTAGCTAATAATCTTAACATATAAAAGTAAAAGCCCTCACTCAATGATTCATTACTAATCCAACTTCCAGACTAGCTAGAACGTTGAAATTTGGTGTACTGATTATTCAGGCATTAAATAGGAAAACTAAGTAGTTTTTATCCTGATCTGACTTTTGGGTTCCACCTAAGTGGTTCTGGAGTTTTCTTAACCTTATTGAGCGGAGCGAGCGAAGCGAGCGAAGCTCTTATACGTCGACTCTTATGCATTTCGTAATACGCAAACTCCTCCTAGACGGCTGAATCAATCGTTTTCAAATTTTGCATGGTGATAAAGACCATATCGGTGAGTGCCAACATCTATATGGCGTTAAAAAAGTCTCTCAGGAATCCGCCCCACTGGGTCTCAAAGTTTCAATGTAATCCTTATGGAAGCAGTATTTGACACATAAACAAAGACATATGATCAGCTGTTTTGAATGCAGCAAATAAAGAAATAGCTGATAGCATTATTCCACAGATATTAGAACAGAAACTGTATGGATCATAAATATAATCAAATGACGACACTAGCTTCAGGTACTTGACGTAGGAAGTGGTGAAGGAAGTAGTAAAGGTTAGCAGTCTGGAGTGTGGAAACTTTTCATGACGATTAGATTAAGGTATATGCATTCCTAAAATTCTATGGGAAGTGGGAAGGGATGAAAACAGGTCCACGACGTAGGAAGGGGTGAAGGAAGTAATCAAGGCGAGATGTCCGTAGTGTGGAAACTGTTTATGACGATTAGATTAAGGTATTTGCAATCCTAAAATTCTTTGGGAAGGGAGGGAAACATGTCCGTGACGTAGGAAGGGGTGAAGGAAGTAGTAAATGCGAGCAGTCCGGTGTGTAGGAACTGATTATGACCGTTAGATTAAGTTATTTGCAATCCCATGATGCTATGGGAAGGGAGGGAAACAGGTCCGCGACGTAGGAAGTGGTGAAGGAAGTAGTAAAGGTGAGCAGTGTTGAGTGTGGGAATTTATTAATGTATCTGCAATACTAAAATTCTATGGGAAGAGACTGTAGACTGTGTAGGTTAAAATGATTACGAAGCACGAATCGATACATATTTTCGATACATGCAATCATTTACAATCGAAATTTACAACTGAGTTGGCAACAACTGATTTTTACTCCATAGAGGCTAAAAACGATTTTTACTCCCTAGAGAATAAAAATGCTACTTTAGACCCGCAACGCATGCATTAAAAACTACTGTTTTTACTGCAGTATGACAAAAACAATATAATATGAACCCTTGATAACTCCGCTCAATTTTGTGGATGCCTCTGCGAACGCCACCTAGTAAGTATCTATATTATTAAAAGACTTTGTTGGATTTTGTGTGCAGCAAATTGACCCATAAGTTTGAATGTTTATAGGCATATTGGGTATCTATATATTAAATATAGATACCCAATATATTTAATAGGCAAACACGAATTTTGTGACGAATCCGTTTTGAAGCTGCTATGCATCCGATCACCACGTAGATAAATGCTTTCCATTGACCTACCTTTATATTGATTGGCATATCACTGACAAATGATCACTATAATGTATCTCAAAACATATATAAGACCTAGAATAATAAAATTTTGCATTGGGACGACAATCCATGTATATGGTGTAGATGTACAAATTTGGGGGTTTTGCAAAGTTCTAAATTCAAGGGTGGTTTAGGGGATTAAATCTATTTCAGAAGAAATTCGAGTATGCAAGATATTATATTTTGGTCTGTAACTTATAAGTTACAATGCTTGGATCTTAAATCTTATGGAAGATCGGTAGTGTAGAATTAAACTATCCACAACTTTTGTATTTCAAGAGTGTTTTTCTATCTCAAACTTATTTCGAGTAAAATAGGTTTACATTCAAAACTGTGAAAATTTGCTTGTTCCGCCACCTAAAAACTAGTCAGTGTCCGTACGTTTAATCATATGATTACCAATCTTTTATTTTATTAAATAGCATTATTTATTATATAATAATAATGCATAAATCAATAAAAGCTGTTAAAAACCTATCAAGTGTACTATCGCAAGTATAGCTACCGACATTATTACATTTTAGGAGCTTGCTCCCGTAAACATTTGAAATATTCTATTCTAAAGCTTCAATTCAGTATAGGTTGTTATCATTAACCGGAACTGCTACACAATTTGTTGTAAAACGGTGATAGTTTTCGTTAAACGTTAATAATAGAGTCAATCTTCTTATATTTGAAAATAAATTTAACCGATTTTCATGGTTGAGGTCTCAAATTGAAGGTGTGCACAGATTTCACTCTAAGCATCGGCATATATATTGATCTACTGTATTACTCGTCCAAAAAACATATATTTCACCTTTTCGAATTCTTACTTCAATTTAAGATGCATTTCACCAGTTATAATTATACAATCCTACATATTTTGGTCTAAGAACCTTCAGTGAAATGCCGGCTTTCATTTAAGCTATTAATTAGTTATCCAAATCGGACGGACTACAAGCAATTGCAATGTGAACAACCAACATATAAATTATTTTTTTTATAAGGGTTTTCTATGATTAAAAATCAATAGGTCCACTATTGTTTATGTTTTTTTCATGTTTTTGACGCAAAATAGTAAGTTAATTAAAGGTTTTAATTTGAGCTATTTATCGTTTGAATCAGTTAAGATCAAGATACTCAATACAAATTTATAAATTTGATTATTGCTCGAATATGATTTTCATTTCAACGTTGTAGAGTAGCATGGGCCCTCTAGTAATTATTAAATGTACAGAAGGGACAACAAAATTCAAGAATAATATCAAATCAAGAGCATGCCGAGTCAGTAACGGGGAACATCATATATACAGTATATCACTAAATAAAATAATGTTTTTGTGTTACTTTTAATCCTACTTTAGACTATCTGAAATACTTTTCAATAAAGTTAGAGAAAACTAACTGTACCATTGGAAAATTTGGCTTGGAGTATGATTATGAATGAAAGGAGATATGAATACTTTAGTATTTTTGGTAAAAACATCATTCAGTTGTTCCAGAGAGGGTAGTTCCGTTCCGTAGCGAAGTCAGTGACAACTTCAGCAGGCTTATAGTAAAGAATAAAAGACGAAAAAGTATGTCAGGCGATGCAAACGGCAACAGCTAGTTAATTAATAAAATCTGACCCGTTAATACTGTAGATTTAGTTACAAGAGAAAGTAGCCTAGCAGTGACCCAGGGGCATGGAGATAAACAGGTTCGCAAGATGATGGACTTAATATCGTATTTTGTTATTTACAGTATTTCACCTATGAAAAGTTCTAACTAGATATTTTATACATATAATTTCCTTCGGCATTTATACTGCCTACTTTGTAGCCGTAAATATCGGAATTACCCACATTACCCTTGTATGAGAATGTTTATTGCTCCAGACTTTTGGGTTGGCAGCACTGTTCACCCCATAACAACTACTCCCTCCCCCAGAAACCTTGCAGCCAATGAGAGCAGTCGATGCCCCCACCACAAGAGCAAGAGGGCGTTCATTACCTCACCAAATTGAAAAGTAACCAACCTGACCGATTTCAATATCGGGCAGGTAGGTCCCTTCACCAGTTTGAAAGGTTACCTACTTGAAGGGATCCCAACAGAAAACATACGTTTATTTACATACATACATTTTGTAATCTTGATGAATAGAACTGCGAAACTGCATGGTTTAAATTAAATGTTAACCTTAGTTAAGAATCTCTTTGAAAACAAAATACAAACAAAAACAAACAGAAAGAAAGAAACAATCTTGTCTTGATTCTTGATTAAGTTTAGGTTATTCGGTTATTGTCAGATTGTCAATTTGTTGTGTTGTAGACGTTGTCTTGTCAACATCAAATCAAATAAGCTAATTACTCAGTAATTATTTCGTGACCATGACTGCAAGATCGAGTTTTAAGTTGGAACAGTTACTTAATTGAGTTTTTTCTAAGGCTTTTGGTTTTAAAGGACAGGTTAGGGCCTACCCTTGTTTTAAAAACACCTAAGTTATTTAGTAGTTTTATATTTTAACTGAATGTTTATGTCTTAGTTACGAAGTACATTAGCTTAAATCATTACTTTTCAGTTCTTCCTCAGGAATCTTGAATAGACCTTAGAGGATCTATTCTATAATTTGTTGATATAAGTGTAATGGTACATCTCAACGAAAACGGATTGGTAAGTAAACTAGGCTTACACCACCAACCTTGCAGTAGGCCTAACAACTAAGTTATTGGCAATTTTAACTTTATATGAAGGCTTTTTAGTTACCTTGTTTGATCAATAACTATTCAATAGGCTACAATATTAACATAGAACCGGATAACCAAGAACCGGAAAACAAAAACCAGTTTTTTGACATTACAGATAGCCTACTACAGCAATTCTCCAACAAAAAGAAAAAAAAAATAGTTATCTTGGGTGACATAAACATCAAACTACAAAACCAAGATGATAAAGATGTTAAACAACTTTCAAACATATTAAAATCTCACAACTTACATCAAATTGAAACTTCTTTCACCAGAATAACCCCGACTTCAAAGAAACTGCATTGATGCCTGCATTACAAACATAAACCCATCATTAATTAAAGCTACAGCCCAACAAAGTAATATATCAGACCACGAAGCAATTGTATGCAAGATAACTGATTTCTCCGCTCCACTTACAACGCCTTTTAAAAAAATGATCAGGCCTATTACTCCTCAAAATCTAGATTTGCTGAAAACCAAACTAAAAAATGAAAATTGGGAAAATGTCTATCATAACCCCTCTGTAGACGACCAATATAGGGCACTAATCCAAACCATTAGACTAAATATGGATGAAACCATGCCCAGGTTCCTTAAAACCATCAAAAACAAAAATCCAAACCGTTTTTGGGATGAAGATCTGCACAAACTCAGAAGTAACCTACAGACCGCACAAAACAAATACAATCTAACCGGAACAGACAAAGATAACGCCACCTACAAAAACCTGAAGAAAATATATGACCTGGAAATAAAAGACAAAAAACGTAAACACACTTCAAACAAGATCAAGAGCTCCAGCAACCCAATAAAGGAAATATGGAACACCATAAACAAAGAAACAAACTCCAAAGTAGATCATATTGATAGGCCACTCACCCTGAACGTTAATCAAAACCTCACTAACGACCCCAGCTTGATCAGTGATACCTTCAACAGATACTTTGTATCCCAGGATAACAACACTCGAATAAATGATCCTCACCCTCCTACAGACCAGCATGAAACTACCAACTTAACACAAGCCTTTGAATTATCAAATTTTAAGCCAATAACCATGGACCAACTCAAACAGATCTTCAAAGCACTACCACCAAAAAACTCATGTGGGTATGATGAAATTTCAAATAGAATTATCAAACACTGCCAGAGCGAAATCGCACCACCCCTTCTTCATATCATAAACTCTTCGATTAACCAAGCAAAAGTCCCATCTGGAATGAAAACTGCAACAGTATATCCTAAATATAAAAAAGGAGACAGTACTTTGATGGAAAACTACCGCCCGATATCAATCTTACCGACATTATCCAAATACCTTGAAAGAATAATCTATACACAGATCATGGAACACCTAACCAACCTACTGATACTATCCCCTCATCAACACGGATTTAGGAAAAACAAATCTATCAACTCAGAACTAAATGAACTCCATGAAGCAATTACCATCCTCTGGGAAAATAAACAACCAGCATCAGGACTCTTCTTAGACCTACAGAAAGCCTTTGACAGCTTAGATAGAGATATACTGTTTGACAAACTATACCAAATTAATATAAAAGGAAACGCACTAAATTGGATTAAAGACTATTTCAAAGATAGGCAACAACAGGTTGAAATAATTCACCAGATAAATAAAATACAAACAAAAACTAAATCACCCACTCAACTAACTAAACGAGGAATTCCTCAAGGATCTGTACTCGGACCCCTCTACTTCTTGATATACATCAATAGCTTCCCAAATTATCTAACACCAGATAAAACTTGCATAATGTTTGCTGACGACACCACCATCATTTATCCAACATCATCTACAAACCATGCTGAAACAGAAAAAACCCTAAAACTGGCATCAGAAATATGTTCTTCACTAAACCTCAAAATCAATACATCAAAAACTGTCAACATAAACTTTACAGCATCGAATCAACCTGACCATAACCCACCTGCAAACTGCACCTCGATCACAATGGCAACAGAAACCAAATTCCTCGGTATCACCCTGGACAAAAACTTGTCCTGGCACCTACACATAGAAAACCTGGAAAAGAAATTGTCAACAACACTCTTTGCAATAAGAAGGATTTGGTCAGTGACTGATAAGAGTACGGCCAAAATAGCATATTTTGCCCTATTCGAAAGTCACTTGAGGTATGGCATCATAGCCAGGGGCTCAGCAGCAGACTACCATCTACAAAAGCTACTAATACTTCAAAAAAGAGCTGTGAGATCAATTGAACAACTGCAATATAGGGAACACTGCAAACCTTTCTTCACAACTAACCAAATCCTAACTTTACCCTCCTTGTACATCCTAGAAATAATGAAATTCCTAAAAAATGACCCCCCCCCCAACCAGAAACAATTGCCATAACTACAACCTCAGAAATTTACAGGCAAACTACAATCTACAACCACACAGACTCACTAAAACTAGCAGAAATCCAAAAATAATAGGAACTAAAATATTTAACACATTGCCAAACAACCTAAAATCAATAGATTCAAACACTCTTTTCATAAAAAAACTGAAACAATACTTAATCAAAAAACCTTACTATAGTCTAAATGAATATTTCGAAGACCACACACCCTACAACAATACAAAACAGTACCCAAAGAAGAAAGAAAAAGAAAAAACAAGAATTTTACGATTCCCTGGTCTCAACTACTATGGAGAAGAGGACCTAAAAAAAAAAGATATATATGTAGGCTACCTACTTATATAGGCTTAACTTTATAGTTTTTCATCCCATAATATATCACAGGTTCTCTGTGAAAATGTACCCAAGTTTTTTCTCAACAAGGCTTTTAGTTCTGTTGGCCCGAATATATCGATTATTCGATATATCGTTTGGTTAGTTGTAAGGTTAACCCAACTTTTCCGGGAACTGGTTAACTACGACTGAACTTTGCGTCGGTCTCAGAGACCGTGGGTCACCACTGCAGGGTTAAGAATAAAAATGGAAGAAACCATTCAAATTCTTAAAAAGTTGTGTTCTGACAACTCCGCAAATCACCTTTGTGTGTATCTATCTAATAGTGGATGAAATTGTTAGGACAAGACCCTTTGTTTAGTTTCATTTTTACAATATGTAAGGCAATTACAATTATACCCTGGTTTGTAGATTTTTTAGTTTTTGTATTAACTTGTTGGTTTTGATACTTTTCATAAAAGATATTTTGTTTTTGGTTAATATTGATACTAGTTTTATTGATTAAATACCAGTATCAATAAAAATGTAGGCTAAATAAATCATAACTGAATTCGATGTTTACATTGGGGTAAAAAAGGAATTGTTGAAAAAAATGTATATTTAAGTTATTTATCGTTATTCATCCGATAATAGGCTATAAAGGATTCAAACTAGGTATAAGATGAACCTCAAGGAAAGGAGAGCGGAAGGGGACGACAAATATAATTTTCTCTAGACACCACTTAAATGTAAAATTGAATGTATCCTCTGAATTTTACTTCTCTGATGTAACTTAGCCTAATTAAAAAAATTATTAGGCCCAAGGATGTTTCAGTTATTACTTTGCAATGAACAATTCAAAGTATGTCTATTAATTGGGTGGAGCCTACGGGTATCACTTGTAAGTCACTGGCCTAAGTGTATCACTAGTACTATTAGCCAATGAGTTTTTTCTGTTGCAGACAATGGAGAGACCAATGTTTCCACCAGGCACTGCCACACTTCTTGATGAGTTAGACAGTAAGTTCAATTTTAAACTAGCCTAATGTTAACTTTTTTTAGTTTATAAACTATGGGTTGTGACCATTTGGAGTGATTGGGTGGCGGATATATGAGGTCTGTTAAAAAACAAGGATTTTCATTTTTTGAACAAAATATTTAAATTGTTGTCGTTGCCTTCAAAATAGTTCCCATTATGCACTTGTGCCGGCGCTTCTTCCAAACCCTGAAAAAATTCTTCGACTCAATCTTTAATAGACTTTAAGTGCTATCAACTATGGGGTTTTAATGTCATCTTCGGCTGTAAAACGACAACCCACTGGGATGATTGAGCCTTATATATAACTTAGCCTAATGCTGGTTCACAAGCTCATTCGAGTGACAATGACATGACGAACATGACTATAACCTTAGTGTTGAAACTAGTCGTTAATAATTAAAATGAGTTAAAGGGGTACTAATGCTTTTATAATGTTTTCTAATACCATATATATATATATATATATTAGAAAACATTATAAAAGCATTAGTACCCCTTGAAAATCTCCTGAAAATGAACAAGCATTTGACATAAAACCACATAAGGACAGGACGACACGTCTGTCGGGCCAGCTAGTAAACCTACTGTCGGGGAAAAAAGTTTAGACACTCGAGTTTGGAGCTCTACAGAAAAGTAACCTACTAACTTAGAAAAACACGTAGTATATATAAATTTTC
This sequence comes from Macrosteles quadrilineatus, assembly GCF_028750875.1. Lineage (NCBI taxonomy): Eukaryota > Metazoa > Arthropoda > Insecta > Hemiptera > Cicadellidae > Macrosteles > Macrosteles quadrilineatus. The sequence goes on from NW_026542608.1 coordinate 535,965, forward strand.
GTTGTTTAATTCTACGTATTCCTGTGAAAACAAAAAATTTTTAGCTCGTTTAGGAAATTTTTTATTACAGTCGGAAGGCAAAAACTCCCTGTTTTTAGAGTAACAAAAACGATCTTATGACTTTGAAAATTCGCACAATGTAAACTAAAAGTCAGAACTTTATCAAACTTTAATACAATATAGACACATATATAATGAATTAATTTGTGAAGTTTCAGAATTTTTACTTTACCCAAACAGTTTTTGTTGTAACTTTTGTAAATTTACTTTTTCTCAGAAACGGTAAACGCTAGAAAAAAAATGAAAAGCTTGTTTCGAAGGTGGTTGGTTTTGTATTTGAAATATTAATACTGTTCAACCAAATTGTTACACATGTTATTAATATAGATTAACAAAAAACTGGATGATCTCGCGCCTGCAAGGAGTGCAGACGCCATCGCCCGCGCAGGAATCCAGTGCAGTGTTGCCACGATGGACCTTGACCGAGCGTAAGGTGATTCACGCAGTGTGTCACCGAGTGATGACTGACTCACAGGAAATATCGTGTTTTGCATTCTTCCAAAGGGTCCAAAGTCCAAATATGTCATCAGTAATCCACCTCAGGCTGTCAGAATTCTGGATCCGACCTCATTGTCGGATTCTGAATATGTAATGATTGTCAGTGCGATATGTTTTTTTAGAAGTGAGGGAGAAATGTTAGGGGATAAGCGATATCCAGCATATCAAAATCAGATCCAAAGCCCTCATTAGAAAAGGTGATGGGAAATGGTTAATAATATATTCTGTTCAGTTTTGACTCAACAGTTTGCAGCCCATCGCTGCTCAGTGTCCTGGTGTTCAATTTGGCAACACTGTACAGGGTATGCGCCCAGCCAGAGCCTGCGGCGGTCTGGAAGTGCCGTATTCGGCCGCTGCATTATCCAAATTAAATGTTAACTTATATAAATAATATGCGTAACAATGTGGTTGAGCAGTATCAATATTTCAAATACAAAACCAATGACCATCATAACAAGCTTTTCATTTTTTTTCTAGCGTTTGCCGTTTTTGAGAAAAAGTTAATTTACAAAAGTTACAACAAAAACTTTATGGGTAAAGTAAAAATTCTGAAACTTCACAAATTAATTCATTATATATGTGTCTATATTGTATTAAAGTTTGATAAAGTTCTGACTTTTAGTTCACATTGTGCGAATTTTCAAAGTCATAAGATCGTTTTTGTTACTCTAAAAACAGGGAGTTTTTGCCTTCCGACTGTCATAAAAAATTTCCTAAACGAGCTAAAAAATTTTTGTTTTCACAGGAATACGTAGAATTAAACAACGAAAATTTATATATACTACGTGTTTTTCTAAGTTAGTAGGTTACTTTTCTGTAGAGCTCCAAACTCGAGTGTCTAAACTTTTTTCCCCGACAGTATATATATATGTCGTCCTGTCCTTATGTGGTTTTATGTCAAATGCTCGTTCATTTTCAAGATGAGCTTGACGCATCGCTCAATCACGTCCTGGTTGATGTTCGTTTGCTATAGGCTGGGGCTCGTTCGCTGTGCTCACTTGCCTTCAGGTTTAGCTCGTTCGCTACACTAACTCGCCTCCAGGTTGAAGTTCGCTCGCTACGCTCACTCACCTCTTGGTTGAAAATTATCTGTTGTCATAAATTAAAAAGAAAATAATAGTGCTGCACCCTGTTGATAAACCTATTATCTTTTTAATGTTATTGAACATCACAGAATCAAACTGTTTAGTTGAACCAGCTGTTAAGATTCTTTAATTCCATTTAAATTTAAGTACTCATAAGTTTAACATGGGAAACTCCAGAGCCAGTAGGCCTTTTAACGGATCTGCACCAAACTTCACACAACTTCATTACAATCTGTCGAGCGGTTTCGTAGTCCATAACGTTCAAATATAATATACAAACTTCCTCTTTTATAAATAAAGATACATATATAAAATTTTGAACAAATAGTGTTTTTGGCCTCTGGGGACATGTAAATGAAATAGTAAATCGGTCCCGGGCCCAAGTCTTACCATGAGACCTACGGTAATACCTTCTTCCCTATAGGGAAATTCACTAATAAATAAATTTGCCTAGTTTGATCAAAATATTATATCCATAAATACCCCCGCCGCAGCAAGCCTGCAGACTTAGTGAATTCCCATTTGCCTGATTGGATTTAAACTAAAATGTCTCCTTAAAAATATCACATTTATTCCCTATTTAAACAGAATTAGTTTAATGAGTACTTAGGTTTGCTGCAACAGGGAGGGTAAAAAGTTTTTTTTATGTAAAATATTAAAAGGTACTGCGGTTTAGTAAGAAATTAATGTATTTTCCAAATTTGATCAAAATATGTTCATAAACAAGCAAATTTACAACAGTTGACTTATTCTCCATAAGAATAACATGGGAATTTTAAAATTACAATTTTTTAGAATTTTCTCCGTAACAATTAGGCGCATAATAACGCTTCAATATACTAAATTATTTGTTTTTAGCGAATTTCCCTATAGGGAAGTAGCTATTACCGTAGGTGGCACGGTAAGACCTAGACCCGGGACCGATTTACTTTTTCATTTTGATGTCCCCAGAGGCCAAAAACACCATTCGTTCAAATTTTTATATATGTATATATATATATATATAGACATATATATATATATATATATATATACGTCCGTGAACGCGATAACTTGAGTAATTTTTGTCCGATTTTGATTAAATTTGGTTTAAAGGTGTAAAGCGGGATAAACTTGAATGAGTTCGCGAACCAGCACGATCGGACCATGGGAACGGGGCTTTACGGGGGGTTTTATGGGGTAAAAATTGGTTTTTCTCACTTTTGACCCTTAAAACACAAAATTTCCCGATTTCTCTTTAGACCTTTTTAAAGAGCTTAAAAAAACAAATAATTTAGTATATAAAAGTATTTTTCTTCGATTACTAGTAACGGAGAAAATTAAAAAAATTGTAAATTTAAAATTCCCATGTTATTCTTATGGAGAATATTGTCAAATGTTGTAGTTTGCTTGTTTATGGATATATTTTGATCAAACTTGGCAAATTTATTTATTTTGTACTAAGCTATCAATATTTTACTCAAAAACACACTTTATTAGTTTCCTTGTAGCAGCAAACCTAGGTACTCGTTAAACCTAATGTTATTAAAATATATTTAACTGAATATCAATTCAGACAAGGAAATTCGCTTAGTCGGCAGGTTTGCTGCGGCGGGGGTATTTTAAGCTCTACAAATGGTTTAAAAATAAATTGTGAAATGTTGTGTTTTTAGGGTCAAAAATGGGAAAAACCTATTTTTAGCCCATAAAACCCCCCATAAACCCCCGTTCCCATAGTCCGATCGTGCTGGTTCGCGAACTCATTCAAGTTTATCCCGCCTTACACCTTCAAACCAAATTTTATCAAAATCGGACAAAGTTACTCAAGTTATCGTGCGGATGGACACACATATATATATATATATATATATATATATATATATCTATATATAGATATATAAAAATTTGAACGAATGGTGTTTTTGGCCTCTGGGGACATCAAAATGAAAAAGTAAATCGGTCCCGGGCTTAGGTCTTACTATGAGACCTACGGTAATAGCTACTTCCCTATAGGGAAATTCGCTAACAAGCAAACTACCTTATAAGAATAACATATAAGAATAACATGGGAATTTTAAATTTACAACTTTTGAATTTTCTCCGTAACCAATAACCGTACAGAACACTTTGATATACTAAATTATTTGGTTTTTTAAGCTCTGCATACTTAAGTGGTCTAGCCAATACCTTTGAAAAGGGCTCTTAAGAATATATTCATATGATCGCGGTGGTGAGGTTTTTTTTTACATTACATTACATTTGTTGTCATGAGAGCCGAAGCCCCCTGACTGCTTACCCGGTACCTATCCTTTAGGACATACCCGGGCCCCATGATGTAGGCCGAAGCTTACGCATCAACCTTTAGCACATCATGGGCGGATGACTTAAGGTCATCAGGCTCGCCGGCTGCCGAAGCAGACCCTTCGGAAAGAGGGTTGCCCCTCAATCCTAACCAGGGATTCCGGCTGCTTGTTTAAGCGTCACTCCACCTGGGTTCCACTAGGTCGGAACCTAGAGGTCCATGGTAGAGCGCCCCGACGCATTTAGTGCAAGCAACACTCGGGACCTATCTAATCCCTGACAGGCAGAACCCGCCATCAATAGCCAGGAGGAAGGGGACCATCAGCACGCTGACGGGGGGAACCCCAACCTCCCATTTACACCGCTGCCCGATCGAGGCCTTACCCATTGCTGGGAAACCAGAGGTAACCAGAGCGATAGATCCCCAGATACCCCTGGCGGGCTCGGACCCAGCACCCGATCTACTTCGTTTGCCCGTCAGACCCAACATCACTGCCAGGCCATCAGGGTTTCCCAAAAGGAGGCAGGTATAGAAGTGGGACCCACCCGGATGAACCTATCCACCAGAGGTGGCGACACCCTTGACTCAATTGAGGTTCCGGGAAGAACCCCCCACACTCAAGATAACCATACCGTCCGTGCTCAGAGACAGGGATTGGTTTGCATAAGTACCTACAAACCGTTGCCCTCACACTGCGGAAAGTTACAGTTATACTGCGGTGGTGAGGTGCAGGGATGGAAGCGGCAGACATGACTGCTTAAGGTCAATGTAATTTCTTGTTTTTACAGACTTGTGGGGTGTGTAGAATGAAAAGCCGCCCGCGCCATCCTATTCCTGATTCCCTCTCCGCTATTTAATTGACGCCTATAACATATATTTTTCTTAAATTGTTCTAACTTCTATCTGAAATTGTACCAGTAGACGTTTCTAAAAAACTGTAGTGAACTTTAAAAGGGTTCAAATAAGCCATATTTTTAAAGTTGGGTTTTTGTTTACTGTTTTTTCTTTTTTTTACCACCCTCATGAAATGATTTTGTTGTGGTCGCAGGGGACGACAACGAGTTGTAGTGTTTGCAGCGATGTTCAAGATTTTGCCGCTACCTGGGGAGCTTATAATGTCTTGGTGTTCGTGGGAATGTTCAGGATTTTGTCATGATCACAAGATTAAGACCAGTTTCATTAGGCCGCAGCCTAGGGCCTCATTGAAAGGGGGGCGCAGCATTTAGTGGAAAAACAACTTTTTTTTAAACTCAACAAATTGTTTTCTAAAAATAATGAGTCACACTTGCAGGTAACGATAATGATGTCCCCGTGATGGCGTGATACGTTGAAGATTTTGTTGTAATCGCGGGTGACATTAATCACGTCCTCGTGATAGCGGGAGATGTTCACAATTTTGTTGTAATTGCAGGCAATTCTATTGACAAGCCCCCTGGCTGTAACTGCCACTGATCACCAATCAAGACGATCAAAGCCTCAGCAATTATTAATTATTAGCAAGTATTGTCTCAATAAATAAGGGTCAATAAAAATGAAAAAGCATCAAAATGTGTTTTTTTTTACATAATAAAGATGTGTGCTGCCAAAAAAATTAAGAAAAATCAAATTTAACTAGCTTTTAAATGGAGGACTTTGTATATTGAGAGCTGAGCTGTATGTTCACTGCAATTTAATAAACACAATATATTCAAAAATTTGTTTGATTTGTTCACTTTTAAATTGTACTTTACAGGTATAAAATTTTCACAATATAATGAAAAATGCATCAAAATTTTTAAATGAAATGCTAGAGTTTAATTTAATACTAAACCTAAGCTAAAAATTCATTAATTGTACTGTCAATACAATTATATCGTCAAGACAATAAAGTATTTATTTATTTATACCAATTTAAAGAAATTATTATATTTTTAACACATTTCCTACCGACTGTCACACTCTTCTGTAACTGAGGGATGAGTATAGTTGGTAGCTAATGTGTTAACAGGTTCCCTACCGACCGTCACACTGCTCTGTAACTGAGGGATGAGTATAGTTGGTAGCTAATGTGTTAACAGGTTCCCTACCGTCCGTCACACTCCTCTGTAACTGAGGGATGAGTATAGTTGGTAGCTAATGTGTTAACAGGTTCCCTACCGACCGTCACACTGCTCTGTAACTGAGGGATGAGTATAGTTGGTAGCTAATGTGTTAACAGGTTCCCTACCGACCGTCACACTGCTCTGTAACTGAGGGATGAGTATAGTTGGTAGCTAATGTGTTAACAGGTTCCCTACCGACCGTCACACTCCTCTGTAACTGAGGGATGAGTATAGTTGGTAGGTAATGTGTTAATAACGTAATATCAAAATATCATTAAACCCTTGGCTCATTTTCTTAAAAAGGTTTGTTTGTCTCGTGTATGTAAAATGCCATTGACATGAGAGAAAAAGAATCTACAGTTGTTTGGTGAAAGGGCGGCAAATTTAGCACTTGCCCCCTCCCACCTAAAAAAAATGTATAGCTGTTGCCCTGGATACCACTTTTGAGACACATTTTTTGTCTTATGTTATGCATGCTAGAAATTAAATACACAAAAATGATTGTAACAGACATGTCTATCTTACTATAATGTTAACTTGTTTTTCATGTTACCTAGTACCACAAAAGTATGCCTTACTACAAATACACCCTTAAAATTTTTATTAGACAATTATATTTCTGAAACTGTGTTAAAATACAAGAAAAATACCCCCGCCGCAGCAAACCTGCAGACTAAGCGAATTGCCATTTGCCTGATTGGATTTACACTAAAATGTCTCCTTAAAAATATCACATTTTATTCCCTATATAAACAACATTAGTTTAACAAATTCTTAGGCTTGCTGCAACAGGGAGGGTAAAAAGGTGTTTTTTTGTAAAATGTTAATAGTTTAAAATAGTATGAAATGAATGCATTTTCCAAATTTGATCAAAATATGATCATAAACAAGCAAACTACAACAGTTTACTTATTCTCCATAAGAATAATGTGGGAATTTTAAATTTACAGTTTTTTTATGTTTTCTCCGTAACCATTAGGCGCATAATAACGCTTCAATATACTAAATTATTTGTTGTTTTAAGATTTACAAAATGGTTTGGAAAGAAAATGCTAAATTTTAGGTTTTTAGGGTCAAAAATGGGAAAACCCAATTTTCGCCCCATAAACCCCTTTTCCCATATTCCGATCATGCTGGTTCGCGAACTCGTTCCAATAAATGTAGGTTTACACGCTTGTACCAAATTTCATCAAAATCGGATGATTTTTGCTCGAGTTATCGCGCTAACGGACACATATATAAATATATATATGAAATTGAACGGATGCGGTGTTTTTGGTCTCTAAGGACCTCAAAACAAAAAAATAAATCGGTCCCGGGTCCAGGTCTTACCATGAGTACTACGGTAATAGCTTATTCCCTAGGGGAAATTCGCTAATACAGATGACCAATAATTGTAAACATGCATGTTTATCTACATTTTAGTATAAATATTAACTGTATCTCACTTGAAAAAGTATTATTAGACGCTTTATTAAATTTCCAAAACTGTAAAAAAAAATGGGACATACATAAAGATCCTTTTTCTTTTCAGAAAAGCTCATGGTGCTCCTAAGAGATGGAAGGACATTAATTGGTTATCTACGCAGTGTTGATCAATTTGCGAACTTGGTACTTCACAGAACCATTGAAAGGATCCATGTCGGTAAAGAATATGGAGATATACCAAGAGGAGTTTTTATAATTAGAGGGGAAAATGTTGTTCTTCTTGGTGAAATTGTAAGTAGTTGGTGTTGTAGTTGTGTTTAGTATATTTTTTCCTGGGGAGCGAGCTGGTCTAGTGGTTAGAGCGCGGGACTCCGGTTCCTGGTTCAAATCCCGCCAAATCACCAATGGAGTTTATCTAAGTGATAATGCCGTAACCCCTAGGTCTTAGCCTGAAGTAATGTGAAAAACAATTCCGACTCGTGCCTAGCGTCCTAGGACAAAAAAGTATATTTTTTCCTAGGTTCATGTTATGAGTATAAATAGATTTTATAATTTAGTGTATTTTGTACCTAAATAATACTATAGTTTGAGTTATTATGGTGACCTGAATATTTTTCTTGTTGGTGAGGCCAAAAATCAAGTTGGATTTGAGTTACCACAGGAGTGAGTGAAGTAAATTATTATATTGTAATTAATTGTAGTAGGCCTACATGAATAAAAATATTTAATGAGGTTTTGGAAGTGCTCTGTCAGTGTCCTGTCAAGCTAAATGGAAAGTTCAATACCATTACAGTATTTTACTTTTTTTGTCTCACATCAGTTAGATCTTTGGGATCTTTATCTATTTTATGTTTTAATTGTATCAAACTTAAGATTTTGTTGCCTTTTAGGACAGTGAGAAGGAGGCCAATTTGCCTCTCGTAGAAGTTTCTGTTGATGACATTCTAGATGCCCAGCGGCGAGAGCAAGAAGCCAAACAAGAGCACGACAAGTTATTGGCTAAGTCTCTGAAAGAACGAGGACTTAGATTAATACCTGATCTAAGCCATGATGACATGTTTTAGTATATTTTGTTTATAACATTTCGTAAGCAATGTGTACTCTTCTTTTAAACTACTGTAATCTCATTCTAGTGCATCCCACAATGGTATTTTTTTTTTTTATTGTATGGTTGATTGTATGGTTGGATGGTTGATAATTATATAGTCATATTAAGCAGCCACATCTCTGGTTTCACTGATACCTAGACACTTGTAACTGAACCAATGACACGTAGTCATTTTATCATTATCATCCTGTCTTGTATGGGTTCTTTTGCAACATTCACTTATAAATTACTCACAAATAAGACAAAGTAGAGTTGGTTAATCAGTGGCCAGTTGACGAGGATACTGGGATTGTATGTAGTCTAAATTTTGTTTGGGATTGGGAAATTTGGAGTAATCGCTAATAGTCTATGCCAAGCGTTTATATCTGGTAATTAACTGAGCATCCATACGTGGTAACAGATGAACAAAAGTTAGCATAGGCTACTTATTTTTCTTCCTAAAATTGAGTTTTTTTCAAGTACGGTACTTGAAACACGTTTAAACTAACAAGTAAGTTCTAATAAATTTATGTTATTTTTATCTTAAGATTTGTTGTTTGAGATCTATTGTTTTTACTGCAAGAGTTTGTTGCCAGAGACCCAATTTTTAAAAAATATCAAGATTTGTGTTTGTTCTACTAATTTGAATTTAACATCATAGGAAGGAAATCCCATTGCCAATAGTGTCAGAGGATAGTGTTGCTCAATTTTAATTGTAATTAAAGAATTATTTGTTTAATATTTTCATTTCAGAATTATATTAAAGTAGGATGCTTATTTAGTGTGTCAGAGTCTTTTTGCAAAAAAAGTACCAATCATGAAGACTATTGATTCAAGGAAGTTTGCTTTTTAAAGTTTGTTCAAGAACCTTTCAGTTTTATTCAATTGCTTTTTTGAGAGAAACTGTTTGTTTTGTATATTTATAAATAAGTGTCAGATAATCTTTGATTGCATGTATCAAGTCATCAAAATAAGACTGTATTTTGTAATATGCATTAATCTGATATTAAAGATACTATTTGAATCTAAATTTCATAACTAATCAATTTTACCTGTTATTTGTGCCTTAAAATCTCCTATATTTACAGGTTATTATGAAATTTACTATGGATGTTCAACCCAGAAGTAGGCTATCTTCAATTTAGGTAAATTTGTTAGGTTTAAGTTTGAAAAAAAAAACACGCACAATAATTACTCATACAAGATTGGTTTGATTGGCTGGTAGACAAATATTTTTTTAAAGTGTTAATTCCTAGAAGAAATTTAATAAGTAGGTATAATGAAATTAATCTGCTAACCGATAATCAGGTATCATTAAAGCCTGTGATGGGGACAATGTAAGAGTGCTTGGCCTTAGGTGGTTTGTGTAGAAAAATAACATTATCGTATTTCCCTAGACAGGGAAGTAGCTATTATTGGAGCAGGCATGGTAAGACCCATGGCCGAGTTATTAGCGAATTTCCCTATAGGGAAGTAGCTATTACCGTAGGTCTCATGGTAAGACCTAAGCCTGGGACCAATTTACTTTTTCATTTTTATGTCCCCAGAGGCCAAAAACACCATTCGTTCAAATTTTTATATATCTATATATAGATATATATATATATGTGTGTGTCCATCCGCACGATAACTTGAGTAATTTTTGTCCGATTTTGATAAAAATTGGTTTGAAGGTGTAAGGCGGGATAAACTTGAATGAGTTCGCGAACCAGCGTGATCAGACTATGGGAACGGGGGTTTATGGGGGGTTTTATGGGGTAAAAATAGGTTTTTCCCATTTTTGACCCTAAAAACACAAAATTTCACAATTTCTTTTTAAACCATTTTGTAGAGCTTAAAAAAAGAAATAATTTAGTATATTGAAGCGTTATTATGCGCCTAATTGTTACGGAGAAAATTCAAAAAAAAATTGTAATTTTAAAATTCCCATGTTATTCTTATGGAGAATAAGTCAACTGATGTAGTTTGCTTGTTTATGAACATATTTTGATCAAATTTGGAAAATACATTAATTTCTTACTAAACCACTGTACCTTTTAACATTTTACATGAAAAAAAACGTTTTTACCCTCCCTGTTGCAGCAAACCTAAATACTCATTAAACTAATTCTGTTTAAATAGGGAATAAATATGATATTTTTAAGGATACATTTTAGTTTAAATCCAATCAGACAAATGGAAATTCGCTTAGTCTGCAGGTTTGCTGCGGCGGGGGTATTTTTTCATCTTGATGTCCCCATAGGCCAAAACACTATTTCTCAAAATAAAATTTACATAGTAGTATGTGTGTGTGTGTCTTTTGGTAAGTCAAGGAATTTTAGTCTGATTTTGATGAAATTTTGCATGAACATGTAGGGCTGTATGTAAAAAAAATGTACATTTAAAATCACCATGTTATTCTTTTCAGAAAAATTTAAACTTAATTTTTTTTTTTTTGGCCAATTTATTTTAACGAATTTCCCTATAGCTATTACCATAGGTGGCACGGTAAGACCTAGGTTTGGGACCAATTTACTCTTTAAATTTGATGTCCCCAGAGGCCAAAAACACCATTTGTTCTAATTTTCATGTATGACTGGGACAGTGGCGTCGTCCTGTAATCCAGCTACTAGGAGGTCACAAATTGTGGATATTTATAGGCATGCACTGTGGATGCAATACTCCCTGGTGTGGATTAACGTCCGCACGAGTGAGTAGAACGACTATCCGCAGTACTGTCCTGACAATTAGACCAATTCGTATATACCAAGGAAAAAAATGTGGTTCGGATTCCACTATAAACAGTAGGTCCCTTAGTTGCCATTAGCTGTATAGGCTATTAAACACAGGGGCTCCGCCCCCAGGCCCCCTATCTGTTAGTCGTTATTTAGAAATTTAGGAAGGGGTGAGAGGCCATCACCAAGAAGCCAGGGAAATTTCAAGTCCGTAGCACACCTAGAAGTGGTCTAGATAGCACTCATAGCATTTCTCAAGTCTCTGTCAAATTTGAAGTAAACGGTTCTAATGCCCATACCAATATCTTATGTCCATACTGTTAGTCGTCATTAGTAGATTAGAGTTTAGTCTTTACAATTCAGTCAGTGAAACAGTCAATATTACGTTATATTAATTTGGCAAATATATTTGAGGAGGTTGGCAAGTTAATTTCAAGCTCCACCTTAAAGAACACCTTATAAAAAAATGTTTGCGGTAAGAGAGAAAAGTAATAATATAAGGGGAGTAGGGTTTGTTATAGTAAAAATGGATATGAAATAACAAATTGTGATATTTTTTCCCCATTGTGGGGTAGTGGCTAATTAGCAGTAGTTAGTAACGTTACCAGATTGAGTCTTTTGTGCAAGGAAATTAGTAAAAAGAAGACGAATTACTAAGATAAAGTAGAAACTAATAATTTTGTATATTAAAATTTTTAGTATAGAACAATTATAGTGAACTTCATATATATTAATTAAAATGTATTAAGAGTCTTCATCCCCCTAGGTGTAGTTCCGTTTTGGGGAGATAGCCTTGGGGGGAAGGTGGTGTGGACGGGCGGGTAGCGCGGGGTCATTATGCGCGCCTTTCTGAAAACATTGTGTAAACAAACTACTACTAAAGACGCGACTCCGCACCTACGCACGCGCAGCAGCAAACTTATCGATCTTTTACATCACTAGCTGTGAGCGTGAGGAGCCCTTGTGGCGAGCGCAACTAATATTGTTTGTTAATATCAATAATATGCGTAACATTGTGCCTTAGCATTATGGATATTTACACAATAAATACAATGACCTTCAAAACAAGCATTAGTTCATTTTGTATTAAAGTTTTATTAGGTTTTGACGTTTGGTTTACATTTTACGAAAAAAAAGTCATGAGATAGGTAGTTTTTAAATCTCAGAAAGTATTAAATTAGAAAGTAAAATTAATTATTCTTAAAATACCATGAAGTTGTGTATTATTAGAATAATTAGAATTGCTCATTCTAGCTTAAAACAGCAATTTTACTTAAAAGTTTCATTATTTTGGCATGTGCAGTTGTGAATAACTTGTCAATAATATGTTTCTCGTGCGTACATAGCTTAGATCACAATTTCTCTATAGTAATTAGTTATTATGTCAATAGTGTCAACAGATACAATCAAGATAAATTTCAAAGTAGTTTTTGATAAAAGACCTAGGTAATAATGAATTATGCACCCATCATGGAAAGATAAATTTAATACAACTTAAGCTCAGAACAAATATAAAATAATAATAGTTTGTATGAGTGTGTTTCAATATAAATGTGTTTAGACTGACAACAAATTTGAACCTTACTATTGGCAAATTATGATATGCAACCTCAATGTACAAAATGTAGGTTTAATGAATACATTATTGCCTTTGAATTACAATTTAAATGTAAATTAATATTTAATTTGTATTTAATAATCAAGCCTATGAGACAATAATTTACATTACATAAGTTAAAACTATTTACATTAAGTATAAAGAAATTTAGGTTTGATTAATGTACGCCTACGGTTTTTAATCCTTCTTCGATTTTATTGTCTTTGGATGCACATAGTGTGCTGGATTCCTAATAGTCATTGATCTGGTGTGCCGTGGATCGATCAGTTCTGGCAGTAGGCAATCTATATAAAAGGCTTTTAGAGGATTTACCATTTTTTCTTGCCAAAAAGTGTCGTCCCGATCTATAACCTCCACTCGATTTGATTTGTAGAGGGTGTACGGTGATTGTCCTGTATTATGGGACACAACCGCTGCAGAACATCTAGCCTCATATGACCTGCCCTTAGAGAAGTTGACTCGTTTTCCACCTACTACTTTTGCAACGGCTGAGTTAAAATGTTCAGCTGGATTGTTGCTGTCTTGCAGTATCAAACTTCTGGCATTATCAACCAAATAGCTTAAATATGTGTTTCATTATCTTCTGATACATTCCACATTGCTTCATGGCAGGAACATAGTTTTTTTCTGACTCCTTCGGTCCTTGGCAAAAATACTTGAGACTCTTGCAGTGGAGGTGTTCACCAAAAACATGGCTGGCGGAATTGGCCAAATCTTGCTGCAGTTGCAACACCGTTTTACCACCGACCGTACTACTTTCTTTTTTCCTGTGCTTTGCAGCTTTTGTCACTGCTGATCTTAGGCGTAAAATATTGTTCCTAAGCAATTTCCGCATTTCAAGAGGACCGGATTTTGTATCAGAAGCAATACCACGCAGTTTCGGGCAGTAGTTTCTTAAAAGATGATTTGTACATTCAATTTTGTCTACTGTCCAATTATTATATGGTCTCGTGTCCAAAATTTGGTTGTACACATTAAAGTCTCCATCAGCCAGAATAGTTCCATACACTGCATTATACATTTCCAGACTCCTTTTAAATCCTTCCACAATTATATCTGCTTCCATGCTGGCTGAGCACCCATCCCAGTTTTTGTAGCACCTATGGTCCGTCGCTGGGGTCGCACTTGTTTCTGCTCGAGAACAAATGTTACAATATTTGTTTCTGACGCCCAAGAACAACACCTTTTTTGTGTGTGCACCAACAATAGCAGCCTGTACAAAATTTAATAAGATTACAGTCATTATTGAGCGGAGCGAAGCGAAGCTCTTATACTACACTCCTGCTTTTGTTTTACAAATACTCCTCCTGAACGGCTGAAGCGATCTGCACCAAATTTTGCACAATCATAGTAACCAACCATGGGAAGGTATAAATCTGAAATGGTACAAATCGGACCACAGGGCTTTTCCCTACATGAATTTAAAATTTTGGAAATTTAACATTGGCCTTATGGGTTAATTGGTTGCCATGACATTATTTCCTAGATAATAAAAAGGTAAACAAGAGTCGCAACATATGTTAGTCAACGAATCATCTAAATAGTACATTACAAATACCGTACAGAGAAAAAGGGAAGAACGATCGGATTAATATCATTGAGCATAATTTATTACAAAATGAATAACCAATAATTATTAGTGTCGCCGGAATAAGGCTGATGCACCATTGACTTAATCGAAATAGCCATTCCATTTAAGTGAACCAAATATATAGGCCTACAATTGAATTTGTTTACTGCAAGTAGACAATCCATTGACGTGAACCAGACGTACCATTGACTTATAGCAGTGGATATAGCAGTTAGGCAATTCATTTATGTGAATCAAATGAACCATTGCTTTGGATCCTGCTAGTACTGTAGTCAATTAATTCATTTACGTGGACCAAAATTCCATTGAGTTTGGATACTGCAAATATACATTCCATTTAAGTAAACCTGAAGTAAGCCTACCATTGGCTTTGGATACTGCAAACAGGCATCTTATTTGTGTAAACCAAATGGACCATTGACTTTGAATACTGCAAGTAGATTTTTTATTTATGTGAAGCAGGTGTATCATTGATTCATGATACTGGAAGAAAACAATTTACGTGAACCAAATGTACTATTAAGTTTAGATACTGCAAGTACACAATTCGTTTACGTGAACCAGACGTACCATTGACTTTAGAACCTGTAAATATACATTCCACATAAGTGAGCCATTTATTTGGTAATTCGTACCATTGACTTTGGATGCTGCAAATAGGCATTTTATTTATGCGAACCAAATGTATCATTGACATTGGATACTGCAAGTAGACATTTAATATATAAGAACCAGATGAAACATAGACTTTGGTTCCTGTAAGTAGACAATTCATTTACGTGAACCAGACTTATAATTGGATTTGAATAATGCAAATAGTAATTCCATTTATGTAAATCAAATAGATTATTGATATTGGATACTGCAAGTATTTAATCTCATTTACGAGAAACAGATGTGCCGTTGACTTTAGAAAAGTATTGGATTAATATGCCAGCTCCGCTCAATAATGCAAGCAGACAACTGCATTGTACACCTAGTAATAAAGATACAAGATAAAATTAGTCAATAATTAAAAAGATTTCTAGAATTTCTTTAATGTGTTCCATGTCATCACACATTCTAAACGGCTACCAGCTTTATTAATTAGATGCTAAATTAAAGTAAAAAAAAAATAAATAAATAAATATAAATAAATAAATAAAGTAAAACATCACCCAAATAAATAAATAAAGTAAAACATCACCCGTTAGAAGTAAGGTAAAGAGCAGGTTGTAAAGATCCCATACACAAAATGGTCAATAAAGTGTAAGATTCTCTATCAAAAGTATTGTTAAAAATGTGTTTGGTTGGGAGACTCGAATATTGGCAGTAGTAAGTGAACATGTACATGTACTTTAATAACAAATATTAATAAACAATGCATCGCGAATATTGGAATTTTTGCGTGGTGAGCTACTCAGATTAGCCCATCTAGAAATAAGAGTAAGGTAAAGTACGCTACGTGAGGGTAAAGTGTGAAAATGTGAGGGTTGTAATTGGTTTGTAGTTCTTTTTTTGATAGAATAAATAGCCTACTTACCACCCCCGACAATGCATTGTAGTTTGTACGGTAGGATCACTTAGACCAGCTGCCATCCGCGACAACTGTCAAAACCGGAATTCCATCATTAGTAAATCTTCCCTCATCGATCGCATGTTGAATTTCTTGTTTGGCTGCCTTTTCCATTTCCACCAAAGCCGCAGCTTGCCAACCATCGGAAACTTGGTCATGGTATTTTATGTACGTGTTGGTTGACATAGAGGGAACTTCCATGGCTGATAAAAGCTCCTCCAGCTGAGAATGACCAATGCCAATTGCCATGGTACCTGCTACACTAGCAGTGTTTATGTCCATTATTTCATTGCAATCTCTTTCTGTGCTTAGTTTACAAATGAGATTGCACATATTGCACTTCAATGTAAACACGGATTTTAAACCGAATCTATTTTCTTTGATGCAGTTCATGTTTGATATTGTGCATCCCATCGTGTTGTTGTGGTCATTTATCTTTTTAACCTCTTGAAAAAAATAACTAAAGTCCACTACCCTTCTTCCAACAACATCTAAAGGGGTGATGTCATCTCCGTACTCATCAACTGAGTGAACTCCTTCGTTACTGTCACTGTTGTCAAAACTAATTACATCATTCAACGTTTCATCTGGTTTTGTAGGCACGCTGTACGTTAAACTCCTACGGCTGCGAGGTACGCACGGCGTACTGCTACACAAACTGAAAAAATGTGAATTAAAATGAATATATACGATTTTGAATTTTTTAATTGTAGGCCACCATATTGGAAAATGGCGGCCATTTACAAAAATTTCATTTAATTATTTTTGAACCTCTTTAAAAACAAGGGAATGTTCCCCATTTAAAGTTTGCTGTAAAATCATTAGTTACTGAGATCCCAATGGTGGCGCACTTAAAAAAACCACCCTGTAGATTCAATATTTAATCACTGGTGATACATAAATACAGATAGCACAAGACTAGACAAACCGTTTAGCTGAGAGAGGAGTAAGCTGATGGATAGTAAGTAACAATGTTAATCACACTTTTTGAAATAAATTGAAACATAGGGAATGTAATATTAATTCACTCAGGGTAACATCAAACACATTAACCACAGTTAAAATTTATTGTCAAACTGTAATGTAATTGTAAAATATTTTAAAGCAACAGTTATAATACTCCTTGAGATATTATGTAACATATTTACATAGTTTAGTAATACTATGCCTCAAACTATAAGATATAATAACACATCTGTTATACATGTTTTATTCAATAATTGAAATTTCCTATAATATACATTATTAAAAAACCCATAATACTTTATGGCACATAACTATTTACAAAAGTCAGAGACAGTAGTTAATTGCTTAAAATTACCTTTGGGATTACTCTGTGTATTCTATAAGTTTCCACAAATACAAGACTTTATATATGTAACTGCTATAAACTAGTTTCATGTGGAGTCTCTTTGGAGTTCTCTGTCCCTAGTCCACTGCTTTCTCCGGACATTTCAGGACCGAAGCGTTTGTTTGGTATGAATCCGCTCACCTCCGCTCCACGTTTCCTGTGTCGTCCATCAATATAACCGGAGGAATCCGATGACTCATTAGGAAGGTTTCCATCGAGAACATAGAGCAGAGATTCGCTGAGCGGGGAGTGAGGGATTTCATCATGTGATAAGTCTTCAAGTCTCCCCTCAGAGGAAGGGTCGTAATCTCCAGTTCTGCTAGAGAAGCTTAGGTCCACAGGACTGGCTGTCAACACACTGCGACTGGACAGATACTCCTTGAAGGCTCCAGCCAGTGACTCTCCCGTATCACTGTCATCCTACAACATACAATAGATTAGGGATGTGAGAAAAGATTCGGATTTGAGATTCGATTAACAAGTTTTGAGAATCGAATCTCGGGTCCGCTGTCAGAATTAGACTTGCCGCCAGCTCTATAATAACGTGTAGCAGCAGTGTCGATCCACGCATAGCTCCACTCGGTCTCAAAACTCAAGGCCATCACTTGAATTACATCCTTAATCCATTAACTCCATTAATCCATTGTACTCATTGTAGGTACATGGGGATAGGCTGAGGCCGATAACAGAATTTCTTGATTTGATACCAGTTCTAAAATATTACTCACAATTATTGATACAGATTCCACATAAAAACTCTTTTTTAAGGATGTTGCCATGGTCAATGTTTTGTTGAACGTTCGTTTAAATTCTGAATCAGGCAACCGGCGTAGTTCATGCCGGCCCAAAATGATCATGCGCTCTCACTTATTTATTGTTTTCAAGTATGATAAACAGAATCAGGGAACCGCTCTTTCTCTTTACAAAACTAAAGTCTTAGACTAAAAACTTCCAAATAGAAGTAGCACTGGCACGGCAACTCTACTAGAAAATCGAGACGCTGTAAAATGTTGTTATGTACCACTAGAAGAATCAACCAAATCAATGGCGGTTGGCTTAATTGCAGTCCCACAATCTCCTAGTTCAAAAGTACTATTCCCAGGGCCGTCCCGGGGTTACGGCTGTCTAGAGCATTGAATGGTCCCCTGAAATCCATCCATCATTCGGATTTTCCATGACTTCTTGCCTATTTCCATGACTTTCAATGACCAAAAGTTTTTTGTCCATGGCTATCCCTGACTTTCCAGAATGTGGACACCCTGGCTGTTAAAATAAGGCTAACTTTTTTCTTGCAAAAGCCAATTTAAAGTATGGGATTCATTTGACACTAGCCATTAAATTAGACAAACGTAGAGTATTAGATTTGATGTCTACAAAGATACTCTTGTACTATGGTGTACCTGGTCCCAGGAAGGGTCATCCTTGAGTCCCCAGGTGAGGTTGGCCAAGTGACAGATGTTTGAGGCGGAGACAGCAACCACAGGCTTGCGACTACGAGGAGTCATCATTGTCTCCTGCAAAATGAAATTATCCTTAGTACAATAATTGTACAGTGACTACTGACAATTCCCTTTCATTGGGCCTATTATCTTAAGGTTAACAAGTTTAAATGTTTTACAGATTGGTTTAAAAATTTCCATTACCCTTACTTTTTAAGATTATTGATCATATGTTAAACACAATCACAATGTATTCTTTCTTGTTGATGCATCCAGTGAGGCTTAAACTTGTACTGATTATTACAGTAGTTTATCTTATGACCACTGAGGTTTTGGTTTGACTACTTGTTCAAGCCAAAAAAGTTATCTATACTGTGAAAACAGTATTATAAACTATTACTCGTATGCTCCCTTAACATGTTATCATAACCAGTTTTATAAATTATACGTAAATTATAAAATCATTTTACTATTTTGCTTTAAAATCAGTAAATTAATTTAAAAACAAATTTATAGTTTTAAAATAGGGGTCTGACTTAGGGGAGGTACGAATGAGGCATTAGTTCAAAATTCCTCCGTGAACAGCGCTGTAGTAGAGAGTACTTTGGCAAAGAAGGTTTACTAATCGCAAAAATAGTTCTGTTCATAAAATAAAATTATAAATGCCTCAAATTCAATTTTATTATTTTTTAATTATAAAATTAAACTATCATAACCTAACCGAACTAACCAAACTTGCTGATAATGAAATAATATAACAAAAGTTTATTAATAGAAAAATAATTCTGTATTAAATAAAACTAGAAATTGCTCTACTAAAATTTTATAATGACTTAATAATAAAATTAAACTGTCATAACCGAACCAAACCAACCAAACTTGCTGATAATAAAAAAATCTTGGACAAAAAGTTAATGTCACGAGCGGGATTTGAACCCGGGACCTTCAGCATATCAGCCCGGCACGCTAACCATTAGACCACCGAGGCCGATGACTACAGATCGTTTTGTTACGGTAATGGCGTTCCCTCAGCTAATAAGAAGCCCACAGCTGTCATCGTAGCCTCTTCTATACCTCCCCTGAGTAAATACCTTAAAATAGTGATCAGGAGGCTAAAATGTAATAAACCAAATACCAGTATGCATTTCTCAATAAATTATAACTTGTACATTTTATTTTAAATTTTAAAATTTTGAATAAAATTCAGTGGAAATTTAATTTCTATTAAATTTAAATTGGAATGGGACTATACATCTGTGGTCTGCCAACTACTTAAATCTATATCCAAACTAATGTTTAACAGGGTGTCCGTCCACCAGGCCAACCACAAAAAATGCATGAGTAATTCCAGGAAGTTCAGGTCGTACTTTTCATATTTAACTTTCCAACACGTTTTTGCGCAAACTCCCGCAATGCTGTTTTAGTGCTAACATAGTTAACTATGTTATTTATCGGAAAAAGCATTCTCAGTTAAAGAAACAAAATTTATGATTACTGTAATATTGACTGAAACAAGTATGAAATTTGTATATATTACTGATTAAATAATCTGAAAAGTAAAAATTAATTCTTAAACCTCTAATTTATCAACAAATTCTTAAAAATAGTGATATGTCGATAGTAAAATTTATCAAATCTCTGTGCAGACAACTGAAAAATTGATTCTTAATACTGATACTGTAATTTTAATTTTACCAAATTTTCTGTAAGGATGTACTACACCAACACCTATCTTTATGTACTTTCATATACTATGTAATTTTTTTGAGTTATGTGTTTTTTTTTTCAAGTGGCCTACAGAAATAATTTAATTAATGCAGAAATAACAAAAATTTTACATAGCCAATTTAAGTTTTAAACCCTTCTAAACACATTAAATAAATACCACGTTAAAGGTAAATTAAGATATTACAAAGAATATAAATATAAAACTTTCTAGAAGTGTACCATTTTGAAATTTTTTGGTCAAGCCAAACTCGAATCTACCACTGTTGTAGGGACACCATCATAATTTTCCGCAATAAATCCAAAATCCCGAATATCTCCCTCAGTAACGGAAACATCACCACTGTCTTCCGTGGTCATGACAAACTCCTGATATTGTTCAGCGGTTATGGAAACATTATCATTGTCTCCCACAATCACAGACAATTTATCATCATCTTCCTCGATTGTAGCTTAAGTCTAATAATTTCCCTCGGTCATCTTCATCAAGCAATAATTTTTGGATATCATCATCGTTTTCAGCAGTAACGGAAACATTATCGTCCGCATGCGCGATCTCGGCAAAATCACTAACATATCCCACGGCCGTTTGGACATCATCATGGTCTCCTGCGGTCACGGAAACGTCTTCGTCATCTCCTGTGATCAGGGAATCGTCATCGTCATCATGCGCAATCACGGTTGAAAAAAAATCACGCCTAATTCCTGGTTTTCCCAGTCGGTGGACACCCTGTTTAAGTAGGTACATAAAACTTTAAAATTCATGCCATAGGATGCAAAGCTTATAAACACATGCATAAACAATTTAAAATGAATACAATAAGAATGGAATTTAAAATGCAATACAATAAGAGATTAAGTAGAGGATAGGTAGAACTGTGGTTAATATAGAAATATGGAAAGGGGAGGGGAAATCCATTATGGTTGTAAAATCGTGACTAAATATTTTAAATTATAGTTTGGGTTCAGAGGATTAAAATGAGGGATATTGTTTTAAAAAGTTGGTTTTGGTTCCATGTGTACCTGCGTTATATTACAGGTAGTAAAGATTGGTTGGTATTTTCTTGTAACTTCTGGTCACCAACAAATGTGATTTTGTCAATAAGTGATAGGCACAATGTTGTTATCAATAGTTTTTTACAAATTTATATGCTGTTGAAGCATTTGTCTCCTAGACAAAATAAACAGAACCGCAAAATATACTAATAGTATCTTTAACTATGAAACACAACCAAACATTTTCATGCTATTAAAACTTGTAATACAATGTAATTTTGCAAAATCAAAATAGTTTGTCATTACACAATTTATGTGTTTTATAGAGTTCAGCTACTTTTAGGAATACTTTCAAGTTTCAATTATAACTACTGAATAAAATCTAACAATACAGTACACTAATAACTCAAAAATCTAACAAAAAATTTACAATTTCATTTAGGTCATTTAATTTCTGTTTGTAATTGATAAGTAGGCCTAATGACTAAAGGCTAATACAAACTCTTCTAAACATAATGCTACTGAAGCGTCGCAACTAAAAGACAAATGTAGAAGTTTCCTCCTTACCCTACTAGAGTCCAGATTAACAAGAGGGTAATTTCTGATTCTATAAAAGTTGTGGGTAGCAGCTCTACTAGATCCTGTGAGATTTACCTGCATGGCTTTTGACATCCGCTGAGTTGAGAGAGTGATAGGACTCATGTCATTAGGGGAGGGAGAGAGAAGACAATTGTTACAGGCAGGCGTGCTAGTTAGTAGAGCAGAGTAACGGTTAGTCATTGGAGGGGTGAGGGGTGCTTTACTCACAGACAACTTTCGGTGCTTCATCAAACTAGGGTTACAAGGGGTGAAAAACGGACTGTTTTCCTTTTCAGGAATAGGAACAGGAGAATTGAGGATGGAAACATCTGGCTTGTCTTCTAGTTCAACTTTAGGCTTCGGTACATCAATGTCTTCTACAATCCTTTCATTTAGAGGCGAGGATGACTGTTCGGCTTCAATATTGTCACAACTCTTGCCAGATTTTAACCTTTGGAAGCATTTTGGTGTTTTTGATTCTGGACTCTACAAAGAAATATTTAAGGTGTCAGGTAAACTCATGCATAAGCTGTTAAAACTACACTAAATTTCTAGTATGAGCCCATTCAAGAGAAGAGAGAACTTAGTTTTTTCTTAGGGTAACTATCAAGATCAAATTATATTAATAGGCCCTGGAAATTTTTACAAAATTATACTTGCAAAGTCGTCTTTTTAAGCACTTTGACAAATAAAAAGTTTCATCTCTTTCATTTAAAACGGGGTTCAAGTGAAAAACTCCCAATTTTGAGTTGTTATTTTCTTATTGGTTTAAAAACAAAAACTGATAAGATTTGTAAAATAGCCTAAGAAAACCACTCTGAAGTTTATTCTTAAGCAAGGCTGACTCGATCACCTCAGGTTGCGTCACCCCAGCACCACTATCGAAAAAAATTTTGTATCTGCACTTTTGGTTGCTACATTATATTATGTTATTTTCATTCATTTCAACCAAAATCTTTACTTATTTTTTAGCGAGAGTAAGGCCTATAAGTGTGAGATCTTCCTCAGCTCGCGAGGTCTGGAGCGGCTGCTCTACTCAAGGACGGCACTCTTCATATTGTAAGAGGAGAAAATATTAAATGGATACTCAGTATGGTGATAAAAAAGTCCAACAACATTTTTAGTGGGCACTGTGAGAAAGACACTTGACTGAATCATAGAATAAATCCATAATATATGGGTAAATATAAGCTGTTAAACAATTCATTATTACTAAATTCTCATTTTTAGACACACTTAAAAGTAAATGTAGACAAAATATTAAGGGCCTCCATAAAAAATTGAAACTGAAATTCACCGTTTATCCACCACTGTTTTTCATGGTCATATTTGCATATTTTGTGATAATGGTGAAGGTGAGTCAGGGGGTTTAGGCCGGGTACAGGTGAAATCATGGCGGCATTGCAGGTAGTGAACTCTACATGGTGAGACAAATGGAGCTGTTAAACAGTTAAGCGAAGTTAGCCGTTTCTCCTTCTTATATAAATCAAAACTGACACTCAACATAGTAAAGAAATAACCTAAAAAGAAAAAACTAATACAAGATAGACCTATGACTTAAAGACAGACACATCTAACTATATTTGTTTATTTTTATACACAATAGACTATTATAAAGGGTGATCCAGTTAGAGGTTACAATTAAAAAATAAATAATACGTATTGTAGTTTACTTACAATGTATTTTTTTATTTATACACATTTATTAAAGATTGACATTACACATGAAAAATGATATACCGTCAAATGACCGCCATGTGAATCCCTGTAGACATCAGCCCTTTTGATGAAATTTTCCATCACTTTCTCGATCATTTGTTGTCGAATTTGATGGATTACTCTGCGAATCTCGACCTTCAGCTCCAGAATCGAGTTGGGCGTGTTTGCGAAAACCTTCTGCTTCAAATATCCCCAAAGGAAATAGTCCATTGGTGTGAGGTCACATGATCTTGCTGGCCAATGCTGATCACCGAAACGAGAGATTAGACGGCCGGGAAACTTTGTGTGCAACAACTGCACTGTTTCTCGTGCTGTATGACAAGTGGCCCCATCTTGTTGAAACCACAAGTCGTTCAACTCGTTATTGACAACCAATTCTTCCAACTGCTGCCAAAAATAATCGCTTATCATCTCCCGATAACGTTCTCCATTGACTGTAACTGCATCGCCATGGTCATTTTCAAAAAAGTAAGGGCCAATCACGCCGCCAACCCACAATCCACACCAAACAGTTACCTTTTTTGGATGCATTTCTTTCCGGTGAATAGCATGAAGATTTTCAGTTCCCCAAATGCGGCAGTTTTGTTTGTTTACATAGCCATTGATATAAAAATGAGCTTCATCAGAAAAGATGATTTTGTTCACAAAATTGTCATCACGTTGATTATTCTCCAACACCCACTTAACAAATTCAAGCCTCTGTTGGTGATCTCCCGGTTTCAATTCATCAAAATGCGCTGAGTTGTACCGTAGGAAAGGCCTAATTGCTGGGAACGATGACGAATTGAGGTTGACGGATTTTCTCGAACACTGGCACTTGTTGCAGCGATATTTTCCACTGATCGGCCACTCCGAGGGCGTACTGGTCTTTTAACATCTAACACTGAACCCGTCACATTAAATTTATCAATCAGTTTTCTAATCGCCGTGTTTTACAATAAAAACACGTTCTTCATTCGAATAACGCTCCATAACAACAAATGTCAATACACAACAATGCCCAATAACAAAACATCAGCTGTTTATCTTGCATACAGAACCAGTGCTACCAACTTAAAATTGTAACCTCTAACTGGATCACCCTTTATTTAACCTTGGTGTACGCTGTTAAATCTGCAAATATAGGTACAGATAAATAACTGATACAGAATAAATGCCCATTCCATTTTTACTTGTTTCCCATAAACATAGTAATATTGAGAAAGTATTATTTTTGCCAAAATTGTTTGGTTTGAGTTTTGGGAGGATATATTAATTTTGGATCCCCCTGAACCCAAAAAAGTGGTTTTGGTTTTTGAAGTGATGTCTGTGTGTGTCTGTATATGTTTGTGTGGATGTATACAGAGCTTCAGACTACACCTGTGGTCCGATTTTGATGGAATTTGGTATGTGTGTACTAAATCATAATATCTCCATTGTTTTTTCTTCATTTTTTGAAATTTTGATTTTTATGGTGGTTATCTAAGAAAATAGTAGAAAAAATTGATTTTTACAGAAACAGCTTGACCGATTTTTACTAAAATTTAATGCGTAATAGCCCTTTAAACAAAACGGCCTTTGCTTTAAAAATTACATTTCAATAGTTATTGCTAATTATTTTATTTTCTCAGTACCGGGGACTGAGCCTTGCTCGGTTGTGGTTAATTGGTTTTAACCCTTTCTGATATAGCAGACGGTGGTCGGATATATCCGCCGATTATGACATTTAATTGTTATAGTTGATTGTCTATGACATCATTAATCTTTTGTCTTTGTTTACTTTGTCCTTGTTATTTTGTTGAACCAACTTAGTTACTTGAACAACCCATAAGAAGGCCACAATGTTATATTTTAAAATGAGTTTTGTAGCAAAATCGGAAT
This sequence comes from Macrosteles quadrilineatus, assembly GCF_028750875.1. Taxonomy (NCBI): domain Eukaryota; kingdom Metazoa; phylum Arthropoda; class Insecta; order Hemiptera; family Cicadellidae; genus Macrosteles; species Macrosteles quadrilineatus. The sequence goes on from NW_026542608.1 coordinate 561,632, forward strand.
ACGAATCTTCCTGAGGTAATGGCTGTCCCCAACTACGTTTTTTTAGGGCTCCCTAATTCCAAAATGTAGTCAAAATCCTTTCACTCTCGATTTCAGGATAAATATTACAGACAGACAGACAAACAGACAAACAGATATAGCTCAAATTGTAGTATAGGATAGGATAAAATAGGAAAATTTTATTATAAAAAACTGCTCGGCCAATTTTGATCAAAATTAAGTATTTTAGGTTGCAAGTTCTTTTCTATGGAAAAAAGGTACAACCCTTATTGCTTTAAGAATTACGGTAAACAAAATTATTGCAACTTTTGTGATTTCCCCTATAAAATATCATACTTATACTTTTATACTTTTATACTTTATACTTTTCTTTGAAATGGCGACCATACAAATGTAGGTATTTTAAGCCAAGTATGAATGGAGATGAGTGTGGGATGAGTGGCACGATCTTGTAGTCTTGTTAGTGACTAAGGCCATAGTACTCCCACTGTTACCTGTAATAAGGGTTGTTGACAAGCTAATGGAAGAAAGTATGTATCAGATTGCTGATACCGTTTGTTTTTTACTGAATTTATAAGTTAAGAATAGTTTGTTAAGAGACAATCTCTCCAGAGTGATTCTTCAAGTTCATGACTCATAGCTCACCAAAAACGTGCCCAAAACCAAGTGTGTTCAAGTTTACATCTTTGACAGCAACAAAGTAGTCTAATAACAACTGTCAATCCATAACTCAAAATATTACTTACATTCAGAATCTCTTCACTACAAGATCTCTTTTTCAACTGTCCAAGCTCACAAAAGCCTCTTGCAGGCTTCACGGTTTTGTTGAAAATGTGTTTCTGAAACAAGGAATAATACAAACTCACAGTTTGTCTGATCAGGTGACTGAATTCATAAAAAGGAAGGTGATTTGGTTTCATAATAAAGAGTTTGTTCCATCTGTCGATAATAAGTCACATGATAGTAGTTTAGAGTTAACCTACACAGCTTTGTGCAGAACTGTCTTACCTTGATAGAATCTCCAATACTACGTGCCCTGTTGTTGTTGGGTGTGCCATTGCCATTTTCCCGATTGAACTGTTTGACCAGTCGCCGCTTCTTGCTGCTCTCTGGGAGAGACTGAATGTGAGCATACAGCTGTGCGAGAGCTGCCTCTGTAGGATTGGTTGTATTCTCCTGCGCAGTTCTCTCTCGGTCCACAAAGCTGAACACTGTTGTTGCAGCACTGCTTTCGTTCAGCTGTAATGTTAAATTTTAGTTTAATTAATTTGAAAAGCTTTCATCTGTTATGTGATTAAAACACAAATCAACAGCTTTCATAAAATAATATTTTTAACATCTGGCACTTATAACAGACAATTTTTTCTGTATATTACCTGGGGCCCATTTCATAATAAACTACAAGTTACAAGTTACAACTTGTAACTTGTAATTTCCATTAGATTTGCATTGGGCGATCAGCTGGTTTACTAATAATATTAGTTTGTAGTTTATTATGAAATGGTCCCCAGGTAGCATAATAATGCAATATTGATGTCTGAATGAAAATTATTTCTGAGAAACTTTCAATTTTTGTTAAAAAGTGGTGAAACTATGGCCAACATTTCAATCGTTCACGTTCAAAACCATCAAAACTAAGTACTATACTTACAAAGTTCTCAGGAGACCGTTTTCTTCTTTCCCAGTACATCTTAATATCTGTAGCCAGAGAAGAAGGAATGTTGAAGAGCTCAGGTCCTGCTGATATCATAAATGCCACTACTTTGCTTAGCATTTGTGAAGTAGCATGGAACGCTTCCGGCTGAAGCTAAACGACAAAAAAATGCTTATGATGAATTATGTATTGGGATGATTAACTAATCAACTACTTAAATTAAACATAATTGACTCAATCAATTATTAAAGCGCTTTTTTAGTGTTTGGTCAGTTGAGCATGAAAACTAACAAACACTGTTACAAATTTAATTTTAGTTAAAAAAGATATAGGCCTATAATTATTTATATTTTTTGAAAATAATTTTTCAGATCATTATGTAGGCCTATTTGAATTTTTACTAACATAGAAATACCAACCACCTACTTCAAAAAGGCATACCTACACACACAGAATGAAGAACTTAAAACTTGGGTTTCTAAAACCAGTAGGCCCTAAAGCCACCTTTAATAATCCTGATCTGTAACTACATTCAACATATCATAACAAATGATTTTAGACAATAGAATATCTTTCTAAAATAAAAAGCTATTTGATGTATAATAACAAATTTTTATTAACCTTCCTGGGACAGAGCAGGTGTGGTGTGAACAACGTTGCCAGATTGTCAGCAGACATCTTATTTTCATTCTCATGACTCGCGACCAAGTGCAAAAGTTCCATAATATCCCTTAAAACTTTCCAGTTTTCAGAGGGCAGCAATAAGAAAAGAAGTTGCAAAGCTTGTAGTAAACGGTCATCATTTGGCTTTTGCGTACAGAGGTCTAGAAAACATAAATAAAGACGATTCATGTTTACAATTAAAATGAAAAATGTTAAACTTATAGAACAATCTGTCTCATGTTTATGGTTTGTTCTGCACAGCACCTATCAGTAGAGGACAGCACCATAAGATTTACATCCTCAAAGTAGTTTGTCATTTGGGAAGGAAGAAAGTTTAGTTATACCCATAAAATCTTGTCCTAAAGTTAGGTGAGCTTCTTTCAATCGTTGGTTTCCATTTGTTGGTGCACTCAGAAAGGGGTAAAGATAAAAAAATTTAAAAAATAAATGTTATCAGCATTCTGACACATACTGTCTCCCATAAGCTTGTCAACAACCTTTATCATGGGTAAGTGGTATGATATTTAAATACCCCCGCCGCAGCAAACCTGCCAACTAAGCGAATTTCCATTTGTCTGAATTGATTTTCAGTTAAATATATTTTAATAACATTAGGTTTAACGAGTACCTAGGTTTGCTGCTACAAGGAAACTAATAAAGTGTGTTTTTGAGTAAAATATTGATAGCTTAGTACAAAATAAATAAATTTGCCAAGTTTGATCAAAATATATTCATAAACAAGCAAACTACAACATTTGACAATATTCTCCATAAGAATAACATGGGAATTTTGAATTTACAATTTTTTTAATTTTCTCCGTTACTAATAATCGAACAAAAATACTTTTATATACTAAATTATTTGTTTTTTTAAGCTCTTTAAAAAGGTCTAGAGAGAAATTGGGAAATTTTGTGTTTTGAGGGTCAAAAGTGAGAAAAACCAATTTTTACCCCATAAAACGCCCCGTAAAGCCCCGTTCCCATGGTCCGATCGTGCTGGTTCGCGAACTCATTCAAGTTTATCCCGCTTTACACCTTTAAACCAAATTTCATCAAAATCGGACAAAAATTACTCAAGTTATCGCGTTCACGGACGTATATATATATATATATATATATATATAAGTCTATATATATATATATATATATACATATATAAAAATTTGAACGAATAGTGTTTTTGGCCTCTGGGGACATCAAAATGAAAAAGTAAATCGGTCCCGGGTCTAGGTCTTACCGTGCCACCTACGGTAATAGCTACTTCCCTATAGGGAAATTCGCTAAAAGATTAATGTTTAGTTTAAAAAATCACAAAAGTTGCAATAACTTTTGAACCGTAATTGTTACAGCAATGGGGTTGTTGTACTATTCTTTTTAGAATTATAAGGACCATAACATATTAATTTTGATCAAAACCAGCTTTTCTAAAAAAATCCGATTTTTCTGTTATTTCATGGGGTTTTATGGAAAAATCCCCATTAAAGATCTAAATTTAAAAAAAAAATTAAAAAAACTTTCAAAATTTTAAGGACCATGACATACCAAGTTATATAAAAACCGGTTTTTTCTAAATTCCTATTTTTTGTTATTTTATGGGGTTTTTATGGGAAAATAACATAATTTACCAACAATAACTTTTTAACCGTAATTTTTACAAAAATGAAAGTCGTACCATTGTTTTCAGAATTTAAAAGGCTACAACATACTAAATCTTTATCAAAATTGTTAGGGGCATTTTTGAGAAAATCTAATTTCCATTATTTTATGGGTTTTTATGGGAAAATCAACATTAAAAATCAAAATTTAAAACAAATTTTTAAAAACGCCTGGAGATACCATGCATTAGAACCTACACACTAAATTTCATCGAAATCGGACCACAGGTGTAGTCCCTAGCTCTGTACACATCCAGACACACACACAGACATCACTTCGAAAACCATTTTTTTGGGTCCAGGGGAACCCAAAACAGATGTATTCACTCAAAACTCAAACTCGAGAATTTTGACGAAAACAATACTTTATATAGGCCTACAACAATATTTAAAATTATAACAACAATAAAAAACAAACGTACAACAATAACTAATTCAAGATTTACAACAATAATTCAAATACATAACAATAGTTTACAATTTGCAACAATAATTTAAAAATGTATAACAACCATCTTTAAGACTAGGCCAATAGGCAACCTTGTTTTATCTTGACTCCAGTTCAATTAGACAAGGTTGTTTAACACGTCCGCTACTGAGCGTTGCATATATGCGACGCCACGGTCATTGTCACAGACCAAGGTATACATTTGAATCTTAAACATAGACCGGCCCACTTGGTTAACAGTACACTCAGACCACGGGCGAAAACCTGTAAAACAGTGATCATTTACATTGTAATACGCTACAATCGTTCTTGTTTTTTTGTATTTTATATAACCTTTTGTAATGTCGCATATTTGCGACGCCCGGTCTATAGCGAAGACAATAGTGAAAATTATCATAGTTTTCTTGAATTAGACCAAACGGCGCATACAGGGTGATTGATATAAGTGTGCCAGCCGTTTTATTCAAAAACCATAAGAGATATAAAAAAAAGTTAAATGGTAAGTGCCTTGGATTTTTTATTTTAAAAATTGTAGTCAAGTAGGAAAATTTTTTTTAGCCGCCATTTTTCCAATATGGCCGCCAACTTTGATTTTTCTTATGGAACACCCTGTATTTCATGATGTATTCCGGTAGAAAATGTAATTTTAAGACGATTTTATTCTTGTGATTTTTTTCATAAACCTAACCGTTTCAAAGATAATAATGGTTAAAGTTGTGAAATTTTGAATAGTTTTTGAATAAAACAGCTGGCATGCTTGCTTAGGCCTTTATCGAAACTCTTTCTTATGCCTAATTTTTACAACTTTAAACATTATTATCTTTGAAACGGTTAGGTTTATGAAAAAAAAATCCCAAGAATAAAATCGTCTTAAAATTACATTTTCTACCGGAATACATCATAAAATACAGGGTGTTCCGTAAGAAAAATCAAAGTTGGCGGCCATATTGGAAAAATGGCGGCTAAAATAATTTTCTCGACTTGACTAAAAAAATTTTTTAAATAAAAAAAATCAAGGCACTTACCATTTAACTTTTTTTGATATCTCTTATAGTTTTAGAATAAAACGGCTGGCACACTTATATCAATCACCCTGTATATGCGACAGTTCATTTTTGTTTGTGTTTTGTTTTGAGGTGAAAGTAAGTAAAAAATACAAGAACAGTTAGGCACCTATTAGCCGTGAGCAACATGTGGCGCAGCTAGTGGAGCCGCCGGTGACCCACAGCGTTTGGAACCTGGACACTAGTCGCGCAACACATTCGTAGCTCACTTAAACAGCGAAATTCACCACAACATTCTCGTGTCAAACATGTTTGTTGAGTGACTGCATCAACAATTTGCACGTCACTATTACCACTAGACATTGTTTATCTAAACTAAAGACAACTAAAAACGCTAATGACACAAAAAGGAAAGAATACACTGTTAAAAAGGTCACTGGTAAACAAAGTGAACCGATGTCACTAATGAATATAACAGTAATATGGCGAGGCACGTCTCAATCGACTCAAACCACGATGTAGACTGTGTGACAGGCTCCGTTTTCACGTTAATAACGCATGCGAGCGCAGTCAGTGGCGTCGCATGTTGCCCACGGCTAATAGGCTCCATATACTGCAATGCCCCCCGACTGCCTGAACACTAAAACGGTCGCGACACATGTTGCCGGGCAAAATCACTCCCGGCAACACCTCGGGCAGCTTTTTCGGCGGCGCCACCGGTCTCTCCACGGCTAATAGGCACCATTTGACTCCATGCCCCTCTACATGTCCGACACCGGCGGCTCCACTAGCTGCGCCACATGTTGCTCACGGCTAATAGGGGCCTTATAACTGAACAAATATAAAAGCTACATAGGATAATGCAGCATAGGGCATACTGCACAGGGATGCAGAAAAGTAAAGACCAGTTTTTTTCAACTATCATATGACATCACCAAATATCATATCCACAGACCAAGCGACGCAGTTATGCGTCAGACATCTCTGTAGACCACTGCAGGGAGGCCTTCAAATAGACCGTTGCAAAGATATGAGCATTTTAATAACATTAGAACCCCGACGCAAATATGCAACAGCAGTCTATTTTAATGTGATTAGCCGACGCATATATGCGACGGCAGTCTATGGGTGGAAACTGGCCGTCGCATATGTGCGTCGCTAGTCCATTTGAATGAAAAATTTCGTACTATTGCAGTAGCGAACGTGTTAAAGAGAACCAAATTTAAAACAACACAGTCAGTAAATATTTAGCCTATATTTTCATTACTGCTGTAACTATAGCTTCCTCATGTCTTAAAGTCAACATACATAATAAATACGCTGGTGTTACTGTCCTTAGTGTGAACCACAGAATCATAATACCGTATGTCAATTGTGTCTTTTAGATATGTGCCTTAAGCAATAGCTTAGATTTTTATTGTTAATTTAATTTTATGCTAAGGTTCAAAATTAAACTATTATGAAAATGTGGTAGTAATTGTTGATTATTTTTAATTGTTTATTTTTCTCTCTGTTTAAAGTTTATCCATGTTTTTATTATTTAATGTTTATTTTTATAAGTAGATTGTTATTACTTAAAGTGTTTAGAGTAATGATACAATGAATGTACAAATGTTAACTTTCCTTTTATTCTTCCAACTAGGATAATTTTGCACTCTGTCTCTTATAATATTTAGTTTTTAGAAATGTTTATATTTAATATCTGGTAACGTATTAGATATAAAAATAATACAAAATATATGAACACAACTCTTGATACATGTTTATTTCTTAATAATAAATGTAAACATTGAATTATTTACAATATGAAATTATTCCAGTCATATGATCAATATTAAATAAAAGATAGATTATTTGGAATATATAACAATTCCTCCCTACTTATTTAAGAGAATGTTCATTTACAAGTTCATCCTTTTAATTGGTTTTCTTATTCTCAATGAGCGGCGAATTTTAGGGACAGGAACATCTGGTTGTGAGTTTGCATTGGACACTTCAGCGTCTTGTTGTGTACTTGGCTCTTCGGCCTCTTGTCGGCTGCTTGTACGATGGATTGTACTTGACGCTTCATTGTTATGTATAGGGCTTTTTTTCCTCAATATTAGGCATAGTGCTTGCTGTAGGACCCGATGTTTCAGTGTCTACAGTTCCTTCCCAGCTTGGGGTGTTACTTGAGACATTTTCTGTATCTTGTGACTTTTCTGAATTGCTTATTGATTTCCTTAACATACCGTACCTTGTATTTCCCATGAATATAGGTTGTCTTGAACAATTTTGATTGGTATTTTGGAATATTAAAGTTCGATTAGTTTGCTTTGGTGGTACTTTGGCTTTTGGGTCGCATCGGTTGTTTGAACCTTCTTGCCTTGTTTGTGTCAATGAGCTAGGTAGAGGGCTTTTGTAATGAGTAGAATCTTTTGGCACTTGACAAGCTCGAAGTTGATTGAAGTGGCGTTTTATTACATACCCATCATCAATTTCTACGAGATAGTGAAGTCGTCCCAGTCTTTCCACCACAGTTCCAAATTTCCACAGAATGGATCCTGCGTAATTTCTTGATTGTACTCTCTCCCCAATATTGTAATGTTTGTTAAATATTGGTTGTTGAGCCTCATTTTTGTCATCTTCGCCAGGCCTTAAGAGACCTAGCTTGGTTCTCAAGTTCCTGCCAAATATTAATTGTGCTGGGGATGCACCAGTACTCAGTGGTGTAGCTCGGTACCGAAATAATAGTGCACATAGTTTTTCATGTAAAGTGCCCTGTTCAAACTGCATGCACCTCAGTTTTGTCTTGAGTGTTTGGCAAAATCTTTCCGCTTGACCATTTGTAGAGGGGTTTCCTGGTGCAATGAATCGTTGTCTTATTCCTTGGCGTTTACAGAATGCTTGAAACTCTGCAGATTTAAAAATTGTGGCATTGTCACTGACCAATATTTCTGGTAGGCCATGGTGACTGAATATTTCTCTGAGGTAATGAATAGTACTGGCAGTTGTTGGCGCACTTTTTATCGGATATATTTCTGGCCACTTTGACCTGGCATCTACAACAATCAAGAAATTGTGATTCAGAAAAGGTCCTGCGTAATTCATGTGGACTCGCTGCCAATTGCGTTTTGGTATTTCCCAAACATGGGTAGGAGCCTTCTCTGGATTTTTCTTATTCTCACAACATGCCTTACAACTTGCCACCATACTCTCAATATCTGTATCAATGTTTTTCCAGTAACAGTAGTTTCTTGCCAGACTCTTCATCCGCACTATTTCTACGTGTGTTGAGTGTAATTCTTGGAGGATTTTAGGTTGTAGTTTTTTTTGGAATGATAACACGATTTCCTCTAAAAATAATTCCGTCTTGAAGTGATATTTCTGGGTCAGCGACTTCTCCGTTTAGGAGCTTTTCCTTTAAGCGAGAGAGTTCTTCGTCAAGTGATGTTTCTTTTTCTATGTCTTTAGCCATGATTGTATCGGTTGTTATGCAGTGTATTGTCTCTCTTCGAACAGTGTAATCTTCGTCAACCACATTTATATTCTCTTCTTTTATGGGTAAGGGATGTCTTGAGAGGTAATCTGCATTACAGTGGTCGTTTGATTTTTTGTGTACAATCTCATAATCAAATCCTGAAAGAAAATGAGCATATCTAAGCATCCTGGATGAAGTCAACAATGGTAGTTTCTTGTCTGGATGAAATATGGTCATCAGTGGTTTGTTGTCAATGGCAAGAGTAAACTTCCTTCCGTATATATAATCGAACATTTTTTTACACCCCCAATATACAGCAGTTGCTTCTCTGTCCAATTGGCTATAGTTGCACTCTGCAGCAGTGAGGGATCTGCTGGCAAATTCAATAGGCCTCTCTTCATTATTTGGCATTTTATGAGACAGCACAGCTGATAAGCCAACAGGGCTAGCATCTGTAGCAAGTATCACTGGTAAGTCTGGGTTGTATGGAGTAAGGACTGTGTCACTTGCTATCTCTTCTTTAACACAAGTAAACGCTTTTTCACATTCCTGGGACCAGTGAAAACGTTTGTCTTTCCTTAGAAGCTGATGTAAGGGATTTAGCAGTGTAAATGCATCTATGATGAACTTTGAATAGTACTGTACTAGTCCAAGGAATTGACGCACTCCTGTGATATTTGTTGGACGGGGAGCATCCTGGATTGCCCTCACCTTTTCTGGTGATTTCTGGATACCGTCTTTGCTGATGATATGACCCAGATACTGCACCTTTCTCTCAAAAAACTTGCATTTTTCAACATTCACATGTAGATTGTGTTGTTCCAATTTTCCTAAGACCTTTATGAGCCTGGATTTGCATTCTTCAAAAGTGCAGCCTTGTACAACAACATCATCAAAATAAGCCACTGTCCCTTCAAGATTTTGTACGACTTGGTCAATAAATTTATGAAATTCATTTGGGGCAGTCTTCATTCCGAAAAACAGTCTTTTTGCTAGATATGTACCCTTATGTGTGGTAATTGTCTGGATTTTAGAACTTTCAGAGTCCACTGAAAGATGTAAATAAGCCTTGTAAATGTCTAAAGTGCAAAAATAGTTTCCATTTCTCATTTTGTTAAGGATATCCTCTATTCTTGGTATTGGATAACGACTGTCATGTAGTTGTTGGTTAACAGTTACCTTGTAATCCGCGCAAATACGGACCGCTCCATTTGCTTTTGGAATCACAACAATCGGTGTTCCCCACTCAGATTGATCCACTTTCTCTATTACGTCTTCTTTTTCAAGTTTATCTAGTTCATTCTCAACAGCTTCTCGAAGAGCATGAGGTACTGGTCTGGGTTTTAAGTACACAGGTCTTGAATTATCCTTTAGTTTTAAAGAGCATGTAAAGTTGGGTGTTTTACCAATGCATTGTTCAAAAACGCTTGAGAATCTTTGCTTGATAGATTTGACAACAGTGTTGGTATCAACCTCTGGTTTCTTCATATTAACAAGATTAATATTGTGTAAGTTAATTTTCAATTTTCGAATCCAATCCCTTCCAAGAATAGCGTTTTTAGGTAGATTTACAATGTATAGATCCTCTCTGCAAGATCTTCCTTCGTAAGATATGCTTAGGGTACAGACCCCGATTGGTTTGAAAATTTGTCCAGTATAAGATCGAAAAAGAGCACTTGTTTTGCAAACTGGAACATGTAAGTCTAGTTTCTTGAAGTCATCATTATTTATTATGCTAACACGACTTCCAGAATCACACTCAAAACGTTGCTGTTTACCATTTAGAGATACGTTAATCATCATTCTGTCATCTCCTTCGTCATTCTTCAATACATTTATGATCCGTTGAACGTCGTATTCATATTCAGAATCAATTTCATCAACTCTTTTTACATTTTTCTCTGAAGACTGTAATTCTTGTATTCGTTTCGCTATGCAAACCTTTTCTATGTGTCCATCTTTATGACAATACCTGCAATTTAGTTCATCTATTAATCGGCAATTTTGTGTTTCGTGGTTATTCCTTCCACAGTGCAAACAGACATATAAAAGTCCCAGTCTTTGTAGCCTTTTGTTTTTCCTGTCTTTCTTTTTGCTTGAGTCATTAGAGAAATGGTTTTTGGTTGAGAAACTTTTAATCTCAGGGCCGATATTGTTCTTTGTTGTTTTACTTATTTTGTGAATGTCATTCTGGTTATTGTTATTACTAGTATATAAAATCTGGTTGTCAAGTTTTGATGCCTCTATAGCCAAGGCGATTTCTAAGGCTTTGTCAAATATTTCCCCCAGTTGTAAGATTTTTTCTCTGATGTCCGAGTCATATAAGCCTCTGATGAATTGAGCCCTGAGCATGAGGTTTATAACTGATTTTGTACATTTTCCTTCTTTACACCCAGATTTGAAATCTGCCGAACAAGCCAGTTGTTTGAGGACTGTGACATAATTTGTGATTGATTCATTTCCATCTTGTAAACGGGATAAGAATTTGTGCTGTTCTGTAAGTATGTTCTTCTTTGGGCTTGGGTGCTCATTTAGTAATATCAGTAATTCTTGATATGTTTTTGAGTCTGGTTTGTCTGAAGATGTTAGATTACAGATCAGATTGTAGTGCTTAGCACCTAAGCAATTGATTAAAAATAAACCTTTCAATTGTTCAGTCTCTGAATCATTGTCTGTCAATCCTTTTATTTTAAAAAATATTTCTAAACGTGGAGTGTAGCTTTCAAATGTTTCCTTACTTTCATCATAAGCATCAAACATCAAGGCATTGCTCTGTAGTAGTTCCTTGGTACTATGTTTTGATCTAGGCTGTTCTGTCTGTTGACTTGTATGTTGTGTCATTAATGTCATAAAACTGTTCAAAGTAGATATAAGGTCTTGTATTTCAGTCATTTTCTTCCTCGTCGCCAAATTATTAGATATAAAAATAATACAAAAAATATGAACACAACTCTTGATACATGTTTATTTCTTAATAATAAATGTGTTGAATTATTTACAATATAAAATTATCCCAGTCATATGATCAATATTAAATAAAAGATAGATTATTTGGAATATATAACATAACGTCATATGCATCATTGAATGCCTAACGAGTAGGCGACAATAAACATTTTGAATCTTGAAAGCGTCCTTATCTCTAATCCTATTATTATGATATAATATTTGATACCTAACGTATGGAATGGTGTAGTAGTATCAACTTACCTGCTATTTGACAATAGGCTGGAAAGTAAGTTTCTGTCAGTAAAGGTTCCTGCAGTTCAGCTAGTATTGTTTTGAGAACCGAAGCACAGTCATGAACTGAATATAAACTTTCACCAAAATCAACCAATGCACCACTGTTGAGTAGTGATTTCAATTCTTGTTGACGAGTTAATTTTCCTGTTCTTCTGAATATTCCTTCTTGAACCACATCTAGAAATCATAGAAAGAAGCTGGGTCAATCCATATCAAGTGGTCCAGAAATAAATTAATTGGTTGCTTCAAGATTTTTAATTTTTTTTATATTTTTATCCTTAAAAGTACATATCATTAGAAGTATAAAAATACAATTATTTTATTTTTATTTAATTTTTCTACTGTATGGCGGCCATTTTTTTGTTAGTCGAATGCCCATTTTCAGCGATTTCAGAGCTCTACGTTAAATTAAATATCTCTGGTTCTACTAATCCTAGAATATTAAAATAAAAACCAATCTCTTCAGAAAGATCTAAACTTTAATATGGTAATATAGTTATGCACTTAAAACTAAATATATAGGTCTAAATACCTGTTTAAAGTTTAACGCAACGATGTTACGAAAACAGATTTTTAACAATTTATTTTTACATAAAGGCAATTGACTATGTGTTTGTTATTTTTTTATCTGATAGTTATAGGTGTGTACTCCAAATTCTCAAAGTTTCAAGTTGTGGACTTGCATAGGGTATTAAATACAAAATTTCAAAATCTTAAAATTTTCAAAATTTTAAAAGTTTGACGCTTAATATCTCTGTTGGGCATGAAAATAAAAATTTCAAATTTGGCTCAGATATAGTACTAAGTAAGAGTATTATCCTGTAATAATTTTATTTTGTGGACTCAACTGGTTTTAAAGTTATGAAACATTGAAAAGTACTCAAATAAGCATTATACGTGTAATAGCGTAGGAAGCATAATATGATATTATAATACACTATCAATGTATTTTATTAATAATGTTATATTTTAACAATAGATTTTAAGCATTTTGATGTTTTAAAACACTCTACTTTGTTGTCTGCCACAGGTACAAATCTGTGAAAGGATTGTGTTCAGGGAATTGGTAGACGTCCTTTGAATCAAAATCGAAGTTCTAATTAAATTTTTGCTACTTCTTCACTGTCTACGTAAAAGTATTGAATACCTTTAAGGTTTTTTAACAAAAGTTAAACATATCCTTAGCATTCAAAATATGGTTGTCAATGGTACATTGTAGACTATTAGTGACTTCGCTCTTTGTAATGCCTCCTACACCATTGCAGGCATTTTTTCCGTGCGCAGTAGTGTATCAAAAAATGCCTCGCAGCTGGCATTTTAGTACCTGTGACTGAATATTTCAGTAAAAAAATTGTTTTATGATACTGTATAGCCACGGCCACCTATAAATCCAGGCCGTGGCCTGGTAGAATTTGCAACGTCACAAGTAGTGTTGATTAGCGCCAGACGTCCCATAAGATAACATGGCTGACTTGTGTATTATTAATTTAAATTTATGAACATAAATGAATTAAAAGAAAATAAATCACATAGAGTTTAAAACCAAAACAATATTAATTTAAAAACCATTTCTATAAATTTAAAGTGGAGTCAATATTTTCCGATGGTGTAGGAGGCACTACAAAGAGCGAAAACACTAATAGGGTCTACAATATACCATTGACAACCAAATTTTGAATGTTAAGGATATGTTTAACTTTTGTTAAAAAAAAACATCTTTAAGGTATTCAATTCCTTTATGTAGACAAAGAAGAAGTAGCAAAAAATGAATTAGAACTTCAATATTGATTCAATATTGAAGGACGTCTACCAATTCTCTGAACACAATCCTTTCACAGATTTGTACTGTGGCAGACAACAAAGTACAAACAAAGTAAGTAATACCCCCGCCGCAGCAAACCTGCATACTAAGCGAATTTCCATTTGACTGATTGGATTTACACTGAAATGTCTACTTAAAAATATAACATTTATTCTTGATTTAAATAAAATTAGTTTAACAAGTACTTAGGTTTGCTGAATCAGCGAGGATAAAACAGTTTTTTTTTTTTTTTTTTTTGTAAAATGTGAATAGTTAGTAAGAAATAAAAACATTTTCCAAATTTGATCAAAATATGTTCACAAACAAGCAAACTACAACAGTTTACTATTTCTCCATAAGAATAACATGGGAATTTTAAATTTAAAATTTTTTGGAATTTTCTCCGTAACTATTAGGCGCATAATAACGCTTCAATATACCAAATTATTTGTTTTTTTAAGCTCTACAAAATGGTTTGGAAAGAAATTGCAAAATTTTATGTTTTTTGGGTCAAAAATGGGAAAAACCTATTTTTACCCCATAAAACCCCCCGTAAACCCCAGTTCCCATGGTCCGATCATGCTGGATCGCGAACTCGTTCAAATAAACGTACGTTTACACGTTTGTACCAAATTTCATCAAAATCGGATCATTTTTGCTTGAGTTATCGTGCTGACGGACACACATATATATATATATATATATATATATAAATATATAAATATATATATATATATATATATATATAAATATATAAATATATATATATATATATATATATGAATTTGAACGGATGGTGTTTTTGGCCTCTAGGGACCTCAAAACGAAAAAAAAAAACGGTCCCGCGTCCAGGTCTTACCATGAGTACTACGGTAATAGCTTATTCCCTATATGGGAAATTCGCTAAAACAAAGTTTTAAAACATCAAAATGCTTAAAATCTATTATTAAAATATAACATTACCAAACAAATACATTGATAGTGTATAATATTATGCTTCCTACGCTATTACACGTATAATGCTTATTTGAGTACTTTACAATGTTTCATAACTTTAAAACCAGTTGAGTCCACAAAATAAAATTATTACAGGATAATACTCTTACTTAGTACTATATCTGAGCCAAATTTGAAATTTTTATTTTCATGCCCAACAGAGATATTAAGCGTCAAACTTTAAAAATTTTGAAAATTTTAAGATTTTGAAAATTTATATTTAAAACCCTATGCATGTCCACAACTTGAAACTTTGAGAATTTGGAGTACACACCTATAACTATCAGATAAAAAAATAACAAACACATAGTCAATTGCCTTTGTGAAAAAATAAATTGTTAAAAATCAGTTTTCGTAACATCGTTGCATTAAACTTTAAACAGGTATTTAGACCTATATATTTAGTTTTAAGTGCATAACTATATTACAATATTAATGTTTAGATCTTTCTGAAGAGATTGGTTTTTATTTTAATGTTCTAGGATTAGTAGAACCAGAGATATTTAATTTAACGTAGAGCTCTGCAATCGCTGAAAATGGGCATTCGACTAACAAAAAAATGGCCGCCATACAGTAGAAAAATTAAATAAAAATAAAATAATTGTATTTTTGTACTTCCAATGATATGTACTTTCAAGGATAAAAATATAAAAAAAATTAAAAATCTTGAAGCAACTACCTTTGGACCACTTGAAATGGATTGACCCAGCTCCATTATATTTTTATGATTGATTACACCAAATACCAAGGCCAAATACATTCAAATACATAGGCTCTGCTGCTAATCATTTACAGTAGGTAGTTTGAACAGGGAAACAAATAGATTGAATTTATTAGGCTACTTTATAGTTTTATTTGCTATTGGATATATGTATAAATTTATGTACATATTGAAGAAAACTTAACTTACAATTGTAGGTAAAACTTGAAATAGAACTTCTGTTGGTGTGTATGTTTCCTAAAAACAATTTTTGGAAAATACTTTTAGAAGACATGAAAAAATACAGGGTGTCTGCCAGTTGATCAAACTGAATTTAGTGACTTTAGGGAGACGACGACATTAAAATACAAAAACTTTTATAAGAAAAAGACAATTAATATTTTTCAATGACTTGAACATGAGATAGTCAGGCATACAATATTTTGTGCCATAGTGATTTTTTAACTGGTTGTATACTCTCAAAATATTAGTTACGGTACAATAAACTAATAACATTATCGTTATATAAACATCAACTCTGCCGAATTGCCTAGAATAGAGGAGTCTAGACTTTACCTCAGCCCGGTTATGATCGATTATGTCAATGTCCCTTCGTGTTTTTCATGTTTTTTGTAAACGTGTGTCCGTTCCGTGTTATCATGTTTCGGATATGTTTTGTTTATTGAACTCTGTTTGTTAACGACCTTCGAAAGAAGTGATTACCTTGAGGCCTGATGATGGTTCAGAAGAACCGAAACTAGTTGCCAAAAGCAGCAACAAATGATGACTATATGTAGGTATTGTAAACCATTTTATTTATAATACAGTAATCAGGAGGCTAAACAACTATTTTAAAATTAAGTTACAATTTTGATGGCAAAAGGCAATGGCCAGCCAAACTATTATTTCCATGATAAAATAGGTTTGGGATCTCATAATAATTACCCTAGTAATAAATAATAAAAGTTGCAAAGGAATAAAAGTGATACAACTTTTATGAGCTTAACTACTGACTCATTGAGTTCTTGGATGTACTTGACTTGACACTTGATTGTCGTGATAAAATGTTAATGGGTTTGAGACTTCTAATGGGGTTTTTATTACATAATTACCCTAGTAATAAATAAATCATAAAATGTAAACAAACATCTGCTAAACAAAAATCAGGCCAAACACTATCCAGGGCCGATTTACTGAATAGGTACCTACGTACCTAGGGCGTGAGGCAGTTGGTTTATTCGGGGGGTGCCAACAAAATTGGAAAATTTAAAAAATTTGTGGTTTGTATTTGCATGCGATCTCTGTAAACTTCTGATAATCCCTCGCGGACAAGTAGACATCATTATTATTGTCTCCCGTGGGCGAGTAGACATCGTAATCGTCTCCCGCAATTGCGACAACATGTTAATTAATTCCCACAGTCAGAAATTTGTCAGAAATTTTGCCGAATTTTTCCGCTGTCATGTAGAATTATCGTCTTCCATGATCGGCCATGTAGACATCATTATTGTATCTGCCGCGGTACGACGATACATCGTAATCGTCTCCCGCGGTCGTGAAGACACTGTAATTGTCTCCCGCGATTGCGAAAACATGTTAATCATATACCGCAGTCGTTGGAAAATCATCATTGTCTTCCGCAATCACAGCACAATTGTCTGTTTCCCATGGTCGTGTGGACATTATCATCGTCTTCTGTGATCGCGGGAATATTCTGATCATCCCTCTGGGCTCTGTAGTAGATAACATCATCGTCTTGCGGGATCGCCACAAAATCATGATCATTTCCTGCGATTGTGTAGACATTATCGTCTTTTGTGATCGCATCGAAATGATGATCATTCCTCGCAGTCGTGAGTAAACATATATAACATACCGTGAGTAAACATACCTCCCGCGGTCATGGTTACGTCACTGTTGTCATGCGTGATCGAGGTAACTAGTAGACGGTAAGCAGTAGAGATTTATGTATAATTCTCAGATTTCCTGAGGGATTGTACCCAAAAAAGTTAGGCTTATGAGGTGCAAAAATGAGGGTGGGTGATGCTAACAGTGGACACGCTATCAAACTTGCAAAGGCGGTCCAAACCACCAAGGTTTAGCTTCAAAGATTTTACTACTTAATTTTCCAAAGGCATTGAGGCTGGAGAGGGTGCTCCATTGGAAACTCTAGAACTAAGAAGCAGGGGCACAATAGATTTTGTAGGTACATTCTTACATCACTGTGCATATTTTCTCTGGAATACCATATTAAGCTGCGTTTTCACCGGAGTTAATAACATGTGTTTTTAACAAAAAGTTATTAACTTAACAGAATCGCCCAAAAATTTGTCTAAACAAAAGTAATTATCTAAACAGGAGTCGGTAAAGATCACAGGAAATGTGTTATATTTTTAACAAATGTTAGTACCGTAACAAAAGTTAATGGTCTCTTTTAGCGTGTTATTTTTTGTTAATAACAGGTCTCTCTCTTCCCCGCAACCCCCGCTCCCAGTACCGGTATCGTTTTACAGAGAGTGCGCTAGTCGGCTAGTCGCCCCTCAGTACCACTCAACATCACAGCTGGTCATGCTGAGGAAATTATTGATGCTTCCTTAGCTCGCCTGAAAGAGGGTCCACGATCATCTTCTTGCATATCACTCCCACTGTACATAGTCCTTGCTCTGAGTGACGGTTTCACCCAGTATCTCCTAGGTCTCCTTTGGCCAGCAGTGGCCAAAACAACGCACGCAGCTGCAGCAAGAACCAAGTCATCCTCTCGCACCATTGTCTCATCTACAACTGCTGGCTGTGCATGAGCGATGATTCAAGATGGCGGAGTGACTTAATGTGTTAAACATAGCCTAAATGTTTTTAACAAAAACTGAAGTAGCCTACAAAATAATTTCTTAATAACTTTCTGTTATTATTTTTTGTTAATGACTGCCGGTTAATAACTAAAGTCAATTAACTTAATGTTACTAACTCCGGTGTAAACATGCCTTAAGTAGGCCTATCAGAAACTAGGTCAAACGCCAACTTATAACAGGTGGAAAACTATTGAGCTCATTAAAAACGTGAAGTTAGGCTATAAACTAATATGACTAAGTTAGTTAGCAAACTTACTTCCATCTTGGCTGAGGTATTCTATAAGTTGATATACTTGTGACATTCCATCTTTTGTCAATTGCATTCCTTCTTGACTCTTCCCTGTTGTTTTTATTTTCTTTGTGAATGGTACAAAACTCCATTTCAGTGACCTAAGCTTGGACTTTTCAGGCTGGCTATCACAACTGAAATAAAACAAGTTGGTTATGAAATCTAAATATAAAGATATAGGCCTAGGCTAAACCTACTTTTTAAATATTGTACAGTTCCTAATTGTGAGTAAAAAACCAGCTTGCATGTGTTTAGAAACGTTTACAGACATTGAGTCACCTGGGTGATGAGGACTTTTTCCAATTGCCGAACCGGGACCATATGGATATCGTTTGTGGTTGTTCCAACCACTCAACCACTGTTTATTGCACAGATGACTCCAGTATTAAAGAAATTAAACTCTTAACTTATACGTCTATTAAATAGTCAAAAATAGATTTTGATATGACAAACCCATATTATCCTTCCTGGCGCTAGGAAAATGTGTTCACTTAAACGGAGCCTGCCAGCTGTTCACCCATCAGCCCGTGCATGCGGAATAAGCATCCTTTGCTAACTTACCGTACACTGGGCATTTTTTTGTTTGGTTTTTCAATCCTTAAACAAGCTGTAGGGCCTACATTCCAACAATAGCCTATCAAAAGCTAGTACCGGTAACCGGTACCTAACTAATATGCATGTTGTTGACATGGGTTAAGATAACAATTCCAATGACATACCGTAAGTTAAATGATGACGAGAATTGGTTGACCAAAAAAACTAGCCAAGCCTAAATTTAAGCTAATTCTACAGTTTACGATTTCCAATGCCAGTAAAATCAGAAATGAATGAAGTTACTGTGGCCTATAGGATCTTATTAACTTAATAAAAAAAGTTATAATAAACATTTACCAATACCTTAAAGCTACATTAGGCCTAGCCTATTGCATAGTAACGTAGGAGAAATTTAAGGTATTTTTTGCAGGTATTATTTTTAAAGCTTTCCTTAGGCCTATAGGTTAATTTTAACATTAGCCTAGGTACATACATTTGTCATTAAATTGGTAGGCCTAGATTTAGATCACTTGTAGGCTACAATGATGGCAATTTTAACAGTTTAGCCATGTTCACATGAGACAGGCAGGTTAGCTGCCACTAGTGAATTTCAAGATAGCCTAAGTTACCTGAGGCAGGTAACCTGCCTGCCAACTGGCTTTGTGTTTACACGGCTTTACTACAGTAACCTAAAGGTTCTTTCTATCACTTTTAGGGATCAGTCCATGGGTTGTGGATGTGCTGGAAATCAAACCTCATTCCTCCCACACTGAAGTGCCGAGACACTAACCACTTGGCTTAGGCCTATTTAACTCAACTGGGTATTTTCTTAACTGGCCTACGCTAATATCAATTGAAAATACCAATTCGGTTAGTAAACCTTCATTCGATTTTTTTCTAACTGTAGGGCTAACTTAGGCTATCAATTATAAAATTGAACTGTTATACAGTAACTTAACCTAACCAACCAAACTTGCTGATAATGAAAAAATCGAATGAAGGTTTATACAAATAGAATCAATATTTTCAATCAAAATTAGCGTTTCAAGTTAGGCTAGCCCAGTTAAGAAACTGTACCCACTCACCCTTTAACTTAGGCCTAGTTTTTTCATGTAGGGCCTAGCCTAATTACTTGAGCCTAATTAACTCAAAATTAACAAATAGGGCTATAATTGCTACCACTTACTCGTCAGTATTTAAATCCAAAACAAATGACAGGTGCATTCTAACTAAAGTGTGAAATTGAACAGGATCATCATACTTCAATCTCTTTGCTAAAGTCCAATCATCACTTAATTCTTGAGATGAATCACTATCCATTTTTCTTTGTTTAGAAGTTCAGCATAAGCTCATCAGCTAATTACTAGAAAATGTGCCATACAAATTATTAAACAAATTGAATCAATGTTAATTTTACTACCCATAATAAAATATGGCATATTACTTAGGCCTAGCTTAGACTTTTTGGTATGGATGAAGAAAGAATTGTCTCTAAATATTTTGAAAATAGGTATTCAATAATGTAGTCATTAGTCAAGCATGTTAAATAGGGCAAGTAACTTGGAAATTGTAATATCCAGTTGAATTAACCTCAACCGTAACCATAATGACCATGGCTCCGAAGTAAAAGAAGGGTTGTTCTGAGTTATTCACTTCAAGATTAGATTAAACACACATAACACTGGATGACATATTAATCACAACAGAGAGTTTTAAAAAGAATGCACTACAATTATTAACCAATAATTAATTTAAGAAGCAGAAACGTTATGCACATTTTGATTTGAATCAACTAAAAAAAAAGTTAGAAACTAGTAGAAACTACACTAAACCACCACACCAACCGACCAACCAGAACCAACCACCCACAAAAACATTTCAAAAACGAAATATCAAGAAGAAAAAGCATGAGCAAGAACCAATCAGCGAATCAGCTACATCTACCTACAATCTACCGGCCACGGATTGGGCACACGGAAGGGACTAAGGCTAAAGGTGTAGTGACGTCATATCTCTAGTGGCTAATGTCTTCTCTTGAGGCGACACGATTACCGTAACGAAACGATGTAATTTCAGCGGCATTCGTGGCATAGTTGGTAGCGTTTCGGGTTGATGTTCAGGTGGTCCCGGGTTCGAATCCCGCTGGCAGCACTACTTTTTGTCAACAAATTTTTCATATCAGCAAGTTTGGTTGGTTAGGTTAGGTTATGACAGTTTAATTTTATAATACTAAATTTTAAAATTAATTTTACAATTAATTAAAAATTATAAGTAATTATTAATTAGATTTTTATCTTATATAGTTTTTATATTATCAGCAAGTCTGGTTGGTTAGTTTATGTTATGACAGTAAAATTTTAAAAATTAAAAATTTATTTTATGATTTAAAAAAAATATTTTATAATTAAAAAGTTAATTTTATAACTAAAAATTAAAAAAAATTAAATTATTTCAACTTAGCAGTTCTAGCGGCGAACGCTGACACTACAAGATATGTTAGCCTTAGTCCCTCCCGTGTGCCCCACCGCTACCGCCACCGCCCAGAGTTACCTCCTCTGAAGAGCTGTGGAATGAAAGGTAAAGCCAGTACATGTATACATAATAAATTATTCTGTATAACAAAATTATAGTTCGACCGCTTAGAAAACGACCTGCGCGCTGATGCTAAATCAATGCTGGAGGAGGTCGCTTTCTAAGCGGCCGAACTATAGTGTGTATACAGTCATAGATAAAACATACCCCCTTGTGTTGGTTAGTCTATGATACAGTACACTTAAAAAACGTCAATCATGGGGTCTCATAGTCCATAATTCCATTGACTATATAACACTACTTATTTTAAGTAGTGTTTATAGTCAATGATAATTCATATTTTGTCCTATAGTGCATAACTGTTATGCACTATTCCTCGCTGAGACTTTACCTCTTGTCGCAATACAATGCGCCTTATAAATGTCAGTGTGCGGTCCAGTATGACACCAAGATATTTGGGTGTAGGACAATGCTGAAGACGGTCTTCCCGCCACCTCACGTTCAACTATGCGTTCAACTCACGGCCTGCTTCTCTATTGTTTAGGTGAAATGCACAAACTTAGGTCTTAGCAGGGTTCGGCTTGAGGTGATTTGCGTTACAGTAATTTCTTCTTTGACTGCTCCAATTTTAAGATCATTATGAAGTGTTCTGATGGTAAACAAACCAAGGTGCGTTGACAATTTTACGTAGGTATAGTAATTTTGATTGGCAACGTTGAATAATTTCAATGTTTGATGTACTTGCTGATCCCCAAAGCTGGATCCCAAATTGGAAGTCCAAATTGGCTTTAGAATTGTTTTGTTCAGTAACAATTTATTTTAAGTAAGAAGCCAATTAAGTTTAGAAGTTTAGTTGTTTTTAAATTTAGATGTTGTCTTTTAGTCCAGATATGTGCCTTCCAATTAAGCTTTGCATCTAAGTGTATGCCCAAGTATTTTATTTCTGTTACTTTTTAGGAAGGCGAATATTGTTTATGGATACTGGAGGACATGTAGCCTGATTTAGGGTAAAAGTAATGTGTACCGTACTGATTTGTTTTCATTAATTTTGAACCTTAATGATTTAAACCATAATGTGAAATTTCATCCAAGTTTAGCTGTAAATTTGCTGTTGCTTGAGCCGGATTGTCGTGGACAGATAAAATCACCGTGTCATCCGCAAATGTGGCAACCATATAGTGTTAACACTTTCTGGTAGGTCCGATGTAAAGAGAATATACAAGTATGGTCCAAGTACGCTTCCTTGAGGGATTCCTAATTCCATCGGGTAAAGGTCAGTAAGTAGTTTTGATGTTTAATTTAGAAAGTTCTGTTGGTATGATATGATTTTAAAATAGGAAAATCGAGTTTGATGTAGTAACTTCTTAATGTTGAATAGTAAGCCAGAGTGCCATACTTTGTCAAATGCCTGACTGACATCAAGGAAAGCAGCCGAACAAAATTGTTTGTTTTCCAAACAGTTTTGAATTGTATGAACAAACCCTATGAACCTGTTTATGGTGCCATGTCTAGCCGTCTAAATCCGAATTGGTGTCCTGGAATGATGTCGTCTTCTTCACCTGTATGTAAATTTAAGTTTTGATTTATAAAATTTTGAAATTGATTCCAGTCTGTGTTTTTACTGAAAATACGTTCCCTGGTTCTTTTTGACATATTTCAGTACTTAAATTTAACATAACTGGTGAATGGTATGAAGATAAGTCAAGGCAAGATTTTACTTCAGTGTAATTTTGGTTAATACCTTTTGAAATAAAAAAATCCAACAGATCAGGAATTTTTCGCATATCAGTGGGCCAGTGCCAGAAGTAAGTTCACCAGTTGAAAAATTGTCATTTATTAATCTTAAAGGAAGGGATAACATTTGCGCAAACTGCGCGGAATGGTAGTGAAGTTGACCACTCCAGTCATCATCATGTTAGTGAACAAACCACAGAATCTCACAATCTGTCTGACATTATAAAAAATTGTTTCTCACGTCTTGAGAGCACATTATCTAAACAAACAGAACACATTAATACTTTCCTTAATCTTCTTACCACCGTTATTGCCCGCCTAAAATGAATATTCTCCTTAAAGTGGCATTATGGAATGCCAATGGCTTGGCTCAGCATAGCCAAGAGGTTCAATTATTCATTACTCAACACAAATTGCTTATTTCGGAACTTATTTTACAGATAGGCCCAAAACCCTTGGGGATGCACAATGTTTAATTCAGTTGTGGTTCTTCACAGAAATGAGAACATTCTTTTGGCTGTCATTGCGTGACGTCACTCTCTTCTCTTGAGGGTTGAGTTGAGACGTAATCACTTTTTGATGCTTGTTGACCTACAGTTTATAGTGGAATCCGAACCACATTTTTGCCTTGATATTAACGAATTAATATAATTATCAGGATAGCACTGCAGATAGTCGTAGTACTCACTAGTGCGGACGTTAATCCACACCAGGGAGTATCCCATCCACAGTGCATGCCTTTAAATATCCACAATTCGTGAACTCCTGACAAGGCTACTGATAGTTTGGCTAATGGTAAGAGCTAATACTAAAATAACGTTTTAGAATAGAAAATGTTCAATGTTTTTTTCAGGTTGAGGGTCTTACTAGGCAGGTATTTTGGAAGGCAGAGGAAAACGCGCACGTCTGTTCCAAATTACATTGCATTACGTTCCTTCATAATCCAGTTACTTTTATAACTGTTTGGGAACAGGTTGCACAAAAAAACCTATTATTAGGATTAGGATAGAACGGTAGTACCTACGATAGTACCTATTAGCCGAAATGGAAGGAATTAACCTCATGTTATCTGCCCACAACTATTATATTGATTAAGAAATAAAAACTGGTATAAATTAACCTAATCTAACAAAACTTCCTGTGACATTCCAGATAAATTCGAAACTCCTTTTGGTAGCAGAAATGGCTTTCGCGCTCCATCGACTGTTTTAGAACGTTCAATCCATAGCAGTATTAGCATGAGAATTGACCAATAACTCGTAAAATGTAATTAAGTTCATAATTTAAGCATCTTGAACCAGTTCTTTCAACCAGTTTTTATTGATTTATGTATTTTTACTGTGTATTTTTACTGTGTAAGCATACACTAATGGGAGGTTAATTTATCTAATGGTAAAATATACTGCTCTTTAATGGAATAGAAAGTTTGGTAATTTAGTTGAATGGAAACTGCCTTGTTTTGAGGCGCAAATATGAGGAAAAAGTCAATTTTCACTATTTTGACTTTAAACAGATTTTACTAAATACCCCCGCCGCACCAAACCTGCAGACTACGCGAATTTCCATTTGCCTGATTGGATTTACACTAAAATGTCTCCTTAAAAATAGCACATTTATTCCCTATTTAAATAACATTAGTTTAATAAGTACTTAGGTTTGCTGCAACAGGGAGGGTGAAAAGGTGTGTGTTACATATGTTTTATTTACATTTGATTTCTAACATGTGTTCAAATCATTATTTTGTTTACTTGTTGAATTGCTTATGTTTACTTACAAATTGTGATTTAATAAAAACTTACCTTCTATTTTCTTATATAAAATGTAAACTTTTATTAGTAAAATTAGTGGAATCAACAGGGTGTTTTTGTTTTTGCAACTTGTTAATAGTTTAGTATGAAATGAATGCATTTTCCAAATTTGATCAAAATATGTTCATAAACACGCAAACTACAGCAGTTTACTTATTCTCCATAAAAATAACATAGAAATTTTAAATTTACAGTTTTTTTGGATTTTCTCCGTAACTATTAGGTGCATAACCACGCTTCAATATACCAAATTATTTGTTTTTTAAGCTCTACAAAATAGTTTGGAAAGGAAATGCTAAATTTTAAGTTTTTAGGGTCTAAAATGGGAAAAACCAATTTTTACCCCATAAAACCCCCCATAAACCCTGTTCCCATAGTCCGATCATGCTGGTTCGCGAACTCGTTCGAATAAACATAGGTTTACACGTTTGTAACAAATTTCATCAAAATCGGATGATTTTTGCTCGAGTTATCGCGCTAACGGACACACACACACACACACACACACACACATATATATATATATATATATATATGTATGAATTTGAACGGATGTTGTTTTTGGCCTCTAGGGACCTCAAAACGAAAAAGTAAATCGGTCCCGGGTCCAGGTCTTACTATGAGTACTACGGTAGCCTAATAGCTTATTCCCTATAGGGATATTCGCTAAAACCGTGTTTGAGGTAGAAAAGAGCTTAAAATAAAAAAGTTGTAGACAGGCTAATTTAATTCCGTATCAACTATTTTCCATCAAATATCCAAGAACTGGTTTAGGTTATACAGACCAAAATAAAGACTTGTTGAATTTCACCGGATATAACTTCCTCTCCCTATATACGCCCCTCTTAAATTTCGAATTTTGTTAAACCCCGTCTTATCGCATATCTATACCATACTGTGCCAAATTTGATAGTTCTAGATCGTATATTTTGTGAGATATAATGCTCATCTGTCAGCATATGCAATATGTCAGTGGTACTCTTTTATAAGTAATATACAGAGAAGACATGGAGAATATATGACTACCGTAATAGCAATACAGTAGATGCAATTGGTCTTAAGAGTGCAACTTGTTATTCAATCCTATAATATAGATGTTTTTGAAAAAAATTATGTTATAGTTAAAATTAGTTATATAATTTGTAATATCTTATAATTATAGCCCATAACTTATAAAACAAATTTATTGTGTTATATAAATATACAGGGTGTTCAAAAAAGGTGTCAAAATAAAGAGAAAATCAAGTACAAATTTTTTTCCCAAATCGCTTTGTTAACTAGATATCTGCCATTTTGTATTTTTACACACACATTTATCATAAAATCAGCCGTTTTTGATTAATTTAAGTTTAAAAAAAATTTAAGTAAGTTAAGTTAGTAAAAAGTTTAAGTAAAAAAAATGGCCGCCATTTTGAAAGTTTAAGTTGAATAAAGATGATTCTTTTTTTTAACATGGGTCTCTTCTACCTTAACATACATACCAAGTTGTATAAAGATTGGTTGAAAAAGTCCAAAGATAAAAATGTTTATGTAAAATACACTATGGCGGATATCTGGCTAACGAAGCGATTTTGGAAAAAAATGTATACGTGATTTTCTCTTTATTTTCACCCAAGAAATCACTAGGTAAAATATGTCCCTACCTTTTTTGAACACCCTAACTCAAATTTCCCAATGAGTGTCATACGAGATACGGGGATTAAACAGTCATGCTTATTTCAAAGCATGAGCTAAATTTAAGAGTGAGTATCAATGTGTGATTCATTTAAATTTCCTTGTGATAGTGACAGTGGTCACACTAAAAGTTCTGCATATGTTGAATTGAAGGTGCGCTCTTATTTCATATCATTGAAAGGTGCCAATGATGCAGGACTCTTTTCCAACACTCATACTTCGGTCTTGTGAATATGTGTTGGTGCACCTGCGAGTGTACAGCTTCAACGCCGCAAAACCCATATTTGTTTCTTCAATTTCAACTCCCGTAGGTTTCGCAGAACAAAATCTGATCCCATTCATCCCATCAACGCCCGTCTATCCCCAAAGAAATCCTGTACCTACCTCGCCCGTTCCTTTGGTCCTTATCTCCGGGAATCCAAGAAACGAGCCACCATACTGCCTCCGTGCACTCCGAGTCGAGTTCTGAACAACCGTCATTCGTCCCGTCCTCACTTACGCCCTTTCCTCCTCTTAACAGCAACAGCCCCTGAACGCCTTATCTCCAGTCTGGAAGCAACCGAGACGTGCCTTGAGGATAGTTTCCCACCTCCCTCCGTGGACCAGAAAGCAGGATGCCTACACCACCCAATCCATCCCACCCCTCGGGGATTTCCTCAAACACCCCAACCTGAAGTATCTCAACCGTGCTCGCACTTCCGAGATGCTTCAACAGTTTTCCAGCATTACTTCACCAATCACCCAAGTCTCACCATTACCCATCTCACCAATCTCCCTGATCAATAACCTCCTGACACACAACCACTCTGACCTAACATCACCGTAAACCACGACTGGTATTGCTTGTCGTGGCTCATTGCCCCAATCCATCCATATTGTGTAATAGTGTTTCAGTTTAATAGATTGTATGTTTCTGTGTGAAATAGATTGTGCTACCTGTTGATTTAAGAATTGTGTTACTCTGTTTATAATTCTAGTATATGGTATTGTACAAATTCAGCAAACCCAACTCATGATTAATAAATTAACTCGCAACACCCATCCCAACCATTACACCCTACCCGCAAACCATGAACCAATCCTATAACCAACCTTAATAAAAAACAAAACCACTCAACCCAACCCCAACCAGCGGCTGTGGCAGAATTGAGCTTCGTTATTACACTCTTTCGTTATTTACATGTCCCTGCTACAGCTGCAATCCTTTCCCTGGCTGAAGAGGACAAAGTCCTAAAACAGCCTCAGTCCAGTAGGGTTTTAACTGCAGCTCACTGGACTGGAACATCACAACGAGAACCAACGAGTGTACAGCATTTGGTTTTCTTCACTTTATCCACTCTCTTTAAAAACATGGCTCTCCTTGAATGTAACTTCTACTGTACGTTCTAAAATACTGTATAATAAATCTTATTATGAATCAAGTCAAGTATTTTATTTATTAATAAAGACCTCTCCCACAAACTAGAACAGTAGGTATATATTGTATTCACTTATATAAAATTCTTTGGAAATAAAAATCTCATATATTGTATTTTATAAAAGCTTTCTCAGTAAACTATCAACACACACGTACAAAGTGTTGGGATTGGAGTTCCTCGTGATTGCAGAGGAAGACTCACAGGTTGTGTAAGATGTTATCATTCCTGTCAAGATAACAGTCTCAAGGGAGTCGACAGAGTTTCATATCTACAATTCGCAATATCAGTCGCGTTGAGTTGGTTCCGTGAATTGTTTATGTGTTAAAAGTTAGTGATGGTGTTAATATTTATTGTTGAGTGTATAAGTTAAGAGGGAAAGTTTATTGTTGCATGAAACTTTTCGTATGGTAGATAAATAACACATAGTTTGTGAAATATATTGTGTATTGGAAAATAATTACTATATTTGGTTTAGAAAAGTATAACCTCTATTGTCGTTCATTGAAGAGAGATTGGCTGTAAATGTTTTATGGAGCGTTTTGTCCTGTTAATTAGGGATACAAACCCATAATGTTTCAAAACGATGCGATAAAAGCACGTGGGTTTTCGTAGTTGTTCAAATTCCAAGAATCGGATTTGGTATTCTGTGAGATATTACCGAAGTTAAAAAGAATATAAATCTTCGCAGGAATCTTATAACCCCGTTGTGCAACAAAGTACAGTTTAAATCAATTCTTCATGATTTAGAACAGTAATCTCTTGGATAATCTACCAAAGCAACGTTTTAAGCGATATCCCTCTCTAAGATCAGCAGCGACAGCTATTGATGATGCATCAGACAATGTTCCGAGGTATGAAGAGAGTGTTCCACTACCCAGGGGAGTTCTTCTCTCATCACTACCTCAACATCAGACTGGTCAGGGAACCGCACAGGTAAGGAACACTTGTTGGCAGAACAAGAGTGTCTTGGATGATCTGGATATATATTTAATAAATTTCCCCTTGTGATTAAATAATGACACAACCTAGTACTGCAGTGTTTCACACGAACCACTGTTTACTGGTTTGTTTCCACAATATAGCATTTTTTGTAAGAGATGATTAAATCTGGTGTTTTCAACAAGTCTTCTTTGATAGATAGATGAGTTACTACGACTATCCACAGTACTATCCTAATAATTAGACCAATTCGTTAATTACAAGGCAAACATATGGTTCGGATTCAACCATAAACTGTAGGTCCCTTAGTTGCCATTATAGCCATATTAGTTAGTGGGCTATTAATTAACAGCTGTGTCTAAGAAATATATCGGCCTTAGTCACTAAAAGACTACAAGATCGCGCCACTCATCCTACACTCATCTCCATTCATACTTGGCTTAAAATACCTACCTTAAGTATGGTCGCCATTTCAAAGTAAAGTATTAAAGTATACGTTTAGGTATTTTATGGCTTCATGGAACGATTTATGAGTGTAATATCTATTACTAGGTGGCAGGTGGTATTTTCGACCGCCTTTAACTGTAGTAGACTACTATTGACTATGTAGTACTGTATTTTATTTATGGTTCCAGTAATCCAGCTGCAAGTACAGAATACCCTTCTTTTTGTTGTAAGTTTTAATTCACTAAAAGGTGTCATGCAGGGCATGACGAATTCTACGATTTCAACACCATAAAGCCGATGTAAATATATAGTTCACTTATGGTTTTTGGCTGCTGATTTTCATAGTCTCGGCAAACTTACTCTTTTTGGCATTGTAATGTATACCATTGCTTGGTAAAGATGTAGTAAATGAATTACTGATTTGGCTTACATTCGCCAAATTTACATGTTAGCATTGTTTCGTTAGCGATTCTGTGCATACAATAGCGGTTTGTCAACTTCATTTGGTAGGTATGAGGTTATATACATCGATGGGTATGAGTTAGCAAAACGACATTTTCATTACACTAATGACCCTTAGACTTGAACTATACTAAAGTCAAGGCACCCCAAGTTTCGAGGATCTTTGTCAGGTTTAAAGACCTATAAGTTTGATTCTGAAGGCAAGTGTTT
The DNA here is from genome assembly GCF_028750875.1 of Macrosteles quadrilineatus. Taxonomy (NCBI): domain Eukaryota; kingdom Metazoa; phylum Arthropoda; class Insecta; order Hemiptera; family Cicadellidae; genus Macrosteles; species Macrosteles quadrilineatus. The sequence continues at coordinate 592,152 of NW_026542608.1, forward strand.
TAACACATACAACAGACGAGAGACGATGTGTAAGCATGTCGTTACGTCGTTACCGAGGTTGAAGACAAGCACATTGAGATTAGACATTCAACACAAAATACTATCTTTTGAACAATTGGCAAGCAAGTTTTTAACCGAGGGACAGATCGTGAGATTTATGATATCAACAGCTAAAAAATATATTTTTAAGATTTACATAATCACAAATATCTACATTTAGATAAATCATGCAACATATTACCATTTTGTTCAAATTTGTAAATTGAAGAAGATGCCTACCTAAAACACTGTTTTTTGATAACTCATCAATCCAGTAAATACAGTTAATTTGTTTGAAAATAATAGAGAATGGCTAAAAAAAGCACCCTGTCCATATTTACTCACTTTAGGCATTAGTTATTTACTTTCTTTGTTTTGGTTGCTCGTCCTCGAGTAGTTCCGAGACCTACTGCTTCATTGCCGTTTGATAATCACAGTTTCGCGAACAATGCCCTTAGGTGAGACCGTAGTTCCGGTGTTGCCGGAAGTGACGCACCGAGGGGGGATTTAAACCATTTAAAACACTGCTCCGTACCGTCACTGTGCTGGTGGGACCCTAATAACAACATCAACAACAACAACGCACCTGCTCGTTGCGTGACGCGCTGACTCACCACTCACCAGGCACGCGTATCATGGTTACCTCGGGTTATAGTTTTAGAGGGAATTCAACGTTGCCATCAGACCTACCCTGCCATTGTCATGAGGTGAAGAATAGTTATTTTTGTAACTAGTGGGCCGAAGTGGCACTTCACACGAGAGAAATATTACGCACGAGCCGTAGGCGAGTTTCTTGAGTGCAGCAAAGGCAGTTTGCACTCGTGTTACACATTATATTTTTCCTACAGTTACTATAAAGCACATAAATAATTAGTCTTTCAAACACTGTACAACACATTTTTAGTTTACGTTAAATTCAAACATTGAACGAAATGGGAAACGCTGCACCAGCTGATCGTAGTCGTGTTGCCAACTTATTTTCAAGCGTACGTGGATGACGTGCATAATAAGAGCACGATGTTCTGTGTCGTTTGGTTGGAATATTGGTGTGCGCCAAAGTAAAAACTGTGCGCCAAAGTTTAGGCTTTCTGTACTATAATCTGTGCAGGAAGCAGATTTTGTCGGGGACTGTAAGAAAAAGTATTTTTCTATGCGTACAAAAAATAATCATTTACGCCACGAATCCCATGTACTGGGCACATGGGGATTAAATCATCCATATCGTCGAACGAAATCAATAAACAAACATTGACGATTTTGAGATTTTAGTTTGAGAACGAATCACGAAATTAGTTCAGTATTTCTACTGTCTTCTTCCAGTAGTAACAATTAATTAAGGAATAGAGAATATTTTGACTTATTTTCCTGGTCTGTTATCTTAGTTAATTCGATAGGCCTAAAGAAATTATTTTTTTTCAGAAAGTCAAATAAATATCAGTGCACTGTTGTTTTATATATTGCAGCCTACTTTATATTCAACATTGGAGAACTAAATCCTAATCGGGTGTAGAGTTGACACATCTGATACAATTAGACCACCTATCAGTCACCCCTTAATACATCTGTGTGGTACACCCCCTGCATATTACTCCCTACTAATTACTCTTTTATCTAGTTCGAGTAATATTTTATGACATAGACCATAGACCCCAAAAACAGCGAAAAGGGAGCAAAGAACAACCACATTTCCACATCTGGCTAATGCTAATGCTTGCTAAGTTGCTGCCGTTACAGACGGCCTTGAACCATTAAAATCCCATCAAACACTCGCATAAATTAGTTGTTGTAATCTCCATTTCCGCAGATCCTCTTATTAGTAACTAATTCCCGGAAGTTCCATCTACCCGTCAAAATGAGTTCGTTATACCACAGACTAGGGAAGTAATTTTAAAAAAGCCTCTAATTCGCAACATAAAAATAACAACACTGTATCCATTTTAAGAGATACAATGCACATTTACGTACAGCAATAACGCCTACAGAATACATTTTTGCAGTTACTAAAGTTTAAATTTCCGTTTATAAAGGCAACACTGGGGTGGCTCATGGTTACCGGCGTTGTACAGGTCTCGTCTGCAATGTTGTTATCACAACAAAGCAAGTGAATCTGTGCGAGATAAAGGTAGTTGACCGGTTCGGCCACTGGGAGCACTGTGTTTGTGGTGGCGGTGGTGGACCAGTGAGTGATAGCGAGAGTGTCAGTCTCAGTGTAGTGTCAGTTGTGGGCTGTGGCGGTGGTGGGTGATGGTTGTGTTGCGGTAAAGTGCGTGTAGTGCGTGTGGATACGGGTGTGATCGCCGCAGACATGTTGTGATGTAGTGTTGAAAGGTGAATGTCGTGGTTAAATTTTAAAATTAATTAGAGGTTAAAGTATCAACAAAAATCTTTTTAGATCAGAAATATCAATATTTTAAATTAAATATATAGTTATTAACTTTGTTTGAAGGAAATAATAACCTATAGTAAACATACGTTATTTCTGTTTCGAGCTGTCCACGTAAATAGAGTTTAAGACATGTGGCCTTAACCAACATAACTATAAGGCATACAATTTAAACTTACCACCTTCGGCTTAGAAATGATTTAACTTTATCTTTAGAATATTTCCTACGTTTTGTCAATTCTCTGTCTTTATTAAATATCAATAGCTCGCTTAAGAGTCTTCCTTAGTGGAAGCCATGTTGGATTTCTTCCCCATAAGAACAATGTTAAACATTACATCATTTGTGGACACGTAACGGCGTTATTTGTTAAGATATAGCTTTGAAATTTATAATTTGTATTTTTAACATAATAGACTCGTGACTGAGGTTTTTGAATTTCGAAAATCCATTTTTATTTCCTTTCAATAATTAGCTTAATTTTAAGCTAATTAATAATCAATTATTCATTATAAAAATTAAAAATTGTGAAATAAAAAACGTCAATCTCTAGAGGACCGCAATTCCTTAAATTTAACTCCTTATCCATAATTATATGACAATTTGCTGATGAGATATCTGGACCCAAAGTTAACATTGTTCTTATGGGGAAGAGATCCAACATGGCTTCCACTAAGGAAGACTCTTAACACCCTTTTCAACAACCCGCTATCGTTTATGTTGAGTTCTGTTGACGCAGACTGTGTTATGTTTCTCGAGACGATTAAAAGTTTATTAAAGAGATATAACCAAATCGTAATTGAAACATTTGTTTGTGTAGTATATCTTAGGTCCAAAGTTCACCTTTTGACGTTACATCATGACAGTCTTGTAGGTAACGGATGTTGCTAGCCTCTTCTCGTCCTGTTCCTGTAGCACATCTGTGTAGTGTTTTTCACATGCCTACCCTTGTGTGAGTGACTTTACACCATGTACTCTTGTCTGCACACCCCGGTGATGCTGATCTCGGTCCAGCGTCGTCATCTGTCAGGACTGCACGACGAGGACCCCACGGGCAAGGAGACGGAGGACGACGCCCCCCTGGGTGCCTGCATGGACGCCACAGTGATGCGCCTCAAGCGTCGATGGTGTCGGGGACGACGCGCTGTCGTCAGGACCGTGGTCAATCCCTGGGTACGGTGGAGAGGTCGCCGGGTTCATCCCATCTACTGCCCGGAGGGGCTCAACAAGTAAGTACAGTAGTGTCGCTCAATGGTTGGGTTGTGACATCTGACTTTCACACCTATGATCATTTTGAAAATAGCTTCTTATGCGCAAAAGAGTGACTCCTAGATCAGAAAGTTAGTCTAGTTTACTGCGGCAAATCCTTTAAAAGACACGAACATTAGGTAACGGATTTTATACCGACTACGAAGTGTATGGATCTTTGTCGCTAAAAACCGTCTATTCGAGCCGTAAGGTTTTTCAACGGTCTTTATTTTTCATCTTATAATTTTGATTCAATTTTGTACGGACGATAGAGCGTTTTAAGCTTTTCTGAACACATATACATTTTCTTGCTTGTTAAATTTCGTCCCAGTTTCGATAGCCTGTTGCCACTTAAAATTGCTTATTACATATATGGGCTTATGGGCAATTCACCAAAAGGAGAAAGAAACAGAATTGCGGATGATCAAGCGGGGTTAAACTACTCAACCAGATTGGAAACTGTTGGTAAATAAAACAATACCAATGTTCGATAAACTTGAGCCTTAATTGCTATGGTTGAATCAGGGGGTTGCATCAGAGGTTCATAGAATCCGCAATCGATTGTCAATTGGCCCGGTCTCATCTCAGTACCTCAATTTATTTTGCTCCATTCTAAGAATTCCGATTCCTACAATTCAGTTTGATAATATTTGGCCTTAATCTAGAACGGCAAGATTCGTCCGACACACTTCTACTTAAAAAAACTGACGAAATTGCATATTATTGTCACTATGCAACCCATAATTTTATTGCGGATATGTTAAGCACCTAAACCACATTTCCATGGATAATAATATGTATTTATATTTGCCATTATCAATGTTTACGCTTTCGCTTTAACAATAAGCCATCAAATTATATTATTTCCGAAAAGCTATTCTCATTATTACTTAGTATTTTCCTTCCTTACAGGTATCTGTCCTGGGAAAAAATATAAGCCTGCTTGATACAAATACAGTATTTCATAATATTATAATTCCCTCAAGGCGTCGGCTATGTAAATCAATTTGACAAATAAATATTAAGTTTTGAAACAAGTAAAATACTGGTGATGTCGTTTTACTCAGATATTAACAACATTATGCGTTGGACGTTTGCATTAAACCGAATTGAATTTGACCTTTACCTTATAATATTGAACATATATTATGTGAATATGTATACAGTATAATAGGGATTTTTTAATAAGTATCTTTGTCAATTAAACTTATGTTACGAAATAAACCAAATTTAATACAATAATTAACCTTTAAAGTCGATCACAACACAAGAAATGGTACAGACTACCTGATGACATGGATAAAATAATTTAAGGAAGGAAGTTATAATTCAAGTTTCAAATACTTTTCATCATTCATTATGTTATGGTATTCCATGTAGGGATCAGTGCCACCGGCCCTGGTTAGTACTGCCATTACGTATTGTGTTTAAAAATGATTTTTTAAATATTAAATATTTATGATAAATACTTTACCTCTTCTTGCAAATTTTGCCAATCTTACCAACTTTTCTTGCAAACCTAAAATTTGCAATCTTTACAAACAACCAACCAAACAACTGTCAATCCGATGTATCAGTCCAAGGAACGACTGAATAGGTCAAGCAAAAAATCCTTTTGACCCTGAAAGAAGATTTGTTTTAACAGGTGATTTGTCCCATCAAGGTCACTCACTCCTCCCTGATTACGCAGTCGGTATAACGAGATCGAAATGAAAGCCTGTGATGGAAATTAAGCCCGTCCGGGAACTCGAGTTAGAATTTCCTGCAGCAACCCTCTTGATTAGAACCGATTGTAGGAAAACGCTATTGGAGATTGTTTATACAGTGATCAGGTGTGTTATCTATCCATAATAATACGAACTTGGAGAAACCCACAAGTCGCTCACCTATCAACCGCGTAATTTAATTAAAGATCTTAATGTGAAATACTTTCAATTCTCTCTAAACCTTTTTCTAGGGTTAAATTTTTTAAGTATACTGAAACGGAAACGTTCATGTAAGCCTGATAGTTATGGAGAAAAATCCATAATACTGTCAATTGAAAATTGCTATGTTATTCTTATGGAGAATAAGTAAACAGTTGTAGTTTGCTTGTTTATTCTGATCAAATATGGCATATTTACTTACTTCATCCTAAACTATTACGATGTGTTTGGAGAAAAGATGAAATAATTCAAAGGATACTGTGAATTCTATATCTTCCGAAGTTGATTTATGTGCCGTCTCCATAGTATGTCATCAACAGCAACGGAGAACATCATTCTTCCAATTCTTTTCTTTATTTCACCTTTTCTCCAACACTAAAAACACCTCATAACGTTCCCTGTAGCATAAAACCTGCAGTACTCCTTACCCTTAATGTTATTTAAATAGGGGGTGAATCTGACATATTTAAGGAATATATTTAAGTAATCAGGCAAATTGAAATTCGCTTAGTATGCAGATTTGCTGCATAGGGGATATTATATAAAAATATATATATATATATAAAATATGTGTTATGTGTTCCACATACAGTAAACAATATACACAAATGTTCCACAAATGTTTTTATAGTTAATTATTTGAAACAAGAAATATATTTAGTTGGCAAATAGCCTTATGCCCCAATAGGGAAAAAAATAACTCATCTGCAGAATATTTTACCACAGACAATAGCAACCCTTATGACAAGGGTTTTTATTGATATTGTTATTTGATATTGATTATTGATATTTAAAAATACCAAGAAAAAACGAAACGTAGCAACACTTCTAAAAGATTAAAATGGACTAACTAATATCTGAGGTGAGGATGATAAGTTAAATTTTGTGAGTTAATAATAAAGTTTGCCCTTTCCTTATGACATGGATATTGTTACCTAAAATAGGTTTATTCCATAGAACAAGCGTCTAATCATCCAGCAGTTCGCATTCATTGGACGACGTAGTGAAGAAGCACAATATCTTCTCTACGTTCTCTCCCTGTGAAGCACAAAAGGCAATATAGTCCAGGAGCTGAGGAGGTTGAGCATGCATGAAAGTAGTACGCAATGTTATTGCTGATTATTCTAATATGGACTGTGGTAATCAAAATTACGTATGTCGCCTACTTTAAGGCATTGAACTTTGGGGGGATTAACTGTTGTGCCGATATCAGCAGCACTGAGCAGCAATTATGACGCAACCTATCGGACGAACCCCAAGGAAATGTTTTACATTTTTAACAATATGCATTCGTAATAATAGATTTTTTTCTTATAAGAAAATGCATCTAGTTAATATTTAGTCCAGTAATTTACTAATTACACTATTATTTATCAACAATTCATATTATATTTGAAGAAAATAGCTGTATAATGTAGATTTTGACAAATATATTTTTGTTATAACTTTTTTATTACTTAAGATACAACTTTGTACCTAATAACCTTTTCTATTGGCCATATTTGTTTGATTAAAACGACGTTTTGACCGATGTCCCATCTCGTACCGTTATCGAGATAAGAGTCGTTTCAATGTATCTGTTGTGTTCCGCTATCTTTGCCCCCCTCCCCCCAAGTTCTCGACCACCTGAAAAGTAGGCGACATATTGTGTATTTTTACCACCACAGTCTGTATTACAACTATCAGCAAAGATATTTGATATTACTTCTTTGCGACACTCACAAATTAATTCTACTTTCGGAAAAAAAAACTACACGAATAGTCCATTTTCACATATTTTATACAATAACTTGTTTATTATTAGAGATATGACCTCGGACTTAATCATTATTTTAGTCCATATTGCTAGGATTACAACGACGTTTTAACCGATGTTCTATCTTTTACCGTTTTTGAAATATCAGCGTTTTAAAGCATAGCGTGCCCCACCATGTTTGCCCCCTCCCCCCACCTTTACGACCACTTTTTAAATAGGTGACATACGTCCATATTACAATATTTAGCAATAACATTGCGTACTACTTTCATGCATGCTCAAACCCCCTCAGCTCCTGGACTAATAGGTCTACAGGAAAGAACAATCTCCGTATTGAAGTGGTTTTCCTAATAATTTGGCAACAAAACATCAATACAATACAATTGACTTGTAAGAAGCAGCCAAATCACCTTTTCATCAGAAAATACACCCACCGCAGCAATCCTGCAGACTAATCGAATTTCCATTTACCTGGCTGGATTTCTACTGAAATGTTCCCTTAAAACTGCCAGATTTATTTTCTGTTGAACCTTGAACCAACATTAATTCTAATGATTACTTAAGTTTGTTGCTACAGGGAAGGTGTGTTTTTATTTTTATTGAAATGTTAATAGCTTAGTAGCCTATAAAATAAACAAAATTTCCAAGTTTGATCAAAATAATATTCATAAACAAGCAAACTACAACAGCTTTTTTATTCTCCATAAGAATAACTTGGGAATTATGAGATTACAATTTTTCGGTTTTACAACTATCCCCTTACAACTATGCCTACAACTGTTAGGCACAAAACAATGTTTCAATGTACACAATTATTTCTTTTCTAAGCTCTACAAATGATTGGAAGATGAATTGTGAAATTTTATGTTTTCTGATTTAAAAATCGAAAACGGTAATTTTCACCTCATAAACCCCAATTAATTACATGTTTGCATGAGTTTACGACTAGCATCACCTAAACGTCACCTATGGTTGCGGAGAAATTGTTAAAATCTTGCGCGAGCGCGGAGACATCCGCTTCGTGTCCTCTGATCGCGGCGGAATCATGAAAGACTCATGTGACCGCGGAGAAATAGTTAATATCTTGCGCGATTGCGGAGATGTCATCTTCGTCTGCTCCAATGACGGTAAAATCATCAACGTCTCATGTGGCCGCGGAGAAATTAACATCTTGCGCGAGTGGAGAGACGTCATCTTCGTCGCCTCCGGTGGTCGCTGTCTCCGATAGCGGCTGAATCATGAACGCGTCATTATGAACTTATTGCCATTATGTACTCTATGGTCGCGAAGGGGTCGTGAATATTCACGGCAAAATATTAAACATCATGCACGATCGTGGATACATCATCTTCGTCTCCTACCATCACGACAGAATCATGAAAGTCTCCCATAGCCTCGGAGACATAGTTAACATCTCGTGCGAGCGTTGAGACCATCTTCGTCTCGTTCGATCATGATGACATCGTGAACATCTTTCGAGTTTTCGGAGACATTATCTTTGACTCCCAAGGTCACAATAAAATCCTGGACATGTTTGCGATCGCGGATGAACAGTGATCTTTACAGTAAAATTTATCAAACAAAATTTGAGGTCCCTCCTAGGCCGAGGCTCCCGGCAACCACCGTGTCCGCCGTTAGGGAAATGCGGCCCTGTAAATACTTTGATACACATCCAAAGTATACTGATGATACAAGATTATTCAATATGAAAAAAACGCGAATCTTTCATTTTTCAGCAAAGGTCACTTACTACATTTGACGCGCTTATTGACAACGTAGATCGAGAATAAACGTGTTGCTATGTACTGTACGCCCAAGTCTAGTTTTCAGTTACTGGATCTTGTATATCAAACATATACTCTAACCATTGACTATTGGGTTTTAATAGTCAAAGCTCTAACGCAAGAAACGCTTCTGAAATGCCCAAATAATATAGTGTCACTACCATTGCACAGAAAAGAGGAAGTTTCATGATTCTTCGTCCAAAACAGGCCAAATATCAGACGATGTTATTTCAACTTATTTATCTCCTATCATTGATAGCCTAAAGGAAGTGAGTTGAGACTCGATAGACAACTCTATGATTAGAGAGATATAATGCTGTTTATAAGTACATTTTTAATACATGGGGATATCCAGGAAGGATTTTAATAGTTGGGTTATTCATCCATCCTCCCCACGACTGAAAAATTGCTAAGGACAATACGCTACGTACATCCAGTAATCCAGTAATCCAGTAAGTCCTAACTGGAATAAATTATGGATTTAGACGGCATCCCTTAACCTTTGAATATGTTGTCCTGTTGAAATTGTATGTATATCTAAAACTTTTTTATTTCCCCTCGGTTATTGTTTATAACCTTCTTATAACCTTGTTACATCAATAATCAAGAAAAGTTTGCACAATACATATTTTTGTCAATTTTTCGACCACGAGGCAACCAGTTTAAATAATTCAGCATACTCCAAGGGCGTTCAAAAGACCAGCTTACGTTGTGTTTTTGTTTTTAATTTGGCGGTACAGGGTAGAGTTTTATGTGAACATAGACGACGTTGTTTTAATTTTTGCGTTGTTTGTTAACTAACGACAGTATTACTGTGGTAAGTTAGGCAAGTGCTGTAGCAACTCCCGTTCTATTTCCGCCTCCTCCACCTTGCACACAGCACACAGTACAGCACGCTCCAGTGGTTCCAAGATAAAGACATCCGTTTCACAATGGTCATGAACCCTGCTAGCGACTAAGTGCAGCAATTATCTAATGAACTGTGTATTTAAATTGAGACTGTCATCATTCTGTCAGCTCCCTTGCTTACTTCTCAGAACACCCGTCGCATGGCACAAGGTAGAACCACTAAATATGTACATAAGATACAACTTGGTTTGCTCGATCCCGTCGCCTTTTTTTTAGTAATTTTGTAACCGTGTCCAGAATTTCCTCAACTTTCTAAGGGAGAAGGGGTGGTCCTAATCAAAACCCACGCCTGACTAAGTTATCCCAATTGTGTAATCCCATCCCAAGTTACAATGTGTTTTTATAGTGTTTTTGCTTTGGTTTTATTGCTATCTCATCCCTTTGGTACAGGAGAACTTCCTTGTTGGAACATGTTTTAATTCTACTCTGCGACAGGGTGGTGCCCAGAAATGAAACACTATTATAACAATCAATTGGGATAACATAGTCAGGTGCAAGTTTTGATTTAAACCTCCTCATTATCCATGAGAAAGCTGAGACAAATTTGAGTAAAAACGTTACAAAACTACTCCAAGAAGAAGCCGGTGGTTTATAGTGAGTCACTTGGTCCTCATTGTTGGTCAAGTAATCAATTGTAAAGCACAGTCTTCCTTGTGCGTAGTGATGGTTCATCTATTGTTCATTTCAAAGGAAGTCCAAGTTTGCAGATAACGGATGACGCGTTGTTACAGAAACAATTAGTGAATTAAATAGAGAAATGTCTCGAGCGAGCGACTCGTGGCGCAGTACAAACACGGTCCACGAGCAACCTAGATTATCTGTTTGGCCAGTGATGTCTGACCGATAACGTCTGCTGGCGAGTGGCGATGGTGGCGATCTGAACACATTACTCACTCACTATACACGCGTGCCTGTAGATGGCGAACGCATGTGGTATCGTGTGTGTCAATATAATTTGTAGAAATAGATAAATTTGAAATAAGTTAATAAAGAATTATCTGAAATCTGTGGAGAATTGGAATTCAAATTGAACAATTTGAATTCAATCACAACCCAAAAATTTCGTTTCAGACTTTTTTCCACTGTTCATTGTTTCATTTTTAGTACTCTGAATATATAAATTACAAATTACTATCATATTATGAGCGAATACCCAGTAGGTCTTTGGTGTTATAAAGAAGAAAAAGTATGACCAGCACATAGAATTCGATAAACAGCACAAAATGTTCCTTATCATGTTGAAACGTAAGGACAAAGAAACCAGCGAATGAACCAATACCATCTAATGCAAAATAATTCATTGTTATTTTAGTAATTGTAGACTTTGGTAACATCCATGAAAAGAAAACTACGTTTAGTGGGTTAAGATTAGTGGGATTTTCTAATTTATATAACCTTTTGGGTGTTATAATTGTCAGAAAGCACCTCATGACGTTTGATACAAAATTATTTCAATTGCGACATTATAGCTGCTGTATTAAATAAAATTGCTACCTAACAATTTAATTTAGGGTGAATTTGCGTTCTACATTCAGCGATGATCTTCCGATACTAATAGGCTACTAATACATAATTCACTAAAATAGTTTTACCGTACTTTGTTACTGTGTGTCTACAGATATTTTTTCCTGCTTGAGTAATTCGTCTCAGTTTTATCAGTTCAGTACACAGTACAGCAGTTGACCGGAGGGGCGGGTCCGACCTTGCGTCCGGCGGCGAGTTTTTAACTGAACAAGGACGTTGGAGAGCTGCAGCTAAATTCCCCAAGCCCAGTGAATCCTTACCTTTAATCTGGCGAACCATCCATGATTTGTGTATTATGTAAAAATTCAAAATTGTCGTCTAAAAGCTGGCACCTAATCTTAAAATTTCCCATTACGTTTTGAAAACTTGATGAATAACTTTGTTTTTGGTATGAAAATGTCTATTGAAGAGAGACAAACTAAATGAAAATAGGACAATTATCTACTGGTCTTTTCCTCTTCGTGTTTACAATATCGTAAATACGCTAAACCCATTTTGTCTATGGCTAAACTAAACTCCCAAATATTAGTTTTGATTACATTTGTTTGAAAATATCAAATATACTCATGATTTATCTGTTGATTTACAAGATGATGTGCCATAAGTATTAGTAGTTTCTTGAATGCCACCAGTGTTGAATATTGCCTTTGACTATTAATACAACTTCTGTATCCAATAGTCAATCAATGCTATTGCTGTACAACGCAGAAATCGTACATTGTAAAGTTTCCCCGGTTATATAACGATGCAAATCCATACTGAGTAACATTGGTGTTTGGTGTCCGAATAACTAACTGCTGTACGGCATTTGGCAATTCCCAAAAATACTTCTAAGGAGAATTTAACTAAACATATTTTAGATACTCAATTCAAACCACCAAAAACAAAGTAAATCAACATATATGACAAATATATAATCATATAGGACAACGTACATGACCTAAAAACTACAGTTTCAATCAAAACGTCGTCTTAACAGAAGCTCGCAAATAAACAGAAGGAACCCTGATCAAATGTCTTGGATCAACAACATGACAAAGTCTCATGAACTTCTCATAGTCGGAGTCAGTATATTGCGCTATTCAGCTGATACCTTATAGCCTATTTGGCCATCAACTATAATAACCTCTTATCAATGCAAGCTGGACCTTTGCCTCCATTTTGTTGCCTAATCTCTTATAGTAGACACTGTTATCGCGCCAAGTCCGTTTAAATCACTTTGACTTTGCACTCCAAGTACAAAGGTTTTCAGTAAAATAAAACTGATGATGTTTTGAAAATATCAATTTAAGTTTTTGACAAAACATGCAAATATTACTTGACTTGTCTAAATCGAGTGCTACGTTGGATCCGTCTTCTCTTTTTTTACAGATTCCAGTTTCAAGGTCAGTGCAAAAGCAAGTTCCAAGTTTTATTACACAGTGAAGATTTAAGTGTTTTAAAATATTTTCTCATCGTGGTGAGAATAGACAAAACATGTACTCGCACTTTCACGTACTGCACAATATTAATTATGTATATTCTACAAAAAAGTTATATTGGGATGCACTGTGTCTACTGTTAATGATTTATTGCATGGTAATTTTAACATTTACCCTGGTGTTCTTTTAATGAGAATGCACAACAGATTTCATTTCACAGTGTCATGTTATCATACTACTGTTCCGTATACCAACACCATGTATATGAGTTTTGCGTGGAGGAGGAAATGCCGAGTAAATAAGTAATGTTCAAACCGGTCAGATTGTGTAATAATTTGAGAGTCAATTTTACAAGGACGACGTCTTCTATGAGAGTCTATATTAGAGGATAAATAGTAGCAGTGTTTCTATGATTTTATAGCTAACGTTATTGACATAGTTTTGTGATCAATTAATATAGTGAATTGGAATTCTTTTCATTTTCCCAAGATAAACCATATATTATTAATTGTAGCTTTATAATTGGAAACGATCTGTGGTGGCAGGCCAGGTACATTTGACGACATTCCTCTGTTGCGGACATAGTTTTAATAATTTACAGTCATATTGTATAACGTATGAAAAGGCAATAGAAGTATAAATGAAATTGAATTATAATTCAACCTATAATGCGAAGAAAAAATGTATTTATTTTGTTTTGATATATTTTTAATAAGGAGCACGTTATAATTTACAGTCATATTGTATAACGTATGAAAAGGCAATAGAAGTATAAATGAAATTAAATTATAATTCAACCTATAATGCGAAGAAAAAATGTATTTATTTTGTTTTGATATATTTTTAATAAGGAGCACGTTAATAGTGCATAATAAAATCCAAGATTTTTTAGCTTAGGCTAGTAATCAAATGAACAAGGTACTAGTAATTGTACTAAAAACCAAGTTTGTGAAAATGTTTGCTGTAAAGTTACATTCCGTTAATTAGCTCCCATATCGATTAGCATATCTTTATCAAGATGGTCTATGAGTGCGATATTTTCAACAATAGCAATACTGTTATCAAATATAATTGACCCATGGAATAGATCGCCATCAGATGAAGCTGCTAATGGTTGTGAAATGTGATTTTAATGCCAACCAACTACGACTAATATAGCCAGCGGTGTTGAAATGAATATTTTAAACGCAGAACAAAACTATCTATGAAGCTATCAAATCGTGCAATCTATTTTATTAAAACAATTTATTGACGCTTGTGGAGAACTTTGATTTTTGACACTGAATATTATTATATTCAGTTTACAACAAGACCCGTAAATCGGTTTCCATTGAATTAAAAAAGCTTTCTCGTCAATGCAACAGGTCTTATATATGAGTAAGCTGATTGTAAATCGCTTAATTGAATTGTAAAATAAATATATAAGTAGGGCCTATATTATTTTTTCAAGTAAACAGGATGAGTGTTTAAATTAGCCTAAACAAGTAACACTGTTTGTTAATCAAGACATATTAATTTTTAATGTGTTCATTTTGTTCAATTTTGAACCTTAGGTGTCACCTAAAGATTCAATAACATTTCCTTAAAACAAAACATCGTACAATTTTGACATTTTGATGTGACATACAAATGACATTTTTTATATTCATATCATAATGGGCATTGATCTAAATAACATGGACAATTTGTATACTAGAGTTCTATTCCGTATTTTAGTGGTCACAACATACAATCGATAAGCCGTTAACACTGCCGTTTCAAAGCGGCTTCACCCAAGATATTCCCTAGAAGGTCATCAGACCCTTTGACCCCTAGTGAGCAGTGACCTTAGTATCAAAGTTGCAGTATCAGTTCATGGTAAAAAGAGTATCTAACTACAGTATCTCTAGGTTTTTTTATTTGTTTTTATTTTGCTCAAAACCTGACATATCTTTAACAGTAATCTATATATCTATAAAAGAAGTATATATGTATGTATATATGTATGCATGTACGCATTTACCCTATGGACTCCGAAACCGCTCTACAGATTGTAATAAAACTTTCAGACAAAAGGGCTCCACCCCAGAGGGTTTAAGGGGTCCAATGTCAAGACTTTTGGAACTACAATGTTTAAGAATAAATATAATTTAAAATGAGATCTTTACTTTCAACAACTGTTTTGTAGGTTTGAATTATCACAACATTCTGTATTAGTCATGATTTGAAATAGTACCACAATGTTTCCACAGAATGCAGCACAGAAAACTATTTTACTTTTGGATGAGTCCAAATATATTAAACAAAAATCGCAGCACTTGTGCACTCAAAAACGTTTAAATTCTCCTGCATTAAATATGTAAACATACTCAGTAAAAACCTTCAATATTTTTATATGCTTTCATATTTTTATTTTTTGTCCTATCCACACAATCTAACATAAATTATTAAGTGAATAAATCGTGTGTGCTATCTCAGGTATTCAAATGCCTCCCAATTTGTTTAACCCACCACATACTGCCATTAAAAGAAGGAACTCCAATAATACTATACGAAACTTAAATCCATCCATCCAAGCTGTGCAACGGAACCGTACTGACGATTAAAATACCCCCACCGCAGCAAACCGACTTAAGAGGCGGCAGGAGTCAACCACCACGCTACTGGCAGGGCCTGCTATTTAACATGGGTGGGACTAATTTACTTTTCACTTAACTGCAATTAAACGATTGCGTATTTGGCATGGATCAAAAAGTAGTATTAAAAAGCATAACTTAACCTACGTGTAGCATGCAAAAACATTAAAAAAAAAATTTTTTTAATTTGTTTTTGTTGAAATAAAAAATATTATTTTCCATAAGGATTTGACAGAACTAGTTCAATGTTACAGTAGGTAAACGTTATCGTAAAATTGTGAAATTTGGCTAACAAGTAACCTTATATATTCAGTCTTAAAACTACTTTTTAGTTTTCTTGAAAAGTGAATTGGTTTCAATGTTTTTCGTTGTTTTAAAATAACTCTACAACTGCAACCCCCTCACGCGCAGTGCGGGGCGGCGTAACAGTTCAGCGTTCTCCACACAGATAGCACTAGCGTCGATGTGAAAGAAAAGGCGCGCAAAATACAAATTTTAGTATAAACCCACACTTAGCAAAGTCTACATCGGAAGATCAACAATTTTGGCAGTGTCAGTATTATTGAGTTGTTTCTATCAAACCGTGATGGGTCATCTGAAGAAGTTCCCGTCGAGGACGAAAAAGCGGAAGCTGCCTTCCTATTTAAAAAAATACTTTGATGATAAGAAGTAAGTATGCATAATATTTAGTCTTGATTTTAGAATAGGCCTGGATACTATATAGGAGACTTATTGTGGTATTAGTACTGTAATTCAAAAAATAATTATGTGCAAATCCATATGTACAAATCCATTTGTACGAATTATTTTTTTATAGATCTATTTAAAAAAAACATTAGTTTTAATGAGTACCTAGGTTTGCTGCTATAAGGAAACGAATAATGTGTATTTTTTAGTAAAATATTAAAAGCTTAGTATAAAATAAATAAATTTGCCAAGTTTGATCAAAATATATCCTTCCAAGTTTGATAAAATATATTCTGCAAAAGGGAGACTACAAGTGTTTTTCTCTTTTATTCTTTTTTTTGTAACATGTTAATAGTTTAGTTAGTGACTAGTATGAAATAAATTATTTTTCCAAATGAGATCAAAATATACCCATAAGCAAGCAAACAACATCAGTTTACTTAATTTCCATAAGAATAACATGGGTATTTTAGATTTACATTTTTTTTCTCTGTAACCATTAGGTGCATAACAACGCTTCAATTTACAAAATAATTTGCTTTTTGAGCTCTACAAAATGGTTTCGAAATAAATTGCAAAATTTTATGTTTTTAGGGTCAAAAATAGGAAAAACCAATTGTTACCCCATAAAACCCCCATGGTCCGATCATGCTTGTTAATATATATTATTCTTGAGTATTTCTTGATAGAGTTATGATAAATGAGACATGAAACATTGCAAATTTTCGTTTAATACAAACGTTTTCAAGCAAAGAGAAATTAATGAAATACTAGGTGAAACCCGTCGAAATCGACGGTTACTTTCAAGGTTTACGCCAATTCATATAACTGCGATAAATTGAGTGAAACTATACATATTTTGTTTACATGCATTGTTAACCAACGTATCTATAAAGGATGATGTGATCTAGTTTAAAAGAAATATGACCTTTCTGTCGTTATTCATTGGGCCATATTTACAGCCAAAATGTTGTGTTATTTTGAATAATATTACCAACCCAGTGGGCCACGGACCATAATATAGGCCACTGCAAATAATTTGTCAAGATAGGTACCATTTTAGGCGAGGTTTCTGTGTTTGGATGTTATTAGACATAGACACAGGGTAAGAGCAAAATAAAATTCTTCTGCAGATGAATTATCTGTTGAAGAAATATAAGCCGAATTATAAATGTCACAATGCGAGTTTGAGCATTTTGTAACGATGGATAAGCTACATAGATTTTTTTTAAAGTTGCTGCTCAGTGCACTTTAAGAATATATTTTTAGAGATAAATTAAATGGTTGTTGTTGCTGAGTAGCGCTAGTAAACTCCCAATAAATGTGTGCTGTTTAAAATACAATTTTAAAATTAACAACTGTTTTATTAAAAGTATTATCCACATGACCAAAATGTAAACAAATCTGTGGAGGCATCTTTAAAGGCTTCTGGGGCAGAGCCCTAAGCGAATTTAATTAGTTTTTCTTTTGATAACTCATCTACAGACCAAGACCTTTCTTTGGACACCTCTACCAAGTTTCTACGCCCAGCCGTTCTCTCAAATTAGTGGAAACAAAGTTTCCAATTAAATATTTATATTCCCCCATGTTAATCTTATGGGAGAAAACCCAACTTTGATGGAAGATCCTGCCCAAACTAACAAAGATATCAAAAAACGAAAAACACTTTGCAAAACTACAGATCAGGGCAATTCTTTTGACACTTTAATCATCAAAATCGGTCCAAAAATGAGGGAGGAGTTCTGTTCACAAAAATCGGCTTAGCGTATTATATATATTATTATATATATATTCCCCCATGTTAATCTTATGGGAGAAAACCCAACTTTGATGGAAGATCCTGCCCAAACTAACAAAGATATCAAAAAACGAAAAACACTTTGCAAAACTACAGATCAGGGCAATTCTTTTGACACTTTAATCATCAAAATCGGTCCAAAAATGAGGGAGGAGTTCTGTTCACAAAAATCGGCTTAGCGTATTATATATATAGAATAGATGTCAAAATGAACAAAACAGATAAATATGAACTGTTTACAAATAGTTGAATTTTGAGAACATGTGATTGAGTACAGATCAAAGAAAATAATAAAATCAGCCTAAAAAAAAATTAAAATTCAGCTGAGTTGAATAACTTTTTTACTATCTTAAATTTAAACCAGAGTGATGTATTATATTGATTTGAACGGGTGGTGTTTTTGGCCTCTAGGGACCTCAAAACGAAAACAAATCGGTCCCGGGTCCAGTTCTTATCATGAGTACTGCGGTAATAGCTTATTCCCTAAATGGGAAATTCGCTAAAAGGGCTTGCTTATTGAGCCATTTTCTATAGAGAAAGTCAAAAGCATAAATAAGATAAGCAAATGGTAAGTAAAGAAAAAAGAGATGGCAAGACTTATAAAATTGATATAACGATGGGTAAAAATCATGAGGTGTATTGATCAATAACATTCACTCATTTTTTTATGTTTCAATCTATAATATTTTTTATAAAAAATTTTATTTATAAACAAGGTTATTTGTTTATATCGATGCTTACTCCGCTCAATTGGCAGAAATGAGTCCGCATACCTAGTAGTATAATAGATAGATACTCATAAGGTTAACATGGGTAACTCCAGAGCCACTGGGGCGGAGCCCGAACGGATTTTTGATATGCGTCTATATGTTAATCGGGAATGTGAGCTATCATCACACCAAATTTCAGCCTAATCCGACCAGTATTTTTCGCCTTTACTTGTCAGAAACATCCATCCATACATCCAAACTTACTCACTTATAATATTAGTAGGATAATATGCTGTAGTAGTTAACGCAACGAACATGTAAGGCTAATTAAGTGAGTTGCGTACACTTACCTACGACCGTTTCAAAAATCAATTTACTACTCATATTATCTTCCATGAGAGGTTATGTTTTCATTTATAACCTCTCATAGCCACTGATGGTAATGCAACGACTTATTGTCCCAACAACTCACTCATTGTTTAAGCAATTAAATTTGTCTTAACAGCTGATAAGTTGACGTTCGAAGTATTACGATTTTACTTCTTTTCTCTTAGCCCTTGAACCTCATTGGTCCGTATGCAATGCAAGTGAATCTTATCAATTCTAATAACTGAACTGGAACGGCTATAGTGTAAAAAACGGTCGTAAGTAAAATAATTCAAATTTCACTATAACTGTGGTCAGCTAGTTTTACATTAATATGTTTCAGTATGGTTTCACAAAGTCTCCTAGTCATTAGCTAATAATTGTGGTCACGGGATATGAACCCCACCCCGTCTCCCGGTCAGCTGATTTGAATACGTTAAAATTCATATCTGCAGGAAGCGTGACTCCTTTCACATTTCAACAACGCAATCCTGTTAAGTTCTATATTTGATTATTAACTAATCAAGGTTACTGTGTCTTTGCTTTTACTGGAATTTATTTGTGTGTGACTTACAAAACGCAAATACGTGTATTTTTTACTAATCGTCAATTTTGGTATCTTTTTAAAATGGAGGGATGAATTCGACAACTTTACATGGCTTATTTCATGTCTTATGGAAGATATATAAGAATAGCCTTATTGTACAATTTTGCTATTTTATGTTATCAAACTTTTCCATTTATTTCTTATCATAGAAATACGACTCACTCCCACGCACGGGTTATCCCATGTGGGATTAATTTAGTTTATTTTTTAGCTATACATCTTAAAAGTGATTTCTATTGTATACAATATTATCTCTGTTCTCCTTACATTCTATAAAATAATAACATAACTCATAGAGTCTAACGATTATGCTTTGTAGATTTGACAGTAATAATATTTTAAATATATTTGACTTTTATAATTTTAATTTTCTAATGTAGAAATTATGTTTCTTTTCTATAAAACAATTTATAATCAATCTATTCCTTACAACAATATTTGCATTTGGGGGCAATAGAACTATTATCAGATATAGTACCTCAATCGGGTATTTATTCTGGTATTGCATTGAATGTTTCAAGTCCCGGATTTCCTAATAAGTTATGTATTATGTTTTCATCTTGCAATACGCACATTAGTCTATGGTAGGACGTATCATAAAACTATTGGTTATTTCATAATAATTCTTATGTATTGATGTTGTGAACACGTTAGACATAGGAAGACCAGGCATATACAATGATTATTAAATGCCAGTTGAGTGCCGCCGTGCCGCGCCGCGCCGAATGTATGTAGGCAACCTCTCAGCGTACAACTCACGATGCTGCATGGCTGACATAGAAGGGACTTAAACTTCTTTTAATGTTACATTTAAATGCTTGTTACAAGAAGTAATACATTGCCTTAATAATATAAAAACACCACCGCCACGGCAAACCTGCAGACTAAGCACATTTGTCTTATTACATTTTCACTAAATATCTCCTTAAAAATATCAGATTTATTACCTACTAGCTGTACCCGCGGGCTTCGCCCCGTTTAACTTAATAAGCATTCGCATGGCTCATTCACGTCCTGGTTGAAGTTCGTTCGCTACGCTCACTCACCTTTTGGTTTCAAATTAGCTGTTGTCATAAATTAAAAAAAAAATAATAATAGTGCTGCACCCTGTTGGTAATCCTTGTAACTTTTATGCTATTGAACATCATAGAACAGAACCAACTTGTTTAATTGAAACAGCTGTTAAGATTCATTAATTCCTTTTAAATATGAAAAATCATAAGATTAACATGGGGAACTACAGAGCCACTGGGGCGGAGCCCGAAAGGGTTTTTGAGATAAGAATATGCTTTAATGTTAATCGGGAATGTGAGCTATCATCATGCCAAATTTCAGCCCAATCCGTCCAGTAGTTTATGCGTGATTGAGCAACACACACACATACACACAAACATACACACAAACTCACAAACTTTCAGATTTATAATATTAGTAAGATTTAAAAATCATTAGTTAGTACCTTCATAGTTTTAATGCTACAGGGAAGGCAGTTGTAGAGTATTTTTAGTGGCTTCTAGAAACATCAAAACGAACAAGCAAATCGGTCCCGGGTCCAGGTCTGACCATGAGACCTGCGATAATAGCTTCCCTATATGGAAAATTAGCAAAACCCCAATAATTTCTCCGATAAAAACAGTAGAACTTTTATATTATTAACGTAATACAGTCTAACTTGTGATCGTCGTTTAAGGTGTTTTGCCAAATCTATACTATTATATAAAAATCTAATGGTGTCTGCCTGTATGTATGTTACTAATAGGTGTAAGTAAGGGAGATGAAGGTAAATCGTATGTGAAAGTTTTACTCGAAGATTTGGTCAGTTTTTCTCATATCAGCCTACACAAGATTTAAAATTAATCAAAACCAAAATGGTTGTATCCACTACTTACTAGATTTAAAAGTCATAACTTAAACGTTTCTATTAAGGCCATAAAAGTTGAGTTTTGTTTCTAAAAGCGTTGGCTGATGTGTAGGCTAACTATTATATGCAACAGATGTAAAGATTTAAATGTTTCTATTTTGTGTCCTCTTCCCGTTGCAAAGCACGGGTACTACAGTTAGTACAAAATCTAGGCATATGGGGCATCAAAATAAAGCTGAGTGTGAATAAACCCCACAGGCAAATTTCCATCTAACTTGCTTCGTATTTTTAAATGATTTAATTAATTACATGAAACATCTGGTGTAATTGATATTTGAGGAGGTAGCTGCAATAAGGGCCTATGGATCCATAGGCCCTTTTTGCGGAGAACGTTTCTTTCAATTCTACACATGTTTGTTGGTATACATGCAAAGTTTCATATTTGAATCTGAAGTATTTTTTTTTGTACAGCTGTTATAAGAAAGTTGTGTATAGGCCCTTCTTGCATAGATCGAGGTTAATGACACTGAATGGTATGTATAGGGTGTCCCACGAAGGGGTTTAAACGTTTGATTTTATATTACGCGCCCATTCATGCACCGAACTTTATGAAACTTTACACAGTTTTCAAGGTAGGTTTTAAAAATATTCTGGAAAAATTTCAACTCCCTAACCTTAGTAGAAACAAAATGGCGGCATATTGAAAAAGTTACTTTAAAACATTAAAAAAGGTATTTTTGGTTTTATAAAATTTTTTTAATGTTACTTTCCAGGGCAATATGACTTTAAAACAAGAAAAAATTAGAACATAGCCAAATGGAAAACTAAAAATTAATCAAATAACTAATAAATAATAATAATAAATAAATAATAAATCATGAAAGTAGTTTTATAGAAAGCACATTGGTAAATTTGACAATAAGCCGCCATTTAGTTTCTACTAAGGTTAGGGAGTTGAAATTTTTCCAGAATATTTTTAGAACCTACTTTGTAAACTGTGTAAAGTTTAAAAAGGTTCGGTGCATGAATGGGCACGTAATACAAAATCAAACGTTTAAACCCCTTCGTGGGACACCCGGTATGTTATGAATGTTATTATGTTTGTTTTGTTCAGTTTTGGAGTGTGTTAGTGACCAAACAATAGGAATATTCAGTTTATTTTATTCTTTAACATCATGCTAACTACTAAATCTACTATTTTGGACACTTTTAAGAAGAAGGGTGCTAAGAAGAAAAGTGAAAATAAGGAAGAATGGGCTCGAAATACTAGAAAACGTCAGAGGTTATTAAATTAAATTAAATTGTAGAGACATTGAAAGATAAAAGTATTAGATATCCAACTAGCCTATGACTCACTTTTTTTATTGTAAAATAAAAGTGTTACATTTTCAACTATGACTCATATTTTACTGTGCAGCCTACCTTTTTTTCTCTTACTGTTACACTATGATTTTATTATTTTTAATTACTGAGCCGGTAAGATGTCATTTAAAATTTAAATTTTTCTTATCAAACTGTTAGAAATTGCCTAAGAAAACACATATTTTATGCTTTAACAGATCATATAAATATTGGTCTATGCAAAAAGGGCATGAAAAAACTTCATCTATGCAAAAAGGGCCCATGCACTATTTCACATAAACAAAAAATACTTAATAGCCTGATATTGTTATTAAAAAACCATGGTAACAAAATTTGCTTCAGGTTCTAAAGAATATGGAGAAGTATTCCAAGTTAGATTCTTAGTAAATGCAATATTTATGCAAGAATGACATTTTTTCGAACTCGTTTTTCTCAAATCAATGTTCTGGCATAAAGGCCCTTTTTGCAGCTACCGCCTCATTTTTGAGTCTTTTATTGTGTTTTATTTACGTGTGTTATTTAGTAAAAGGAGTTTGTTTGAATAAGATGAGAGGTGGAAGTTCTGAAAAATATTGCTTAAAGTGTTTTTTGTAATTTAACTTATATAGTAAGCTACAGGTAAAGAGGCTTGACTAATATTGAAGAATCAAGGTACAGCTTGCTTGTAAGACCTAGACCCGGGAACGAGAGGTCTCCAGAGGCCAAAAACACCCTCCGTTTAAATTCACATGAACATATATAGATGGGAAGTGTACATAGGAATCCGAGTCAACGGTAATGTGTTCCGTTTATAAGAGCCATACATAATCATAGAGAACTATCTGTTAGGCCTAACATTTGTAGTTTCCAGCTACCACCATGATGAATTTTGGGGTTGGATTATAAGCAACTGCATTTTTTTGCCAATTTCCTCATGGGGAATAAGCTATTCCGTAGGTCCGGTACGACCTAGACCCAGGACCAATTTACTTTTTTCGGTTTTATTTATTTATATGCCTGATAGAAAAAATAAATTTTAAAAAATCTCGAGCAAGGATCATCCGATTTTTATGAAATTTGGGACAATGTGTAAACCTAAGTTTATTCTAACGAGTTTGCGAACCAGCGTGATCGGACTATAGGAATGGGGGTGTATGGGGGGATTTATGGGGGGTTATTTATGGGGTAAAACTCAGTTAAGCTCCATTCATACTTCGCTTAAAATACCTACTTTTTATGGTCGCCATTTTATTGAAAAGTATAAAGTATAAAGTAAGCCTATTCCCATTTTGACCCTAAAACATAACATTTCGCAACTTCTTTCATAACTATTTTGTAGAGCTTAGTAAGGAAGTAATTTAGTATATTGAAGCGTTGTTGTATGCCTAAAGGTTATAGAGTATATTTAAGAAGTGTTCATTAAAAACTCCCATGTTTTTCATTATGGAGAATGCATCAACCGTTCTAATAGGCTTGTTTATGGTTTTTCATCAATTTTGGCAATTTTGTTTATTTCATACTAAGCTTTCAACTTAAAAAAAACACACAGCCCCTGATTATCTTCCCTGTAGCAGCAAACATATGTACAGTACTAATTAAAATTAATGTTTTTTAATAGAAAATTAATCCGAAAACTTATTAAGGGACCATTTTTTTATTAATAGAAATTTGCTTAGTATGCGGTAAGTGTGCTGCGGCGGGGGTATTTTCTTCTTTGATCTACGTTACGGAGATGAGGAACATTGTCACTTATCTTTTCGTTCAGTAGTAGTTTTAAAAATTAGTATCGTGAGGCTTGACTTGCATCTAACATCATCTGACTTTTAAGGAAGTTCCAGTTTCAACCTTCATCTTTAAGCACACGTAAGAAATCACAGCAATTGAAAAAAAAAATGGTCAGGAGGAAGGTTTTAGTAACCAGAAATGATAATCCCGTCAGCCAATTGGTTTCTTTATAAAACTATTAAAATCTATAAAAACTTCCAAGTTTCGGGGACGATTATGCCAAAATGCACAGTTTCATGGGTGTCGAGCACCAGCAGAAAATATTAACTGATGAATAATATTTCAGATGCAGCGTTTATTTTTATTCCCCTGTTATGTGCTTTTCTAAATTTCACTTTTGTTTTCTTTTTGTGAGCAAAATATATTCTTTAATTCCTACATATTGCACGTTTATAACTTTGTTGAAGCACCCTGCTATATTTAGTTCTCTAAGTTCATGAGATTGAGATATGACAATCTATGAGTCAGGGTATTCTTCTCCTTGTGGTACCTACCTGGTTGGTACTACATCTTCAGTGGACAATTTTCTGACTATCAAAATAATATTTTAACCCTTTTCTGTTAGGTGTCATTCACACACAATATCAAGGTCGCGGCCGCCGGTAACTTTTTTCGTAACGTTACGGTTCGTCGGCGTCACTATTGCGCTGCCAAGCACCAACGTCAACCTATACCGCAGCAACCAAAGCCAAGGCCATTTCCCGGAACACAACTGGACTTCATGGTTAAAAAACAAAGGCTTCAGCCAGTCCGCGGCGGCCCGCGCAACCGCCAACATGCGATTTTTCACGAGAGTTTTCATCAACAGAAAGTAGGTTTACTGATTTAAATTACTGTTTGAGCATGAATATATTTTTAAAAAATTGGCTCTTTTTTAAATTATCGTAATAAAAGAATTATTTCTGCATGAATACATATCAAGGAAATGGGTTTGATAAAATGACATGCCTTGATTCATCCATATCATTGTTTCGATAAATATAAAAAAAGTTTTAGTTTGGCATGAATGGTATTCTGTTCATAATATTATTTGTCTATTGAAAAACTCAATTTGTGTACAGTAATTAAGTTTATCAGAAACCTTTAGTTATATTATTTCCCTTCGTTGTTCTAAACATGTGGTTTGTTTTAACGCAATATTTTGCAATTGTACAAAAATCTAAAAATACAATATTTTTTTCTAACGATTATTTAAAGTATTTGCTTATACTTTTACTAAAAATACCTAATTGAAAGATGTACTTATACACATTTGTCTTGCTATTTAATGTGAACTAGTTAAAACATCTAAACATCAATAACTGTCATAGATTTTATTTGTAATTACTAATTGGTAAAATCATTTCTTGTCGTCTCTTATTTTCGCAATATGACAGTCAACTCAATGATAAGCCTCAATTACTTAAACAAATGTATACTAAACCAAAATTTCCCCATAAAACAAACCATTTGTTATGTAACGGGTTAATATTAATTATTAATCTAAAAATCTTGCAAGGCCATTCATTACTTTTTGTTATTTAAATATTTTCCACAAGACTTTATAGTTGTAATACACAAAAGTATAACTCTGCATTACAAATTAGACTAATATCATTTTTTACAAACCAACTGTTTCTGAGCCTTAGTAATATGGTCATTGGACATTATGATTTAATACAAATATAAACCTTTTACATTTCCTAAAGTCAAAGGGTCAAAATATGATCAACATGACAAGAGCAGGAGTGGTTAGGGTGTGGTGCTTTCAATCTTAATGGAAGTAAAATCATTATCCTCAGATTACCTGACACCGATAAATATTACAAGATACAGCACTCTGATTATGATTTAGAGAGTTTAAAACATTTTTATAAAATGCAATTACGGGTTCTCGCGCATACGTGCAAAGGAGATATGTCTAAATACTCTATTGACTAAAGCTCTATTCACTTCATACAGAGTTGAAGGTGAGCCAAGAAAAAAAGAAGTAAAGGGGTCTTAAGATAATCAAACTCACCTGTTAACATTGACTCCTAGAAAAATAAAACGAATAATAGCCACAAATAAGCATTCCACTATTGCTGTCTCCTTTCCGACGAGAATTTTGTCATTAAACTTCTATGAATACACTACTACTACAAATGTAAATCTGGAAAAATTATCAAAATTGTCGTGTCTTAAACTTGTTTAGCGTATTAGGCCTACTACGGTTAATTAGTTTAAATTGTACAGGGGTTATTATTGCACTATTTTAGTTTCATTAAGCAACAATTTAAAAATTTCATTACCTACAAAATCTCATAATATACGGTTAGCTCTTAAAATGATGTTGAGTTGAGAAATAAATATTTATACATTACTATAGCTTACTGCAGAAGGTCTACTTAAAATAAAACGAACTGTTGACATTATACTTTACTTGATCATAATTATTTTACGGTGAATCGCCTGTATGTGAATGCGTTGTAATTTTACTAGGAACACTTGTATTTCCGTCTGAGGTCAAATTAACCTGTCGTCAGTTTTGCATTAAAATATAACACAGCTGAATGAGCTGCTTATAGAGTGTGCTAATGTTAAAACTAAATTTACAAAATTGCATCTTTGTACAATACTAAGAGTAGTTTTGATACTTTGACAAATGATATGGCATAAAAGGTGCAATAGTTAATAACGAGTTTTTATTTCGCTTTGGCACTGTTAAACGTATAGTTAAAAAACATTAATTGACAGCAGCAAACTCTGATGGTGGTTCGATTCAACTACATTCATATTTATACCAAACAAAACTATCTCAAACCATTGACTTTGGGATAAGTTAAACATTGGAATGAAAGTTTATTTAGATCCATATTCCAAGAGAACACCTAGTACATGTCGATGAACAATTCAAACAACCCATGACAAGACATTTAGTTTGCGCATTTCCGCAGCATTCCAGCAACCGGTGGTGGATCGCGTGCGTACTAAACCAGGAAAGTCCAGACCCAGACCTATAATTACTGGCTGAGGAATGATTCCTTGGAGCCTAGACGTTCTAACTCGTAAAACTATTAAAAAACTACAAAGAAAATTTCTTATCCCACAGTGCATTATATATTTAAATTACAATCACTTTGAAATCCGAACAAATATTTTGAGATGATAAATAACTCTTCAGCGGCTGTTTGAAATCAAGGCAATAACCAGGAGCACGCGTTTACACGATCGTATTCAGGGCCGACGTCAATCGGGCCCGATTTAGTTGTTGATATGACTACCGACGGTAGATACCGTATTTGTAAACAATTGACACAGGTACCGGATAAATTTGTCAATTAATTTTTAAACCACCTTAAAACCTTGTAGTTAGTTTTGTTGTTCGAGTTTTGTCATTTTTTTATGTGGTGTCTAACAAAATGTATATTTACCAGCTCTTCAGTTGGCGATCGGTTGTGTTGGGCTGTTGATATAGCTAAGCTGGTCAATGGTAAATGGAAATGGAAAAATTGTTTGCAGAGAGAATAAAACAGCATAATTTTGTCATGGGTAGGGGCATTAGGGTATAGTGCTAAATATACTATAGCGAAATTGTATTTTATCGAACGCGTTTCGTGTTTGGTATATCCATCAAAAGTATTGGCACAACGTGACATTAACCGTTTAATAAGTCAATGTTCATGTGAAAGCAGGGTTTCCCAGAATAACAAGACGGTGCATGGGGCATGGAGTGCTGGAAATAGACCTGTCTTTCTGACAGTCTGTGGTGACACTTCACACTACAAACACTATCACTTACTGTAGGCTACTCTATCACTCTCTACACAGTACACATACGTTACCATGGCACCTACCCTGCAGAAGCTTCGGTAAGTAACTGTCATTTGTATGAAATCCAAACTCCTAAATACTTACTTCGTAAACATACTTTTGTGTTAGTTACTTTATTTAAAAAATACATTATTTATTCACAGGAAAACAAAAACATGACGTTTGTAAATGTATAAATTTCGTCCAATCCAATATATATATATATATTTATACCGGTATATGTTTTGAATTGCTAGTCAAGCAAGTTTTTGAACAGTCAAGCAAGTTTTTGAACAGTCAAGCAAGTTTTTGAACAGTCAAGCTCCTCAGTACGTTCTTTGTTAGTTGGTATAGGCATTTTCCTAAGTCTCTTGAACTCAAAAGTCACTAAATAAGTTTTTAAAATATTTTTAACAGAACCTATCAAGAATTTCGTCAAGGTAGTTCAGCAGTGTGTTGTTACGTTTGAACCTAGTAGCCTATTGTTCTATTCCTTAAAATTAAAATGTTTGTTCTTAACGTACACGTAAAGCCATAGCCTTAGATTAGATCTTACTTGGTCATCCAGGACTATAAGTGGGGTTTCATGACTTTTTAACAAACATTTCTTTTGTTTTTATTCCGTGTAAATTAGTATCAGTATAAAAAATTTACCTATTTCTGCAGATTCGTCGTTATTTGTTGTTTGCTTGCAAAGATAAACAAAATGGTCCTTCGGATTTCTATGTGGCGTGTTTGGTTTAATAGCTGAAAATAAAATATGTAAACAGACAAAACAATCAAACTAATTGTAAATAATACACCATAGATTAAACATACTTACTACCTTAACTAATAGATTTCTCATCCTCATGGATCAGCTGAAGACAATTTTATTCTTAGTTTTCGTTCGGTGCACTGTAGAGGTCGTGTTATGATTACAATTTGTTTCTTGTTATTTCAGTCATTTAAAATATCATTTAACCAAATACCCCCACCACAGCAAACCTGCTGAATTTCGTGAATTTCCATTTGCCTAATTAAATTTTTACTAAAATATTTCCTTAAAAAAGTTGTATTTATTCCTTATTTAAATAACATTAGTTTATCGAGTACTTTAGGTTTGCTGCTACGGGGAAAATAATACACTCAGCGTTTTTATAGTTAAATGTTAATAGTATAGTATAAAATAAATAAAAAAAAATTTAATCAAAGAATGTTCATAAAAAGGTAAACTAGAACAGTATGACCATGACTTAGCTAATGCAATATGTATTGTCAATTTTAGCTCAATAAAATGATTTGATTTAATTTGATTTGTATACTTTTTCTCCACAAGAATAACATCGGAATTTAAAATTTACAGTTTTTTGGAATTTTCTCCTTGATCATTAAGCGCATGAAAACGCTTCAATATACTAAATTATTTGTTTTAAGCTCTAAAAAAGTAGTTTAGAAAAAAATAGAAATTTAATGTTTTTAGAATAAAAAATTGGAAAACCATTTTTACTCCATAAAACCCCCTATAAACCCAGTCCGATCATACTTGTTTGCGAATTCGTTCGGATAAATGTAGCTTTACACGTTTATATCAAATTTGATTTAAATCGGATAATTTGTGCTCGAGTTATCGTGCTAACTCATATAACATATATAAATAAATATATAGCCTATCTATCTATCTATATATTATATTCTATTATAAAGAAGATGTGGTGTATGTCTGTCTGTCTGTCTATCTGTGTGTGATTGTATGAGATAAATTCAAAAACTACTGAACCGACTGGGTTCAAATTGGGAAAAAATAAAGCTACAGCTCCGAGGATACGTATAGAACTATTCCCGCTTCGATATTGACCTAGGACTCTGCCCCGCGGGCTTTCAAAGTTCTGAGGTGAGAGTTTTAAAAGTAAATATTGATTGGTTGGTCTCCATGGTAACAAAGAACAAACCCACAAAGTTTAATGTAAACAAGCAGAACTGCCAAATCAATTTTAATTTCACAATTCCACACAGCTGGTTCGAACATATTAATACTACACGAATATTAAAACAGAAAAGGTATCTGGGGCATAAATAAAGGGACATAAATAACAAATAATGATGTCACTCGCCCGAATGTAACATAATTTAAATGGATCTGTCAAACCATATGTTAATGTCATTTCATTAGTATAGCATTCTTTCAGTCCATGTTGGAAGGAAAATAGTCTACTTTGTTTGTTTAGGTTCATGATGTATACTGAGTCTGTTCTATTTGTGATTTTTTTTATTTTTATTTGTTTACTTTACAATCTGTTCTAAGAAAATTATGAACAAAATATTAAATACTAGCTGGCCCGACAGACGTAGTCCTGTCCTATTGTGGTTTTATGTCACATGCTCGTACATTTTCGTTGAGCTCGTTCGCATGGCTTAATCACGTCCTGGTTGAAGTTCGTTCGCTACGCTCACTCACCTTTAGGTTGGAGCTCGTTCGCTGCGCTCACTTGCCTACAGGTTAGCTCGTTCGCTACGCTCACTCACCTTTTGGTTGCAAAAATAGCTGTTCTCATAAATTAAAAAAAATATAGTGCTGCACCCTGTTGATGAACCTATTAACTTTTTAATGCTATTGAACATCACAGAATCACATAGTTTAGTTGAACCAGCTGTTAAGATTCTTTAATTCCAGATTCTATGGGATTCACATACAAAACTGTAGGCTAATATAGTTTATACAGATTTTGTGTATTTTCTGTAGAGACGATTTTTATTTCATAACTAGCTGACCCGACAGACGTCGTCCTGTCCTGGGTTTATGTCAAATGCTCGTTCATTTTCAAGATGAGCTCGTTCGCATGGCTCAATCACGTCCTGGTTGAAGTTCGTTCGCTATGCTCACTCACCTTTTGGTTGAAAATTAGCTGTTGTCATCATAAATAAAAAAAAAATAATAGTGCTGCACCCTGTTGGTAAACCTATTAACTTTTTAATGCTATTGAACATCACAGAATCAAATTGATTAATTGAACCAGCTGTTAAGATTCTTTAATTCCATTTATGAGTACTCACAAGGTTAACATGGGAAACTCCACTGGGGCGGAGCCCTTTTGACGGATCTGCACCAAACTTCACACAAACCATCCTTGAATAATGCTTAATAATGCCTGAAAGTTTCATTACAATCTGTCGAGCGGTTTTGGAGTCCATAAAGGACAAACATACAAATATCCAAATATACAAACATACATTGGATTTTATATATATAGATTATGAAACAACAAGTTAAGTTCGGGATATTAAAAATAGCTGATATTAAATATTTGTGAAATACTGTAATCATATTTTACAGGGAATAATTTATTGTAAAAGGAATAATTCACGTATATAGGAAATAATTGAGATTCTATAATCATTGCCGTATCAACCTAGGCTCTTATCCTGAGTTTTATGGGATTTTTAAGATATATTTTTGTGTAAACAGTAATACTAGGTGGCGTTCGCAGAGGCATCCACAAAAGTGAGCGGAGTCATCAAGGGTTTATATTATATTGTTTTGGTCATACTGCAGTAATACCAGTCGTTTTAATGCATGCGTTGCGGGCCTAAAGTAGAATTTTTACTCTTTAGGAAGTAAAAATAGTTTTTATCCTCTATGGAGTAGAAATCAGCTGTTGTCAACTCAGTTGTAAATACTATAGTGTGTAAATTAAGTATGGAAACAAATCTGTATTTTTTAAACCAAAATAGATAGAAATATTTGGTTTGTGGCATTGACTGTTAACCAAGGTTCCGGAATTTTTTGCATCAGAAAAAATTTTTCACCCCCTCAGGGGGGGTAGGGGTAGGGGGTAACTTAATTTTTTTAAATAGCAACCCCTATTGAGTGACCTCTCATTTTGAAGGGTTTGTCAAAAGAAATACAATGCCGTAAACCTGAGGTCGATATCTTACCCCTAACCAGAATGGCGGCCATTTTAAATTTCGAGATGGGCAAACGAAATCCAGTGTGGATACCCATAATTTACCTTTTAAATGGGTTACATTGGGTAAGCCGAACTCCAGATACCATTATTAGATTGAAAAGTGGATGTTTTTATCGTATTCAAAATTTTGCCCCAGCCCCGTGCAGAATGATAAAAAATCCGTTTATCCTAAAATAAATGGTGGTCAAGAACCAAATGTCAATTAATTATGTTTATAATTATGTAACAAAATTATAAAAAGACATTTTATAAAAATTATTATAGTAATTAAGTAAGAGAGGAAATTATGAAATAGTAAATTGAAATTTTAGAAATAATTTAAGTAGCTTTGGTTATCTCAGCTCCTTCGAAATGCAGATGCACAACGTAGTTTAAAAACGGTTTCTAACTTGGGATTTCCCATTTACCCTTTCTTATCAGTAGCTGTTTGGGTTTCTAAAGGATATTCTTTCGATAATGTTTCATCTACTCATTCTGGTTTAGTTAATTTTGTAGAGAGATGTGTATTCAAGTGCTTCTGTAGTTTTGTTTAACAATGGTTCTTTTAAGTACACAGCAAAAAATTGACATTCTCCGCATTGTTGGGTATGGGGATAGGTCACGTACATATCAAGAAACTTGTGAGTTATTTAATGAACTGTACCCAGATCATCAAATAAACCGATCTACGGTAAGTAAGATCTGTACTAAGTTCTTGGAAACAGGGGATGTAGCAAATAAAGCTAAAACTGGTCGACGTAAATCAGTTGTAACAGAAGACATGACACTGAATGTGCTTTTGAGTATTCAAGAAAATCCCATTACATCTACTCGTCAGCTCGGTAGTAATCTAGGTTTAAGTCACACTTCGGTTCATAAAGCTCTGAAAGCCGAAAAATTTCATCCTTATAAGGTACAGCTAATTCATGAATTGAAAGAGGATGATTTTGATCGTCGAATTCAATTTTGTGAAGAAATGATGCAGCGGTGTATCCAAGATCCGTTATTTAAAACAAAAATAGTATTTTCTGATGAAGCCTCATTCAGCCTCAATGGACACGTCAATAGACAAAACTCGAGGTACTGGTCTGATGAAAATCCACATTGGGCTCAAGAATGCCATACACAAAACCCTCAGAAGATTAACGTTTGGGCAGGAATAGTTGGATTTAGGGTAATTGGACCTTTTATAATTGAAGGTAATTTAAATGGTGATCGTTATCTGGACCTGTTGCGCGAGTCTATTGTACCCGCTATTTCAAGAGAGTTTCCTCCTGAGGATGAAGAGCATGCCGTGGATGAAAGTATTTGGTTTCAGCAAGATGGCGCTCCACCCCACTTCGCTGTAAATGTAAGGGACTATTTGGACCAGACTTTTCCAGATCAGTGGATAGGTAGAAGGGGTTCCATAGAATGGCCTGCAAGATCTCCCGATTTGTCCCCTTTGGATTATTTTTTATGGGGATATCTTAAGAGTAAAGTGTATGTAAATCGACCAGAAAACTTACAAGAGCTTTCAGAAAGGATTCTGGCGGAAGCACGGGCAATTGATCAGCAAACAATTGGCAGAGTATTAAACGAATTTTACAATCGCTTAGGACTTTGTCAAGTTGCTCTTGGCCATCAATTCCAACATCTATGAATTATTCAGGTAATAGCAGCAAACATTACTTTAATAGTAATACCTTTTGTCTGTGTGTGTGTTTTACAGTATTAAATTTTTTATTATGTGTTATTATTTATGATGTGTATTATTTGTGCTCTAGATTATTTATTTCCTGTCTTATCTGTACTTCAAACAATTCGTTTGTGACAGGTTTAGCGGTACAAAAGCTATAAAATGACTGATCACTCAATAGGGGCTACTATAACAGGCATTCAACATTTTTAATTGGTGAAATGGGCGCTTTTTTACCCAATCAAGTTTTTGAATGCCTGCCATTTCGTCTAGGGATGACATATCGACCTAAGATTTGTGCCACTGCTTTTGTCTTGACAAACCCTTCAAAACGAGGGGTCACTCAATAGGGGTTTGCGTTTAAAAATTTGGGGCTGCCCCCAAAATCCCCTATTTTGGGGGCTGGGGCAAAATTTTGAATACGATAAAAACATCCACTTTTCAATCTAATAATGGTATCTGGAGTTCGGCTTACCCAATGTAACCCATTTAAAAGGTAAATTATGGGTATCCACACTGGATTTCGTTTGCCCATCTCGAAATTTAAAATGGCCACCATTCTGGTTAGGGGTAAGATATCGACCTCGGGTTTACGGCATTGTATTTCTTTTGACAAACCCTTCAAAATGAGGGGTCACTCAATAGGGGTTGCTATTTAAAAAAATTAAGTTACCCCCTACCCCTACCCCCCCTGAGGGGGTGAAAAATTTTTTCTGATGCAAAAAATTGCGGAACCTTGGTTAACAGTCAATGCCACAAACCCAATATTTCTATCTATTTTGGTTTAAAAAATACAGATTTGTTTCCATACTTAATTTACACACTGAGGCTAAGCCGTTTTTTGTTAATCAAACTCCTCTGTTATTATTCGCCCGCTTTTGACGTTTGAGGTCTCAAAATAAAGGTTAAAACGTGTAGTTGTGCCCAACGATATTAGATTTTTTATAAAGTCGTTGGTAAGGGCGTCAGAGGCCCTTAAAGTCAGTTTTTTCTCCATAAGGATAACATGGGAGATAATTTTTATTTATAACAACATATGTTTTTGGTTGAAAATAGTCAAAGTCTACTACATAAGAAATCGGTGTGTATTATACCTGTAAATGTATATTAAGTTTAATCATGTTTTGGATACCTTAAAGTGTACTCCTAATGGATCATACTACTTTATTTTAATGTGAAGAATAGTAAAATTTAGTTGAGAATAAGTTACCATGATTTACAAAACTGTACTGTAACATTCAAAATCACAAATCTTTGACAATCATTAATTTGACATGAAACAGCTGATCTACCAGACAATTTATTTATAAATCAAAACAAAACAAATCCTCTACTTCAAGTTTGTTTCTATACAAAAATATGTTTTTTTATTAATTGTTGTGTATCCTAAAAGTGGAACCTTAGAAGATTTGGCTGTACACTCTTCAGGTCTTGATCCAATAGCCTTACACACTGATTGATCGGGCAACTACACACTGGAACACTGTTACACATTAGCAGTTCGCGGCCCACAGGCTATCTCTTAGACTTCAGTATTCTGCTGTTGTGGTAAGGTTACACTTCAATATATAGTTGAAATTTTTATGAGAATTGAAGGTGAACGTCTCGGTTTAGGGAACAGCCAAAACTTCGAGCAGAGCTATATGAACCTTCATGAAGCAATACATGCATAAGTAGAAAATAAAAGAGTCAAAATAGGCTAAAGCTAATTGATTCCTTATTTTGCCAGCAAGATTGCTTGGAGTTGGATGCCCTGTTGATTTCATCCACCCAAACGTCGTTGAAAGTATACAAAATGGTCAAATAAAAGACAAAGCTATTTTAGCTCCAAAAACAGTGTCTGTGGTTTGATCAACAACAAAGTTTTGGATAAATTGCCAGGTGAGCCCAAGGTGTACGAAAGCATTGATAGTTTGCTTGCAGATAATTTAAACACACATCTAGAATGTCCAACAGAGTTTTTAAACAATATAGAGGTCAGTGGATTGCCAAGGCACAGATTGATTTTAAACAAGGGGGTAGTGTGGTTTTATTGATGAGGAATATCAATACACCAAAGAGCCTCATTAATGGAACAAGGCTCCAAGTGACCAAAATGGTTACCGGTAACAATTTAATAGAATGTGTGTGTTTGAAAGTCCTAACTAGAACAAGCGGGGGGACATATTTTGATTCCGAGAATAAAAATGTGCCCGTCGGAAACAAACTTAACATTTAAAATGGGAAGATGCCAATTTCCATAAGCTTTGTCATTTGCAATGACAATCAATAAAGCACAAGGGCAATCACTTAAAAGAGTAGTACTGTTCTTGCCCAGACCAGTTTTCAGTCATGGGCAACTATGTGTTGCTTTAAGTAGGGCTACATATTTGATGGTGTACACATATTCATCACGGAAAATTCTGACCAGGGTAATCTTCCTGAAGGTGATTTCACATATAAAAACTTAGTTAAGTTAATTCAAGGAAGTACTGTTGTCAATAAAATAGGTTTTTTTGTGTTTATTTTTAAAAGGGGTTTCTTCAAGAAGCATTTTTATGTTCTTCAAATATGCTACATATTGGTTTTATTAAAATGTTTTATTAAATGTGTTATAAAATCTTAAAATAACTATGAAATACTTGATAGCTTATTAATTTACTAAATATAAGACATATGGAGCTAGAAAATTGATGGACTGCTTTCCTTCTAAGGCTTCATTCATTACTGTATTTTATTTTCGACTCAGAGTCAATATATGACAGTATGAATTTGTTTTCTAAATTCATGTATGTATTTTTGCGGCGCGTTGAGCCGCACGGGTTCACTAGTACTATTATAAACGATTGCATGTATCGAAATATGTATCGATTCGTGCTTCGTAATTATTTTAACCTACGGTCTACAGTCTCTTCCCATAGTGTTTTAGCATTGCAGATACATTAATCCATTCCCACACTCAATACGCTCGCCTTTACTACTTCCTTCACCACCCCCTAGGTCGAGGACCTATTTCCCTCTCTTCCCATAGCATTTTAGGATTGCAGATACATTAATGTAATTGCCAAAGACAGTTCCCACACTCTGCACTGCAAGCCTTACTACTTTCTTCACCATTACCTACGTCATGGACTTGTTTCCTTCCCTTCTCATAGCATTTTTGGATTAAAGATACATCAATCTAACTGCCATAGACGGTTTTCACACTATGCTCATACGTAAACTACTTTCTAAGCCATTTCCTACATCGTGGACCTGTTTTCATCACTTTCCATAGCAAATTTAGTATTTTAGATACATTAATCTAATTGCCACAAACATTCCCCACACTCCACACTGCTAGTCTTTACTACTTCTTTCACCATTTCTATGTCGTGGGGATGCTTCCACCCCTTCTCATAGCATTTCAGCGTTGCAGATACATTAATCAAACCGCTACAAACGGTTTAGAGTTCCCACACTCCACACTGCTCACCTTACTACTTCCTTCACCTCTTCTTACGTCGCGGACATGTTTCCCTCTCTTCCCATAGAATTTTAAGATTGTAGATACCTTAATCTAATCGTCATAAACAGATCCCACTCTTCGGACAGCTCACCTTGACTACTTCCTTCACCACTTCATACATCTCGGACCTTTTCTCTCCCTTCACATAGCATTTTAGGATTGCAGATCCCATAATCTAATCGTCATAAACAGTTCCCAAACTCCAGACTGCTTGCATTTACTACTTCCTTTACCACTACCTATGTCACGGACCTGTTTACCTCCCTTCCCATAGCATATTAGGATTGCAGATACCTTGATCTAATCGTCATAAACAGTTCCCACACTCCGGACTGCTTGCCTTGACTACTTCCTTCATCACTTCCAACATCGTGGACCTGTTTTCCTCCCTTCCTACAGCATTTTATAATTGCAGATACCTTAATCCAATCGTCATAAACAGTTCCCACACCCCGGACAGCTCGCCTTGACTACTTCCTTCATCCTTTCCTACGTCGCGGACCCGTTTTCATCCCTTCCCATAGCATTTCATGATTGCAGATACATTAATCTAATCGTCATAAACAGTTCCAACACTCCGGACTGCTCGCCTTTACTACTTCCATCGCCACTTCCTACGCCACGTACCTGTTTCCCTCCCTTTCCATAGCATTTTATGATTGCAGATACCTTGATCTAATCGTCAAAAACAGTTCCCACTCTCCGGACAGCTCGCCTTGACTACTTCCTTCATCACTTCCTACGTCGCGGACCCGTTTTCCCTCCTTCCCATAGCATTTAAGGATTGCAGATACCTTGATCTAACCGTCATAAACAGTTCCTACACTCCGGACAGCTTGCCTTGAATACTTCCTTCGCCACTTCCTACGCCACAGACCTGTTTCCCTCCCTTTCCATAGCATTTTTTATTGCAGATACCTTAATCTAATCTAATGTCCTTAATGTGTGTACCTTAATCTAATGTCTGAGATATAAACAGTTCCCACACTCCGGACAGCTCGCCTTGACTACTTCCTTCATCATTCCTACGTCGCGGACCCGTTTTCCTCCCTTCCCATAGCATTTTATGTTTGTTGATACCTTAATCTAATCGTCATGAACAGTTCCCACATTCCAGACTGCTTGCCTTTACTACTTCCTTCATCACTTCCTACGTCACGGACCTGTTTTCCTCCCTTCCCACAGCATTTTATGATTGCAGATACCTTATTCTAATCGTCATAAACAGTTCCCACACTCCGGACTGCTCGCCTTTACTACTTCCTTCACCACTTCCTACGTCGCGGACCTGTTTCCCTCCCTTCCCATAGCATCATAGGATTGCAGATACCTTAATATAATGGTCATAAGCAGATCCCACACTCCGGACTACTTTTACTCACCTTGATTAATTCTTTTATCACTTCCTACGTCGTGGACCCGTTTTCCTCCCTTCCCTTATAGTTTTTGGAATGCAGATACCTAAATATAATCGTCATAAACAGTTTCCACACTCCAGACTGCTCACCTTTAGTACTTCCTTTAGCACTTCCTAT
The DNA here is from genome assembly GCF_028750875.1 of Macrosteles quadrilineatus. Taxonomy (NCBI): domain Eukaryota; kingdom Metazoa; phylum Arthropoda; class Insecta; order Hemiptera; family Cicadellidae; genus Macrosteles; species Macrosteles quadrilineatus. The sequence continues at coordinate 631,306 of NW_026542608.1, forward strand.
GTCACGGACCTCAAGCTAGTGTCGTCATTTGATTATATTTATGATCCATACCGTTTCTGTTCTAATATCTGTGAATTAAAGCTATCAGCTATTTCTTTATCTACTGCATTCAAAAGTCAACAGCTGATCATATGTTTTTGTTTATGTGTCAAATACTGCTTTCATAAGAATTGCATTGAAACTTTGAGACCCAGTGGGGCGGATTCCTGAGAGTTATGTTTAACGCCATATAGATGTTGGCACTCACCGATATGGTCTTTATCACCATCCAAAATTTGAAAACGATTGATTCAGCCGTCTAGGAGGAGTTTGCGTATTACGAAATGCATAAAAGTCGACGTATAAGAGCTTCGCTCGCTCCGCTCAATAAAACCCCTGTCGCAGACCTGCAGACTATGCGAATTTTCGGGAAAATTTAAATCTCGTTACACGAGACGAGATTTCTTTTTGGCCGAGATTTTTATCGAGACGAGAATAAAAAATAAAAAAAAAATTAAAAACGCCTGCAGAAAGTCAATGCAATACCCGCAATACAGGAGCGTGTTGTAGTTGCGTTTCCTTTGCGAAGGCGTTCTTATTTTTTATGAGAAATATAAAATCTCGTCTCGTCTCGAACTAAAATTCAATCTCGTCCATCCCTACAGTGATTACAATTTGACTAAAATATGTCAGAAAATTACACTACAGACAGGTTTGTAACTATTGTGATTGCTTTTCGTTTACAATAAAATAAAAACCATTCGACATGTTATTTGGCTATACCTTAAGATCTATCATTGATTTTGTATCCAGATAAATGTTTACAGTCTTAGTTAACAAAAACAACATACTATTATCAAGTTAAGTTATACAGTTCAATTTCGTTTGTAAATTAAATTGTAAAAGTGAAGGATTTCCAAAGAACCATTGAACATTGTCTCTTTTGCATACTGACCCCGTTGTAAGGCACGGGTATAACTGCTAGTTTAAATATCATTAAATAAGGAACCAATGGTGTTATATTATCTTTGATATAATATAAACTTGAACGGATAGTGTTTTTGGTCTCTAAGGACCTCAAAACGAAAAAGAAAATCGGTCCCGGGTCCAATTCTTACCATGAGACCTACGTAATAGCTTATTCCATATATGGGAAATTCTCTAATAAAACGATCAAACAATAACAAATAAACAATAACTCGTCCCATAGCTACATAAGCAAACAGTAAAGCACAAATCATTAAATTAATCCTAATATAAAATAATAGAAACAAAATCAGACACGAACCAGACGCGAAAAACGAGCTTCAAAATTTGCAACGGGACGAGAGAGAAGTCCACTTGTGAGTTGTGTTGAGTCTATGGTATGGGACTAAAAATGATTTTTAATCCCCATAGAGTAAAATAGCTACTTTAGACCCGCAACGCATATGCATTGAAAACGGCTGTTTTTGTTGCATTATGACGAAAACACTTTTTAGTTTTTTGGGAACAATGAGCCGCAAAACGGTTATTTTCACTCTAGAAAACAACACGAAAACAATGCTATATCTATAATATACAATGTATAGGAGGGAGAAAGTTAAAGTTATGGTAACAGCTGCGTTTCATAACAAATCTTATGTAAACTTTTAATTATAGAATGTATAGACACAATATAATTGCGATGCTAATAAATTTATGAAATTTCTTTTATTCCAAGGACTATAGTATTTTTATTCTTGATTAATTAGTTTATCAAGTCCATCTGTTAAGATTTAGGATTTGTATTATATTTTTAATGTGGAGCGAGCTGGTCTGGTGGTCGAGCGCGGGGCTTCGGTGTCCGAGGTCCCGGGTTCAAATCCCACCGATCACCATGATAATGCCGCAACCCCTAGGAATAGCCTAAAGTAATGTGGAAAACAATTCCGGGCTCGTGCCTATAGTAGCGTCATAGGACAAAAAAAGGTATGGGACGCGGACGTCAGCGCCTTCACTACAGCCATGCCACTTGCCACTCTTGGCTGTTCAGATGTTGCTTGATGTCGTGACAGGAACTTTACATATCACAATCTCACGTCGATGGGACCAACCTTCATTCATATCCATACAGCGATACAGCTCAATGGGTTAGTTAAAGCTTTAGCATATCAACATGATATAATAAAATCGCCATCGTTATTTTAGTATCCAGCAATCAAACAGAACTTTAAACGTCCACTTAATATCTACCGGAAATGTTTGCGTCTATAGTTTTGGTGGTTAAAGAACACACAATATGTTTTAAAAGCGAAATTGTAAGAAATCCTAATTTGTATTTACTCAACTACTTATTTAGCTACATTTACGAACTTGAATTGTTGTTTACTTACGCTTAGTCATGTTTTTGGTGTCATTGGAAAGAGCGTAACGTGAAGTTGTGCAGGAAACTTTCTTTTTAGGTAAATAATTAGAGAATGAGGCCCTGGGGCCCTTTAAAGTTTAGTATTTCTCCATAAGATTAACATGGGAAACAAACATTGTTTTGAAACTCCAGCTGTTGTCATAAATTAAATATTAATAATTGGTCTCCATGGAAGCATGAGAAAATTCACAATGTTTACATTTGCTTTGACATTTAAATGTAAACAAACAGAACTGTCAATTGCCTATTTCACAATTTCAGACAGCTGATCCAAAAAAATAAAACAACTATATAGTAGGTTTATTTAATCTTAAACTTTATGATAGACTAGCTGTACCCGCGGGCTTTGCCCCGTTTAACTTCATATGTGAGCTCGTTCGCATGGCTCAATCACGTCCTGGTTGAAGTTCGTTCGCTGCGCTCACTCACCTTTAGGTTGGAGCTCGTTCGCTGTGCTCACACGTCCTGGTTGAAGTTCGTTCGCTGCGCTCAATTGCCTTCAGGTTAGCTCGTTCGCTACGCTACCTCGCCTCCGGGTTGAAGTTCGTTCGCTACGCTCACTCACCTTTTGGTTTCAAATTAGCTGTTGTCAAATATTAAAAAAAATAATAGTGCTGCACTCTGTTGGTAATCCTTGTAACTTTAATGCTATTGAACATCATAGAACAGAACCAACTTGTTTAATTTAAACAGCTGTTATGATTCATTAATTCCATTTAAATATGAGTACTCATTACGTTAACATGGGAAACTCCAGAGCCACTGGGGCGGAGCCCGAGAGTCCGATCAGAATAAAAACCACTTAGTTTTCCTATTTAATGCCTAAAGAATCAGTGTACCAAATTTCAGCCTCTTAGGTAAGTGGGAAGTGGGAGAATTAGTGATGAGTGAGTGAGTGAGTCAGTCAGTCAGTCAGTGAGGGCTTTGCCTTTTATATATATAGATTATTTATTATAAATCTATTTCAATGATTATGAAACAGATTTTTCCCGTTGCGAAGCAAAAATTAAAAGTGAGAAGAAGAACATATGTTAATTGTAAACAGTCAATGTGTAAATTATCTATGTTGTATTAAAAATTAGTATAGTTTTGGATGTTGGTTTGTGTTTAATGATACTAATTATTGCATTTTTATTTTAAGGATTTGGCATATGAGTATGCCTATGATAAATAACACCATTTCAGAGTTCTGTCAGTTTTTGCCTAAATCTGTTCTGTAGAGTTTAAAGTAGCCTACACCTTATTGTCTACAAATTGGCCAAAAAACTTAGGTATGGTACATTATAAAAGCTGAAGCTGACAGCCTTTTTACGTTGACTTAAATTGTAAGCTTGCCTTTTTCCCGTCCATGGGCAGTTTGATAGTTAAAAATTAACCCTTTAAACTGGAATAGGACTGTTATGTAAATTGTGAGTATTTCCATTAGTTAATAATCTTTTAGTTGACTCTTTTAAAATCATCAGAAATTATGACTGTTATTAGTTTTTAAACAAGTGATTTCATTTGTGTATATGTAACTCCTGTACTTCTTTGCAATTGCTCGATTTCGAGCAACATGTACACTAGTACTTATTTAATACGCAAGCAGGATTTTTGTGACAATTACTCCTCCGAAACTACTGAACCGATTGTCATGTTTTTGGTGTCATTGGAAAGAGCGTAGCATGAAGTTGTGCAGGAAACTTTCTTTTTAGGGAAATAATGAGAGAGTGAGGCCCTGGAGCCCTTTAAAGTTTCGTATTTCTCCATAAGATTAACATTGGAAACAAAAATTGTTATGAAACTCCAGCTGTTGTCAGAAATCAAAAGTGAGAAGAAGAGCATAGGTTAATCCTAAACAGTCAATAAGTTTGCTAATATAGTATTATAACAGTTTGCTACAAATATTTACTTAGCAATTGCTCGAATTCGAGCAACAGGGACACTAGTTTTACTAAATTTGACTGACAGAAAGAACAGCTGAAACTTGCAGTTACCCACTATAGATATTTATTCCATTACAAACTCACCACATAGGCTAAAGAATTTAGGAAATATTGCTCTGGACGATTAAATTGAAAATCGACTGGAATTAAAATAGTTTTTACAATAACAGTGATATTCTCTAATAAAGCTTTTGTTCTGAAGAGTAAATTAAATTTAGCTCACCCTCAGGGTTTAGGCTTATCAAATTAAAACTTCTATAAAAAAATTTACCAGAATACATTGACTAAAAACTATCAGTATTATTTATTTATGCATTGATCACCAATACACTATTTTACATTCATGATGTGCTACGGATATCCAAAAAGATGTAGAATTCGAATAAAGTACGACTTACAGAAAAATAACAGTGATTACCTTATCTAGACCACAAAGTCTTGATACACTCCCGAGGCTTTCCAAACATTTTGGAGTATCTCTTGGGAATTTTAACCAAGATTACATCAGTTTACCTTAACTACATCAATTGGGTTGCATACCCACGAATTAGTGTATTTAAATATTAATATTATGCTACTGAGTGAAATAGAGATAAAAAGATTGGGGTTTTTTTTAAATTAAATTCCCATTGGCAATAGAAGTTATAAAATAAAATAAATCCAACTATTAATAGTTTTAAGCCCTCTTTCATTCCATTTTGCTATGTTGTATACTTTGAAACTACCTATATTTTAAGAAACACCATTTGTGTACATACTCGTGCTCTGCATTTAGGCAAAATACTTGTAAATCCTTATTGTTCTACGTTATACTGTATCCTAAAACGAACATAAAATTAATTTGATTTTGAAGCATTGACATTTTGAGTTTGACGTTTTTCATTCTTCTCATCTTTCTGTTGTCTCGAATCAATTAAACACATAAATAAGAGGTTATTTTTCCTTGATTTTCTCCATTTTCATTAATTTTTCCCGACTATGAACCGACATTAGTTGAATTTGAAAACCTAAACTCCGGTTAAAGATAAAATGCTGACTTCATTTTCGGCCTCTTGGTATACTGGCACCAAATAATATATAATGATCATCATTGACTGTCTTAGTTGTGGTTTATGATCTGTGTAGTTCAGGTCAAGGTGACGAGTTTCCAAGTGAATGTTCGCGAGATCGCTTTGTATTGTTGATAGCTCGAGGCTATTGCAGGACCGATTGTTAGCAGTTGTTGGGAGGGGGCAGTTGGTCATGTTAAGAGGATAACAGATGTGTTTAGGGGAAAAATGCACGTTTGCAAAGGAAAACAAAAAAAGTTGTTTGTAAGTATACCAATAAATTACACAGTTTCGTTACTTAAATGTTTAATATCGATACATTGAGTGTTTCTAATTACAGTATTTACATTATTTACTTTTTACATCTATAAAGTGATTCTAATAGATCTTAATTGGGTACCTGAATAATTGTGCAAATTAAGTTTTCACTGGATTGAGTTTGCGCATAGAGGCTATACCTCAATAATTAGCAGGTTAACAAATTTAGAATTTTGATGTTTTTGTCCATTACAATACAGGGTTATTACAAATGATGTTCATGATTTCATACATACATAAAATATAGTTATATTTGTTATACAAAGAAATAAAATGGTTACAACTTTTGAAAAACTCAAAAAGTTTCGACACAGATACACAGAACTGTAAATGATCGATACGGGAACCCCTTCTGATGACAGATGACAATAAAGTAGTCAAGCTCTTGCTAGACTTTGAAAAGTGTGTCTAGGTCTATTGTTTCGATAGCATTGGTAATCCGTTGCTGGATCTCAAGTATGCTATCTGATAATAGTGGTGTGTACGCCTTATCTTTGATGTGTCCCCGCAAGAAAAAAATCAGGGGGTGTCCGGAGATCTTGTAGGAAAGTTCAGGGGTGTGTCATTATTCGGACCACCGAGCTCGTTCCATATCTCAGGCAGCACATTGTTAAGTTCAGCCCTACCACAAGTAACATTCAAATGCAGCCATTTCTCTTAAATATCAACTGTCACTTGCCAATATAGTGGTTACTAGGAGGATAATCGTTAAACCTGGTTCTAAAGTGTCGTTGCACACTAATAACAGATTGGTTAATGTAATATTCCAACTGGCAAAAAGCTTTCCTGCCTTCAAATTCAGCCATTACACAACACTTACAACAATTGACTTGACAAACAGCTGATATGCACCTAAACCAATGTAAATGAAAATTTATGAGTTTTTCTTTCCAATGGTACCAACTAAAATAGTCTTGAAACAAATTAACCCATTAATATTTATAATCAAAATCAGGAACATCATTTGTAATAACCCTGTATTTTATAGCTTAATAGCCATTGTACAAAAGTTAATTAAATAATTATAGAATTTGTACTAATATGTTTTTAATTGATTATTAAACTTAGAGAGTGAAGGAAAACCGTAATACGCATTATTAAAATGTATAGTTTAACGAACGAAAAATTTACTCTGTTAATCACTTTAACCAATATTTGACCAAAGTGTTAACCGCAATGCTGGCTTTCCTGGTGTATTTGCGGAGGTTATATACAGTAGTGCTGATGCGACCATGAGTCATAGCTGGGGGAGGGAGGGGGTAGAATGGTCCATGGTACCAGTACCAGTCAGTGTGTCCGCGGCCGAGCTATCACTGTGTACCATACCATACCATACCGTCCCGTGGAGTGTGACAACCATAGCCATGGAGGACCAGATGTGGAGACAGTTCTACGACAAGATGCAGGAAATCGACAACAAACCTGAGGAAGAAAAAACAGAGCGCGAGATCCGGTAAGAGCAGAACGCACGTCATTTATTAAGAGATAACGATAACAACCTTTGACCTCGGTAAAAAGTATTCATGTTAGAAACAGCTGTATAAAAAAGTTCTTAAATGTAAAACTATAACGAGAAAACTTAACAAGGTACAGTTCTTGTTTTGCTACTAGTCTCAACAATGTATACATGGCGTGAAAAACACTATTCACTCGGATTAAATAAATACTTTACTTTTATTGAAAAAAACTTCCATCTATATTTGAGTTTGTTTATATTCCTTGAACATGTTCCAACAAATTGGAATTCCTATATTAGGTAGTTCTTTCGTTATCTTTCTCTGTTATTCTGTGTGAAGTTGTTTATAGTTTTGAGTTTTGATTTGCGTCCATTATATCCCTTGTCATTCTATTCACATTGAATTAAAGTACCTACTTAAAGAAGTATGTTTTTTTCTCATTTTCATCAATAGATAACACGGATGAAGATTACCCCGATAAAGTTAACTGGGCCTCTTTTAGCACGTTTCTTCCTGAGCTATGGCGTAATTACTGTTAGTAAACACGTACCGGTACTTATAATGTGACAGTATGTTTGGTCTTTGGACCCCAAACGAGATTGTAGGTCAACAAGAGGCAAACACAAAACCGTAGACTTCTCGTCTCCGCAGGGTGTGTCTAGCTACAGATCAATATCTGAATGTAGAACTAGAGAAATAGAAGTGCCAGCACTGGATTTTATTCTAGTTTTGCTATTATTATACCCCCAGAAGTAATTCATAGCCTTAGAAAAGTGTACAAACATACATCTTTGTTATTGAGTTTATCGTTGTTGTTTTCATATTATTAATACGAAGATCTCATCATGTACAGAACAACGTTCATATTGTCTGACACATTATGGTCTTATCGTACAACTTGTTACTCTGAATCAGTTAGAATCGTAGTGTTGTTAAAGATCATCGATGACCCATCACTGAGTCACTCATCACTCTTGGAATGCTACAGAAGAGATTGCTGCATTTGCGATGTATTGATAACTAGCTGAATATCCCAAACTTGTCCACTTATCTGACAATTATGAACATAGTTTGAAAGTAAACTTTATTAATATCATAGATTTGACTAAATAGATTTAACATATTTACACATTAAAGTAGAAATAATTTATAAATAAAAACACTTTTTTTAATTACCACGTTTTTAAACGCACTAAAAAGTAGAAAATACTTGTAAGATTTAAAACGAAAAACGTGAGGCGCATGCACCTTCACCTGTTGAACTATTATTATCTATTGCATGCACCCCACGTTTTTGTTTTAAATCTTACAAGTATTTATTCTGTCCACATATTTATACATTATTTTATACTTTTATTTAAGTGCGTTTAAAAACGTGGTATTTTAAAATGTATTATATTTATAAATAATTTTCTACTTTAATGTGTAAATATGTAAAATCTATTTTATATGGGCTGTTAATACATAACCAAACCCTTATTATCTCTAAAATGAAAATAAAATGATTTAATATTGCATTGTCATACATTTTTGGGTTATGTTTCAAGTTTCAACTCTCTAGCTCATCGGGAAGTTATTTGTACCGGACAAGAAAGCGAGTTTATAAAAACGTTTTAAAATACAGGCAAATTTTCTTTAAACAATTCACGTTGATGGGAAACCCACTGAGGAATTGACCTTTAAGACTGTAAAACATTTCTATTATCTTGAGCTATCATTGTTATCTTATATTGAGTACTGCGGAGTTATCATAGGAAACCGTCTTTGTTGTATTGTCAATTGCAGAACTACGAATAAAGGTTAATAGGATAACTGAACCGCCAACAATGAACTGTTATTGGCCGAGGCATATAAGTTGAACACACGTCTAACCAGTCTTGCAAAAAGATCATGAATAATTTCCCTGATAGTTTAAGCGATTTTATTTATTACAAATAGCATACAACAGGCGATGTGATGTGCATATCTTAATCTCAAACTAAATAAAGAGTTCCATTCCCAAATTAGTGATAGGCAGAGACAAAGCTTGTCCCCGATGTTGATTCATGTATCATGTTACCCGGATAGCAATGTATGTATATGTATGTATATTGTTCGGTATTGTATGTATTGAATCCATAGAAAACTAGTGTTACATTTTTACATTCGGATGCATTTCCGATTATAAAATTTGCGTCATCAAATTTTGATTGGCGGCGCTTAGTCAAAAAGCAATAAAACCTTGAGGTTCAAGCGAGTGTTTGTTTACCTGGAGCTTCCTACAAGTACCCAGCCACGTACCTAGGCCTAGGTTCTTCAGTTTAGCCATTACGTCATCGCCGTCCCAAGGACAGTGCACGTCATGTGTGTGTGTGTGAGTGTGCTCGTGCTGATCGTAATGAACATCCTGTCCTCATGTGGTCACGATCTGATTCCGCCAAAACAAGCAGAACCGTTACAGCAATTATGGCCCAGTGTTTCTGTGGTTTTTGATAATCGGAGATAAATTCACCAACATGTTACCAGACATTATGACAAAAACAATATCATCTGTTCAGTCGGCAAGTTTGCAACAATGTCTTTTCTCTTCAAATAATAGTCGCGACTTTGCGACCTCAGATAACATAGCGCAAGGGCATCTACAGGTTACCGACGATCGCTTCATGGCTAATTCTGTAGATGCATACAGTCATGAGTGTCCGTCGAGGGGGGGGGGGGGGTAAACAGATTGAGAATAACAAAATTAAAATCTAACTCAGTTTTGTAAAATTGTAGACATATTAATGAGTTTTAAATAAATCTATGAGATTTTTGTACAATGATATAAGATCATTCAAAACATGTAATTAAATACAAGCAAAAGAAAAAAGACTGAAATTAGCTAACAACCAAAAGAGGAGTCTAAATAGTTCTGAAAAAGTTTGATGTTAACATTGTTTGCAGAGGGAAGGACGTTTTCCCTACCTCTAGAATCATATACCGGTTTGCCCCCTTGAGGAAATACCCTCGACGCCTTTGCATACAGAGCCTGTGCCTGTGTCTGTATGTCATGTGGTAGAGGTAGGTGTGGGAGATGAGAGGCCCCTGCAGGTCCCAGCCTTGTGTACCGACAGTGCCTGTGTCTGTATGTCATGTGGCAGAGGTATGTGTGGGAGATGAGAGGCCCCTGCAGGTCCCAGCCTTGTGTACGACAGTGCCTGTGTCTGTATGTCATGTGGTAGAGGTAGGTGTGGGAGGTGAGAGGCCCCTGCAGGCCCCAGCCTTGTGTACCGACAGTGCCTGTGTCTGTATGTCATGTGGTAGAGGTATGAGTGGGAGGTGAGAGGCCCCTGCAGGCCCCAGCCTTGTGTACCGACAGTGCCTGTGTCTGTATGTCATGTGGTAGAGGTATGAGTGGGAGGTGAGAGGCCCCTGCAGGTCCCAGCCTTGTGTACGACAGTGCCTGTGTCTGTATGTCATGTGGTAGAGGTAGGTGTGGGAGGTGAGAGGCCCCTGCAGGCCCCAGCCTTGTGTACCGACAGTGTCTGTGTCTGTATGTCATGTGGTAGAGGTAGGTGTGGGAGATGAGAGGCCCCTGCAGGTCCCAGCCTTGTGTACCGACAGTGCCTGTGTCTGTATGTCATGTGGTAGAGGTAGGTGTGGGAGATGAGAGGCCCCTGCAGGTCCCAGCCTTGTGTACCGACAGTGCCTGTGTCTGTATGTCATGTGGTAGAGGTAGGTGTGGGAGGTGAGAGGCCCCTGCAGGTCCCAGCCTTGTGTACCGACAGTGCCTGTGTCTGTATGTCATGTGGTAGAGGTAGGTGTGGGAGATGAGAGGCCCCTGCAGGTCCCAGCCTTGTGTACCGACAGTGCCTGTGTCTGTATGTCATGTGGTAGAGGTAGGTGTGGGAGATGAGAGGCCCCTGCAGCCTTGTGTACCGACAGTGCCTGTGTCTGTATGTCATGTGGCAGAGGTATGTGTGGGAGATGAGAGGCCCCTGCAGGTCCCAGCCTTGTGTACGACAGTGCCTGTGTCTGTATGTCATGTGGTAGAGGTAGGTGTGGGAGGTGAGAGGCCCCTGCAGGCCCCAGCCTTGTGTACCGACAGTGCCTGTGTCTGTATGTCATGTGGTAGAGGTATGAGTGGGAGGTGAGAGGCCCCTGCAGGCCCCAGCCTTGTGTACCGACAGTGCCTGTGTCTGTATGTCATGTGGTAGAGGTATGAGTGGGAGGTGAGAGGCCCCTGCAGGTCCCAGCCTTGTGTACGACAGTGCCTGTGTCTGTATGTCATGTGGTAGAGGTAGGTGTGGGAGGTGAGAGGCCCCTGCAGGCCCCAGCCTTGTGTACCGACAGTGTCTGTGTCTGTATGTCATGTGGTAGAGGTAGGTGTGGGAGATGAGAGGCCCCTGCAGGTCCCAGCCTTGTGTACCGACAGTGCCTGTGTCTGTATGTCATGTGGTAGAGGTAGGTGTGGGAGATGAGAGGCCCCTGCAGGTCCCAGCCTTGTGTACCGACAGTGCCTGTGTCTGTATGTCATGTGGTAGAGGTAGGTGTGGGAGGTGAGAGGCCCCTGCAGGTCCCAGCCTTGTGTACCGACAGTGCCTGTGTCTGTATGTCATGTGGTAGAGGTAGGTGTGGGAGATGAGAGGCCCCTGCAGGTCCCAGCCTTGTGTACCGACAGTGCCTGTGTCTGTATGTCATGTGGTAGAGGTAGGTGTGGGAGATGAGAGGCCCCTGCAGCCTTGTGTACCGACAGTGCCTGTGTCTGTATGTCATGTGGTAGAGGTATGTGTGGGAGATGAGAGGCCCCTGCAGGTCCCAGCCTTGTGTACCGACAGTGCCTGTGTCTGTATGTCATGTGGTAGAGGTAGGTGTGGGAGGTGAGAGGCCCCTGCAGGCCCCAGCCTTGTGTACCGACAGTGCCTGTGTCTGTATGTCATGTGGTAGAGGTAGGTGTGGGAGGTGATAGGCCCCTGCAGGCCCCAGCCTTGTGTACCGACAGTGCCTGTGTCTGTATGTCATGTGGTAGAGGTAGGTGTGGGAGGTGAGAGGCCCTTGCAGGTCCCAGCCTTGTGTACCGACAGTGCCTGTGTCTGTATGTCATGTGGTAGAGGTAGGTGTGGGAGATGAGAGGCCCCTGCAGGTCCCAGCCTTGTGTACCGACAGTGCCTGTGTCTGTATGTCATGTGGTAGAGGTAGGTGTGGGAGATGAGAGGCCCCTGCAGCCTTGTGTACCGACAGTGCCTGTGTCTGTATGTCATGTAGTAGAGGTATGAGTGGGAGGTGAGAGGCCCCTGCAGGTCCCAGCCTTGTGTACCGACAGTGCCTGTGTCTGTATGTCATGTGGTAGAGGTATGAGTGGGAGGTGAGAGGCCCCTGCAGGTTCCAGCCTTGTGTACGACAGTGCCTGTGTCTGTATGTCATGTGGTAGAGGTAGGTGTGGGAGGTGAGAGGCCCCTGCAGGTCCCAGCCTTGTGTACCGACAGTGCCTGTGTCTGGATGTCATGTGGTAGAGGTAGGTGTGGGAGGTGAGAGGCCCCTGCAGGCCCCAGCCTTGTGTACCGACAGTGCCTGTGTCTGTATGTCATGTGGTAGAGGTATGAGTGGGAGGTGAGAGGCCCCTGCAGGCCCCAGCCTTGTGTACCGACAGTGCCTGTGTCTGTATGTCATGTGGTAGAGGTATGTGTGGGAGATTAGAGGCCCCTGCAGGTCCCAGCCTTGTGTACGACAGTGCCTGTGTCTGTATGTCATGTGGTAGAGGTAGGCGTGGGAGGCGATAGGAGGCCCCTGCAGGCCCCAGCCTTGTGTGCAATGACCGAAACCAGACATGAGAACTCCCTCGTAACAACTGATTCTTCTTGTTTTTAATCTTCATCTCAATATCGCCTACATCACAATCTGCGTTATACAGCACTGTTAGCAAACCTAATATATTCCAAAATGTTTAATTCTAAAATAGGATGCAAATGTGAAAGGAAATTCAAATTTGCATACCTCAATTAGAGAATTGAGGTATTTTAATTCGTCGCTCAAGAATGCACTGTTGGTACCTATTTAAATTGTATTAAGGTTCCGGAATAGATAATCAAGGAGAGACACTTGATCAAAACTCAAAATTGTTTAATGATTCGTAAAGAAGCCTACAGGAACGCTCATATTCAGAATATTCAATCCGCCAGTGAAAATAGATACTTCAAATTTGGTTGCTTACCACTCATTTGTTTGACCAAACTTTAGTCATTTGTGTTCAGTTATGGGTTACATTCTCAGTTATCCTCCTTTGAACTTCTTATAATTAAGCCGATACAAAGCAGATTACGTAACCAGAGGCACAAGTAGGCCGGGCTGCAGGCAGGCATGAGATCATTGTGTGCGGTTACGTCGTTGTAGTTTCTTATCTATGACTTGCATTGGCATTAAAATTTGTTGTACAATAAATAAACGTGTACGTAGGCACAGCAGCTTTCACAAAGCTCGCAATAAATTTATGCAGGATCGTTGAGAACTGGGAAAAGAGTATACACCACAACAATGACAATAGAACAAACTGCCCGAGTAGTTCGATCATTTTATTTACAGTAAATTGGTTCAATTCTGTTCAAAGCTTCGGTCAAACAAACTGCCCGAGTATTTCAACCATTTTATTTACAGTAAATTGGTTCAATTCTGTTCAAAGCTTCGGTCAAACAAACTGCCCGAGTATTTCAACCATTTTATTTACAGTAAATTGGTTCAATTCTGTTCAAAGCTTCGGTCAAACAAACTGCCCGAGTATTTAAACCATTTTATTTACAGTAAATTGGTTCAATTCTGTTCAAAGCTTCGGTCAAACAAACTGCCCGAGTATTTCAACCATTTTATTTACAGTAAATTGGTTCAATTCTGTTCAAAGCTTCGGTCAAACAAACTGCCCGAGTATTTCAACCATTTTATTTACAGTAAATTGGTTCAATTCCGTTCAAAGCTTCGGTCAAACAAACTGCCCGAGTATTTCAACCATTTTATTTACAGTAAATTGGTTCAATTCCGTTCAAAGCGTCGGTCAAACAAACTGCCCGAGTATTTCAACCATTTTATTTACAGTAAATTGGTTCAATTCCGTTCAAAGCTTCGGTCAAACAAACTGCCCGAGTATTTCAACCATTTTATTTACAGTAAATTGGTTCAATTCCGTTCAAAGCTTCGGTCAAACAAACTGCCCGAGTATTTCAACCATTTTATTTACAGTAAATTGGTTCAATTCCGTTCAAAGCTTCGGTCAAACAAACTGCCAGAGTATTTCAACCATTTTATTTACAGTAAATTGGTTCAATTCCGTTCAAAGCTTCGGTCAAACAAACTGCACGAGTATTTCAACCATTTTATTTACAGTAAATTGGTTCAATTCCGTTCAAAGCTTCGGTCAAACAAACTGCCCGAGTATTTCAACCATTTTATTTACAGTAAATTGGTTCAATTCCGTTCAAAGCTTCGGTCAAACAAACTGCCCGAGTATTTCAACCATTTTATTTACAGTAAATTGGTTCAATTCCGTTCAAAGCTTCGGTCAAACAAACTGCCCGAGTATTTCGACCATTTCATTTACAGTAAATTGGTTCAATTCTGTTCAAAGATTCGGTCAAACAAAATGTATACTTGTAATGCTCATCGTGGTGGTGTAGAATATACGAATCTATTATCGGTTAATTCCTTCGCCGTTTTAAAGCAGGTAGTAGTAAGCCGATATTTTTCATGATTGTAGTACAGTAATCATAAATACTAAAATAGCCTAATTAGCAACATTATTATGTTCTATTGATGATGTAAAATCAAAGGTCCATTGGTACGTTAAGTAGTATGGATAGCTAAATAATAGACTTTTAGATAGTATTTTAACCCATGATTAACCGTGTTCAAAATCCTACCGCATTCGTAGTGTTATGAAGATGCGGATGTTTTCCGAGCCTTGCGAAGCGACCGCGACCTATGCCGTGATCGACCGGCGCGCTGGCCTTCAACCCACGGATCCTTCCTCAACCCGAGACTCCAGTGTCAGTATCTTCCTGTTCGGTCAGTATCTGCTCATGCTATTAGTTCTACCATGACGTCACGCCGTCCTAGCACTGGGGGACTCCGACTGTACAACGTCTGCAAGCGCCGGATAGTGGGATTTCTCTGACGTCACGACGGTCTTTTGTAAGTCAGTCATGATCGTGACGTCACAGTCCTTGCCTTTCTACCTTCATGGCTTCATGACTATTGCGCTCCGCCAACACTGCCTCTCCCACTTCCTCTGGTCTCAACTCAAGTTCTACGAACATCAATATGTCTTCGTTAGCATGTAAATGTGATTCATAGTCACACCACTGCATTCCTCACTTGCTAAGTAATCACTTCTATTCGCTAGGTTCATGTGACCGTCTCAAAACTAAGTAGTATTCCCAGAAACTATATTGTGATCATAAACGGGTTACTTTGAATGGATTAGATTTATCATTGAGTAAGCATTCTATGCAATGATAACAATCTCAACAATCTCAATCTCAACACTTCATAATACTCATAAAAATTAATCTTTTTGATATCACAACCAATATAAGCATAGTGCATTTTTGTAATTTTACAACGGACAATTTCCACGCATATGCCAATCCTTGGAGCCAACGTAAAAGCATGTCTGTTCTCTATTTAGAAGGTTTGCAACTGCTTACAAAACTGCTGCAAAACTCGAAAATGCTTACAATTACACTTTTGTTACGAAAGTTAATTATTACAACATAGTACAGGAAAAATACTAAATAAAAATGAAAAAAATTAGTTCAGGGATGAAACTTTGGTTTTAACTTAGTTTTACCAATAGAAGTCAAGATCCGATGAGTCCCTAACAGTCCCGATGGGGGAACATGGTTTTTAGGGGGTGGGGAGGGGGAATTTTGATATAATTCATTATTCACGATTTGAAGTCATTTAGGAAGTCGTTTTCAAGGTTTGTATACACGGTGAATCGATAGGAACCATATTTAGGTCGATAGAACCACCTCCATAAGAGATTTAGCATATTGGTACTTGTTTAGTTGTTATTTTTTTCTAGGAGGGGTAGGGGGAATTTTAAATAATTTATGATTTTTGACTTATGATCTGTTGGGTGTCATTTTCAATGGATTTCTACATGCCAAATGGAATGGAACCACTATTTTGTCGATATAAGTACATTATTAACAGATTTGGAGTGCTATCTGAAATAAAATAAATGTTTGTGCACAAAATTAATTATTTAATATCTAAACATAAAAAATAAAACAATTAACTTAACATCAAGTATTAATTGAATGAGTTTATTTTTACAATAAATTTTATTTTTTCTATTATAATAAAATACCCCCTCGCAGCAAACCTGCAGACCAAGCAAATTTTCATTTACCTGACAGGATTACTATTTATTTTCTATTTAAATAACATTAATTTTAATTAGCCATTAGGTTTGCTGCTACAGGGGAGCTAATAGGGGTTGTTTTATAGAAATGTTGATAGCTTCGTATAAAATAAACAAAATTGCCAAGTTTGGCTTAAATAAATATATCCACAAACAAGCGAACTACAAGAGTTTATTTTTTCCATTAGAATAACATGGGAATTTTAAATTAACATTTTTTTTAATTATCTTCTTAACCTTAAAGGATAAGAATTCTTAAGGATAAGAAGTCGGTGAAAAATGATTTTATTTTTTACGGAAAGTAAAAGAAAGAAACGTAAATAAAAAAGAAACTTATTTAATAAAAAAAATTAAGTACTTTTTGACAATGTAATGATGGAATGAAAATTTTTACAGTGTATGGTTTGTATATTATTAAAACTATTCAGCATGTTTATAAAGATAAAAACACTGAAGTATCCAATAAATACAACACAAGGTGGAAAAATCTTACTGTAAAAAGTTATCATCGGATGAAACTTTCAAAAATGAAACCTTCGTATATCGACCTGCCTTACTAAAAAAAGATCAAAACAAACCCAATTTTTTAAAGAAATTAAAATAATTCTTAATTAATCTGGTTCCTTATAGTATAGATGAGTTTCTAAATCAAAAATGAATTAGCTATACATTCTAAAATAATTGTAAAATTGTATAGTTAAGTCTTTTAGATTAAGTTGTATAACCAATTTTGTATGCTTTGACACTTATTCATGTACTGTATGTAAAATGTATAAAGTGAATAAAGATAATTTGATTTGAACCGTTAGGCGTACAACCAGGCATATAATAAACTATTTAATCTTTTAAGCTCTAGAAAGTGGTTTGGAAAGAAATTCTTTCTTGGTGAGGTCAAAATGGGAAAACCCAATTTTCTCCCCATAAAAATTCCCATAAACCCCTGTTCCCATAGTCCAATCAAGCTGGTTCGCAAACTTGTTTGAAAAAATTTAGGTTTACACGTTTGTGCCAAATTTGTGGGGAGAAAATTGGTTTTTCCCATTTTTGACCCCATCAACAAAGAATTTCACAATTTCTTTCCAAACCACTTTCTAGAGCTTAAAAGGTTTAATAATTTAGTATATGCCTTGTTGTACGCCTAACGGTTAAGGAGATAATAAAAAAAAATGTAAATTTAAAATTCCCATGTTATTCTAATGAAAAATAAATAAACTGTTGTAGATAAATAAACTTTTTTGTGGATGTATTTAAACCAAACTTGGCAATTTTGTTTATTTCATAACTAACATCAACATTAGCTATAACATTTTAATATTAACATTTTAATAAAAACAACCCCCATTACATCCCTGTAGCAGCAAACCTAATTATTAATTAAAAATAATGTTATTGAAATAGGAAATAAATCTGACAGTTTCTAGGACAAATTTTAGTAGAAATCCTGCCAGATAAATGGAAATTCGCTTGGTCTGCAGGTTTGCTGCGGCGGGGGTATTTTTTATAATGGGGAAAATTGAATGAATTGTAAAAATGGACTCATTCAATTAATACTTGATGTTTAGACAATAGTTTTAATTTTTATGTTTAAAAATTAAATAATTAATTTTGTGAACAAACATTTATTTTATTTCAGTCAGATAGCACTCCAAATATGTTAATAATGTAGTTATATCGACAAAATAGTGGTTCCATTCTATTTGGCATGTAGAAATCCATTGAAAACGACACCCGACAAGACATAAGTCAAAAATCATAAATTATTTAAAATTCCCCCTACCCCTCCTAGAAAAAAATAACAACTAAACCTGTACCAATTTGCTAAATCTCTTATAGAGGTGATTCTATCGACCTAAATATGGTTCCTATCGATTCACCGTGTATACAAACCTTAAACACGACTTCCTAAATGACTTCAAATCGTGAATAATGAATTATATCAAAATTCCCCCTCCCCACCCCCTAAAAACCACGTTCCCCCATCGGGACTGTTAGGGACTCATCGAATCTTGACTTCTATTGGTAAAACTAAGTTAAAACCAAAGTTTCATCCCTGAACTAATTTTTTTGTTTTTTTGGTGAATTTTAATCTATTTTGCCTGTAGGTTACTAACAACCGTTCGGTTCTGAATGACACCATTTTAATATTCCAGTGAATGTGATTATTGGGTGCGATGAATACATCAAGGTTTGCGATAAACACTACGCGTGTTTAATTATAGCTTTCTGTGACTGTGAGACTGTAGTTGGCGTGGAGCGTGGAGTAGTGACAATGACAATGACAGTTGAGATACCTGTGTACTGATTGAGATTGTAGTGAGGCCTTGGCCATCAGTTAGTTACCCAACACAACGCTAGGTATTCCTCATCGCCGAGACCTTGTGGCTTGTACAGAGCAACCAGAGTATGACTATCCGCCATCGCTGCAGACTCATCAAACTCGTGTGCTAGTTTTGATTTTACTGTAGTCTGAAAACACATTTCAGTACCTAATCAATTAGAATACAATATAGTAATACAAACAAAAAAGTGTAGCTGAGGTAGTTTAACATTAGGTGTATGGAAGTTTCCTTAAATTAAAAGGAATTATGACCTTAAATGGCAATTTATGAAATAATGGATAGTTTTGCGCTGAATTTCTCGTCATGACAAACATTTTAGGTATATGGTTTATGGGGTTGTGGCCTTTAGTTTTCTCAAAATTTCGGTACTTGAGGATTTATATATGGATGTTGTTTACTTAAACATCTATCGTGGAAACGAATATGTGATGAGTCCTACCATTCTAGTGGTACGACTAAAAGCCATGATAAACACGTTGAAATGTGAACGTTACCATTACCGACATCAGTAATGTCACCGTGCCGGTCAGTGCATAGAGAAATGTTAACATACGACCAATTAGGGTGTCTCCTCTAACGATCTGACATACTACATATTCATACGGGTGAACATGTTGTCTCAGAACACCTAGGACCTAGCCAACAGTGGCCATCAGGAGGAGTATCTTACACGTTAGGTCGGGTTTACATACAGGATAATGGAAGCTGCTATCGCCGTTGAAACGTATGTAGCATACTATTTATATGCCCTAACGGCTAACTAAGAAGAGTGTTCAACATATTTGTAGAATGCTATTATAAAATATTTGATTATCAAAATGAAGAAGTTTAGCATATTATAAAAGAACTTGTCTCGCGTAGTTGAAATAATATTTAAATTACATTTGTATCCACAAACTTTGGGGGTTTCTAGGTCGATATAGCTCACGCAGCTCCTTGCAGAGCCCACTCAATATTGTAGTTATAAATGTTGCCGTTTTCCTGAACCTTCCCACCATAGATTAAAAGAGCTTCCACGGTGCGCTTAGTAGATCGCTGCTTGAGCATGGCTCTACCAGGAGAGTATCAGCACAGACTATAGAGTAAACTATTACAGTATTCTATCTAAAGTCTGTGGTATCAGTATGCACACATACTAATGACGTATTCTCGCACAGAAACTCACCAGTCTCCAACTGAGCGCCGGTAAAAACCATGTAAAAACGTAACACTATTCTAGAAGTTGTTTATCGCTCATTAGGGTTTGTCTCAACAGTAAAACTGTTGCAATAAAATACAACACGTTCAATTTGTTGACTGTATATACCAAACTTTTCAGGATATCATAAAAACGCCAAACCTTGGTGACTTAACCGACCAACCGATATTCCAAAAACAAGGTTTACTCGTTAGTGAAATGCGCAATGCCATGATTTTGACTTCCGCTGTTTGACACTGTGATATCACCTGTTATCAGTGGCAGACAAGGTTAGTTCTCCGCGACGCGGCGGCGATGTAGTCAGTTGTCAGTGTACCGCCACCGCGGACAGTGTGAGGTGCGGAGGCGGACTGCGGAGCGCAGAGTGCGGAGTGACACTATGGAGTACGCTAGCTGGGTAGGACGTCTACCGGCCAAGACACTCCGTATAGTCTGGACACCCGTGGACCACATGCGGAGTTATCTACCTAACTGGAGGTGGGTACTGGGCAGTGGGTACACAGAGAGTACTGGAATCAAACTGATAAAGTACTACATGGGTGGATTAGAAAAATACTCATGGACACGTTTTTCGTACTATCAGATATGATTGTCCTTTTGTGCAAGAAGATCTTTGGAAACTGAACTCCGGAATATTCTCTTTTTAAAATATAATATTTTCATGATATAAAATGTATAGTTTTATAATACGAGTTGTGTAATGTTTATAGTTTATGTTTGTAGTTTTATAATACTATACGAGTATTTATAATACGAGTGTAAAATACAGTAGGCCTGCTGTGACAAATATTAAAGTACTGTATGATCTTTTTTTTTGCTGTTTTCTTGTAATTCGCGTCATTTACTTTACTCAAATTTATTTATCCCCAACACACATATTCAAATTTAATATCTCGATGAAATGGCAAATGTGACGTAGCCTCACTACTCAGTACAACCACAATCGATTCTTAGCAAAGATAATTTGAAAGTTACAGTAAGTTATCTACAACGGTGCATTGGTAGTCATATCACCTTATGATTGAGCTAACCACTTGGTTACTTAAATTAATTGACGGATTTAACGTTTTTAACATCGACAACAGCTAACAGCAAGCTGAATACTGTAAACATAAGTAGTTACATTTACTGCACAATAAAACTTAGAACTGGAAAACGAAGAACTTGTTAGCGCTCTTAGAGTTAGTTAGCACTGTTCTACTCCTACCATTGTATGACCTGTATCATGAATCATGTGGTAGAGAAGTAGCTATTAGGCCTCACCACCTTAACTTGAGTTAGGTAGTTATAGTTATACCAATTATTGCTTGTTGGTCAGCCATTTCTATTTTCGTAAAAACCAACCCCTTACTGCAAATAAGTTTTGCCACACCTTCAGCTTAGAGCAGGAAGTTTGCGTAAGAAATCAGGCGACATATCAGCTGTTTAGTTGGTATCTCGCCATGCTCGTTACCTTCCCAGAGCTCATAAATTGATAACCGATAAACAAATACATTTAACTATGACTCACACACTGTTTACTTTAGTTATTATTTTGCAATAGTTGAACACTTTGTTTGTTTCCAAAACAAAGCGTGAAAATAATCATATTTCTAACGAAGTTCAATTACAGTTACATATAAATAAAGGTTGTTGAGTTAGTTTGATCATTAGCCCTCTAGTCGGTTTACTTCTGATGTAAATGTATTTTATTCTTACAATCAAATAATACTGTTTCTGTCAGAAGCTTCTAAGATATTATGTTTGTTTTTTTCATTAAACTATTTAACGAAAAATATTATTATCGTTATTTTATGTTAAAAAGTCACATTGTAATATATCCAGAATTTGACACATTGATCTCGAAGACTTACAAGAAATTATTATTAGGAAGGTTGTGATCCAGATCCAGCTGATTGACAGATGCCTTAGTAATTGGTTCCGTCCTAGTTTTAACAATTAATGTGATATGATGACGTAATGATTCCATTGTATTTCGCAAACTTTACACCATAATCACAGCTATTAAAAACTATACAGTATATGTAATGTAATTACAAAATACAGAACACAATACATAATGTGTTTTCAAAATCTTAGAACACAATATACACTTTAATGATTAATTGATTTCGATATATATATATTTGATATTAATTCATATAATTCATTACGCCAATGGCCAGTTCTTTGAATAATAACCTAGTAGAGGTACTGTAGTATCAAATCCAGAAGTTTTACATTTTTTTTTTTTCCTTATTATTGTGATATTTGCTTAATTTGTTACTCCCCTAGGGAGTATGTTTAATGTATGGTTCAAGTAAGTTACCTGCTCCATAAATACGCAAGTTAGTTTAAATTAGCACACAAGATTTTCACAACGCATGTGTCATCACCTCTTCAGTACAGTACAAGGACTCGTTGTGTTGAGTGGAATGTACCAACAACAAACACTCGCTGTCTCTCGCACATCGCGTCACTTGGTTGTTGTTTGTCCTTCGTCCTTTGGTTGACTTGGACAACGCCTCACTGTTGGCAGACGTGATCTCCGAGCCATGTATCTGATTGGGTTATGGTTTCGTGGTTTAGAATAATTATTTTAACCAAGTGTTGAATCAATATGACATATAGTACGGGGCAATTAGATTTAAACCTCAACAAAACAAGTAAAACCAACTTTTGACTCTTAACTGTTTGATATAGTCCCAGTAATCTATGATAAAAAGTTACACCATTTAGAGCGTCAGGTTTAGGGAGAGGAGGGGTTGAAAAATGGTTGTAATTGTTGGTTTTAATGAAATATATTGACAATTGTGTGGTATAGCGCAAACTATGTTATTAATAAAAAAATACTAAACATTTCAAACATGAATGGTCCTCTTCATCTCTTTAAAAAGTGAATGGTTAAAGAAGTTACCAAAGGTTAAAAATTGACATGTTTTAAGCATTTTAACGCTTTGAAATATATGACTTGACTTAGCTATATGGAAATGTTTTTTTTACAGGTTATGGGGTTGTGTTTTGTAAAGGCGAATAGTGATTTTAGTGGCCTGAATGTTAGCGATAAGCCCTTGAAGGAACGACAACCTCACAAGGTCTCATCCCATTTTAAGACACAATATGAGTTAACATGTGATCCTGCAAACTTTAGGTGTCACTATTTAACCTCGACCCTTCGTTAGATAGTATGATACATTTAATAGCCTTATCACCAGTGACAACTTAATTTAGAATCCATCCCTTTCTTATAAGATAAGTCAAATTGCATACAAATTTTCCACTAGCGAAAACTCAAACATATCGTTGTTTGTAAAAAAAATCAAGTATCTAGTAGTTGGAAATCTAGTTGGAATCTAGACATGTTGGACAAATATTTGTAAGTCATATTGAGAAATTGCGAATGTTTTTAAAGCAAGAAAATGAGACAGATGCGTGTTCAATGAATGCTATATCGAGACTCGGGTGTTTTAAGCTGCGATTATACACTCTTTTTTTCTTGATGTCTACGCCAGTGATATTTTTACCCGAGGCATTGCAGTAGGAAGACAACACTTTGTTGTCCAAAACACATAATCAATAATTAAACTCTTGTGATAAAAACATATTTTTGTTCGATTCTGCATACTACGTTCGTTGTTGTTTCGTTTACCGGTTGTCTGTCACAAACACTAAGTTGTCCTTCCTGTTGCAGGATCCAGGAGTTGGACGGAGGTTTCTTCGAGAGGTTTGGGTCGCTGGGACAGAAGGAGCAGCAGGCCGCACCTGAGGATGACCCCGAGCCGCCGCAGGACGATGTTGAGGAAGAGGCAGTCAAGAAGGAGATCAAGAAAGATCTCCTGGCAGAGGCCATCGGTCTTAACGTGAGTGAAGTCGTATTAACTGACTAGTATATAACCCACATCACGAATGGACGAAACAAGTCAGAATATACGCATTACACTGAAACATATGCATAATATTCACCCTTGTAACAACATTATAAGGATGCGTAACCTACATAGAAAAATTAACATATTATACCACAAATCCTAAATAGTTCATTGCATTTTGGTCGTTACTTAAATGATAATGAACTTATTTTGCCATAATACTTTTTACATTAAGCATTTATTCGTATTGATTTAATGCAACCGGGCTACTTAAAGCAAAACGACATGTTAAAACATCATAACTATGATTTTCTCAATATTGTTAGGAACAAGGTTATCTTCAATACCGAATTAGAAAATGTTCTACATTATACAGTTTTCCATTTTAGTTATGCCCCCCATAACATACAAACCAACAAATGGTTAAATTATTAAATCAACCTAAAATAGATGGGCAGATGAGGTATGTTGTGTTTGTTGTATTTGTATGTCATTCTCGATGGTGGGGTATTTAATTTAACCACGCAGGAAGTGTTGCGTGCAAAGTTCTCATTACTGGCCGCCGTGACTTTCAAATGTCAGTGGAAACTCGAGGATTTAACCTTTCACTTTCTTATATAAAATCAAGATTTGTATGATTAAAAAATTAATTAAATTTACATTTAAATATACGTTTTACTTTGTGGTATAAACTTTGTCTGACGTTTGTTGTCTTTCAAAAGAACATGTTTAGGCATACCTCTAATAAAGGTAAACCATAGTTGGCAAGAGCAGCTACAACCAACCAATTATTCTAATATATATTCAATTTTCACTCTGGCAATAATTTATCACAATTCTGTTATGTGTTCTGGCTCTAAGGCTCGAGTTTTTAATCTTTGGGATTACTGTAAACTGGTTGACAGTTGAATTAAAAATTGTGTTGTTTGAAATGGATGGTTTGTCGATAGTTAGGCTTTAAGTGAGTTATTTAATGGTATTGGCCAACCACAAATACATCAATTAGGGACCGTTAGCCAAGAGTGACGTCATAACTGGAGCTGCAAATAGCTCGGCCCACATTGAGATATACAGTAGCTAATAGTATAACTCCAGTATCAGCAACCCGTGCATCAATGACGTAGTAGTTCACATATGCTCGTGTACTTATTATTTGACACTTCTGAGATAAAACTCACAACATAATATATTATATTCGAAATTTATCTGTGCACCGGTGAAGTAGTTAGTTCCCTTTCCCCACCTCGTACAGGGTATTTTGTTGTTGTTATTGTTGTATGCGTCGCATCAATATGGTATAATTAATAACGGTTTTAAAGGAAAACTGTCCAAACCCCTCAAATTTGTTGTAAATGTGTCGGGGATCGAACCCCGTCCCTTTCTCACCACCATCCAAGACGCTAATCTCACGTCGCTAATCACTCCACTGATCCAGTATTCAAGGCTCAACCACGGTTAGATAATGTTCACAATATGTATACATCATTCGTGAAAGTGCAGGTCGTGCTTTAATTACCTTCCTCGGATAGCCTATTTAACAATAGTACAGTAGTATTTAATACTACTTTAATTATAATTGAGAGAACGGCCATAGAATGTATACGTGTGTAAGAAGAAACACAGACCGTGCATAAGTGACGTAGTACTTCCATCGATAGGGTAATATATTATGTACGTACAAATATGTATATACATATCGATTTCACGTTGACTCTCGTGACAACGGTGGTTACAGTCTACAGATATAAATTGTAATGATGAACTATCAGAAACCTGAAAAAAATCGATGTTATAGACTAAACGTCAATGATTGTCACTATTTAAAAATCAAGTAAGATCTTTATCCGATGTAAATGGTAAGATAATATGTTGAACACATAAGAAACCCACCATCCTAACCGTACAGTTTGTATAGGTGCAACATGTTATGGCACTTTAATCATACCTCAATTTAATAAATTATCATAGGTCTATAAATTTCCGAAAAATTTCAAGATGAAGAACCTTGCCCCCTCAGAGTAGGCTATTGTTGGACGCGCATGCCGCCGTAGCTGCCAACGAGCGATACCTTTAGAGAAGTTTAGTTTCGGTGGTCAGCTTCGCGAACGCGGAGTCTTCACTTTCCGTTTCATTTACTCTAGAGTGAATTTCGAATTTATTTACTTTGTTGATTTTTTTACTGTTACTTGATTCATTTGTTTGTAATCGGTTATACAAAAATTATTCTTTTATTTTTTATTTTTAGGTTTTTTAAAAACGTCTACGTTGGTATCCAAAACAGTTAGGAAAAGTGCCTTAACCGTTATACTTCTCAATTCGGGAGTGCAAAAAATTAAAAAAAGAACCATGTTTACAATAACGTGATAATAATGTGCACTATATCATTGTAAGTTAGTTGGTGGTTATTGAGTGCGGTACTTGTGTAGGATTATGTTATCTGTGGTTTGCCTTTATCAATGAAGATGAAGACCATAGAGAGACATCACAATCCCTTCCGTGGTCTCAAAAAAGAGGAACTTCAGAGACAAACTAGTCTAGCACTCCAGTCTATGACTGTAAGTGGAAAGCGAAATGGTTCTGAACCACCGGTATTCATTTATAAAATTAATGATAACCTAAGTTTAAAAAAATGCATTGAAATTTACAAAGACTCCTTAATCAAAAAAGGATTTAAAAAAGTATGTCTGTAGTTTAATTAGCACCCAGAAAGTAAGAAGTGGAAACCACTTAACAGCACAAAATTGAAAGTACCTATTTAAGTTTATTTTGTTTTAACCAAAAAGCTTAATCTTATAACACCGATCTTCCTCCCCAGTCCATTCAAACATCAAGGTCGTTTCGTTGCTTGTTTTTTTTACCCATTAGCTCTTTTAACAATAGAAATGCTCTAATGCTACACCAGGGCTTGTTTGGCATCAGAAATTATTGGTTAATATAAAGGTCGCATCCATAGATTTGGGAACCGTTGTTATAAAATAAATGTGGACAATGCAATAGTGCTCTAACACCACTACAAAAAATGCACCCTTTGAAAAAAATTAACAAAACATTTATATCTTTGCCAAGCTTAGAAAATTAGGAATTTAAGTTGTTAAAATATTATATATGCCTCTATTCCAAATTTAACAGAGCACTTTTATAGTCATATTTTTATGTATTTAGAATAATTTTAATTTAATATGATGTTTAGGCCTACTACAAAAGATCAATGATATTGTTCCATTCTGATACTGATATGTAAAAGAGGAGGCCAAAGTTTGGGATGTTTATTTCTTGACTCCCGGATTCTAGAAGCTTATTACTAAATGTATATAGGACTTAGGATGCAGAACATACTCAGCCAGGGAAATGGGTATTTCCCATGTTTAACACTGCAACTTCTAAATAAACGAATATAAAATAAAATAAATGTACACAATCATATCTATTCTATATATAATTCAGTTTTAAAAATCATTGTACAACTAAATCTAGAGTTCTACTGGACCGATTTTATTAATTGATGTGTCGTTAGAAAGCTTAATTCGTGTAGATTTGCAAATAATTATGAAAGTTTGTTTTTGTTATGATTTATGGTGAGAAATTAAAAAAAACATGTTTTCCATAAGAAATACATTGAAAACGGGGGTTTTCACACTTTTTATTTGGGTGAGATTTTTGGCTGCCAATTTTGAGTGTTTCCAAGAAATGTATGGCATCAATTTGTAGGAAATTTTATTTTCTTTCAGAATATCACCTTCCACTTTGGTTGATTTCCTTACCATTTAAAAGTTATTCGCAAAAAAGCTAAGCAACCTCCGAATTTATAGTAATGTGAAAATACTGAGTTAGGGATATTTTTGTTAAACTTTATACAACTAAATCTAGACTTATACTAGACCGATTTTGTTAATTAATGGGTCATTGGAAAGCCCAACTTATGTAGATTTGCAAATAATTATGAAAGTGTGATTTTATAAAATTTGTGTGGTAAAAAAGTAAAAATTACAAAAATACATTAAAAATCGCTTTTTTCAAGTTTCTTTTTTCAAGTTTCTATTTGTAGCCAGCTTTTGGCTGCCTTTATTAGGCATTTTCAAGAAATGCATAGTAGTTTTTTGTAGTAAATTTTATTCTCTTTCAGAATATCACATACTTTTTGATTGATTTCCCCTCCATTTAAAAGTTATTGGCAATAATCTAAGTGGTCTCCAAATTTATAGTGGTGAAAAAATACAGAATTACGTATATTTTTGTTAAACTTTGTACAACTAAATCTAGACTTCTACCGGACCGATTTTGTTACTTAATAGGTCGTTGGAAAGCCTAATTCGTGTAGATTTGCAAATAATTATGAAAAGTTTATTTTATTACATGTTTGAGGTATTACAATAAAAATAAACAATATTACATTTAAACCGCCTTTTCCCCAAGATTATATTTGTAGCCATCAACTTTAGGCTGCCTTTATTGAGTATTTTCCAAAAATACATAATAGTAATTTGTAGGAAATTTTTATCTCTATCAGAATATCACCTTCCACTTTGGTCGATTTCCTCACCATTTCAAAGTTATTTACAAAAATGTTAAGCAACCTCCAAATTTATAATGGTGATAAAATACAAAACTAAAATTTGGTTTTTAAACTTTGTACAATTGAATCTACAGTTCTACTGAAGCAATTTTATAAATTAATAGGTCAATGGAAAGCCTAATTCGTGTAGATTTGCAAATAATTATGAAAGTTTAATTTTTAAAGATTTACTAGGTGAAATCCGTCAAAGTGGTCTGACAGGTACTGTTGAGGCTGCAAGCAAGACCGTTTGACTATAACTCCATTTTTATTTTAAATTTGGGTTGTTCGTGATTTAGCATTGTGCTTTAGGTACGTCCGATCTTAATAATCAATAATTCAAATGGAAGCTGGTATTTCACTGAAGGTTCTTAGGTCAAAACAAATAGAATGACGTAATTAGAATTGAGTAAATATATCTAAAACTAAATTCCATATCCAAGATATAATTCAATTTATGTTTTCTGATTGAGCGATACAGTAAATCTTTAACTTAACTGATTAAAACTATTAATATCTCAAGTGAAAGCCTTTGAAGTATTTTAAGACCAAGACATAAAAAAAAAATTAAAAAACATATATTTAAAAATAACTTAAATAAAATTTGAGTTACGTATCATTGATTGCAAATTAAAAAGATTATAATTATTGTTGATTCGTGATTCAGCAGTGTGCTTTAGATAGGATTATTAAGATCGGAATCTTAATAATCAATAATTCAAATGGAAGCTGGTATTTCACTGAAGGTTTTTAGACCAAAACATTTAGGATAATGTAATTAGAACTGCTGGAATACATCTTTAATTGAAGTAAAAAAACAAACAAATCAAATTTATATTTTTTGGTTACGTAATACATTACATAAATTAATGATAAATTAATTGATGATAAATATGTGCTTTCATAGCTTTATATACAGGGACGCATTTTGTGCATAACTCGAATTATACGTCAAAATGAATGCCGATAATTGATGGCAAGTCTGTGGTGCGTCCATACGTTTAGTTTAAGGCCAAAATTATGAAAATCGGTCGGGTAGAAGACCTTTAACCCGACTCGGAAAAGAAAAACCAATAGTTTTTATAGATGACAATAATTGGATTACCAGTATGCATAATATAAACATACGAAACATGTGTTAATAATTTAACAGCTTATTGTTATTTAATTGATTTTTCTTTGATTAATAATGTTGTTGTAACAATTTGCATTTGTGTTTAAGTGAGTTCCTTATGTTAAGTATGCGATTCTAATGTTATGTGCTTAATCTGTACCATTAATATTAGTGAGTAAAGTGGTGTATGGATTTCACAACCATTATTTTACTAAAGACCGTTGTATTTAACCACAACGGGCTCTGTTGCCAGTCCATATATAAATCCCAAAGTAGCCATGAACTTTTGAGAAAACTTCAAGTCCCACTCCCATAATCCAAATACTTAAAATGTTCGTCATGACGAGAAACCTTGCGCAAAACCATCCATTATTTCATAAATTGCCCTTTAAGGCCGTAATTCCTTTCTAAAGGGAAATTTCCATATACCTAATGTCAAAAATACATCAGTTGTACTTATTTGTTTATTTTTTCAATTTATTACCTTATTGAAATCAGGTATGATTATTTGTTTGTATTAGGTATTGTATTCTGTTTTGTTTATTTCAGCTTAACTTAACCAATCAATAGATTTATTAATACTTATGGTGTTGCACGTGGGTAACAGATAGTGTTGATTTAACTATTAGCTGGTACCCAATGGCTCCACCCCGTTTGACTTCATAAGTATTAATAAATCTATTGATTGGTTAAGTTAAGTTGAAATAAACAAAACAGAATACATTTCCTAATAAAAACAAATAATCACACCTGATTTTAGGTAACGGTAAAGAATAACAAACAAATAAGTACAGCTGAGGTATTTTTAACATTAGGTACATGGAAAGTTCCCTTTAGAAAGGAATTATGACCTTAAAGGGCAATTTATGAAATAATGGATAGTTTTTTGCAAGGTTTCTCATCGTGACGAACATTTTAAGTATATGGTGTGTGTTATGGGGGTGTGACGTGTAGTTTTCTTAAAAGTTCATGGGTACTTTGGGATTATTTATACTTTTGAATTTTGAGGATTTGGATTTCTTCCTTATTTTATTTTGTGTAAATAACATTTTTGTTTTAGTTTACGGTTTAACTAATGGAGAATTTTAAAAATTATCTTAGGCCTATACATAATTTATGAGATATACACGATGTATGAAAATTTAAACCTAAGTTAGCGTTTTTGGCCCCTGGGAACATTAAAATGAAGAAGTAAATCGGTCCCGGGCTTAGGTATTTTTTGACCACACACAGTTTCAGTAATAGCTCCTTCCCTATAGTGAAATTCGCTAAAAATTGAAATAACCTCTAACAATCACATTAAATTTTGTTAATCTCCAAGATCATTAAAAATATAGAAGTTGGACGGCACTGCTGAATTAGCACACCTATCTCTATGGATCATCTGTTCACTTATTTCATAACTTCCAGCAGAGGTAAACACTTCCGAAACAGTAGCAAAGAGCCAAGAGGTTTGTTTGTGGTTGTGAAATGGGAATCAGGTCAACATAACATTAAACATTCAACACAACACTACTCCAGATGCCCACCTGTATGTAAAGTTACAGTTACCACCCGAAACCTCTTCTGTTGGGTGAAAATAAACCAGTAATCAAGTGGACTGCAATAAGATAATAACTTTTATACTATTTTGAAAATAAAAAAATGTAGCAAAACAGGTACTGGATCCTAAACTCTCTGGTCCAAGTGCCAATGCTTTGTAGCAAATAATGTCTATTACAATATGTTTTAGATAATATCAATGCCTCTTATGGGCACCAGCAGGGTGTGGCCTCCCCTGAGATAAGACCACATTATCATACAGTTAACTAATTAAACTTTATAAGGTTTAATAAAACGCATACATTCCATACATTTTTAAAGAAAGTTTTTGCTTTTAGAAAGCCAACAAATGTGTTTCAATCAATAAACATATTTCCAGGTGTTCCATATTCCTCATCCATTACGTTTCTCTGAAAAAAGATACTGAAAAAATATACTCACCCACTAAAAATATTTTCTGCGGCGCCTACTATTTTCTAAGCCAATGGCATTTTTTTTTACATTTTGAAAGGGGCCAAGCCCTATTCTTGTTACTATAGTTCATGGTAACAAGAACAAATCAGTCAACCTTTTTGTAAGATTAGTTACATCATTAATTGATTCATAGCCCAATGACAAATGGCCTGAAAACGATCTTGCTTGGAATACTGCTAAAGTGGATATTTTTTTGTTATTCATCCCTTTACCGGACAAGTAGAATTAATATTTCTGATCTTTGTCTCCCATTTACCGTAAATGCGTTTCCATCTTTAAAATTAACAGGACCTAGTAGGACTATATCTGATTTATTTGTAAAAATAAAGGTAGTTACTTTTCCTAGATGGTTTAATTTATGTTTTTTTTTTTTTTTGCCTATTCAGATTGATGAGTTGTACCTGGAAGTCCTTTATGAAGTGATCCACACAGTCGGCTGCATGAAGGAGCTTGGAGAACAGGAGGTCCTGTTGCAGTACCTGCAGAAAGCTTTCAGAATGGACACAGAGAAACATCAAACACTTCTTGAACAAGCAAGGAGTAAAGAGGTTTGTAAAGGAAACATAGCTAGCAATTATTTTATGAAGTATAAGTTTACACGACATGAACCCGATTTCTTATTAGGCTACTCTGTAAGAATGATAAAATGATCTTTGATTTTAAGAAACTTAAATGTTCTTTTCATTGGCAATAAATAACTGGTTAAGCTTAATAATATTAGGTCTCATCTTTGACTGCAGATCACTGTGCTGTCCACAGGAGAACAAAAATATTAAGAGTAAATAAATTGATTAGGTAGGTACTTCGGTGCTTGTTTCCATATATCATCGTGTAACTTATTCTTCTAATTGTGTACATCTACCATAGTAACTTACTTACGTTATGTATGTTTTCCACTTTAAAAACTAAATATAGCATAAATCAGTGGGTAAATGGGTTTACGTTTTATGATGAGGAAGGGGTTACGGTACCTTATCATTAATTTTTTTTAATTTGTTCCTTATTTTTGAGAAAGAGAAACTTGATACAGTTATATTCCCAAATCACACGGGCTAGTACTATTTAGTGAGTGCAAATTACCAAATTTTTCTATTTTTTCTTGATAGTTCTTTAGAGTATGTCAGACACGGAAAAGGGATGGGAGGTTGATTCTGATTCTATTGACCAAGTCATATAAACTGTTCCTTTTTTTGTACTTTGGTAAAATTATAAACAACTTCTTAATCAGCGCATGGTAAAGTGTTTTTAAATTTAGGGAAAGTAAATAAAAATGTCTATTTACTCTTGAAATACTCGTACATATTAACACTTATACTGTTTCCTTAAGAGATTGGAAATAAAAGATGGTATAAAAGATAAGTGGCGATTATTTGATTGGAATCTTTCAATCTTTTATCATTATCAATCACCAACCATCTTTTATATGCATTTACCATCTTGAAAGTAAACAGAATAAGTTTGAATTCATGTTTTATTTGAATGCTATTACAAGTATTTTCAATTTTCATTTACCTTCTGTAACATTGCAAGTGCTCTATCCCAAACAAAACTCATGGCCACCCAGTGTTTTATGTACACTATTGAATTTTATGAAATGTTTCCTTTTTTTTGTCAGTTTGGAGAAAAAAACAAAACATGCAATTAAAAAACCATCAAACTTAAACATTTTATAAGTTTTGCTACAGTTCCCAGTTAGTTAGTATAGTTCCCTTAGTTCCAAATATGTTTAGCAAATTTAGTAAAAGATATAAAGATATACAAATCTCTGAATATTAAACTTTATATTTGGTTCACACAATACAGATTTTTCCAAGCATGTTTTCCGTGTAACTACTCACAGTAGTGTTATTGTTCAATGAGAAAGTTGCAGCAACTCTACTATTGTAGTTTAGTAAATGCGTAATTGAATAACCAGTGTTTTTCTCCTTTGAAACTAAAAATATATCTGAGCCATTGTGTTCAGTTTACAAGAACAAACCAAGTGTAAACTTGCCTGTGTGTGATTCTAATTTCAGTATACTTACTTCTTTTCTTTTCAACAATCTAAGTTTATCTTCTGTCTCTCGCTGCTTTCTTGTCAATAGCCACCTTGAGATCAGTCTGCATTTCTGAATACTAAAAGATGTTACTCTCCTTATTTCTTTTCTTTAGAGTTTTCATACTATAATAAAACAAAAATCTCTCAATAATTATTACAAAGTGTATTGTAAACCAGTACCTGTAGTAAGAGTTTAAAAATTATGTTTAAAACTAAAATTGTGTTTGATGTTAAATACAAATCATGTTGCATACCATCCACCTAAAATGTGATATCTTGAATTCTTTATCTATGATTGACATATATTTCCAGCCTCCAAATATTCTGCTGAATGTGCAGATTGTGGAAGCCAAAGAACTCCCCCCTAAAGACGCAAATGGTAAGTGTTGTTTGTGTTCTTAAGGCTCTTAAATAAGTACTTAGATACTGGTAGTACAAAGTTAAGTCAGAATTTGGATGAATTTGGTTGTGATTTAAGGTATACAACAGAGGATTTTTTCAGGTCCAAAATTATAACTAGCCTAAATGAAATACCCTTTTATTGGATAGAAATGTGTTTTCAATTCTGTTGTAGTTGTCTGTAGCAAAATTCCTCTGAGGTTTCATCCTTCTCTCGGGTGCAGAGTCTTGATTAAACTTTACGCTCAAGTAATACCTAACATGTTTTATAGACTGCCATAATATCTTTAGTAACAATATTTGACTTGCTCCCTCAAGACCTTAAATCACCCCTTATATCGTTAACACTTATTTTATTGTGTGACCAGGTCTAAGTGATCCGTTCTGCACTCTTTACCTGAGCTCAGACCCCAGACATCGCTACAACACTTCTGTTAAGGAGCAGACACTCAGTCCTATCTGGGAGGAGCACTTCTCTCTGTAAGTTCTAAACTATGACAACAATATAAACTTTTAAAACATCACCTTTAAAACACATTATATAAACACATTACTACACAACATACTGCATTTCTTTTCCGTTTGACTTTTGATCAAAATAATACTTTTACAGAAATTAACTTTGGTCAAAGTGCTTCAAAAATACCCCCCTGCAGCAAACCTGACGACTTAGCGAATTTCCATTTGCCTGGATTGATTTTTACTTTCTCCCCCTATACCATAGTATATGGAGAAAGTATTGTTTTCGTCAAAATTTTCGAGTTTGAGTTTTGAGTGGATATATTCGTTTTGGGTCCCCCTGGACCCAAAAAAGTGGTTTTTGAAGTGATGTCTGTGTGTGTGTGTGTGTGTGTGTGTGTCTGTCTGTGTGTCTGGATGTGTACAAAGCTAGAGACCCACACCTGTGGTCCGATTTCAATGAAATTTGGTATGTAGGTTCTAATCCATGGTATCTCCAGGCGTTTTTTCAATTTTTTTGAAATTTTGATTTTTAATGGGGATTTTCCCATAAAAACCCATAAAAAACCGGAAAAATCGGATTTTCTCAAAAATGGCCCGAACGATTTTGATAAAAATTTAGTATGTTGTAGCCCTTTAAATTCTGAATAAAATGGTACAAATCCCATATCTGTAAAAATTACGGTTCAAAAGTTATGGCCAAATATGTTATTTTCCCATAAAAACTCCATATAATAACGAAAAATGAGATTTTAGAAAAAAATCCGGTTTTGATTTAACATATTATGTTATAGTCCTTACAGTTTTTATAGTTTTTTTTTTATTTTTTAGACATTTTTATTTTTAATGGGGATTTTGCCATAAAACCCCATAAAATAACAGAAAAATATGATTTTCCCAAAAATGGCTCCGAACGATTTTGATAAAAAATTAGTATGTTATAGTCCTCTATATTTTGAACAAAATAGTACAACGGTACAACTCCCATTTCTGTAAAATTTACGGTTCAAAAGTTATTGTAAATTATGTAATTTTCCCATAAAACCCCCATAAAATAACAGAAAAATCGGATATTCCCAAAAATGGCCTCGAACGATTTTTATAAAAATTTAGCATGTTGTAGTCCTTCAAATTGTGAACAAAATTGTACAAATCCCATTTGCGTATATTTACACTCACCACTTACATATGATAAAGGTTTTTGACAAACTTATGGGAGAAAGTATGTGTCAGAATGCTGATACCGTTTATTAATTACTAGCAGAGTACCCGTCCTTCGTACGGGGTTGGCATATAAGTATCAAATGCTTATAGCAGTTATGAGTGAGGACATGGTTTAAGAAATTTCGGTTCTTTTTGAAGTTCGTTCGCTACGCTCACTCACCTTTAGGTTGGAGCTCGTTCGCTGCGCTCACTTTCCTTCAGGTTAGCTCGTTCGCTACGCTCACTTGCCTTCAGGTTAGCTCGTTCGCTACGCTCACTCGCCTCCAGGTTGAAGTTCGTTCGCTACGCTCACTCACCTTTTGCTGTTGTCATAAATGTAAAAGAAATAATAGTGCTAGTGCTGCACCCTGTTGGTAATCCTTGTAACTTTTAATGCTATTGAACATCATAGAACAGAACCAACTTGTTTAATTGAAACAGCTGTTAAGATTCATTAATTCCATTTCTCATAAGGTTAACATGGGAAACTCCAGAGCCACTGGGGCGGAGCCCCGAAGGATTTTTGGGATAAAAATATGCCTATATGTTAATCGGGAATGTGAGCTATCATCATGCCAAATTTCAGCCCGATCCGACCAGTAGTTTTTGAGATTAGCTCATACAAACACACACACAGACACCACCTCTTCTTTATAATAGTATAGATTAATCTATTAAATTAACATTTATGTTTAACCAGTACCTAGGTTAGCTGCTACAGGGAAACTAATGAAGTGTGTTTTTTATTAAAATATCATTAGCTTAGTATGAAATAAATTAAAACGCCAAGTTTGATCAAAATTTAACCATAAACAAGCCAACTACAACATATTATAATATTCTCCATGAGAATAACATGGGAATTTTAAATTAACAATTTTTTTAATTTTCTCCGTAACCAATTATCGTACAAAAACACTTTCATATACCAAATATTTGTTTTTTTTAAGCTCTTAAAAAAGTCTGAAGAGAAATTGATAAATTGTGTGTTTTAAGGGTAAAAATTGAGAAAAACCCATTTTTACCCCATAAAACCCCCGTTAAACCCCGTTCCCATGGTCCGATCATGCTGGTTCGCAAACTCATTCAATTTTATCCCGCCTTACACCTTCAAACCAAATTTTATCAAAATCGGACAAAGATTACTCAAGTTATCGTGCGGATGGACATATATATATATATATATATATATATATATATATAAATTTGAACAAATGGTGTTTTTGGCCTCTGGGAACATCAAAAAATTAAAAAGTTAATCGGTCACGGGCCTAGGTCTTACCATGAGACCTACGGTAATAGCTACTTCCCTATAGGGAAATTCGCTAATATTCTGATAGTGATATGAGTAAGAACAATTTAATTTTCTCATACCATACTTATCAGAAATTATTCATTCCTATTTTATTAGTTATAAACCTTTGATCACCCTCCTCATGTATACAGTGGTGGATGCTTTAAATGCACAATAGTTTGCACTATGCCTATCAGTTACTTATGTACCTACCTGTTATGTTTCCAGGCCTATTGACACCCCAAGTGATGAATCCCTTTGCATTGAAGTTTGGTAAGTGTTATTTTTTTTTATCTCTTTGTCATTGACTGTTGGTGTTGGGTTATATGGTGGTCTTTGTTATTCTACAATATATTAGACTGTTGGATATACAAGACACAAATTTAATTAATTACAGTTTTAGTGGTTTCAAATATTTTTCTTACAATATCTAGCCCTTCACAAAAATGTAACAAAACTTAAAACTGTGTCGAAAATATGTTATTTGAGTTCTGGGTATTTGAACAGAGTAAATCAAAGAGTTCTTAGCATTTAGAGGTAAACATTTAATTTTATTAATCTTACAAAATCATGTATAGTAACTCATATATTTGTCTTTATTATCTAGGGACTTTGATCCAGCAGAAACAGTGAGAGAGAAAATGACAAAGTTTACAGATGTGAAGGGTGTCAAAGGATTTCGGAAATTAATCAAGGAAATTGCAGTCACAGCTTCCACCGGCAAACATGACAATGAATTTATTGGCAATGCAATTGTTCAGCTAAAGGTAAGGTAGTGATTTTTTGAGATAGAAGTACCAAAAGTACTTAAACTGCTCTAAATGATGAGGTATTTTAGCGAATTTAATTTTTTTTTTTATTGACATAACTTTTGGACAAGCTATGCTGCCTCTCATTTACTTTATAATTAGTTCACCAACTTTTCTTCATAATAATTGAATTGAAACTTTAATTCTTGTATGGCACAAAAGAGTCACTAATGTTTTTGCTCGCCAGGCACCCTTCTTCCTCCAAAGAAATTTGAAATGCCTATAAGAAGTAGAATTGATTTGAGTGTTAACGATCCAATTTTTTAAATCTCTAGGTTCTAAATTTGTTGTACAGAGTAGGGTAGGTTTTAAAAACCATGAAACATTCAAATTTCTTTCTGCTTTGTCATTGGAACCTTGTCAGTATTTCCCTATCCCTTATTTTCTGAAATCCTATCTCAACTATTCTACTTTTACTCAAAAAGACTAATTCTCTTACAGAACATACCTGCTACTGGACAAATCATGTGGGTGAATCTAGAAAAGAAAAATAAGGTTCGCCGTCAAGGAATTGTTAGAGTGAAAATTGCCTTTAGCACTGAAAAAAATTCCCAAGCAGCAACACAAGAACACAGACATCTTCTGAGGATATTTGCGATGCACGAAATTGAGGCTTTACAGGTAAGCTGCCACATGAATCTTTTGTATGTTTTTCATGATGTGTGGCATATCTTGTGCCACACCTTGGTGATCTGGTCATGCGATTCAAGTTCCTGACCAAATCGTTCATGTTGGAAACGTTAACTGAACACATTATTTAATCAAGAGGAGACAATTTACCGCAATTCACAGGCCCTAAGAGCCAGCTTTGATGAGAGTTTGATTAATTAAGCCATTATAACACTGAAATTCATGGATTGTTCAACTTAGCGGATATTTAGTATATAAGTCAACTGGTCACAACGTGAACTAACATTTGAATTAATAATCAACAATAAATGACGGAATGAATGAAATAGTGAATTTGACTAGATGATCTGAAATTACATATTATTAAAATACTATTACTACGACACAATATCTCAAAGGGGGCGTCCCCCCGTATCCCAACGAATTTACACTTCCATTCTTGAAGACAGCAGACACACGACAATCGCTTTCGCGACGTCTCTCCCCGTACCCCACCGTGCGCATGCGCGACCACAGAGTCCTGGTGGCGTATGAGGTTTGAAAGTGGCGGGCTATTTAAATGATAGTGGATTGATCTCCACAGATGCGACTAAAAAACTATTGAAATAAGCAATTACAAAATAAATATTTTCAAATACTGTTTACTAGGTGAAACCAGTTTAAAAAATCAGTGATTACTTTGTTAGCGTATTCTATGGAAATCAGCAATTTGCCCCAGCACATACTTTGTCGGCGGCTTAATTTAACTTCATCCATATTAATTCTAAAACTGGTGACAACTTTAACATGGGGAAGGAAGAATTATATTTATCATATTATATTATTATAATATTATTATATTATTATATTATATTTATTATATTTCTAATTTATCAATATAACAATTTTATAATCTTAAATAAACATTGTGAAGTTTAAACCATATAAATTGTTACACATTCTGAAATATTGCAGGTGGTGTATTTCTTCTAACAAAAGGAATTGTTCTATACATTTAAATACCTTATTTACTAACTCATAGACGTTGTGTTGACTGCAGTCTGAGGAAGGGGTAGAGTGGAATGGAGGGTTGAGTGCTGCTGCGGAGAGTATTCTGCAGCAACACGTTGCGCAGAGCAGCATGACAGAAACAGACGAGGCTCTGGCGAAGTGGGTCGCGTATGCAGCCATCAACACCACTCATGCAGTAAGCTGTGCAGCCTTCCATTCAGCACTGCAGAAGCTGATCAGACCCATCAACAATGGACTACTCACGGACGAAGAGGTATACACCTTCACTTTAGCTATATGGTACATAATGTTGTGATTGTTATATCCAAAGTGATACCGGTATACAGTATAGTTTAGAAAAAATATGTCAAATAAATCATTTTAAAGAAGGAATTGCTGTAGAGAGGTTTCTTATTTCTTGCAGTGGCGGCGATAAGAACCCGCGGGCCCCCCGCAAGTTTGTTCGCCGGGCCCCCCCTCTCCCAATGATCTTTAAAAACATTTTCCCGTGTATTGCCTCCTAAACTTGCAATTTTGCAATAAACTTGACAAGGCATCTCCCGAGGCGTCATTATCGTCTTCCATGATCGTTGCAAAATCGTAAATACTTCCCGTAGTCATAAGTCATGGAAGAAACATTATCTTAGTTTACCGTGATTGCAAATGCAACCAAACCTATGACATCATTAGATAGCAGCATCATCGTCTCCCACGTTCACGGCCCAATCTAATATCACGGCCTAATATCTCTCCGCGACCCGTCGGTGGTGACGGGCAAATCATTTTTACGTAATCGCGGCTAAATCCTAGATATATCTCTCGCTAAAAAAGAAACGTCATTATCGTCTTCCGCAATCGCGGCCAAATATTGAAAATCTGCGGCCGGGGAGACATCGTCATCGTCACCCGCGGGGAAATGTTCTCGTCGATATCCGCGATCACGGCAAAAGCGTAGGTCTAATCTTTCAATTTCGTGAGCGTGATCCTCACGGATATAAAAGCTTTTACTTTTAATTGAGCATTATTGTATTGAATACTGAGAAAATCGGCTCGAGCTTGATTTTCTGACTTTGTGCTTGATCTCTCAAGCTTGTAGTCCAGGCTCTGTTCGGCTCGAAAATCATTATAGGCCTATTATCAAAATCAACCGTGTCCAAAGCAACCCGATTTTGAACCGATCTGATTTGGCTTGAGGCTCTAAGTTATGTAACATTTTTTACCTGACTCGATGTAAACACATCTAAAGTGCGAAGTAAACAAATCGAAAGGGCAGCCTCCTAATAGTAAGACATGAAATGAAATGAAAATCCTTCTTTAGCATCAATGAAAAAATGGAATTATTTATAAGCTAGTGACCTACCCACCTATGTTAATTTGCCGATTTGGTCGTAACAAAATTGACAAGTTTATTTAGTCGAATCAGGATAGAGGATCTTCTATGGTGTCACCCGCTGTGGGCTAGGAGGATTAACATTAATGTTTCACCTTCCTAGGCCAGAGGCCACATTGGTTATAAATACCGTGTGCTCCCACTATCTCCGCGTTCCGCCACCTCCGAACCCAAATCTGTCCCGCCACCTCCGAATTCTTGAGTGACCCTTATAATCCCACCACTGCCTGCGTTGTTAGCTGTCATTGCATCCACAGCTGCAAAGCCCCGTGGATGGAAGATTTAATGAAAATTTAACCCGTGGGTTAGGTTAGGTTAGGTTAGGTTTGGACTGAAAGTCTTAACGCAGGAAGTAACTTAGGATTATAGGGGTCACTCTGAAATTCGGAGGTAGCGGTACACGGAGGTGGCGGTACGCGGAGATAGCGGGAGCTAACCATAA
Organism: Macrosteles quadrilineatus; assembly: GCF_028750875.1. Taxonomy (NCBI): domain Eukaryota; kingdom Metazoa; phylum Arthropoda; class Insecta; order Hemiptera; family Cicadellidae; genus Macrosteles; species Macrosteles quadrilineatus. The sequence goes on from NW_026542608.1 coordinate 672,511, forward strand.
ATACTGCCCTACTATTATGCAACCAATATTGACTGCGCCTTCACACAATCCACGAGGACAGTTAATGCAACCCGCATAACTGATGACAATTCTTTTACTTAGGTTGGTAGAATTTATATCGATCGGTCAAGTAATAGTGTTAGTTTAGCTGTTGTAAACTACTTGAACTATAGGTTTGAACAAATTTTCATCATAAAAAAACGTATTTTAATTCTCATATAAATATTGTTATGATAGGGGACCCGTGTGGCTGAGCCTGTCACACTATCGCGGGCCCGTGTGCCAGTAAAATTTACCGAAAATCCCGGTCAAGGCTCACGGGCCCCCCTAGCTCGCGGGCCCCCCCGCACCGCGGGCCCTGTGGGCCCGCTATCGCCGCCACTGATTTCTTCTGAATATAACATTACCGCTACATTGGATTTGTTAACAGACCAATGGAAATCAGAGTGTTACCTTTGACTATGTCAATGTTGTTACTATGAGTCCTCTTCTAAAAAAAAACATATTGTTTGTGGCCTTTATAGACAAATTAAATTTGTAAACAAGATGAAACAATTAACAAATATGTATTTTGTTTGGAGGTATTTATTTGTTTGGAAGAAACGATCACAGAATAAAATATTGATCACAGATCAAGAATAAACGATTTTAACTTTTTAGAGTTTTGTCTTTAAAAGAAGCTCAGAAAATAAACAAAACAGACAACTTCAGTACCGGTAAGTTATTTTCAAATCAATTGTTTAAACTATCATTTATTTTCATCATTGTAATGTAAACATAAAAATTAATCCAAAATGAATCATTAATTAAATAAGGTAATATGAATGTGTGTTTACAGTTTAAATCATTTTGGGATGCTGCAAAGAAAATGTTACCATCATGTTTCAAAACTATCAAAAAACTTCGAAAATTACCTCCAGCAGAAAAGAGCACCACAACTCTCCTTACAAATACCCTTAGGTAAGAATTAAAACTAAAACCGTTTGCATAATATAAAAAAAAGTAGGGACGCAATTCAAGATTCTTGTCATTCGCCTATTGGGTCTGATGATGATTGGAGTGTCCAATTGAAATCGATCACCACTTACCATCTTTTTTGTATATTTACCGTTTTGTGAGTAACAGTATAAGAGTAAATATATGTTTAAAGTGTTATAAGATGTCTCTTTTATTTACTTTCTATAAAAATACACGATGAGAGGATGAAACAGCATGATTTTGAAATGTACAGTCTTAATTTTGCAGTTTATAAGAAAATAAATGACATATCATGAAAAGTATGTGCACTCAATCATTTTTCCACTTAGACATTTGAAATTAAATATAACACTTTCATCAAACTGGTACAGTATTTTTAAATTTTAAGTGATTTTTGTAATTCAATGTTAATAATAATACCTCATTAAATCAAACTTCAAAATTAAATCAAACCTCATTAAATAGTTAAGTAATTATTATTTTTTCAACTTATGGCTCATTCTTTAATATTATTGTCTGTTTTTATAGCATATTATCAACACTGAATTCCATGCAGTTACCAAAGGGTTTAGACCTGTTTCCTCAGTCAGTGTATGGTTGGCTCACTCGATCCACAAACTGTGATATTCGTTCTGTCGTGGAAGAGGCAATAACACAGGCAGCCGTGGACTGGTAGGTTCTTACATATAATGTAGCATTACTGCCTAGATGGAAAATAACTGGTCCATCATTAGATGTTAAATACTTTTGTGTCGTACTGTTGTATTATATGCATACACTCAATAAAGGATAAAAGGAATATCGTTACTATTCCACATTTTAAAATGCTAAGTCAGACATACCAGTCATATATGCTTATCAAAAATGATACAGTATATCTACAAACCAAATGTCCATGATAAAACAGCATGGTTTTTTACCATTCTAAGGTCAAAAACGTTTTACTCGTGGCATATGAATCTATCTGCTGTCAAACTTTTATGAAATGACTAGCTGGCCCGACAGACGTCGTCCTGTCCTAATGTGGTTTTATGTCAATGCTCGTTCATTTTCAAGATGAGCTCGTTCGCATGGCTCAATCACGTCCTGGTTGAAGTTCGTTTCATATGCTTACTCACCTTTAGGTTGGAGCTCGTTCGCTGTGCTCACTCGCCTTCAGGTTAGCTCGTTTGCTACGCTAACTCGCCTCCAGGTTGAAGTTTGTTCGCTCCCTCACCATTTGGCTGCAAATTAGCTGTTGTCATACAAATGAATAACAGTGCTGCACCCTGTTGGTGAACCTATTAACTTTTTAATGCTATTGAACATCACAGAATCAACTTGTTTAATTGAAACAGCTGTTAAGATTCATTAATTCCATTTCTCATAAGGTTAACATGGGAAACTCCAGAGCCACTGGGGCGGAGCCCTTTTAAGAATTTCGAAACGGGAAATAGTTTACGTCCGATTCGCATACCTACAGAATTTACACACCAAATTTCATAACGATCGGTGAAGTCGTTCCGGAGGAGTTTGCAGACAAACACTGTGACACGAGAATTTTATATATTAGATTGAAAAAATGTCACAATAGCAGAAGTTGTGTGCACAAAGGCTTAATAACATCACCTTTATCATATGAGAATTCTTGTTTTTATCTAGCTGCATGTACTTGACACTTCAACTAAAACTTTTTTAATGAAAAGTTGTTTTGAATTACAGGTTCGTCCACCTCACCGATCACAGCAAACCTGAAGACAGTTCAGAAAAGTCCAATTTGAAACACAAAATTAATATTGTTAGATTGATTAAATCAGATCTTCAAAAGGCCATAGAATTCCATGAAAAGTTGTTTGTCACGTAAGTAGCAGAAAATTATTGGTTTTGAAGATTTTGTTCAAGCTATGCAAAATTTATATTATTTACTTACTAAAACCTACACACTACCTGGTCATTTTACCTGGTTATTTTAAGTCAATACAGAAACGCTGAGTTTTTCAAATAGTAAAAAACATAGTTTTTAGAGAAAACTGTTTAACAGAATACTATAATTAATAATAGTTGGTACTAAAAATATTTTTTTCAGGATTAGGAGAACCTAAGGTTGAGGTAAGCTAAGTGTAGACTATGACAATATTGTTCACTAAACAATTAAATATATTTTTCAGGATGATACAAGTTTCTTATGCGAAGACTTTGTATACCATTTTTGAGTGTAAAGTAAGTACTCTTTTATACTCTTTAGAAAGTAGCTCTATACTAAGGATAGCTATGATCCTAACAGTTATATGATTTGAGCTAATTGAGGAGTAATAGTTAATGAAATAGCATTTTTCTTGATAAGTCTTATTAAATACTGATGTGGAGAAACTAAATTAGATACTGTATTAAGAGTGGAAAATGTGGTTGCAATAGGATTAGTTTCTGGCTTTTGCCCTAATTAAATAAAGTCAGTGCAGCTGTTTAAAATTTGTGTCCAACTTTTTATATAGTGGTAGTAAATTTCTTAATTGTTTTACATGATTAGTTGAAATTTTTGGATTGAATTCCAAATAAACCCCACTTTTTGATCGGTGCCACTCACACCTATGCTCATACAACATCTTGATTTTGGTTTTCTAAATAAGTACAAATCATTAGTAGGTACCGGTATACAAATTATTGAAATTATTTTTGCTTTGCTAGGTAAGTGAAATGACTGAGCCTTTAGTGAATGACATCTGTGCAAGTCTAAAACCCCTGAGGTATAAGGACAATTCTCACACAGCCAACATGGAGGACGACCCCCTGGCACTGGGAACAAGTCTGTTTGAACTCTACATTGAACTTCAGAGGCTGTCAGTGTAAGTCATCTACTATCTGGTCTAACTAGTATTTCATTACGCGAGCACTATGAATTGGAAGGTCACTGGTTTTATCCTGAAAAAATGTAGTAGCAGATGACCATTGGGCTTCTAAAAATGTTTACTAGTTAAGAAACAGCTAGTCTTAGAGTCAGTAATAAAGCTACACCGTTCAATATATTAATCCATTCTATCCCAAGTATTGCTATCTAAAATAATTAAATCCTTATATACAGCTACCAGTTACCCGGCGCGCCTTGCCACGCTAACACGTATTATTTTAAATGGCACCGGTAATTTGTTCTTTACGATAAATAATTAAAACTATTGTACCTGTTGCTCGAATTCAAGCAATTGTGAAGTATTACATGCGTTATTTTAAAACTAACAACAGTCACAATTTCCGATGACTTTAAAATAGTCGACTGTACCTAACAGTTCAATATAATAAACATTTCTTATAAATACGAGGGCTATCCAGAAAGTAGATTACGTTTTAGTCTGTATCCGGTAGTGGCGGGGCTAACGCGACCGTCTTGGTTATAATTCGTTACGCAGCTCAGTCGGCATCTAGCCGTGCTAGTAAGAGGTTTCTGCTGTACTCCATTGAGTTACTGTGACAGTTTAAAATGTCTATGTTAATTGAAAATTCCTCAAACTTTGTACAATTATTTTGATGACAGTACCATTTTCAAATAATATATATCATCATATCATAGTATTATTATAAATGTGAATGTTTGTGTGTTTGTTTGTTTGATTTGTTTGTTTGTTTGTTTGAAATTCAATAACACATTAACTACTGGTCGGATTGGGCTGAAACTTTGTATGATGATAGCTCACACTCCCGATCTTATCTCAAAAATCCTTTCGGGCTCTGCCCCAGTGGCTCTGGAGTGTCCCACGTTGACCTTATGAGTATTCTTTTTTAAAAGGAATTAAAGAATTTTGTCAGCTGTTTCAACTACAGAAGTTGGTTCTGTAATATGCAATATCATTAAAAATGTATAAGGTTTGCAAACCGGGTGAAACACACCATTAATTTTGTTTGCATTTATGACAACAGCTAATCTGAACCAAGCAGCAAAAAAAAGCTGTGATACACAATGATAACTGTCAAAGTAGGATTACAGTTAAGTTTATGTTTTTAATTTATAAACAACCATAGCAGAGTACCCGTCTTTTGTACGGGGTTGGCATATAAGTATAAAATGTTTATTACATTTATGGGAGAGGATGCGGTCTAAGAAAATTTGGTTCTTTAATAATTAATACGGTATATAGTATATCACATCTACCATAGGTATAATATCGTTCTACGACTGCACCTAAACCATAGAAAAAAGTAAAGTTCTCATTGTGTACCACAGCTTTTTGTTGCTAGTTGGTTCAAATTAGCTGTTGTCATAAATGCAAAAAAAATAATAGTGCTGCACCCAATTGGTAAACCTTATAACTTTTTAATGTTATTTAATATCATAGAACCAACTTGTGCAGTTTAAACAGCTGACAATATTATTAAATTCCTTTTAAGTATGAATACTCATAAGGTTAACATGGAAAACTCCAAAGCCACTAGAGCGGAGCCCGAAAGGATTTTTGAGATAAGAATAAGAATATGTCTATATGTTAAACGGGAATGTAAGCTATCATCATACCAAATTTCAACCCTGTCGGTTTAGAATTTTTCACGTTTACTTGTCACAAACATCCATCCATTCATCCAAACTTTCTCACTATTAGTAGGATATTTTTGATATTAGCGAATTTCCCATATAGGGAATAAGCTATTACCGTAGTACTCATGGTAAGACCCGGACCCGAGACCGATTTAATTTTTCATTTTGAGGTCCCTAGAGGCCAAAAACACCATCCGTTCAAATTCATATATATATATATATATATTTATATATATATTTATATATATGTGTCCGTTAGCGCGATAACTCGAGCAAAAATGATTCGATTTTTATGAAATTTGGTACAAACGTGTAAACCTACGTTTATTCGAACGAGTTCGCGATCCAGCATAATCGGACCATGGGAACGGGGGTTTATGGGGGGTTTTATGGGGTAAAAATGGGTTATTCCCAAACCCCCATGGGTAACCAAATGGGTTATTCCCATTTTTGAACCTAAAAACAAAAAATTTTGCGATTTCTTTCTAAACCGTTTTGTAGAGCTTAAAAAAAGAAATAATTTAGTATAATGAAGCGCTGTTGTATGCCTAACGGTCACGGAGAAAATTCAAAAATAGTGTAATTAAAAATTCCCATGATATTCTTATGGAGAAAATAAAAATTGTTGTAGTTTACTTGTTTATGGGTATATATTGATAAAATTTGGCAAATTTATTTATTTCATCCTATACTATTGACGTATGGTCAAAAAACACTTTTTACCTTCCCCGTAGCAGCAAACCTAAGCACTCGTTAAATCTAATGTTATTTAAATAGGGAATAATATGTCTTATTTATGGAAATATTTTAGTAAAAATGTAATCAGACGAGTTGAAATTTGCTTAGTCTGCAGGTTTGCTGCGGCGGGGGTATTGTGTGAATATACGATAATTAAATTTTTTTATTGCTTAGGTGTAGTGGTAGAACGTTATGGCTATATAGTAGATGTGTTATACTATAGCATAACCAAGCATTTTTGAAGTTAAAAGAACCAAATTTTCTCAAACCCATTGCAAATACAAAGCACGAGTATAACTGCAATAAGCATTTTATACTTATTCTACGCTAACCCTGTACAAAGGACAGAATTCTGCTAGTTGTATAATAAGAGCATATTCTATTGTCTATTTTCAGAGCCTCGGATTTAGCTTTGTAAAGTAAATATTTTTTTTAGCAAATTTCCTTATAGGAAATATGCTGTTATTGTAGGCCTCGTGGTAAGACCTGGACCCGGGACTGATTTACCCGGGTCATTGTTTTGAGGTCCCCAGAGGCCAAAAAGACCCTTAGTTCAAATTCATGTGTTCGTAAGGGCAATAAATCAAGCGGTTTTGATGAAATTCGAGTAAAACAATGTATCTTTGAACGAGTTCGCGAATCAACCGTTGCTTTGCCTAACGGTTACGGAGGAAAAAAGTGTTGGCCTTTGTTCAAAATTGTCCTGTTATTCTTATAAAGAATAAATAAAATGTTGTTTGTTTGTTTATGGATATATTAAATCAAATTTGGCAGTTTTGTCTATTTCATACTAAAGCCCCTGTCACACGGAGCTGGTTTTCTAGCCGCTAGTAACTAGCAGCTAGAACCAGCGGAAAACCAGCATCGTGTGACTGACTCTCCAGCCGCTAGTAACACTCGCATGAGCTGGTATCTCCAGCCGCTGGAGGTTTTAAACGGTTTAATATTACAAGCGCTTGAAGAGTCACTTGCAGGTCATGTGACCACCCAACTGTAGTCTCTAGCATCATTCCAGCTCTGTCTGACAGTATCGTGCTAGTTCTCGTAATAAGAAAAATGAATTTAAATTAATTAAACACATTTAAACTAATCAAGAATAAATTTAAACTTTCATGTTTAGAAATTGTTCATACATTGCCGTAATTTTCTCGTTGTTACGATTGCTACATCTCACATATATTAATTAAATGAATGTGTTCTTGAAAGATAAAGTCCTTATGTTATACGCCTACCACAACTTATTCTATTTTAATTAGTTAATTTACATGCCCGTAGTAGATACAAAATAATAGTGTTTATATATTAAAAGTATATTTTTTCCTTGAACTTTTTAATTTTATGATAGCTGATCATAGACAAAACATCAATTCTAATAGCATCAGAAGACATTATTTTTGTTAACTACACAGTCAGTTCCAATTACATCACCAAACTTGTAAGTTGTAGCGCTAGTTCTCCAGCTTCGTCTGACAGGACTTCTAGCGCGCTGGAGAACTAGCAACTAAAGCAGCTGGATCTCGCAGCGAGAACCAGCTGCTGGAACCAGCTCCGTGTGACAGGGGCTTTAGCTTTTAACATTTTAATGAAAAACATACCTCTTCCCTGTAGCAGCAAACATAAGTACTCATTAAAATTAATGATATTTAAATGGGAAATAAATCTGACAATATTAAGGGAATATTTTAGGAGAAGTCTAGCCCTAGCCAGGTAAATGGAAATTTGCTTAGTCTGCAGTTTCACAGCGGGTCTATTTTTATGCTGTATTCGTTTAAAACTTAATTTTAATACATATTTTGATACAGATAAATTGAAATATATTTTTTTAATTATTTATCACAGCTGACTAAATTAACCATTACATTGCAGCCTAGGTACAGCAATCTGCCCGTCGGAGTCTGATAACTTCCACATCACTCGGTTCCACACATGGTTCCATCGTGGAGTCGCTCACTGGCTAGATATTGCAGTTTACAAAGCAATGCATCGCATACAGCGAGCCGTGGAACTTGATGAACTCATCCCTATAGATTCAACTGTCAGATACTCTTCTTCTGCTGTTGACACCCTTCATATATACCACCAGGTAAGACGCAATTGTGTCTTATTTATTGTCAAAATAAAATTTCATTCAGTTTCTCCAAACAAACAAAATAGTGACTTTTGAACTTATTTTAGTTTCCATTTCAATAATTCAACCTCAATGAATGTTCGTTTCTTATTTATTTTCATACTATTGTAATCACTCTGCAACAATGGAATTTCAATAATTTACATAAATTTACCTGTATGGAATTGGGAAAACCAGCAGGTTCACCATAGGAGATATTATTATCATTTCTACATTAATTAGTATCCTCTACTACTCATTGAAAATGTTGTATAGTAATTTGTTTCTTTTGCAGATAAAAACATTCTGGCAACAATTGTCATGGCCCGATGTTGAAGGATCATACACGTTCGTTGCAAAAATCATGGATGTAAGTAAATGTTCCCTATTTTTATTGCTCAAAATAATTACAGAACAACTTCAATACAACAATCCTAGGTATATATTTTTTTCAGAACTGAAGAGTTTTGTGGAGATAACATTTTCCCTCTACTTAATGAACAAACTGAACACAACCTTAATATATACAATTTTTAGTAAACTTGGCAAAATAAGCCAACTTCAGTTAAGCAAATTTCTTGTGGTAGAGTCTCTATATAAGACAATTCCTACAATTTCACCTCATTAATAATGAACTTAAAGTATCCTACAATAAAAAGAAGAAAAAATTGTGTTTCAACATGAATGCTTATAGTTAAAGCAACAAGAATTGGTGTGCCGTGATGAAAAGCTATGAAATGTGTCTTGAAGGTACGTGAAAGTTTTCTTGAAAAGGTCTGTTTGAGAGACAATGGATAAAAACTATCACCAAATTACATTGTTCATATCGACTTGACCATGTTGACAGACCACTATCACAGAACTTTTTCCTAACAAACAGGATAAATAAAACCTATAAAATACAACATACAAAATAGGGTGGGCATTATTTTTCAGTAGTCTATGAGTACTGTAGTATATTGATTTTACTTTCTGTACCTTAGGCCAGTTCTAGACATTTTCTTATTGTAAGCGAACAACATTCTGGCCCCCTCCCCATAAAAAATATATGGTAGTCAGTGCCGAATTTTGGTAAAATTGTTGCGGACTACAGTGTTTTGTAAACTAAAACAACTTTTCAGAAGAAAAATTGAACTTTTTTTATTTTCTAGAACTTATTATTTGCCAAGATTGCGGGTAACGATTAAGATGTCCCGTGATCGCAAGAGAAGTTCACAATTTAACAGGGACTGCGGGTAGGGATAATAATGAGGTCTCCGTGACTGTGGAAGATTTTCACCGTTTCAAGGCCATCGCAGGTGGTAATAATCTTGTTTCGTGATCATAGAAAATATTCACGATTTCGTAGGGATTGCGGGTAGCGATTATGATGTCCCCGTGATTGTGGGAGATGTTCACAGTTTGTTGGCGATCCCGTGTTTGCTCGGGTTAATTTGGCCTAGGGCCGCAAGTACCCTAATATACTGATATTAGTAAGGACTATTCGGATACATGAAAAAAGTAAATAACAATTCTTATACGAAACGTGCAAATGTCTGCCGGACTAGTCAAAGTAGATGACAGAGCGGTGCGTGACGGACGAGTGTCCATTTGATATCATTTGTGGAATTCTTATTTGGGGACAATAATAATATAGTAAAGGGATTGTGTGTAAGCGTCTCGCACCTTATGATAAACGATTTACCCTAACTCCTTACTCATACAGCCATATTTTGGTGATATATATTCAATGCCTTTAGTCACCTTCCATTAATTAATACTGAATATCAGAGAATGTTTAGGCCCCCCTTTTACTTAGCGCCCTACGCAACCACGTACTTTGCTTAGCACTTAAACCGGCCCTGTCTGTACCTTTAGATTTTACACCTTTATTTTCAGCTGTAATGTTCACTTACAACATTCTGTGTGGAATAATCATTTGTGTTTGCTTTTTTATTTTTTAGAAACAGTAAGTTTATACGATTTATCAATCAGTTTAAAAGGTTTCGAATGTATTTGAGGTAGTTTTTGAACTTTTGATATGGCAATATTTTATGAATGTAACAAGTTCTGGGTTTGATCTCTTGGGATTTTGTTGTATTGAGGTTGCACAACAATAAAATATTTTACTCAGTTCTTCTTCTATTAGCCGTATTTCCCCGTATGCTTTTTAGTCATAAAATTTTAAGCACAAGTTACTTTATCAACAATTCTGTTATTTTTCCAGGACATTTGTAGGTGTTCAGATCACTATGCAGATATCATGGCTTCGAGAGTAGAGAAGATGGGTGAAACTCAAACTGTCTACCAGAAGAAATTTGAAGTTACAAATGAAGTATGGAGTAAATATTGGTATTAAATTAAGTTTATTTTGAAAAGTAATTAACAACACGAATATTATAACAGAAACAGTATTGATCATAAACAAATGACGCCACCATCCCGAAAGCAAACATGTTTGTATTGTTATTTAAATTAAACTGTAAAAAAAGTCCAAACCATATCTAAATGTTATCAGTGGTTCGAGCTAGTGACGTTTTATATTTATGATGCACTAGAGGATGTCCAGTGGTCGAAAACTCAACCAAAAATATGTAATGTAAACAGATATCTCTATTTTCACCCCACGCTGTAAATAAAACATGTGATTGGAATTTCTTCAATTTGTTTAAATTTCTGTTACATGATGTACTGGATTCTAAGATGTTTTTTTTTCAGTGGTGCTTGGCTATCAACAATATTGACTATGTGCGCCAGTCAATCCAGCCGTTTGTTAAAGAACTGGGCTTGGATGACATCATCAAGAAATTGGCAGAGTTTCAGAGTCACTCAGCGGCTGAACATTGTAGGGAAACATTGCAACTAGTCTTGGATAATGCAGTGGAGACGGTCAAAAACAAAATTTTGGACCTCTTGGAAACAGTTGTTGAGAAGGTGAGCACATCATGTTCTGGTGAGAGAGATGTTCTGTTATGTTATTTGACTAAATTACATAACAGCAAATGACATCATTGCATTAAAACTTTTAATTTCTCCTTTTTTTCTCCTTTGATAAATGATCTTCCAAAAACATAAATTATCATATCATTCTAATATTATTTTAACTATATTCTGAGAACTGAGAAAGTCAGAAATGTTTGAAAATGATAAAATATTGGATAAAAAGAAGTGAATTTTTAAATTACCTCATACAAGTAACGATCTCCATATAAATAGTTATGTAGCCTAATACAGTATTTTTAAAGTCCGCACATGAACTTAACTGACTGTTCTAGTGACTTTTAATTAGCATATTCTTGATGGCAAGTACTGTTCACTCTTTGCAGATGAGTCCAGCAATCAGGAGGTTTTTAATGGAAGGAGCAGAGTTGGCAGATCAAGAGAATAACTCTGTTGATCGACTGATGCAGTACCTAGACGAGAACTTGACGACTCTTGGCTCTCAACTGAACCCCGACAACTTTGACAGAATTCTCAACATTACATTTAACAAGCTGGCAAACATCATGTACGAGTTGGTTGAGAATGGGCTCGAGGTAAAGAACTATTATTTAACCTGTTAGTCAAGTTGGCCTATGTGACTAGTTTTGTTATTTGGTGATTTTGAATAAGTATTAACATTGTGTTTGGTTTTGGATGTATATATCTATCTAGTGCCAACAGTTACCTTTCCCATAGTGACTTAATGATACAGGCTTCAGAAGCATGCAAATATCACACCAAAGATCACATCAAACATTCATACAAAGTTACAAATGAGATTGGCTTTTCACCATAGCATAGTTCGCCATTTAAAGCTTAGCTAGTAAATTTTTTGTCATACTGCCGCAAAAACAAATGCTTTAAATGCAGTGCATGTCTAAAGTATCTCTTTTGCTCCCTAGGTAGTAAAAAACCATTTTGTCCCCAGGGCGTGAAAGTCAGCTGTCATAAAAGTTTAATATTTAAAGCAAATCTCATCTAGTAATTTGTTACAATAATGATACTGCCTTGTTTGCCTAAAGTAAACTCAAATTACATCAGCTTAAGCAACACTCAACACACACAACAATGTTGGTCAACTTCAACTCATCAACTGTGAGGGAATTGACAACTCAGTGCTGATGTTACAGATTTAAGTGAATTTCCCATAAGGGAATAAGTTGTTACCGTAGGTCTCATAGTAAAATCTGGACCTGGGACTGATTTGCTTCTTTTTCTTTTTGAGTTCCCCAGAGGCCAAAAACCCCATACGTTGAAATTCATATATATATATATATATGTGTCCGTTAGCACAATAACTCGAGCAAAAATGATCCGATTTTGATGAAATTTGATAAAAACGTGTAAACCTACATTTATTTGAACGAGTTACCGAACCAGCATGATCGGACTATGGGAACGGAGGTTTATAGGAGGTTTTTTGGGTAAAAATTTGTTTTTCCCATTTTTACCCTAAAAACATAATTTTTTTCAATTTCTTTTAAACCATTTTGAAGAGCTTATAAAAAAATAACTTTGTTTGTGGAAGTGTTGTTATGCAATGGTTAAGAACATAAAAAAATTACAATTAAAAACGTTATTCTTATGGAGAATAAGTAATCTATCGTAGTTTGCTTGCTTATGGATATATTTTGATCAACTTTGGCAAATTGATTTATTCCATACCATCAATAATTATAAACATTTAATAAAAAACACCCTTTCTCTTCCCTGTAGCAGCAAACCAAAGCATTGCTTGAATAAACTAATGTTATTTAGGTAGGGAATGAATATGTCATTTAAGGAGATATTTGAATGAAAATTCTATTAGGCAAATGGAAACCTTCTTAGTCTGCATATAAATTGTATGGTCCATGAAGAAAGGGTAGTTAATTTTAAATACATTTAAAGGAAGAATGATTGTGTTAATCCCTTACTTTCTGAGAAATAATTTCACACATTTTTTATCAACAAGATAAACTAGTAGCCAATGTGTGTGATTTTGTTTCAGAAAAGGAAGCCACCACCTTTCTTTGCCAATCTGCACAAAACTCTGCATGTGTTGATGGGTTTCTTTAGACAAGGGGAGAACAATCAGAACAATAACAATGAGATGATGTCCCAGATAGAGAGGTTGCTGACCTTACATGGGATGGACACTCCAGAGCTCGTCATGCAGGTAAGCCATTAGCACCACTACTTTACAAACGTACTATCTTCCAGGTATGGCAGATAACATTAGCAATGGTTTTTTTTATGTTAACTGTAAAACTTTATTTTCTATTCGCACCAGCTAAAAATTACAAATACAGTCTAATATATCATACTAAATAAATATTATAGTTATAGGTTATTTTGGCATTCTAATCATTTCTATAGCTTTAATTTTTTTTGTATTATTTTTCTAATAAAAGAGTATACTGCAAACTAAGATGACAATGACCATGGGCAATTTACTTAATTAACTGTGACTCATATTTAGGTTAAAATAAGCGTCCCCATCTCAATTATTGATAGTTGATAATTCATAAAAATAAAACAAAATTTAATGTTGACTAGCAGCCAGCGTCACTTTGTGACTTCAAAATCTGTGATATATTTAAATTAATTTACAATAATTTTCAATTGCCATTCCTATCAAAACACAAAATCTAAGGTAAGTCATTTTCTTCTTTACATTTTATATATACAGCATTACAATATTTTATGCTATGTTCTGTCATCAACTATCACCACGTCAATGCTGTACGTACTACATGGGTTAAATAAATAGACAAACATAGAAATGAATGCAGTGGTCAAAACCAAGCCTAGGGCTATAGAAATGGTTCAACACAACATAGAGTAGTTAAGATGGAAGTGCTACAGAGAGTTTCTGTTTTCACACAGGTTCACATCGCACGCCTAGAGGAACAGAGGAAGATGGCGACCACACCCATGGGTCTGCTGACAGTAAGACTACAGTTTGTCCACGACACACTACGTTTGGAGGTCCTCAATGCTAGGAACCTCAAGCCCTTGGACTCCAATGGTAAAGAATTACACTACATATAGCATTTAAATTTGATTCCATTGCCTTGTGTTAAATTGATCTCTTGAGGTATACTGTCTTACAAAAATATATACAGTAATGTCAACAATGCATATTCTCTTGCATAAGGCCAATCATACTTTCATAGCACACTTTGATATTATCAAGAAACGATGAGACAAATACCATTTACTTGTAAATTAGATACGGCCTCCCAGCTAACATAATGCACTGTGATTCATTCTCGTGACCCTCAAATTCTATTTTAGAGGCATTCAAAAACTTATGAACTAGAACACTAGATTACGTGAAAACTGAAAATCTAAATATCAGCATTATTGATAAATTGAGCAGTAATTGTCTCTGATTTTATATTACAGTAGGTGTTAGCCTTGAAATTGACATGCCTAAGCTTGTACTCTACCTCTAAAATCATTGCAACTGTTAAGCATTGTGTACTAGGTTACTTGAAAGAGATGGTACTCCACCATCCTGATTAAATATTTCAATGGTATTCTTTCCTTTTTACATCTTAAATCCTCAGAATAACATCAAATTAAAAAAAAAAAAAAAAAAAAAAAAAAAAAAAAAAAAAAAAAACAAGTAATTTAGCTCTATGTAGATTTGAAGTACTGTTTAAAGCAAGAGTCCATATGACACACTGTGTGACGTTTACAATTGCTTAGACATCAGTCGTACAACAAGATAAATTACATACCAAGTATTGCTGAAAATTTTCCATTATTCAAATTATATGGAATTTGGAATTATGTGTATAGCCCTTGATCCTCTTATTTGATTTAATTTTAAAATTACAGATCTGTATCTGGTGACAATGCTATTTTTAGCAAATTACCCTGTAGCTATTACTGTACTGTAGGTGGCACAGTAAGATATAGACCGATCGATATACTTTTTCATTTTGATGTCCCTAGACACCAAAACACTATTCGTTCAAAATTGTATATACCGCTCTATATACTATATATACGTCTGTGAACGTGATAGCTCTACTAATTTTGTCCGATTTTGATGAAATTTGGCTTTAAGGTGTAGAGCAGGATAAACTTAAATGAGTTCGCGAACCAGCTTGATTGGACCATGGAACGGGGTTTTATTGGGTAAAAATGGGTTTTCTCAATTTTGAATGTCAAAACAAGAAATTTCCCAATTTCTCACCAAACCATTTTAAAGAGATAAAAACAAGTGAAAACCCAATCAGGCAAATGAATTCGCTTAGACTGCAGGTTTGGGGGTATTTATTGATCACACAAAAGTTTTGAAATCATAATATTAAAATATCCTTCCATGATTACAAAAAACTTCTTTCTTTCTTTTGGTGTTACCTATTGTTAAAAATAAACCCAATTTTCACTTACATATGTGTGTTGCAGGTTCTTCTGATCCTTATGTGAAAATTCACTTATTGCCTGAGGAGCTCTTTGCAGATGTAAAAAGGCCAAGGACAAAAGCTCAAAAACAAAACTTGTTTCCTCTATTTGATGAGACTTTCACAATGTGAGTGAAAATAAACAAGATTTTATTTATAATAGGCCTAATATACTAGGTGGTATAAAAGTAGATAAAAATTGTTATTTTTTGCTAGTTATAGTGTGAATACCAAGAACAGGGTTTGGCCCGCAAAAAAAATATCCTATAATATACTATTTTCTTATTAGGCAATAAAATTAGTTGAATACCTAACAAAACAGGAAAACAACAAAAATTTAAAATTACAAACTTAATTTGTTGAATAAATCTACGTTTATTACGTTTTGCTGAAATTTAAAGTACTGTCGTTTTGGCTAGGATGAACCATTTTGGGTCGGGTTTGGACTATTTGCATTAGCGACATGTGTTATCTGTCAACAGCCAGCTAACCAGGGAGCAGAGACAAGCTAAAGACGCCATGTTGCTGTTCATGGTCAAGGACCAAGACTACTTTGGTGTAACTTCACAGTTTCTGGGAGAGGCTTACTTCCCTTTCAGTGAGATTCCTACAACGACCATGGAGATCAATCTACGAGAGATGCAACAGACGCATCTCAAACTCAGCAAGCCGACGGAGTCTAGTTTGGGTGAGTTTCAAATAATCGACTAACATGGATTCTTTGATATCACATCAAACTGAATTAACTCTATGTGGTTTCGGGTGTTAATTTAAATCTCTTTACAAGTGGTTGTAGGAGAACTAGTTTTAATAATTGGTGAGCCTGTAATATTAATTATATTTAATGTTATTAGCCTATGAAATACTCCGCCACAGCAAACATGCAGACTAAGCGTAATATGTCTGCATGGATTTTGAGAAAAATATTTCTATAAACAAGTCATACTTATTCCCTATTTAAATAACATTAGATTTAATGAGTACTTTTTTCTGCTATTGCCAAGGGAAAAAGTATCTTTAATCAAACGATAATATTTATAGGATGAAATAAACAAACTTGTCCAACCTCAATGGTTATTTAATTATTATTTAACCACTTGTTTTTATTAATTTTCTTTACTGATGTTGTCTTGTATTTTTGTCTTTATTGAAAACAGTTTATTTTTATTATCTTTTAATTTTTATCTAAATAAGAAATAGATTATTGCGCAGTCGAATGAAGAACCCGTATTTTAGAACATTAAGCCTCATGAAGCCTTTTCCTTCAACCTAGACCTTCCTAAAGTAGGTCCAAAAGTATGGGTCCAAGATTTTAAAAAGAGAGGGGATTATTATCAGCTTAGGACAAGAACCAAAGGTCATACTAGGTTAAGACAGGAAACACTACATTGAGAAGGAATCGACACCACCTTTTGCCTAACAAAGGCAATACAATGCCTTTCCATGTTTTTTTAGAGAACAAATTAAAAAAAAACCTATTTTGGAAAATTGTTTATATCCTACATTTTGTTTATATTACCTGATATTGCTGGTTTACAAACTCAATCCAGTTTTTTCACCTCTAAGCATTCATGCCAAAGTTAATCAAAATTGGAGCATAATTACTAGAGTAATTGTGTTTACGGACATATATATAATATGTACATTTGGACGAACAGTGTTTTTGGCCTCTGGGAACATAAAAATTAAAAAATAAATCGGTCCCAGGTCTAGGTCTTTCAATGTCACCTCAGTAATAGCTTCTTCCCTAAAGCGAAATTCGCTAAAGTAAAGAACTAATTTCTTTATCTTTTAATGGGATGATATGTCAGTGGTGTAGCCAGGTTCTGAGAGGGTCCTGGAGCAGAAATGGCTAAGCCCCTTCTCCCGAAACAATGAGCTTCGCCCTTACCCTTTTACCCTTGAGGGAAACGGAAAAGTATAATTTATCCTAAACTGAAAGCGATTTAACAATAACTATTTTTTTTTTTTGCTAACGTCCACCCTATAGAGACTTACGCCCTGGAGCAACTGCTCCACTCGCTTCATTGTAATATGACACTGTGTATGGTTTGGTTAACTGGGATGAATTATAAACAAAAGGTAATTTGTTGACCCTTGATACACATCTTGTCAAGATAGAACTGCTAGTGGATTAGGGTTAAGATTGTTTATTTAATTAACATTTACAGTAGGCCTATAACTAATTATGTAAATTAGGAATTGGCCATTGTGAATGAATGGGGTTTGGATGGTTAAACCAACTCAGTTTTCAGAAAAAAACCAGCAGTGGCTGGATATTTATATACTGTAAATAATATTGTGATTTAGTTTTTACATAAGCTTATTTTGTTTCAGAATGTGATGCGATGAAAGCTTTGGATCACCGACAAGGTGAAAAATTAGCAAAAGATTTTATAAAACGACAAAGGTCCAAACATAACCACAGCAATGTGCCCTCATAAATGACATTTTATGGTTGTACATAAATAGATCTGTTGTGTTTCTATTATATTTTGTATATTCGTAACTGTACATTTGACTGTTCCTGAGTGTATTGTAAAATATGATTATGTGTATACTAGTTTAAAAGCAAATAAAATTTAATTTATTTTTAATTTTATTGTTGGCATTTTATTTTACATAGTACAGATGGATCCTGTCAATCATGATAGAATGTGGAGAGGGTAATGCGTGAGAGAAAAAACACTTCTTCCACCACTCTCTCTATTACCAAATACAATGTAGATCTAACAGCAATTTTTGAGATGACTGTAGAAAATAACACAAGCGATGTGTAGCGACTCACTACAAGACAATAGCGCAAGTCACGTGACACAGTTAGGTGCGCGCGCAGTCTCCCCGATACAAGCACGCGCGGCTAGAGGAGAGTACAGTAGTGTTTCATGCGTGGTCCCAGCAACAGTTCAACATTCGGATAAGTAGTAGCATTAAGACTATGAGTAGATAATTATATAGGGGTTGGGGAAGGGTGTAGGCAAGGGCAAACTTATTTTAATTATGTAATTTATTATGTTCACCAATGGTCGTGATCTGGTAATCAATATCCGAAATTTAGAATTCACATTTGCTGAATCTAGTTACTTTTCACGAATCAGAATAAGTCCAGATATATAATTATTTCTCTGTTCACTATATTATAATTAGATATATTAAATAACATAAAAGCTGCCTGTGATATGCAGCTAAGGCAATATTGTGGACTTTGACGAGGTAGTTAGTTTCTTTGCAGTAGAGCTGAACAACAACAGGAAATGGGCGTGAATTGATAGTGGTAAGAGGAAGGTATATAGGGCCCAGGTATATTCCTTTACACTCATACTACTCCACATCACCACAGATGGTGGTGGAAGAAGGGTTCTAATGTGCATCACTCTCCCCACTTTAATTCAATTAATACCTATAGGTGCTAACAAGGATGTAAAGATATGATCAATTGTAAGTAAAAACATATCTCACTGTAAAAGTTTATTAAAATATGTTTGCTCCTACATCACATTTGGCTCTAAAACAAACTTAACTTGAGAACTACACCAGTCAAAATACAATACTTACTCTATAATATTTTAAACTTTCAATAAACTTAATAGCCTATTTCATAAGAACCTTAATGGTGGTATATTTAATAATGAAATGTATAGAAAGTAATGAAGTTGTAAGTATAAAATAAAGATAAAACTAACAATGTCATGAAATATTGAAATATACACATCCTTCAACTTCTTAACATCTTAGATCAGATGTGGTTATTCATATATCTACTATGCAGCTATTTAAATGCAACAAAACTTTAAAAATATCATTAATTTCAAGTATTTAAATTGTTAGTGCCAAAATTAAACCAAGAATATAGGCACAGTTGAATCACTTTCAGAATGTTACCACAGTTTATGTTTCATATTCTGTAAACCCATTCTATGTAAGTACTTTCATGAAATACTTAAATAAATTTGCCAACTAATTCTTAATTTGACAATAATACGTTAACAAATTTCAACATGATCACATACTGGTAGTAGTAGGTAGGTACCAAACTAAAGCTACTGTTCAAAAATTGACTCTACATTTCTTGTCTTCATACCTTTAAAATAAGAACATTTTGTCCTTCAAAGTATTCAATCTGTTCACCTTTAGTAGCTATTTTTAACTTCATCGCCCGTATCATCTGTATCTGTTTCCATAGCAGAAGCAATGACTGTAGCAAATTTGGGTATCTGGTCGCCCACAACCTCAGGCGCTGTTACACAGTTGATGGTTTTTCCACTCTCGTCCTCTATGGAGATGAAAACCTGAGACACTCCACTGTTGGAGTCTGACTCTATGTTGGACACCTTGAATGACGCTGAACCATTCAACTGAAACAAACAAGTATATTTTTACTGAAATCAAATAGGCTAACAATCTGATTAAAACGACCATTTCTAATCCATCAAGTATTAATTGATCTGGGGTCATTGCGTAATAAGAATTATTCAAGTGTCAGATACTATGACTATATCAAATTTACAAGAAAACATAATGTTCATTATTTTCCAGGTACTCTTTTAAACATAAAAGCCAACCAATTATTAAAACATTCTGTCAACATCAACAAAATACAGTAATTGTTGAACACATAACACCAATCTGAAACAACCAAATAATCTAGAAAACCAACATCAGTTAAAAACAAAGTACAGTTGTAAAAATATCAGTGTATTCTTAAACACATTGATACAAGGCAGCATACACAAGTCAGAATGATAAATTTATTGAACGGAGATAAACTTAAACTTCCTAAAATCTAGGTACAACTTCTTTTATTCAAAACTTTCTCTCAACCCTAGAAATATTGTATTTAAATTATGTGAAAATATTATGGTTAGATTGAGTTGTAAAAAAATTAGAGTTATTTCTAACATCAATGAGTAACGACTGGGGTTTAACAAGATCAATGACCTTGAAAACTAGCATCAAAACACTGTCCAATTTTACAGTACAACCTAATACTGCACATTATATATATAAAGTGTTCGATTTGCGGTGGAACATTTGCGTTCCAGTACCTCTCTTTCGGAAAGATAAAAATATTGTCATAAATAGGTACTAATCACATTAAATGGGTAAAAGTTCCGTCACCTCATTTTGTTACAAATCATCATGAGTCATGATCATGGTCATTGCCTTCTCTTCCCCAACTCCCTCACCAAATTTAACATTAATGGAGAGTATTTGTTAATGGCCAGACGCCTCCAAACACCCTCTCTTCCTGCCAACCCTTGTATTCTACAGTATTGTTCATGTATTTTTTTTTATCAAGCAATGATGTTATCTTCAAAACCCAACCAATCCACTAATCTTTGACTTATAATAGACTAAAAAAATAGCATAGATGTGATAAACCTTGAACTGAATACAAGTGTTGACAGAACAGTGGTGCAATTAAAAGAATGACTTTTCAATTTTCAAGGAGAAAGGAAGGATACACAACTAAGTCACCTGAAGAAAGAGTCTCAGGAAGTTAAAAGTAACTTACATAAAAAAGAAACACGTTTGACAGATATTCCCTGAAAGGGGTGACATATCAGTTCAAATGTGTTTCTTTTTTATGTACTTTATTAAAATTGTTAACCCATTTTGTGCATAGATCTGTAGCATAATACAGCAGTGTAATTTTTGTTTATGATGTGTGAATGATATTATATTTCATAGTAAAAAAACTTACTGTACTTAAAGATGATGATTTTGACTCATTCTTTGAAGGGGAGGCTGCTGACTTTTGACTGTTTTCTCCATAAAGCTTTACACTTTCATAGCGTACAGTTTGCAGCCTAAAATTACCATCTTCTTGTCTTTGATACCTACAAAAGTTTAAGTAAGTTAAGACTTGCCCCTATATATTAAACATCAAAATAATTGATTGATAACTAAAACATAATGTTCATTATTTAACTTAATCAAAAGCAATGACTAAACAATACAGCAATGATATTCTGTATTGTAAGAAAAAAATAAATTATACTTCTTTTAATAAACCTTCATGTCGATATATTTAGGTCCGGGTGTGCAGATTTGCAAAACTGGCTTTGGATTTTCAATTCAAGCCATAAAACTTGAAAGAAAAACAAAATAAGACTTTGTTTACATGAGTTTGTTTACATTTCTGATTTCAAATTCAGAAAGCCCAGCTGTTTCTTTTGCATTTCCACTAAAAACAAAATGTAGCTTTTTTAGCACTTCCTGGGCTATGGGTCCGGATTTATCCGTCAATCTCCGTTTACGTTCCGAGCATGAAACGGATATATCTGTCCTGAGAAATTTCTTTTCTGGGCTAAAGAAGGAGTTCAGTTCTTATAATGAGTTCTTAAAATTATAATGAGCATATCCGTAAAAAAACAACTAATTGATATACATTGTTTATGTTGTATTTTTTGATGTTTTTTAATAAAGAACAAATTCTATTAATTTTACAATTTAAACAAATTGGGTTTAACTATCCAGGGGCCACAATACAAACAAGTAGGCTACTATGCTCAAATTTTGTGTAGGTTCGTTCCTATTGGAGTATGAGGGTGAACAACAAGCGTTGTAACTACATTTGCTCCATTCACAAGGCCATTAGGAGCGAGCTGGTCTAGTGGTTAGAGTGCGGGACTTTGGTTCCTGAGGTCCAGGTTCAAATCCCTCCAAATCACCATTGGTTTTTTCTAAGTGATAATACCACAACCCCTAGGTCTAGCCTGAAGTAATGTAAAAAACAATCCCGGGCTCGTGCCTAGCGTCCATGGACGAAAAAAAAAATCACTAGGCCAATGGCAGACCCGAGTTCCAAGAGTGATCCAGGAGGCTGGACAGGACGACACTGAGTTGCACAACATGCATATTCTGTATCAACTATAAAATAGTAATTTATACTTGCATATAAAGAAACTTGCTGAAAGTAAATACACTGTAAAGTTATAGCCATCCTTTAACTTTTAACTTTTAAACTTCATTATTAGAACAATTAAAAACCCACTAACTATTCAACACTACTGATGACTCATGGTGGTGGGCTACTCACATAAACCTGGAGTGACCTGAAGGCCAGCGTAGGCAGTGTTTGGTCATCAGGTGCTTAGTGAGATAGCAGCCTCGCTTGAACTTGCTCTCACACAGATGGCAGCAGTAAATGGAAGCAGCAGTTACTTGGTGATGCTGTTTTGACAATGAGAACCAGTGAGAAATAGTTATTTGTGCAACTAGTGAGCAAACGGAACAATTGCTTCAATCGAGAGAAATCCTTATTCACGAGCCGTAGGCGAGTGAGGAATAGTTGTTTCTCGAGTGAGGCGATTGCACTTTACACTCGAGTTGCACATTATATTTTTCCTACAGTTACCATAAAACAAATAAATTGGTAAAGAAACATGCCTTCACGTTGCAAATCTGGAGTGAGACAAAGTAATTAGAGAACATGTACATTGTTAGGTAACTGTAGGAAAAATTATACTAACTACAGTTGTCGCACAAAGTGGCATTTTGTTCGCTTGATTAGTTTGAAAAAAAACTTCATGATTTTTGTGTTAACAGAAAGATAATTTTGAAAGAATGGAATGTCGAAGTCATTATTTCAGTTTAGTTTAGTTTTAGCACAGTTTGCATTATGCTGAGATGGCGATGCATGCTCAGTTCGGCTCTGCATATTTTCTATAAAATACTCCGAATTTCAGTATATATTTAAGTATTTGAATTTTTTATTATCTGAATGTGGAACTATCCCAATTTTGATTAGGATGATTGGAAGTTATACTGTACTTTTCCTCACTCCGGATGACAAACGAGCAAAACAAAATTTTGGCTACGTCTATTTGATTTGAAAAGTAATCAACAAAATGGCTGTATGAGAAAATTAAATTAATTCTTAGTAGAACTCAAATTCACCTAATTGCTTACAGAAATCATTTGAAACCCCTAAAACTACAGAAAAAAGAATTGATTAAAGAAGGCGGAAGGCGTAATTTCCAAAAAATCCTGAACATAAAAAAAATCCACGGTCGTGTCAACATCACTTGTCATCATTTTCTTCTGTGATCGTAGAAAAATCTTAAATATCTCTCGTGGCCATAAAGACATCATCATTGTTTAGAACTAGTGATGAGTCGATACCAAAATTGATCGATTCCTAATATTAATGCCTAAAAATAATAATTCAATTTTCAATACCCATAAAATTGTTATAGTTTTAGCAAATTTTCTAAATAGATTGGTTATAGCTACTTAAAAAAAATCACAAATCTTATAAAGTTTGTAAATAAATAATAAATGTACTAGACCAATCTCTGTCTTTATGTCCATCCATAAAGTATTTTTGAGGTACCTAATAAATAGAGTGTTTTTCAAATATAGAAAAAAATATGCAGCAATGAAAAAATATATAGTTAGGCCTAATCTAGGCTAACCTTCAGTTAACTAAACAGTTAATCTAAACCTAAACACATTAAATAACTACCATATCAAAGGTAAATAAAGATCTAACGGACAAAATATAAATAATTTATAAATAAAAATACTTTTTAAAAATGCCACGTTTTTAAAGACACCAAAAAGTATAAAATAATTTATAAAATGTTGAGAGAATAAATACTTGCAGGATTTAAAACGATAAACGTGGGGCGCATGCTGATTTACAATTAACTTCACCTATTGAACTATTATGATCTATTGCATGCGTCCCACGTTTTTCGTTTTAAATCTTACAAGTATTTATTCTCTCAACATTTTATAAATTATTTTATACTTTTTGGTGCGTTTAAAAACGTGGCATTTTTAAAAAGTATTTTATTTAGAAATTATTATCTAGTTTTTAGTCTTTAATGTGTAAATATGTTAAATCTATTTTATATAGCCTCTTAATACATACCGGTAACCAAAACCCAAAACCTTATTATCTGTAATCAGATGTTTTATCTTTACTTTGAAATGATTGTTTTATATTTTTAGAATATCTCGGGAGCAGAACCTGTACCTCTTAACCTCTGCTCTTCTAACTGTCAAATTTAAGTATTTACAGCTGACTTAAATTAATTTATATGTTAACATTCTTTTAAAATGTAAACATGGAAAATTTGGAAGCCAAAGGGGCGTAGCCCAAGGGAAATATGAAAATTAAATGATATAATATTGCATTGTCATCCATTTGTGAGCTATGTTTCAAGTTTCAAGTCTCTAGCTCATTGGGAACTTCGTTTGAAATTGATATCAACATTTGTAGGAAAGCGAGCTAATAAAAACAAGCCCATGGGGCGTAGTCCAAGGGAAATATGAAAATTAAATGATATAATATTGCATTGTCATCCATTTATGAGCTATGTTTCAAATTTCAAGTCTCTAGCTCATCGGGAAGTATCAAAATTTGCAAGAAAGCGATTTGATAAAAACAAGCCCATGGGGCGTAGCCCAAGGGAAATATGAAATTAAATGATATAATATTGCATTGTCTTCCATTTGTGAGCTATGTTTCAAGTTTCAAGTCTCTAGCTCGTCGGGAAGATAGTATAAAATTGATTTCAAAATTTGTACCGGACAAGAAAGCGAGCTAATAAAAACGTTTTAAAATAGAGGTATGCCAGCCCAGGGTGTCCACCAGGCCAACCAGAAAAAAATCATGAGTAATTCCAGATAGTTCAAGTCTAGGGGTCTCAATCCCGGGATTATATTATTTTATGATTTTAACTTTTATCCATTTTAAACGCCTGAAACTTATATATTCATACACCTAATGAAAAAACAAAAAACATTGTTTTCCTACAGTTACCTAACAATGTACATGTTCTCTCACTGATTTGAGAAAGCAAAGTGGCCAATTCGCTCATCAGTGAGACAATGTTAACATTGTCTCACTCTAATTACTTTGTCTCACTCCAGATTTGCAACATGAAGGCACGAAATAGTGAGCGCGTAACATGCAGGCAACGTCGTATGCGCGCGAAATACGTTGGCAGCACTGGCTGTAAATCAGCTGGTCAGCTGTTGTACTGTTGTATTTGTCACTTCACATTAAATGTCATATTAAAAGTTCACTTCTGTGTAAAAATATGTCACGTTTCTTTATCAATTTATTTGTTTTATGGTAACTGTAGGAAAAATATAATGTGCAACTCGAGTGCAAAGTACAATTGCCTCACTCGAGAAAACATTCCTCACTCGCCTACGGCTTGTGAGTAAGTATTTCTCTCGAGTGAGTCAATTGCTCCCTTTGCTCACTAGTTGCACAAATAACTATTATCCACTTGCAATCAAGTAAAATATTCTATTTTTATTTTTGGGATACACTTTACCAACAACAAATTACCATTTAAAATAATAGTTGTTAAGCGCAGCAACGTGCGCCGGGTAACTGCTAGTATACATCTATTATTTGTAATGTAAAGGTGAATTTTTTATACTGAACATAAACTGAATATAACTGCGACTAGTATTGTAAAGTTCAATTTATTATTCTAAAAGCTGTGAAATTATAATGTCATATATTCATAGTCAAACTCTTTACTCCTTGAATAAAAGAGCTAAGAGGAAAAGTCGTTCTCTCTGTCTTAAGTAGACAACAAAATTGTTGATCGCAAAATGTAAACAAATAAAAAGAAGAAGGTAGGTAGCTTCTAATGTTATTCTTAAGGGACAAATTTAAAAATGTATTTTTAGAGTTTTATAATTACTACTGAGCGGAATCATCTAGAATTTTAATGGTGTCTTCCCACTGGTGTCATAATTATCTGTGCAAAATTTGAACGCTATAAGTGCAACAACGGTTCTTGAGTTTTTGATGCGAACACACAGCGTCACAGAGTCACAGATGAGCGGACAACTTTTCTCTTTTCTCTGACTCTGCTATACACGATACATAGATTCGTTCACTTTGTTCACTCATCTATTACTAATTAAATAATCAGCAAATTAAAAACTAATCTTTAAACCTGAATTTATCAATAACTTCTAAAAAATAGTGATATTTTGATATTAAAATTTATTGACTCTCCGTACCGACACCTGAAAAATAGATTCTTAATGCTGATATTTAATTTCACCAAATTTTCTGTAAGGATTACTACACCTTTCATGTTCTTTATGTTCTTTCATATAGTATGTAATTTTGGAGTTATGGGTTGTTTTTCAAGTGGCCTACTGAGATGTTCCAAAATTATCCTATTTGTTTACTTTTCAATTTGTATGTAATTTGTTTATAAACCATGTGTTATATATCTGAACACCTAGACCTACTACTAAATATCTCTGAATTATCATATGTTTTCCATACAGTAAAATAGCAAATGATTTCACCTTTTGTAAATTTTCCATATTTCATATTCACCTCAAACCTTGTTATTAATTATTTAATAAGCTTAAGTTTCATATAACTGGAAATTATTTCTACAGCAGACAAACCGCACAAAGTTCAAAGATCGAGATTTGTTCGTCTGGTGAATAATTACTCACTTAAAGTGAGGGACTTGTTCTAGGGGGGGGGGGGGGGGTGTGTAGTGTCTACTCTTCCTTCTGGTTTTTACCATCATATTAAATGTCAGTTATTTCTAACTAAATATTTTAAATGTGTTGATTTTATTATTGTTAATTTTTGTTTTTGTAAACAGTTCAGTTTTACATTGATCTTAATAAAAACTTGAATTCAATACAACTATTGATTTTATCATTTATTTTACTACATTTTAAATTCTTTTACAAAATTATCCTTCTCTTTCATTTTCTAAAATATGATTAAAATACTCTTGTTCTCTTGTTATAATATCAACCAACCATAACAGTTAATAGTGTGTGACATCAAGAAACCAGTGGTAACCAATTGTTGTAGCAGATGTGAGTTAAATTTGACACCAAGATGATTTAACTTCCATTGTAATCCACGAAGAAGAAAGAAGTCTAATTTGAAAAATATTGACATTTTTAATTTGTGATTTAAAACTTATAAGTATTACTGCAAATGTTTGGAGTATTTGAACACCAATAATTGCCACAATTATCATTAAAGCATCAGGAAATATATTGATTCGTGGTGAAGATAACTATAAACTTTTGGGTGGGATCCAACCTTGTTAAAATACATTCCAAGAATTTCCATTGACTTTGCCAGTTCGAACTTTGAACTAAATTACCATATAATATTTTACTAGACTCAAACTTTAAATTTTTATCTTTCAAAAAGTGTCTGATTGAACTTTATGATGAACATTAGGCCTATGCCTATAAAAAATCACATAAGTCTACTTTGAGCTGGCACGATACCCCTAGTACCCTGAGATATAGAGAGTTTCATCATATCATTAATAATAGCCTACATAATTTAGTCGGACAAATAAATTCATTTACATTTCTAAAATAAATTGTAAAGCAAGAAATAACTAAAGCATATCAAGACATATCAGAAATTAAAGAGACTTTATTGATTCAAACATTTTTAGGTTAACCCTATTTGTAAATTTTGATCAAAACATGGTTTATATGTTTATTATTGTAAACCCTGGGCATTTATTTATTTATTTACCCTAAATGTGGACTTACACTACAGAAATAATCAATGCATCAATGACATCATTATCGTCTCTCGCGGTCACAGAAATGTCATCGTCATCTCCCGCGTTCACCAAGGCTTATGGTAGAAAAAGAAAATTAAAATAGTAAGAGAAGAGGAAAAGAAAGAGAGAAAGGAAAAGAAAAAGTATAAAGATATTCAGGATTTTGCAGCGATCCCAGACAACGACGATGATGTCTCCATGACCGCAGGAGATGATTTTTGAGCATTGAACGTGCTTGTCTTAAAACGTGTCCAATAATTTATGACCACCCAGTATTTTGTTAGGTTGTGCAGACTTACATCTATCAT
Organism: Macrosteles quadrilineatus; assembly: GCF_028750875.1. NCBI lineage: Eukaryota > Metazoa > Arthropoda > Insecta > Hemiptera > Cicadellidae > Macrosteles > Macrosteles quadrilineatus. Next base: position 701,052 of record NW_026542608.1, read on the forward strand.
ATGTCTCTGAAGAGTTTGTTTGGACCGACATGAGAACTCACACCCTTCCTCCTCACAGCCCAGACGAGCGTCAGGGTCATGACTGGTCAGGTGCGTCTTGAGATCATACTGGGTCTTACATCTGCAAAAATACCACATAACTTAATGGTTAACACATTTAGTTTGTATATGGTAATTTTGAATGAAGCAATTTACTATTTAGAAAGATATAATGGCAGTCCACAAGCTTAATCATGGTTCACAATTATTGATAAGCCAACACTATTGTAACTGAGGGCTAAAATATGACTTCACAAGACAAGAGTGTAGCTTGGTAAAAGCCAAGATTATTTTTAGTTGAGCGCAAATGCAACCGTAATTGACAGGGATTCACAGGGAATTCCATTGTGAGGTTGGCAACAGCAGCTTGAAAACACATGTCAGTCACTGTTCTTGGCCGACACACATGAAAAAGTCAAAAAGTCCTATATTTGGACAAAATATCAGTGTTATGTTTGGTGTTATTTATCTTTCTCAAGTAAGCTAACTGAACTCTATTCCTTTTCAAAAAGTTCCTAACCAAATAACTTTCCTTCCAAGTATAAAAACGTCAGATTAAAAATCTTCTGTAAAATCAAATTGGGGCATCCCAATTATATGAGGCTCAAAAAAGTTGTCAATACTTACGCATATTTACACATTGAACATTTGAAAGGCTTGGAGTCAAGATGTTTGTAGCGTATGTGAGCACTGAAGGTGTGTCTGGAGAAACAAGTCATGTCACAGTAACAGCACTTGTAGAAGTTGACATGTCCTCTCATGTGATCTTTGAGTAGACGAAGACTAGGGAAGTTCTTGTAGCAGTGGCTGCATGGGAAATCTGATCCTGAAACACAACACACTAAACTCAACAAAACCCTCTTCTCATGATCACATCAGGGTTTTTCTATGACTGCGAGAAATGATGATGATGGGATTCCATTGTCGTGGGATATATTTACTATTTTTTGTCGGAAAGTTAATGGTTGAAGACCATTTAGTGGGTGTCAGTAAGCAACTTTTAGCAACCTACAACTACAAAAATTGTGCTAGCCTCATGTTTCTATCACTATCTCATATTCTAAGGTTTGTGAAACTTCAGGAGGGGTCAGAAAGCTTTGAGATTGTGGATTGACAATTCTCACACACATTTTTGTTGACTTTGTTTAGAAGTAACAAGAGAAGGCCTTCCACTCATTTTCTTGTCATGAATGTTTATTCTTTCATTTTTTTTAAACAGTAGCCACTGAAAAATTACACCTTCACTTATAAAAGCTAATGTTTGAACTACAAGGAGTGTCCAGAGAGTAAAAGACATTTTGCATTAGTCTCGCTTGGGGTTGTGCTATCGCCTCCATCTTAGCATGTGAGCGTTTCTACACTCAGTACGCATCCAGCTAAAGGAACGTGCATATCATCTCTTGTACTTTGTCAGCATAGAAGTGTTAAAATCCCGCCAGTTATGAGGCTGTGATCTGTATTTTATTATAAAATAAATGAAAAGCGAGAATTGAAATTTATAGTCGAATTTGTGATGTTTACGGCAAAAGAGTGGCTGAGCAAGACAGTGGTGCACTAACTTTAAAAATATCAGAACAAATGTTCAGGACCGCAGTGTTAGGTCTAGTCTAGTGACTGTTGAACTGGCAGGGAACGTCAATGACAAAATCTGTAAAAATTGCTGTTTTACAATTATGGAACCCATGGAACTTTTTTCTTTAAATTTCATAGTGTTTGGTTCATAAAATTGCCTAAAAAGATCTTGGTAACCACAAATTGTGTTACCAGAGGGTTCCAAAGATCTTAACAGATGGTCACAAAAACAGGTGAGTTCCTACAGCACAGATATTCCTGGGAGACTAGGACAAAAGTGGAAACAAGTTTTGAGCCATTTTAAATTCAATGCACCACTGTTCACTTAAGCCTGCAATCATTAATCCTTGAGTTGTGAAAGACCAATTAGTTACTTACTTACAAATCAATAACATACTTAGCAAGCGTCAGTACGGGTTTTGTCAGGACAAAAATATTTCAGATGCGTTGTTTGATATTAATAAAGAATTAAAATCTGTGATTTCAGAAAAAAATCATCCATTATTAATTTTCCTTGATTTAAAAAAAGCATTTGATTCTGCTGACCGTTCAAAATTATTGAGAAAAATGGAATACATTGGTTAAATTAGCCATTAAATTAAGTAAAAGTAAAAGTAAGTTAAATTAGGTATTTGCGGCAACTCCCTTGCATGGTTCCAAAGCTACCTTTGTAACAGATCACAATTTGTTTCCATTAATGACATTACTAGTAATGTATTGCCAGTAGACTATGGCACAGAAAACATACTACTATAACCCAGAATGCCAACCGCATGGTAAAAACCATTAAGTGTTTTGAGAGAGCTTTGCCTGTCAATCCGTAGGCAGCGCTACCAGCGTTGCCAAGCATAGCAACGCTGGTGGTGCTGCCTACAGATTGACAGGCAAAGCTCTCTCAAAACACTTAATGGTTTTTACCATGCGGTTGGCATTCTGGGTTATAGTTGTATGTTTTCTGTGACTATGGTGTGGTCCAAGGCAGCAACCTTGGGCCAGTTTTATTCTTAATTTATATAAATAATATTTAAAGACTAAACATCTTTGATAAAATCTTTTTATTTGCCGATGATAGCCTAATTTTCTTGCAAGGAAAGACCTGGCCCGAGGTGTATGACAGAGCCACACATGACCTCATGATATTAAGAAGTGGTTAAATCAAAATGTTCTTTCACTAAATGTTTCTAAGACAAAATTCATGCCTATATCTATTAGCAAGCGTACAGACTTCAATTTAGGCAATCTCACAATTCACGAATGTGACGATTATAAAAGTAATTCTTGTAGATGTGAAAGTATAGAAAAGGTCAACTCTTATAAATATCTAGGTGTATTGTTTGACGAACGATTAAAATGGACAGATCACGTTAATTATGTTAGAAATAAAATTCTGAAATTAATTTTTGCCTTCAAACACATGAGATAAGTTTTGACTGGTAAGGAATTAAAAATGGCTTACTTTGCTTTTGTTCAATCATTACTTTCGTTTGGTATTATAGCTTGGGTCGGCTGTTATAGGAGTATCTTTTTTAACCATTAAATATTGCTCAAAAATTGATTTAAAAAATAGGATTTAGGAAATGCAAACGTTACCCGACTGACGCTCTATTTAAAGAAATAGGAGTCCTTACTGTTCGCCAGTTGTACGTAAAATCAATATTAATAAACATCCATACAAATTACAATATCATTTTTCAAAATATATCACATTTATATAATACAAGATATTCTTCTAGATTTGGAATCACCACAATTCAAGTGAATTATACTTTTTCTACGACTAATTCATACTATGTTTCACACTTAGTCTATCGTATGTCCTGTCAAATGATGTAATGACATGTAATGAATAAATAAATAAAATAACATATGCAACATTTTTAGGGATTTCAATTTTTTTGATTGTGAATCATTAAAGGTATTTAAATTCCGCCACAATGATTTCCTATTCAGTTTAAATATCGACGAGGCCGATTCTATTATCACGGCGGACTACCGGCACACTTGATCCGACCTTTGCACTGACTGACCTTGGCACTTTGTTAGGACTGTCCGCAGTCGAATTTACCACTCTCCACCCCACTTCACTCTTTACCCTACAATCCACTCATCACTCTCCACACTCATCACTCTCCACTCTCTTCACTACCACCATTACACACGAAACTCACACACACACCCACACACTCTCTCTCTCTTTCTCTCTCTCTCTCTCTCTCTCCTGGCCACCACAAAAATCTATAAAGCGCCATCTGTTCATGGAAATACATTCACTTATTTAACTAATAATAATAACGACCTATTGTTTTTTTTAATTGCCATTCCAAAATTCAATAATTTTTCTTTTTTCTATTTGACAGCAACTTAGCAGACGCACAGGTAGCACTGCCTATGTCTGCTAGTTCCTTTATTTTATTGTTATATTTTTTGGCTTTATTAAAACTTGTATACCTATATATTTTTAGTGACAAAAGTCTCTGTCTAATATTCTTTATTTAGTTTATAATCACTGTTTGTAGCCAATGTTTTTTGGAATAAACTACATTCATTCATTCATTCCTTTAACATTAGCCTCCGAAAACCTGGCGATAAATTTCAATTGGCAAGTCAATTTTTACAAACAAAAATCTGATCACAGAGCCCACCCTAATGAGGACAAGTGCAATGGCTGCATTTTTAAATCAATGTAAACGACATGTACGGGCAATATGATACAGGGTGTATACTATTTTATTAAAGTGAAATGCCAGGTTTTTTCCTGGTTTTTCAAAGTTTTTCCAGGTTCCCCCGTATCTGTTTGGTTCCACTTAAACTATAATTAATTTAAGACTTGCAGCTTAAGTATACAATATACATCAAATTATTTCAAAGTCCAGTGAGCTGGTGTTGAAAAAATAATAATCCTTATTATAGTAATAATTTTCATTATTATCATTACTTAAGGCCACCGGAAACATCGTCTCTCTCGATAGCGGCAAAATCCTGAATATTATCTTCATTTTTTATGAACACATTATCAACGGCAGGAAAATCCTGAATATTTCCTGCGGTCGTGTGGTCGCTTCCCACAGTAACGTAAACGTCATCACAGTCTTACGTAATCATAGAAAAAGCCTGGACATCTCCCGCGGTTTGTATACATTATCGCCGTCTCTCGCGATCACGGGAACGTAATCATCGTCATCCACGATCGCGGCAAAATCACAAAAATCTTCCGCGGCCGTATGGACATCATCATTGCTTCCCGCAGTCAGGGAAACATCATCGTCATCATCCGTGATCTCGGTAAAATCATGAATATTTCCCGTGGCCGTGTAAATATCATTGTCGTCTCCCGCGGTCACGGAAACGTCATCATCATCGTCCCTGACATCCGCAAAATAATGAATATTTCCTGCGGCAGTGTAAACATCATCGTTGATCTCGCGGTCACGGAAACGTCATCGTTGTCGTCTGCGATCGCGGAAAAATCATGAACATCTGTGGCCATGTAGACATAATCATCGTCGTCTTTCGCGGTCACGGCAAATAACGAAAATCTTCTGCGGCCGTGAAGACATCATCATTGCCTCACGCAGTCACGGAAACGTCATCGTCGTCGTCCGCGATCTCGGCAAAATCATGAATATTTCCCGCGGCCGTGTAAATATCATTGTCGTCTCCCGCGGTCACGGAAACGTCATCGTCGTCGTCCACGATCTTGGCAAAATAATGAATATTTCCCGCGGCAGTGTAAACATCATCGTTGATCTCGCGGTCACGGAAACGTCATCGTAGATTCCCGCGGTCACGGAAACATCATCGTCACCGGCTGCAATCACGGCAAAATCATGAGCATATCACGTGGCCGTGTAAAAACCATCATCGTCGTCTTTTGCGGTCACGGCAACTCACGAAAATCTTCCACGGCCGTGTAGACATCATCATTGCCTCTTGCAGTTATCGAGAAACGTCATCGTCGTCTCCCGTGGTCACGAGAACGTCATCGTTGTCGTCCACGATCGCGGCAAAATCAAACATCTGTGGCTGTGTAGGCAAAATCATCGTCGTCTTTTGCGGTCACGGCAAATCACAAAAATCTTCTGCGGCCGTTTAGACATCATCATTGCTTCCCGCAGTTATGGAAACGTCATCGCCGTCGTTCGTGATCTCAGCAAAATTATAAACATCTGCGGCCGTGTAGACATAATCATCGTTGTCTCCTGCGGTCACGAAAACGTAATCGTCGTCGTCCGCGATCTCGGCAAAACATGAATATTTCCCACGGCAGTGTATACTCGTCGTCGATCCCGCGGTCACGTAAACGTCATCGTCGTCGGTCACAATCGCGGCAAAATCATGAGCATTTCACGCGGCCGTGTAGAAATCACGTCGTCATCTTTCGCGGTCACGGCAAATCATGAAAATCTTCCGCGGTCGTGTAGACATCATTGACTTCAGCGGTTAGGGAAACGTAATCGCCGAAGTACGCGATCGCGGCAAAATCATGAATATTTACCGCAACCATGTAAACATCATCGTCGTCTCCAGTGGTCACGGAAATGTCATCGTCATCTCCCGCGGTCACGGCAACGTCATCGTTGTCGTCCGCAATCGCGGCAAATCATGAACATTTCCCGCGGACGTGTAGATGTCATTGTCGTATCCTGCGGTCACGGAAACGTCATCGTCGTCTCCAGCGGGCACGAAAACGTCATCGTCGTCGTCCGCAATCGCGGCAAGACGCATTTTACAACTACAATCTTCTACCGGGGCTAAAATAAAAATCCCGGAATCGGTTCAAAAATCCTGGCTTTTTCCCGGTTTTTTCCAGGTCCCTTCAAATTCAAGGTTATTTCCCAGTTCTCCCGGTTGGTATACACCCTGTGATACCTCACTGTAGCTGGATGCGTACGGAGTGTAGGAACGCTCTCATATTAAGATTCCGGCGACAGCACCGACTCAAGTGGCATCAAGGCGAAAGTGTCTATTACTTTCTGAACGGACCTTGTATAAACTCCACACAATTCACAATGAATTTCTGCAGCTAAATCGTAAAAGTTTAAAAAAGCTAAAAAAAAGCTTAAAAAGCTGGCAAAGTTTAAGCGTACTGATCTACTGCTGCTGCCAATCTCAAGACGGCAATACACATAAACGGAGGTTACTTACTGGATAGCCCTTGTATTAGCTTACCCTCATTGGTCATCTGACGGTGACAGTGGTCGCTGAGCTTGGTGTTTGTTGAGAAGACATGACCACATGTAGGGCACGCCGCTACTCTCTCCCTTGTGTGTGTGCGCATGTGGTCCATCAGGCGAACCCTGGTCGGCATATTGCTTCTGGAGCAGCCTACAATATAGTGCAATTGTAAATTCGTATATAAGTCCAATGGGTTGCCGGAATTGAACCCCCCTGGAATTGTACCCCCCACTGATCATTGACGTCATTTTTATTCCGCCCCGTACACTTTGATTTTTATGGAATCTAATCTATTTAGGCCTAATGTGGGCAAGTGATCAGTGAACCGGATAATTATATTAGAAATTAAATAGAGCGGGAGGTGTACGGCTCGGAATTGTACCCCCTGGAACTATATCCCCTGCCAACATCAAATCATTTATGTATGGGGCAGACGGGGCATTTATGTACCCCCCTGCAATAGTACCCCCCCACAGATAGCCAAATGTGAACAGGGTGGAATTGTACCCCCCCCCCCCCTTGTACTAATACTTCAAACGTCTTTAAATAAACTTTTGGTATTAATCAAATGAAATAGTAGCGAATAACTTCTAAAGTAACATACGTTGGATTTTTAATCCTGTACAGAAAATAGTGATTGGACTAAGGAAATATAATTGCTAAGAGATTGACCAGACTTTTGGCTTCACCACTTAACTTCGCCTCGGACCATATGGACATTTTTTAATTTAATTTTTAATTTCTTAAACCATGAACAACCTAATAAAAAAATTAATGTTTCATTGTAAATCACAGCTTTTTGTTGCTAGTTGGTTCAAATGAGCTATTGTCAATGTTGTCATAAATTCAAAAAATATGAATATTGCTGCACCCTGTTGGTAAACCTTACAACTTTTTAATGCTATTGGATATCATAGAACCAACTTGTTTGGTCGAATCAGCTGACAAAATTATTTAATTCTCTTTAAATGTAAATATCCATAAGGTTAACATGGGAAACTCTAGAGCCACTGGGGCGGAGCCTGAAAGGAGTTTTGCGATAAAAATATGCCCATATGTTAATCAGGAATGTGAGCTATCATCACACCAAATTTCAGCCCAATCCGACCAGTATTTTTTGTGTTTACTTGTCACTAACATCCATACATACATCAAAACTTTCTCATTTATAATATTAACCGCTATATTAAGCGGTTAAATATTAAAAACTAATCTTAACTAATCTTAATCTTAGTTTATATGCTCCTATATTGGTTGTTGCTTATGTTGGGTTGCATAAACGATGGTTTATTTTGCATTCTTCCTCTCTTACGCGAGGTGTTCTCTTTTCTTTGTCCAGGTGGTGCGTTGGTGTAAGGAGCGTAGCGATGCGATGGTGAATTCGCATCCTTCCTCTCTTACGCGAGGAGTTTCTCTTTTTTTTTTCCAGGTGGGCTATTGCCCTTCACTCTCGTCTAGTGATTGATCGTATATTATGTCGATCAATTCATCCTCCCAGTTTTTGCTGTCTGAGTCTTGGTACAAGTACTTCACTCCAGTTTCTCTTTTCTTTTTCCAGGTGGAGTTGTAGGTTCTCCAGTCCGTCATTGTACTAGGTGTGCAGTTTTTCCTTTTTCCTTTTCCTTAGAGTCTTCGGGGGACCGAGTCGTTGGGTCCTGTGCTTGTGATATAAATTAGTCATCAGCTGTTTGATATTGTGAACATTTTTATTTGTTTATCTTTGGATGATTTTTATTGATTCTTGTAGTCATGGAGAAATCAATATTTACCAGAGTTGGATTGTTCTGATGTGTAAAAAAATGTTAGTTTGTTAAAGCATTAAATATCTTAATTATTTTTTTAATTTGCATGTTGATTTAATTACAAGCTATTTCGGCATAATGTCAGGTACTGGTGTTAAGTTCTCAGACTTGATTAAGCAGTATGATGGAAGTGGTGATTTTAGTGAGTGGTTAAAGAAACTAGAATTGGTATGTAAGCTCCAAAAGGTGAAAGACTTGCAGACAGTTCTCCCCCTATTTTTGGCTGGAGGAGCATTTTCTGTATATGACGGGCTAGCAGAAAATGTAAAGAGTAACTATGAGGCTCTCACCAATGCATTGCTGCAGGCCTTTTCTGCGAACTGTTTTCAGGCTTATGCAGAATTTACAGCTAGGCGTCTACTTCCCGGTGAGTCACTAGATGTATATGCTTCTGATTTGAAGAGATTGGCAAAATTGGTGGACCCTTTTGTATCTGATGAGTGGATTAAGAGCGCAGTTGTACATGGCTTGCCAGAAGATACTCAAACCCAGTTGAAAGCTGCGTGTTCTCTTCAAAGCATGGAGTTGTCGGATGTAATGACAAGAGCTAGGAATCTGTTGGGCAGTGAGTCAAACTTTGGGGCGGTTGCACAGGCTAATGCCAAAGTTTTCAAAGTTGGTAAACAGTGGTCTAAAAAATGCTTTGTTTGTGAGAGGGAAGGCCACGTAGCACGTTCGTGTCCCCATCTAAATCGTGAGTCAAAAGTAACCTGTTACCGGTGTGGGGAGGTAGGACATTATGCCTCAAAATGTTCACAAATTCCAAAAAACGAGTGAATGGGGCTGCCTTATGTTGCGCGGGTGGCCCAATTTCTTCAGCGCAACTCCCTACATTAACAATAAGTGTGTCGGGTTTTAAATGCTGTGCCTTGCTGGACTCAGGTTGTTCAAGGAGCATTGTGTCACCTAGTTTAGTGAAATATGGAGTAGAACTGAAGCCAGTAAGTCAAAGGATTATAATGATGAATGGAGAATCAGTTGAGTGTAACATGACATGTATGTTACAAGTTTTGATAAGAGGTGTTCCGCTCAAACTGAGTTGCTTGGTTGCCAGTGTATTGCCAAGGTATCAGATGCTTCTAGGGATGGATGCAGTGACTGCAATGGGAGGTGTCACTATTGATGGAGATGGCACTATTACGTTCAGGGACGTTGATATCGGAGCGATGGCTGAGGCCAAGAAGGAGTTGTGCGTGAAGGAAACCTCGGAGAATGGCAACGATGAGATCGCTATTAATGATTGTGACTTTAATGCGAAATTTGTTGATGGAAAATGGACCGTTGAATGGAATTGGAAAGATGGCGGTAAAACACCTAAGATAAATAACCAAGTACCTTCATACTCAATTTCAAAAGAGGCAAGGGAGGCGTTTGACGCTGAAGTGCATGATTGGATAAGAGACGGTTGGCTCCAGCCTTATGACGGGGAGTTTGATGGCTTAATTCCTTTAATGGCGGTCGTGCAACATAACAAGGACAAAGTGCGACCTGTAATGGATTACAGGGAATTAAATCAGTATGTTTCAAGCCATACAGCAGAAAGTGAGGTTTGTGGGGAAAAGCTAAGGATGTGGAGAAAGCTAGGAGAACATGTGAGCACTATCGACCTTCGTAAGGCATATCTCCAAATCCATATTGCTCCTCATTTATGGAAATTCCAAGTGGTCCGATTTAAGGATAAGAATTATTGTCTAACACGACTCGGGTTTGGTCTAAATGTCGCACCGAAAATAATGAGCAAAATTGTTAATAAAGTGCTGTCAATGGACCCAATAGTCCGAAGTGCTACGGACTCTTATGTTGACGACATAGTGGTGAATGAGAACATTGTTGGCGGTGATGTAGTAAAGAAGTTGTTGGAAAAATATGGGCTGTCAGCGAAACCAGTGGAGCCACTTGATGGAAGTAGGGTTTTGGGGCTTAACGTCTCAAAAAGAGATGGCAAGTTGATGTGGACCAGAGACAACAAGATAAAAGCTTTGGATAAAATTGAGACCAAGAGGGATGTGTACTCCTTGTGTGGGCAGTTAATCGGACATTTCCCGGTGGCTGGTTGGCTTCGACCAGCATGCAGTTTTCTTAAGAGGCAATTGACAGATTTGAAATGGGACGATGTGGTGGGCAACCGAATCAAGATAATGTTAGGAGATATAATGGAAAGCGTAAAAGAAAAGGATCCTGTGTTTGGAAAATGGGCAGTGTCATCTAGTGACAAAGGAACTGTGTGGTGTGATGCTAGCAGCTTGGCGATCGGTATTTGCATTGAAATTGATGGTGAAATAGTTGAGGACGCGTCTTGGCTAAGGAAAGAAGATGATTCGGCGCATATTAACTTAGCTGAGTTAGAGGCTTTGTTGAAAGGAGTGAACTTAGCTTTGAAATGGAATTTGAAGGAGTTATACTTGGTCACAGATTCGGCCACCGTTTATGCTTGGGTAACATCCATATTAACAGGAGACCGACGTATTAAAACACATGGGATGGGTGAAGCTCTTGTAAGAAGACGGTTGGGTTTGTTAAAAGACCTCATATCAGAATGTGGCCTTAAGGTGAGGATGGATCTGGTTAAATCGCAATTTAACAAAGCAGATCGCCTGACGAGAGTTCCTAAAAAGTGGTTGGCAAGAGAGGAGGAAAAGACCAGAATTGCAATGATGGGTGAAGAAGAGGAGGAAAAGACCAGTATTGCAATGATGGGTGAAGAAGAGGATGAGGATAAACAAAAGTTGGTCAAAAGAATCCATGGTCTGCATCACTTTGGTGTTAATCGAACTCTTTTCACAGTTAGGCGTTGTTACCCAGCCGTTGAGTTTAGTAAACAGGACGTTGACTGCGTAGTCAAATCATGCAAAGAATGTTTATCTGTTGATCCATCCCCCATCAAATGGAAGCCGGGGCACTTGGATTGCGACAAGAATTGGCACAGGCTTGCGATTGATGTGACTCATTATGGGTCATATAAATTTCTTACAATTATAGATTGTGGTCCAAGTCGGTTTTGCATTTGGCGACGGATCCCAAGTGAGACTAAAGAACAGGTAGTAAAAATCTTACTTGGACTGTTTTCAGAACGAGGTCCACCCCAAGAACTATTAATGGACAATAGTGCAACATTCAGATGTGAACAAATTGAACAACTGTGTGAGGAATGGGGGGTTATCCGTCGTTTTAGGTGTGTGAACTAGTGATGGGCGATACGGACGCGTATCGCGATACAGCGATGCGATACGATACGTATCGGAAAAAAATATCGTATCGCCGTATCGAATCGGGCGTCTGTATCGCGATACGCGAATCGTATCGTCAAAAATATCGAAAAACGATACGTATCGTATCGTTTTCCCCCTCCCCTACCTAACCTAGAAACGGCAAATCTATATTAGTTTTATTAGTACCTAGGAACCAAGCTTTGCTCGGGGAAAATCATTAGTTTACTCTGAAAACAGTATTAGTATTGCAGATACATTAATCCATTTCCACACTCCACACTGCTCGCCTTTACTACTTCCTTCACAACTCCCTACGTCTTGGACCTTTTTCCCTATCCTTCCTATAGCATTTTAGGATTGCAGATACATTAATGTAATTGCCACAGACAGTTCCTACACTCTGCACTGCTAGTGCTAGATAGCAAGCTAGTGGAAATGGACTGGACTGGGATGGGACTGGTACATTATCAAGTAAAAACCAAAAATACAGACGTCAAAAACTCCTATTTCAAACTACACATCCACAGAGTACAGATTTTGCAGTTTGCTCGGCCTGCGCAAAAAAGCTTAAAAATATCGTTTTGACATGAATCGTATCGCTCTATGTGCCGATATAAATACAAATATCGTTTTAGGCGATACGATACGTATCGTTTTTCAAATATCGTATCGAAATATCGTATCGTTCCTCGCGTATCGCGATATTCCGATACGATACGATACGTATCGCACATCACTAGTGTGAACCGTCCGTCCGGCAATGGAATCGTTGAACGAAACCATAGAACGATAAAGAGAATGGCAACAAGAACCAGAAGAAGTGTTCAAGAAATGGTATATTGGTATAATCTAACACCAAAAGAAGATTTGAATGAAGAGTCGACACCAAGCTCTAGATTGTTCTGCTACAGGTGGAGGTGTAAGGGCGAACCTGTAAATTGTGACGAGCAACTAAGAACTGAGTTTTCACCTGATGAACCTGTGTTTGTCAAGCCTAAAAATTCCTTATGTACTACGAGATGGAAGCCTGGTGTGGTCTCACGGCAGCTCTCACAAACCAGCGTAGAGGTTGATGGTATGCCACACCATATTGCTGATGTTCGTCGTGCTGGTGTTGACACCACGGGGGCGTGTGCTTGTGATATAAATTAGTCATCAGCTGTTTGATATTGTGAACATTTTTATTTGTTTATCTTTGGATGATTTTTATTGATTCTTGTAGTCATGGAGAAATCAATATTTACCAGAGTTGGATTGTTCTGATGTGTAAAAAAATGTTAGTTTGTTAAAGCATTAAATATCTTAATTATTTTTTTTAATTTGCATGTTGATTTAATTACAGGTCCCACATGATCAGGGTTGGTACTGATTTTGGAAAATGAAATTCCCTGACTTTTCCAGGTTTTCCAGACTGATATTATACTTTTTCCAGGTATACCGTAAGACGATATCGAATAGTCAGAATCAAGAATTATTAGAAAAAATTTAAGCCTAAATAGTTTACTCATAAAACCAATAAGAAAAGAATTAGCCCAGGCAAAATACGACAAATTACCCTTAAACCTGGGCAAAATTGCTTCACAAGCGATTGAAGTGGTATTCAACACAGAAAATAATGCTTTATAACATATCCAAAATCCTCCAAAATCTGATCATAGGAAATTACTAAAAAATAAAATTTAAAATGGCGGCAAAATTTCAAATTTTTGTGATATTTGTTTTAAGACTTTTGGCGGTATGGGATAACGGAAAGCACATATACATAAATAAAACATCAGATTGGATGTTGAAATATCAAATAAATACAAGAATAGACTTTTTTTAAACGACAAGGACATATTTGTATGTACATTTTAGTTTCCATCGTTACTAAAAAAGAACTAAATTTAATAAGTTTTCTTGGACAAACTATTTATTTGAACTATTATCCTTTTGTTTCAATGTTCTTACATTCATTGATCTGGCACTACCCTCAAGAAGCAGAAAAAGACATTTCGTTATGTTTACACCCACAGTTGCGCAATGGAAAAAAAATTTAACAATAATTATTCTAGGGTTGGCGGTATATCAGATACTGTTCGGTAGTACGAGTTTTCCACCAAGAAGGACATTATTTTCAGACGTTTGAACAAATATGTGAAAAAATAACTATTATAGGAAACAGTAAACATGAATACTATAGTATGAAACAGTAAACATATCAAAACAGGCAATGCAAAAAGACTATGAGACAAAAAGTCGTACCCCCATACATTTCTTATGGACGTTTCGTAATTTGAAAAATTTTTAAGATAACTTTTCTTATATCTCCAGTTGTAAAAAAGTTATATATCCTCTGTAATAAAAGGGTTTACATTTGAGCTATTGATCATTAAAATCGGATGATTTAGAAACGAGCTACAAACCCTATTACAATATTAAATTTAACTTTTTAGATATAAGTTTTTATTAAAAGATGTATGTCTCGGGTTGTTAATATGCCACCAAGTTCATTCTGGTCTCAAATTACTCAGTGAATCTTTGGCTTTAATTTTATTAACCATTTAATAAAATCTGATGAATTTTAACTGGGTCATGAATCTTTATTTTAACAGTAATTATTTGTTATTCAAAATTTGTCTTTAGTTTTAGACATATATCCCCAATTCAAAATAACTCCCAAAAATCTTTACAGTCTTAAATAAATAGTAACATTATTGACTTTTGTTTTAGCTATGGATTACTTATTGGGAGTTATTAGAATTGGGGATAAATGCCCTAAACTAAAGACAAATTTTGTAAAAGAAATAATTTACTGTTAAATAAAGATTCATGACTCATTTTAAATTTGTCAGATTTTATTAAGTGATACATAAAATTAAAGCCAAACATCCACTGAGTAATTTGAGACGAGAAAGAACTTGGTGATATATTAGCAACCCGAGATATACATCTTTTAATAAAAACTTATTTCTAAAAATTTAAATTTAATATTGTGTTAGGGTTTGCAGCTCGTCTATAACACGCCCGATTTTAATGATCAATAGCTCAAATGAAAACACTTTTATTACTGAATATTTTAAGGATAGAACAAACTGCAAGCGTTAGTAAAAACTGGAGATATAAGAACAATTATCTAAAAAAAAATTTCAAACTACGTAACGTCCATAAGAAATAGATGAGGGAGAATTTTTGTTTGAACATGATCTTCAAAACGAAAAAAAAATATTTAAAAACGGATTTTAGCATTGAAATCATCATGAAAATCTAATTTATAATGATGTGTCACAACACTACCATTACGTTTAAAAATTATATTTATATCCAATATGGCAGATCCAAGATGGCGGCCAAAATGCGTTCCCTATCAAAATAAAGGACTAACCACCCAATAAATATCGGTGGTAATCTCAAGTAAATATCTCAAAAATATGCATAAAAATGCATGTGATATATCGTCATTTGAGGGGGTTTCCTGTAGACCGACTTTTGGCAACTTTTAGTACGTGTCACTCTGCACACCCAACACTATACCAAGTAAAACCATACAATGTTTTCTTGCATTGTTTCAAGGCCATATCCCATATTTATCAACTATTGGTGTTTTAAAATAAATAGCTCTTAAGAAAAATAGCCGCCATTTTAAAATTTATTTTTAGACACTTTCCCATGGTCGGATTTTGGATGTGTTGTAAAGTAACATTTGTTGAGTCGAACGCCACTTCAATGGCTTATGAAGCAATTTTGCCCAGGTCAAATCATAATTTTACTAGACTAAATTAAACATCTGGAATCTGGAAAAGTAAGAGTACCAACTAACTTACCCTCACACTTTATGTTCTACATGGCCTTGACTTGACACTGGCAGATAGACGATACGGTGCTTCTGATACTGATATATATCGATATTTTGCTTACGATATCATCGGTTTATATCGAAAGAAACATGTGATATTGGAAAAATAACTACCATGCTTGTACCGGAGACAAAAAGTAGTACCAAACTAAACTATTAAATGTTTCAACTAACAGGATAGGCCTAAATATTTTTTTATAAACTCCTACAAGTGCAGTTTTTTTTAGTTTATTAAAGGTTGAATCAGTATTGGTATAAATTCAATGAGGAATTGTATTCAGTATCGTATTGAAATTGAAACGATGAATGTAGGCCTATCCTTCCGCGCATCACGGTACTAACTAGCTCGGTGCGTTCAATTAAAGCCAGTAATCAGAGGGTGATGATAGAATGTCTGTCGATGTTCGATGTTTTTTATATCGATGGTAGGTTCACGATGTTTTTGTTACATCGATGTTTTCGTCAAACTTTGATGTTTTTGACCAAGTATTGAGAGACATAGATGCAAAATGTAGCATATCTGTAAAAAATGTAGTCTTTCAAGAGAAATTCCAGATTTTTTCAAAAATTCCCTGACTTTTCCCTGACTTTTCCAGACCAACAAAATTCCCTGACTTTTCCAGGTTTTCCAGGTTTTCCCTGACCGTACCAACCCTGATGATGGAACCGGGGTGGTTGCTGGGTTGGGAGAGTTGTTTGACGCTGTGCTGCCGTATCGGGTTTTCTTGTTTTAAATTGGTTAATTGATGACTTGTGATTTTGGAGTTTTTTTTTTTTTGCTGCTTATCTAATGTTTTTTTTTGTAAACGTAGATTCCGGTATGTTGGGTCTTCCAATGGGCTAAGGGAGACGTCACACTGGGCCGTGGCTAATCCCTCGCCAGAGGAAGCTGTCGTGAAAAATTGGGGGAACCCTTGATTGGTTAAAAATAAACGGTCAAGCTGATGTTAGTAAAAAGAATAAATGTTTGTTATTTAGATAAATTGGTTAGTAGTTTATGATAATTATATGTAACTGTGCACTGGATAATTGTTTTTGTTTGTTATACAGAGCAGTTTTATATAGGAGTGTAAGCCAGGCCTTGCTGTCCCTGTTGACCGGGACACATGGAGACTCCTTGCTGCGGACCTGCTGTTGGAGTAGTGGCTCAACACTGTCCCACCGTGATGGATCTGGTTTGATTAGTGTATAAGTCAGTAAAATAACCCAAATTAGTACCTGTAATTGGCCCTGAACTGAGTTGAGGTTGTTAAATTATGCTCGCTTTAGCCTTGTTGTAAAAATATATGAAAAAAATGTAACTTGCGGGAAAAAAAAAATTATTTCAAAAATGTGCAAAATGATAAAGCAGTTAGGAAAATTTTATTTTGAAAGGAAGTATGTCAAGTATACTTCTGGTGTAGTTTTGGCTGACCATGGGTCAGTGGATTGGCTCATAGCCTGAAAAATTTTTGTGCATTGGAAGCGTGCCCCATTCGGATATGGGCATCGTTCAATGGTGAGTGGTCAGCGAGGTGGAGGTGTGGTCTGAGCCTTAGGTGTTTGACCACGTTTGGGATTGCCTTGCTTGCCGCGCTGTATTACATTAGCCACGGCAACATGCTAAATTCCCTGTGGACTAGGTCCAGGTGTCGTGTAAGTGTTGTGTTTTTCTTTGGGTGGGGGACCGATTATTAAGTCAAAGTCACAAAGTAAGCATGAGCTCCATTAAAGACTCTGCAAATTTGTACTGTTGAGTTAGGCCTGTTCATTTGGCAGCAATTAACTCGTGTGGGACCCTGAGAGTCCTGGTACGGATGGTGTTTTTTTTTTAATGTTGGCGAGAAATCCCTCTGCCGGTGGTCCCCCTGTAACCCGGGTGTAAGAGTGTTTTTGCTCGTACCTGCGTACGCTTGCCTAGCCTAACTTGCTAGCAGCTACCAGTTGTACTTGAGCGTGGAGGGGAGTGATAAGAGAGCGTCCCCTGAGCCTAATGTGTTTAGTGCTGTGAGTGTGAGAGTACTCTTGCTCGTACCTGCGTACGCCTGCCTAGCCTAACTTGTTGGCAGCTGCCAGTTGTACTTGAGCTGTAGGGGAGAGTGGTGAGAGCTTCCCCTGGAGAAAGTGACACGTGTCATGTTGATGTGAATTGTGAGATCTCAAGTCAGAACCATGGGTAGTTTGGTTACTGATAGTTGTAGAGTGTCTGCCTGATTTATCAGCAGCGTTCTCTGGTGAATTCGAGCAGGGAATTAGTGACGATTGTTGTCTGTCTTCTGTTAGGGTGGAGAGTACGAGTTGCTGACCTGCTCCATGACGGCCTGGAGGGTAGCGAGCTGCAACCATGGCCTACGCAGACAGGGTCACTACTCATGTGAGGGGGGCTGACAACAACGGAAACGTCTGGTGGAGACCAGGAGGTTCCAGTGGCAGGTTTCAACTATAAACCAGTCACGAGTCACTGTTGGAGTAAATAGCGCTATTGAGGATAGACTGAGGTGATCACCGAACCCTGAAGGTACCATGTTCCAAACGAGCTCGACTTCAAGTTACCGGGAAACACGGTGGGAAGACTTTTATACGGAAAGCAAGACACTAAAACGAAATAGTGCGCCTGCAAGAGCGTGAATTCGCAAAAGATTAGTGTGATGATTCGGAAAATTGGTTAACGCTAATGTGTTACTTATTAACAGGAGATCTCCTATGGACAACTTTACTTAGGTTGATCTAGGTAGTTGATAAGTGTTGTGACTGTCGATTTGTTCTTATGTTATTATGTTATCGGTTATGTGTGGTGGTTATTTTTGTTAGGTCATTGGGTGTTTCAATGACGAAGGACCTGGGCGATTGTAATGTTATCGCGGAATACTAGGCTCCTATATTGGTTGTTGTAAAGAGTGCTCAACTTTTAGTTTAAAAAAAAAAATAAAAAATCTTTTAGCTCTTGACCTGTGCGTCTGGTATTTAATTAAATGCCTGAAATTAATGGATATTTCCACCTGTGGAGCTGGAATGGAGGAGCTACGAGAAAGTTCAAACAGCGCTGTTTCCCACTAACTTCCCTATACCCTTTTCCTAGCCCACCCGAATAAATAGGCTGGATCGTAGACTCGTCCATACCAGTTAGTTTTGAAAGTTAAAATTGCAAATAACCAGTAATATGTTAAAGAATTTAACTGGCATAAGCCTGGATAGGCCTTGTTTAGAGAATAGCCGGCTCTCTAACCCTGGCTGGTGAGCACTCCTAGAAACATTAAGTTTTCTGGTCTAAGTAACTACAGCGGTAGTTGGGTTAAAATGTTGTGTCGTGGGTTGTTTGTGTAGTTGTGTTTACTCTTATGTTAGTGAGTTGGATAAAGGTTACTGTAAAAAGGGGGCAAGTAGACTGGTCATGCACAGGGGTGACTGAGTAATGGATCAACCCCAAGTGAAAGCTCGTGCGGCTTCTCCAGAGCGAGTGAGTAGCGCTCGAAATTTAAACCAATGCACTGAGCGCACACATTATGTTTGTGACTATGGATATAAATGATAGCGTTCGGTACGCCTTACCTATGAATGATATAGTAAAATTAAAATCATGAGTTAAAAGTTTGTTGACAGTCTGCTGGTCCGCGGTGTGTGATTAAATCGCTGTGAAAGTAGTTTGCGGAAAGTGCAATCGTAAGTTTTTTTTTGTTAATTAGTTTATATTTTGTTTTGTGAATTGGGGCATTAATCCAATTTGAGTCATTGATGCTGTGTGCTAAGGTTAAATGTTTGATAAGGATAGGTACATGTAAGGTGTATGTTAAGTGTTAGGGATACATGTGGTATCACCGTTGGGATTAATAGGCGTTAGGTTGATTAATGTCGGGTCGTAGATTTAACAAGGCATGATGAATTTTTCGTGGAATGTTTTCTTTGTTAAAGTTTAGTATGAGGGGTTAAGTTTTACTAAGTTATATTACCTTTTATGTTGTTGTATCTTGTAAATTTTAACTGTGAATTCTTTTTGTTCAATACGGTAATTGATCCAGGTGTCTTGTTTTGTATTTAGTGCAATAAGTGTTTTTTTTTGGGGTTACCGTTGTCCTGATTGATGGTCAAGTGGACCATGTAGTTAAGTTTTTTTTCTTTGTAGTAATTTACTTAAGTAATCTTTGTAAATTCGGAAGGACTATTAATCGTAATGTGTTGGAAAATTGTTTAGTACTTTTGTTATTGTATTCGAAGAAAAGAGTAAGAGACGTATTATCAAAATTCGAGGGGGGTTTAAATTTTTGGGAATAGATAAAATTTAAATCCGCCCAAGCCACATGACAGATACCTTCCAAAAACCTTTCCAAATCTTGACATAACTTGGAGACAGAGAAAGCTACGTCGACAGAATTTGTATAATGTACTTCAGTAGATTGAAGCTGCGGCAGAGGGCCCAGTTGGAAGGGCAGGCTGCATGCCGAGGACGGCATGAACTTGAGGTGGGGGGAGTGTGACGGCCTGGCATATTTGCCTCATTTTGTTGTAATTTGTTAACTTTGAGCTTAAGCTGATTGGCCTTACTCCCTAAACCTGGCCCGTTGGCTATCACCGAATATTTGCTAGGTTGATGTGTCAACCGTATTTAGCAATATTGAATTTTATTTAACTTCTCCAAGTGAACCTTAAAACTCATATTCCAATTCATTTCATTACTTTGTAACCCTACAATAATCCTAACCAGACGTCGTGGCTTGGCCGGATATGCCTTGGAATGTGCTGAATCTGCATGCACGTGTGCCGCGATAAACAATGTTACACTTCTAGACTCGGTTCCTCGCTTCAGTTAGTTTCATTAATGACAGTTGTGATCGTTTGGCTGCAGCACCAGACGGGCGAGTAAATTATGGGCTGAGCGCTCAGCGTGTGCTGATTGGCCGATGACGGTCATGTGACCACGCTGACGCTTCCGCTTGGGCGATGCTGAAGCCTCAGATTGCGCCGGAATGTAGCGAACGACGGTAAGGTCCGCGCGGGCGGTCTCCCCTTTCATTTTATCTTACTCTTTTCTTTTAAGTCCGTGTACGTTTTAAATTCAATATTGTGTAATTCGTAGTATTTGGTAGAGATTTGAGTCGATTTGTAACGTGTTATTTTAAACGATGTAATCATGTAAAGTTTATTAGTTCATTAATAAAGTGTTAGCTGATCCCTATTCGCTTGTTTTAATATTCGTTCTTCCTGCTCCCAACCGCTACAAAGACTAGAAGAGAGGCTGCTGTGACAGTAGGATAATGCAATAGTTGTCATGGTACCCAAATATTTTGAGAAAATTAAACCCTGCAATCAAATTTTTATATTATTAAAATCCATCAACTACAACTAAAGTTACATAGTATGTTATAGCCTATGTTGAAATAAGTCGACCGACTGGCTTTTTCAAAGCCAGATTCTGTATTTTTCTAAATAAAGCCTAAATGCCCCAAATTCTTGTCCTATTTCTGACAGGTTTTTTTTTCAATTATAAATTATAAAAATAACAAACAATTGAAAAAACAATTTTTTTGGTAAAAAGTATGATTTCACTGCCATATCCCCATAACACATTCTCTGCTGAAAACCTTTATACAGGCGCTCCTAAACTGCGGCGAGGCCCAGGCGGGGCCCCGGCACGCTAACTGAATCAGCGATCGCTATTGGCATTGAAATATCTCAGTAAGACGAATCACAAAAGAGCAGTTGTCATTGTTCTGCATTACCCCGAAAGTGGACGTAGTTCACTGAAACACCCATAGGTAGCAGCACTGCATGGATCAATAACCAGAGTCTTTGTAATATGACTCGAATAGAGAAAATACCCGAAAACAGGACAAAAGCATTTCCAGACGGAATTTTACGGGAATGTTTAGTACCAACCTACACCAAAATAAAGCTCACATTCTACGATACAGGCTGGCAACAATTACAACGTTCCCCGGCAATGGCTGAGCTCACATTGAAGCAAGGTTGTTTCATTGGTGAAGGACGTGATTTCCCACCCCGCACCAGTGGCGCCGGTACTGTGGGGCGAGAATTCCCGCCCCTCGCACTGAACGTGTTAAGGTTTCAACTGATCAATAGGGGTTGTGCAGAGGAGGTGTGAGAGCAAAATAATGTTCAATTGGTTCCTAGAAAGAGGCAGGTGAGGTACTCTTAAACTAACAGCTGATGATAACCCATATTTTATATAAAAACAAATTTGCATGGCAAATGCGCGTGGATCTAAAAAATCTTTTGAGGGAGAGGGAGTTTGTTCCAGTGTGTGTGTTTGAAGTTTGTTTTAAAAGAAACTATATGGCACAATATGTCTTTGTAGTAAAAATTATTTAGAACTTATCTAAGATGTACATATTTGAATATGTATCTCGGACTTGTACATGGATGGACGAGTCCTGAAATTTCAGGAAAATGATGTTCTAGATCTTCAGGTGTATTTAGTTTGGGATTTTTTGGGTACAGGAGTGGTTCAAACTGTCAGAGATTTTGCGGAGATCGCTATTGACGATGATGTCTCCACAATGGCAAGAAATGTTGAGGATGTTGTCACCATGGCGGTTGACACTGATAATGTCCCTGTGATCGTAGGAGATGTTTGAAAAATTGACCACGATCATGCTAGATGTTCGAACAATCTTGAGTTTTCTTTGTAGAATGGGAAGAAAAATCTTGTCCCTAAAATCCCGTACCATACCATCAAAAAATAAAAGTACAATCCGGTCTATCTCTAGGATAGTTGTAATATATAAATTCAAGTCAATAACAACCTACCTTTCCATTTACAGCTAAACTTTTCCCGTTTGGAATCAGAGGTCATGAAGCTCTCATTTACATGCATGTGGATGTGGTAGAGAAAAAGCTGCACATTGTTGAACTCTTTGCTACAATCCTTCCATTCACAAACCATTCCATCAATCTTATCTGGAATGAGGTTCCTTGTCTCAGTTCCATACAAGCATTTCTGCAAACACATCTCAGCTTATGAGTAAATCCAACATAAACCACTGGTAAAATCTTGAAGTATCATGCCTATGCAAGGTGTCAAAAAATATCCTGCAAGCCTCGATGTCAAGGCAAATTCACCTGATATAGAAATTCCATAATTCAACCAGTGATGACTGTAGCTTGTTTATGGGGCAAAAACTTTGCACAGTAGCATGGGTTTCACAATAAGTGAAATAATCTAGTGTAATAAAAATATAAAATACACAGCAAACAAACGTTTGTTACTTTCTCCCCTTATAGTATATATATAGCCCAGAGGTCTCCAACCTTTTTTATTTAAGGACCACAATGACAATTTTTGGAGGATAAGTGTCAATATTTCAGTGCAGTAAGGTACCCCCTTCCAAATAACCCACAAAGGGGTAGTTTTTTAAGTGAGAGCTGAGCGATGAAGTTTGAACATTTCTTGCTGCTATATAACCTTTTGACTAACTTATTCTCTTTATGTTTTTGTGGGAATGATGCTGTGACTAATCTAAATAATTGACCTACCTCACATAGTTTTTTATTTTTTATTTTTCTCCCCCTATACCATAGTATATGGAGAAAGTATTGTTTTCGTCAAAATTTTCGAGTTTGTGTTTTGAATGGATATATTCGTTTTGGGTCCCCCTGGACCCAAAAAAGTGGTTTTCGAAGTGATGTCTGTGTGTGTGTGTGTGTGTGTGTCTGTGCCTGTGTGGCTGGATGTGTACAGAGCTAGGGACTACACCTGTGGTCCGATTTCAATGAAATTTGGTATGTAGGTTCTACTCCATGGTATCTCCAAGCGTTTTTTTCATTTTTTTGAAATTTAGATTTTTAAAGGGGATTTTCCCATAAAAACCCGAAAAAATCGGATTTTCTCAAAAATGTCCCAAACGATTTTGATAAAAATTTATTTAGTATGTTGTGCTCCTTTAAATTCTGAACAAAATGGTACAAATCCCATTTCTGTAAAAATTACGGCTCAAAAGTTATTGTAAATTAAGTTATTTTCCCATAAAAACCCCATAAAATAACGGAAAAATAGGATTTTCCCAAAAATGGCCCGAACGATTTTGATAAAAATTTAGTATGTTATAGTCCTTTATATTCTTAACAAAATGCTACAAATCCCATTTCTATAAAAATTATGGTTCAAAAGTTTTTGTAAATTATGTTATTTTCCCATAAAAACCCCATAGAATAACGGAAAAATCGGATTTTCCCAAAAATGGCCCGAACGATGTTGATAAAAATTTAGTATGGCTTAGTCCTTCAAATTCTGAACAAACTTATGGGAGGTTGGGGCCTCTTTTAACCTTGCACTTGCCCGTCCACATAGACTAACCGCCCTTGCGTGGATCGTTTACAGCAAAGCAAGGAGTGAGCCGGTACAGTACAAAGGTGAAATGTACTGATAAAATGTTTTCGGCAGTGACCAGGATCCAAACCCACGACATCGCTGCCTTGGGCCCAAAGTCCGCGACGCGACTTTTTTTTTTGTTTTCATTAGTTAAGTTATACTTAAAAACATCCATTAAATACTAATATCTTGGTAAATAT
The DNA here is from genome assembly GCF_028750875.1 of Macrosteles quadrilineatus. NCBI lineage: Eukaryota > Metazoa > Arthropoda > Insecta > Hemiptera > Cicadellidae > Macrosteles > Macrosteles quadrilineatus. The sequence goes on from NW_026542608.1 coordinate 725,186, forward strand.
ACTGTAAAATTAATTGATACTGATTTTCTTATAAATTCAAATAATCATAAGCCTATTTATAACTAATAATATGACAAACACAAATTTTATAGGTACCAATATAGAGTTTGTGTCGTTAGTGAGTTGGTGGCTCAGTCGATAGCGTCGCGGCGCCCAAAGTCCGTTAGCAATAAATAATGGTTTAAATACCTTATACTGTCAAAGTGATCCTTTGTAGTCCAAATATAGGCTACTGCAGTTTCGTTCCCGAAGATGGGAACTTCATCAGGCTTTCAAGGACATCAAATTTCGTTCCCGAGGAAGTCGTTAAGGTTAAAATGAAAATCCATCGATGTCATACATTTAGCACACAAACGAAAACACGAACAATAAATAAACATTACATGTTTCCCGGAACCGGCGTTTTTGTAATGTTTATTTATTGTTCGTGTTTTCGTTTGTGGGTTTGTGTGCTAAATGTATGACATCGATGGATTTTCATTTTAACCTTAACGACTTCCTCTGGAATGAAATTCAATGGCCTTGACAGCCTGATGAAGTTCCCAATTTCAAGCCTAGACCTGCACTCCGTGCGTATCGTGTTTCCCGGTACCGGCGTTTTTGTAATGTTTATTTATTGATCGTGTTTTAGTTTGTGTGCTAAATGTATGACATCGATGGATTTTCATTTGAACCTTAACGACTTCCTCTGGAACGAAATTTGATGTCCTTGAAAGCCTGATGAAGTTCCCATCATCGGGAATGAGACTGCAGTAGCCTATACTGTATTTGGACTACAAAGGGTCACTTTGACAGTATAAGGTATTTAAACCATTATTTATTACAAAAGAAGTGACTTCCCTCGCTGCAATGATGTTACCTGAATAGATGTTGCAGCTATTTTAAAGCAGAAAACAGAGCACCACCTGGCCAAAATCTTTGTTTTTTTTCTTTTTCTAAGACTAATAGTGTTAAATGTGAATACGTTCTACATACGTCGTTAGATTAACTGTTATGTTCCCAACCGGAGACTTTGATTGGGGCACCTAATTTAAACACGCCTAAAACAGAACATAGGTATCGTAGAAATAATTTTACAATGCTATCGTATGTTTTTACAATGCAACACGTGTCGTACTGGTTGACATCAAGAGAGGGATTTAGCTTGCTGAATTAAGTCTGAAAAGCTCACTTTACAGTGTGTGGTTGACATCTACGTTCTCATAGAGGGCACCCGCTCTACATAAGCTCCTGCCGTACGTAAGAGATAACCAAAGCAGTATGAGAACGGATCTATAATTAAATATTGTACCGTAGATTACTTAAAAAAAATTTTTCAACATAATATTTTCACATTTCTATAATTAGTCATAGAAATTACTTTAGAGTGACTCTATGATTGAGGTTTTGCTGTTTATGTTTTTTGTTCCTCATTACTTTATTACAAGTTGCAGTTTTGCTCGATTTCGAGCAACAGGTTATCTAGTATAATATAAACCAAAAACAATAGTGGACCTAGTATTGAGCTTTGTGGCACACCCTCTGCGACTAATTTGAAATCAGATTTCAGATTTATTAACCATAGGTCCGCACACTTCTTCCGCGTTGATAAAAACGAGGTTATCCACTTTATAGCCATGCCTGACACACCATAAAAGTTTAGTTTTTGTATTAACAGGCTATGGTTTACACAGTCAAATGCTTTTGACAGATCTCAGTAGAGACCAGCTACTGCCTGTGATCTGTCAAGAGCACCTGTGACTTTGGTAATAAAGACAAAATAAATATTCAACATGGTATGATGAAATACCTATCACAATAATTAAAAGATCATTACCATATATTTTAAAACCATTAGCACATGTAATAAATTCTTCTCTGATTTCAGGAATTTTTCCATCCAAATTAAAATTAGCCATAGTTATTCCCATATTCAAAAAAGGAAACACCACAGATCCATCATGCTATCGCCCAATATCTCCTTTACCGGTTTTTTCAAAAAATTTTGAACAAGTTGTTTATATTCAGCTCTTTAATTACCTTGAAACAAATCAAGTGTTTGATAAGGAACAACATGTGTTTAGACCAGGAAAATCTACAATAACAGCTGGTATAGATTTTATAGAATCAATTATAAATTCAGTAGATAATGGTGATAAAGTAGTTGGAATATTTTTAGATCTTAGTAGAGCTTTTGACACCGTTTCACATTGTAAACTATTAAATATTTTAAATGAATTAGGAATAATAGGAAAAGAATTACGGTGGTTCACTTCATATTTAGAAAACAGAACAGTTTGTTGAAGTGGACTATGTAATAGAGAAAAGAAATACTAAATATATTGAAAACTTTAGATCTCAGCGGCAGACACTACGATATGGAGTACCCCAGGGATCAATCTTGGGGCCTCTTTTGTTCCTCTGTTACATTAAGGGGTTACCAGAGATGATCCCGGTTAGTAATAGATCTATGTGTCTGTATGCTGATGACTCTAATGTTTTGTTTTCTTATTTATTGAAAAATCCTCAAACAGGAGTCTCCTCTCTATAAAAAAGTTTTTGGATGAAAGAAATCTGCTTATCAGCACAACAAAATCAAATTTAATATCCTTTTCAACCAAACAATCAATAACAGCGTTTGAACCTAATATTTTTATAAAAGCAGACAAAATTGATCAGGTAAACCAAACAAAGTTTCTGGGACTGGTTATTGATGAAAATCTATCTTGGGATAATCACATAAACTATGTAGTAAATAAATTATCATCTGGCAATCATTCCTTGCGGCTGATGTCCAAGGTTTGCAACTTGGAAACTCTTAGGATAATCTATTATTCTCTAATTCATTACCACATATCCTATGGAATCGCCATTTACGGAGCAACAACTAAGGCAAATTTGGATAAAATACTTATAAAACAAGAAAAAGCTATTAGAGTGATCATGAAATTAAAAAGAACAGATTCAGTTAAAAATATCTTTCCTGAATTGGGCGTATTAACAGTTTACAGTTTGTATATTTATGAGACAATAATTTATGCAAAACAATTTCATTTATTATCCACTGCAAGTAAATATAACACACGCTTTCAAATTAACCTTCCTCTTCCTAGACATAATTTAGAATTCTATATCAAAAAACCTTCATATGCAGGCTTAAAATTTCTTAAAAAATTACCGATTTCACTTAAAAAAGAAAATAATACAAACAGATTCAAAAGCCTACTAAAAGACTTGTTGATAAGAAACCCATTTTATTCCATCAAAGAATTTTTAAATTGTAATCTCAAAACGACCATTTGAATTCCAGATACTACCTAGTTTTACTCTGACGTAACCTTCTAAGATTTTGTGATTTTTTAAAGTTAGAGCACTCATTTTTTTAGTTTTACTATATAAATCCTTTGTGAATGATTTTAATTATTTAGTTTATAATTTTTGGTTTATGTTAGTTTAATGACGCTATTCAAGACATATTGTCTAATCTTTGTGAATAAAGAATATTTGATTGATTGATTGATTGATTGAAAGCTAAAGATTGCATCTGTTGTACTCCGTCCCTTCCGGAATCCAAACTGACATGTATCCAGAATTTGGGATGTTAAAAGAAAGTATTGAGTATTGCAGTTACCAAACAAGACAAACAAAATCAATTTTTACCATTTGTGGCAGTGGCACTGATCTATATATAAAAAATTGGGTAAAAATTTACAGGTAAAGAAACTTGTGACTCGCGGTCACGGCGGGATCGTCGGTATGACTCCACGGTTACATCGTGATCGTCGGTATGACTCCGCGGTCACGGGGTGATCATCGGTAAAACTCCACGGTTACATCGCGATCGTCGGTATGACTCCGCGGTTACGTCGCTATCGTCGGTATAACTCCGCGGTTACTTCGCCAACGTCGGTATGACCCGGCGGTCATGGCGTGATCGTCAGTATGACTCTCGGTCACGGCATGATCGTCGGTATTACTCCGCAGTTACTTCGCCAACGTCCGTATGACTCGCGGTCACGGCGTAATCGTTGGTATGACTCCGCGGTAACAGCGTGTTCGTCGGTATCACTCGCAGTCACGGCGCGATCGTCGGTATGACTCACGGTTTGGGCGGGATCGTCAGTATGACTTCGCCTTCTGCGTTCGTGGAACTAGCATGAACATCTCTCGCGGTAGCGGCGTCATCGGCACTCGCTATTTCCCGTCCCGAAAATCGGGAATATTTTTTTCCCGAAAATTTCCCGAAATTTCGGGACTCGTCCATCCCTAGTTTTCAACCCAAATATTCTTATGCATTCAAATATTTGAAAACAGGTTAGGGTATTGAAAACGTTCCAAACAAAATGTCCTTCAAAATTTGAGCCTTCTTTTCTTTACTCATAGTAAGCTTAATTTTATACGTCAGAATGAAAAAAAAACTATAAAAATCACAGCAAATGTGGCAGCAACAGATCAACTTCCACCAAACTGTTGAGTGCCGCAACTAGGCCTACAATCGGCTACTAAAATGAATGACCGTGTTTGCGGCGACAATAGCGGTTTGATAAATAATATGTGATTGTTTTACTTATATGATGTCTATATTAATTAAAAGAAGACACTGCTTTTCTACAGCTATTTACTTTTAGTATCAAATGAAAAAAAAAATTAAAACCCTTTATTAAGCATCAGAAAATCTGTGATTGAGGTTAGAAATTAGTGTTGAGAGTTAACTTGTAAATTTGGTCACGTGACTAGTAGTTTTGGTTACGTGACTAGTAAAACAAAAGTAGTATATACTGGCGGTATAAAAACGTTTATGAAACACAAGTTAGTAGGACAGGTAAATAAATACGGTACTAGTATTTACTAGACTAGTATTTTTATGAAACAGGGGCCTGTAGTCCTATTTAGGGCCGGCGCGCACTATCCCGACCACGACCACGACCACGACTCCGACTGGTCGGATACGACCAGTTTTATAATAGGAATAAATGGAACAGCGCGCACTGGTCGACTGGTCGGACCCTGGTCGGGCCCTGGTCGCACGACCAAAATTTTCCAGTTTGGTCGGGCCCGACCCGCTGGTCGTTGCAGCCAAAAATAGCACACAATGTAATGGGACGACGCGCACTACCCCCGACTTGCCTCCGACCCGACCAGTACACCACTCAACCCCCAGTATTCCTAGACTAATCAAACGGTGAGAATTAGTTTTTTGCGCCGGTCTGTGAATTGACTCATTTGGTAAAATGTCGTAGGATTTTGACAATTTTGAAACCTGTCTTCATATTGACGTAGCTCTTCATAAAATGTTGCAAAATGCCCTTTCAGACCTAACAGTTAACATTGGATATACCCAGTATAGTGTCTTCTTCCGCTTAACAAACTTACAATACAAATGCACCATAACAACTACTTCTTCAACAATCATCTTGACACTGAAGTTTGTAAAACATTCGTTGCCTTGGTCGGGTCGTGGTCGGGTCGTGCTCTGGTCGCATGGTGAATGACAACCACTGGTCGGGCGTTTGGTCGTGGTCGTGGTCGTGGTCGGGATAGTGCGCGCCCGGCCTTAGATGAAATTTGGTACAAGGGTACTAATCCGGGGTAGCGGATTTTTATCCCCCTGGGCAAATGTGACGTCACAAACCAGGGGGTAAAATTCCGGTCACAAACTTTTGAGTTTCACGACATCAGCTTGATGCATTAAACGCGGAATTAAACATATATTTTCACGGTAGTGATTTTAATCAGAACACATCAAAAACCTAGAGTGTACGGCCCGGATTTTACCGCCTGGCCAGATAAATAAATTAGTGAGAATGATTAATTATCTTCATTCTGTTTTAATTTATAATAGTAAACATTTTATTATTAAGTAGCCTATATTAATTTATTTGTAACATTAACTAGTCGAACAGGTTTTTAATTTTAATTTTGAGATTCTAGTATTAGATTCGATCTTTGAAGCCAACAGTTGGTTAATATGACGTATAAACAATCAACTGAATGATAATTGTTTCGAACATTTCTTTACAAAATAAATAAATAAAGATAGGCTACTAAATAATGAAATGTTTACAATTAATTAAAAACAGAAATAAGAAAATCAATCATTAAATTTCTAAAATCGGCCAGGGAGTAAAATTCTGGGGGGTAAAAATTCAGGGGTAAAAATCTGGGGGTAAAATTTCGGGGGGTAAAAATCCGGGGGTAAAATTCCGGGGGTAAAAATCTGGGGGAAAAAATCCGGCCCGTACATCTTCAGTTGTCTAAACGCTAGTTATATGGACAGGGGGTAAAATTCTGGTTTTTATCGCTAATCTAATTAATCACGCTCTGGCTATTTTTATTACACTTCCAAATCCGCGGGGGTAAAATTCCGGCCGCGAACAAACTTTTGGCCACTCAGGCTACTACATCATAGTGACGTCAGCTTTGCCCAGGGGGTAAAATTCCAGGGGGATAAAATTCCGGCGACCCGCATGGTATATCCAGGGTTTTTTTAATAATTATTTTTTATGATGATTTTTCTATTAAACCCCATAAAATAATGGAAAAATAATATTCTCTCAAAAACAGCCGGAACAGTATTGATTAAAGTTTGGTATATAGTTTTTTTTTTTTTTTATTATTATTATTCTAGAATTAAAAAACGGTACAACCCCCATTGTTGTAAAAATTACAATTCAAAAGTTATTTTTACTTAGGCTATTTGATTTTCCCATAATCCACAAATAAAACCATTAAATAACAAAATATTTTATTAAAAAAAGCTTGACCAATTTTTATTAAGTTTAGTATTTTAAGGTTCTTACAGTTCTAAACAGAATGCTACAACCACATTTGCTGTAAAAATATGGTTTAAGAGTTATTGCTACTTTTATGATTTTACCCATAAAATACAATATTTTCTCCTACTGCTTGTCCATTATAAGGGTTGTTGGCAAGCTAATGGGAGAAAGTATGAATCAGATTGCTGATATTTTTATCATAATTTTAACTTCATAAATGTATGTTTAATAAGAGAAACATATGGTTCATGTTTTTTATTTTTAATTTGGCTGTCAGGTTGAATTAGCAATAATACTTTATGTTTTTCATGGACACTAGAAAGTAGGTAAGGTATTTTTTTTTCTGTAAAATGTATGACATATTTTAAGATTTACTAATGATGGCTAAGATATAACCGACAGCTTGTATATCTACTATAGATTGATCATACTTACAGGAAGTTTCCACTCTTGAGCGATTTTTTCTCCGATATTTTTCAGCTTGGTGTGGTAGGAGTGATATGTGACATGTCGTTGAATCTCTTTTGCTTCTCCAGTCATATAAGAACACTCAGCCCACAGACAAACATAAACCTCTGAAATATCAAATATATCTTTATGTTTTGCTTTATATTAGATACAAATTTACTGTTAATGGTTGAATACAAATTTGCACATTGAGCTTCAATGTTTTGTTTCCAATGTTTACTGTGCCAAACATTTTTACACCCAGCAAATACTCTCAGATTGAATTTTTTTTAGTTCATCCTATTATAAATTGTTATAGACCATTCCTGTGTAATTTAGCTGCTAAAAATAGTTCTTGCAACAAGTTCTGGTATCTCAGAAGCAAGCAAAACCAAATTTCATGGCATAATTGTTGACAGCAAGTTTACTTAGACAGAACATATAAGGAAGGTACACCAAAACACCACAACAGGAGGTACACTAGATCACCACAAAGCAAAGGTACACCAAATAACCACAACCAAAGGTACACCAAATAACCACACAGGAAGGTACACTAGATCACTACAATAGAAAATACAATAGATCATTTGATGTTTATATGATATTTATTTAGCTCCAGTAGAAAATAAATTTGATTTGATATCTTAAAAAAACATTCAGTTCTTACTTTGAATCATCTTTTTCAAAAACTTTAATAACCAAAAATAATTGGCTTACAGAAGAAATCAAAATTAAACCCTCTCAGACTCATATAAATAAGTAAGGAAATCAGAAACAACAAAATACCCCCGCCGCAGCAAACCTGCAGACTAAGCAAATTTCCATTTGCCTGATTGGATTTACACTAAAATGTCTCCTTAAAAATATCACATTTATTTCCTACTAGCTGTGTGCCAGTTCTACATACGGGAATCTCGTAGTAAGTTGAAACCTTCTTATATTCAGAACAGGAGTTGGTTTGCATATTTAGTGCGCATTTTTCTAGATATGCTGGCAGAACTATTACTGTATAGGAATACATATAAACCTTTGCAAATACAACATCAAGCCAAAACGAATGCTTCGAAATTCAATGTCACCCGATTGTGTTAGTCCATATTTTATATCTAATGATAAAAGGAATTGCTTTATAGATCTATGAGGCATAGCCCTGAGGCAGGCCTGTAATTGAAAGTTACTTTTCACACTGGTTAAAAGTAGTTAAAATAAAATACTACCTCAACCTCACTACTGCACACTTTATTCGGATTGAAATTTTCATTAACAAAGGTGCTCTTGTGTTTTCCACAAAACACTGAGAAATGAGGACATTAATGCGTTACCAACAGACATACACATACAAATACAGAATTGAATTAGAGGATTTGCTACGCTTAAACCAAAGCAAATTACAAACAAAATAATTTTATTTGAAGGTTTTGATAGTGTCATCAAATTTTAAGATAATTGTATTTAGGCCCAATCAAACTGTAAAATTGGTGTAGTCCATTGACAAATATATAAATAAGTAAATAAATACACAGTCCACAAAACATTGATACGTTAACAACATAAAGCTTTAAAAAATCATGATGGTTTGCTCAAAAAATCTTTCACTTGATGTGATATCAGTACCGAATTTATTAATCTCCCTAGGTTTTGTATTTTTTTAAGTTTTCAAAAATCAAAGCTATTTCCCATTAATAGCATTATTTGTAAGCAACTTTTAATGTTAACATATTAATGACAGTTTGAAGAAACCACCTTTATCCAAACAAAGGTTTCTTATTTAAAAGATTACGTAATCTCTAAACGATGATCGGCATATCTCGCTAACATTCGGAGGAAATGTGACAAAAAATTCACAAATCTAGGGTTTTGGAAGTTTAAGGTTTTACTTCCTAAGTAGGAAAGCTAAGTATTCTAGGGAAAAGTACCGATATCGTTGTAGAAATGAGGTTGTGTGTGCCGAAGCCTACATAGGGCCTACCAAGAGATGGGCTTGGGCCAAGATTTGCGATATGGCCCAGCGATTGCAGCACAAAGAGGTAAGTATAAACCAAAAGTGACACATTGGAAAAGCGAGTTTAGCTACATCTGTAAGTTAAACCTCTGTTACGATCACAGCGAAATCAGAAAGATCTTCCAAGATCGCAGCAACATCCACGATCACCCACTGCGGTTGTGATTTTTTACTTTGCACTTTACACAACTGTCCTTGAAGCGCCGTCAATGAGTGGAAACCTTTTTTTTCTAAGCTATTGATGACGATGAAGTTTCCCAGCACTATAAACACTGATTCACAGTCTTTTCCCCGGTTATCAAAACTCAAGAACAATCATTGAACTTGCAATTAATTAAACCGGGCTCAACGTTTTTAATCTCACTTGGTTTAGATGTGCTTATAAAACTTGATCGGAAATGGTTGCAGAATTTGTAAACAGTATTTAATGTAATAATATATCAGTGACAGCTAGCTAGAAGTGAGAACTAATCCAAACAGCTTATCATTATTTCATCAAATGTAATAGTAAACATTGGGAGACAATTTGACAAAAATCAAACAATATTGGGTTTTTGATGGTATGTTATTTTGTTTTCAAAGAAGAGAGGCCATGTTTTTATAGCCAAAGACACTCTCACCAATCCAGTAAATACAGAAAAACGATTTGAACCTTAATCGGTTCTCTAGTTTTTTAGGAGTAGGCTGCGTAAAATGACATTTTGGCGTCACAGACATAATGACAGAAAGACAGAGAGACAGAAATTGAGATAAGACTCGTTTCGGCTTTCTTAGTTCTTAGGCTATGAAACGTAAAAATAACCAAAAAATTCATAATTCTACGCAATGTACAGACAAAACTGTAATTTTATATAGATTTAAATAGAATTAGTTTAACAAGTACTTAGGTTTGCTGCAACAAGGAGGGTATAAGTGTTGTTTTTTTTTTTTTAGGCTAAAATGTTAATTAGTTAGTAAGAAATAAAAACATTTTCCAAATTTGATCGAGTAAACTACAACAGTTAACTTATTTTCCATAAGAATAACATGGAAAATTAAAATTTTTGGAATTTTTTCCGTAACCATTAGGCGCATAATAACGCTTCAATATACTAAATTATTTGTTTTTTTAAGCTCTACAAAATGGTTTGGAAAGAAATTGTGAAATTTTGTGTTTTTAGGGTCAAAAATGGGAAAACCAATTTTTACCCCATAAAAGTTCCCATAAGCCCCGGTTCCCATAGTCCGATCAGGCTGGTTCGCGAACTCGTTTGAATAAATGTAGGTTTACACGTTTGTACCAAAATTTCATCAAAATCAGATCATTTTTGCTCGAGTTATCGTGCTAACGGACACATATATTTATATATATGAATTTGAACGGATGGTGTTTTTGGCCTCTAGGAACCTCAAAACTAAAAAAAATCGGTCCCGGTCCAGGTCTTACCATGAGTACTACGGTAATAGCTTAATCCCTATATGGGAAATTCGCTAAAACATGAATACAACGATATTTTCAAAACGATGTAAAAGACTTTATAAGAAAATATTTAATCAAACCAATCTAACTATTAAAAAAAAAAAATTAAAATTCTTCTAATGACCAAAAAACTGTATGGGGCATTATTAACTCAGAAGTTGGAAATAAAAAACAAAAACATCTTAATAAAATAAAACTTTTAAGAGGCACGCATGTTATTGAGGATCCCATATTAATCTCAAATATTTTTAATTAATATTTTTTAAATGTGGTAGACAATCTAGACCCTTATATCAGCAAACGGGAAACAAATGTAACACATGAAATCCCATCCACAGTGGCGTAACAAATTTTTACGGGCCCCCTGCAACTTATTTTTTGGGCCCCCCTCTCATGAGTTATTTTTAGACCACCGATACAACATAATCAAACGCCCCCCCCCTCCCCCCAGAGTTATTTTTGGACCACCGATACAATGATCAAACAGATTAATCATAAAAAGAGTGATAAATAAACTATGAACAAAATATTAAATTATAGGTTATGTTCCATAAAAGGGTGTGTTAAGTATTTCAGTCGTGGTTTGATGAAAGTGTTACATCACAACATCACTACATCATTATATCAATATTATTGTTTGTAAATAGTTTTGAAATCAAATAAAAAAAACCTTATTTTCCATCCGTCTATCAGAATGTTTATATCAAGGAGGTTAAAAATTTTACGTTTAATTTATCACACATGTTATCCATTTTCATTATCCTGATAATTAGACTAATTCGTTAATTACAAGGCAAAAATGTGGTCGAAATCCTCTATTAACCCCCTTAGACCCCTTTAGTTGCCTGTTGCTGTATTAGCTATTAATTAACATCTCTGTCTAAGGAATATGTCGGCCTTAGTCCCTTTCAAAACTAAAAGGTTGGGCCACTCATCCTACACTCATCTCCATTAATTCTTGGCTTAAAATACCTACATTGGTATGGTCGCCATTTCAAAGTAAAGTATCAAAGTCAATCAATCAATTATTTAAGATGGAGACACCACTATGTGCGTATTTTAATCCAAATATGAGTGGATGATGAGAAAGTATTAATTTATTAGGTTAGTTTAACTCTTTGGTTATAATTAAATCATACACTAAAAGCTGGTTAATTTAATAGATTGACGTACTTTTATCACTGGCTAAAATAGCCTATTGCATTTTTTATTTTATCTTTGTACAGATTTCAAGCGTCTTATTATGTTGTGAGCGTTTATCTTACAACAAATGTCTTTAGTATTGGTTAATTGTGAGGTAAAATAAGATATGGGCTAACAAACACAGTCAGTAGAGTAGCAGTATATTGTATCTAACAAAATACAATCAATATTAGGACAAAACTAAAATGTAAAATAATACAATATTAAAAGCCCCAGCCAACGTTCATGACTCCAGGCTCCAAAGTAGTAAAATGTTTGCAGACGACATAAGCAGTGTACGAAATCACCGAGAAGTAAAATATTTCTCGCTGACGAAAGTAAATTGCATAATAATCAAAGACCCACGTTATAACACGTTAAATTTGTTACCCTAGTTCGTTATCACTGAAGAGACCTAACAAAATTAATCGATAACTGATCAGCTGATAACACCATATTATTAACCATCAATGTTTTTACTTATTCAATACAATTATTGAATGATTGAAAATACATTTAAATAAGAATGAACTCCAATTTTTCGGCCCCACTTGTCTCACGGGCCTCTCTGCTCACCGTTCCCTGCTCACCGGTTCGCGGCTCAGCTCCCGGGCCCCCCCGCATTGTGGGCCCTGCGGGCCCTTCTGTTACGCCACTGCCCATCCAGTTTTCAACAAGATCTCTTTCTGAAACCTAAGTTTAGTTTTAAGAGTGTTTGTGGAGGTCGAAAACGTTTTGAAATTGGTAAAGAAAGAATAAAAAATCTAGCAGGCATGATGATGTACTTATTAATTTATTTAAGAAAGTATGTCATAATATCCGTAAAGTTTTGGCTCACCTGATAAATTCTTCCTTCATTTCTGGTTTGTTTCCAGATCAATTAAAAAGGCAAAGATTATCCCTCTAGTGTTTTTGGCCTCTAGGGACATAAAAATAAAAAGTATATCGGTCCCGGGTCCAGGTCTTACCGTTTCACCTACGGTAGGCTACTTCCCTATAGGGAAATTCGCTAAAAAGAATGTAGAACATAGGCTATGTTGAAAATAAGTTTAATGACAATTGGCATAATAATAGGAATTAATAACAGACAGATATCAATTTTTTTATCCTGAATTTATGAACAACAAATCTATACAAACTGTATATAGTCAAATAAAAGCTTTAGATCAGCAGCAACAGTAAACGTAAGGCTCAAACAACGAGCCAATCAAAGACCTATACCTATACCTTACCTTACCTATACCTTATTAATTAAACATACAAGAGTTAAAATAATATTTAACATTTTAAAGTATTGGCAGATTGTGAATCCATACGTACTACTGAATGGCTACTACTAGTGGCACTTTAAGTTAAGATGGCTAAATTCACTTAGTGAAGGAAGTCAAAAGATAAACATAAACAATTGAAAGTGCATAATGTTTCACCTATGAACAATACATATTAATTAATGCAAAACAGTTTTTAACTTACCATCACCATTCCCCATAGTTTTCACTTCCACATCTGGTATATGATAGCTTACATGCACATGAAACTTTGAATCTTCACTAGTTTCAAAAGAGCAACCTTTCCATTCACAATTAAAGTTTAGTTCAAAAGGGCCGACTGATCTTTTTCTCTTTGCAGTTTGTAGTGTAGCAGCTGAAAAAGGCAATCCTTACAATGATTATGAAATTATATTAAAACAAAAATATAGATACAACAAAAACAAACATATATTTTAGGGGTATGCGGTACAGAAAATTTAAGGTTGGTATGGTACATTAATTAATCGATGTATCTTGGCCCTTGGTACAAAATCAATACCATACACGGTTACCGGTATTTTTGAAGTTTTTTTCTCGGAATTGTACTTAACCCATAATTTTTTACTTTTATTACATTGACATGGAGTTGGATAGTAGCCAACATTGATTTTTCAACGATTACAGCGCATCATTATTAAACCTTTTACTAAAAATAGTGAACAGAACTCGATTGTGTCAAGAAAAAACACTTTAGATGAAAGGATTCATCTACTACATTTCAAAGATGACTCATAGCCATCACCAAGCATTTTTAGGAACTAAATATGTTTATTTAAGAAGCAAAAATCTGACAAGCTAATTCAACACAACTGGTAATTATATTCCAACCAACACAATAACTGGGTCTGGTTAGTTAAACTTTTAAAAATGGATCATTTAGTGTAATATCTTTTGCAGTTTCAGTACAAGGCCAAAGACAGTCATCATAGTCAGCTAGATGGCCAATTACTTCCAGTTTCGAACCTTAAATACCTTAAAGTTTTCGAACCTTAAAAATCGACTAACTCTTCTCAGGATCGAACCGACAACCTTTTGATTGTTAGGCGAGCCCTATAACCACTCAGCTACCCAGCCAGTAACAACATTAGGTTGAACTAGTAGTACCTAGGTTTGCTGATTCAAGGAGGGTAGTAAAGTGTAAAGTGTGTGTTTTAGTAAAATATAAATCTAGCTAAGTGTAAAATAAATAAATTAGCCAAGTTTTATCAAAATATATTCACAAACAGGCAAAATAAGAACAACGTGGGAATTTTAAATAAATTTTTTTTTTATTCCCTGCCATAACCGAAAACTGTACAAACACTTCAATATACAAAATTATTTGTTTTCTTTTAAAGCTCTTTTAAACGTTAAGAGAGAAATTAGAAACTCTGTCAAAAATGAGAAAACGCTATTTTTAACCCAGAAAACCCCCTTCCCATAGTATGATCAATCTGGTTCGAGAACTCGTTTGAATAAACATGTGGGTTTACACATTTGTACCATTTTTTTCCAAAATCACATGATTTTTGCTCCATGATTTTTCCAGGCCTTACTATGAGACCTACTGTATAATAGTTTTCCCTATTATGGAAAATTCGCTAAAACCACTCTTTGACTATGGTAGTGAATTAAGTGATTAATTATTGAAGGCTGTACCAAACCGATGGCGGTAATTAGGCCAGAACCAAACCGTACAGAATGTTCAGTATACTGCAGACCACTAATATATTTAGTATGAAGCAGAAACATGCTGTAATGGGGAAATCATAATGGTAAGAGTTATTAATGTGTCAAATATTCACACAATACAAAATAAATTATATTTGCCTCGGATAAACCCACAGAGGAGGTTCGACCCTTATAATACAGTCTAACCTTGATATAACGAACCTCGATACAACGAATTCCTTGATGTAACGAATTTTTTTAAATCCCCTAGAACTCTCCATAAGACACAATGTATATTTTACCTCTACATAACGAACAAACCATAACAACGACCTTGATTTAATGAATTTTTCGTGATTTCGGATAAAATAAGACACCTCAATATAGCGAATTTATCATTGTCAGAACCTATACATTGCGAATTTAACCTCTGCATAACGAATTGTCTCCGTCTTTCCCTCGATATAACAAATCCCCCACCCCATTATTGTTTTTGAAAAATCTGTTTCTTTATCAAATGAAATGGAAAGGTGACGTCATCGCTTGCGCTAACATTTGTCTGCTCCGTTTTACGTGATTTTACACATCTCTGTCTGCTTTCGCTGCGCACGCTATGTTGCAACTGAGAACTGATTTCATTCACTGAGGACTGATGACGACGTAATGTTTAGTAAGCTGTGATTGGGCGATAAGTAACTATGGTGAATTGTACAATTTTTGGATGAAGAGAAACCTAAGAAAGAATATAAAAACAAAACCAAAGAGAAAGAATAGCAACATCGTTATTTTAACATTCCTTTTTCGAGTGTTTTTATTATCCTTAAGTAGGCTATGATTATACACTTTTATAATGTCTTATCTAATAATTTACTGTATTGTTTTCAATACGATTTGTTTCAACTAGCAACACCAATGCTATAGTTAATGATTATTATTGACATTCCTCTGTTGTGACAAATCAGTACTGTACTGTAAGTAGCCTACCGGCCTATCACGAGCAGTAGCTTACAAAACTTTCTACTACTGTTTTGTTTTGTTCTTTACATGGTTTATGACTATGCAATATAGTGTTTGGCTAGGTTTTAGGAGGGTTAGAACAAGCTGTGATTTTAAACTTACAGCTTTTTAATCTGTAACAAGGTCAATGCCATTGTCATGATTGCGAAATATTCAAGATCCCTCCCCTTTATTATGCCGGATAATTTAGGTTCTACTGTACAATGTAAACACTGTACTGTAAAGTAGTGTAGCTTATGCTACTTTAATTGTGTTTTAATGATGTCTAATCCCGACCTATATTGACCGACGCTGGTTCTGAACCTCGACTTAGCGAAATTTCTGCAAACATAACCTCTATATAACGAACCTCGTTTTAACGAAACCCTTGATATAACGAATATTCAGTTCGGTCCCTTCAGATTCGTTATACTGAGGTTGGACTGTAACACTAAACTTTGCCTGGTGGCAAGGAGATATCTCAGAAGGTGAATTAAAGACAAAACTCACTCAAGCTCCAATTCTAGTCTGCCCCGATTTCGATTTACCGTTTATCGTGCAAACAGACACCTCCGCTACCGGTCTTGGTAGTGTATTAGTGCAAGTTGCAAGTGCATCAAGGCGAGGAGAAAGTGATCGCGTATAACAGTCGTGCACTGTCAGACGTGGAGAGGCGATATAGTGCGTGTGAAAAAGAGTGTCTTGCCGTAGTTCACGCCATAAGGAAGTTTCGGCAATATATCGAGAGGCATCAGTTTACAGTTGTTACTGATTGTCAGGCATTAATATGGTTGAGCTCAATTAAAAGTAGATTGGCGAAGTGGAGTTTAGAACTTCTACAGTTTACTTTTGACATTCAATACCGCAATGGTCGTCACAACATGGTACCCGACGCGTTATCGCACGTTCAAGAAGTTAGCGCTGTCAACAGTACGTCTGATGCCATTTATGATAGTGTCCAGAACAATACCGCAGAATGTCCCGAGTACAAAATTGTTAGCGATGCCTTATTGCGTCACTGTCCCGACAAAAACAATCATCTAGTAGGTACGGATCCTTAGAAATTATGCGTCAAGTCCGAAGATCGACAGCGAGTGTTAACGGAGTGTCACTCATCGCCTACGGCCGGTCATCTCGGACGGGACAAGACTCTTGTATGCGTGACGTCAGAATATTATTGGCCAGGCGTATACAGCGATGTGTGTGATTTCGTGTTACAGTGTGATTCGTGTCAACGTCACAAGATTGACCAAAGGCGGACTCTAGGCACCATGGGAATCCGTACGGTGGGGTCACCGTGGGAAAATTTCAGCTCTGATCTAATGGGTCCCTTACCGAGGTCGACCAAAAGCAACTGTTATATATTATTGTTCCAAGATAAGTACACTAAGTGGATCGAATACGCGACCCTGCGTAGTGCGACGGCTCAAGCGGTCAGTGACGTGTTCAAGAGGCTAGTTATTTATCGCCACGGCGTGCCAAAAATATTAACTAGTGATAACGGCAGCCAATACAGCGGTAAATTGTTTTCGGAACTCTCAAAAGTGTATGGATTTGAACACGTGTTTACACCTGTATACACCCCTCAGGCTAACCCCATCAAACGTGCGAATCGGTCCATTAAAACTATGATTCCCCAGTATTGTGAGGAAAATCAGAGGAAATGGGACCATCATATTGGCGAAGTGGTTTTTGCGTGGAATACAGCGCAACATTCGTCAACCGGGTTTAGTCCCGCTTATTTAAATTTTGGCCGCGAATTGAAACAACCTGGTTCGCTTCGATTTGAGCAAGTCGACAGTAACGTGTCAAACCATATGACTCCCGACGAACACATCGATTTGCTCAGGCTGTAAATCTCGCAGATTAAGAAACCAGTTGGTGAAAACTCATCTAAGTCAGCTGAAACACAAAAGAGACATTACGATTTACGACGCCGGCCTGCAGAATTCAGTGATGGTGATCAAGTGTACCGTAGAAATTACGTCTTATCTAATGCAGATAAGGGTTTTGCCGCAACTCTCGCTCCCAAGTTTATCGGCCCATTTGTTATCAAACGTAAGCTATTGCCTCGGGTTTATGAATTGATGGACGAAAGGAAAAAGCCTCTTGGCACTTGGCACGTTGAAGACTTAAAATTAAGCAAGTAAAGTGTAACAATGACAGTGGTATAGCCAATCCTTCAAGGCACGAAATCACTCTAATTAGTATCCGTACGTCTTAAAATAAAAATATATATATATATATTTATATATATATTTTTTTATCTCACTACCGGGGTGGATGTGACAGTGAATTTCAAATTTCCCGCGAGATAAGTAAATCTCAGATCTGTCGTGGAGTACGTCAGGCGCCACCGTCATTTAGCTACCCTCCACCACGACCTTGAGAGGGGAAGGAGCTCTAGGAGGTGACCAAAGGACATTCAGTGCCGTACCGTCAAGCTATCGAGTTTAAATTTCCCAAGATTGTGTAAGTAGTTAGTGTCGTGTCGCTGATTCCCAAGTGGGGCATATTTCCAAAAGGGTAAGTTTACCTCCAAAAATAGAAAGTTGTTAACTTTTAAAGATCTCAGATTTCAATCTCAAATTTTCAAGGTTTGTCTCGATTTTAATTTCCCAGTATTGAGTTCATAAAATATCGAACGTTCTCACTCTCGGTTAGAGGCAAATGTCTCTCACCTCGAGATGCTAAATCCATTTCTAAATTTTACACCATATAATCGAGCGGAGGCATATGGTTCGATTATAAAAGGCCCTCTTAACTTCAAGTAATAAATAATTATTTTGGTTGAGTTTTTGTGAAGTGAGAAGTTAGTAGAATTTTATTTCGGAGTGTACCATTTTGTTGTTCTGTAGGTTAAGGGAGGATAAAGTTTAATTTTATTTTCAGAGAGTGTTATTGTATCATGTATTCTTCAATTTGAAGTTCCCTTTACAATTGCGATTCAATATTAGGCCTAGTAGGATTCTAATAACTCACGAAGTGTGTAATTTATTAAGTTGTATGTTGCGTTCCGTGTGGGGCAAATATCTCGCATGGCGACACATTTACAGAAAGTGTTATTTTATCGTTTATTCTTCAATTTAAAGTCCCTTTTCGAACTGTGATCTTATTATTGTATTTTAAAGTCCTACGAAAAGTGTAGATAAAGTGTTACGTTACGCATAATATTCCGTGTGGGGTATATATCTCGCATAGTGATATTACCGTACGTTTGAGCATAGCTGTCTGAGCAAAATTACCTTCATAGGCGTTTAGTCGTAGGTTGGAGCTAATTTTCCTCAATATTTTGGTTCGAAGTGCGGCGGTCTTTTGAATGTTTTTTTTAACGTGTTAATCCACGTGAGGCACTTGTCTCACGCACAGTACAGCGTTCAGTCGGTTCGTTCGGTTCAGTTTCAGTCAGTACGGTTGTTTGTAGTCCTTTCTTTTGGATTAGAGTGGAAAAACTTTTGGTAGCCTGGCCTTAATTTAATGCCTGAAACCATGGTGGAAGGAAAATACCATACTAGTCTAGTCTCTAGTCTACTTCTGAAGAGGATGAAAAATATAAAACAGGGGAATAATAATATTTATTGGTTATAATAACTATATTTTCTCCCTATTAATAATAAAAAATTAAATTTTTAACAGTACTTACTCATTACTAAATAATTATATTACATAGGCTATCATAAAAAAAAAAAACAAATCATTGTAGGCCTACGTAACTTATGTCATTATTTTTTTAAGGTCATAAGATTGAAAATTTCATTATGAAGGTTAATTACAAGTCTCAAGTCCCATATTTAGTTCTTTACATCTTAATTTGTGGGATTACTCAAAACTAATTTATCAGGGTTTGTATTCGTTACTTTTAGCATAGATAAATCATACACTCCTTTGTGTTGCTTAGTCTATGCTTTTAGAGACAGGCAAGAGTGTCAAAAGGGAATTTTTGGTTTGTTGAGGGTAATTTTGAGAAAAAGTGGGTAATTCTTTGCTCTGGATGGGGTAATTGGGCCATATTGGATTGGCAACACTGCTCACGCAATATAAAATATTATACCCACCCTCAAGATTATTTGACGTATCAAGTCTTACAGGGCACTTGTCTCTTGTGACGCAATTTGTAAATATCATTTTATAGAATATCAGAAGGGGCATCTGTCTCTTCACAAAAATCCAGTTTATCGTCTATCCTGTAAATGTATCGATTCATTATGTATCGGTTATCTTGAGATACCGAATTACATGTAATAAAGTGCTACGATTCGCCTATGAGGTGTGAAGTGTGTAGTGTAGGTTTGGTGCGAGAAAGGAGCACGTTTCGACAAACTGTAAACCGTTCTGATTGAGTATTGTTTAAAACGCATTTCAATGTATGTATTACCGGAGTTGTAATGTTCATATAATAAATATCGATTAATTACTAGATGTGGTGGTAATATTTTCACCTTCTGAGATATCTCCTTGCCATCAGGCAAATTGTAGTGTTATTATAAGGGTCGAACTTCCTCTGTGGGTTTATCCGAGGCAAATATAATTTATTTTGTATTGTGGGAATATTTGACACATTAATAACTCTTACCATTACGATTTCCCCATTACAATGCATCAAGCAGTTTACAGCAATAGTTATAAGACCATCTACTGGTTTCGCATCAAATGCATCAACAACATAGGCACAATCATAGGGCTTATGTTATGAGTAGAAAAATAATTATTTGTTATATATTTCAATAATAAACAAATGATTCCTTTTCTACTCATAACATGGATTTTGTTAAAATAATAAACTAATTTCTTTTATGGCTGTTATTATTTTTATTTGGTTAGGGGCCCAGAAAATATTAAAAGAATGGATTTAAGAGTGAATGTTGAAAAACTAAGCAATTCTCAATCATGGAGAAGGTGGAAACACCAGATGGAATTAGTTTAGAGGCATCATGGAATTAGTGATCTGATTACTGGTGAAGGACAAAGCCTGATGAAACAGAGGAGCAGAAGCTTATCACTTTTACCGAAACCCCAGTCTGACAGACCCATCAGAATTTTCACGAACGCATGTTGGCAACACTGTTTACTGGAAGGTATGAGGGTTTAGTAAGTGGGAGAACATTTCTCGCCGTTCCGGCCAAACCTCGCATGCGGGGTTGGTTCGGCAGATTGGCCACAACCTAAACCCCAACTCTCACTTGTTAGCTACGGAGAGCTACCTTCTGCCACTGGGTGTTGGTCCACCTACAGAACCAAGTGAGGGGGGCCCTAGACTAAGGTGTAATGCGATCCGTGCCAAGAGTCTTGTGGCACTGGGGGCCTAATATTCAGTGTCTTAACGGAGCCTTCTGGGAACCAGGGAGAGGAACCCAGTCGTATGCACCCTTTACCTCTCTAATTGGGTCACTGGGGAGGTAAACTTAGATACCCGGTGTTCGTGAGAACAATGTAGACGATCTAACCCAAATGGAGGAGGAAGGTCTACTGAAATCTGACGATGACGACAAGCTCGCAGAAACCGGAAAGGAACGAAAAACGACTTCCCAGGGGCGAGTTGCAAAGACGAAGGATAGCGGATGCTTAAGCAAAGGCGAAAAGGTGCTATCCAGAAGTGAGAGAAGGCTGGTGTGGGCTGCCAAGCACCCTAACTCTGCTCCCTGCAAAGCCAGTTCCTCCGGGAACCAGGATGCTGGGAAAAAAGCAGAGCAAGGGTGGTACCCCCAAAGTTGACTCTAATGAAGCCTCCAGGAAGAAAGGTGGAGACTGTGCTAACGCAGCCACAAAGGATTGGCTGGTCAAGCAAGTTCATTAGCTGAGTCCTTTCAGGGAAATCCCGCTACGGCTTGCCCCAGCCAGAGACCTTGTGAAAGCTGTGAAGGTATATTTATGTGCCCAGCCCTACAAGGTCTGCGTATGAGATCCCTTGGCCTATTGATGGGAGATCAAAGGGAAGAACAGGTTACCATAGTCAAAAGGCTCTCACGGTTCACCAAGGACCTGGGATTTGACGGAGAATGAGGACCTGTGAACGAGGGTGCACAATAAGCTGTTCTAGCTGCGATGCAATCCCATGGTGACTTGTAAGCCTGGCCCTCTGTTAAAAAAAAACAAACAAAAAAAACACTGTTTACTAGGGGTTTCCATTCCCCCAATACCTTCCCCCCCTTTTCCTCCCCTACCTGTTGATATATTGTTTGTTCATTTTGCATGGGTGCCGTGACCTTGACAGGTTGTCTATTCATAACATGCCCGTCTCAGAAGCTCAGCGTTAGTGTATTTTAAAGCGGGGTCTCACAGGCCCAGGGTTTCGGTTAGCGTCAGCCTGGGTAGGGTTTCGGTTTTGGTGTTAAGGATTTCAAGAAAGGTGACACCTTAGCTAAGTACTTATTGTAAATGCTCTAGACGATTCGCATGTAGAATTAACAGCTACTTGTGATAGTGCTCATGAAATGTGGTAGAAGCTGTTGAGTATATATGAACAATCATGAAGTCAGAGACTGGATAGAACAATGGAACAGTTCTTTACACCTAGTATAACTGATGGAGAAGATTTGGTCAAATATATCTCAAGAACTGCCAGAACTTGTGTTTATGTCAAGGATTATGAGTACAATACCTAAAGAATTCTTTGAGTTCAAAAGTGAGTGGGAAAGCATACCAGTTATAGATAGAATTGTTGATTTTAGCTAATAGAGAGAATTCATCTGATTTGAGTCCACGCTACTACCTAGGTCAATGAATTCTGATAATGGACAAGCCTTACAGGTTAGTAGATATAGCACGAGTTCATTCTCAGAAGGCTAAAGGCATTCTGTAAAGAAGAAAATAAAGTGTTTTATTTGAATGGGACCACACTATGCTAGTCAGTGTCCAAAGAAATCAGAAAAAGAAGACAGAAACAAGACTGAGCCTAGAAAAGGTAACAGTGGCCCATTCTTGTGTTCTGTAGCAAAGGAGCATAGGAAAGACAACTTTATTGCAGACTATGGAGCATCGCAGCATATGTGTTTCTGGAGGGACTTCTTTCACACATTCTGTTTACTTCACCAATTAACGTTAACTGTGAAGATTTTGAGGCAGTTGGAGAGGGAAGTATTCGAGTAAGTGTGAATAACTTGTTGTGAGAACCGATACATCATAACTTTAGAGAATGTATGGTGCGTTCCCAAGCTAGGAAGGAACCTGATGTCAGTCAGCACAACAGTGAAGAAAGGATTTATTTTCAAAGTAACTATGTGTCTTCATGAAGAATAACGTAGCACAGCTGTATGGACATTGTGTAAATGTACTCTATGAAGATGAAATGGATGTTCTGTTGGCGCATGCAGAAGCTGAAACAGCGTGTAGAAGTAAACTCTAAACTGTCCAAGAGTGGCATGAATCTCTGGCTCATCAAAATAAGACACAGGTGTCAAAAACTCTTAAACGCAGGGGAATACAATGTAGGGGAATGTCAATGTAAGAAGAAGAATTTTGATGGTTGGGTACTAACAGAGCTACAAACCATTCACGGACTGTAAAGCCAACAATGGCAGGAGAAATAGTAAGTGAATATCTCTGTGGTCCTATGGAAAACAACTTTCTCTAGGAGGAAGTCGCTACTGCCTGGTTTTCAAGGACTACTATACTAAATTCAGAAGAGTGTTTTTCACCAAATTAAGACGGTGGTTACAGACTGTATTGAGACACACTTGAATGAATGTCAAACTGCTGGACATGTGGTAAAAACGTTTTTGAGTGATGGTGGGACTGAGTTTAATAATTTTGCAGTGAAGAAATTGCTTGTTAAACGAGGCATCACTATGAGAACTGTTATGCCATATACACCAGAAGAAAATAGTTCTATTGAACGTGAAATGTGCACGTTAGTTGAATCAGCCAGAAGTATGTTGTATTCAAAAAGGTTGCCAAAGAGCTTATGGGCAGAGGCAATGAACACAGTGTGTCATGTGATCAATCGGACAGGACCAAAAAGTACAGAGGGAACACCATATGAACTTTGGTATAAAAAAGAACCAGCGCCAATTGAACATTTTCGACCGTTTGGTACAGAATGCTATGTGCATGTCCAAAAACAGGAACGGAAGAAATGGTCAGCAAAATCAGTTCCTGGAAAATTGGTTAGGTATTGCAATGAATGATATGGTTTTCGAGTCCACAAAGGTCACACAATAGTGGTCAGTAGAGATTTTTTCTTTAAACCTTATCAGAAAGGAGAGGTTGTTCGAGCAGAGGGCATCACAGAAGATTGGGCCAAGACTGTTCCTGATGAAGACAAAGAACTTGACAAAACCGTATCCATTCCCATCCAATGCGAAGCCAAGAGTCAACCAATCAATTATCAAGAGGAAAATTAAGAAGCTGAACCCGACGAAATTGAACATTGTGAACAACTAGAAGAGGACGATCGACCGGAAAGGCAAAGACAACCACCTAGTTATCTTCAAGTTCAACGCTACCATCTTGTAAACTTGGTGTTTCTGAAGAGATGCCATCTCATCATTCAAAGCTGCCTGCCAATGAAACTACTCTTGTCTACCAACCGCCTCATTATAGGTTAGTCCAGCTTCAGCTACAAGAACATAATCTTGAAGACTTACCTGTCTACTGAAGACTATGTGAACTGCGAAGAACATATCTTGAAGAACATAATATTCAAGATTATGTTCTTTTAGCTGAAGCTAGACTAACCTATAATGAGGCGGTTGGTAGACAAGAGTGGTTTCATTGGCAGGCAGCTATGAATGATGAGATGGCATCTCTTCAGAAACACCAAGTTTACAAGCTGGTAACATTACCCAAGAACAAGAAAGCAATTGGTGTAAGATGGGTTCTTACAGAGAAGAAAAATCCAGATTGATACAAAGCTAGGCTTGTTGCAAAGGGCTACGCTCAGAAAGAAGGAGTAGATTATTTTAGCACCTACAGTCCTGTAACAAGATTTGATACTCTAAGGACAGTATTAAACACAGGAATGCATGTTTTTGAAACAATTGTATGTAAAAACAGCATTTTTTCATTCAAACCTAGATGAAGAGGTTTATGTCGAGCAACCTGAAGGTTATAACGACAACTCCAGAAGAGTGTAGAAACTACAACATAGTTTATACGGCCTTAAGCAAAGTCCTAAGTGTTGGAATAAAATACTTTCCGAGTTCATGAAATCTCAACATTTCGAACCAAGTCCAGCAGATCCTTGTTTTTTCTCTCAAGAAAATGGCAAAAAGATGTTCGTCATCATATATGTGGATGATGGACTCAAATGTGGTACAAGTGGATGTATTTGTGCAGAACTTGAAACAAACTTCGAAATCAAAGTATCGAAACCTGAAACTTACCTTGGAATCAAGATTGTTCAAACCAGTGATGGAATAGATCTCAGCCAGAGGGCATACTTAGATCACTGAAGGAACTTTTGAACCTCTCAGGTTTGAGGGCAAATTGAAAAATTATTTGAAACCTGTGAATGTCTACTGTGTATTAATGTTCTTTGAAAAACATGTGTTGTTTATTATTCAATAATAACAAAGGATTCTCTTTCTACTTATAACATGGGCTTTGTTAAATCATTAAACTAATTTATTTCATCCAACTTTTATTGTTTTTATTTACTATGGCCTCGTTCACACGGGGCGAGTTTAAAAGCTACTTGCCAGCATGTAATAAGTCAGCGAGTCGGCGAGTGCGATTGTATTTGTTCACACGGAGCTTGTCCACTCGCCAACGTGTAGAAAGACGCCGGCAAGTGCGCTTGTAGTCGTTCACACGGTTCTATTTCCACTTGCTCAGTAGCTGGCTTGAACCAAATCCTCCGACATCTTTGAATAACATGCGCACAAGCACAATAACTCGCCCTGTGTGAACGGGCGAATATTTATATTCACGAAATCCCAATAGTGTATTTGCATTTGTTGTAAGTTATCAAAATTGCAACTAGTTGGTGTGGGAATTCACATTTGTTGGTTGTGGACTGTGTAACTACATGGTAGTGCTTCATCAATCAATATTAAATAAGGTTTTGTTCTTCTTAGTCTGTTCTGCACACTTGCAATGTGTGTATAGTGAGTTTGCAGATTAGTTTTGTTGTTATGGTAAACCATGTTATCATAAACCAAAGAAAAAACCTTATTCTTTTTCTTTAATACCCAAGTTACTAAAAAAATGTGGCTTTATGAAGTTTCAGTAATGCATTTGAAATTTTGTTTGGGCTTGGAAGCAAAGGCTTAATACAATTTATGGAGCATCCAATATTTGGGTTAAAGAATAATATGGAATTAAATTAGTATTTTAGTACCACATAACATTGTTTTATTGAAAATAAATTGTAAAAAGGTCCCATATATAATAATTCTAATCTTATATATAACACCGTGACAGGGTTTTTTTTATTACCCTACAGTGTGCAGTTATGTTACCCTACTGAATTTACCTTTATTCAAATGGTTTAGTATTGAATCATCATCATCACTCCATTCCATAGGACTCCTGTCATCATCATCTGCAAAAAAATAATTACTTAATTATTTTATAGCTTCCAATTTAACTTTTGATAAAACCAAATAAAGCTATTAACGGTTAAAATTGGAGTTAGAAACAATACTACTTTGTCACGAGTTAAATATACACTAGTTATTAATTTTAATGTAGGCCTTCATTTAAATATAACAGTAGACATGGTTTGGTTCAGATGTTTGGTTTGGGCAACCAACTAAATCTAAATTAAATGCTGCACTCATCCACGCTTCACACTGCTTTGCCATGTAAACAAAGAAATCACAACCAACAAATTGTTTATTTAGTGCGGTAAAGGACATGAATGGTTGCTTTATTTGTTTATTTTGCAGTATATCAAAGCTAGTTTCATGTGAGGTTTGTCTAAAATGCCAATATTTACCTTAGTGCAGCTTCATGTCACAAGAGTGTTACTATGTCTAAGATTTGGTATTAGTTTACTTTGACTTAGATTTTGCTTTACTTTTTATTAAAAAAATTAGGGAATTTCTAATTTATTTACTATTTAATAATTATTATATAACCATCAGTTAATGTTCATAAAGTTTGTTGATGAGGCTCAACGTACAATAACAAAAGTTTCTCTTTGGGTGTGGTTATTATGTTTTAGAAAAAGCTGTACCCTTTTGCTATCCAGAAGGATAATGCTAGGATAATTTTTTTTACATGATTATCATAGATAGTTATCTTTTTAATTCATCTGTTAATTACTATTGATAAATACCTTCATATTCCATTTTGTAGTTATTCAAATTGTTTTCTATTTCTTTACTATGACTCTCTTTGTAACCGTCCTTTTTCCTTCTGTCCAAACTTTTACCTGAAAATTATAGAAAGCTTATGGTATCTATGAGTATTGAATGCAATACATGAATACCTCAGTTAGATTGTAACTTGCTTACAAAACTAGAAGTCAAACAAAGATATAGGTACAATAGATTGACTGACGTAACAATTAACACAGCCCCTCTGTGATTTAGCTCAAAAACAAATAATGATGAAGATAAAAAAAAACTGATGGTTTAGAGCTATTAAGCCAAAAGAGAAGGGATCCATTTTAAAAATGTAAGAGATCTGCTAACAAAAAACTTTGGAACAATTAGGATTACAAAGATCATTGTAAAGATCTACGTAAAATAATTAAGGTTTCAAAGAAAAACTATTTACTTTTGTTAATATCATTGGACTATTGTAAACTGAATTATATCAATAGTCAAAGGTTGTATCTAAATCTCGAAATGTGACCAAAAAGTCTTTAAATGTAGAAAAAAAGAATCGGGCAAAAAAAATAAAGGCAGTGATGAGCTGGTGATTAAATCTTGGGTAGTAAAAACTCCTGCAATTGCTAAGGACGTAAATGATTTTTTTTTTTAGAGGTGGCAATATATACAATCTTCAGCCACTAAAGCCATCATTTTAGTTGGATGCAAAACTCCTGATAAATACAATTACTGATTACATTATTATTACATTTAATTTGTTTACAGACTTTATTTATTATACTGTGATCATAAAGGAGAAAGGAAGGATACAAAACTAACTCACCTAAATAAAGAGTCCCAGGAGGTAGGCCTCCTGGTATGTGTACTCTTTTAGAACACATAGCAAGTACACATAAAACTGATATTTCGCTTCTTCAACAGGCTTCTTCAGAGGTAGAAGGTAGAATGGCAGTTACAGTTCTGGCACTGTTTTAAATGTCTCTGACTCTTTTAAGGGTCCTCCTGGGACTCTTTATTTAGGTGAGTTAGTTGAGTATCCTTCATTTCTCCTCAATAATTATTCCAAAGCCAAATTGATTTTTTTCCCTTTAAAAAACTGTGATCATAAAGTCAAAGTTTCAATCTTACTGTTAAAATTGGTAAATAAAATAATTTCCAGGGTACTATAATATTTCTTATTTGACTTAATTATTTAAAAAGTAGCCCATAAAAGTGAACAGAACTTGCATCTGTATGGCTTTGAACGGATAGTGTTTTTGGCCTCTGGTGACATCAAAACAAAAAAGGTCCTGTACATCGGTCTAAGGTACAGGTTTAACCATGAGAAATACGACAGTAATAGGTTAATAAGTCAGATAAATAGGTGTTTTTTGTATGAGAACTTCGCTAAAATCTCAAAAATCCCAACCAAGAGTAACCAGAGTATTATTTCTAATTTAATTATGCATCATTTTGTTTACAATTAAATTTAGGAAAACAATAACAAAACAGATAAGCAGCATACTATTATCTAGCCTATTTATAAACTTCATGGGTTCTAACTTTAAAAAAAAAATATTTATAATTTTTTCCTTTATTTGTCTTACATTTTACCATTCAATAAGATATTTTGTGCTTTATTACAGACCAAAATGTTTTTACTTTCATTGTGAAAACGATGGTACAAAAACATCTGCGGTAAAAAGTAATTGAATGACAATAATATTACTGTAGTGAAAAAGGTAAAATCTGCAAAA
Source organism: Macrosteles quadrilineatus (assembly GCF_028750875.1). Taxonomy (NCBI): domain Eukaryota; kingdom Metazoa; phylum Arthropoda; class Insecta; order Hemiptera; family Cicadellidae; genus Macrosteles; species Macrosteles quadrilineatus. Next base: position 753,942 of record NW_026542608.1, read on the forward strand.
AGGTGCTTGTTGTTTTATTGCACTCGCAGCATTATAAGCCGGGCGTGTAGCGGGCCCAAGATCACTGGACAGCTGGCGCTCAAAGGGTTAAAAACTAAGCAAATACAGTAGAGTTCCGCAAACTCAGCGTAATGTGGGCTGGAAGGGTGCGGAGTTTGTGAAATTCTGGGTTATCGGGAACTAGGGTTAAAAATACGAACAATACAATTTTTAAGCTTAAGTATTAACTGCCTCTTTTATTTATATTTATACTAGCTGGCCCGACAGACGTCGTCCTGTCCTAATGTGGTTTTATGTCAAATGCTTGTTCATTTTCAAGATGAGCTCGTTCCCATGGCTCAATCACGTTCTGGTTGAAGTTCATTCGCTACGCTCACTCACCTTTAGGTTGGAGCTCATTCGCTGCGCTCACTTGCCTTCAGTTACATTTGACAACAAATATTCGTAAGAAACAAATGGAATAGAAACCTATTTGATAGCTCTCATTTGTTATGCATAGATTTGTTTTAAAAAATTAGGTTAGCATTACAACTGCTGTTTCCTTAATTTAATTTAATCAAGGAATGACAAACATGGCATGGTAAACAAAATAAAACATTCTTCCATAAGATTAACATGTAAACTGCAAAGGGCCATAGGACGCTTCCCTTAAGGGTTTTTGAAACGGAAACAGGCTATTGTGTTATTCTAGTACCTAAGGAATATCCCTGTAAATTTTCATGCCAATTGGTTCAGTAGTTTTCTAGTTATAAACGCTGTAAATAACACAACTTTCTTTTATATATTAAGATTACCAGTTAGTATTAAGTCATCAGATATAGTACAACAAATCCTTCGTACAAGCTGTGAATGATTTTACTTCAGCTGGCTTGTGTCCATGTTTTAACTCTAATTTTCTAATCACTAATTTTCTGAGCCAGGTGATGGCCGAGTTGTCCAGACTGCCGGGTTATCGAGTGCCGAGTTTGCGGGACTCTACACTGTAATTTACAGAATTGAGGTCTCAGGTTACCATCACATGAAAGGAGAGAGTATGAATCTCAGTTTTAACCACACCTTTAATAAGGGGGCATCGGACTTCTGTTTCTCATTAGAACTTTTAAAGTTACATTTTAAAACTTGTAAGAACTAACTAATGATTTTTTTTGTGATTTTAATACTACGGTATGTCAATTTAATTACACTTCTCTTTTTTACACTATTATAATTTAGGTTAATGCTAATAATCATCTTAAGCCTTGATTTTATTACGTTTAAACACTCACCAGACGCAGAAGATTTGGAGGAACTCTTTGAATCTTCCTCATTGCTCATATTGGTTTATTGCAGTTGTAATTAATTAAATATAAGGATGGCCTAAAAATATGAAAAGCTATATAAATTAAAACTCAAACAAATAATCACTATGGTAGGGCCTGTAAGTTTATATTTACATCATGTACATAAGTCTGCTGTTTTAGTTCGGTCAATAGCCAGTACAGTAGACCCTCTCTAATCCGGCACTGCACCACTCCGGCACTCCAGTAATACGGCGTATTTTGACAGGAGGTCTTCCGCGATCGCGGCAAAATTCTGATTATCTCCCGTGGCAAAATCAAGAACATCTCCCGTGGTCACGTAGACATTATCGTTGTCTTCCACGGTCGCGGCAAAGATTTTATCATCACGGTCATGGAAACGTCATCGTCGTCATGCCCGATCGCGGCAATAGTGGTTTCCGATCGCGCAATCTTCAGAGACGTGTTTTAATTGCATTTGAAGTGCTTTTATTGATAACATTCCAGTAATCCGGCAGTATCACGGTCCTATATCTGCCGGATTACTGAGAGTCTACTGTATTAAGAGTACTTAGCATATCATACACAGCAAAATGGCAAAATATGTACGTGTCAATTAAGCTGTTATTGACACTATTTGAGGGACTGAATAATTTGGAAAAAACATTTTCTTGAAGTTAAAAGATGTAGCTACAGCGTAGTAAGATAGAGAGGATATATTCAATATTCAATGGTATACTAAAGTGGTGTCAAGCACCAGTCGCTGGCATCTAGAGCAAATTCTATTCGTCGTCCCTTTCCTCCTCTTGCCATCTTGTACTACAACTGCTTTACAACATTAGTATGTATGGCCATCGCCATTCAGACTCTTTCTTGCTCGGTACAAGTACATTTCCGCTCCACCATACCAGAGCTAAAAGCGCATGGTTGTCCTATTTAAGCTTGTATCCTCTCTATCTTTCTTCTCTGTATGGCCTACATGATGTTTGATAACCTTAAATGTACCTATATTTTTGTGTCTCAACTGATTTGTTATAATATTGTAAAAAGGTTAAAATACTGTACCTGTGATTTGTTATGTTAAAAATTTGACATTTAAAAAAAATGTATAAAAACAGTTTGGAAAAGGTTTAAAATATATTTTAAGGTTAAAGATAGTTCCAGAAGCATTTCACTAAATTATAATAAATGAATATTAAATAAATAAAATGAAAAAATAAATCACAAATATTCTGGCAATAATGTTATAATGCAGAAAAAGCAAAATAAAATGCTAAATCATGTTTCAGTTTAAAAGCGTGAGGTTGGAGACATGGAGGTTGGATGAAACCTCAGCTAAGCTAACCATTTCACTAAACTTAGTTCTCCTTGCTGAAGTGAAGAGAAAGAATCAAACAAAGTGTAAGCGGCATAGAGGTTGTCGATCAGATCGCCCGGTGGCTAGCCATTGCAATCAGCCTCCTAGACTCCCTAAGTTACTCTTCAACTGAGCAGGGTCAGGTCCTTTCACTCCATGTTTATTTGTGGGTACTAATGATCTTGTGCTAGGGTATAATGGAGGGCCAGGATATAATGGGGGGTGGGGGAAGAAAGTGGTACTGCACTCGATGGCCGACCTTTTGTGTACGGCCAAAAGCAATTTTCCCAAAGCTAGAATCTTGTTGAATAGTGTCTTAATTCGAAATGACATAGGCCACAGAGCCCTTTCCCTCTTGTAACAATTTTGGGGTAGAATTTGTTAATGCATCACATGTTATTTCTAAGCGTCATCTGGCTAAGGATGGAAGGCACCTTAATCAACGTGGGAACCGTCTTCTCGGTGACTTCATGTTTCAGAACATATTTAGCCCGTATTGTAAGGTAACTTCTTGGCCTTCTTTGGAAGAGAAGCCCAGTGTATTGTCAGTTGAGCCGTCATGTTCTTCGATTGCCCAACCAATTTCGGAAAACTATGTGTTTCAGACCTCTCGAACTTCAGGATAGCACATGTTAACATCCGTTCTCTGAATACTGGATTTGAAGAGCTCTGTGCAGTTGTAGAGGATTTTGATTTTGATTTGTTGGGAGTCACAGAGACGTGGTTGTCTCATGTAACGTCTTCTGATGTATATACTATTCCTGGTTATGATATGGTTAGAAGTGACAGATCTTCTCACCTTGGTATGAGTGGAGGTGGTGTTGCCTTGTATATAAAAAAATCTGTAAATTTCCGCTCAATACAGCTCTGCAATGTTGATGATCGTCTTGAGTACTTATGTGGTGTTGTTTCTTTGAAAGAATCAAAGCTTTGTGTTTGTTTTGTATATAGGTCACCTTCTGTCCCATATACTGTTCTGAGTTCATTGTTGCATGGCCTGTTCATTGACCAGATGATGGAGGTAAATGCTGTGATTCTGCAGGGTGACTTAAACGTGAATCTCATGGAAAATCTAAAACCTGATTCCAAGTACTTGTCTTCTCTTCTTCAGTCCATGAATCTGAGTCAGCTTATAAAGGAGCCTACTCGTGTCACTCATCTGACATCCTCCCTCATAGACTTGATCATTGTTGACAGAGACCTTGTAGTAATGTTTTTATATAGTACATGATCAACTCTGACTTGTAAGTTTCTTGTTACTTCATGTATTACTCCATGCATTGGGCCGTTGGCTCTTTCTCAGAATAAACCAAGATGTCGAGCAACCAAGATGCGTCTTTTATTAATTAAAGCCCTACAAGTCCGACTAGCCCTAGTTCATGGCGCAGTCGGTGAAAAAGGTGAAGAAATATGAGTATTTAGTTGTATAAAACTGTTCAAGATGACTGGAGAAAAGTCGAATACATCTACAGAAGCAAAACCTATGGTTTTGCAAAGCGTCAATGTGCCGGTTCCACCGCCTGCTCAAATCCAATGGACAGGTAACATGAGTGAGAACTGGAAGTTTTTCAAACAGAAATTTGAAATTTTTCGTATAGCTTCTAAAGTAACTATTGAAAGTGATGACTATCAAGTAGCACTCCTTTTGAGTTTAGTCGGAGATAGGGCTCTGAAAATATATAATAATTTTGTGTTTGAAACCGGTGGTGACAAGTATAAACTTGACAAAGTAATGAAAAAATTTGATGACTATTTCATGCCGGAAAAGAATGTCACAAATGAGCGACATAAATTTTTTCTCAGAGAACAGAAACCTGACGAGAAAATAGACAGTTATGTTACCGAGCTTAGGGACTTAAGCTCAACTTGCAATTTTGGTGATCTCACAGATAGCTTGATTAGAGACCGTGTCATTTTAGGTATTAAAGATCTTGCCATTAAAGATCGCCTTTTAAGAACTAAAGATTTAGACCTATCTAAGGCCCTAGACATCTGTAGGACTGCAGAAATCACCAAGACGCAGCTAGAGGGTATTTGCAATACTAGTGGGGCGAGTGGGTCGTCTGCTGATTTGGACCGTATCCGTGTGGACAGAAGAGGTACGCCTCAACACCAAACTGCAAACTCTGCTAAGCGGAAACCTTTTCCACAGGTTCCTAAATCTAATAGGCCTACCTTCAGTAAGCCTAATTCTTTTCAACATGATAGGTTTGGAAAGCCTAAAAGTAAAAACGTATGTTTTCGTTGCGGTTACGCACACAAAGGGGATCATTGTCCAGCGAGGGGCAAAACTTGTCTGAAATGCAATAAATTAAACCATTTTGCAAGTCAGTGTCATTTAAGACAGTCCGTCTCATACCTCCGAAATTCCGATGATGCTGTTGCCGACAGTAATGACTTAGACGTAGCAGAGGACATTATATTATATATTATATATTATATTTGTTGTCAAGAGAGCCGAAGCCCCCTGACTGCTTACCCGGTACCTATCCTTCAGGACATACCCGGGCCCCATGATGTAGGCCGAAGCTTACGCATCAACCTTCATCACATCATGGGCGGATGACTTAAGGTCATCAGGCTCGCCGGCTGCCGAAGCAGACCCTTCGGAAAGAGGGTTGCCCCTCAATCCTAACCAGGGATTCCGGCTGCTTGTTTAAGCGTCACTCCACCTGGGTTCCACTAGGTCGGAACCTAGAGGTCCATAGTAGAGCGCCCCGACGCATTTAGTGCAAGCAACACTCGGGACCTATCTCATCCCTGACAGGCAGAACCCGCCATCAATAGCCAGGAGGAAGGGGACCATCAGCACGCTGACGGGGGGAACCCCAACCTCCCATTTACACCGCTGCCCGATCGAGGCCTGACCCATCGCTGGGAACCAGAGATATCCAGAGCGATAGATCCCCAGATACCCCTGGCGGGCTCGGACCCAGCACCCGATCTACTTCGTTTGCCCGTCAGACCCAACATCACTGCCAGGCCATCAGGGTTTCCCAAAAGGAGGCAGGTATAGAAGTGGGACCCACCCGGATGAACCTATCCACCAGAGGTGGCGACACCCTTGACTCAATTGAGGTTCCGGGAAGAACCCCCCACACTCAAGATAACCATACCGTCCGTGCTCAGAGACAGGGATAGGTTTGCATAAGTACCTACAAACCGTTGCCCTCACACTGCGGAAAGTTACGTTGCCCTTGAGTGTCCCCGTGAGCTGCGGGTACTTGCCCGTTTTCACCTCCAGGAAAGGTTACTTCCAAAGTCGAATTTGGACAGATTTTGTATAAGAATGGCGATGTTGACATTAAGTGTTCTTGTATGAAACCCTAAGGAAGGATGTGTTATTTAAAGCCTAAAGTGTGTAAGGATGTTAGGAATCATCTTCTAGATAGACAAAGTGTCCAAAAGCGTTATTTTGACAAAAAGTGATTGTAGCAGAGGACAGTCAGGAACTATTTTTAGGTAGTGTCGAGTCACAAACGAGTGAGTGCAAAGACTGGACGGTTCGCCTACTTATTGATGACTACTTGCCAGTGACGTTTAAAATTGATAGCGGCGCTCAGGCCAACATAATCAACAGTGATACGTTCAGTTTGCTAGAAATTGACAAAAATAATCTTGTTAAGACTGCGACAAGGTTACCCTCTTATTCAGGTCAAAACCTGGATGTACTTGGCAAGTGTACCTTGCAAGTGGCAATAAATGAAGATGCGCCTAAGCATAGGCTAGACTTTTATGTGGTTAGGACCAAGTCGCCTTGTATTCTTGGTTTAAGCTCAAGCGTTGCGCTCAATCTCATCAAGAAGATTAACGAATCCCGAAGTGACAACCTACTGGACAGTTTTAGTGACCTTTTTACAGGTGTTGGATGCATTAAAGGTAACCATAATATTTGTATAAAACCAGATGCTAATCCAGTTGTTCATTCACCTAGAAAAGTGCCTTTTGCACTTAAGCCTAAGTTGAAACTTAAATTGATGGAATTAGAAAAACTAGGCATTGTTAAAAAGGTATGTAGTTCTGAGGTATCCGAGTGGGTAAATTCTCTTGTTATTGTAAGTAAGAAAGATGGCGATATTAGGTTATGTATCGATCCCAAAGATTTGAATGAAGTAATTGTTAGACAACCTTTTCATATTCCAACCTTTGACGAGATTGTTAGTAAACTTACTGGCGCTACTGTTTTCAGTACGCTTGATACAAAGAATGGTTTTTACCACATAAAGCTTAGTGAGAAAAGTTCTAAAGTTTGTACATTTAATACTCCATTTGGGCGCTACCGCTTTTTAAGGCTTCCTTATGGCTTGATTTCAAGCAGTGAAATTTTCCAAGAGAAAATGTCTCATCTCTTGGAAGACCTAGAAGGTGTATCTGTATATATAGATGACATAATTTGTTGGGGTAAAGACCAAGCTGAGCATGATAAAAGGCTTGAAAAGTTGTTACTTAGGTTAAGATCTGAGAACATAAAGTTGAATAAATCAAAATGTAAAATTTCTATCAGTGAGCTCAAGTATTTAGGCCATAAGATTTCTGGTAAAGGCATAACACCTGATGTAAATAAAATAAAAGCAATTAGTGAAATGGAAGTCCCCAAAGACAAAAAATCTCTAGAGAGGTTTTTAGGCCTAGTAAATTACATTGGTAAGTTTGTAAAAAACTTGTCTCAGCATACTGCGCTTTTGCGAGAGTTATTGAAAAAGAATATTGAATTTTGTTGGTCAAAAGTTCATGATGAAGCTTTTAGTAATTTAAAGCAGCAACTAATTAAGCCTCCTGTTTTGCAATTTTTTGATTCAGAGAAACCAGTTGTTCTATCGGTTGATAGTAGTAAAGATGGTCTTGGTGCTGTACTTTTACAGAATTGTTTGCCTGTAGCTTATGCAAGTAAGTCGCTTAACGACACTCAAAAACATTATTCTCAAATTGAGAAAGAACTTCTTGCTGTTTTGTATGGTTGTGAGCGTTTTCATCAATATGTGTTTGGTTTGCAATCTTTTGTTGTAGAGTCAGATCACAAGCCTTTGATAAGCATTGTGAAAAAGAATTTTGAGCTGTGTCCACCTCGTTTTCAAAGGATGTTGTTAAGATTGCAGAGGTACAATTTTAAGTTAGTGTACAAAAGAGGTAAAGATCTTCACATTGCTGATACCTTATCAAGGGCCTGTTCAAATAGTTCTGATGACTTAAATTTAATTACCGATGACATTGAAGCTCAGGTATGTGCCATAGTTGATAATCTTAGTGTAAGTGATGAACAATTGTCCAAGCTAACTGAATTAACTGATACTGACGATGAGTTAAAATTGTTAAAACAATTCATTCTTAAAGGATGGCCTATGCACAAGAAACAAACTCCTGAAATTATAAGACATTATTGGTGTTTGAAAGATGAATTATCTCTCTGTAAGAATTTAATCTTAAGAGGTACAGCTATTGTCATTCCCAAATGTATGAGACAAGAAATGTTAGCTAGGCTACACTATACACACTGTGGTGTAAACAAAACTATTTTAAGGGCTAAAGGATTGATTTTTTGGCCAGGTATGTACACTCAAATTGAAAACATGGTTCTTTCCTGTGAAACTTGTATTTTGCATTCTAACAACAATCGTAAGGAACCTTTAAAACCACACTCTGTCCCTTTCCTCCCTTGGGAAAAAATTGGAATTGATTTTTTAGACATTAAGGGTCAGTCCTACATGATTGTCATAGATTATTATTCTAAGTACACTGAAGTGTTCTCCCTACCAAACATGAAATCACTCACAGTGATCAGTAAGTTAAAATCAACCTTTAGTAGACATGGGATTCCAAAAATTGTCTTTTCAGATGGCGGCACGCCATTCACAGCTAGCGTATTTCAGGACTTTTCTAAAACTTGGGGTTTTACTCACACAACTTCTTCTCCGTTGCATGCACAAGCAAATGGAATGGTAGAGCGAGCAGTTCAGACGTTAAAGAAAATGTTAATTAAAGCTGTTCATGATAAAAAGGATTTGTTTTTAACTATGCTAGAGTACAGAAATACTCCTATTTCAGATAAGATTCCCTCGCCTGGTGAAATTTTGTATAACCGTAAACTAAGAGGTATTTTACCCTGTACTCAAGATGTTTTAAAGCCTAAAGTGTGTAAGGATGTTAGGAATCATCTTCTAGATAGACAAAGTGTCCAAAAGCGTTATTTTGACAAAAAGGCTAGGCCTTTAAGTAGGTTAGCATTAGGTGAAACTGTTTTAATGAAATTGAAGGATGATAAGTGGATTAAGTGTACAGTTGTAGGCTATAAACCTGGAAGTAATCGTTCGTATGTTCTCAAATGTTCTGACAGATTGTATGTAAGAAATAGAATTCATATTAAGCCACTGTTTCTACAGGCTTCTTACAATCAAAATGTTAGGTTAACCTCTTCACATGTTGGACCTACTGTAGTGTTAAAAGATTCTGAAAATCTAGGTAGTTCAAACTCTGAGCCTATTCCAACCAAACGTTTCAGTCCTTCTAAACCGAATATTCCTGCGAATCCTCGTAGTCCTGTAAAGCCAGCTAGTCCTACTAAACTTCCGAGTCCCGTGAGACAGCCTAGTCCTATCAAACCTAACCCTAACCCTGCTAGCCGAAACCCTAATCCTGCTAGCCTAGAAGATGTTCATTGGAGAACAAGATCAGGTAGGATTGTCAATCCTCCCGAAAAACTTAATTTGTAAGGTTGAAGTTTTTATTTTTGTAGCTTAAGTTTTATATTTCCTGTTTAAATTCTATTCTGCCTAAGAAATCTAAAAGTAGGCTATTCAGTTATTAGTTTGAAGTCTTGAAAAGTGAAGTTCATTTCTAATCTATTTTCTCGATAATGTTTGTCTCTGTCTAAAGTGTTAATTGTAAGACATCAGTTTTATTAGGCCCTAAGTAATATTTTCATTTCTAATCTATTTTCTCGATAATGTTTGTCTCTGTCTAAAATGTTAATTGTAAGACATCTGTTTTATTAGGCCCTAAGTAATATTTTCATTTAATTTTATCTGACATGTTTTATTTGTATTGTCAAGTGAAGTTTCATTTCTTGTGTAAAATCAATATATTAATTTTGTTTTCAAAAGAAGGGAGATGTAGTAATGTTTTTATATAGTACATGATCAACTCTGACTTGTAAGTTTCTTGTTACTTCATGTATTACTCCATGCATTGGGCCGTTGGCTCTTTCTCAGAATAAACCAAGATGTCGAGCAACCAAGATGCGTCTTTTATTAATTAAAGCCCTACAAGTCCGACTAGCCCTAGTTCAGACCTGAAGCTGGAGGTGGGAATGGTTGATATGTCAACTATTCTTGACTATAGAGGGAAGAAAATAACTGATCACCGTTTGGTATTTTGTGACCTTCCTCATAAAATGGCCAAAAAGAAAAAGATTAAATTTGTGTCTTACAGAGATTTGAAAAATATCAACATAAATCAGTTTGTTGAACTCGCATCAGTAGTTGACTGGGACTACATTTTATCTCTCAATAGTGTAGATGACGTTGTACTGGCCTTAAATGAGAGGATACTTCTAATTTATGATTTATGCGCTCCGGTCGTGAGGAAGCGAGTTACGAAGAAAAAGGCTCCATGGAGAGACAAGAGTATTGCCGTTCTAACAAAAATAAAGAACAAATCAAGAAAGATTTTTATGAATCACAGGAACGGTGAATCAAGAGCGGAATATTGCAAAGCAAGAAATAGGCTCAATTTAGCTATAAGAAGGGCAAAAAAACGTTTTCTTGAAAGTCAAGTACAGGGTAAAGATCCTAAAAAGTTCTGGGCATCTCTGAAAGCCACTGGGGTGTTGGAGTCTGCCGATAATAAAGATTGTTCTTTTACACCTCAGGAACTTAATCGATATTTCTCTACAATGGGAACTAATAATGACAGTAATTGTTGTATTAGTGCGGACAAATTGAACTTTTCAATTGAGCTATAAGAAGGGCAAAAAAACGTTTTCTTGAAAGTCAAGTACAGGGTAAAGATCCTAAAAAGTTCTGGGCATCTCTGAAAGCCACTGGGGTGTTGGAGTCTGCCGATAATAAAGATTGTTCTTTTACACCTCAGGAACTTAATCGATATTTCTCTACAATGGGAACTAATAATGACAGTAATTGTTGTATTAGTGCGGACAAATTGAACTTTTATAACCAGAACAGTAGTAATGATGTGAAGAAGGGGTTCTCTTTCAAACCTGTGACTGAGGATATTATCAAGGCAGTCATGAACAACATCACCACCCGTGCCGTGGGAACGGATGGAATTTCTGTCGACATGATCAAGTCTTTGAGTCCGTACTGTGCCTCAGCTATTTGTCATTTAGTAAATCTGTCCTTGGTTACAGGATGTTTTCCTAATGTTTGGAAAAAAAGTATACTAATTCCTCTGGCAAAACAATCAAATCCTACTTCTGTTTCTCATTTCAGGCCCATTTCTATCCTCCCAGTGATGTCTAAGATATTAGAAAAGGTTGTTGTTGAGCAGTTGACATTTTTCTTGGAATCTGAGAATATTCTTCCTGAGACTCAGTCAGGCTTTCGTAAAGGTTTCAGTACGAGCTCTGCACTCTTGAATATCATGGATGAGCTGTTATCTGCTAAGGATAGGGGTTGGCAGAGTTTTGTCACAGGTTTGGATTATTCACAAGCCTTTGATTCGGTGGATTTTGATCTTTTGCTCTCTAAACTGCGGTTTTACCGATTTGATGTAACCTCTGTGGCCTGGGTTTCCTCTTACCTAAACAATAGGTCCCAACAGACTAAGGTTGATCTGAAAGCGTCAGACTTTTTGCCAAAGATTAGAGGTGTTCCGCAAGGTAGTTGTCTAGGGCCGATCCTTTTCTTGATTTACACTTCCGACCTTGGGAGTCAACTGAGGTATTGTGCTATTCATTCATATGCAGATGATACACATCTTATCGCTTCTTTTCCATCTTCGAATCTCCTTGACGCGATCAGGGATGTGAACTGTGATCTGAGTGTGGTTAAGCAATGGTCTGATGATCATGGGCTGCAACTAAATCCTGATAAGTGCTCAGTTTTGCATGTCAGTAATTCTTCTCTGCAAGGCAGACTGAATTCTAATAGGGGTAGTATGATGATTTCATTGGATAATATGCCTTTATCACTTTGTTCTTCGTTAAGAGTCCTTGGTGTCCATCTGGATGATACTCTTAAATTTTCTGAGCAGGTGAGCCGTATCTGTCGTGTTGCTGTTGGCAAGTTGAGACGGTTGCACAGGTTGAGGTTCATATTGCCTACTTCAGCAAAACTTCAAATAGTGCAAGCAGTGGTTTATCCATCTATTAGCTACTGCCTCTCTACCTTTTCTGGTTGCTTAACGAAAGAAAAAATCAAAATACTGACAAGGCTTCAGAATAATGCACTGAGGTTTGTTTATAATTTGAAGAAATTTGACCATATTAGTGAATTTAGATTGAAATCTCATACACTATCCATACAGCAAATCTCTGATCTCCAAACATCAATTTTGGTTCACAAGACGCTGCTGACAAACCAACCTCAGTATCTGAATACCAAGTTGGTACGAAGATCTGAGGTCTGTGGGCGCAGTACTCGTCAGGAAGGCTTGTTGCAGTTACCGCGGGTCAGAACTGAGTCGGGGAAAAAGGCCTTTTCCTACTTTGGACCCCTGGTTTACAATGCTCTACCATCAGGGGTAAAAGAAAAAGGATTAATGGTATTTAAGAAGAATGTTAAAGATATGCACCTTTAGTTTTATTTTTTAAGAATGTTTCTTTTTAATTTACTTGTATATGACAAAAGTTTGCATGTAAAACAGAACTTTGTATCTGATGTACGCTGGATAAATAAAGACGTTATTTATTTATTTTATTTATTTATTTATGTTTTTCTTTTTCTTCACAAGCATGGACCAACTGTTTTCATCTTTCTGTCTTTGCTCTCTTCTTCTCCCAACTTCCGTCCCCTTCTTTTTCTTCTTCTGTTACAGGACAACCCAAGGTGGACCATGCTGAGGGGTGGATGGCATCACGCCTCTTTTGTATGGTGTCTGAACGGTAGGCCTACCTGCAGGATACCAGGCGCCCTCCTGTAGTAAAAGGCCTTGGCATGCAGGGCTCTGTCAAGGTCGACTTCAGGTCCCTAGCTTGTCGTGGGAACGCATGCTAGTACCAAAAGTCATGGAAGGGGAAGTAAAATGCCCTGACCTTTAAAGAACTACCGGAAACCAAGAGAGAACCTGGTGGAAAGGACGATCCTTGTAGAGTGCTTAAGAGTAGACCTACTTATGGCTGACCGGAGCAGGAACCCGCTGGTACCTACGGGTCTTAAAACAGAACATGGAACCTGATGAAGCCAGCAAAAAAAGTGGATGAAAGGAAGGCATTAGCAGCGGAGAACAAACCGGCACCTAGAATAGAAAGGGAAAAAGGGGGACACGAGAGATTACCTCCCCCCCTCCTGAATAAGAACTGTTTGAGAATGTTAACTTGTTTTTTCTGGTTCTGGAAATCAATCCATGAAGATTGTAGGGTATGGATAAGTTATGTGACATCAATGCAAGAATAAGTTTCTGTGACTAAATTGCAACTTACCTTTCTTCTTCTTCATGTACCAACAACTGAGTTGAATAGTTTATTGCAGAAAGCCCATAGGCCTACACAAAATTTATTCGATTTTGCCTTATTTGTATATTAATGATGTACCGGTAGCCTAAGTTGCAAATTGAAATAAGTGCAGAAATCACAAAACAGTGAAAAAATGTTAGTTTAGGGGTTCATACTTAATTAAAGATTCTTGCTTCCTCCTGTGGTTTAGCTATAAAGTATTTTACATGTAGGCCTAAACCCCAAATAAACTTGGCCGGTAATTATTCCGTATAGGTGTCTCCAGACGAATTTTTAATTTTGATATCTTACTTTAAAGTTTTTTACCTCCTGAATCCAAATATACCATTATTTTTCACAGCTGATGAATATTTCTCAAGATATCGCCGTAATAATATACAACATTACAATAAACAAGGTAGGATGGATGACATTTACAAGTGGAATGAACTATGGGTTAAGTAAACCAACAGCTGATTGTTTTCAATCATAGTCAAGCAAATGGAAGTGACAACTTTAATTAGCCAACTCTGATTCTGCAATATGAAAATCACCTGATTAAGTTACACTTTTCACTTTCTAAGACCAATAAGTTAATAATGTATTATTGTTACCAGTTTTTTATTCTTATTAATGATATATTGATTTATATTTCGCCGTTTGGAAATTACATAATAAAATGGTGCTATTCTAACATAACCTAACCTAACCAAACCTCTAGAATGTGTAAGCAAACTCCTTTTGATGTCAGAAAAGGCATGTCAGGGTGATAGGTCGTGCTTTATGTGAATTGGTGACTGCATTAAGTGTTTTGAAGTTAGGTTAGATTAGGAAGGTAAAGTTTAGGTTATAATGTATCGAGTTGTTAGTTTATGTTGCCTGCAGACTGTTTTTGTAAAATTAAAATCCTGAGAAAAACACTTCAAATTACATTTTTTTTCAAAAATGCTTGCATTTTTGAAATAGTAATTTGAAGTGTTTTTTTAATAGTTTTTTTTCCTAATCTAACCTAACTTCAAAACACTTAATGCAGTCACCAATTCACATAAAGCATACAGCACGACCTACCACCCTGAAATGCCTAAATAAGAACTACATGTAATTAGTCCACCAGTCCATCTATATCTCCATAATGTGACAAAATTCCTATTATAGAGAACATTAAGTTATTTGACTACAGAATCACTTGAAATGTTATCCATCCTATCTTGTTTATTGTAATGTTAGGCTAAGTATGTTTTTATGGCGATATCTTGAGAAATATTCATCAGCGGTGAAAAATAATGGTAGGCCTAGGGCCTATAAGTTGTTTGGATTCAGGAGGTAAAAAACTATAAAGTAAGATATCAAAATTAAAAATTTGTTTGGAGGCACCTATACGGAATAAATACCACTTGGCCTAGTGTACACTTCCATCTTATCTGTTGGCACAAACATCGATCGATAGGCCTATATCGTATTCGATAGGCTTATATCGTTTAACTTAGTTAGGCTAGTTAGGTAGGGTTAACCTAACTAACCAAACAATATATCGAACTAAACAATTGAATAATCAATATTACTCATTCGGTTGTTTGTGCCAACAGATAACTTAGGCTTTAAGTGTACCTTTGGCTTATAGCCTAATAGACTAGAAGTGTGAACGTGAAGTAGGGAGAAAATCAAATCAAAAAAATAATTAGGAGAGCTTCAGCTTACAATGCTAAGTATATTAATTATTGTGGTTATAAAGCTATACAGTAAGAGAAATGTCTTAATAGGCCTAGGCTACTGGCAAACTAATCATAATGGTTTTTTTTTTTTGCAAGTTAATGAGGAAACCTTGGTATAGCAACACCCTGACCCTATTGTTTTACTCTTAAGTTTACCTTGTTATTTTTGTAAAAGGCTTTAACTAAACTGCACTGCACAAATAAACAAAAGAGGTTAGCTTCAATGCTCCACTCCTAAGCCTTGCTCCTAGGTAGGTAGTGTAGGTATAGAACAGCAAGACAGCAACAGAGAACAGAGATAGACAGAGAACACCTCCACGCACGATTTTATAGTAAACATTAAACAAACACAACACAACAGCAAGCAAAACAAAACAGTAGGAGTAGGCCTACCTAGTTTCTAGTTTCTTAGTTTGAAGTTATTTGGGTTTTTTTCTGTTGTGCATATGTTAGTTACGGACACACCAGAGGGCAGGCAGAGACCACTGATAGTAGTAGCATAGATAAATCGGTACTTTCCTGTTAAAGGGAACATTCATTATTATCGATGATTTCTGTTCGATATATCGATATTTTTGTTTTACTTCACGATTGGTATTCCTTCTGTTTTAATATCATCCTTCAAACGCATTTAAATTACAAATTAAGAACTAACCTTGTTTAGGCAAAAATAATAGCCTATATATTGGATTAGGATATGAAACTATTCTAAACTAACCTAACATAACTAACCAAACTTGCTGTATAGGCTAAGTTACCGTTTCAAAATTCCATTTCATAACGGAAAATGCATATGGGGAATAGGCTATCAAACGGAATTTTGAAATGTTACAGCAAGTTTGGTTGGTTAGGTTAGTTTAGAACAGTTTCTTTTCAATATAATATTTTTTTAAATTGTTTGTTGATACTGAACAATATTTATTTACTGTATCCTATATCGTACTTATCAGCTGTTATGTTTCAATTTGTTACTATCAATATATCGGATGGAAAACAAAAATATCGATATATCGAACAGAAATCATCGATAATAATGAATGTTCCCTTTAACAGGAAAGT
The DNA here is from genome assembly GCF_028750875.1 of Macrosteles quadrilineatus. Lineage (NCBI taxonomy): Eukaryota > Metazoa > Arthropoda > Insecta > Hemiptera > Cicadellidae > Macrosteles > Macrosteles quadrilineatus. Next base: position 769,953 of record NW_026542608.1, read on the forward strand.
ACCGATAAATCATACTCCCCATTGTAAATTTTGAAGCTTGTTTTTCATGTCCAGTTCATGTACGTCCACACTGATCGCTGGGGTAGACAACATTTGCTTATATTATTTTAGGGTTATTTTAATGATTTGTGCTTTACTATTTGGTTATATAACTAGGGGACCAGTTATTCTTTATGATTAAATCGTTTTATATGATTAAATGAGGTTTTAAATGACTGAAATAACAAGAAACAAATTGTAAACAAAACATAACCTCTACAGTTGGACGTACATAACAAACAATAAAATTGGCTTCAGCTGTTCCATAAATCTACTAAGGGAGTAGGCCTTGGAAGGAGAAAACATAGATGTGCTATTAATTCCCGTCATATTCTGACGTCACTTGGATTGCAAACAAGAGATCACCTGATTTTAACTGTCAAATTAGTATATGTATTTGTTTTGATGAGGTTGTTATTGTTTTTATAATGTGTGTTTGGCAAGTGGTTTGGCCACTGAGCTAAAATTATAACTGGAGGTAGCACTGCCATGGCAGAAGTCTGTCAAAAGCGAGTCGCTGATTTTGTTAGGTTGGTATAGCAGTAAGTTTTCTTACCATAGCAATAACATGGCTTCTTATAACTAGGTTGGTATAGCAGTGAGTATTTTTGTCATACTTGAATACTTTTAATACTTTAATAATTTTCTTTGAAATGGCGACCATACAAAGTAGGTATTTTAAGCCAAGTATAATAATAGTTATAGCAATAATATGGCTTCTTATGACACCAGACTCACGCAAACATGGCGGCTGGCGACACGCATCTTTGACATTCAGTGCTACCTCCAGTTAGAATTATAGCTCAGTGGGTTTGGCACTTAATTTTGAAATTTCTTCTTTGACTGTTGGGGTTCGACTGTCCCTGTGAATTACTTCGTTATTGACGAACCATGGTGCATGGAGAATGTTTCTTAGAACTTTAGATTGGAATCTTTGGATGATGTTCAGATTGGATTCACTGGATGTCCCCCACAGTTGGATACCGTACGTTCACACTGGTTTTAGAATGGTTTTATATAAAAGCAATTTATTTTCTGTTGTTAATTTAGAATTTTGATTTAATAGCCAAGAAAGATTTTTAAATTTAACAAAATTCTCTTGTTCCAGATGTGGCTTTTCCAAGTGAGTCTTCTATCAAGGGTCCAGCCCAAGTATTTAACCTCATTGCACTGTGGGATTTGAAAGTTGTTTAGGGTAACTGGAGGACACGTGTCTAATCTTGTTGTTAAAGGTTGTATGGACCGATTTACTCTCATTTACTTTGATCCCCCATTTTTTAGCCAATCGGAGATATCATCGAGTCCAGTCTGCAAAATTTGTGAAGCTATAACAGGGGCTCCGTGTTTAGCCCGGACGTGTTTGACGCGGACACCCTCAAAATGGTGGTGCGCGCGGACGGACGCTTTAGAAATCCCCGCGCCAAGGCCGGTTGGGTAATTCTTCACCTTTCGCCCCCATTATCGAGTAAGGACGCTCGGTGGCTTTTCCCTCACAACAGAAAGATTTATAATTATCGTAACCAGAACTGGCCCGTAGCTACCAGTGGGAGAAAAAACTTTTATTTATTATTAATTCCATTCGGATTTGAAAAATGAAACATTATTATTATAAGACCTGTATAATTGCAAGCACGTTGCAATGTGCAACGGAATCTATACTATTATAAATTATAAATATTGGTTCTAGTAATCACTTTAAATTTAACAATAAAATTTAAAAAAATTGAAAGTAAAGCCTTTAAATTTTAGTATTACATCAAATATTGCACATGCTTATGAACAATGAACCATGTCTCATGTCTCATGAAGCATGTCCCATAACAATTTACTTGATAATGATTACTAGGTGTATATTTTACAATCAAAATTTAAACTTCACTTTTAGTCCTGAACCACGGATGGGAACAAGACTGTTTCATGATTCTCAGCCTGTATTTTATATACTGCTTTACTGCGGTTCCGGATTCTTTTAATTATGACACATCTATATACTGTATATTAACTAGGTGGCGTTTGCAGAGGCATTTACAAAATTGAGCGGATTCATCAGGGTTCCATATAGTATATTATTATTGACCTTCACCATTGAGCTTCATAATTATTTTTACCAACAATTTTAAGTGAAGGAAGAGAACGTTTGTGTAAAGATAGGTATTGGTGTAATTAGATACACGTTGTTCGTAATGAAGGGGAGTAAAAAACACAGATAGAGATGTAATTTTAGACATTTTCGGAGACCTGAATTTACATATTAATTAAAAACCCTCAGGATTGGTCATGAACTTATTTTAAAACAGAGCGGTACAGTTCTATCTAGCTATAACCTAGAAATAAATCCTTAACAGTTTCGGATTCCACCATTTTGGCTACTAATTACAGCATAAGAGGACATGATGGTGAGTATATCAGCGAAACCACGAAATATATACGAAAAATATCGTTAAAAAAGTTATATTGACATTCACATTTGCATTGATTCAAGCGTCTAAACCATAACCCATGTGTTCCACGTTAATAATTGTATAAGCACGGAACTGGGCTATAATGCCGTTATTTTAAATACAAAATTAATGTAGGTTAAGATAAGGTTTCCGTCATAAATATGACATATTTAAGTAAATAAAATATACATGTTGATCTTTAGCTTATGTTTTTTATTTTCATACCTACTAATAATTATTGTTGCGGCACGTGATGCGCCAATGTTTTGGTAATAATACAAACTAACACTTTCAACTAAACTATGATTTTATTGATGTAGATATGATATAAGCAAATTATATCAGTGGACTGTATAGTGAAACTGTAATAAATTAATTTCTATAACGAAACTACTAAATGTGGATTAAGAGTCATAATTTAAGACTAATGAAATACGTGAGATGCTGAAAGAAAACAATGTTACTCGGCTGACACGACAATCAGTAGGCTACTGATCACATAGACCACAGACCACATAGGACTACTACCCCACGGTCCTAGATAGAAAAGGAGTTTTTGTGACCGTATTTGTTCTTTACGCAGAAGGACGGTCTCAACTGCTTTGTTAAGAAGCCGACTAATTGCCCTAGCAGAACGAATGAGTGGTTTATGCGATCGTAAACAACTCTAGATGTTTGACAATATTTGAAATTTAGAAACGTAACTATCTCCTAACAGCATAAATATAAATATACCCAACAGATTAATTAAATACACTCTCCCCAACAATGATTGTTTCAAGCAAAAAATACTCATAAATAAAAATGTTTGAACGAACAGTATACAAGTATTTGACAAAAATCGTTTACACCATCTTTAATTTTGGACTTCAGAGACTCCGATTTCTTTACACCGTTTCACTAGTAAATGCACACAACTTTCTTAGGGTTGTCTTACGGATTTACTCGACTATATTCAAATCTTTGAATTATGTTTCAATTGTTTACTTATTAGTTCAGTATATTTTGAATACACAGAAATTTATGTTGATGACTAATGCTGTGAATACAATTCAGTGACATAAGAACCAAAAATCTATGTAAATATTACCCCCGCCACAACAAACCTGCAGACTTTGCAGAATTTCCATTTACCGGGTTCGATTTTTACTAAAATATTAATAAAAAATTGTAAGCTCTACAAAATGGCTTGGAGGGAAATTATAAAACTTTGTGTTTTTAAGGTCAAACATAGGAAAAATCAATTTTCACCCCGTAAAACACCCTATCAAAACGAAAAAGTAAATCGGTCCTGGATCTAGTCTTACCATGAGACTTACTGTAATTGCTATATGGAATATATGGGAAATTCGCTAAAATTAGAGTTTTGTCTGTACATGGCTTAGAATGATAAATGTTTCGGATAGTTTCATCGTATGGAACGAGTCATACGATAGGAAAGCAGAAACGCGTGCTTACTCAATTTCTGCCTGTCTGTCTGTGACGCACAATATCTTATTTTATGCTCTCTTCGACGGGAAAACGAACAAACTGATCACGATAAAACTATTTTGATGTATTCTCTACAAGCTTGAGAAGGATTTTAATTACTTGAAACGTGCCTATGTCCATTGGAAATAAAAAACACGAACACTCAAAACCCCAGTTTTGCGCGTAAGGCTCATTTTGTTCTAGGTGAAACCATTGACTAACCAACCACTAGTAGACTAAATTATCCCATTGTAAATTTTGAAGCTCGTCTTTCGTATGTTCGGCGACACTGCGTGCGTTAGTGTCGACGGATTTTTTTATTATTTTAGGGTTAATTTAAGGATTTGTGCTTTACTGTTTGGTTATGCACCGGCTTCAGCTGTTCCATACGGGATGAGAAATCTACTAGGGGAGTATGTTTGATCTATGGCTTTACTTTAATCAAGTCAAGTGATCTATAAATTAAATAATACTAGTGGTCGTCCGGTGGTCGAAAACTCGACCAAAACATGTAATGTACACCGTATTCACTATTGGGTACTGAAGTAAACATCTCATCTATATGGACCAGCTGTCGCCATTTTTTAAACTAAAAAACCATGTAGATGTGTGAGCCAATCACCGAATGTTTGTCTTAAATTCTATTTTCTACCTTATTTTTGGTTGGATTCCACAGCATTTTAGAGTTTCATGATTTGACTAAAGCCGGGTATCCACAGTGCGAGGCGGCTCGCTGCGAATGCCTCGATGCGAATGCTCGGCTTTGCCTCGGACTATGGATACCGGGGTTGCTCGCTGCGAGCACCTGTGCGGCGCTCGCGTCGCACAATGTGTGGCGAGCCGTGTACTAGTCGGTCTCAGAGCAGTGCTCAAAGGTGCCTCACCCCGAGCTGTGCGTTAAGTGGAGACCTGCGCTGTCTGCCTCGCACCGTACCAGACACAACTGTTCTCTGCAAACCATTCCACGCGAAACTGTCACCATGGATACTCATGAGAGAATTAAGAGATCTAGTGAAGTGCTACGAAAGCAAACGTTTGCTTTGGGACTCTAAGCACCGAGAGTATTACAATAAGTTTAAGAGAGAAGACTTGTGGCGTGACATATCGCAGTCCATGAATGTTCCGGTGAAAGATCTGAAAAAGAAGATTACGTCTCTGTTGGGGTCTTACCGACGTGAGTAACAGCTAATCTTTCCTTGGTGGTAATAGCACTTCGCATGTAGGTATCGCGTTTTTTCACGGCAGGCTCTATCAATGTAACTAAATGTTCAAAATCTTCCTTGGACATTCGCAAGAAATTTGTCACGTCTTCTTCGAACCTCACGTCTTCTAGGAGTCTGTTCCCATATTGAAACCGATTTTGATAAATCTTTTTGACCCACCAACGATGTTAACGTCGCTTTTTCTGTTGATTTTTATTAATAATCGTTGCCATCACAATAAAAGCAGCAGCAGAAACTTGCACTTTTCTATGAAAAAACACCATTGTACCGACTGTCTAAACTACGAATGCGGGTGGCTCGCCCCATGTTCGCGTGCTCGCAGTGAACATTCGTGGTTACAAACTAGCTGCCAGCTAAGGCCGGCCGCACACCTGATACAGCACGGCACGGCAAGGCGAGGCGAGACGTCTTTGCCTCGCCTTGCCGTGCCCGATAGAGATTTGAGATGCATACGGCACGGCACGGCAAGGCAACTTGAGCACCCACATGGTCGATCCCATGGTTTCAGTAAAGTGAGATACTGTGTGTTATGAGGTTGTTTGTACATTTTGTGACACTTTGTACTACACATTTTGTGAGAATGGATGCAGAAGGCGAAGAAGAGGCTGCTGCCATCGCTGCTATATGGTACCATTGACTGTTGTGTTTATATAGTCAATGATGGTACCTAATGAATGTAATGGATGATCTCCCTAACAGAGAATCGTTGGTGCATCCCTTCAACCAAAAAAAGAACTTGAAACCATTCATTGCAGAACTAAGAGCAGATCCGGAAAAATCATAATTACTAATCGTTGAAAGTGCACACTGATTTTGACAGGGGCTGTCACTGCGCTGAACGTGGTGTCGATCCTCGCGCATGCGCACATCGTTTTGCCTCAAGCCTTTTGCCCGAAAGACGAAAATTGAAAAGGCAGAACAAAGCGCCGTACGGCGCTGTTTCGCCTTGCCTTGCCGTGCCCGATGATGTGTGCGGCACCCCCATTTGAAATAATAGAAATCTAGTCGCATAAGGCGCCTTAAGGCAAAACGTCGCGCCGTGCCGTGCCGTGCCGCATCAGGTGTGCGCCCGGCCTAAGAGCTCACCCTGAGGCAGATGGCACGAGGCATTCGCAGCGAGCAGCCTCGCACTGTGGATACCCGGCTTAACCCTTCTAAAATGTTAACATTTAAAATTTGTACGTCCACGGGGAGTAACCAGAGGTGAATAGGCCTACATGTTACTGTAATTGGGTTATTAGAAATCTACTAGGTGAAACCCGTCGAAATCGATCGGTTACTTTCTTCAAGGCTTACCTTAATTCATCTAACTGCAATAAATTGGGTGAAATATACACATTTTGAGCATTTAGCATTGTTTTAAGAGTAATAAGTGTAACAACAATAATGATATTAATTGCGTTAGTTGCCAAATTTGGTTGATCATTCAATGAATAACATATTCCCCATACCGTACGTCATCGGTGTTATTATTAGTATGTTAAATTGTATCTCTTTCTTAGGAAGAACTTTTAAACAGTATTAAAATCGTATCGGTGGGTCTTTTGTAGTATAACACTTCCGTGATTTGTAACATGGTTTTATTTCAAAAGAAAATAATGTTTGGGAAGACATATTCTAACTTCATGGGGTATATCCGTTACAGTGTAAGTTTCATTTTTCCTTCGTCACGTCGCGTCTGTTCATATCGTACTTCTGTGCTAATGAATGAACCTTCTAGCATATTTTTGAGAAATTGATTGTGGTTTACTGCTGGAATTCCTTGACATGGGGGATGTCAGTTAGTTGTCTCAGCCTTATCCATAAAGTTGTCAATATAATCTCTCTACGGAATGTTAGGTGTAGTAGAATACTTGAAGTGAAGTTGGCTTAATTTTATTCTTGAACTGTTAGTGGCCTCCTAGTTCATATGGGCATGCGGTTTCATTGACAACAAATAATGCAAATGACATAGCAATGGGACATTTCCAAAAAGCAAAAATACTGTAAATTGGCTGTTACGTATATATTGACGTTTACATATTGTTAATCAACGTATCTTATAAAGGATTATGTGATATATTTTACGTTATTTTCAATAATGTTACCAAACCAGTGTGCCAAAGTCCGTAACAAAGGCAGGTGCAAATATTTTTTCAAGATGGGTACCATTTTAGGCAAGGTTTCTATGTTTGGATTTTATTAGACACGATAAGAGCAGATATTTCCACATAAATATTTGATATGTGTAGAATAATATAATACAACTAGTGTACATGTTGCTCGAATTCGAGCAATTGCAAAGTATTACAGGAGTTATTTCAAAACGAATAACAGTCATATTTACAATGAATTTAAAAGATTCAACTCAAAGATTACCGGTGTGTAACTCAGATCATGTTTATCTTCATTATTAATAAACCTCCTTCTCAAAATGCCTCGCTGTACAGGCAACACAGGTCATTGATAGAGGGCCAATTTTGAACGAAAAGTTGTTTTGGGGTAGTGTTAGGGCGCATTTTAACCTAATAGTTGAGCCTATTACGTGTCACTGTTCTGTAGCTACGGTCGTTATCACGATTACGCCTCCTGTCTATGTTTCATTGTCGTAGCGTCGGAGGCATTTAAAAGAAAAAAAACAACGAATAGACAAGTTATATCTACACAAAGCAGCGATAAATTCAAAAATTTAAGTTACAATCATACTAACACGATCTGTTTTCGTTTTGGGGGTTATGTTTACACAAACTCAAATAGTAAATAAAGGTACTCAATGCGTTTCATTGAATTGAAAAATAAATAACAGCAATTAAATTATACAGCTGATCAAAATGTAAACAATTATGTTCTTCATAAGGATAACATGGGAACTTTCAAAGCCACTGGGGCAGAACCCAAGGGACTTTGTCAAAAATGTAAGGCCAGCTTGCAAATCTGCGCGACACGCTCTTTCCAATGAGACGTCAATGGATAAAATCGGTAAAGAAATGGCGGAGGAGTTCAACCGACAAAGTTTCATGTAGCGTATTAATTATATAGACTAGTGAACCTGTGCGGCTCAATGCCCCGCAAAAACATATGAATTTAGAAAACAAATTCATCGTGTTATATATTGACTCGTTGAAAATTAAATACAGTAATAATAAAGCATTAGAAGGGAAGCAATCCAGCCATTTTCTAGCTGTATGCGTATTATATTTAGTAAGTTAATAAGTGTGTTCAAGTTCAAGTATGTTACAGGGTAGTTATTTTTTTAAGACTTTTAAAAACACATTTAACAAAACATTTTATCATATCAAACCAATAGGCAGTGAATGTAGCATATACCTATGTAGCATATTTTGAGGGTCATAAAATGCTGCTTGAAGAAAACACTTTTAAAAATAAACACTGAAAAACAAAATTTTTTTCACAAAAGCACTTCCATAAATACTACGATTTTAGTCTTAAAGTTACCTTAAGGAATATTACCCTGGTCATAATTTTCCGTAATGAATATGCTTATCCTACTATTAAAAGATGTAGCCTTACTTAAAACAACATATACATATACAATATATAGTTGCTCATGACTGAAATTGGTCTGGCTAAGAACATTGCTGCTCTTTAATTAAAGTGCTTGTGCTGCAAATGCCAATGATAACAGAAATTAGCATCTTACAATTTTAAAAGGTAACTTTGTTTCAGACGGGCAAATTTGTTGTCCTCGAAATCTAAATATGTCCTTACTCACTTGTTCCATGTTAGGACTTTAGATTCTACTTTACATTGTTTTTAACCGTTCCGATCATGAAGCCTTGTGCCATTAATGAGGCCCTTTTTGATGTATTAATATCAATAAAACCACTGCCTCCTTTTATTAGTCTAATCTGTGTCTTGGCAATCCACTGACCTCTATATTTAAAAACTCAGTTAGATTTTCTAGATGGGTGCCTCTGCCTTCAACTATTTTCGAGGACCCACTCTTCCCCTTGGCATACTGACAATTAATTACCTAACTTGTAAAGTTCATGTAGTAATTCATTAATACTGTTAGTTTATAAGGAAAATTAGATAAAAGGTACTTGGCTTGGTGCTTTCATAACTGCAAACTCAAAATACACCCACAAGTAAAAAAGAATCAAGTTATTGGTTAAAAAAACTATGTTTGTGTAAAAACATTAGTCACATGAAGTAGATGATTTGTTTGATTTCTCGATCAGCTGTTTCGTTTCTAATGAATTAATAATGTCAAAGATTTGTGATTTTAAATACATCAATTATTATAGTAAAATTTTCTAAATATGGTAACTTATTCTCAACTAAATTTTACTATTCCCAGCATGAAAATAAAGTAGTGAGATCCATTATGAGTAAAGTTTAAGGCACACAATCCAAGGATTGTGTCACAATCCTTGATTGAAATGTAGTATACATTAACAGTCATAATACACAGCAATTATTATGTAGTGGACTTTGACTATTTTCAAGTAACAAACATATGTTTCTGTAAATAAAGATTATCTCCCTTGTTATCCTTATGGAGAAATACGAAACTTTAAAGGGCCCCAGGGCCTCACTCTCTAATTATTTCCTTAAAAAGAAGGTTTCCTGCACAACTTCACGTTGCGCTCTTTCCAATGACACCAAAAACATGTCAATCGGTTCAGTAGTTTCGGAGGAGTAATTGTCACAAAAATCGTGCTTGCGTATTAAATAAGTACTAGTGGTTGTCCAGTGGTCGAAAATTCGACCAAAAACATGTAATGTATACGTATTGACTATTGGATACTGAAGTAGACATCCCATTTATATGGACCAGCTATCACCATTTTTTTAAATTAAAAACATGCAGGGGCCTAGTTGTGTTTTTAAGACGCCAAAAGCGTGTCTTAAATTCTATTACATACCTTATTTTTTGTTACTGACAAAGTTGATAGGTCATAACAGTTGCTATAACTCATTCAAAAAGTTTGACTTGGTAAAGAACATAGTGTATTAGACATAAATTTAGTCATTTAGATCAGCGCAGTCTGTTGGTGGCTCACACCAACTACAACGAATTAAAATCTGTTGACAACTTTAACATGGGGATTAAAAAAGTTCAGGCTTCTCTATTTTCACCCCACGCTGTAAATAAAACATGTGATTGGAATTTCTTCCATTTGTTTTGATTGTCTGTTTATATTTCGTTGTTATTTCGTCACCAGCATGACAACCCATAAAGCCCATGTTAAATTTATTAAAATTTCAAATTAATTTTTTGAGCTTATATTTGAGCCTATTTTAATTTTTAAAGGGATTCTGCACTTCTACAGGAAAATATCTTTCCAACGGTATGAGTAGATTTTCCCTGCGATGCACACGAGCTGAGTAAAAGGGTTTTAAAGAAACATGCTTGCCTATTAATATATAGATAGATAGATGTAATGTAGGCAAAAATGGTGAAAAAGCAGACACCTACCCGTACAATAGATATAAGATAGTTCAATAAGAAATTACTTATTTGGTAGAATTCAGTAACTCACAATAAATGTGTGTTGTTTGAAATACAATTTAAAAATGAACAGCTGTTTCATTAAAAAGTATTATTCACATGGCCAAAATGTAAACAACTCTGTGGAGGGATCTTTAAAGGCTTCTGGGGCAGAGTCCTAAGGGATTTTGCTTAGTTTTTCTTTTGATAACAACTCATCTACAGACCAAGACCTTTCTTTGAACACCTCTACCAAGTTTCTGCGCCGAGCCGTTCTCTCAAATTAGTGGGGACAAAGTTTCCAATTAAATATTTAGATTCACCCATGTTAATCTTATGGGAGAAACTCCAACATTGATAGCCTGTGTGGAAAAGCCGGAGGACTTTAATTACAGGTATTGGTGAACGGGGTTTACACAAAAAATACTTTATTTTGACACGTCGTTTGTAAAAATCCGTCCATCATTAACGGAGGAGTAGTGTTTCGTAGAAATTGCCTTCACGTATTATACATATAAGGATACTATTATAAAGAAGAGGTGGTGTCTGTGTGTTTGAATGAGATAATCTCAAAAACTACTGAACCGACTGGGGTCAAATTGCACACAACTCTGTAGCTACAGCCATAGATTAAACATACGTGAGTATGTTTAATCTATGCTACAGCTCAGAGGATACATATAGAACTATTCCCGCTTCGATATTGTCCTAGGGCTCTGCCCCGTGGGCTTTCAAAAATTTGAGGTGAGAGACTTAAAAGTAAATATTGATTGATGGTATCCATGGTAACAAAGAACAAACCTACAAAGCTCAAAAATGTAAACAAGCAGAACTAACAAACTGTCAAATGAATTTTGATTTCACAATGCCACACAGCTGGTTCAAACAAATTAAATACTGCACGAATGTTAGAACAGAGAGGGTGAGGATTATAAATTTAAAATAATGATGTCACTAGCCCTATTGTAAACATAATTTAACATTACTTAAATGGAGCTGTCAAACCATAATATGTTAATGTGATTTCATAAGTATATGATTCTTTCAGTTACTTCAATTGTTTATGTTTGATCTATTATACTGAGTCTGTTCTAATATTTGTGAAATGCTGTAAAAATGTTTTACTGGGAAAAATTTTTTGTAAAAAAATCATTTATAGATACCGGTATAGGAACTAATTAATATTCTATAATCATTGCCGTATCAACCTAGGCCCTTATCGTGAGTTTTATGAGGTTTATTTCTTTGAATTATTTTTGTGTAAACCAGTAATATATAATCCCCCTGCCGCAGCAAATCTATAGACTGAGCGAATTTCCATTTGCCTGATTATAATTTCACAAAAATATGCTAGAAAATTACCCATAATTTTCCATATTTATTTATATTTTCCTTTTTTTCTATTTTTTGGTTTGGAACTATTGTGATAGCTTTTCGTTTACAGTGCAAACCATTAAACACATTCTTTTATTAAACCTTTAAATCCATCATTGGTTTTGTATCGTATATAGGTAGGCCGAGCCTAAATAAGTATTAACAGTATGAGTTAACAAAAACGTACTATTATCAAGTTAAGTAATACAGTTAAATTTTGTTTCTAAATTAAATGGTAGGAGTGAAACCATTTGGCATTTTCAAAGAACCTATGTGTATCTTTTGCATACTGACCCCGTTGCAAGGCACGGGTATAGCTGCTAGCAAATACGAATAGTAGCACTGATTTGCAGTAGTAGTTCAATAAAATAACAAGCGACCGGCTGACCGGCACAACTAATTGTGACCAACGGGATTGATTTATTTAGTATCTTATATGCATTAGAAATCATGTACTACCACAAAGTCTTCTTTCTACATCAATTACAATTCCATAATACCCCCACCGCAGCAAACCTGCAGCCAAAGCAAATTTCCATTTGTGTGGCTTTATTTTCAATTAAATCTAATTCAATAACGTTAGGTTTAACGAGTACCTAGGTTTGCTGCCTACAGGGAGGGTAACAAAGTGTGATTTTTAGAAAATATTATTAGCTTAGTATTAAATAAATAAATGTGCCAAGTTTAAAGAAAATCTATTCATAAACGAGCAATATTACAACAGTTTACTTATCCGACTAAATATTATAAGTAAGAAAGTTTGGATGTATATGGATGTATGGATGGATGGATGGATGTTTGTGACAAGTAAACGCGAAGAATACTAAACCGACAAGGTTGAAATTTGGTATGACGATAGCTGACATTCCCGATTAACATATAGAAATATTCTTACCTTAAAAATCCTTTCAGGCTCCGCACCAGTGGCTCTAGCCATGGAGTGTCTCATGTTAACCTTATGAGTATTCATATTTAAAGAAATTAAAGACTTTTGTGAGCCTTTTCAACTGCACAAGTTGGTTCTATGATATTAAATAGCATTAAAAAGTTATAAGGCTTGCCAATAGGGTACAGCACTATTATGTTTTTTGCATTTATGACCACAGCTAATTTGAACCAACTAGCAACAAAAAGTTGTGGTACACAATGAGAACTTTACTTTTTTCCATGGTTTAGGTGCAGTGGTAGAACATTAGGGCTATGGTAGATGTGTGTTACACTATAGGATACCGTATAAATTAAAAGACCATACTTATACTTATACTTATATGCAAACCCCGTACGAAGGACGGGTACTCTGCTAGTTATAGATAAAACATAGTCTCTTAGCCATTAACCTACAAAATCAGAGCTATATTGCTTCGGTAGTTTAGGTGTGGTTGAAAGAACTGGGCGCTGGGAGGCAAAACGCGATAATTCCTCGGACGATTCGGTAGCGGGGATATTCCCCGCGAGCCGGGTAGATGCAGGGAGACGTCCGCTCAATTACCCACCCGAACCAGTTTTGTCCGGCTCACGCACTGTCCGCCTCAAGCACGTCCGGGGGAAACACGGCACCTATAACAGGGTTTTCATGAGAGGCTATAATAAGCAGTATCATCAGCGAATGTTGCAATTTCGACATTAGGATTTTCAGGGAGGTCCGCCGTGAACAATGTGTAGAGAACGGGGCCCAATACACTTCCTTGGGGAACTACTGCATGAATTTCGTGAAGTGGGGTAACAATATTACCAAATTTTACTCTAAAGTGTCGATTGAAAAGGTAAGACCTCATGATATTGAAAAATGTGTGAGGAAGATTACGTTTTAGTTTATAGAGTAAACCAGTATGCCAAACTTTGTCAAACGCTAGATTGACGTCAATGAACACAGCAGAACAAAACTTCTTTGTCTCGATATCCTCTTTGATAACATCCACTACCCGATGGACCTGCTCAATGGCAGAATGTTCTTGCCGAAATCGAAACTGGTGATTAGGAATTAAGTTTGATTTATCAATCACAAAACGAAGGCGCTTTAAAATAAGTTTTCAAAAACCTTCGAGGCAATGGGGAGGAGACTGATAAGCCGGTACGAACGAACTTGATTTGGTGGTTTTCCAGGCTTTTGAATCATTATAATTTCAGATGTTTTCCATTGAGTAGGGAAATGCTCAGTTCGCAAAATGGAATGGAAAATTAGAGTCAAGAATATGCGACGAGATTTTCTGCACTGGAAAAAAATTAAAAGTGCAGTCGCAACCGTTTGCCGGGGATAGCTCAGCCTACAATGGCTGGGTAAAGTTCCAGGGTCTGCGATAAGGTCAGGGAAACCACTAGGCCAATAGCCGGGTCTAACCGGTATAGGACTGGCTCATACACGGGCACCGTGAACAAGTCGAAAACAAGTCACCAAAACAAACGTGCAATAATCACTACCAGGCCTACGCCGATTCTCCACACTCCTAGGGGGTCGTTGCTGACTACGCAACTCGGGCTTCGTCCTAACTATCCGATAGTTAAGCCCAGAGTGCCTAAAACACGGTGAGTTACACGACGGCTCGCCGATAAAAACCCCCAACGCGTGTTATCACCAGGCGGGGTCTACTAGGCCACTATAATCCAATACACAACTCTAATGCCCAAGCTAAGAATCAAACAGTTCACTCAATAATCGTACCACATAATAATATACAAGTACACTATAGGTCGAGTGACTACACCACTAGTAGCTGGTCTCAATAAATACCAAGCCAAACAAGCAAAACTAAATGGCAATTGCACTATTAAAATATTGAGCTACTTAGTAGCAGATAAATAAATATTAACTACGTTCCAAACACTAGATAAATATATTATCTGATAGCCGGTACTCCGCTATCCAAGCTACCAAGCTAACGTGTTGGATTACTAAGCAAGCTGTTCAGGTTAAATTAAAATAATTAAATAATTAATCAATACCAACCCTACTGCTACTACAACTACTGCTACTATATCAACGTTATATTGCTTAGCTGGGCTTCTGTTAATAGGCTAATAAAATTAGCTACTAGCCTACTGGCCTCGTGCTTCCAACTACGCACGCTAAATCGTGCAGCCTAAGTTTGACGGGCCTCAGAGTTATTAGTAATATAACTAACTCTAGGTACAACGCAAAATAATATCTACTACAGTCAATTAAATTATATTATATGCGCTCTAGCACCTGCCCAGAACCGTCAGGAATACACTTTAATATTATTCCTGACTAATATAAATCCTAACTACCGTCAGGCGTTGACCAGCACGGTTACAACTCTAACTCTCGCAATAAAACCAGATATTAATATTATCAAACTAATAATATCAAGTCGTCCACTCACCACAAGTGGGTCAGTACCCAACTTACACCAACACTCGGCGCGATCACACCACCAGCATACTCCGACACCACTGTCACGTACACCACTGGACGTCTCACTAGACACACGTTCGCTCTCTACTGCACGGGATCCACGACTATAATGTCCGTTCTAGCTATCCTGAAAATCTAGGATATCCCAGGCTTATCGGCACTGATAAGCCGGGTCAAAGGGCGCTCGCTTGCCTCGCTGCCGCCGCTCGCTCACCTCAACAATCGGTGCGCGGCCAAATAGCAAATATTTACCCCCCTAGGAAAATAACTCGTTACATCCCCCACTTACATCGGGATAAAAAAAAAGAAAACGGCCAAAAAGAAAAAAAAATCTTTGAACTCCGGCCAAAACAAAATACTCCAACCCCTAACCCAATGGTGAACCCTACACCACAGGTCTCAAACTTAAAACAAAGAAAAACTCTTCTACTCGCCACTACCAGCCAACATGGTGCTGAATGATTTGTCATCAGGAACCAGACGGGGATTTCCATTGCAAGGGCCTTCGGGGTCTTCGTCACCAATTTTGACACTGTCCATGCGGCCACCTTGGCCAGAACAGTCATCACCCACGCCCATTCTTACTACCCAGTTTACTAACCAGCTTACTGGAGATCCGCCAGTTTAAGCGGAAACTACAAGAGATGCTATTGGCGCATCCTTTGTATGCTTTAAAAGAATTTTTTGAAATTCCTACAGCTGTTGTAAGTAGATGCTTTTGATTGCTTTTGCTGTGCCTGAAGTTTGAAGTAGTTTGTGCATGGTGTGTTTTTTTTTTTGAAAGTAGATATGAGTAGTTTGTGCACTATTTATTCACTATTGTAGTTGCCATTATTTAACTATTTATTTATTTATTATATTTGTTGTTTTTGTGCATGGTGTGATTTAAGCTAAGTCAACCCAGTTTACTAACTGGGACTGTTTGCCTAACTGATTGTTGCCAGATGATTATTATATAAGACTTGTCTGATTGCATGTAACTGCATGTTTAAAAGACCAAATAAAATTCTCATTCTCATTACCTCTGTCCCACATGTTACCAATCCGAGGTCTCGGATGACATCCATACCCAGAATCATGTCTATGGTGAGAGTGGGGGGAGTGTCTAAAACGCTGACAGACTGACTGACAATGTTATAACTCCATAAGACACATAAACGATGCCATAGGTTGCCACAAACGACCTACACCATTGAAATTTGAAATATGTGTTGGGAATACAATTATTTATAAGGTGTATGAATTTCAATAGGATATAGGCCTATTAATCGGAAGTTCTTAAAAATTTATTTAAGAACTATTAATGAAAAGAGTGCCACAGGTTGCCACAAACGACTTACAGTATTGAAATTCAAAACCTGTGTTAAGAGGGTACATATTTATCTCCTATATAAATCTAAACAGTGTATCTTGGCCGGAAGTTCTTACCCATGTAGCACAGATGGTTGGGCCAACGTTGGTAAATTGTGGAGCCACACAGTTGGCCAACGGTAGAAATGTCACCTCTTTAAACTGTTTTCCAGCCAACCATTGTCCAACCGTTTTATTTCACACAAAATAATAAAGATTTAGTACGAAAAGCATAATTATTAGTTGAGTAAATTGATTAAATAGTTCATAAAAACAAATTTTGAAAAAAAACTAGAACAAAATTTTTTTGGCCCAGACGGGTCTCGAACCCGGGTCCTTCGACTTATGAGCCTCTTACTTTACCACTGAGCTATCTGTGATTGCTGATATAGAGAGTTTTCAAGTGGTGAAAGAGTAGCCGACAGTTGCAGTGGTCGCAATACTTCAAACATTTTTGATACTACACAGTATAATATGATTCTGTTAATCTGTTAAGGCATCATAAGTAGTTTTTTTTTTTTTGGAGTTAGAGAGGATACTGGTATTTGAATGATTAATTAATTACCGTTAGATTGTTAATGCTATTATAATTGCCTGTTATATGATTAATTACTCTTTCCCCTTAAATTGTTGCAAATAAGTTAAAGAATATTAATTTAAAAAATATTTGCATTATTAAAATTATTAAAATTCATTGTTGTAGCGCCGGAACTGTAATATATAAAATATCTGGTTTTACAATACCTTTATCAGTTCCAAAAACTTTTGGAACTGATAAAGGTATTGTAAAACCAGATATTTTATTATAATTATGTTGTGAAAGCTAGACCCAGAGAATGAAAGTCGTGTAAACTCAACTATGGACCATTGTTGGTCCAACAAAAGTATCTTTTGTTGGTCCAACGGAGTGAAAAACGGTTGGACAACGGTTGGCTTGATGTATGATACCCAGCAATGCATATTAATGTATTTCATTAACAATGAACCAATGTTGGTCCACAGTTGTAAATATTGGTTGGCCCAACTACGAGATATACAGTTGGACAACGGTTGGTTGGTTGTGGAAGCTCCAACCAACCATCGACCAACTGTCCCACAGTTGGCCAACGTTGGCCCATCCATCTGTGCTACATGGGTAAAAACGCACCTAAGAACTATTTATAAAAAGAGTGCCACAGACTGCCACAAACGCCTTACAGTATTGAAATTCAAAACCTGTGTTAGGAGAGTACATATTTATCTTCTGTATAAGTCTGAAAAGTGTATCTTAACCGGGAGTTCTTAAAAACGAACCTAAGAACTATTCATAAAAAGAGTGCCACAGGTTGCCACAAATTACCTACGGTATTAAAATTTGAGATATGTGTTAGGAGTACAAATATTTATAATATGTATCAATTTCAATAGGGTATCTTAACCGGAAGTTCTTAAAAACGAACCTAAGAACTATTTATAAAAAGAGTGCCACAGACTGCCACAAACGCCTTACAGTATTGAAATTCAAAACCTGTGTTAGGAGAGTACATATTTATCTTCTGTATAAGTCTGAAAAGTGTATCTTAACCGGGAGTTCTTAAAAACGAACCTAAGAACTATTCATAAAAAGAGTGCCACAGGTTGCCACAAATTACCTACGGTATTAAAATTTGAAATATGTGTTAGGAGTACAAATATTTATAATGTGTATCAATTTCAATAGGGTATCTTAACCGGAAGTTCTTAAAAACGAACCTAAGAACTATTAATAAAACGAGTGCCACAGGTTGCCACAAATGACCTACAGTATTGAAATTTGAAATATGTGTTAGGACAACAATTATTTATAATGTGTATGAATTTCAATAGCGTATCTTAACCGGAAGTTCTTAAAAACGAACCTAAGTTTATTAATAAAAAGATACACTGTTCAGATTTTTATAGAAGATAAATAAGGTCTCTCCCAGCGAGCACATAATAATAATAATAATAGAGAGGACACGGCGTTTAACCAAATGCACTGAAAGTGTGGCCAAATCCGCCATCTTGGTCCGTCATACAGCCTGAATCCAAGACCCGCGAGCACAGTTCGCCTTAAAAACTCCGCGACAAATACACGATCATAAACAACATTAATAGTTGACAAAAAATTCTGAAATTTTGCTCACTTGTAGATATGATACTGAGGAAAACGATGGTGTCAATATAAAATTATTAGTTATAATAGTAATTGAGTTATAAATATGTTTAACACACTTGTAGTTTAATTTTTCAGATTCAAACATGAAAAAGTTGTATTGCGAGGAAATTTTTTATTTTTTGGTCAGAGTAATTTCGTCAGCGGGAAAGTTGTGGATAAATAACCAAATTTAACTATCCGATTCACAAAAAATTTTTATCGTGCGTGGTTTTCTAAAAATATCAGGTACAAAAGGGGTCCATTGCCGCTGCTCCGCGCCACGCCCGCTGCGCCGCCGGGCCGTCGTCTATAAATTTAGCGTGCAGTGTTTTAATGTTTTATTTATACTGTTGTACTGTAATATTGTATATATTAAAGACATTTTCAAATATATTGTCTATGAAGAATTTTCAACCGTTTAGCACAGCTTTTTAAGGACTAATTTGCTTTCAATACCATCCAAGATAAACTAAAGATAATTATGTAAGTTAAATAAAACTTCCCAAATATTTGTAAAATTACACTCAATTTATTGTCCCAGAAAAATTACAGTTTTATTGAGATGTTGCCTGACTTTATTTTTGTGAAGACTTTCGTTACTTATTTTACAGTAGTAGCGAACTCTAACATTGAAATATATTTGAGCAATCATTTTAATTACTAAACAAAAATGATTGTTGTCTATTTTTATATCCTGAGAACTGTGTACTATTTTTGTAAAAGAACAATCACTTGACTAGTTCTCGACAGGATGTAGATTATCGCCATCGCACCAACTCTTCATATAACAGCGTTACCTTAGAGTACAAGTATTTTTTGTTTATGTGTTCTCTAACTGAATTTGCCCCATATTTTACAGCGGGCAGATACAATATTTTTTATTTGATTCTAGAATGATCAGTTTATTTTTTATTATAAATAATTTATTTTACAGCTGAAAACACTACTTGAATAAAAACCAGTTTTAATATTTCAACAATTATAATTGTATACAGTGTTCTGAAATATAGGAAATAAATTCATTCATTTATTATTTTTTAATTTGTTAAAACTAAACAACACGTTTAGTATTATGATTGTCTTGTATAAAAATATTTCAATAAGCCTAAACTGACGACTAACTAAGTGAAATAAATTACAACCACTTAGTAATTTCCGAAAAATATTTTAATTATTAGTAGTACCCTACTTTTGTGTGTGTTAAAGAATTTCTCTTTTGCGATTGCCACGTAAAATCAAAACAATATTTAAGTTGAAATTGAAGGTCAATAACTCGGGTGAACTAACCCGAGTGACCCGACATCCCAAAAACTGATATGGGCTGTCGTAAAAGGGAAATCTAAGAAATTGCAAATGAAATCCATTCGGAGTAACATAAGGATTAACGGGACATCCCTGTACAATGTTCACTCCTAATTCATTTACATTTCCAAGTATTGACTTTTTATGTTTTGGACCAAACAATAGGTCGAATAGTTTGTACCATATACCTACGATTACAATTTACAACAGGTAGTACGTTCACCTTTGCCAGTTATAAATTCATGGTTTGTTCCTCAATTAACAATGAGGCAGATTGTGTTATTGTTCTAATACAAATGTAAAAATCACAAATTTTTACTGTGTAATCGACATTTTAAAAATCAACCCCTGAGTGATCAATACACAGCCTGAAGCCGCGACAATGTACTTCCAGAAAAACCTAAGTAATTTTTATACAAAAGTATTTTTACATTTAAATAAAGCCTATGTAAACAACCCTGACTCGAAGCATAGCAGATGACTAGCGCGTTGCAGACGCTGGGACTAGGCTAGCGCCGCCATCTTTGTCCGTTTCGTCGGCTAGTCAGACTGCCACGCTCCTGCGCTCCGAGTAGCGCTTCTATTTTGTTATGTGTTCGCTGGTCTCTCCTAACACATGTTTTAAATTTCAATGCTTTAGGTCGTTTGTGACAACCTGTGGCACTCTTTTTATGAATAGTTCTTAGGTGTGTTTTTAAGAACTTCCGGTTAATGTACACTGTTCAAATTCATGTAGAAGATAAATATGTACCCCCCTAACACATGTTTTAAATTTCAATACTGTAAGTGGTCTGTGGCACTCTTTTTATGAATAGTTCTTAGGTGCGTTTTTAAGAACTTCCGGTTAAGATACAATGTTCAGATTTGTATAGAAGATAAATATTTTCTCTCCCAACACATATTTTTAATTTCAATACTGTAGGTCGTTTGTGGCAACCTGTGGCACTCTTTTTATAAATAATCTTAAATTCATTTTTAAGAACTTCTGGTTAATATATAGTATTGATATGCCTATACAGAAGATTAATATCTCCACCCATTACATATATTTCAAATTTCAATAGTGTACGTCGTTTGTGGCACTCTGTGGCATCGTTTATGTGTCTTATGGAGTAATACCATTGTCAGTCAGTCTGTCAGCGTTTTAGGCAGTCCCGAGAGTGGGGACGTACAAGGCATCTCCCATCCACCGTCTTCCCGCAGCTTCTCCTGCTAGCCGAAACGAATACTCGGCCCTCGACCGTGTCCCATCTGCCATCCTTAGAGGAGTGGTATTTTATTCATTCCATTTTCATCGCATTCGCATTCCATCCCATTCCCATTGTCAACGTCAACGACCAACAACTAACAACTTCAACACTCAACACCACTGAGCTAAAATTATAACTGGAGGTAGCACTGCCATGGCAGAAGTCTGTCAAAAGCGTGTCGCTGATTTTGTTAGGTTGGTATAGCAGTAAGTTTTCTTATCATAGCAATGACATGGCTTCTTATAACTAGGTTGGTATAGCAGTGAGTATTTTTGTCATACTTGAATACTTTTAATACTTTAATAATTTTCTTTGAAATGGCGACCATACAAAGTAGGTATTTTAAGCCAAGTATAATAATAGTTATAGCAATAATATGGCTTCTTATGACACCAGACTCACGCAAACATGGCGGCTGGCGACACGCATCTTTGACATTCAGTGCTACCTCCAGTTAGAATTATAGCTCAGTGCTCAACACTCAACAGTCAACACAACGACCAACAATGAACAAAGTCATCGTCTGCTGCTGCGTCATGTCAACGTAGAAATAAATGACAAATCACCGGGTTTATTGCCCCATTAATTATTGTTTGTAGTTGTTGTAGCCTATGATATAAAAATGCTATTGCTATAACGAAATAATCTTAAATACTAAGAATATTATAAGAATTTCAACCAACCATGGGACATCGTAAAACGGTTGATTTTACCCTATCTGTACCCTGGGGAATCATTGCAGGTTAGTTGTCAATGCTGTTGACAAGTATTTTAAGGTGTAAGCTTTTGTGGTTATATGATTCAGAATACTCATATGTATTGAAGATCTTCCAGTGGCGTTATCCATTTCCAGCTATGTAATCCCCAGGAATATTTGTGAATAATTCTGCAGATCAAACCAACTAACTAACCAACTAACTCCCTGCAAGTATAAAACCACTAAGTTAAGTTAACGACTAGGCTATAACAACATCCCAACTCAAGTCACTTCATTTGAGGGTAATAATTTACTTATAAGTAAATTATCGGTAGGTGCCTCCAAACAAATTTTTAATTTTGATAGGCCTACCTATCTTACTAGTTATATAAGTAGTCTAGTATTTTACCTCCTGAATCCATAAAAGATATGCCATTTTTCACCGCTGACGAATATTACTCAAGATATAGGCCTAGGCCTAGGCTACAACATTCGTGCAATAGTTATTTGTGCAACTAGTGAGCAATTGCCTCACTCGAGAGAAACCCTTACTCACGAGCCGTAGGCTAGTGAGGAATGGTTTCTCGAGTGAGGCAATTGCAATTTGCCCTCGAGTTGCACATTATATTTTTCCTACAGTTACCATAAAACAAATAAATTGGTAAAGAAACGTAACTTATTTTTACACTGAAGTGAACTAAATATGACATTTAATGTGAAGTGACCAGTACAACAGCTGACCAGCTGATTTACAGCCAGTGCTGCCAACGTATTTCGCGTGCATACGACCTTGCCTGCAGTTATGTGGTCACTATTTCGTGCCTTCACGTTGCAAATCTGGAGTGAGACAAAGTAATTAGAGTGAGACAATGTTAACATTGTCTCACTGATGAGCAAATTGGCCACTTTGCTTTCTCAAATCAGTGAGAGAACATGTACCGGTACATTGTTAGGTAACTGTAGGAAAAATATATTTACCTAACCCGCCATGTTAAACTTCCCTATCCCAAGCGTGATGTATACAACTTCTTTACTTCTAGAGTGATGTAAAGTTTAAAAAAACTCACTCGGTGAGGTAATGAAACCCATTTAAATAACATTGAGTGATTAACTTAAAAAATATACCTCTATGGAGCCAATGACGTTCAACGCTAGAAATCAGCTGTGCGCTTGAATTTTATTGTTTTGTTTTGAAGAATTTTCCTAACCTAGCTTTTGTTTGTAAATAAACGTTACTGTTAGAAGATGAGTGGAAAGGATAATGAAAAATATTGTTCGTAACCTCGTGTATATTGTCGGGTCAGGTAAAATCTTGTACGTTACACGTTACGCAAGAGCGTGTTTACATCACTTAGGTAAATTATGCAACTCGCTTCCGCTCGTTGCACAACATTCACCTGCGTGATGTAAAAACGCTCTTACTACACTTGTAAGGTAAATAGCTATTACAACATTAGAATAAATAAGGTTGGATGGATGACATTTACAAGTTGAATGAACTAAGTTAACCCTAGCGCTGGCAAACACCGGATATACGGCGCGAACGGCCGCGGCCGAAATGGCAACGCCGGATATACGGCGCCAATGCAGGTATTACGGTAGGCCTATATATAATTTTTTTTTTTTTAGTTTTGTAACCTTTTTGGGCTACTGTTGTAATAAATAAGTTAAATAATACAAACCAGAGTACCGGTACCCTGGAATTATATATTATATAAGTTGTACGGTTTTGTACATGACCTGGGTTGGATGATTATTTGGTACTAGCGCGGGGGTATGATCGACATATGAATAGGGCTATCAAACAAAATACACAAAATAAGCTATATAAACTATATATTTTTGGAATCAGCACAAAATTTACCACAACTTTACAATTTACCTTATGATGATAAGTCTTACATGCACTTAGCAATACGACGGAATATAAAAACATTTTATAAAAAAATTAATAATGCCTACAATTTGGAAAAACTAAAAAAAAATTTTTTTGTGGTAACAACCATGTAAACCACCTATATTATTGTTCTCTGTCTTATTCTGAACAAAATGATATATAACAATCCATAGTTATGTTGCTATTTCTAATTTTTATGATGGTTTAAAAATTATATTACATAATCAATAATATCCCTATGCCAGTACAGCGTTACACTAACTTAGTGCCAGCTCTAGGGTTAAGTTATGAGTGAAATAAGTTAAGCCTACAGCTGATTGTTTTCATCCACACGAAACGACAAGCACCTAGAACATTCTGGTTACAACTTTATTAACTTACTCTGATTCTGGGATCGGCAATAGGCCTATGCCTAAGTTAATGACGACACTTCATTTTACTATGCAAGTATTTTTTAAATAAGTTGTTACAGTACTGTACTTAACAGTGTTTTGATTTTGTGTTTGTATTTGCATGATCGGGGTAAACTTCTGATAATCCCTCCCGGCTGTGTTGACATCGTAACCGTCAACCGCAATTGAGGCAAAATTCTGACAATTCTCCACGGTCGTGTAGACATAATTATTACCTTCCATGATCGTGGCAATGTATGAACATATCTTGCGGTCGTGAGGAGATTTTCATCGTCTACCGCGAAAGAGAGAAAATTCTGATCACCCCTCCCTGCCGTGAAGACATCATTAATTGTCCCCCGCGGTCATTTGTACATAGTAATCGCCTCCCACGATTGCAGCAAAATGGTAATCATTTCCTGCCATCTTGTGGAGATCATCATCGTGTTCCGCAAATGAGGCAAAACTCTGATCTTTTCCCGCAGTCGTATGGACATTATTATCGTCTTGTGCTATCGCGATAAAATACTGATCACCCCTCGCAGCCGTGAAGACATCATTTTGTTGTCCCCTGAGGTCGTTTGTACATAGTAATCGCCTCCCACGATTGCAGCAAAATGGTAATAATTTCCTGCCATTTTGTGGAGATCGTCATCGTATTCTGCAAATGAGGCAAGATACTGAGCTTTTCCCGCTATTCTATGGACATTATCATCATCTTGCGCTATCGCCATAAAATTTTGACAACCCCTCGCGGCTGTGATGACACCATTATATCGTCCCCTGCGGTCGTTTATACAAAGTAATCGTCTCCCACTATTGTGGCAAAATGGTAAATATCTCCCACTCCCTCGGCCATTTATTGTATAGATCATCGACTTCTGGGAATGAGGCTAAATTCTGATATTTTCCCGCGGTCATGTGGACATTACAGTAGAACTCCAATTATCCGAACTCCAATTATCCAAACTCCAATTAACCGAATCTCCAATTATCCGAATCGCTTATTTCAACAATTTTAAAAACGTAAAGCTACAGTAATAAGTTTTGCAAAATATCAAAGAATTGTTATTAAACACATTTAGCCAATTTTTGACTTCGATGGAACACTATTGACTTAATAACATGTATAGAACACTTGTACTATGAGCATTGTAAACTGTAAAAATGTTCTGATTTAAATTATTATTAATTAAAAGTTCACTTAGTACCGAAAATGAGGATTTTTCTTTAAAATTCCCAAAATTCAGGTAAAACTCCGATTATCCGAATTTTTGATTATCTGAATGGGGTCTGGTCCCTATTGATTCGGATAATCGGAGTTCTACTGTATCATCATCTTGCGCGATCGCGGCATAATTCTGATCATCCCTTGCAGCCGTGTAGAAATCATTAATGTGTCTCCTGAGGTCCTGTAGATATCGTAATCGTCTCCCCTGGTCGTGAAGAGACATTGTAATTATTGTTTCCCGCGATTGCGGCAAAATGTTACTCATATTCCCCAGTCGTGTGGCAATCATCATCGTCTTCCGCGATTGCGGCAAAATTCTTGCTGTTTCCTGCGTTCGTGTGGACATCAAGAATCAAGAATTTATTGCAACAAATTACAAAAAGAACATTTTGTATAGTTGAGGTCATATTGAGAGTAACTTAGGCTAAGAAGTCTCAGTAATCTGCAAGGATAAAATGTCCAGTGGTTAGCATATCAATTAGGGCCTATAACATTCAATAACTTAGGCTACTTTAAATAATTTAAACAACAAAGTAAGTTACAGATTTAAGGCCTACATCAGTCAGAAACTAAAAACTAATATCAATGTCAGACATGAAAAATTCACTTAAACTATAAAAAGGGTGATTTAATAACCGGCAAAAAAGTTTACTTTTAAATAACTTAAGATCAACACAGTGTGCCTCAGCTGGCAAACGATTAAACATCTTTAACCCTATATAAGAAAAAGATTCTTGTGACTTTGTTAGCCTGACTAAAGGTAACTCTAAATTATTCCTATGTCTAGTAAAATAACTATGTAAATGTGATCTCAAGGCTACAGCATTAATATTAACTTTTACATAAACAAGACACACATAAATAAATAAATTAAAAACAGTGAGTATTTTTTCCTGAATAAACAAGGGTTTGCAATGGGCTCCGTACTTGGAAAAAGTAATGATATTTAAAGCCTTCTTTTGTAGACAGGAGCAAGATTCTGCTAACATCATGACCACAGCCCCACAGCAAAATACCGTGTAGCTTAAAATACTATTAAAGAAGGCAAAGTAGGCCATCCGTAGGTAGTGTCTAGGGATTAATTTTTTAAGCTTGCGGAGTAAGTAAATAACTCTTGAGAGCCTACTACAAACATGGTCAATGTGCACACTCCAGCCTAATTTAGAATCCAGGTATATACCCAATAATTTAACATTATCACAGAGTTGAGGAAAGTTTAAATCATGGTTACTTAAACTAAATAAAATAGATTGAGTCTTACTATTATTCAATAGAAAACCGCTACTTTTGAACCAATTGTTACATTCAATGAGACAGTTGGACATATAAACATTAAGATTATCTAAACTGTGATTAGGTCTACTGCAGAAAAAAGTTGAATCATCAGCAAAAATTATAGAATTACAATTTACATTAAGAGGCAAGTCATTAATTACAACTAAGAATAGAAATGGGCCAAGGACCGATCCCTGGGGCACGCCACTCTTCACTACCGACACCTCAGTGAGCTTATTGTTATACAAGACTTTCTGTGTGCGGTTAGCCAAATAGGTCCGAAAAAAGTTTAGCTGAACACCTCTTATGCCGTATTGTTCAAGTTTTGTGAGAAGGATGTCGTGCGGAACACAGTCGAAAGCCTTTGAAAGGTCACACATGGTGGTGAGTGTGCTTTCATGCTTTTCAAAACCATTATGATCGTCTTCCGTGATCGCGGCAATATTCTGATAATCCCTCGTGGCTGTTTGTAGCCATATTGTCATCTTCCGCTGTCAGGGAAACGTCACTGTTGTCATTCGCGATGGCGGTAAATGAAAATTCCAGGTGGATATACAAAATTCACGCATAATTCCCGGTTCAAAAAACTCAAGCACAATTCCCGGATTTCAGGTCGGTATAAATATTGCAAATTGCAAAGGGGCGCTACTATTAGTTGTGCCTAGGGCACTGACAGGGTAAAAAAACGGGCCTGCGCAATACACATATAGTCACGTAATAAAGGACATGTTAACGCATAGAAGGGTACCATCGTCGTATCAGGAACAAATTTGAGTCAAATGAGAGGGTCAAGAGTGTGAAAAAAGATGCTGTGCTCGCAAAAATATCTAAATATTTTGGGACAATAGTCCCGAGTACTGATAAATGTAGTAAAGTGCTAACGGGTCATGTTCACGCATAGCAGGGTTGTATTTCTACATGGAATTGTCAATTTACCGCCATCGCGCATGACAACAGTGAAGTTTACGTGACCGCAGGAGACGATAATATGTCTACACACGGCCGCGAGGTATGATCAGAATTTTGCTGCGATCGCAGAAGATGATGATAATGTCTACACGACTGCGGGAAACAGTCACCTCAGGAGACGATTTCAAGGGATTATCAGAATTATACCACAATCGCACAAAACGATAATAATGTCCACACGACCATAGGAAAAGATCCGAATTTTGCCTCATTTGCGGTAGACGGTGACAATCTCCTCACGACTGTAGGATATGTTCATATATTTCCGCGATCATGAAAGATGATGATTATGTCTACACAAACACAACTGCTAGTAATATTCAGAATATTGCCGCGATCGGGGGAGACAATAATGATGCGCGAGGGATTATTAGAGGTTTACCGTGATCGCATGCAATACAACCGCCAAATAATTTTTTGAGCGGAGCGAGCAAAGCGAGCGAAGCTCTTTGGGATCAACTTCAATGCAACAAATAAAGAAACATCAATAACGGCTGAACGTATTTCAGCCAAACTTAACAAAATTACTTAGACTAATAGTGAGATGGTTTTTAAACAAAAAAATTTCAATTAGATAATGCTAATGCAATTTAAAACGAACTTAAAATTTCCAATTTTTAACATTAGGCTTATGGGACTAAAGTAGCCATGACAGTTTTTTTGTTTACAAGAAAAATGTAAACAAGAGAACTTTCTAGACTTTTCTTTTAAACGTTTTTAAACCATTCCTATGATCTTAATAAACAAGAAAATACTGTAAAAAGATTTTTTAAGGCGCGGAATTCACTACAAATTGTGAAAATATACTGAACTACTTCCTCAATGCGCGGAGCATATCGCAGTGACTACTTACTCTTGGGCACCTATTTGTGTTGCCAGCTGATTAGAAACAGCCAATGTTAGAAATCATGATTTAATAAGCGTTATATCGAACCGCATTGAAATCGATATTTAATCCGATAATACCTCACAGGTTATATTATGTTGAATTACATCGACGGTACAGTAAGTTTCACACTTATTAATAAAACGCAGATTGAACACTGATCTAATTTAGGCATGTGGGGAAGGTAGTTCGGGGTTTATGAGTATTCGTGACTACATTAAGTGTTTTGAAGTAAGGTTTAGATTAGGAAGGTATAGCTTTGACATTCCATCCACATGTTAAAGTTGTAGCCAGGTTTTTTATAAAATTTGTCTTAGTTGATGTGAGCCACCTACAGATTGCGCTGATCTAAATTACTGATTTCTGCCGATTAAACGATGGTTTTTACCAAGACAAACTGATGGAATGACTTATTATGAGCTATATCAACTGTTGTGACCCTGCAAAACGATGTCGTCAGTAACAAAAAAATAAGGTACAAAATAGAGTTTTAGACACTAGCGCAATCTATGAGTGGCTCACACAACCACATTCTTTTTTAGTAAAAAATTGACGACAGCTGATCCATATAGATGGGATGTCTTGTGGTTATAGGTAGGTGATCGGGTTGTTCATTTGTGTTGCACCATATAATTTTTATCTTTTGGAATAGTTGGTTAAACGATTTCAAAAATGCTTTTAAACGATTTCAAAAATGCTTGCATATGGTCTTAACAAACCATCTACAGTATTCTAGCATTGACTTTATATAAAGTCAATGATTCTAGCAAATTACTACATAAAAACCAAAAGAAAAGAGCATTTGGATTTGGACCTTTGACCATAGCAAAACTAACATAATTTATGAAATGTGAAAAGTTGTATATCATTAAATACTATTCTGTAATATTAATAATTGTTCGGCAAATCCTCATTTTAATGGCCCGGCTGAAAATGGAATCTGCATTTTGTGAAACAGTAATTTGGTAACAATTCAGTAATTTTAAATGTTGATAACAGTAGCCTATCCTATATAAATTCTGTTATTTGATTGCCAAGCCACGGACTATACATACGTCCAGTTACAACCGTAATAATAAGTAAATAATTAATAACCTGGGCTTATAGAAGTACACTTCTAACCACGGTATGGATAATTTGTCTAGACCTGTCCAGAAGTGCTACTAATTTCTAATTATATTATCTACATTGTATATTTAACATTTAAGGCATGTCTTCCCTTCTTATTATTATTCTGTTTTCTCATAAATCAGCTGAATGCGATGATTACTTAAATTACTTATGTTTAGGCTTACATTTCAGCCATCTTATTTTATTGTTCAATAAGTTAGTCTTTTTGCAGTTTTTACGTTTTTACACATTGAAATACATGATTGATAATTCAGTTCATTTTAGTCTTTTAAAGGTGTTTTACATTTGAGTCTTGCATTAAAATAGCCCTACATTTTTCGTAGGCCTATGTTTTATCTTTGACTATCAATATAACTAGACATATTCCATCCCCATGTTAAATTTGTAGCCAGCTTTTTCATCAAAATCTTCTGTATCCAATGGTCAATGGTTTTATTAAGGTCAGTATTAAAATGCCGTCTCTAAATCGTCCCAATAATGGTAGAAGACCTACATTCCAGTTACATTACAATCATATCCACCATCAAGAATACTTGGTATTAACAATCATAAATTATTTCCAGCAAAGAAAGCTTAGTTTAACCGATTGCAAAGGTTGAAATGAAGACCAATGTTTATGTTGCACAGTTGAATTTAAATGTCAAATTTACCCTCCTGATGTTATACTTTAATACTCGTTTTTTAAATAGTTACTGTTTTTTTTTTTATACTTAAAATAACCGATTGTAAGGGTGAAAAATGAAGTCCAATATTTATGTTGTAGGCTACAGTTGAATTTGAATGTTAAATTTCCTTTCTCTTTTTTATACTTTAATGCCCTTTTTGGATGTTAATATCAGATTCCAACAAGTAATATTTTCCTGGTCAAAACTACCATAATGCACTTCCGGAAGAGGTATCTGAATAACAAGATGTAGTAAAAACAATTTTAAATTATTGTAATTTTAATCAATAAAACAAGCATTAGAACATCTATTGAATTTTTTACATTTAGTTACTCATACAAATATCAAATCACGTTTGTTCCGCACAACTGGCTTTCACCTCTCTTAACGCAACCCTAGTTTATTTCCAATTTCTGAAGACATCATTGAAGGATTTGAAAGAAAATGTCATACTGCTGCAGTGTTTCTTGACGTAAGCCAGGCCTTTGACAGTCTCACTGTCTCAAAATGAAGCTATGCACACACAGATTTCACATCAAGCATCGGCATATGTTTATCTACAGTCCCAATCGGCTTATATGTAAATGGAATTTGCTCCCTATGTATTTCATACGGGAGTTTATATTTAAAAAAATTGTTTTTCTTTTGCGAGTTCGTTTGGTTCTTCTACCCGAACAATTTTTATGATCGAGGTCTCAAATTGAAGATATGCACGCACAGTAGGTTTCACATCAAGCATCAGCGTATATTTATCCACAGTCCCAATCGGCTTGTACATAAAACAAAATTTTCTCCCCATGTATTTCTTACGGGAGTTTATAATTCTAAACATTGTCTTATAATTGCTTTTAATACATCTCCAGTTTGAATGAAGGCAAAGACTTTGTTTTGGTCTTGAAATAATAATTAAATTACGGGCTTTCATATGAGAGGTCAATCATTCAAATCGGACAAGTTTAAGGCGATTCATATGAGCTTCCAATGAAGACAAATTTTTATTTTTCCAAAATTTGACTACAGTTAAAAGATTTATACTCATGTTCTAATTGTGATACGTTAAATGTTTTGGTCTAAGAATTTCCAGTAAAATATCGGCTTTCATTTAAGCTATCAGTTATTCAAATTGGACGAGTTTCAAGCAAACGCAAGGTGAACAATCAACATAAAATTTATTTTTTATAAGGTTTTTCTATGATTAAAAATCAATAGCTCCAGTATTTTTTATGTTTTTTAACGTGTTTTAAACTCAAAATAATCAGTAAATTATAGGCTTTAATTTGATCAATTATTTATTCAAATAGGACAAGATTTCACGGTCAGCCTCCATACAACGCAAATCAAAAATATTTCAGGTTTTATTTTTAATAAACGATCTATAACTGCAGTTCTAATTGAGTGTTACGTTTAATATTACGTTATAATATTTACGTTAGTTACGTTATAATATTTGGTATCACAATGTTATTAAATTAGCAGCCAATGATCATTTAAATCCGACAGGTTTACGGCAGGTTATGGACTTTTAATTCAGATTAATTTAGATTTGTTTAAAACCTATATATTACAAATTATTGGGTTTTCTTTTTTTGAGTCGGTTTGGGTCTTCCACCAGATCGATTTTCATAATCTTGGTCTTAAATTGTATGCATACACAGATTTGCCATCAAGCATCCGCATTCATTTTTATCTGACGTATATTTCGAGTTATGCACAAATGCAAATTCCTCCCTGTACATTGAAAGTTAGTATTTATTTTCCAAGTTCGCTTGGTATTTCTACCCGACCGATTTTTATATTCTTGGTCTTAATTTAAAGGTATGCACACACAGATTTACCATCAAACTTCATCATTCATTTATGTACTGTATTACCGGTACTCAACCAAAAAACATAAATTTGATTTTTTTAATTCTTACTTGAATTAACGATGTATTTCACCAGTTCTAATTACATTATCCTTTATGTTTTGGTCTAAAAACCTTCAGGGAAAGGCCACCTTTCATTTGAGTTATTGATTATTAGATTCGGAAGTTCCTAATCAGGCTGCTGAATCACGAATGAACAATAATTATAATTATTTTAAGACTTATCAGCACTATTTTTATAGCACGTAACACTATTTTTATTTTAGTTGTTTTAAATGTATTGGTTTTGAAATATTCCTAGAAATAAAGTCTATCATATTGATTGTTTAAATCAGTCAAGTTCAAGGTACTGTATAGTGTATACTCAATAAAATAATATAAATTTGATTATTTCTCGGATATGGGATTTAATTTGAGATATATTTACTCAATTATAACAACGTTATCCTATGTTTTGAACTAAGAACCTTTAGTTAAATACCAGCTTGTATTTGAGTCTTTGATCATTAAAATTGGGGATGTGCCTAAAGCACGCTGCTGAATCACGAGCATTGTTCCAAAAACGGAGTTATTTATCATCAATTGATAAATGCTTTTGCGATTATCAACAGTAACTGCCGATTTTGACAAGTTCACCATGTGAGCAATAAAAATGTAATGTACCTGGATGGCAGAAAAACCCTGCTAGTTTGCAATTTCATACACTTTGTTTTTTGTTTAATTAATGTAAGCAACTCTCATTTTAGTTTTAGTGTGAATGTTTTGTAGCCTCAAGTAAATATAGTAAATATCTTGTTACAGGGAGAACATATGGCGAGGAGAATGATGTCCCTGTATTGTGTGTTCATGGTAGAACAGATAATTTGGAATCATTCTCTCCACTGATACCCCTACTCCCTCACAACCACTATTATGTATGCATTGATCTACCTGGGCATGGAAAATCTAGTCACCCACATAAAGGTTATATTGTTGATTTTGTTTGGTACGTTTTTAGTGTGAAAAGGATTATCAACCACTTTCGATGGTCAAAAATATACTACTTAGGACATAGTTTTGGAGGCCAGATAGGGTACGTACTTACAGCTTTTTATCCGGAACTTGTTTTGAAGCTGGTTGTAATAGACAGCCTAATATATCATCATCTTCCTCCTGCAAACACTTCAAGGGCTTTGAGAGAGTTACTATTTGATGCACACTTTAAGCTCGAGAGCAGATCTAGTATTGATCAAGCTCCTACATATACAATTGATGAGTTTGTACAAAAAATGATAGAAACCCGAAAAACTGAAGTTACTAGTGAACACATCAGACCAATAGCTGAACGGAACTTGGTCAAAGTAAACGAATTTAAGTACAGATATGGTAATGATCAAAGGACTAAAATACTAAATGGTCTCTTCTTTACATTTGATCAGATAAAGAACATTGCCAATGAGATTTGCTGTCCCACAATGCTGATTCTTGGGAATAAATCTAATGTCACCAAGCCGCATGACAGGCTGACCCATTCACCTTTACACAACAATTCAAATGCCACATTCCACATTATTGAAGGAGATCATGATCTTCACTTGGTTCATACTCCTCAGGTAGCACGTCTAGTCTCTACATTTCTTACCAAAGGAACACTGAGCAAGCTTTAACCAAAAGGTACCGTAGCAGGTTTGTGTAATATATTGTGTGAAGCCATTCCAAAAAAGGTTATAGTATAAATCTATAAAATGCATACAGCTTTCTATAAATTGAAGTTACATAGTTATATGAATTTATCCTTTACATTATTGTATATAATGTAGTGACTCTAGTGATTCTACGAGTAGTATGACACAATTCCATGGTTGTAGAAAGGATTTGTATCTGTTAGGTAACTAATGAGCTGATCATATGGTAGAACCACACATTTAAGTTTAGTAACAACAGTGATTATATATAGCCAGAAAAATGATAAAACAAACATCCTGCTCATTATGTACATTCTGGATTAACTTAGATACCGTAGGTTTTTATTAGCTTATGTGTAAAGCTTATTTTAAAAGATGATGAGGGTGTTGACTTCACTTGAGTTTTGAGACCAAATACAGAATTTCCAAAATAACACTTCAAGTTAGGGCATCTTTTATTGGTGGAATGGACTTTGATAGGGTCTTAACAGGTAACTAATGAGGTGATCATATGGGAGAACCACACATTAAGTTTAGTAACAACAGTGATTATATATAGCCAGAAAAATGATAAAACAAACCTCTAACCGTGGGAAATAATAAAAATAAAAAAATAAATAACACTTAGGCTTGTTTCACATCTACCCGGCATGCTGTTAACCTGACTTCTAGTCGGCACCGGGTGCACCTTTCACATTACGCTCACACCGGCACTCCGGCAGTTGTACTCTAGCTTGTGAAACGTGTGTCTTAGGGATGGAAATGGAACTTAATAGAGCAAATTGTAATGTTACTTTGAAATAACTTTTATTAAAATTGTATTTATATTTGGATTTTTTTTATTTCATTCAGTTTGAATTTAAGTAAAATTCAATTCAATGTTATGTAATAAAAAATTTAAAAAATTGAGTAAAAATTTAATTTAGTTCAAATAATTCTGCTCTTGAACTAAATTAATAAGTAGTTCATGGTCTATTTCCGACATGGCCAAAACTTTGCGAACAAATACCCAAAAGAAATACACAATAACTACAAACAACTGAACTAAAAGTACACTTGGTGAAGACGGCAGGTGCCGGTTGTATGTGAACAGTCACATTGGGCCGCTATACCCACAACTCCAGCTGGCTTGTTTACCTGACACCGGCAGTAGGCCATTGCCGAGGGGGCACCCGGCATCCCTCGACTAATACCTGGCAGCCGGGCAAATGATTAACCGTCATCGACACATGTCGTGCATATGTGAACGGTCCCATATACTTCTTCATCCCATTGCCGGTTAAACGACATCCGGCACCCGACAGCCGGGTAGATGTGAAACAGGCCTTAACTTTATTTGTTTCAACTGAAAAAGGATTCTATTTTTATCCCAGTCCTGAGCATTAGGTCTACTATTAAATCCAAACTAAGATATGAGTGTATTAAACAAAGTGTTTCTAACTTAAGCCTTCTAAATAGTACATAAATAATGTTATGAATCACCAAACATTCAAGCTCAATAATATAGAGAGTAACCATAGTTAAGCTCAATAAAATTACTTTTTGTATATTGTGCTGTAAAAATCCTTTCATATAAATTGTCCAGTTGAGTTAAAATGTTATTTATATATTAACAGTTCAATATTTCCTATTTAATAAATAAAAGTTTTTAAATACATTTGTGTTAATTTCTTTACTAAATCATAGGTAATATGGTTTTGTTTATACATCATTATTTTGATCTGCTGTCATTAGTGAGCCAGTGGCATCATTTCACCAAATCCTTGTGGGGGGGGGGGCAAACACCAGGGGGTATGGAATACCCCCAGCAAACAAGGGGGTCCGGGGGACCTCCCCCGGAAAATGTTGCAGTTTTGAAACAAAAAAAGAGGGGCTTAAGCTTATTTTAATTGTCAAAAATACTTCAAATAAAAAAAAATGAGTAAAATTTAGGCAGAAAATTAATGAAACTAAGAATTATTGACAACAGACAGAAACACAATAATTTTATGTTGATAAGTTAGTCATCTAAGAAACGTGATCAATAGTTCCATGATGTATTAATATTATTTTTGTTATTAGATTCATGACCAATTTCTCGTGTACAACATTTAGCAATGAATACGGTTGTTCATAGCTATAGTTTATAACAGTTTATTTTGTTTTTTAAATAAATACAAGTATTTAGAACTTAAAAGCAAATCAAATTTTATCACCAATAAAATAATTTGACACAAAAGTACAAATGGTTCTATTTAACTATATTAAATTGGTAGTCTACAATGTTAAAAAAAAATTACGTAAAATTTATACACATGTATAATTTTAATGCTTGAATAATTCATAAAAGTAAATGACAAAGCAGTGCTTCTAAAAAATCTGAATTTTTATGTATACTGTATATATATAAACTATAAACAAGTGGTTTATCGTACAGCACCAAACAGAAATACCCCCGCCGCAGCCAACCTGCAGACTAAGCGAATTTCAACTTGTCAATACATTTTTACTCAAATATTTCCATAAACATATTTATTCCCAATTTAAATAACATTAGATTTAACAAGTCCTTAGGTTTGCTGGCTACTGCTACAGGGAAGGTAAAAAGTGTTTTTTGACCATATGTCAATAGTATAGGATGAAATAAATAAATTTGCCAAATTTTATCAATATATATCCATAAACAAGTAAACTACAACAGTTTTCATTTTCTCCATAAGGATAACATGGAAATTTTAAATTACACTTTTTTTTAATTTTCTCCGTGACTGTTAGGCATACAACAGCGCTTCAGTATACTAAATTATTTCTTTTTTTAAGCTCTACAAAATGGTTGAGAAAGAAATTGAAATTTTTTTTTGGTTTTTAGGGTAAAAAATGGGGAAAACCCATCTTTACCCCTAAAAACCCCCATAAACCCCTGTTCCCATGGTCCGATTATGTTGGTTCGCAAACTCGTTTGAATAAACGTAGGTTTACACGTTTGTACCAAATTTCATCAAAATCGGATCATTTTTGCTCGAGTTATCGCGCTAACGGACACATATATTAATTATATATATATATGAGTTTGAACGGATGGTGTTTTTGGTCTCTGGGGACCTCAAAATGAAAAAGTAAATCGGTCCCGGGTCTAGGTCTTACCATGAGACCTACGGTAATAGCTTATTCCCTATATGGGAAATTCGCTAAAAGTAAATGAATAACAATACTACTAATTTATGTAAACTCAAAATGTGCTATCTAAGACAATAAAACAATAATAATTTTTGTTTCAAATTACTGTACAAGAATATACAGATTTTTGTCTGCTGTGCTTTTTAGGATTTGACAGGAGAAAATATTTGTTTATTGGCTAGTACAGATCTTATTAATATTTAGGGTACTCTGTAACTTAGTTTACTGTAAAAGATTCACGGTTTAATGCACATGCATTTCGAATTAAGAGTCCTTGGATGCTAGCGGTCATCTTTGATGATTTCAAACAGCGGTCAAAAGGTTATATATAGTCAAAAAATATTTTTTTCAAATACCGGTACCAAAGTGATTGCAATTTTAATATCCAATGCACTGTGAGGCCAGAAATTAAATTTTCTTTTTTAATTGTTGTCTGAGTTATAACGTCTAGCCTCCAAGGACAATAAGAAAATATTGTATACAACACAGTTTGAGTTTTTAACTGGTGCCAGCAAATGGAAAGTACACGAGCTTTATTTTAACAACAAAACCGCAATTTTCGATTCTTTTGTAAATATTGTACAATAAATAAAGTTACATAGTATACTATTTATGATTTAAAAGCTTTCTTGAAACCAGCTATTCATTCAAACGAGCTATTTATTTTGGTTATGACATAATAAAAAGTTAATACAATCATACATAGGCATTTTGTTATCCCTCCATATGCTCACGCTTTGATGTAAATTATATTCAATTTCTAAAAGAAAAACTAGTTTGGCGGCACAAATGGTAAAAATTGGCCGATTTACATCAAATTTAGTATCAAAATAATGGACATTTTAAAACAAAACATTATATGATAGGCTAATCAATATTAATAATTTTTGTAAATAAATTAACTTCAGTTTATGGTATTGGGTGTCTAGTTTCTGTTTTCGTTGAGCGCAGCCAAGCGACATTAATTAGGGTCAGTCGGTCGGGCAACTCCACAATAGCAGAGGAAGGTAGGCCTCCTTTTCCTGGTCCGGAGATACCCTGTCCACAACTATAGTTAATTTAATTTACATTCGTACATATTACAATGTAAAAAGCCGACAGAAATTGTCGAGAAAGCCTGGACAATTTGATTTATTTTACAAAAAAAAAAACAATGCTAATGACATCAATACACACAGTAGGAATTTATTCGATAAGAAAACTCCTTAAACGATATATTTTTAGCCTTTAAATACTACCCTGTGTACGCCACTATCTGCTCTGTATTTTGCTAATTTTCTTTATGCTGCCTCTACCCTAATCACTAATTCATCTGAACAAAGTAAAAATATGTGTGTTATAACATTTTGGATATATGGTATTGCGTTTTAAACCATAATAAAAGCTAAAATACAATTTAAGAGTGTTACTGAGAGAAAGTCGCGACCCTGTAATTTTCTACATTTTTTCTATCCCACCAACACATCTTACGCTAGTTCTAACCTGTAACAGTTGTACACAATATTTCAGGCAAGTCCTAGATCGTAATAAGAAATAATGTACAGACAAAACTCTAATTTTATTTATATAGAAGATGTCTCGTGTTCACATAAACTTTCAGTGAACTGATAATTTGTCAATTGGTAATGCTATCATACTTTATTTAAATATTGATATCAGTAAACTAAACTATACTATGAACATACCCGCGTGAAGTTGGCCCCACCATAATGAGCACAAATTATAAAAACATGTCCATAATTTAGTGCTGAATTTGTGCTTCTCAAAGGTATATATAACAAAAAAATTGTGCTCAACAATAACACACCAAAAAATTATAAAAACTGTTGGCGGGGCTAACTTCACGTTCAGCCCGCCACCAAACGAATTAACAATGTATTATACATAGAAATTTAGTGCTCATTTTGTGCTACAACAATATATAGTTTTTATAATTTGTGCTCTAAAAAACAACGAGTAAATGAGCTCTTAAACTGCTGCTGGTGATGACGTCATCCGCCCCGCCACATTGAGCAAATCGGTTGAAAATGGTGTCATGATTTAGTGTTCATTTTGTGCTACAATAATATATATAAGTTTTATAATTTGTGCTCTTAAAACACCCGAGTAAATGAGGAAAAACTGCTGCCAGTGATGACGTCATCCGCCCCACCACATTGAGCAAACCATGTAACAAACTATTTTGTACCTGACATTTTTTCCGAAAAACCAACTCGTTTAGGAGTTACAGCCTATGAAAAAAACATTGGTTGAAAATGGTATCACGATTTAGTGCTCATTTTGTGCCATAACAATATACAATTTGTGCTCTAAAACACCCGAGTAAATGAGGAAAAACTGCCCCCGGTGATGACGTCATCCGCCCCGCCACATTGAGCAAATCGGTTGAAAATAGTCACTTTTAGATTAAATTCATACAGTATACAGGGTGTTTTAGCCACCATTAGAATCTTGTAAACGATACATCTTACAGTAAACTTAAAATCGGGATCATTCTCTTGTTTTTAAAGATGTTGAAAAATAAGTAAACGTCATGTTTGTAAATGGCCGCCATTTTCCAACATGGCGGCCAACTTAGATATTTCTTATGGAACACCCTATATTTTATAACGTTTTCGGGTAGAAAATGCAATTTAAAAACTATTTTGTACCTGACATTTTTCCGTAAACCAACTCGTTTAGGAGTTACAGCCTATGAAAAAAAACATTTCCGGTGTACTTTTAATATCATGTAGCCCCTAAACGAGTACGTTTAGAGCAAAAATGTGAAGAATAAAAAAAGTATGGCAGCAAACTTGGAAAGTAGAAAACTGTGTAACTCTTTTAGGATTGTAGATGCAATTTTAAGATGTATTTAATCCTCACATTTTTGCTCTAAACTTACTTGTTTAGGGGCTACATGAAGTTAAATGTACACCGGAAGTCTCTTTTTCATAGGCTGTAACTCCTAAACGAGTGGGTTTACGGAAAAATTGTTGGGAATAAAATAGTTTTTAAATTGCATTTTCTACCCGAAAACGTGATAAAAATATAGGGTGTTCAATAAGAAATTTCTAAGTGACTATTTTCAACAGATTTGCTCAATGTGGCGGGGCGGATGACGTCATCACCGGCAGCAGTTTTTCCTCATTTACTCGGGTTTTTTAAGAGCACAAATTATAAAACTTATATATTGTTGTAGCACAAAATGAGCACTAAATCATGACACCATTTTCAGCCGATTTGTTCAATGTGGCGGGGCGGATGACGTCATTACCAGCGGCAGTTTTTCCTCATTTACTCGGTTGCTTTTAGAGCACAAATTTTAAAAACTATATATTGTTGTAGCACAAAATGAGCACTAAA
Source organism: Macrosteles quadrilineatus (assembly GCF_028750875.1). Lineage (NCBI taxonomy): Eukaryota > Metazoa > Arthropoda > Insecta > Hemiptera > Cicadellidae > Macrosteles > Macrosteles quadrilineatus. The sequence continues at coordinate 810,537 of NW_026542608.1, forward strand.
TTTCTATGTATAATACATTGTTAATTCGTTTGGTGGTGGGCTGAACGTGAAGTTAGCCCCGCCAACAGTTTTTATAATTTTTGGTTGTTATTGTTGAGCACAAATTTTTTTTATATATACCTTTGAGAAGCACAAATTCAGCACTAAATTATGGACATGTTTTTATAATTTGTGCTCATTATGGTGGGGCCAACTTCACGCGGGTTATGAACATCGGTTTTTATATGTAATTGTTTTGGCAGAGCTTTGCTACTGCTAAAAAAAATAAGTTCCCCTACTTCTATTTATTTCAAACTAATTAATAAAACAAATAATAAATAAACATGCCTATCAAGCCCGAAAGGATTTTTGAGATAAGAATATGCCTATATGTTAATCGGGGATGTTAGCTATAATCATGCCAAATTTCAGCCCAATCCGTCGGGTAGTTAATGCGTGATTGAACTTCAAACAAATAAACAAACACACAAACTTTCACATTTATAATATTAGTAAGATAAGATTACATCGTATTGGGCTCATTATTTTCAGAATTTTATGTAGGAATCAAATATATAAATAAAAATTTATTTTAAATTAAAATTAAAAAAGTGCAGATCTGTGGGACTGTGACAGTAGGTGAGTTTGTTCGCTTGGTCAGTCCGGCGAGCGGACGCGGAGGGTCGGTCGAGTTCCGAGAAGCGTCTTAATCCGCTGGATATCATAGCAAAACGGACGGACTATAATTTTGTGTTAAAATTTCGGCAATTTCACTATTTTTCCCGGCATCCACGGGGTAGAGACCTTCAATTTGAGCCCTCTCCCATTACGCAAAGAATGGGCTTACCAATTAATAAATAGATTTGCAATCAACTGTTTTTTATTTACCAACTGTCAAAATGACATCTATTCAAAGATATTACAATGTAAACGAGTAATTTGAGCATTTATTTTAAGTAACGCAATTAAACATCGTATTTTGCAATAAAATAAGGATCGAGTGTTAATGAGTGTTTTGTGTTGGTGACATTTGAGTGCAATGGCGTCAACGCAATGTTTTACTCCTAAGGTGAAGAGTAGATTGTACAACTTGTATGCCATTTTTTTATTTTACATAATATGGACAGCTGTAAGGACGAACTATAAGGAACGTGAACTTATACTTTGATATCATTGCAGAGGAAACCCATCTAAGGCTAAATAAAACTGCACGAGAAGGACATTAAATCTGTGTTTTCATAAAAGTCAAGTAGTTTCAGGAGAAATAAGACCACTCCAAAGAATCCTTTATTAAAACTTGCATTGAAGGATTCAAATATTTACAATTAAGTGATTATGGAGAATAATATTTATGGATATTTTTAAAAATTGACATAAACTCTCAACTATACTCGCGTCAATGGTGGTACCATGTAGGCTACATTATCATTGGTGAAAATGCACATGCATATTATCATTGTAACGTCCCTCATATTTTATGTACTACAGTTAACTCATTATGAGAGATGCTACTCTTCAGCTTAAAGCCATCAATAGTGAGACAGTATGCACCCAAACATAGATTGGAAGCAAAATAAAACAGTTTACTCCAGAAAAGATTTTTATTACAACAATTCGTAATGTTTACAAAGAATTATAGAATTTTAGATATGACCATAAAATACATTACAATTTTGACTCTTTTACTTGGAAACTCCGAGTAATTTTTCTCTGTTCAGATAAAATAATCACTTACTAAAAACAAATTAAGTACCCTGTAAATTCTCCCCTCTCCTACACAAAATCTCATAAAACACACTCTAACAAACTATCTCTAAGTCTTTACGCCTCAAAATCCAACTAAAATTACATAAAATAGGCCCCAAATCAAAATAAACTGCACTGGAATGGTACTCATCACTTCCATCCCGCGACGTGGTATCCTGGACTGAAGACGTGTGATCTCCATGGAGCATCTAGCTTGAAAATATGTGGAAGTCTGCGCAGATCCAAGAAAGACGAGACCTTCAAAGATGATAGTCCTTCCTCCCGATGCCGTAGATTACAATAGCCAGCCTAATGCCTCAGATCCAGGGGTAGACGTGAACCCTGTGAAAACTCGCCATTCTCAGTAATCACACTCACTGCTGTATACAATATATATACAGTACTCCTCCCAGTTCACGATAGGTACAAATATCTAACCATTCCAGTGCAAAGGTAATTAGTCTACTACATTTATCAAGGCCATTTAATAAAATCGTCTAATTTGTCATCTTTTTTTTATGGGAATTTTTCTATTATAAAATACACTTATTACTCAGATTTTGTGACACATTTGTTCAAATTATTATTAAATTAAATAAACTTCGATTAAGTTACATACTTTTGAAAGGAAGCTATTACCCTAACATGATTCAGACTGTACAAATTAAGCTCAGAAATTAATAATATACCCATGATACATACTTGAAATTACTTAAAACTAAAGATTGAGTGCCTAGATGGAATTTAAAATTACAAAATTATACATTTTCTATCTTGCCACCACGTGGTATGATCCTGCAATCTACAACTTGTCTATTCAAACTACTCTGCAACTTAAAACATTCACTTAAAACAATTAACAATGCACTTCTCGATATATTAACGCTCTTTCCTGGAATAAATTTGTAATTTTTTTAAATAAACTAAAATTTCCTTAAAATCTTACCTCGTTCTGAGGGTTATAACATGTAAGATGATCTGCTTCTCCAGATGCGACCAACATGACATACAGTACAATGACGAATGTGGGCATTTACCGTAGTCTGCCCTCACTCGTTTAATTTCGGCGTACACCTACAGCGACTCTATCTGTCTGCAAACCATGAAACTAATTCCCCCCTCCGTCGCATGAATAGGTGACCATTGCCTTGTCTTTTGTCCTTGAACGTCAGCTCACCTACATAACATGTAAACCCGTCTGCGAATGTTAAATATTAAACCTATCTAGATCAAACTCTTCTAACAGATTTATTGTAACGAAAATCGTTACATCATTAATGCTGCTATGTGTATAAGTTGAGACACGTTTGTAGAAAACACTAAAATAAACAATTTTAAAATATTTACAACTTTAATTATACAGAAATGTTCATAACACAGTACGTAATTTCATTAGTTGCATAAGCTTTTACGTCAGTATTTTTAATTAATTGAAAATTAAGTCTGTTATAACTCTTAAAATAGCTCCTGTAATACCGGTACTTGACAATTGCTTGATTTCTAGCAACGAGTAAAAATTCAACAATGCATTAACATAATAAGCTCTCTTTTACGCTGCACGACTAGTAAACGGCAGAAGTAAGGCAGAACTACCATACACGCCTGCAACGATGCGCTGCAAACCACGCGACGAGTAGCTATATGAACCGTACTGTAAGTGAGCCTTCTAATATTTGTAGAGGGTTCACTTACTCTACAGATCATAGTGCCTATGAACTGTAGTGTAAGTGAGCCGTCTTCTATTTGTGTAATAGTTATCATGAAATAGGCTCGTATAGTATACGAGCCTACTCCTGTAATTTATATAAATTCAGTATTTTGGCTCGTATACTATACGAGCTTGTTCCTGAATTATTCAAGAATTCATACGCTTCGCTCATAGGTACTATGATCTGTAGAGTAAGTGAACCCTCTTCATTTATTTGATATTTTTGATCGGCTCGTATAGTATACGAGCCTGTAGTGCACGTGAACCTTTAATATTATTTACGAAGCTCGTATAGACTATGATTTGTAGAGTAAGTGAGCCATGTGTTTTAAGAATTACATATTTGGAGGATCATAGTGTCTATGATTCGTAGTGTAAGTGAACCCTAACCGTGTATACACGTTTTATCAAGGTATAATTGACTATAATATTGTGGTATAATTACCTCGTCAAGTAATCCAAATGATGTGATGTTAGGCTAAAAACCTACATGTTTCGCCGTTAATACGGCATCGTCAGGGTACAAACACAGTACAGTAAGACATTGCTGTCACACGCATACAATAAACGTGTGACATACAATTGACGAGGTAATTATACCACAATATTATAGTCATTCATAGTAATCCAGGGGCCATCAACATGGAGTATAATTGACATTATATAAATGTAAAAATCTGTAGGGACTGCAGCGAGCAGTTTCACAGTGGTGATTGTGTCCAACCTCGCAAATGTGTTCATTGTTCAGGCCCTCACTCCAGCAACTCCCAAAACTGACCAGAATATATTAGGCAAAGGAATATCAAAGATCACATGAGCATGAATAGAACAGATTACTTTACCGCAAGCAAACAATTCCCAAAAAAGTCCATCAAAGCCTAATAGCTCCCAATCCTTTGCACAGGCCATTAAGAGCGATCAGTGTTCTTACCAAAACTGTACTAATTCCTATCGACTTAATTTACAAAATAGTTTCTCGTCCCTACAAGACAATATTGACGAAACAGAACCATTGACAGAAAACCCTGCATACCCACCGCTCAGTAAACCAAAACAACCTGGTACTCACCAAAAAACCCAACCCACTTACCAAAGAAACAATGGAAAAGCTTACAATAGAGTGCAGTCAACCCATAAAACATTGGGTGTTTATCAAACCGCTAGCTCCAATGCCAGTTCCATTGAAAAGGCAGGCTCATCCAACACTAGCTCAGTACAAAACTATGACAGAGATCAATTAATTAAACAAATATGCCTAAGACTTAAGTCCCCTACCATAACAACATTTCAACAAGTTGACGAGATGTTAGTTTCGCTAATGGCCCCACACCGGACCAATAAAACGTTGACAAATAAAACAATCAGACATTAAATGACACTAAACCTGGTAACACAACTCAATCAAAGTTAACATCTAAAACTGGACATAAGTGACCTAAAAATAGTTCAATGGAATGCCAGATCGATAAAACCTAAATGGCCAGAACTTACTCATTTTATGAGAAAAAACAAAATCCACATAGGACTAATCCAAGAAACCTGGCTGAAGGACAATGACATTCTAACCGACAATAATTACGAGTAGTCAGGCCAGCGACTTGGCAGAAATTTGACCTTGAGATGATCTAGGTGTACTCTCAGCTGATCAGCTGATTAGTTGACCACGTGACATTAGTTGACCACGTGCAGTAGGTGTTTGTATTAAATATTAAATAATGGACGTTAAATATTAACGTGTTGGCCTGACCGGGTTTCGAACCCCGGTCTTTTTGTTGGTAGTTGGAGTCGTTACCATATGAGCCACAACAGTAGTTATGGGTATAGTGGTAAATGACACCTTATACAGGGTACCTATACCCTTGTACCTATGTATATATACAGGGTGTGTATTGGAGATTTGATTTTAACATGGAGGTTCACGGGTTCGAATCTAACCAACCACTAATGGTATTATAGTGAGAGGTTTACTGGTTCAATCCTAACCTATGCTAGAGGTCTATGGGTTTAATGCTAACCTATCATTGGAGGTTCACGGGTTCGAATCTAACCTATGTTAGAGGTTCACGGGTTCGAATCTAACCAACCACTAATGGTATTATAGTGAGAGGTTTATGGGTTCAATCCTAACCAATCACAACTGTTTATTTCAGCTGATCACGTGATCTAGTTTAGAGGTTCACGGGTTCAATCCTATCCTAGTAGGATTTGTAAAAAAAACATTTTATATAGTGTATAATGCTTAAACCTTACTGTTGATCATAATTGGTAAATGTTGGAGGTTATTTTATAGTGTATAATAAATATAAATCAGCTGAAAGAGGGCTTAAGTGGAATTTTACCGTTGATCATAAAAGAATGTTAAATGTGTAGTAGTATTGGAGGTTATTCTATATATGCTATAGTGTGATGAAACAAATGATAATTGTATCTGATGTTAAAAACAGCTGAAAGAAGGCTTAAGTTTACCACTGAGTATAAAAATGGTCTTTGTAAAGGCTATTAAATATATTATGTTAAACTTACATCTAATTTATGCTAAATGAGTTACTTAGGCTGTTTTTTTGTATAGTGTTGTATTGTAGTGGGTGTCTTAGAGGTTCACGGGTTTAATCCTTACCAATCACCATTCATTTTTGGTTGGGGTGTTTTTTTTTGTTGGTATAGTTAACTGTTTGTATATGAGTTCTGAAGGTTTGATCACTTTTTACCTAAACCAGTCTGTTAATTCACCACTAGAGCGCTAGTGTTTATGGTATAATTATAATAATGATTAACTTGATATAAGATTATACTCTGAGTTGATGGTATTAGTTTATAAATTCTCTACTAGGTTGCAGCACTAGTGCTACCAACTACTGTTAGCCACTTATGTGACTTTGTATATGTAACATAACCTCACTTTTTACTTATTAATTTATTATTAAGTGTTGACAGTATTAGTTGAGGTATTAGTTTACAAATTCTCTACTAGGTAGCAGCACTAGTGCTACCAACTACTGATTATATAATATATGTAACATAACCTCACTTTTAACCTAAACAAGTCTATTAATTTAGCAATAAGTGTTGACAATATGTTATTTTGAGTTGATGGTATTAGTTTACAAATTATCTACCAGGTTACAGCACTAGTGCTACCAACTACTGATTATATTGTATATGTAACATAACCTCACTTCTGTCTTATATGCTTTCCCGCCAATTTTTCTATTGCCTCCCCCTATTAGATGATGTAATTTTAAAACTTGTTGGATATTTAGTTGAAAAAATAATGAAAACAACTGTGAAAGCTAAATATGAATTTATATATATTATTTTATTTATATTATGTACATAATCCTATAACTTAATACTTAACGTTAGTAGAGGAGGAGAGGGGCAGCCATCTGAAACAGACAATAAACATAATTAGCTAACTATGGTTTAGTATGGCAAACTGTTTGAACCTAGGGTTATAAGTTTGAATTGTACCAGGGAGACTAATGTTTATACTAAATTAATTAGCTATGACCCTCCTTATTAAGACTGTATTGAAGCTATAACATAGCCTCACTTTATGTATTGGGTAGGTCGCCATTTGCTTTTCTGTCAGTTGTATTGCCAAATTGATATAACCTCACTTTTTTATAACTTTATAACTTCAAGTTGAACAAGTTTATTAATTTACCACTAAGTATCAATGAAATATATTTTGAGCTATTTTATTGAATAAAATAAAAAGTCAGGTAAAAATTATTCTATAGTAAAGATAACCTTATTTAATCAAAGATATTTACCAAAGAATTATCTTTCTGACTATGGAATATTATTTGTATGAAACTAACTAATTGACATAGGGAATTTACTTAATGTTTTACTATAACAAATTATATTAAAAACACTGATCATATTATTTGTTACTAAAATATTATACTAATGTATTAAAATATGAGTACTGTATATATTTTTCACCATTACATTTGATGAGTATTGAAGTATATCTTATAACTGAGGTCTGTTAGGCTTATATTTGAGTGTGGTTTCCTCTCTAAAGTATTATTTTATTGAATTACTTAACTTATAGTAACTTTAATGAATCAATAGAACAATACATATTGAAAGCTGATTTTTTTCTTAAGTTAGTAATCCAACCTGCTAATTTAACCTCTTGAAACCTAACACTGTTAGGGCTATAAATGCTTAACCGGGTTCACTTAATGAGGGGATAGTTTAAAACTCTATCTAATATAAAGCTAAAAGAGGTGTAAGAATACATCATTTCCACTATGGAAGGCATAGCAGAAGAACTACACAAACCCGCTAGGAAAAACTATACCAGACGTAATGTAACTCTTAAGGGAATAAATGACTTGTACCAGGCTGATATAGTAGAAATGCAGCCATATGCAAAGTTAAACAAGGGGTACCGCTATATTATGACAATCATCAACTGTTTTTCCAAGTTAGGTTTTGCTATACCTTTAAAGGACAAGTCAGGTCCTGTAGTTGCTAAAGCACTTGAACCTATACTAGCTAAATATAAAATGAAAAATTTTCAAACTGATCAAGGAAAAGAATTTTTTAATATTCATATTAATAGGCTGATGAAAGAGTATAACATAAATCATTACCATACATTCTCAGAAATGAAGGCGTCAATATGTGAGAGATATAATAAATCTCTTAAGAATAAAATGTATAAGTTATTTACTGCTCGTGGAAGTTACGAGTGGTTAAGTATTTTGCCAAATATTGTAAAGTCGTATAACAATAGTAAACATAGGACTATTGGTATGAAGCCTAAAGATGTTAAACAAAAACATGTTAGGATGATACTAAAAAGGCTAAACAAACTAAAAAACCCTAAAGGTAAAATTAAATTTCAATTAGGAGATAATGTTAGAATCAGTAAAGCTAGAAGGACATTTAAAAAGGGATATCTACCTAACTGGACTAATGAAATCTTCAAAGTATATGCAATTAAACCTACAAGGCCTGTTACATATATATTACAAGACTCAACAGGGGAAATCCTTAAAGGTGGCTTTTATGCCGAGGAAATTAGTAAGGCTAAAATGAGTAATGTGTTTTTGGTTGATAAGGTTTTACAACGTAAGGGTTCTAAATTATTTGTCAAGTGGAAAGGTTTTGATGAAACACACAATAGCTGGATAAATATCAAGGATGTAGTTAAGTAAAAAACCACCAAAGACCTAGTAGTTGTTATCTAAAGTATAAAAACACACATCCGCTTAAATCTGTGCAATCAGTAACGATGAGGTTAGTGCAACAGGATGTACAGTTTCCCGTCACAAACTTTGATATCTTTAGTGGCATGGGGTCAGATAAGAATTATAAAAATGGTCAATTATTACCATGCTCTATCCGGTCTATTATCTGTGGACCTAGTTCCTGTGGTAAAACCAACATACTGTTTAATATGATTTTTGATTCAAACGGTTTAAGATTTGAAAATATTTACGTTTTCTCAAAGTCTTTATATCAAGATAAATACAAGTTACTTAAACAGGTGTTGCCTGAAGAAATAGGGTATCACGAATTTGATGATAATACATTAGTTATAAATCCTAAGGATACAAAGAAAAACTCTATAATTATATTTGATGATATAAGTTGTGAGAAACATAATATGATTAGAAGTTACTTTGCTATGGGGAGACATAAAAATTTGGATATATTCTACTTGGGGCAGACATACAGTAGTATTCCAAAACAGTTAATCAGAGACAACTGTAATTTTCTCATACTATTTAAACAGGATGACAGGAACCTGAGACATGTATATAATGATCATGTGACAACTGATATGTCTTTTGATAAGTTAAAAGAGATTTGTGCAGTTTCATGGAAAGATAACTTTGGCTTCCTAGTTATTGATAAAACATCAGACCTTAATAAAGGCAGATATAGAGTGGGACTTGACAGTTTTGTAACAGAGTTGTAATGGTTCGGATATACCATTATAATGACCTTAGAGGTTATGATACAAAGCTACATAATGTAAAATCAAACCTTTGTGCATACTACTATAAGGATAAGAAGAGATTCTGTGGTAACTACTGCAGTAGAAAACCCCCACATGGCTATATGTTTAACAAGAGATGTTGGAGACATAAGAAACCTAAAAGCTCTGCTATGACACCTCCTGTGGTGTTATTAATGATATCGTCAAGTGAACGAACATACAATAGAGATACATGGTTAAATTTTTTGTTTAGATGCCAAGAGAGGGCTGTTCCTTTAGAATTTGTAATATATCACGAAGATATGGCTAATTGCACAGTTAGGGACCCACAAAATTTAATATCGAGATTTCGACCGTTCCCGGATGTGTTTGGTAAAGCATTACCATTGCGCAACCTTCATGGCAGTGTAAACTTTACACAGATATGTAATAAAATGTTAGAGTATGGTTGTAAGATACCCTATGCCACTCGGTGTGTACTATTAACCGAAAGAACTATTCCTATAACATCACCTTTTAAATTATATAAACGTATTTTGGATCTAAAATGTCACATTGACATAAGTTACAATGTAAACTATGCTAAAGTTCCTGATGGGCTGCCTAAAGGTTACAGAAACAAACCCTTCGGCGGTGTAAACAACCTCTGTCAGGGATCTTATACTACTGAGTTTCTTAAAGTTGCACTACCGGCAGTACCTAAATATTGTGAGAAGTTTGGCATCTCTTTTAATAATGGTGTATATAGTGTTACAAATCATGTGCTATTTGATCAGTGGAGAGCATTTACCGGATCTAACCCTAGTGAATTTTGGCTATTAAACTCGTTTCTACTAGACCATGTACGCGAACAAAGACCAATTGAGTTACTTAAAAAATATATGGAAAAGACGATTGAAAGTGACAAATATACAGTAGCTGAAATACCTCAGTGGAGAGATAGTTGGAAACGAACATTTGTATTTAAAAGTTTTACCGGTAAATACCAAATACCAACATTTGACGCTAAAGTAAGACAATATTACCAAGGCCTAGACTTGAGTACAGAAGTAACTCTGTTAGATATTATATGGTATTTAAAAAAGAATAAAAGGCGTGCAGTGTTTTTTAGGCAAGTTGAAACCCCATAAAACTACACATGCATGCTGACATACTTCATTTGCAAATATGAGTTCCAAGGATAAACAACAGCTAACTGCTCGACTTATTGAGCTTAGAAAAGCTATTAAACGCAAGTACAAAATGTTTAAAGAGGGTACGGAGGATACAGATTTACAGCTAGAAAAACAATACAGACCTATTATACGGGAATTGAGAAAAGCTACCCCACCAGTACCGCTAATCAAAAGTGAAGTTAAGGAAGAGTCTATGGACTATGAAACAACAGATTCGGAAAATGAGATAGTATCTGAACCACCAGCTTCATCCACCCCTATAAGGGTAGTTGAACCACCAGCCACCCATATAAGGCCTAAAGAATCAGAATTTACTGAACTTGTCTCAACACCAACTAATTTAGCCTCTACTACTCAGTTTATTGAGGAATACTTTGACAATCCACTGACACAACAATATATGACATGGTTTATCAAGGATATGGGTGGAAATAAAAAGGTGATAGACTACACATACGGTCCACGTTACGAAGACGGTAGTAAGTTAATGGTTGGCAGTGAAAACTTGGACTTTGATCATATAGGCAATATACGTATCGGTGGTGTTAACTATGGAGCGTCTGAAGGTCTCTATGAACTATTATTTAAGCATTTGCCCGATAAAGGTACTTACACGCAAAATGATTTAAACACCTACAAAAGTATATTGTATGCTACAAATGCACATAGGGAGAATTATCAACCTACAGGTCAGGTTAAATCAAGCAAAGGTCATAAATATCTTAAAATTATCCGACCATTAATGTCTGCACAAGGGAGAGGCTTATTATGGAAAAATATACAATCCCGAGACATTATCTATTGGGATGATGTAAATGAGCTTGTAAACAGACTTGGACATATAATCATGTCTACAGAGACTGGAAACAGAGTACATTCCAATGAGATCATTAGTATTATAGAAGAGCTACGGGAAGCTGGGTATATAAGAGGTGGTGGAAACTCTAGGTTTAAATCATTAATATAATGACCATTGATAAGTTTGGACGTAGTAGTAAATCGGGTAAAGGTCCTGTTAAAGGACCAAAGGGTGATGGATTTATTTTTACACCCGAGGGAAACTATGATCTACAGAGCAAAATCCTGGCTAATATTGGTAAACCTAAAAACAGTAATGATGCGGCTTCAAAAGAATATGTCGATAAAAGAATTATACCCAGTGATAAACACAGCTATAATCTTAGAAGTAAAAGATTAATAAATGTTGGTAATCCTGTTGAAAACAACGATGGAGTCAACTACCAGACTGTAAAACGAATCTGCCTAACACTCAAGGACTCTCATTATGATGCACAGGGAAAACAAATAACACATCTAGCTGAGCCTAAGGATAAAGATGATGTTGTAACAAAAGAATACTTGGAAAAAAGTACAAACGAAATATTTATACCGGTATCTACACATTTGGCTAAACTTCAATCTGATATTAATACCATCAATGAAAAAATATCGCACCATCACGGTTTAATAACACAAAACAAAGATCATCATGATAAAGAATTGAAAAAATTTGGTGTGATTTTATTTAACTATATCCATAAAAGACACACGGGAAGGTCTGCTAATCTACCTATTGCTGGGGAAAATGATTATTTAAATTGGGGGGAACTATTTAAAGTCCCTAATGAAGAAATAGAACCAACATCCTCTGATGGAGACGAAGTAGATAGATTTAAACGAGTTTGAATTGAATAAAGATGATATATTAGCTATACAACAGTTGGTACTACCGCCATAACTAACTATAATCTGTTTATGATGGATAAAAAGTGTACTTTTGTAATTAACTATTCATTAAAGCTTAAATCTTTGACCATGTCGGTTCTTGTGTTTCTATTGCTCGTACACACTGTGTTTTGTAATAAAACATTAGAATATTTAGAGAAGTATGGCTATATAGCTGATTCTGCTTTAACCGCTGATATAACCGATGCTGTAAAACAGTTTCAAGAAACATTTAACTTGGAAGTAACCGGTACTTTAGATGATGCTACATTGGAATTATTAGACCAACCTCGATGTGGGAATAAAGATAATCCACTACCATTTTCAGTTGTACCTAACCGTAAATGGAATACAACAGTAATTACATGGTATGGATATAATATATCTCATCTACATAGTATTATTATTGAAAAAGCATTCCGTGTATGGGAAAAGCATGCAAACATTACCTTTAGAAGGTCATTTCATAACCCTACAATATTTATTTCATTTTCGGTACAAAGAAAACATATGTTATATTCTAGAAAAGATGTTTGTTATTATGATTTTGATGGACCTGGTCTAGTATTAGCTCATGCTTATACACCTCAAGCTGGATATAACTCAACCGATATTCATTTTGACTCTGAGGAGAATTGGGATTATACCATGGACTTACCACGTTATGGAAACATTTCGTTCTTTCTGACATTAGTACACGAGATTGGACATGCGTTAGGGATAGATCACTCTTTTGATAATGAATCAATTATGTACCCTTTTATGAGACATCCTCAAGGAATTGTAGATATAAACGATTTTGAATTGGGTAAAGATGATATATTAGCTATTCAGTTTTTATACGGTAGACGTCCTATTCAAACAACAGCTAGTAAACTAACTACTTCCACAACTATATTCACAACAACTAGTAATCCTACAACTACATCCACAACGACTAGTAAACCAACAACATCTACAACTACAATAACAACTAATAAACCAACAACAACATCCACAACAACAACCAGTAAACCAACAACATCTACTACAGAAAAACCTAATAACTTTGAAAATGTTAATATTTGTGAGTTAAAAAGAAACATATCTACATATTTAATTGTGAATAAGAAAATATTTGCATTCCTACTAGATCGTGAATGGGTATTGAGTCTTGACCCCTCTGAAAGAACACCTGAACAATACAATACTAGTATAAAGATTACAGACTGGTTAGGGTTTCTACCCTATGACTTTAAAGAGGTATCGGCCATTTACCAAAGACCAAGTGGTCAAATCGCTTTATTTAGCGGGAATGATGTTTATCTATTTCAATATCCGTCAATGATGTTAAATGTTGAACATAGTGTTAGTAGTATAATTGCAAGACCTGTAATTAAAGTAAATGCTGTATTAGCCGGTAACACAGGCAAAACATATTTATTGGTAGACGATTGGTCTATTTACTCACTGGATGAGTGTTCATATAGAGCTTCTCATTTAGGTCTTATAGGCTCCTACTTAGCTGGGGTTCCTAATAGTGTTAATGGGGCTTTCCGGTATATAAACGGTAGAATATACTTTTTAACTGACAGTTCGGTGTTGGAATACAACGAGTTTACCGGCACTATTACGGGCTCAGTAAAAAGTGCGTTTGATATTTTGGAAATTACCTGTATACGTGAGACGTTACTCAACAGACTGTACGAGGTGCTTAAATACCTGCAGTAATGAAAAAGACAATCAGAAAGAAACAGACTCCCAAAAGAGGAAGTGGGTTTATCGCATCAGCTATAAATAAAGTCATTGATAAGCTACCTATTGAATTACATTTACCAGCGGGTATTAATCCTTTTAGTAGTAAAAGGTATAATTATTGTGGACCTGGCACAAAATTAAAGGAAAGGTTAGCGAGGGGAGATAAAGGAATAAACAAATTAGACGAGGCGTGTAAGGTACACGATATTGCCTATTCAAAATACAAAGATAACGCGAACCGGCTAAACGCAGACCGACAGCTGATTGATAGTGCTTGGCAGCGTGTAAAAGCATCAGACTCTAGTATAGGTGAGAAAGCTGCAGCGTGGGCTGTGACAAATATAATGAAGACTAAAACAGCTTTTGGAGGGGGGCGGAAAAAGAAAAGATGTACCCCTAAAAAGAAGGGTAAGGGTCTGTATCTTAGACCGTATAAAAGAGAAGGTGCCGGCAAAAGGAAAGTAAAACGCAGAGTTACAAAGAAAAAAAAAGCTTGTCAATACCGATAAAACCTCTAACAAACTATGATTTGATAAAGTATGCAAAATTACTTAAGGTACCAAACTTTAGAGGCGTATATATGAGGGATAGTTTACCAAAAAAGCCTAAAGTGTATGAATCGGCTATAGTGAATTTGGACAGTATATCAGGGGTCGGTACCCACTGGGTATGTTATAAAAAGATAAACAATATAATTTATTACTTTGACAGTTTTGGCAATCTCAGACCCCCACCTGAGCTAATGAGATATTTTGGGGGCTGTGAGGTTTACTATAATTATATGAGAGAACAGAGTTTTGACTCAGTCATATGTGGACACTTGTGTTTAAAGTTTCTAACTAAAAATGTTTAGCCTCACGGGTACAAGTAGCATTTTTACACACGAGTTATCAACACCTATTGATGTTAGTAATGGGGAGTGAGAGCTAGGGTTAATCGAACTATCTACATACAATTCTATACCAAATATTGAAAATAATATAAATAACAAGTTTCACTATGGTAATAATGGTCTAATCACTATACCCGAGGGTTCATACGAGATTGAAGATATAGAAAAATATATAAAGTCCCAGCTATCTAAAGAGTACAAGTTTACATTAAAAGCTAATAATAATACACTTAAAACCGAGCTGACTTGTCAGGAAAGTATAGATTTCAGTAAACCCGGTACAATAGGTAAGACATTAGGTTTTAATAATAGAGTATACGAGGCGGATAAAACACACGTTTCCGAACTACCTGTCGACATTATCAGAGTTAATTCAATCAGAGTGGAATGTAACATAACACGTGGCTCGTTTATTGATGGCATCGAATCTCATGTAATACACGAGTTCTATCCAGCTGAGCCACCAGGGTATAAAATCATTGAGATCCCAAAGAATGTAATTTACTTGCCCGTCATCGCTCAAAGGATAAACAGCTTAACAGTTTCGTAAGAGATCAAGACGGAAACTTGGTAAACTTTCGCGGAGAGAGAATATCAGTACGTTTACATCTAAGACGTACCAATGGGTCTTATCATATATAATCAGGGACCTGTAGTTTCAAAACGCATTACTACCAGAACACCTGGAGGGTTAACTAGTAAGAATATAAACTTGCTGCGCTCTCTTGGCTTTAAAGTATTTCAAAATGGCTCTACTAGCAATCGAAAATGAAGCCCTGTATGATGACACCATTACCGGTATTGAATACCATACATATCAACCATACACTTCAACTACTCTAAACAATAACGATGAAATACGGATTCCAATTTTACAGCAAGATGTAATTACTCTACCGTTTGAGAGTTATATCATAATACATGGGAAAGTATCGGCAAAGAAAACAGCAGATGGTACAGAGCAAGATGTCCAGTTAATAAATAACGCAATGGCTTTCCTCTTTGAGGAAATCAGATATGAGATATGTGGAAAAGAAATTGACAGAACACGTAATGTGGGCCTCACTACAACTTTAAAGAATATCCTTTCAATACGTCAGGAGGAAATAAATCCCCTTAAAAATAGCTGCTGGCTAGGGCCTAGTAATACTGAAAAAGTTACCGAGTTTGTATATTCTATTCCTTTACGTCTACTACTGGGCATTGCCGAAGACTATAGAAAAGTTTTAATAAACATTAAACAGGAATTAGTGCTGTTGCGGTCGGCTACAGACATTAACGCTGTATGTTTAGCTTCACCCGGTACAGTTAAGGTGGATCTTACTAAAATATACTGGCGTATGCCTCACATTACAGTTAATGACACAGAAAAATTAAAACTATATAGGTATATTGAAAAGGACCCGGTAATTCATGTTCCGTTCCGTTCATGGGAGATTCACGAATTTCCCAATTTACCAGCTACTATTAATCTTTCTTGGCAGATTCGCACAACTAATCAGACAGAAAAACCTAGATTTGTCATCTTTGGACTACAGACAGGGCGAAAAGGTGACGTAACTAAAAACATGTCACAGTTTGATTCCTGTAACCTAAACGAAATTAAACTGTATTTGAATTCAAATTTCTATCCATACGATAACCTTTGGGGTAATGAATGTCTATTGTATGATATGTACACAAACTTTCAAAGAGCCTATTACAACAATACAACTAGCTCACCTATTTTGGACTTTAAAGAATTTAAGGAGAAATGTCCACTATACGTTAATGATTGTTCAAAACAAGACGATACAATTAAAACAGGACCTGTGGACGTTAGATTGGAAATTGAATTTAGAGAAAATGTTCCCGCTTCTACATGGGGATATTGCCTTATTATACACGACTGTCATATAACATATACACCTATAACCGGTGATGTGAGAAAAGTATCCGCATAATGAGTTCACTTGTCAGTCTCTAACTGGTCTCCATACTAACAAGATGGGGAGCGCATACGGATGGGTTAAACTCGAGTTCTATACAAAAGACAATCTATTGATAAAATCACATTTCATAGACTGTTATAAATATCATACGGAAACATGTGTTTTTCAAGTACCTTTAGGGGCCTCCCGTATTATAGCTAAATGGCGTAAAGAATACGAAAATACTTCCTCCTCCTCCTCTTCTGAGGATGGAGAAGAAGAAGAAGAAGGTAGGGTGCAATTTTAGGATGAAACGGGGTGATTTAGAGTCAGTAGGCAAGATGAGTTCACAAGGTGAGGACGTAGTTACAGAGCATATACTCATCCCTAGAGAAAAAGAAACTATAAATGTAATAACCGGAATATTTTTAAAGTCAGTCTACTTTCTAGACTTTGACCTAACCAAATGTCTGATCACCGGGATCTTTAAAAACAGAGATAATAGTCTCGGGGTTTTATTTAAAGGGAGAAAAGGTTTTGTATTTTGGTCCTATGACTCTTTCTGTCAACTCTGTGACAGGTTTAATGAAATAACTATAGCTTTATTAAGTAAAAGTCAATACATTATTAAACTTGATACTAAGGCCTCGATTAAAGTAACAAGTATCTTTGGACATCAGTATGCATGTATCTCTGATGGAGAACACTCTTTGACTCTAAACCTAAATGAGTGGCATCTACTGATAAAAAATATACCTATGATAAATCGTTCACTTTTGGAACTATTCTATCTAGAGGAGGATATCAGAGTTTGTATCGAGAAACTTTTATCAGACGCAGAGGATTTATCACATAAACTCCCCGACCCATATTTTGACCGTTTGTATGGTGAAACCTCACTATGGAAGCTGTAGTAGAGTTTCAAGGGTTTAAAGATAACGATAATTGTTTTATTGTAAAAGAGTTTGCTATTGTCGCTAAATCATATAGAACACATTTAATTTTCCAAAACCCTTATAGCTTCAATTTTCTTAATAGTAAAATGAAACGTACAGCAAGATGGTTAACTAAACGTTTTCATCACCTAAATTGGTATGATGGGGACATACCTTATGATTTGGACTTTATTAAAGATTTATGTAAACCCTTTACAGCCTTACATACAAAAGGTCTTGAGAAAGCTCAATTCCTCAGAGAATTGCATAATAGTGTAATTGAAATTGAAGATGATATGTATATAGATAACAATAGTAGTGGTAATATAGTTTGCTTTTATCATAAAAATATATATAACAGTAACTGTGCTCTACGTTCTGCTGAGTACTACGCAAAAGAGTTACTCTAGGCTTAAAGTTTAGTGTCTGTATACTGTCACCTACTCAAAAAAGGCCGAGCTAAGCCGTTGTAAGTCCTAGAGCGGATGTATAGGTTGGCCTAATAAGCCGTAGAACACTGGTTTCCTATGATAGGCACAAAACCTAGTAAATTGAGTAGCTCAGATTTAGAAGAATCTGTGCTACTCCTTGGAACGGTTTAGTGTACTGTCACCTGCTCAAAAAGGCCGGGCTAAGCTATAGTAAGTCCTAGAGTAGATGCATGGGTTGGCCTAAAAACCATAAAACGCTGGTTTCCTATGATAGATACAGACCCCCAAGCCTAGTAAATTGAGAAGCCCAGATTTAGAAGAACCTGTGCTTCTCCTTGGAACGGTTTGATATACAACAAGCCCGTAGGAATAGCAGAACTTGCAGCCACCAAAAAAAATCATAAAAAATAAAAAGTAAAAAAAAGATTAGTTTAGACCGTGGGGTAGGCCTACAGGGGATGATGCCCACGTAAAATATACACCAACGCGCTGAGACCCCTACCTCATGGGTGGTGTGGAAACGTGGGTCACCTAAGTAAAATTTTAAAAATTAATAACTTACCAATTTATCCACCTTCCACAGCTTCATGCTCACATCCAATGTCAAACTCTTGATACGGGCCAAAATGTGCTGCCACAAATTCTGCTGGTCCAAGCATATCACATCTATCAATCACATAAGCAGAGCATTAAAACAATATATATAATTAAACCTTACATAAAACAACGCTAAGTTTAAAAATACATACCTGCAGCAAACATAGATTCCATCATCCCAAATCTGTATTAATATACAACAATATACATAGCGCCGACAGACAAAACACTCTCTAGCATCAGGCATCTTGTGAGGCTATAACTGATAGTGTAGCATAGGAGCTGGGGTGGGGAAAAGGATGTGGCAGTAACCTCAAGCATTTCCTCTCCCAACCGTATATATACAAGGTACATTTGCTGTTCAACAGTACAATCTGCTGAGATATTGCTTCTGCTGTACACTGAATAGACATTCTCTACATTCATCATCACTACAAGGTAAATATTACTACTATAATTTTAGTCCCCTTCACTAGAGATGTTTTTTTTAAATATTAGTTACTTCCATATTGGTTGCAGAAAAATATTAGTTTTCATACTAGCCTGTTAATATCTATAAATTGAGTATATTAGTTTAAACCTGATTCTAATATAAGCTTTTGTTGCTAAATTCAGTTTATTATTTCAAGAAAGCCTGGGATATATATTACCTCTTGATCTAGCTTTCAGATCATTATTTTTACATCTTATTATTAAAAAATTCAAATTTTGTTCAAACTAATATTTGTTAATAATTTATAAATAAAATAAAGATTAATTCATATATACAAATTAAACTTTATTAGATGTTTTGCATTAAACATGTCCTTACCAAAACAGTTTACCAATATTATATTAGTGTTGAAATATTTAATACTTTGATGTGAGTGTTGAAACAAAGCAATATTCTTTTTCATACATTGTCTGTTACTCCATAAAACTATTACTTTTGAATATCTAATATATTCAACCATCCCTACCCCTTACATATGATAATATGCTATGGTGTAAAATTAAAACACTTTATTAAGCCATTAGAGATGAGTAACACAATCTTATGGACTTATTATGTGAGCTTATTCCTCAGACACAACTAAAAGACCTATAGTTTATGGTGAAATTCTAACCTTTTTTTACCTTGTCAAATTTTCAGGTCAATACTCACCCTGCTAATTCAACTGTATGATTTTAGATGGATCTTTCTGCTAGACTAGAGTCATGTGAGGTGCTTTCATCCCCATTGAAGATTCCTGTTAAAGACCTTAAGGAGCCGGCCAGGATCAAAGGGGCAAAGAGAGTCAGCACACGGTTCGGGACTACAGTTATTGTCTTGGACGTGACCACATCTTCTGGGGAGGAAAGAATCACCTTTCTACCATCGAGATTCACGTCCCTCCTCACTGATGAAGATCTACAGTTTTTCACAAACTCAAGAATTTATAGTATAAAATGTACTGGTATGCATGGGAATTCCCCTAATGTACGTATATACAAGCACTAACACCATAATGTGTTTATAGAATAAACGCTTATATCTTAATAACTGTGTTTTCAATTGCATATGCATCCTCAGAGTTTAAATAATTTTAACACTTAAAGTTGTCACTATAATTTTTAAACTTACAACAAAATAGTACTGCTTTTAAGTATTTAATTTTATCATAATATTTATGTTGAAACAATTTTTACATATACCTCAAGATATACTATAGCAATATACACCTTTTTAAAAGTTTTTATCATGGTTGGTATAGAATAACCTTAAATAACAATAGAATAACTATTAAAAACTTACCTGCTAATTGTAGACTGTCACTTGATACTAGCTGAGGTTTTCACTACAACAAAACACTATACAGAGACAACTAAGGTCTTATCAGAGTGTGATTTCCTATCTGGATTAAAAAATATATTATTTTGTTGATTTAACTTGTCTAGATATACAGAGCATATTTAAACATCAATGATTCAGTCAAATAACCAGCTAACAATAGTTAGCTAGAGAGTTTGTAAACTATGACAACTAATACCATCAACACTAACACTTCAATATTATAAACTTGTTTAGGTTAAAAGTGAGGTTATGTTACAAGAGCACCTAACCTGTAGTTGGCTAGACACTAGTGCTGTAACCTAGTAGAGAATTTGTAAACTAATACCTCAACTTAGAGTAACATACTGTTAGTAATAAATTATTAAGTAAAAAGTGAGGTTATGTTACAAAGTCTCATAAGTGGCTAACAGTAGTTGGTAGCACTAGTGCTGCAACCTAGTAGAGAATTTATAAACTAATACCTCAACTCAGAGTAATCTGTTATGATGAATCTTATATCAAGTTAATCATTATTATAATTATACCATCGACACTGGCGCTCCAGTGGTAAATTAACAAAGTGGTTTGAGTAAAAAGTGAGGTTATGTTACATATACAATATAATCAGTAGTTGGTAGCACTAGTACTGCTACCTAGTAGAGAGTTTGTAAACTAATACCTCAACTCAGAGTAACATACTGTTAGTAATAAATTATTAAGTAAAAAGTGAGGTTATGTTACATATACAAAGTCACATTGTGGTTATGTTACATATACAAAGTCACATAAGTGGCTAACAGTAGTTGGTAGCACTAGTGCTGCAACCTAGTAGAGAATTTATAAACTAATACCATCAACTCAGAGTATAATCTTATATCAAGTTAATCATTATTATAATTATACCATCAACACTAGCGCTCTAGTGGTGAATTAACAGACTGGTTTAGGTAAAAAGTGAGGTTATGTTACATATACAAGAGATCAAACCTTCAGAACTCATATACCAACGGTTAACTATACCAACAAAAAAAACACCCCTACCGGAAATGATTGGTGATTGGTAAGATTTGAACCCGTGAACCTCCCGGACTCCCACTACTCCCTCTACATTACAACACTATACAAAAAACAACCTAAGTAACTCATTTAGCATAGATTAGATGTAAGTTTGACATATGATATTTAATAGCCTTTACAAAGACCATTTTTATACTCAGTGGTAAACTTAAGCCCTCTTTCAGCTGTTTTTAATATCAGATAGATAAATTATCATTTGTTTCACATTTATTATACACTACAACATATATAATATAACATCCAACATTTACCAATTATGATCAACGGTAAGGTTCCACTTAAACATTATACACTATATAAAGTGTTTTTTATAAAACCTACTGAGATAGGATTAAACCCGTGAACCTCTAAACCAAGTGATCAGCTGAAATAAACAGTTGTGATTGGTTAGGATTGAACCCATAAACCTCTCACTATAATACCATTAGTGGTTGGTTAGATTCGAACCCGTGAACCTCTAACATAGGTTAGATTCGAACCCGTGAACCTCCAATGATAGGTTAGCATTAAACCCATAGACCTCTAGCATAGGTTAGGATTGAACCAGTAAACCTCTCACTATAATACCATTAGTGGTTGGTTAGATTCGAACCCGTGAACCTCTAACATAGGTTAGATTCAAACCCGTGAACCTCCAATGATAGGTTAGCATTAAACCCATAGACCTCAGTTACCATTAGTGGTTGGTTAGATTCGAACCCGTGAACCTCCATGTTAAAATCAAATCTCCAATACACACCCTGTATATAGGTACAACGGTATAGGTACCCTGTATAAGGTGTCATTTACCACTATACCCATAACTACTGTTGTGGCTCATATGGTAACGACTCCAACTACCAACAAAAAGACCGGGGTTCGAAACCCGGTCAGGCCAACACTTTTTATCCATTATTTAATATTTAATACAAACACCTACTGCACGTGGTCAACTAATGTCACGTGGTCAACTAATCAGCTGATCAGCTGAGAGTACACCTAGATCATCTCAAGGTCAAATTTCTGCCAAGTCGCTGGCCTGACTACTATTACGTCATTCGTGGATTAAACAGACCTGATGGTTATGGAGGCATAGCCTTCATTAGCCACAAATCTCTGTTAATTAGACCAGTATTAGATATAAACACGGCTGGACTACAACTACAGGTTGTTCAACTATCTAATTTTAAAACACCCATCACTATATACAACACATGCCACCAATCAATCTGTAGATCCAGATTTCTAGTATGATAAATTATTTTGTCATGACAATGGATACTCAATCATCTCTGTGGTGATTTTAACGCCCATCACCCATACTGGAGTGACGGCAAAGCTAATAAAAGAGGATATGATATTTTCAATGAGTATAACAACTCATCATTCATTTTACTTAATGATAAATCTCCAACAACCACACCAACCATGTTTCAGAGAAATGCCACAATCGATCTATCTTTCTGTACCCCTCCTCTGCATGCTCTCCTTCAAAAGTGGGAGGTGAAAAGTGATGCCTTAGGCAGCAATCACTTACCTATTATTATGTCTTTTGATATTAGACAGTTATCCAAAAAACCTAGTATGGAATTCACCAAAATGATAAAATGTAAAAGAACTTTTGAAAAGAAACTTTGAACTCGCCAACTGGGAGAAATTCACTAGGATAGTAGACACTGAGCTGATAAAAACAAACGATTACTCGGTGGATTATCTCACCATAGCAATAAATAAAGCTGCCTTGTTGAGTATCCCCACTTGTAAAAACCAAGTGAATTCCGGTAAACCAGGATTCATCCCAAAACACTGGTGGAACGAAAGGTGCTCAAAAGCAGTCGCACAAAGAAGATTAGCATTCTCCACTTTTAAAAGAAATGACCTGGCACAACTTTAATGCATACCAGACTGCCCAATTAAAAGCTAAAGAAGAAATACAATTAGCAAAGAAATCTAGTTGGGAAAAATTATGCAGCGAAATAAAAGGTAAAAATCCACCACTCACGCATGGAAAATAATAAGAAAACTTAAATACAACAGTTTTAACATAGGACCATTCACCAAACCCATCCTTACAAACAATGACCTAGCAGAGAAGTTTATGAAACATATTTGTCCTGATTATGTACCTAACCAAAATGAGATTATTCCACCAACATTAAACCACTTTGAAGACCCTCTGCAAAGACAATTCAGCCTTAAAGAGCTACAGGTAGTGATTAAGTCAAAACAAAAAAAACACTGCACCTGGACTAGATGGCATACGCTACCTTATGATCAAACATCTTCCAAAAAGTACTTTGGAATGTCTACTTAACATTTACAATAAAATTTGGCTTGGCACAATAGAGATACCGGTCAAATGGAAACAAATGAAAATTATCGCTCTGCTTAAACCCCAAAAAAAATGAACAAGAGGTAGAATCATACCTGACCTATATCGCTGATCCCTTGCTTTGTCAAGATACTTAACAAAATGATATCAAATAGACTAAACTGGCTAGTTAATAAACTAAACATAATACCAAATACACAGTTTGGTTTCAGACAGAAACTTGGCTGTGCAGACTACCTGCTGAAATTCATATCACAAGCACATATTGCTCTGACCTATAATGAATCTATTATTGCCACGTCCTTAGATATGACATGTGCTTATGATAAAGTACATATACCTACCTTGATGGATAAACTCCACAGATTTGGAGTCCCGGCACAATATATAAAACTAGTGTACATGTTGCTCGAAATCGAGCAATTGCAAAGAAGTACAGGAGTTATTTATAAACAAATGACTTGTTGAAAAACTAATAATAACAGTCATAATTTCCGATGATTTTAAAAGAGTCGACTAAAAGATTATTAACTGATGGAAATACTCACAATTTACATACCAGTCCTATTCCAGTTTAAAGGGTTATTTTTTTAACTATCAAACTGCTCATGGACGGGAAAAGGTAGGCTTACAATTTAAGTCAACATAAAAAAGCTGTCAGCTTTTATAATGTACCGTACCTAAATTATTTAGCCAATTTGTAGACAATAAGGTGTAGGCTACTTTAAACTCTACAGAACAGAGTTAGGCAAAAACTGGCAGAACTCTAAATTTGTGTTATTTATCATAGGCATACTCATATGCCAAATTCTTAAAATAAAAATTCAATAATTAATAACTTATATCATTAAACACAAACCATCATCCAAAACTATACACATTTATAATACAACATAGATAATTATTTACACATCACTGTTCACAATTAACATGCTCTTCTTCTCACTTTTAATTTTTGCTTCGCAACGGCAAAATATGTTTCATAATCATTGAAATAGATTCATAATAAATAATCTATCATCAAGTTTAAGATTAAATAAACCTACCACATAGTTGTTTTATTTTTTTGGATCAGCTGTCTGAAATTGTGAAATAGGCATTTGACAGTTCTAGTTGTTTACTTTTAAATGTCAAAGCAAATGTAAATATTGTGAATTTTCTCATGCTTCTATGGAGACCAATCTATCTATATATTAATAGGCAAGCATGTTTCTTTAAAACCTTTTTTCTCAGCTCGTGTGCATCGTAGGGAAAATCTACGCATACCGTTAGAAAGCTATTTTCCTGTAGGTGTGCAGAATCCCTTTATAAATTAAAATAGGCTCAAAGATAAGCACAAAAAATGAGTTTAAAAATGTGAAAAAATTAACTTGGATCTTATGCGTTGCTATGCTGGTGACGAAATAACAACGAAATATAAACAGAAAATCAAAACAAATGGAAGGAACTCCAATCACATGTTTTATTTACAGTGTGGGGTGAAAATAGAAGAGTGAGTACATTACATATTTTTGGTCGAGTTTCGACCACTGGACGACCTCTTGTCTATATATTAATAGGCAAGCATGTTTCTTTAAAACCTTTTTTCTCAGCTCGTGTGAATCGTAGGGAAAATCTACGCATACCGTTGGAAAGCTATTTTCCTGTAGGTGTGCAGAATCCCTTTATAAATTTAAATAGGCTCAAAGATAAGCACAAAAAATGAGTTTAAAAATTTGAAAAAATTAACATGGATCTTATGCGTTGCTATGCTGGTTACGAAATAACAACGAAATATAAACAGAAAATCAAAACAAATGGAGGAAACTCCAATCACATGTTTTATTTACAGTGTGGGGTGAAAATAGATAAGTGAGTACATTACATATTTTTGGTCGAGTTTCGACCACTGGACGACCTCTCGTTAATATTTAATTTCTGACAACAGCTGGAGTTTCAAAACAATGTTTGTTTCCCATGTTATTCTTATGGAGAAATACGAAACTTTAAAGGGCCCCAGGGCCTCACTCTCTAATTATTTATCTAAAAAGAAAGCTTCCTGCACAACTTCACGTTACGCTCTTTCCAATGACACCAAAAACGTGTCAATCGGTTCAGTAGTTTCGGAGGAGTAATTGTCACAAAAATCCTGCTTGCGTATTAAATAAGTATAGATACTTACATGGATGGCTCATCTACAGGCAGCTAGTCCTAATAAACCCTGAAAGCAATCTTTACAGATATACGTACAAAGGCTTGCCCCAAGGAGATTCTCTAAGTCCCTTGTTGTACTCACTATATATTTCAGAAATTAACAGCTACATACCCTACCCAGTGCAATCACTCCAATACGCAGATGATATATTGGTATACACCGCTCACAAAAACCTGATATAGTAGCTAGGCAACATAGCCAAAAGGCCCTAGACTCTCTCAGTGACTACCTCGCTTCCTTACACATGGAAATCAATCCAAACAAAAGTCAATCACTAATAATATCAAGAAAAGGGAAAAAACACTAGATAACCAGCTAAAAATCAAAAACCAAGAGATTCCACTTGTCGAATCTATCATCAGATTACTGGGCATTTTAATAGACGACAAACTGAAGTTTACTTTATTACCTTATTACCGGTTCTTCATCTTTTACCCCATATGGGGGATTGATGGCGTCATTAAATAACATGAAAACACTGTGCTAAAATATATACATTATTTACAAATAAAAAAAAACATATTTTTAACACTGAGGCTGTGGACAGGCGTAAGTCAGCCCAGGCCTACTAGGGGGTCATCGAAATACTCCTTCAGCGAGTAGTAGGCTTTTCCTTTAAGGTATGCAGTGAGTACCTTGAGGAGTTCCCTTTTGTCGAGAAGTGCGATGGAGTTTGGCAACTTATTATATATTGTTAGGGCTCCATTACTAAAGGCCTTCTGAGTCCTTGATAGTCTAACTCTAGGAACATCTAGTTGGTTGCGATGCCTAGTAAGGTGGTGATGTTTTGCAGCTCTGGAAGGAAACTCCTCAATATTATCTATTACGTACTTTATACAGGCGAGGATATAGTGACCAAACACTGTTAGAATTCCCAGCCTGGCAAAGATAGGCTTGCAGTGAGCCAGACGATCGCTGAAGGTGATTATTCGTAGAGCTCTCTTTTGCTGGACCAGGATGTCTTCGGTCGTGGGTGCGTGTCCCCACAACAGCACACCATAGCTCACGTGGCAGTGAAACATAGAATGATAGACATTCATCAGGTATTTCTCCGTGACCATCAGATACCTAAGTTTCAAGAGCAGGCAGCATACCCTTGACAGCTTATTGCAGACCTGATTTACGTGGTCATTCCATGTTAGCTTCTGGTCCAGGGTAAAACCTAGCAGCTTCACCGGATCATTGTGAGGAGCATGTTTAGCCAGACTGCAGACAAGAGATTGTGTCTTGGATTGGTTAAGCTGGAAGCCATTGGCCTCAAACCAGTTTGAAGCTTCAATTAAGTGCTGTTCAGCTCCCGCTACAGTCTGTTCAACCTGCAGTCCTCGTGACACAAGGGTGGTGTCGTCAGCAAATAATACAATATTTCCTGACTTGTCGAGGTCGTTTATCATAACCAGGAAAAGAATCGGTCCAATTACCGATCCTTGTGGAACTCCATATTCTACTTCTAGAGGTGCTGAAGTTGCCCCCTCGATAGAGACCACCTGTTGCCTACCCGCGAGATATGATCCAATTGTTCCGAGAACAGTGCCACCCACTCCATAACTTTCCAACTTCCTGACCAGTATGGCATGGTCGACGCAATCAAATGCACGACTTAGGTCGCACAATGTGAGGGTGACTGTGTGGCAAGCCTCAAATGCCTCACCGACCAAACCTGCAAGCCTCATGACCACTCCTGTTGTAGACCAGCCTTTACGGAATCCGAATTGACCTTCCGTCAGTAGGTTGTTAGACTCTAGGTGTTCACAAAGCTGCCTGGTCATTAGAGCCTCTAAGACTTTACCGAAGATTGGTAGAATAGAAACGGGCCTATAGCTGTTCAATCTATCTCGCTCACCCTTCTTGTAGATGGGGACGGTTCTGGCAATTTTCATGCTGGGGGGGGGGGAACCCCTCTCTACAAAATGTTGTTCAGGACTAGCGATAGCGGTTGAGAGATTTGTCCTATGACACGTTTTAACCAAGTTGTGGACATTCCGTAGAAGTCAGGGCTGTTTGAGTTTTTGAAACCAGCCACAATTTTCTCTATCTCGGTTGAAGTAGTAGGCTGCCACGAAAAAAGGTTGGTGTGTATATCCACATTCAAAGAAATCTTACTGGAGTCTAAAGATTTCAGACCGGTTACAATGTTGTCTACGGAGTCGATGAAGAATCTATTAAATTGGTCAGGGCTGTGTGGTGATGATTGGGTCACCCGACTGCTTTTTGTGGCCGTTTTGACCACATCCCAAGCTGCTTTGCACTGATTTTTAGTAGAAACAATCATATTTACATTTGCCTCTTTCTTGGCCTCAACAATCTTTTGTTTGTAGGCATTTTTAGAGGCTAGGTAGGCCGCTTTGTCCACCTCTTGGTTGTTCTCCCTAAACCTGTCCTTCAGTGCGAGCATGTCCTGCTTTAGCCTAAACAACTCAGGAGTATACCATTTTAGGTAGGATTTTGACCTCGCCACACGAGTTTTGTTGTTGGGCCTATATACCTTGGACTTAGATGGGAAGAAAACATCAAATAACTTCCTTATTTCAGAAAAAAACACATCAAAGTCATTGGCATCGTCTTTCAGGATGTTAAAACATTTTTCTCACCTAGAGCTACTAAAAATAGGTCTATCATGCTTAGGTCAAGTTTTCTAATGTTAAAAAGATAACTACTATGCCAAGAATTCAAAGGAGGACTCACCACATTTGAAGAAGTCATCCATCTCATCACCACTGCGGAGTGATCTGCGACAAAGTGTTCGACGACACTGGCCTCATAATCCCAGGTGTTCAGGTTTACAGGTATGTTGTCGATGCATTAGTGGCCCCTCGTTGGTTGTGTTGTCGTGATGAAAAGTCCGAAGGACTTCAGGAGATTGAGCAGGGCAGATCTCTCGGTGCCTTCTCCAATAAAATTTACGTTGAAATCCCCCATCAAGACCAAGTTGGAGAAATTTCTCTCAAGGGAAGCCAGACAGCTCTCCAATTGATTACAAAACACTTTGAAATTCCCACTAGGTGAGTGGTAAACACAGATTGCCGTCACGTTCAGGCTTGGTATGTAAATCGCTACCAGTTCACAATCGAGGTCTGAGCAAAATTGCTCCACATTTAAGACACTAAAATCAAGGCTTGGGTCGATGAACATCAAATGTCAATGTCAATAGACATGCAAATGTGAATAAATCGCTATTCCTCATTAAAAAGTATTTTACGCCACTCTGCCTAACTGTACTATGGGCCGCAATGAATCAGTAGAACACCTGATTATTGAATGCCCAGCACATGAATCAGCCAGGAATAGATGTTTTAATTTAACACAGAAGATAATACAGAAATGTAACAGCTCCAAATATCTGCAAGAAATTCTCAGAACTAACGACTCCACAGTATATCAAGAAATCATAGATTTCCTCTTACACATAAAGAGAACAATTTAAACAACAAACAAAACCAAACACAAACACTCACATAATTCATTCCAATCCTTGGGTTCTTCATCCATGGCCCTCCTTTTCGGGATAGAAATGCTTGACAGCCTTCAAGCGAGAAGACTCCAACCCAACCCCTCTCCCAACTATCCTATCATGGCCTTAGAATCCTACTAAATCCCATCTATTATCTAAAAAAAAAAAAAAACAAAAACCAAAATTAAATTTACCACCAAACTAAAACAATATCCTCAACAATTCCAAGTCAATACTAACAAAAACTCACCAAACTCTAATGAAAACCACAGAATCGTCAAATAAATTAGTGCACAACGAGGCTGCATATAATATAAGCCTGCTTTCAAGCAAATAAGATAAAAAAAAACAAAAAAAAACAAAACATTCATTTGACTGACAGTTAGTTCTGCTGTTCTGCTTAGAGTAGATATAAACTTATAAAGTCAATGGATTGTATTGTGTAGTGTTAGTGTTTATAGTTGATTTTTTGTTGCTCGTGTAGATAGACAAGATTAATAATCTATCAAGTAAGTAGGTAACAGAACCTGACTTTGGATTTCATGAGTTCTAGATCGTATTTACGTACTAGGCCACTAGGCGTAACTCGTAACCTAATGTCAGAGCAGAGCCTTTCTTTGTTTTGAAAGGGTAAAATAATATGTCGTGTTTATTAACTAGAGAACGAACACGACATTCAACGTGTTTATTTTATGAAGTAAGTTAAATTTTCTCGTCTGATGAATCGGAAAACCAATCCGAAATGCCACAAAAAATCACGATCCCCTGCTGAAGACAAAGTTAGCCCTTCATGTACACCTGAGTCTGTACATGAAAGAAATTTATACATCGTATCTTTTCCGTTAATCTTTGTTTTTAACATTTTAAGATCTCTGTTATATTTGTTCTATGTTATATTTCGTTATATTTGGAAGTCGACATCTAAAATATTTATATTCAGAACTGTTCATCTACACACAAGATACAGCAGCAGAAATAACACCGACGTCCAACCAACAATACAGCCAGTTGTAGAATTGCCCCTTGAACATCTTTGTGAAGAGTTTACAGAACAGATGTCTTATCACAGAGCCAAGCATATAAATTCTCCTGGGTCAGTAGATCCATTATTAGCCAAGCAAAAAGATCATCACAGAAAAGCATTTGAATTCATCTCAAAAGCACTGAAAATTGATGAAGAGAATGAAGGTACGTAACTTAGGTTAGAATTTGTTTTTTTATATTAGCCTAAGTTATTTTCCTCCTAACTTAACAGTTTTTGGGTACAGTTTATTAACTGGGCTATGCCATTATCAATTGAAACTATCGATTCGATAAGTAAACCTTCATGCGATTTTTCCACCATCTAGGGTTGTTGCAATATCACCAATCTTTCGATATTCGATATCAATAGCCTAACTATTCCAGCCTCCAATATCGATATCACAAAAATATCAGATCAAAATTTTGATATCTTTAATATCGAATCGATATTAAGTTACTTAGGAGTAATCTACTTTTTAAAGACTTTGGATTGGAATAGAATGAACGATGCTTGAGTTTAAGATTTTTGATCAGGCATTCTGTCAGGAAATCTTTTTTGGCACATATGTTACTTTCACTTTAGTACCTGTTGATTGTTATTAGGCTACTTTTTATTTATAATGCCTGCAAAGGCTGGTTTATAATTTCCTTGTTACATTAATCTGCATTTGAAATCTTAGCTTTAAATTTACTATTTTTTTATTGTATTTTAATGTGTGTTGCATGACATGGTCTATTGCACTGTTTGTATTAATAAATTTAAAAATAGTAATGAATCTGATAATGAATATTAAGTGCTACACATAAGGAGCTTAAAACACTACCTAGTTAATAAAATAAACTAGTGGCTTGTAGGGACATAAGTCCCTAAAAAGCTCAAATGGAAAAGAAACCACAGGGCCAATTTACTGAATAGGCACGGTAGGCACGTGCCTAGGGCGCAAGGCAATTGGCTTTTTTGGGGAGCGCCAAAAGTTTGGAAAATATTAAAAAATTGGTGGTTGTATTTGCATTCGATCCCGGCAAACTTCTGATAATCCCTTGGGGCTGTGTAGACATCCGTAATCGTCTCCCGCGTTTGTGGCAAAATTCTTACTATTTTCCGCGGTTGGGTCGTTCGAACACAATAAATGTCTTCCATGATCAAAGTAATATGAGCATATATCCCGCGGTCGTGAGGAGATTATCATCGTCTAGGGCCTACCGTGAATCTGCGTTGTGAGGACATTATTATATCCTCCCACGATTGTGGCAAAATGTTAGGCTAATCATCTCTTCGGTCTTGCGGAGATCATCATCTTCTTCCGCAAATTAGGCAAAGTTCTGACCTTTTCCCGCGATTGTGTGGTCATTATCATCGTCTTCCGTGATCGCGGCAATATTCTGATCATCCCTCGCGGCCGTGTAGAAATCATTATTGTATCTCCCGCGGTCCTGTAGACATCGTAATCGTCTCCCATAGTCGTGAAGACATTGTAATCATCTCCCGCGATTGCAGAAAAATGGGAATCATCCCCCCCCCCGCGGACAATGGAGATCATTGTCTTTCCCGAATGAGGGAAAGTTCTGATTTTTCCCACTGTCATATGGACATTATCATCGTATTGCGCGATCGAGGCATAATTCTGATCATCCCACACGACCCGCGGCCGTGCCAAAATCATTATTGTATCTCCCGCAGTCCTGTAGACATCGTAACCATCTCCCGCGGACGTGAATACATGTTAATCGTCTCCCGCGATTGCGGCAAAATGTTAATCATGTCCCGCAGTTGTGTGAAGATCATCATCGTCTTTCGCGATCGCGGCAATATTCTGATCATCCCTCATGGCCGTGTGTAGACATATTATCGTCTCCCACGGTCACGGAAACGTCACTGTTGTCATGCGCGATCATGGTAAATTGAAAACTCCTGTAGAAATACAAAATTCACACAATTCCTGGTTCAAAAAACTCCCGCATGATTCCCGGTCGGTACACCCGTTATATATATTGCAAAGGGCGCTACTATTAGTAGTTGTGCCTAGGGCGCTGACAGGGTCAAAAACGGGCCTGAAGAAACTATTGTAATATTTAAACAAACTCAGAATCAAATTATCTATGTGCCAGCTAGATATCCCAGTACAACATATCTTTTGTGTAAAAAACAAAAAAAAAACAGTTTGTTGTTTGTCTTTGTTTGCTTTTGTTCATTTTATTTTCAATAAAGAATTTGAATGATATTAACTGCTAAAGGCAGCAAACATGTTTATGAATAAATATTGGTTTATTAAGGTAGCTTTGGTTTTTTTGGTTAATGCTGATAAAAAGGCTTCCACGATTAAAATACATTATTGAAAATTGTCTTCGTAAAATAAGAAAATGCAAAAAATGGGGGGTTGAGATAAACTTAGTTCTTGGTCAAAACCCTTAGCATAATAATATAATTAGCATCAATACCCTACCCAGTTATTATTTCTAAGTTATTATTTTTAAGTAGGCTATATGCTCATTTTGTAAAGGTTTAACAAAATTAGCCTTAAGTAAAGCAGTAAAGGCATCCCATTAACAGAACTTAACCCTAAAGGCCATGTCACACCGACATCCGCCGCTCCCGCCGCGGGAGTACCGCGCGCGGATGTTTTTACTCGAGCCATGTCACACCAAAAGTTCGCGTCCGCGGCGGGAGTTTTGAGATGAGTTCATTACAATTCGTTTTAGGCTACATTAGAAACACATCTTACCTGTTTTAGCTATGTAAATTATATTTTTTTTAAAGTAGTTTAGTGTTTTATAAGCAATTGAAGGTTTATTTATTTGTTAGTGTACATTAAAAAGTGTACTGTAATTTTTTTTAAATTTAATTCATACCTTATGTTCATACCTTAAAGTGCAAGCATTTTAAATATGGTTGAGGATAAATTATCCACTTTCAGTGTTTAGAACGTTATTTTTCGCTACGCTACAAAAAATATTTACTTTTAAATAAAAAAAACATAAGATAATTTTAAAACTTATGTATTTTTGTTTGCTAAGCCTTCTATTGAAAGTTTGAGTTTACATTGTATATACAGTTTTGGTTGTTGCAAATTGAAACAGTTGATGAATTAACAAAACATTGTTTAATTACGTCAAAAATATAAAATATTTGATAGAAAACATAAAATTTTTACCGTAAACATTATTTTTGCAAGGTAAACAGAAATGGTTTTTTTCTGGTGATAAACATATTACGAAGACAATACAAACAACATACATCATCAAACAAAAGAAACATGTTAAATTAAATTTCAAACTGTATTAAACTGTATTACTCCTAAACCGTAAATAGATTAACCATTCGAGTTGCCCCTTTGCGCATGCGCTAGAAAAAACTCCCGCCGCGGTAGTCTCAAAAAATCGCTCAGCAGGCGGACGTGGCGGATACTACCGCACGCCCGCGGGCGCGCGGTAGTGCGGTGTGACTTGGCACATTTGATAACATGGTGAGCGATTTTCCAAAATTCGCTCCCGCCGCGGGAGCGAGTTCGGTGTGACTTGGCCTTAAATTTGTTTCTGATCAACATTAAAAAAACCACTATTAGCCTAGTGTAAGTATATGTGGTGGTAATCCTCCTAAAGGTATGATTGATTTACACATTCTACCAAAAAAATCAACGTCTAATTGCTAACTATTTTGCGACTGGTTAGGGTTCCATTACCGAGTTATCAAAACTAATCACGACATAAATATTTTTGGTTAGTTTTAAGAAACAGAAATTACCTCTATGTTCTACTGTTATATAGGTGCTCCCTTTACTACCGTGCATGCTAGGCTATTATTTGAACCTTTTTTGCTTGGAGCAACAAAGTACTTAAGTACTTGATGGAACTACAGAGCCACTGGGGCAGAGCCCGAAATTATTTTTGAGATAAGTATATGCCTATATGTTAATCAGGAATGTGAGCTTTCATCATGCCAAATTTCAGCCGAATCCGTCCGGTAGTTAATGCGTGATTGAACTTCAAACTAACACACACACAAACTTTCATTTTTATAATATTAGTAAGATTATGGAACAGCTAAGAGAGGTTAGAACAGCTAATTTGAACCAACTAGCAACAAAAAGCTGTGATACAGAATGAGAACTTTACTTTTTTCTATTGTTTAGGTGTATTGGTAGAACATTATGGATATTGTAGAAGTGCTATACTGTACTATAGCTATAGGGGCCTACCGTAAATTTAAAGAACAAAATTTTCTTAAACCGTGTACTCTCCCATTGCAAACGCAAAGCCATGTATAACTGCAATAAGCATTGTATACTTACACACCAACCCCGTACGAAGTACTACGGGTACTCTGCTAGTTAAAATATAAAATAAAATAAAGATTAAAAAATACATCTCCCCATACAGATATGCCGTATGAATGTCTAGTATTCTTGAGGGAGGTGGAAAAATTCTTCTAGAGAATAAAATGGCCATGTTTATTAAGAATTTCTTTGTTTTGTTTTACACTTTTTTGGATCCTTTTCATTTTGTATTCCTTCTGGGATATGTTTAAAAAAACGTAGCCTATACCAGCAAATTATGGTTCTTTTTCATCTAGGCCTATATATTTAATACGCAACGTTAAATTTTGTGAACAATAAGGCTTTTTTGTTTAAAGATTTAACCCCACATATATTATATACCAAAATGTTTGTCTAGGTGTGTAGTTGTGCAAACTGGCTTTAGATTTTTGAAATGTATCTTTTTAAGGGCATGGGCTGCCCTCAAAGTCCCTTCCATAAGGATAACATTGTGATTGATATGAATGTTATTATATTCTGAAACAGATGTCAATACTTAGAAAAAAAAATCCCAGCTGTTTTGTTTGGTTTTGAAATGTAAACAGTTTGCATGTTTTTAAAAATAATTAAAAACCCGGCAAAGAAATGTTAGTTACCTATAGGACACTAAAGGAGAAAAGTTTTACATTTTATTTTCGTTTAAAAATGCCAAGGACCCGACGACAAAGAAATATTGAAACAAAGAAATATTGCCGGTCGGACACGGCGAGTCAACATTCGGCAAGCAATGCAAAACGTAAGGAACCCAGACGAGGAGCTGGAACAGTTAGTGGCAATGTGTACTTACAAAATTACACTGACGAATACAAGAACTTAGCAGCATTCACTTGGCAAGACGGCATTAAAATATCAGAAATGTGGTGTGCTACATTTTAAAGAAGAACAAATAGGACGAGAAGAAGGATTTTCATCCTGCTGCCATAAAGGAAAAGTGAATCTACCACCATACCGAGGAAGCTATTATATCCAGAGCCTACTAAATCAAGCAAATAATTTGTGCAGAAACTACAAAAAGAACATTAGATCGTACAACTCTGCTCTCGCAATGGTCAGCACTCGAGCTAAAATTGAAGAACATAACGGTAGAGGGTCTTTCATCTATAAGGTGCACAACACAATTTATCACTCAATTGGCACCTTCCAACCGTCAGAAGGGGAGCATCCCACATATGTCCAAATTTATATCTACAACGTCGAAACCTCTGTTAAAGAAAGAATGCTAAACAAAGCTAATGGCTCTTGCAGTACAGCACATTTTGACTCGACATTTGGTCGATATTAATCCATACGCGCAGGTTTTCAGCATGATGAGCTCCGTTCTTCAAAATACTTCTACTGAACAGGAAAAAATAACTTAAAATGTATATAGCCAACGATTGAGCTCAAGACCAATGTCGATACAAGGACGCAACTTCTAACGACATTGCTATAATATCCTAATTTATTATTTGTTCAAATTCGCACGGTTTCACCTAGTAAAACTTTAATCTGTGCCTATTTTGCAAAAACAGATTTTTTTCCTTTGTTTCATATTGATGAACCGGTAGACTAGATACATCGGATGAGGTTTTATTAAAAAAAAATTAAATTGAGTCAAAAATATATTGCCCATAAACAGTTTTTGAAGTGCTCTTTTGTCGAGACATCAGAATTTAGCCTGAGCATTACTCTTCCTGCTCTTTTAGCGAATTTCCCATATAGGGAATAAGCTATTACCGTAGTACTCATGGTAAGACCTGGACGCGGGACCGATTTTTTTTTTCGTTTTGAGGTCCCTAGAGGCCAAAAACACCATCCGTTCAAATTCATATATATATATATATATAGTTATATATATACATATATATGTGTCCGTCAGCACGATAACTCGAGCAAAAATGATCCGATTTTGATGAAATTTGGTACAAACATGTAAACCTACGTCTATTCGAACGAGTTCGCGATCCAGCATGATCGGACCATGGGAACGGGTGTTTACGGGGGGTTTTATGGGGTAAAAATAGGTTTTTCCCAATTTTGACCCAAAAAACATAAAATTTAGCAATTAATTTCCAAACCATATTGTAGAGCTTCAAAAAACAAATAATTTAGTATATTGAAGCGTTATTATGCGCCTAATGGTTACGGAGAAAATTCCAAAAAATTGTAAATTTAAAATTCCCATGTTATTCTTATGGAGAATGAGTTAACTGTTGTAGTTTGCTTGTTTATGAACATATTTTGATCAAATTTGGAAAATGTTTTTATTTCTTACTAACTATTAACATTTTACAAAAAAAAAAAAAAAACAGTTTTACCCTCCCTGATGCAGCAAACCTAAGTACTTGTTAAACTAATTCTATTTAAATCGGGAATAAATGTTATATTTTTAAGTAGACATTTCAGTGTAAATCCAATCAGTCAAATGGAAATTCGCTTAGTCTGCAGGTTTGCTGCGGCGGGGGTATTTTATGTTTTAATATTTTATCTAGATTGATTTGAGTTCTTGCTCCAAATAGACAGATACCAAAGGAAATATGTGAATGAATATATGCAGTTTGATAAAATTTCCTTCTTTAAATTTACGGTATACTACAGTATTGCACATCTACTACCATAGCCCAAGTGTTTTACCACTTCAGCTAAACAAATAGAGCAAAATAAAGATTTGCAAAACATTACAAATTATTAAAGAAATTAAAAACATAAAAATAAGTGTAAACAATCCAACTTTGACAGTTCTCATTGCGTATCAAGGTTTTTTGTTGCTGCTTGGTTCAAATTAGCTGTTTTCATGAATAAAAGAATAATAGTGCTGCACCCTGTTGATAAATCTTATAACTTTAAATGCTTTTGCATATCATAGAACCAACTTTTTTAGTTGAAACAGCTGAATAAATTCTTTTATTCCCTTTAAATATGAATACTCTTAAGGTTAACAGGAGGAACTACAGAGCCACTGGGGCGGAGCCCGAAAGGATTTTTGAGATAAGAATATGCCTATATATTAATCGGGAATGTTTTATCATCATACCAAATTTCAGCCCAATCCATCCAGTATGATACGTGATTGAACTTCAAACAAACAAACAAACACACAAACTTTCACATTTATAATATTAGTAAGATATCTTCACTGGCAACCTGACACTGAGAATTTAGGAAGAGACAGGGGGGAGAGGTTATGCAGAATAAAACATGTTTGAGTTTGCCTTTGTTAACTTGGAAAGTCCAGCTGATTGTTGTTAGGCCGGCTGGAGTTGCAGCTTATCCAACTGATAATTTTACTGACAGGGTGATCAGTCCTGTATGCCCAATGATTAAAATTCAACTTTTCTTAAAATAATTGTTGTAAAATTGTTACACTTGTAGACAATAAGGTTGTACTTTAGTTTACGTCCTAAATTTACTATTATACATTATACATTGAACTAAACCTAACCTTAACCAAACTGAAGTATGTGAGTAAATGTAGGACGTAAACTAAAGTGCAGCTGACAATAACTAACTATAGGCAAAAAAGCATTTATCTTTATGTTAAAATTGTGTGCAGTTGTGAGCTGTCCAAAATCACCCGACCACCTACCGGTAGCTGACAGATCGACTGTTTGGTAACCAGTGATATAGTCTAATGCATAGTCTAATACAAATTTGGTGCATGGTAACATTTATACCTAGTTGCATTAACAATTTGATTATTGCAGGTCATAAAGAACTTGCCATTGAACTTTACAAAAAAGGAATCACAGAACTAGAAAAAGGAATTGCCATCGATTGCCGAAATGGAAAAGGTGAAGTATGGGAAAGAGCTCAACGCCTGCATGAAAAGATGAAGCAGAACTTGATAATGGCTAAGGACCGGCTCAATTTTTTGGGTGAGTTTGCATTGTTTTATCTGTAAATTTGTACAATAATTATAGGTATTAATGAAGGCCTCGGTAAAAACATTGAAAATTGCTTCTGTCTTTGTTATTTTACAGTAAAACTACTATTACTAATAAGTCAATGTTTTCAGGACCAAATCTAGAATCTATGTGGCCCCCGGTGGGTCACACCAGACGCACTTCTATGCTGATTCAGTGAATGAACTCGACCGCTTTTTTAAAATCAGATCGGCAAATAAACCTAGGAGTATTTGTACTTCTACCAATAAAAAATTCAATTTTCTCTACAATACTATTAGAGATCTGCGGGCCAGATTATTTTACTTCGGGTAATTTAAAAATGTTGCCTTTGGGTCTCGGACAAAATTCATTTTGGGTCAAATTCGGTTTGCTTTGGAGAGAATAACAATTGATTGTTGACACTCTTTAATTGTACTATGTACTTGGATGAATAAAGAATATTGTCTATTGTCTACTGGAAAGTATTGCTTTTAAATAGAGAGTATCGATTTTCGAGCCGAGCCGAGCCTGGCCCACAAGCTTGAGAGCTTGAGCCAAGCTTTTACAACTACAATAACATCGTGACTGCAGATAACGTCCCCAAGGATAACGCAATTAAAAAATTCATGTTTTGGAGAATGTTCCAGTGTTCAACGTCCCACGGCCACAGGGATATTGAATATTTTCTCTTGATTGTGAAAGACATGATGTCCACTTGGCCGCAGGAGGTTTCCAGGATTTTGCTACGGTAGTGGAAGATGATAATGTTTCCGTGACTGCGCAAGATATTCATGATTTTGGCGTGGTAGTCGAAAACAATGACATTTCTTTTGCTTCAGCAACCATTTAGGATTTTGCCAAGATCGCGGAAGAAGATGATGTTTCCGTGCCTATGGAGAAGTTCAGGATTGTGCCACGATCTTGGAAGACGATGATGATGTCTCAGTGGGGGATAACCACAATATTACCGCAAACTCTGATAAAAGTCACGATGAATGAATGAATTAATGAAAATCGTTTTTATTAAGGCGCACATTAAGACCATTGGTTCTTTTTATTGTTAAACTCTGTTATAGAAGTAAATTAAGCTCATACTATTAAGTAGCCTTAACTAAACAATCCATACAAAAACACCAAAACATAAAATTGCAATTGAAAAGAAGTATGGCTTAACAAATTAACTTATTACATTGTACTAAGTAAAATTCAACTCATAAAGAAGCTCGGCTTGATCAAAAATCTCAGGCTTACAGACCTCTATTTCAAACATATTTCAGATTTAGCCTTTCTCAAAGATTTGATATGGAGGCACTATGGCTACCTGTAGAATTCTTGACTGTTAATACTTTAAATTAGGTTTTGGTAGATTCTTACTTGTTTAAAAATGTCATTTACTTTTCAAGAACTTTAAGCACTACTTAAAGAACACTTTAATTTTTATACTATAATTGGTTCAGACGACTCCTGTAATTGCGGTGAAATTGTGAAAAGAACATAATTCATGGTGTCTACTCTCCGGGAAATTCGGGAAAACCGGGAAAACTCCGGGAATTTTATCTTACCTTGAAATGTCCTGGAAAACTCCAGGAATCCACCCGAACCTCCGGGAATCCACAGCCCGGTCATCGGAATCGTCGGCTAACCAAACACTATTGCTTTTGTTGCCGAAATCGCGGGAGACGATTATCGGTGTCGCCGAAACGGCAAGATATCCTCACGGGTATTGCCGCGATCGCGGGAGACAATTATCGGTGTCACCGAAACCGCAGGATATGCTCACGGGTATTGCCGCGATCGCGGGAGACGATTATCGGTGTTGCCGAAACCGCGATATATGTTCACGGGTATTGCCACGATCGCGGGAGACGATTATCGGTGTCGCCGAAACCGCAGGATATGCTCACGGGTATTGCCGCGATCGTGGGAGACGATTATCGGTGTTGCCGAAACCGCAGGATATGCTCACGGGTATTGCCGCGATCGTGGGAGACGTTTACGGTGTCGCCGAAACCGCAGGATATGCTCACGGGTATTGCCGCGATCGCGGGAGACGATTATCGGTGTCGCCGAAACCGCAGGATATGCTCACGGGTATTGCCGCGATCGCGGGAGACGATTATCGGTGTTGCCGAAACCGCAGGATATGCTCACGGGTATTGCCGCGATCGCGGAAGACGATTATCGGTGTTGCCGAAACCGCAGTATATGCTCACGGGTATTCCCGCGATCGCGGGAGACGATTATTGGTGTTGCCGAAACCGCAGGATATGCTCACGGGTATTGCCGCGATCGCGGAAGACGATTATCGGTGTTGCC
Source organism: Macrosteles quadrilineatus (assembly GCF_028750875.1). Taxonomy (NCBI): domain Eukaryota; kingdom Metazoa; phylum Arthropoda; class Insecta; order Hemiptera; family Cicadellidae; genus Macrosteles; species Macrosteles quadrilineatus. The sequence continues at coordinate 851,677 of NW_026542608.1, forward strand.
GAAACCGCAGTATATGCTCACGGGTATTCCCGCGATCGCGGGAGACGATTATTGGTGTTGCCGAAACCGCACGATATGCTCACGGGTATTGCCGCGATCGCGGGAGACGATTATCGGTGTTGCCGAAACCGCAGGATATGCTCACGGGTATTCCTGCGATCGTGGGAGACGATTATCGGTGTCGCTGAAATAATAAAATATGCGAACCTGTTTTGCCGCGATCGGTTGCCTGTGTTGACGAGACTGCAAGATATGCTCACTGGTATTCCCACGATCGCAGGAGATAATAGCTGGTGTCGCCTTACCTATTAGTTATACTGTTTTATTATGTTATATAAAATATTGTTCTTTGGAAAAGTTTTGTTTTAAATTAAAATAATCATTAATAGTAATAATAAATTATTATTAGCGGGTTGCGATTAGTTGAACGGGTTCCGATAGTAGTTCTTAAAATTCAGGAATTTGTCTTGAATTCTCCTGGAAAACTCCTTGAATTTTTCAAACCAGGTTTAGTAGACACCATGTAATTGAAAATTAACCTAAGATCATTTCTACAGTATTCTTAAACTGGCAACAACTTAAACTTGGTAATAAATGTCTATGTGTGAATGTCTATGTCTAAATGTCTATAAATGCCAATATGTCTATGGCTCATCCATCCCCTATGGGTACGGAGGCTTACTCAATGGTCCGTAACCATATTTTGACGTTGGTTTTTGGTACTGGTACTTTTTCATGGAACCGTTCGAACGAGATCCAATTTTAGGTACCAACACCAACACATCACTATTTACAACTTAGTTATCGTTGTTGTTGCATCTTATTTCTTACAGCCGTATTAAATTTAATTGATGACTTACCGTACTGTATAAGTTTTGTGTTTTCTGTCTGGATTCCAAAATGTTAGTTCATGCTATGAAAATTTAAACTTATTTTGAGTGAAACATATTTTTAGCACACCATTACAAATTATTTACGTTTTACTTTGTTTACGTAGCCTATCAATAGTTGTAAAGTTCTTTTATCTTTCTTTTGGTAAATAAATGTCCAAGGTGATGAATACATATAAACCTTTTATTAGTCAAATTATACAAATAAGTAGGGTTATAAATTTAGATGAAACTCTTAATCTCAGGGTACTAGGAATGTGCCGGCTTAAAGTAGGCTTATGTGATGTTGTATAGGCATAAGCCTAATGTTCATCACAAGTTATGTACAGTTCAATTTACACTTTTGAAAGAAGAAAGTTCAAATTTTGAATTTAGTAAAATTATAATTTAGGTAAAAGTTCAAAACGGCAAAAGCCAATAGAAATTTTGAATGTGAGTATTTAGCAAAGTACAAGTTCAGTTTGATCTCACCAAAAGTTTATGGTAGTCATCTCCACAAATATATTTCTTGAGGTAAAATGATATGTATTAAATAATTGAGAAAAATCTTGATATTTTAAATACTGTAAAGTTAAATCACCAATTAAAAGTTTTAAATAATCTTCCTGTCTTGCTTCTTCATTAGGCTACTTATTCTCAATTGAATTAATCTTGATTCTTGATGTTCAATTTCATACATCTGTTTCAACAATTAGTTCACTGGTTTCTTGATGTCACTATTCACTGTTACTTTTATGATTGGTTGGTATTATATGAAGAGTATTTTAATTACATTTTTGAAAGTGAAAGAGAAAAATAATTTTGTAAAATAATTCAAACTGTATAAATAACTTCCAGTGATTATAAATTTAGCTTATTAAATAAATTACGGTGTTTGATGAGAATGTGAAATATGGAAATTTACAATAGGTGGAACCTTTTGCCCTTTTACTGCATGTAAACACATGTGATAATTTAGAGGTATGAATTTAGCTAATAGTAGGCCTCTGAGGTGTTTGGATACATAACACATGGTTTATTAACATTCAACTTATATACAAATTCAAAAGTAAACAATGAGGATAATTTTGGAACATCTCATAGTTTGTGGCCTGTTTATTGTAAATTACCAATCTAAATTGTCTTTAGTAGTCCATTTTAAATAGTATGAAGTCATTTTGACATTATTATGAGTCATCTTGGGATTATGCAAATATAAATTGTTACATTAGACGGCATTATCACTGCACGATAAGTAAATATGATATAATAACAATTGATGACACTATCAAAGATTTAAAATTATTATTTTACCTGTACTTTACTTTGGTTAAACCATTGTAAATGTCCTAATTGAATTCACATTTGACATTATTTATTTACACATAACATTCTTTTAGATGTGATAACATATAGAAGATAATTCTGTACTTTTGTGTGTACTTTGTATGTCTGTTGTAACGCATTAGAGTGCTTATTTCTCAGTGTATAGCGGAAAAGACAAGAGCACCTTTGTTAATGAAAATGTCAACCGAAATAAAGTTTGCTATGGTGAATTACTTTATCAAGTGTGTGAAGTAGCTTTCAATTATACCTTAAGGCTATGCATCATAGATCCATAAAACAGTTTTTTTTTTTTTAATCAATCATTAGATATAAAATATAGACTAACAAGATTTATATCCGGGTGACATTTGACAGCTAAGCATTTGCTTTGGTTTAAGACTGTCAGATATTGTATTTGCGATGGTGTATGAGTATTCCTATAATAGTTTTGCCTGCATATCTGGAAAAAATGCACACTAAATATGCAAACCAACTGCTGTTCTGATTATAAAAAGGTTTCAACTGACTACAAGATCCCCGTCTGTAGAACGGGTACACAGCTAGTCAATATATATTTTAGTTCCTACTTTATCTTAGCATACAATTATTTTGTTATTATTTTCATAGTTTATATTACTATAGCATAGCTGGAAAGAACATAACTGAGAACTTAGTGCAAACTATTGTTTCAGCATCTGGTCGTAAATTTACTGCTGGAATCACTAGACCTACAAACGTGTTGACAAAAAGTAAAACTCTGCCACGATCCATGGGCTCAAAAACCACTTCCCCTAGTCCCCAGCCTACTAAACATGCTCATACTCCTCCGGCCATCAAACGCCAATTGTCAGTAAGTGTAAGTAACATTTTTAACTCAATGTTTTTGGATCAATCATATACGCTAGAGCACCAATAGGTGTTTCACATTTTCAAATGAGCCGAGCTTTTGGAAAAAAATGCTTGAGCCTTGATCTATTTTTGAGCAGAGGTTTTAATGTCATGGAATTAATTGTTATGTCACGTAATAAGTTAATTCGTTACAAACCTTTTAAATTGTAATTTAACATTATAATGTAGGATTAAGTATAATTTTAAACTTTACAAAACCAGTAACTAAGTTAGGAATAATCAAGCTGCTATACCCGTGCTTTGCAACGGGAAGAAAATGTGACCTAGAGAGCTATTAAAGTAATGCTGATGTGCATTTTAAAATATAGCAACTCTATGATTTAGTTTGAAAATATAAACTGATTTAAAAGCGTAAACCTACTTACTTTTAAACCCCTACTTTTCATGTTAATAGATCCATAAGAATATGACAACATACCTTAGTGTAGCAATAGCATCAATTGCTTCATATTGATGTTTAATGAATGACATGTTTTACCATAACTCTTCAATAGTCAAGCCTCTTCACATGTAGCTTACTATATAACTTAAAAAATGAAACTTTGAGCAATACTTTACAAAACGTATACAACCTCACTTTAAAACCAAACATAACCCTCCCCAATCTACATAAAGCATCACAAACATCTTTTTCGAGTAAATAAACAAACACCAGTTCATTGAACTGACCAGCTATTTCATTAACTAAACTAAACTAAATAATTTAAACATTGGAAGCATGCCAGACGTAGCCCTTTAGAAATAAGCCTGTGGGGCAGAGCACTTAGGAAATTCGTCCATATTAATACTATTCGGCAAATCTACACACTCTAAGCTTCATTTTGATGTGCCATATGCCTATATTTTTATTTGGTAAATGACCTTATCCGTTTACATAAAATTTGATTGTATCACTTTAATAGTATAATAGATTGCAGTTCATTTTGTTTTCTTCAAATGGCACTTTTTCCTGAACATGATCCTAAACATCTCCATCATTCATGAAAACAACATCATGATCTCCCACGTTCATGCTTGTGAAGGTGGTGAAGTGGACCTTTGGTCCAAACCTTCACAGGTAAAATAAACAAGTTATCAAGTTCAAGGCAAAATGCTAAATATTTCCATCCATCATTGAAACATCACCATCATCGCTTTCCAAGTTCACAAAAACGTTTTTTTCTGGTGGAAGCGTGGATTTTATGATTGCGCTATCTGCTTCGTGGTCCTAAAAGCTTTGCTCAAGCTAGATTTTCTGATATGGTGCTCTATCTTTCGAATGCTTGTAGGTTAAGCTCGTCTTGCACACCTCTAATGTATGTTTTTATTCCCAAACTTCATCATCGTTAAAAAATAAATTTTTATTTTTATCAAGCATAATACTTTTCTTAACATTTCACCCATAGGCCTATAAATTATTACTAAGGGAAAACTTTAGTTTTTAGAGTTTTTACCTTTTACTTTCTCCCCCTATACCATAGTATATGGAGAAAGTATTGTGTTCGTCAAAATTTTCGAGTTTGAGTTTGGGGACCCAAAAAAGTGGTTTTCGAAGTGATGTCTGTGTGTGTGTGTGTCTGTGTGTCTGGATGTGTACAGAGCTAGGGACTACACCTGTGGTCCGATTTCGATGAAATTTGGTATGTAGGTTCTAATCCATGGTATCTCCAGGCGTTTTTTTTTTTATTTTTTTGAAATTTTGATTTTTAATGGGCATTTCCCCATAAAAAACCGGAAAAATCTGATTTTCTCAAAAATGGCCCGAACGATTTTGATAAAAATTTAGTATGTTGTAGCCCTTTAAATTCTGAACAAAATGGTACAAATCCCATTTCTTTTCAAATTACGGTTCAAAATTATTGTAAACTATGTTATTTTCCCATAAAAATCCCATAAAATAACAAAAAATAGGATTTTAGAAAAAACTCCGGTTTTTATTTAACATAGTATGTTATGATCCTTACAGCTTTGATAGTTTTTTCATTTTTTAGAAATTTTGATTTTTAATGGGGATTTTCCCATAAAATAACGGAAAAATAGGATTTTCCCAAAAATGGCCCGAACGATTTTGATAAAAATTTAGTATGTTATAGTCCTTTATATTCTGAACAAAATGGTATAAACTTCCGATCAAACCATCCACAACACGTCTTACCATCCGCCATCACAAAAGTTTGCCGCTTACAACAGTATGGTGTATAGGCTGTTGAATGTACCGTTGTCGGACAACGATTATAATAAGGAACTTAATATAATTAAACATATAGCTATAGCTAATGGTTATAAAAGTAACATGATTGATAGATTGATAACTAAAAAGAAAAACAAAAGGCCTGGAGATAATAATCTACAAAAGGAAAAGAAAAAGTATGTATCTGTGGAATACTCCCATTCCATTGTAATGCCGAAACGGCCGTAACGTAGTTACACCACAAGAATTTGAGCTGCAGTGACGAAGGTAAAGCCTATTTTAGTTATTATACAGCTCAGGGGCTAAAACATGGATTTTAATAAATCTTGTAGATCAGTCCAGCAATGACTGAGAAAACAGACTTACAACTGTGTATTAAATATATAGATTTCAAAACTATGTCATTGATTATGGAAATAAAAAAAGTTCTTGTATGATCCAATACAATGTATATTTTAATATTAACACCTTTAATGTTGGTAAAAAATCCCTTTTCCAAAAAAATATTGTTGAATTGTTTTAAACAGGGACCCAGCAGCTCTCCTGTTCATAAGCCTCTATCAGCCAAGATGAAGTCAACAACCAGCAAGACCACAGCTCTCAAGGGTGTTGACCCCAAGTTGGCTCAGATAGTGCTTGATGAGGTGTTGGAGGGCAGCTCCCCTGTACAATGGGAGGATATTGCTGGACAAGAGGTATGTCTGATAAACACTTGGCACAGTTCATGGCTCTCAAGGGTGTTGACCCCAAGTTTGCTCAGATAGTTCTTGATGAGGTGTTGGAGGGCAGCTCCTCTGTACAATGGGAGGATATTGCTGGCCAAGAGGTATGTCTGATAAACACTTGGCACAGTTCATGGCTCTCAAGGGTGTTGACCCCAAGTTGGCCCAGATAGTGCTTGATGAGGTGTTGGAGGGCAGCTCCTCTGTACAATGGGAGGATATTGGTGGACAAGAGGTATGTCTGATAAATACTTGGCACAGTTCATGGCTCTCAAGGGTGTTGACCCCAAGTTGGCCCAGATAGTGCTTGATGAGGTGTTGGAGGGCAGCTCCTCTGTACAATGGGAGGATATTGCTGGACAAGAGGTATGTCTGATAAACACTTGGCACAGTTCATGGCTCTCAAGGGTGTTGACCCCAAGTTTGCTCAGATAGTGCTTGATGAGGTGTTGGAGGGCAGCTCCTCTGTACAATGGGAGGATATTGCTGGCCAAGAGGTATGTCTGATAAACACTTGGCACAGTTCATGGCTCTCAAGGGTGTTGACCCCAAGTTTGCTCAGATAGTGCTTGATGAGGTGTTGGAGGGCAGCTCCCCTGTACAATGGGAGGATATTGGTGGACAAGAGGTATGTCTGATAAACACTTGGCACAGTTCATGGCTCTCAAGGGTGTTGACCCCAAGTTTGCTCAGATAGTGCTTGATTAGGTGTTGGAGGGCAGCTCCTCTGTACAATGGGAGGATATTGCTGGCCAAGAGGTATGTCTGATAAACACTTGGCACAGTTCATGGCTCTCAAGGGTGTTGACCCCAAGTTTGCTCAGATAGTGCTTGATGAGGTGTTGGAGGGCAGCTCCTCTGTACAATGGGAGGATATTGCTGGACAAGAGGTATGTCTGATAAACACTTGGCACAGTTCATGGCTCTCAAGGGTGTTGACCCCAAGTTTGCTCAGATAGTGCTTGATGAGGTGTTGGAGGGCAGCTCCCCTGTACAATGGGAGGATATTGGTGGACAAGAGGTATGTCTGATAAATACTTGGCACAGTTCATGGCTCTCAAGGGTGTTGTCCCCAAGTTGGATCAGGTAGTGCTGTATCGAGGAATAATAAAAAAAATAAAAACACACAGACCTAATGTATAATAAGATGTTTTGTATATAATGTAATTTTTTTTTCAAATTAGGGGACAATGTAATGTTCCAATTTATATATGATACAGAGTAAAATAAATTTGATAGGGCTTTCACTCCCAACCACAAATTATAAGGTTGTTATAAACTACACACATTTACCCAATGGATTAAATTCCTAAATTATCGTTGTAAATGCAGTTCTGTATTTTACCTCTAGGTTGCCAAGCAAGCTCTTCAGGAAATGGCCATTTTGCCATCGCTAAGGCCAGAATTGTTCACTGGGCTACGCACACCTGCCCGTGGACTTCTGCTGTTTGGACCACCAGGTAACGGCAAGACGTTGTTGGCTCGTGCTGTTGCTACTGCCTGCAATGCTACTTTCTTCAGCATAAGTGCAGCAAGTCTTACTTCCAAATATGTGGGTGAGGGTGAAAAGCTAGTCAGGGCGCTTTTCGCGGTTGCTCGAGAACTACAAGTAAGTTTATTAGAAATTTCAATACAATTAAACATTAGAAGAGTATTGTGGTATGCAGTGCTCTATTAAAAATTTTGTACGATCGGGTAAAAATTAAAATACACTTAGAAAATAATGTATTTACAAGAAGTGTCTCAGCAACAAACTAACATTTGTAATGAATTTATAGTTATAATAGTTATTTATAAGAATTGCAAGCTGCAAGGGATGATAAGTCAACTGGTAGATGAAAAATAAAACTTAGGTATATAATGTAACACAATTTCAGAGGCTGCCATTCACAACAGTTATTTACTTACCATAAATTGGTGTAAAATACCTACATTTATGCGATCTTGTTTGTAGCTGAGTTGCTACCGATTTCAACTCACATTGGAGTCATCTTCAGGCAGTTAAGATGTCTTCTCGCTTCATTCGAAGGTTATCAATAGATAATAAATAAATAAACAAAAGACAAACACGGACATAAATAAGAACATGACAAAACCAGTAGCAACTCGGCTACAAACAAGATCGCATAAATGCAGGTATTTTACACCAATTTATAGTATTTAAATGCGATCAGGAGGCTAAAATTCAACATAACAATTATTTAACAATGCGTCATGTTATTTATTTGGTCAGAGCTTGTGATTATGAATCGAATGATTTGTCAGTAATGATGCTATTTAATATTTTCCTTTTAATAAAAATTAATTATTACAACTAGCAAGGTATTAAATGTAGATTTAATTGTATTACGAGGTGTTAGCCCGTCCTACGTACGGGAATTCAGTAGTCAGTTAAAACCATGTACAATTCAGATCGGCTAGTTTACACATATAAAGACAAAGTTTCTTGCAGTTTTAATGTGAAAAATCATCCTGTAAACAAATGTTGTGTGACCAAATATGTTTTGATTCCATCATAGGCCTATATGATATGCATTTTAAATCCGATAATTTTACAATAAAACAGCAATTCTGCAATTTTTACGATGTGAAGAGTGTGAGATTTGCAGCCTACAGTAGAGAGAGTAATAGTCAATTGAGAAGTGTATAGACCTAGTCAACGATACCACCTTCCATAGCATACCTGCCTCTTCCATAATTATTATCACTACAACTACTATACACAATTTCCAGTAGGTCTGAATAGAAACAACCTAAAATAAAACGATAATATCCAATAAAATTCACAGTACACATAATTTAACTTTGGTGTCCTAACATCAAAACTAATCGTCACACCTATCCTTTATATCAATTTCACTGCATTAATTGCTAAATAAATAAGCGTAAACAAAGAAAAGTAAAAACAATAACAGTTTGTTTTGAAGCAGCTGTTTGGTTCAAATAACATTCATTTGAAAAAAAGAACTGGTCACATGTAGCAGGAATATAAAAAGTTAACACGCTAGTAAAGCTAATGACGTAATTGTCAATGTTTATTATCCATACCGTTATCAGTTCTATCATAGACTAACCAACACGGAGTATGTTTTATCTATGGTTCTATCCTTGATAATAACCCACCCTCATTGAATAAATGTACATCGTAATTTCCCATATTAGTTAATTTAAACTAATATTCATAGTTGAAATAAAAGTGATATTTTCACGTTTGGGGGCACTGATATAGGCGCCCCCAAACGTAACCACAACTGAACACGATTTCATAAAAGGATGGTTTGTCTAATTGCAGTATCCTAGGTCAATGTTGACGTTGTGTTCAATCTATGTCATCCATCTGTTTATCTTTGTATAAAACCCGGCTGAGGTTGTGGTGGTAATTTAAAATCGTGATTCCTGATTATTCTTTATCTTCTTTATATGACATCAATATTTCCGGGCCTAATCCAAACAAAGTTAAAGCAGACAAACATTAATTGTAAACAAAAAGCTACCATGAAGAATTAAAACATATAAACATTGTTATTTTTCTAATCTTTCCTTGAAAAGTGTAGCAGTAAAATAATTTGCATTTATCCTTTTTTTATTAAGACTCGTGTACAAAGCCTTGATTTGTACTGTGGTTTAATTAATTTTGGTTAAAACTGTGGTATAATTATCTCTACTAATTTTACTTATTTCCTATGATCAATGACAAAATAAGAGAACCTCATAGTTCCATAGTTTATATTTAACCAGCTGTTAGTTAAAACAAATTATATTGCTCTAAAACAAATCGAATATTACAAAGATTGCTTTAAAAAAATAATTTGAACATCCTAGTATTCTACTACGTATATAATCTGTCATCCTCTTACAGAAGAATTGAACGTATCAATGATTAGCATTACACATAGTATAAATAAGTCAACCCTAAGTATGTCTTTACATTTTTATCCAAATGCTGAATTTGTGACACAAAAGCTGAATGTTTACAGCTGTTATGTTAAGCAAATTATTTTATGCCAAAAGCTAGTTTAGAATCTTAGCGTCGGCTGCTAGACTTTTTCAAAATTAAAACTGAATTTCTAAAAAAACTGGGGCCCTAAACTAAAATTATGGCTTCGACATTCCCTAGTTCTCAAAATTATCTTTCAACACAAAAATGAATGGTTGATTCAGAATCGTGAAATAAAAAAACACTGTTTCGTTTTAATATTATAGACGAGCTGTTGGCCCGTCCTACGTACGGGAATCGAGTAGTCAATTAAAACGGAATAGTTCAGAACATCTAGTTTACACGCACAGTGACAAATTCTGGCAGTTTTAATGGGGGCCAACTGCCCCCAAAACAACCTAATTAACAATTAATTGTTATTTTTAGTTGTTGACCTTATTAACAAATGTCACGTGACTACCTATTTCTTCCATCCGATTATAGACCTAATATATAGCGATATGCATTTTAAATTCCATAATTTTACCATAAAATTGCAGTTGCGTCGATTTGAAAAGACTTTAAGTGAGATTGGAGACCGATCGCACATACTGGTATTGAGTAGAGTTGCTACTATTGCATATACCACTTATATATGCACTTGCCGCACCTTAACCTCTGTGACCTCAGACTGACACCTTATGAGGATTCTGGCCACCCATTCTCTTCCATCCCCTGTCTCTTCTAATTTAGATCCCGGTCTGAGGATGTATTTCATAACTTGGTCTTTCAACTTAATTCTTGGTCTTCCAAGTGGTATTTTATCTTGTGGTACTGTAGAATATACTTTTAAAAGTTGATTTATCTCCTATCCACCACGCATAGCCTGCCCATCCACGCCTTTTACTTCTGGAAAGCACCCCTATATCTGGGTGTTTACACATTTCTTTTAGCTCTCTGTTTGTTTTTATCTCGACCTCCGTTATCTTGAACTGGTCTGTATATTTTGTCTGCACTTTTCAATACTACGGGGAGAGTTATGGTATGGAATGAGTCGACTTTGGTTTCGACTGCACCTTGCAGCTCATTGGACAGTTTTAAGAGACCTACTACACCAATTGACACTTTCATTACTACCAATCAAAATTATAGTATGACTCACATACATTCGGACATACATAATACGCCCGCCGCAGCAAACCTGCAGACTAAGCGAATTTCCATTTGCCTGATTGGATTTACACTAAAATGTCTCCTTAAAAATATCACATTTATTCCCTATTTAAATTGAATCAGTTTAACACATACTTAGGTTTGCTGCAACAGGGAGGGTTAAAGTGTTTTTTGATGTAAAATGTTCTAGTAAGAAATAAAAACATTTTCCAAATTTGGGCAAAATATGTTAATAAATAAGCAAACTACAACAGTTTACTTATCCTCCATAAGAATAACATGGGAATTTTAAATTTACAATTTTTTGAATTTTTTCCGTAACCATTAGGCGCATTATAACGCTTCAATATACTAAATTATTTGTTTTTTTAAGCTCTACAAAATAGTTTGGAAAGAAATTGCAAAAATTTAAGTTTTTTGGGTCAAAAATGGGAAAACCCCATTTTTACCCCATAAAAGCCCCCATAAACCCCCGTTCCCATGGTCCGATCATGCTGGTTCGCGAACTCGTTCGAATAAACGTAGGTTTACACGTTTGTACCAAATTTCATCAAAATCGGATCACTTTTGCTCGAGTTATCGCGCTAACGGACACATATATATATATAAATATATATATATATGCATATATATATATATATATGAACGGATGCTATTTTTGGCCTCTAGGGACCTCAAAACAAAAAAAAAAAATCGGTCCCGGGTCCAGGTCTTACCATGAGTACTACGGTAATAGCTTATTCCCTATATGGGAAATTCGCTAAAAAAGAAGTATCAACACGTAAACCACTTATATCTTTAACGATTAAGCAATAAATTTCTGAAAAAAGATTTCCCAAATATGAGATGAAATGTTCATGGCATAAACTAAATAACTTACTTACACAGTTTGCATTTACAACAAAACTTGATTAAACTGTTTGAGATGTATAGATCAAAGTAACACATTTCCTGATAAAGCAGATCCTTCACGGTAGAAAAAAAACTAAATTTTAAAGTGAAATAGTATGCAGGCCAACACCGAAGAACAATATTTTTGTATACAAACAACTTGTAACATAAACATTTCAATGACAGTTTATAATCAGTTGTTAGTTTAACCATAGACAATAGAGTAAATATAGACTGTCAAAGAAAGGTTTCGTGATCTGCCGCTAGAGCGTTATCGCCGTTCGATATCGGTTATCGGTATTCGATTCGATGCCGTCGTCGACTACTCGCCAGCTGTTACCAGCACTACCACTCTTGCAAACGAAATGCTTACTACTATATCGCTTCCTATCAGCCGCTCGACCGTTTACGTATTGCTGTGGCTTTCCAAGTGTTGAATGTCAATATTCGTATTTATATATCTATCTATATCTATACAGTATAATTAATACGCCAACACGAAATTTTTCCTTTAAATTCCTCCGCCGTTTCTTAACCGATTTTGACCATTGACGTCTCATTGGAAAGAGCGTGTCGCGTCTATTTTCAAACTGATCTTAAATTTATTTTATCCCTTGGGCTCTGCCCCAGTGGCTTTTAATGTTACCTTGTTATCCTAATGAAGAACATATTTGTTTACTTTATGATCAGCTGAATAATTAATTGCTGTTAATATTTAAGTTGAAAGTCTAGGAAATGCGTCCTGAAAAAAATTTAATCTTCCTGACCTGTTTGAAATTGTACTCTTAGAATTTGGGTTTGCATACATATTACCATAGACCAACCAACACAAGTAGACTTCTCATCTCATTGTAAATTTTGAAGCACGTTTTTCGTGTCTAGTTCATGTACGCCACACTGGGCGCTAGTGTCGACGAAACTTTGTTTCTATTATTTTATGGTTAATTTCTTGATTTGTGATTTACTGTTTGGTTATACAACTAGGGGACAAGTTATTGTTTATGAAAAGATTGTATTATTTGGTTAAACCTTGTTTTAAATGAGTGTAATAAGGGGAAACAAATTGTAAACAAAACACGACCTCTACATATACCGTACAGAACTAACAATAAAATCGTCTTCAGCTGTTCCATAAGGATGAGAAATCTACTAAGGGAGTATGTTTTATCTATGATATTACAATGGAAAAAGTGAGAAAGCCTGGACAATTTGATCTATTATCAAAATAAGAACATTGAATTGACACTGTACTGTATTTCTTGAGAAATCATTGAAAGAGCCGATTTGTTAGCCGTGGAACATAGCAAAGTCATAGAACGCCACCAAGTATAAGAAATAGAGATTTAAAAAAAAAATACCATCGTTACCAACCTATATAATGAAGAACACCTACAGCTACAATATGAAGATTCCCACAAACAATGAACAAGGATGTTAGCCGAAGTGCTACAATTTTTAGTAGGAAAAATTGTAGACATTATCGTCTTGCGTTATCGCAGAAAAGACGTGATCATTTTTCCCGCGGTCACGAAAACGTCCTCTAGCACGGTCGCGGTGTAAGAACATCTCCCGCGGTCGTGTAGACATCATCATCGTCTTGCGCCGTCACGGAAACGTTGGGATCGTCTAGTGCGATTGAGGTAAAATCATGAAGTTTCCCGACTTTGATATCAAATTAAAGACTAAATCCCAACTTTTCAAGACCATTTTGAAATACTTTGAATCAGTGTAATGAAACCACAAAAATACAACAAAGTTATGTCTAATAAAATACAATAAAAGATGGCAGTTAAATTAATTTATTGCTTGATATTAAATAAGTCAGTAAACTCCAATTTCGGGGAATTCCTCCAAAGTTGGCAACACTACTCCCAACTACCAAGTTGTTATGGAAACGGTCGCTAGCGCTTGATGATGCAGCGGTGTGCGCCGTAACTACACATTACCCCTAGCGGTCGGCGCCGGAATTTACGCTAACCGCAGCACAGCTGACAGTCTATATTTATTTCTTTTTGTCTATGGTTTAACCAGCACTGAAAATACTTTGAATTGCTAGCGTCGGCTGCTAGACTTTTTAAAAATTGAAACTTAATTTCTAAAAAACTGAAACCCTAAATTAAAATTATGGCTTCGACATTCCCTAGTTCTCAAAATTATCTTTCTTTCAACACAAAAATCATGAAAATCGGTCAAGTGGTTGATTCAGAATCGTGAAATAAAAAAACCCTGTTTCGTTTTAATATTATAGATTAAGAAGTCCCTAATGTTGTAGCAGCATTTATCAATCAATCAGAAAGCCTTTTAATCTGGGTTTTGACAAGTTTTGGACTCAATATTATAGTTTTTACAGGTCATCTTGTTAAATAGTGATCTAAGTATCATTTGAGTCTGTCACAATTAACACCTTCTACCATTGCAGCCCTCTATAATCTTTGTGGATGAGGTAGACAGTGTTCTATCAGAGCGGAGAGAGGGGGAACATGAGGCGTCACGGAGGCTTAAGACAGAGTTCCTGGTTGAGTTTGATGGTCTACCATCCAACCAAGATGAGAGAGTTCTTGTAATGGCAGCGACTAACCGACCTTACGACTTGGACGAGGCTGTTCTCAGGTATTGAGACAATCTTCTCATTTTGGGTTTTCTTCATAGATTTCCCCTGAGTGAATTGTAATTCAAAATACTGTCTCAATTTTGCTGAGATGTTACTGTCTAGGTTTTGTTATGTCATCTAGCAAGTAACACAATTGATAGCTGAATTAGAGACACAAAATTGCTTACACGCTTGTGCCCATGAGAAGTGAGAAGATTAGATTTAATTTCAATCACAGTTTTGTGCTTAGTTTAAGTAAAGAATGGGTTCTCTATACAATCAAAAGTGAGTGAATGATTAATTCTGAATCAACATTCTAAGTTCTGAATCAGTTGATTTAAGAGTCAAGAGACTTAAGACTTAAGATTCATGTAAATCAATACGTACAAGGTCGTTTTTACTTTCTCTCCCTATACGTATATGGAGAAAGTATTGTTTTCGTAAACATTTTTGAGTTTGAGTTTTGAGTGGATATATTTGTTTTGGGTCCCCCTGGACCCAAAAAAGTGGTTTTTGAAGTGATGCTGTGTGTGTCTGTGCTCTTACAAATGTGTCGAAACGAGATCCGCAGTTTGTTTACACAACGGCATAGTGAGATCCGTTGGCGCTTCGAGATCCGGGATGGTGAATTTCGGAACGCCAAAGCCTCTGATTGGTCCTCCTGAGCTTGTTAGGATTACGGAAATACCCGAAGTTTGCCGAAAAGAGGTGGTTCTCATTTGGGCTGGTTTGTCTATAGTGTGCGTGTGCATAAAGTTCTGAAATCTGGCACCACGTCGCGCTAGCATCGCCTACGCACACCGATCATACATACCCGGTCACAGTGAGATCCCCTAAACTGACCATGAAAAAAAGAGTAGTTCTGGTCTGATCCTAGTTGGACTGCGGAGTGAAGTGGTTGAATTTCCTGAATCACTGATGATGTATCTATATACAGGGTGAATTTTAAATGAGTTCCCCCCCTACTTTTTCTACATTTCTTAAAATATCAACTTCGGACCACGTCAGATCATTGTAGTGTAGTAATTACTTCATTTCCGCCATCTTGGATCCGCCATATTGGATACAACATTTTTTTTTCAAATGTAAAGGTAGGATTGTGACCTATTGTTTCAAACTAGAATTTTACGCTGATTACAATGCCGCAATTAGTTTTTAAAAATCTTGATCCGTTCTAAAGTTATGAGGACGTTTTATATCTTTATTTTTAGCCCATTTTAACATTGTGCATTTACAAACTAAAACCATAATCTCAAAATAGTGCTAGATAAAGATAAGTATACACCACCATTCATTGTCGACGTATTATCACTTGCTTATGACGGATGTATTTTTTTCGGCCGCCATCTTGGATCTGCCATTTGAAATGTGATAAATTAATTTAAATATGAAGGTGGTGTTGTGACCCATCATTTTGAACTACTTTTTTATGCTGAACTCAATGCTGCAATCCGTTTTTGTCTCTCAGGATTTCTTTGATGAAATATAAAAAATATCTTACCGGTACTTAAATTTCCAATATTTCAAAAAACAAATATGAAAATGCAAAACAGATTCAGTATAAACTTTACGGATACATAATATCAAATGCTGGGTGTCATCCTTAGATTATTATTCAGAATACTTTTGTTTAGACTTAAGTTATCTTATTACATTTTTCCTGTTAAAATGGTCATTATCATTAATAATAGTTTTACATATCTTTGATTATGTAAACCATATCTATGTTATCTTTATGTTTTGTGGTTACATTTGTTTTTTTAAAGCATTTATTTCTGGTTCAATGATGACATTATTCACATAAGTGTTAACAAAATAAACAAGAAATTAATAATAACATCGTGGGTTCGCCCAGACCTGAGACACCCTGTAACATAATTAATTTAGAGAAATATATTTAAACTTCTTTAGGCTTCATTCATCCAATAGATCTTGGGAGCCTTCGACTAGAAATTTTTAAATTTTGAGGTGGTTTTTTCAATAAAGGCCGAGATAGACTCCACTCCTAGCTCTTCATGTATATGCTTGTTTCTAACAAACCAGGGAGCATTCTCCGCTAATCTTAGAATTTTGTTTTGAATCACTTGAGTTTTGGAGAGTTTGTTTTTTGATATAGCTAATCCCCAGATAAGGGATAGGGGATTTGCATATGTAATCAAAGGCCGAATTATTGATTTGTAGATTAGAACGCTTTGGAAGGCGTGCATAACCTTGGGACAGTTTTTTATTGACGTGGTAGTTCAAATTAAGTTTTTTGTCCAGGCATACTTCAAGATATTTTATTGTTCATTGGTCATCAGGGTTCCAAGGTAGAAAGTTACATTTTTAATTTTTATTTTTATTTTAATTAACTACTAGGTTATAAGGGAATTACAATCTTATATATTTAAAAATTTTGGTTTTTCTTTTCCTGGTTTGTACTGTACTGGTTTGTATTTATAGATCTCCAATACAATGCTAGACTGAAAGTTTTCTGGATAAGCTTGATTCTATGTGCAGTATTTTAACTAGTAAATTTAATAATATTGTTATTGCAGGCGATTTTAATATCAATGTATTAAAAAATGATAAAATTTATTCTGTTTTTACTAATGTTTTAAGATCATATAACTTGGAATATAAAGTTGATTTCCCTACTAGAGTGGCGTCAGAGTCAGAAACTGCCATTGACAACATTGTTACAAACATAACTGATAAAAAACAAATATATCTGGTATTATAACATGTATTTCAGATCATGATGGACAGATGTTTGAAATTCTATGTGTAAATGATAAACCCAAGTGTGTAAATAAAGTTAATAGGAGGTGTTACTCAGACACTAATGTGGATATATTTTTAACTTTGTTAGCCAATGAAAACTGGTTGGAGGTGTACCAAGCCCCAGTAGATGCTAAATATGATGCCTTTCATTCTGTGTTTTCTTATGCATTTGAAACAACTTTTCCTAAATTATTAAGGACTGAAAAAATTAATAACAATAAAAATGCTTGGATTTCCTATGATATAAAACATAAAAAAGGATATTTAGCAGATTTGGAAAAGCAATACAGACATCTAAAAACGGATTCCCTAAAACATAGAGTCAACCAGTAAAAAAAAGAACTGAAAGTCCAAATATTAAACGAGAAAAAGCAATATTTTGACAGAAAAATATCTGATTCAACCAATAAGTCTAAATCAACATGGAAAATTATTAATCATGAGATTAACAACAAACGAAACAAGAAAAGAACATTAAAGTAGTATTAAATGGTAAGTGTGAATCGGACTCCACATGTGTAGGAAACATATTCAATGATTTTTTCACAAACCTAGTGGAAGATCAAGTTCTTCCTAATATTAACATAAATACAACTTCACAATCAAACTTAATAAATTTACAAAAGCCTAAAAGTAGTTTCAAATTTAAAGAAGTCAATAAAAAAGATATTGAAAAGATAGTTAAATTACTAAAAAATAAATTTTCAACAGGAGTAGATGATATTCCAATTACCCTTGTTAAGCGTGTTTTCCCAATTATTTCAAGACCATTAACACGCATTGTTAATTTATCTTTAATTAGCGGTATCTTTCCTTCTAAACAAAAAATTGCTAAAATAATACCGGTCTTTAAAAAGGAGGATGCCAATGATCCTTCTAGTTACAGACAGACCAATATCATTGCTACCAGTTTTTTTTTTAAACATCCTTGAAAAAGTTGTATGCAACCAGTTGTTGGATTTCTTGGAATCCAACCAGTTGCTGGATCAAGAGCAATATGGTTTTCGACCAGGAAAATCCACAACCACTACTAGCATTAACTTCATTGAATCAGTTATCAACTCAATTAACAACAATGAAAAAGTTATTGGAATATTTTTGGATTTTTCTAAAGCTTTTGATAGTGTCTCACATGATAAATTACTTGAAACTCTTCATGGCCTAAACATAAATAATAAAGAATATAATTGGTTCAGATAGTATTTAAACAATTTGTTCAAATTCGACATACATCATACTATCCAAATTGCAAATATGCATACACGCAAAATGTCTTTTCTAACTTCAAAACAGTAAAGTACGGTGTCCCACAGGGATCTATACTGGGTCCCTTGTTATTTCTTTGCTACATAAGGGGGTTTCCAGGAGTTGTAAATGCCGGAGGATCTGTATGTCTGTATGCAGATGATACAAACATAACAATTACAGGTAAATCTAAAAAAGAAGAGGAAGTAAAGTCTTTTTTAAATTTACTGTCCAGTAAATGAATTCACAAATAACAAAAATCTACTAATAAATTCAAATAAATCAAATATTTTATCTTTCTCCACAAGGCAATCAAGATTAAAATTACAACCAGATATATATCTTAATGGTTCAAAATTAAATCAAGTGGAGCACACTAAATTCCTTGGTCTAATATTAGACCAGCATTTGACCTGGGATGAGCATGTGAAACATGTGGTAAAAAAATCTACAACAGGTATTTATGCTTTGCGACAAATGTCCCGTGTCTCAAGCATTGAAACTCTTAAAACTGTCTACTTTGCTTTAATAAATTCACATATAGCTTATGGAATAGCTTTATATGGTGGTACCACAAAAAAAAAAAACTGGACAAAATTCTACGTCAACAGGAAAAAGCTCTTAGAATTATCTTTAGTATAAAAAACAGAGAATCAGTTAAAAAGTATTTTTCTAAATTGGGTATAATGACCATCTATGATTTATACATTTTTGAAACTATTCTACATGTAAAAAGTTCAGATTATCAAACTAAAAATTTTCACAGTTACAATTTAAGAAACACCAGGCATGTAGAACAACACAGATTGAAGTTATTTGAGAAAAAAACCAGTTTCATTGGCAAAAAATTTTTATTTGGCCTACCCAAAAATATTTTTAATGAACATAATTACAGCAACTTTAAAAAACGATTGAAAAACTATTTGCAATCTAAATCATTATATTCAATAGAAGAGTTTTGGAATTTAAATGATTAGAAATATGTTATATTTTAATTTATGTTTGTAATCTATTATTTAGGATACTTTTATACCTAATTTTTTGTTTCTCTTTTCCTTTCTGTAACGCAATTCATGTATTTGCTATAAAATACTTGATGAATAAAGATGATTTGTATTGTATTGTATTTCCGAGTTCGTTTGGCTCTTCTACCCGACCAATTTTCATGATTGAGGTCTCAAATTGAAGGTCTACACGCACAGATTTGCCATCAAGCATCGGCATAAATGTATCCATAATCCCACTCGACATATACATAAACAAAATTTGATCCCTATGTAGAAA
This sequence comes from Macrosteles quadrilineatus, assembly GCF_028750875.1. Taxonomy (NCBI): domain Eukaryota; kingdom Metazoa; phylum Arthropoda; class Insecta; order Hemiptera; family Cicadellidae; genus Macrosteles; species Macrosteles quadrilineatus. Next base: position 871,535 of record NW_026542608.1, read on the forward strand.
GTTACATTTTTAATTTTTTACTACTAGGTTATAAGTGAACACACTTACTTCATTTTCACAATCCACAGTTAAATACAGAAAAGGTAACCATCAGCTTGGATTCTGGGGAACAAATCAAGGCTTCAGAAAACATTAAATTTCTGGGTTTGTATATGAATGAACATTTAAAATGGACAGAACATCAATTTCAGTTCAGGTGACTAAATCGTTAGCCAAAGCTTTGTTTGGATTAAGGGTCATCTTCAAAACAACGGGACTAAATGCTGCTTTGACTGTTTACCATTCCTATTTTATGTCCAGGGCTTGCTATGGCATTATATCTTGGGGCAGCTCTCCGATCATAGATGGGTTTTTTATTCTTCAAAAAAAATGCCATAAGAGTTTTAACTGACACTGCACCTCGTACTTCTTGTCGTCCTCTGTTTGTACATTTGAAACTATTAACAATTCATGCTGTGTATATATATCAACTATGTATATTTGTTAAAAAAACACTTGACCTCATTCTCATCACAAAATCACCAACATCCATATAACACTCGACATAGAAACACTCTTCAGTTCCCTATCCATAAAACAGTTATTTATGAGAAAGCACCTTTGTATATGGGTAGGAAGCTATTCAACCACCTCCCTAACCAAATCAAATCAACAGAAAAGATGGATATTTTTAAAAAACTACTTAGGGAACATTTGGAACTACTTTGTCCTTATTCAGTTGATGAATTTTTTTTGTAACTAACTCTTTTTAGCGAATTTCCCATATAGGGAATAAGCTATTACCGTAGGTCTCATGGTAAGACCTAGACCCGGGACCGATTTACTTTTTCGTTTTGAGGTCCCCAGAGGTCAAAAACACCATCCGTTCAAATTCATATATATATATATATTTATATATATATATATATTTATATATATATATATATTTATATATATATATATATACACGGCCGCGCCCGGGAAGTCAGTCACATGAAATATACACTGGAAGTCAGTCAGTTGCACCCCCCAATATATTTCAAGACTATGATATATATATAATATATATTGGTAAATATCTTAAGCCTAGACATTTCTGAATGTATATATCTCTTTTTTTCTTAAAAATACTAAAATATAATCACGTAAAAACTGCTATGCTAATGCAGTCACCACCGCATTTGCACGGGAAAGCCAGTCACGTAAAATTTGTGCTGCTAAGCCAGTCACTATATATTTTACCGCATACCACTGGAATCCAGTCACCGAAAATCCACCGGGTATCCCGTCACTTCAGTCAATTTCACCCCTGCCCTTCTACTTTGTATAATATTTATTTGTTCTACAAGCTTGAAAATCCGCACCTCAAACAAACGGATAATGCTTCAAGCATTGAGCACTCTCATGACCAATCTTTCGCACTTCATTTTAATTAGTTGTCTTCCAGATTACTTAAAAATTACTATTCTACAGGTTAAATACCTAAATGCCAATGTAATCTTTGGTCATCTCAATGGCTATTGTCCTGCCAACTGTGGATACACTAATTAGCAAGCGCAAGGGGGGGGGGGAGTTATTGCTTTATAGTCGCACAAGTAGGCCTATTGTTGAGTCCTTGGAGGCAAGCGGCCATCTTGGATAATTTCAAACATTTGCAAAATTTATCGTCCAAAAATATTTTTTCAAACACCAAAGTGTTTATTGTTTAAATATCTAGTATACTGTGGAATTAGAATTAATGTTCTTTGCAGTTTTGAATTATTCTCCAAGGGAGTCCATAAAAGCTAACGTTCACAGTTATAATACGAAAACAATATCCTGTGTTGCGCGGGCCGTAGCACATAGATAGTTTTCCCGCCTCAAACAATCGAAGGCGGGGGGAACAAGGCAAAATTCTTGTCTCTCTTGCGGCGAGAGGTAGGGGCGAACCTAACGGGTTCCATTGATGGGCAACCGACCAACCTGGGGTAGCGACTAGCGAGCCACTGGGTGGTTAAAGGTTCGGTCGGTTATTTCCAACTTATTGCTGGTTCTCGAGCTTACTGAGCTCGTTGTACAGTGAAATCTTACTTCCCTATTATTTAAAGCCACAATCGAAGCGATTTTTACATGAGAATGAAGATATAGACTCAGTGATGTGTGGTTACTTAATCAAATCATGTTTCGTGATTGTTTATCTTATAACGGCAAATAATCAATCAACTTATATTTTCTTTATTTTTCGCTTTATTATCTACTAGCTATACCCGCGGGCTTTACCCCGTTTAACTTCATAAGTTAGCTCGTTCGCATGGCTCAATCACGTCCTGGTTGAAGTTCGTTCACTACGCTCACTCACCTTTAGGTTGGAGCTCGTTCGCTGCGCTCACTTGCCTGTTAGTTGTCATAAATTGAAAAAAATAATAGTGCTGCACCCTGTTGGTAATCCTTGTAACTTTAATGATATTGAACATCATAGAACAGGACCAACTTGTTTAATTGAAACAGCTGTTAAGACTCGTTAATTCTTTTTAAATATGGAAAATCATAAGGTTAACATGGGAAACTCCAGAGCCACTGGGGCAGAGCCCGAAAGCCCAATCAGAATAAAAACTACTTAGTTTTCCTATTTAATGCTCAAAAAATTGGTGTACCGAATTTCAGCTTCCTAGGTATATGGGAAGTGGGAGAATTAGTGATGAGTGAGTGAGTCAGTGAGTCAGTGAGGGCTTTGCCTTTTATATTATAGATATAAATTCAAGAGGTAGCCCTATACCTGGTTAACACATATACCGATTACTTTTAACGTGTTTTCTTTGAGTTACGCCCCATGGGATTTCAAAGTTTCACAATGTTTACATTTTTGAAGAATGTAGATAACAGAATGTTAAACGAAGTCAGCTGTAAATGCAGTGCTTTGATTTTACGGTCCAAAAGGTAGAAACTATTCGAATTGTGAAACTTTTAATTTTTGCTACGAGCCTGTTAATTAGAGATTGTGACTTTCTTAATTTAAGGAAGTAAATGTATTAACATGACGTGTTTGGAGTGGGATTTGATATATGTGACGTGTATCAAACTTTTTCTCTTCAAAATCCTCTCCGATGCAAAACACGGGTACAGCAGCTAGGTTTATTAGAATTCAAAAGTTTTTTATGATTAAAATTGTCCTCCAATGTTAAGAAATTATTTTCCGATCAAGTTGTTTAATGAATAAATAATTGTTTTGCCAAATTATGTTTCGAAACCAGGAACTCAAAATAGATCAGAAAATAGATATTTTAGTTCAGAAAACAAAGCCAATCAAATAGGCCTACGTACTTTTTAAATAAAAACCCTGGTCGGATGGTTTCTAAATTGTTCTTTATTTACTTCAATAAACCTCTAATAAAAATCACCAGAGGTACAAATCTATATATATATAAAATTAGAGTTTTGTCTGTACTTTTAGGTTATTTTTACGTTTTATACATTCAAGAATCCGAAACAAGTCTCATCTCAATTTCTGTCTGTCTGTCTTCCGTCTGTCACGGACCAAAAGCCATTTTACACGGCCTTCTCCTGAAAAACAAGAGTACCTATCAAAATCCAAATCATTTTAATGTGTTCACTGGATTGGCAAAAGTGTCTTTAGCTATTAAAATATGGCCTCACTAATTTGTAAAAAAAACTTACGGACGTTTAAAAACCCAATTTTGTGTGATTTTTGTCAAGTTTTCTCACAATGTTTATCACATAATCATCTATGAAATAGCGAACAGCTGTTTGGATCAAGATTATTTTTCTATAGCTGTCACTGATATGTTTACATTGAATGTTGTTTACAAATACCGCAATCATTTTCGATCACGTTTCAAAAGCAAATCCAAACCAAGTTGGATTAAAACCGTGTTTCCTTACATAACGGATTTAATTAATCGCAAGTGCAATAATATGTAGGGTAACCGTAAATGAAAAAAGAGCTTCTTTGTGTATAACATTTTTATTGAGGTTTGATAACCGTTGAAAAGACCTTGAATCAGTGTTCTATATGGCTGGGAAACTTATATTTTTTACATAAGCGTTACCAATAGCTTACACAAAAGGTTTCAACTCATTGACGGCACTTAAATGGTGGTTGTGTAAAGTGTACAGTGACAACTGCAGTGGGTGATTGTAACAGAGGTTTACGGATTATGCTCAAATCGCTTTTCCAATGTGTCTTCTCAACGCTATGTGCTGCTCGCTGGACCATACAGCCAATAGACCAATTGCCTATCTCTTGGGTTCGTAGGCCTAAACAATTATTTATAAGTTGGTAGCGCATATTACTCAGTGTTCCGTACAGACAGGAAAAGAGCACCTTTGATAGTGAAATTTCCAACCTGAATGTTTAATGGCGAGGTTGAGGTATAGTATTTTAACTTTATGTCGTTTGGTTAGTTAGGTAAGGTTAACCTAACCTAACTAACCAAACGATATATCAAATTAAACAATCGAATAATCATTTAGTTGTTTGTGCCATCAGATATAAAAGTGTACCCCACATAGATCTATTTCGCATTTTTTTTTACTTGAAACTGTCAGATACTGTATTTGTTTCTATATAATAGTTTGGCCAGTATATCTGAAAATATGCAAACCATCTGCTGTTCTTTATATAGGAAGGTTTCAACTGACCACTATAAGATCCCCGTGCGTAGAACGGGCACACAGCTAGTAATCAATATTTAATTAATACATCTTATCTTACTAATCTTATCTTACTAATATTATAAATGTGAAAGTTTGTGTGTTTGTTTGTTTGTTTGAAGTTCAATTACGCATTAATTACTGGTCAGATTGAGCTGGAATTTGATATGAAGATAGCTCACATTCCAGATTAACATATAGACATACTCTTATCTCAAAGATCCTTTCGGGCTCAGATCCTTTCGGGCTCCACCCTAGTGGCCCTGGGAATTCCCATGTTAACGTTATCAGTATTCATATTTGAAATCAATTAAATAATTTTACCTGCTGTTTCAATTACACAAGTTGGTTCTATGATATTCAACAACGTTAAGGATTTATAGGGTTTGCCAATAGAGTGCAGCACTATTATTTTTTTTCATTTACGACAACAGCTAATTTGAACCAAGCCGCAACAAAAACCTTTGATACACAATTAGAAGTGACAAAATAGGATTGTTTACAGTTATGCTTATGTTTTTTATTTATAAATAATTTGTCGTATTGTGTGATTCTTTGGTGATTTACTTTTTTCTGCTGTTAAGATGCAGCGGTAGAACATTATTATGGATATGGTAGATGTGTTTATACTATAGCATACCGTAATCTAGTTTTCTCGGAGTAGGCAGCGTAAATTTACATTTTGTCGGTACATACAGAATGACAGAAAGACAGACAGACAGAGATTGAGATGATACTCGTTTCGGCTTTCTTAGGCTACGAAACGTAAAAATAACAAAAAAACTGCATGATTCTACGCAATGGACAGACAAAACTGTAATTTTATTTCTATAGAAGATGACTGCAGTCAAATTTGCACAGTTTCGAGCACTCGACACACGACAAGCTGGTCGGAGTCTGACACCATTGAATCACTGCAAGGGATGCGCCAAGAGGTAGACGAACATTCAGATGAGTTCTGAGAATTTCAACTTTCTCGTTTTGTAATGTGCCGTTATAGCCTTACTTGGAAGAGGGGGATTTTTGGACCAGGAATGAGTTCGTATTTGTTTAGTTTTAAATAAATCCGACCTGAATATAAAATAGCAAATGCAAGTCCGCAGTTTGCGTTTTTGATCAGTAACGTAATTAAAAGTTACCAAAATAAAGTAAAGTGTCTAAATCTAGTGCAACAAACCTAAATATTGACTACTAGTTTTGATTAACGTCAGTAGTAATACTTAACGTTATTTAAGGCTATTGTATGTTTGATAACTGACCTCCTGAATTTTATTTAAGTTCCTAAGTACAATATTATTGTCAAACAATGCAATAATGTTATCTCATAAAATTTGTACCTGAGAAATTTAAAAATGGAAAATGCATTTCTCGTGTAAGAAAATCTTAAAATGATACGATTCGTAATGATACGATCTTAAAACGAGCCATTCAGTATTCGTATTCAAAACACCAAACACCCGCCACTGGATCAAAATATGTCCACTACAAAGCATTAAAACAGCACAGTACAGTGTATGAAAGAGGTGTGATTTATTTCTTGGTACTAAATTAAGTCATTCTTCAAGTATAAGTAAAACTTCAGCATGGGCATACTCTCTAACGTACTATCATATGATGGATTAGCTGAAGGCAGATAAGTCCGATTCAAGCTTATATTGCTTAGTATAAAAATTGTTGTAATACAATTATATTTAACTAGAGGTCGTCCAGTGGTCGAAAATTCGACAAAAAATATGTTATGTACAGGTTTCAAATGATTTAGGCCCAAAAATCTTTAGCTGTGTGAGTAACTACGGACTTCTGGAAAATTTAAATATGATATTTAGATATGTGCTTACTCAGGAATAATGCCGTTCGGGGACACCCTGTAAAAATGGACGTTAACGTGATTATAAATTTGCATTTTACATAGTCAAATACAATAGGTATTGCGCAACCATGATATGTTATGTCATTAACCTTGGTTCAGTAATAAAAACTACACCGTGTGCTTACTCAAACAAAACAAAACTTGCTTACTGTACAGCAATAAAACACGTAAAGAACAAAACAAAAGGAAATCTAGACTAGTAGACTACTGATACCGTAGTCATCATAGGCTACTACTACATGATGTTTCAGAACAGAAGTATGGTGATAAAAATATTAAATAACTCATAAAACACTATAAAATCATAGTACTGTACTTAAGTCTTTCTGGTAATAACAACAGTGATAAAAATAAGATAAAGATAACAATGATGTAAAACCCCTCTTATTATTTCTCTTTGTTCTATTCTTTCTTTGGTTTCTCTCCATCCACAAGTTGTCATGGTTACTAATCACCCAACGACCCAACCACATAATGTTGTAGTGTTGTGACAGCAGACAGGAGCAGACGATTGTCAGTATGTCAGTGTCAGTGCAAGATTGTCAGTCTGTAGGTGCGAGCGTATAGCTTGACCTTGAAGCTACTGATCGATATTTCTCCGTTTTGCTTCCATCTTATTTTTGTCAAATGAACTGTAATGATTCAATAATGGGGAACCTACTGCAGATAAAAATTGCCGTAAATAGATATATAGTTCATATCGAAATATTAGACTGAAAAACACAATTCATAAAACATTTTCTTGGGATTTCTGAGGTTATATAATAAATAGGCATCATGTTGATCCGATCCCAGTTGAGCGAGGTTCTAATGTATTTGCAAGTTTAAGCTACAAATAGAAAACCCTATCACATTATAGTTGGTATTCAATGACCGATGTATTATCAAAAATTAATTCATAACTTATTTTGATATTAAACAGAAGCATTCATTACAACTTGCAGCACTTATTGGTATATATAAATATCCAAGTTACTATTACTTAAAAAAAAAAACAAAACACGAAATTGTGAGGCCGTTCAATTTTTATAAACACAGTGTTAAACATTTTACTCTGCAGAATACCGGATGGTAAAGAGTGTTTGGTTTCAAGAAAACGAAATAAAAAAAAGTTTAGCCAGCTTTACTATTTAAAAAAAAAAAACAATAGAAAGGAAACCATAAGGATAGGTATAGGATTGAACTGAAATAATTGCAGGGAAACTTAAATAGTAAAGTCCACAAACTGTACATCATTAGAGAGAGAGAGAGGGGGGGAAGTGAGAGAGAGAGAGAGATTTGATAAGGAATCTGAAAAGTAAACAAATAATCGTTTCTGGCGTTTGTCATGGTGTACCCCCCCCCCGTATTTGCACTATTTAAAATCATAAAACCAAATTATATAAACCAAATTAAAATTATTATAAACATCTTTTATCTATCGAGTGTAGTTTCGTGGTTATTCTTATCAGATAGAATAATATCGTTGCCACATGTAATAGTTCCTCCTTCGCATTACGCAATAGCGTAAAAAAACAGTTTCCGTATCTCGGAGGAGATTCACGTATATTTCCCGAGATAAAGAAAATCCGTATAATTCTCGATCTTCCCGGTCCGTGGACACACTGTAAATATTGTACGTCAATAAAGGAGATATTGACTAAAATTTCTACTGAAGGTGAAAAAAAAATTAAAATTTGGGATGATGACCGGGTAGGTTTTTAAGATTCAACCATTTATAATTAATTAATATTCATAGTTCCTTATTAGAGGTGCATCATCTTTATTTGGAATATGAACATGTTTAAACATTAACACGTAGTTAATCACTATCCCAACATCAATAGTAACAAGGAGTAAACGAAGGTTACCGACCGCTGGGTGTTACCGCTACAAAGTAGGCGAGGAGGGAGGAGGGTGCCGTACTGGCTACACTACTCCACGAAAGACGATAGAACACACGGACACGATGAGACAGTCTCCGCATTGGTATTGCAGTTACGCTTATCGACACAGGCAGCAGCACCGGTTAAGCTGTTTTCAAACGTATAAAGTGCACGGGAAGCCATACCTGACTGGCTTTTGGGAGAGCTGACTGGCTTTCGGGCGGGTGACTGCCACACCGAGTAAATTACCAGCGCGGTGACTGCCTCTCCGGGTGGGTACAAAAGTATATATATATATATTTATATATGTGTCCGTTAGCGCGATAACTCGAGCAAAATTGATCCGATTTTGATGAAATTTGGTACAAACGTGTAAACCTACATTTATTCGAACGAGTTCGCGAACCAGCATAATCGGACCATGGGATCAGGGGTTTATGGGGGGTTTTATGGGGTAAAAATGGGTTTTTCTCATTTTTGACCATAAAAACTTAAAATTTCTAAATTTCTCTCTAGACCATTTTGAAGAGCTTAAAAAAACAAATAATTTAGTATATTGAAGTGTTTTTGAATGTTCATTGACTACGGAGAAAATAAAAAAAATTGTAAATTTAAAATTCCCATGTTATTCTTATGGAGAATAAATAAACTGTTTTAGTTTGCTTGTTTATGGATATATTTTAATCAAATTTGGCAATTTGGTTTATTTCATACTAAGCTATCAATATTTCAATTAAAAAAACACACCTCAACATCTTACCCGTAGCAGCAAACCTAACTACTCACTAAAATAAAATTAATGTTATTTAAATAGGAAATAAATCTGAAAATTTATAGGGAATATTTTAGAAGAAATCAAGCTGGGTAAATGGAAATTCGCTTAGTATGCAGGTTTGCTGCGACGGGGGTATTGTTATATTTTAATCTTTTGACCTTATTTTTTAATATATTACTACGGTAACTACAATGAAATAAAATAAATAATATCATGTATTTTGTTTGAAAAACTGACGTGTCATATGTTTACTGGTGATGTATCACAATTATGTAAATTCTATGTGGCAAATAAATATTTCATTTCATTTTAGCGAATTTCCCATATAGGGAATAAGCTATTACCGTAGTACTCATGGTAAGACCTGGACGCGGGACCGATTTTTTTTTTTGTTTTGAGGTCCCTAGAGGCCAAAAACACCATCCGTTCAAATTCATATATATATATATATTTATATATATGTATATATATATATGTGTCCGTCAGCACGATAACTCGAGCAAAAATGATCCGATTTTGATGAAATTTGGTACAAACGTGTAAACCTACGTTTATTCGAACGAGTTCGCGATCCAGCATGATCGGACCATGGGAACGGGTGTTTACGGGGGGTTTTATGGGGTAAAAATAGGTTTTTCCCATTTTTGACCCAAAAAACATAAAATTTAGCAATTTATTTCCAAACCATTTTGTAGAGCTTCAAAAAACAAATAATTTAGTATATTGAAGCGTTATTATGCGCCTAATGGTTACGGAGAAAATTCCAAAAAATTGTAAATTTAAAATTCCCATGTTATTCTTATGGAGAATGAGTAAACTGTTGTAGTTTGCTTGTTTATGAACATATTTTGATCAAATTTGGAAAATGTTTTTATTTCTTACTAACTATTAACATTTTACAAAAAAAAACAGTTTTACCCTCCCTGATGCAGCAAACCTAAGTACTTGTTAAACTAATTCTATTTAAATCGGGAATAAATGTTATATTTTTAAGTAGACATTTCAGTGTAAATCCAATCAGTCAAATGGAAATTCGCTTAGTCTGCAGGTTTGCTGCGGCGGGGGTATTTTCATTTCATTTCAATTACAATCTCATATATTAAAAAAAATTGGTTTTTCTTTTCCGAGTTCGTTTGGCTCTTCTACCCGGCCGATTTTCATGATTGAGGTCTCAAATTGAAGGTCTGCGCGCACAAATTTGCCATCAAGCATCGGCATTTAATTATCTATAGTCTCACTCGGTTTATACATAAACGAAATTTGCTCTCCATGTATTTCTTATGGGAGTTAAATTTGGTTTCTCTTTGCCGAGTTCGTTTGGCTCTTCTACCCGACCGATTAACATGATTGAGTTAGCTTGAGTTAGTTTGAAAAACATGTATCATGAAACTCGCTCGTAAATAAAGGCATTTTTATTTATTTATTGAGGTCTCAAATTGAAGGTATGCATGCACAGATTTGCTATCAAGCATCGGCATATAATTATCTAGAGTATCACTCGGTTTACATGTAAACGAAATTTGCTCCCCATGTATTTCTTATGGAAGTTAAATTTGGTTGCTCTTTTCCGAGTTCGTTTGGCTCTTCTACCCAATCGATTTTCATGATTGAGGTCTTAAATTGAAAGTATGCACACACAGATTTGCCAACAAGCATCGGCATATATTTATCTAGAGTATCACTCGGTTTATATTTAAATGATGTTTTTCTAGTACGGGCCGTTAAAAAAATAACAGGGGGTTTCCACACTTTTTACTAACCCTGTATATAAACCTTCGCAAATACAGTATCTACAAGTTTCAAGCCAAAAAAAAATACTTCGCAATTAAATGTCACCCGGATCGTGTTGGTCCATATGTTAAATCCAATGATTAAAATAAAAAAGCTTTATATGCCTAGATCTATGAGGCATAGCCCTAACGTAGGCCTATAGTTGAAAGTTACTACGGTGAGTAGGAGACACATTGGAAAAGCAAGTTTAGCATCATCCATAAAACGTAAACCTCTGTTACAATCACCCACTGCAGTTGTGATTTTTTACTTTACACTTTACACAACCGCCATTTAATGGAAACCTTGTTTGTAAGCTATTGGCGACGATCATTAATAAATTTTAAGTTTCCCAGCCCTATACAACACTGATTCAAGGTCTTCTTTCTGGTTATCAAAACTCAAGAATAATTTTATACACAAAGAATCTCTGGTTCCTAGTTATTTAATTTTATTTAGGTTACACTATTACACTACATTATTGCACTAGCGATTAATTAAATCCGTTATGTAAGAAAAACGTTTTTAATCTCACTTGGTTGGGATTTGCCTTCAAAACGTGATCCAATGGTTGCGGTATTTGTAAGCAACATTTGTAAACATATCAGTGACAGCTAGAAAAACTAATCTTGATCCGAACAGCTGTTTGTTATTTCATAGATGATTATGTGATAAAAATTTGACAAAAACTTGACAAAAATCGCACAACCTGCAATTTTGAACGTCCGTAATTTGATTTACAAAGTAGTGAGGCCATATTTTAATGGCTAAAGACACTCTCAACAATTCAGTGAATACCTTAAAATAACTTGGATCTTGATAGGTACTCCCGTTTTCTTGGAGAAGATTGCGTAAAATGCCATCTTGAGTGTTACAGACAGACAGAAATTTAGATGAGACTTGTTTCGGCTTCTTTAATGAATAAAACGTAAAAATAACCTAAACATTTGTGATTCTGAGCAATGTACAGACAAAACTTTAATTTTATTTATATAGATAACTAAATAAGATAAGTAATAGAATAGTTTGTTTTCACAAAAGCAAAAATGAAAACAAAACAACTGATCAGCTGTTATAGCCCACAAAACTTCACTAACTTTTTATCCTATTTTGGATCACACATGTATAAATATTTATGCAAAATAATGCATAAATATTACGCCTCGTACAAAATACTAAACTAAAACGAACATTACACTGTAAAATTAGGGATAAAATCCACACTTCGTCTTTGTTATCGGACAAAAACTCACGACGACGCCGCCATTTTAGGTTAGACGATGACAAGTGTTCTGTCCCTATCCAAAGCTTCTATTTGTGTGCCCAGCCTAACAACATTGAATTCTACTGTCCTTCGTCTATAAGAGCATTATATAAAACAACGTTTTTGTTTTCACATTGTATGTATATGCGATTTAGAAATCGACAATTTTTTTCGATTCACGTAAAATTCATTCATTCACGTAAATTTTCATGAGCAACACGTAAAAATTGACTATTCACAAAAAGTGTTCATCAGCTGTTGGAATGTATTATGACACTATACTTTTTAGTTTTTACAGAATTGAAGTTTACTTCATGCTTATTGCAGTGGTACCACTTGTTTTTGTTAAAAATAAAAATTACGTCTGCTATGGTTTTTTGAAATGACTCATCTTTTACGATTGCCCAACGAAACATGGCGTTCACGAGTTAGTGTGTTTTTTTCATTTAAATGTAGCTAGTTATAAAATCGTTGTAAAATGTTATAAGGTTCATTCTTATAATAAAATGATACTTCAGAATCTCATCTTTCCATTGGTATAAGAGTTATGTAATTTCAACAACTATAACTGTGCTTAACATGCAACGGAAAAAATGTTACGCTAATCGACAAATTTTGTCGCCCGCCACTCCAGCAACACATTTTGAAATCGACATTTTTTGTCGATTCGCCACTCCTAGGGTTCAAGTTCGAGACAAAGTCGAGAACTTAAAACAATGTAAAACACCACTTAATGTAAAACTATGTAAAACACCACACCAATTAATGTATGTAAAACAGCTAAAAAAATAATAGTGTGGTAAAAAGGCATTTTCTTTCCTCTTCCTAAAATATCTAAGATAGATTTACATGTTTTGACAACAAATTAGAGGATTACATCAAAGTAAAGTGCATGTAAAAGTCTCTTAGTTATTAGATTTATGGCTAACTTAAGTGGATTATGGAACTAGGTGGACTACCAAGATCGATCTCAGCTGCATACCTCAACCTTTAACATTTAGCTGGGAAGATGTATCATTACAAATTATCTACAGATCATTGTTAGTCAACTGGCAACTGTTTTTGAAATTGTTTTTTGGTAAATGTTTGATTTTTTCAAAAACTGTGTTAGTGCACTTCCTACTTATACATAAGTACTTCTGTATATTATGACAAAAATTCTTGTTGTTTATTGTAGGAGGTTCCCAAAACGTATCTATGTTGCTTTACCTGATGCTGAGACCAGAATGAAGCTGCTTCAGCGCTTATTGAGTCGCCATGACAATCCCCTGAGTGTAGCAGAGCTTCACTCCCTAGCAGCCCTCACTGATGGCTACTCAGGCAGTGACCTCACAGGCTTGGCCAAGGATGCAGCCTTGGGTCCTATCAGAGGTAACTCATTGCTAATCTTAGACTAACCCAATCGTATGAACCTTTCTGAAGAGTAACTTATGCTATATTTGCACAATTGAAATATACCTTTCAAGTACTGAGCACCTGGTACAATATATATTTTTTACTGATATTTTTAATTGCTTACTTATTTTGTATTACATTAAACAAATATAACAATCTAGTCCTCGTTCTAACATCCACGTAACACCCCAATGGCCTCAGTTTTCCAATAGTGGTGTACCTGTACCACAGGTTGAGAAACGCTGCCCTAGTTAATATTGAATTTATGGGTATAATCTGTGGAGTTTTTACTTTGGGTTTTACTGGCATAGAAGTGAGAACACGCAGAGTTATAGAACTAACTTTATTTTACAATAAATTAACTAGAATAACTCTTTATCATGAGTTCTAAGCCCAAAAACACTAAACACTAAAACTACCTTGTTACTAGCCAACAACTGGCATTAATATGAATTTAAATTCCAAACATATGTTTATGTACAGACCAAATATAAAAACTATTTCTTGACACGCTATCGTAAATTTAAAATTTTTACAAATTAAATTTTACACGATAAAAGAAACACTTTGTCCATGGAAAATTTTTAGAACATATTGTCCATACAGAACTTCCACTTATCACATGACTAAAAAACTTCTTAATTAACCTTTTTACTGCCACGGACATATACAACATTGCGTGCGAAGACCGCTGAGCGCTACGTCAGCTGACTGTCTGAAGGTCGCCAACCCAACAGCTGGCGACACGACTGAGAATCGCCGCAGCGAAATCCACTAATTTGCCGACATCTATTGAAACGACCATAACTCCTTGTAAATAATAGCTAGACCTTTAATTTGTTTTGTTTTGTTTGTCTTTAACTGTTCTACATGTACATATACAGTTTGGAAAGCTTATACCACTTTTTAGTTTTATTAATATGAAAAAGTTTTTAAAAAATTGTAAATTTACTATAAAATTTCAATTTTAAAATTTTAAAACGTGTATATATATATAACTTTTTTATGCATAAACTATACATTTTCGGAAACATAATTATCTTATGAGACCACAACAACAGTTCTAAGAAGAAATATTCATAAATAAAAATATACTATTAAAAAATAACAAAAGGTGTATTTTTCACAAAAAGGCATTTTTGGGCATATTTGCTAGGTACAATTATTGCTCTGTAACAATTTAGCCATTGCAGTTTTTTTACGTGAAATTGTTACATCTAGAAATATTTTCCACTTAAAAACAAGCTTCCTCATAGCACTATAAAATTAAATTATAATTCTAAATAGTTTTGAAAATTATTTTGCTGAAACTCATACATACAACTCATACTTCATACATCTCCTTTCATCCAAATACGTATACAACATTTGATCCGTCCCGTCTATTCCCCCCATTCCATTATTATATTGGTAGACGATGTCCGGTTTATTTTTTATCACAACCCTGCCAGATCTTCGTATTGCATATCTTACGTTCCTTGCCACAGATTTTGTTGACAGTAGAATAAATTGAGATTTGTTAGTAGCTTTCTCCCGGAATGCCATCTGCAAAACTGCTCCCTTCCTCACATAAACCATTTTACCAACTGGGTACTTTCCTTTGAGTTGGCGAGGAATACCCTTGCGATCCAACCTTTGTGTTCCGGTTAGGTATGTAGATTTGCTGTACAAATATCTGGCAAGTTTTTTTGTAACAAAAAAATTGTCTAAAAACAAGTGATAGCCCTTGTTCAGAAGATTTGCCATCTCGAGTAGTTTTACCACGACTTTCGCCCCTAATCCATATTTATCTACCCTTGCACGGTCGGTTTCGTAGCTAGCACCCTTGTAGCAGTAAAACTGTGAGCAATATTTGGTTAGAGCATCGCACAGGACCCAAAGTTTTATGCCCCACCGATGGTGCTTCTTTTTGGGGATATACTGTGTCATGGCGATCTGTTTTTTTGGCCCCACCAAGGATTCATCCACTGACAATTTTTCATAAGGGATATAGTAAAGGCGAAAAAGACGGTTGCAATGGTCAATTAGCGGTTGAAAACGCCCACATGGGTCGTAGTTCGGCTCATTCTGATTTGGGAGGGTGTTTGGGTCAACCAGATGAAAAAACTTCAATACAATTTTGAATCTGTTTGGACTGAATAACTTGCTAAACCAGGAGTTAGATTGGGAAGAACTGGTAAACCAGTAACTCTCGACAGTAGGTTTTTTGATGATTCCCATGTTTAGGATTACGGAAATGAAACCTTTAATTTCTTCCACGCTTGTGTTTACCCAAGATCGCAGTCGGCTTCTGGGGCTTATATTGCCCTCACGAGAACTCAAATACCCTTGTGCATATTTGTTCATTTCTACTGCAAATGTGTTCAACAACACATTGGTAAAAAATAAATAGAAGTAAGCTATTGGGCTGGAGTTTCGGGGGGGACAATGTCTGGGTCCGGCCATTTCCGAAAAAGGAAACATTTCAGCATATCCAGGATCTTGGCCATCTTCTATTTCCTCCCACTCACTACTTTCACAATCAGAAGTTTGTGCTGGTACTCTGGGACCTGTAGGTCCATTTTGATTACGTCCACGTACACGTACACGACCACGTCCACGTCCAATGCTAGAACCTTGTCCTCTTCCTCGAACGATCGACCGATTTTCAATGCGTTGCATATTCTCTGGAATGCCTGGGTCGTCCTCATCTGAACTGCTATGCGTTGCAACATCTGGAGGCCTGTCTAATGCCATGGTTTGATTTTCCTCAGATCGTTGAGACACTAAACCGCCTGAAGGTCCAGGTAAATTTATATCAAAACCTATAGGCCTACGCCCACGATCCATGTTCAGAGATAACACGGATTCTAAACGAGTTTGTTGCGGATCCGGATCATACGTTGGATCTTCATCTGTATCATCCACAATGTCTTCAGAGTCGGAAGACGATATATCGTCAAGAATGGAATCACGGTCTTCATTGTCACTAAGTACCTCGTATCCACTCGCAACTATCTGGTTCACAAGTGTATTTTCACTTAAGGGCGAAGCGGGGCACCTTTTGTTACTCATTTCTAACACTAGCACAATATAAAAATTACCATAAAACTTTGTTATAACTAACAAAAGGCGAAATCACAACATCACTGACCACATACAGCAGTAAACAGTAAGACAATGACAGTAAGACAATGACAGAAATCCCGCCAACAGACAGATTGCCGCCAACGTCAGGTGGCGTAGACAGCGTGGAGCCAAGACATTTGGCGCGAGGCCACGGCCTACTTGATCGAAACGACTTTACGCGTTAGTATATTGTTAAAAGTACCTTTAACAATAAAAACAAAAAGAACAGCCATTTATAATGATTTCATGCCTTTAACAAGACATGAAATTAATGGAAATCGGTCTATAAATAACCGCGCAGTAATAAAAATACGATCTAATCGGCCCGTGGCGTTTCTCGCACTGAACTGCAGCGACGATCATATCGGCCCGCGGCGGTCTTCGCGTCAAATTTGCGAGCCGATGAGATCGGTCGGTGGCGGTTGTCACGAATCAGGTTAGTCCGATCTAATTGGCCCGTTGTGGTAAAAGGGTTAAATAATGTCTCCTTTATGTTTACAACAAGTACAAGAATAGTTGTATACTTTCCATTCTCTTTCTTCGCAAACACCCATCAAATATATAAAATGTTATATTATATTATTATTTTTATATGTTATATTTTAAAAAAATTGGTTTTTCTTTTCTGAGTTTGTTTGGCTCTTCTACCCGACCGATTTTCATGATTGAGGTCTCAATTATCTATAGTATTACTCGGTTTATGCGTAAACAAAATTTGCTCCCCATGTATTTCTTATGGGAGTTAAATTTGGCTTTTCTTTGCCGAGTTCGTTGGGCTCTTCTACCCGACCGATTTTCATGATTGAGGTCTCAAATTGAAGGTATGCACGCACAGATTTTCCATCAAGTATCGACATATAATTATCTATAGTATTACTTGGTTTATAGGTAAACAAAATTTGCTCCTCATGTATTTCTTATGGGAGTTAAATTTGGCTTTTCTTTGCCGAGTTCGTTGGGCTCTTCTACCCGACCGATTTTCATGATTGAGGTATCAAATTGAAGGTATGCAGGCACAGATTTGCCATCAAGCATCGGCACATATTTATCTATAATCCCATTTGGTGTATACGCAAATGAAATTTTCTCCCCATGTATTTCTTATGGAAGTTAAATTTGGGTTTTCTTTTCCGAGTTCGTTTGGCTCTTCTACCTGACCGATTTTCATGATTGAGGTCTCGAATTGAAGGTATGCACGCACCGATTTGCCAACAAGCATCGGCATAATTTGATTCTTTTTTAAATTTACGATTACTTCAACTTAAGGTGTATTTTACCAGTCATAATAAATTATATAATCCTATATATTTTGTTTCTATAACCTTCAGTGAAATAGCCTACCGGCTATCTTTTAAGCTATTAGTTATTCAAATCGGACCGGTTTCAAGCAAACGCAAAGTGAACAACCAACATAAAAACTACATATTTGTCATATGGGTTTATTATGATTACAAATCAATATCTCCAGTATTGTTCATGTATGTTTTAAACACAAAATAATCAGTAAATTATAAGCTTTAATTTGAGCTATTTATCGTTTCTTAAGATACTGTATTACTCAATCAAAAATCATAAATTTGATAATTTCTTGGATATAATATTTATTTTAACGCTGCGGAGCAGCATGGGTCCTCTAGTTTATTTGAAAATAGCAATATGTTCATCATTGATTTGGTCTGTACATTAACATAATGTTTGGAATTAAATTAATATTAATTCATTTTATTGCCTAGAAACAGGATAGTTTTGGTGTTTTGTGTTTTTGGGCTTAGGACTCATGATAAGGAGTTTTTCTAATTAATTTATCTATAATATTAAAAGGAAACAGGGTTTTTTTATTTCACGATTCTGAATCAACCACTTGACGGATTTTCATGATTTTTGTGTTGAAAGAAAGATAATTTTGAGAACTAGGGAATGTCGAAGCCATAATTTTAGTTTAGGGTTTCAGTTTTTTAGAAATTAAGTTTTAATTTTTAAAAAGTCTAGCAGCCGACGCTGGCAATTTAAAGTATTTTCAATGCTGGTCTAACTAACAGCTGGTTTATAACTGTAATTGAAATGTTTATGTTACGAGTTGTTTGTTTACAAAAATATTGTTGTTGGTGTTTGCGTACATACTATTTCACTTTAAAATGTAGGTAGTTTTCCCCTACCGTGAAGGATCTGCGTTATCAAGAAATGTGTTATTTTGAACTAAACATCTCAAACACTTGCGTTTACTCAAAGTTTGTCGTAAATGCAATCTGTGTAAGTATTTAGTTTATGCATTGCAAATTTCAACTCATATTTGGAAATATTTTTTCAGCAGTTTATCGCTTAATTGTTTAAGATATAAGTGGTTTACGTGTTGATACTTCTTTTTCTGTAGCCTATTTTGAATGTGAGTATGTTGTCATACTAAAATTTTGGTTAGTAATGAAAGCGTCAATCGGTGTAGTAGGTCTCTAAAACTGTCAAATAAACTGCAGGGTGCAGCAGAAACCAAAGTCGACTCATACCATACCAACTATCCCCGTAGTAGGCCTACTGATGATTCAGAAACTTGGGCACTGACCAAAGAACCGAAAAACCTTAATGCTGGGTTAGATAATAAAGTGCAGAGAAAATATACAGACCATTTCAAGATAACGACCCGGAGGTCGAAATAAAAAAAAACAGAGAGCTAAGAGAAATGTGTTAACACCCAAATATAGGGATGCTTGCTTTCCAGAAGTAGGTAAAGCTTGGATGGACAGACTGTGCATAAACTTTTAAAAAGTATATTCCAATGAGTACCACACGATAGACGGGAAATATCATGTTATGAAATGCATCCTCAGACTGGGATCTAAATTTTGAAGAGGCAGGTGATAGAAGAGAATCCTCATAAAAGTTTCAGTGGTCACGGAGGTAAGATAAGGTACGGTAAGTACATAAGTAGTACAGTATGCAATTGGAGGTGGCATGTAGCTACTCTACTCAAAACCAGTGTGAATCGGTCGCCAATCTCACTTCAAGATTTTTCAAATCGAAATAATTGCTGTTTTATGGTAAAGTTATCGGATTTAAAATGCATATCGCCATATTTTAAGTCTATATTCGAATGGAATAAATAGGTGGTCACGTTACATTTGTTTATAAGGTAATCTTCCCCATTAAAACTGCCAGAATTTAGAATTTGTGTCTATGTGTGTAAACTACATGTTCTGAATTATTCCGTTTTAGTTGACAACTCGATTCCCGTACGTAGGACGGGCCATCAGCTCGTCTATATATTAATTTGAAACTGTTTTTCTTTGTGAGAGCTAATTTGAGAGAACGGCTGGGCGTATGAACTCGGTAGAGGTGTCTAAAGAAAGGGCTTGGTCTGTAGATGAGCCATCAAAAGAGAAACGTGGTAAATTCCCTTGGGGCTCTGCCCCAGTGGCCTTTAATACCTATCCCATGTTATTCTTATGGGGAGAAAACAGGTTTTTGTCATTCTAAAATAATTTATAAATAAAAATACCCCCGCCGCATTAAACCTGCAGACTAAGCGAATTTCCATTTCCCTGAATGGATTTACACTAAAATGTCTCCTTAAGGGTGGGCTCTACCTCAGCTCGGAAATCTCAGAACGATGTTCGAAGTGTCCGCCACACTGCGCCGTGTCGGTTCAACCCAGTTGGAGGGGAAGGGGTGGGAGGAGCTAGGAGGTTCGCGAGTTGACTGCCGCTCCCCGCTAGGCAGTGCAGTGCCCTGCGGAGCTCCCGACGCACACACGCGCAAGCGCAACCAGGTTGTTATTCGCGCGTCCGCATATCTTTTGCTTCTGCTCTAAGGCCTGGCGCACACAGTCGATTTTTCGATCGGCCGATAAAAAAATCGACCAAAAATAAATCGCCCTAGATTTATGTATAGGCGCACACGTGGCGATTTTTTAGTCGAGAAATGGTTTTTTGAGTGCGTTTAAGCTATACTAAAATGGACTTTGTTGAATTAACCTGTGTTTGTGCTCTTCTAATTAGATCAAAGAAGAAAAGAAGACAACTTAAATATAGTAAGTCAGAGACTTTTAAATCGATAGTTTTATAAACTATACACTTTACCGTGATGACAGTAAAAAGTTCTTTAAGAATGTCTGTTGAAAGTTGAAGTTTTTATTATAACAGCTGTGGCCTTTTTTAGCAAAGAAAACAACACAACTCACACTGACTTCTGTAGAGAACAACAAGCGACTGGCCGATTTTTTAGTCGACCGTGTGCGCGGACTGATAACAACCTGTACGTTACAGATTTTCGGGCGACAATCGCCTCGCCTACGAATCTGTGGCAAAACCCAGATTTTAAAATCGGCGCAATTCTCGATCGCCTGTGTGCGCGCTTCCATTCAAATACATGATGCACAGATCGGCCGATGAAATAGTCGCCTCAAAATAATCGCTCGTGTGCGCCTAGCCTAACCTCCATCATGCCCTGCCACCGACACTCACTGGCAGCAACGTGACGTTCGCTATCGCTCCCATAAGCTTATACAGTAAAAAGTAAAACATTCCTAAATATTGAGTCTTGTTTGTCATTATTGAATAAAAATAAAATATTTTAGTTATACTTTGTAAAATATCACTACATTAAATTATAGTAATCTTAAGTTTTTTTTTAATCAACTGTTATATTTATTTATTTTCTTTTGTTGATGTTTAAGATTTTCATTATTATTTAACTCTATTCCAACTGTAGCTACACCGTAATGGGCACAGAATCAGTCGGTATCTCACACATTCTTGGGGATTATAATTATGTAATTAATGTTTACAAAAAAAGCAATGGTGATATGAAAACTTCATTTTTATAGTATCTTTTATCACATAAAGAAAAAATCCATGCTCAATAATATAAATATGATTGTTCTTCCCTTTTTCTGTGTCCTAGACGGTAATGTACTTTTTAGACGATTCGTTGACTAACATACGTGGCGAGTCTTGTTTACCTTTTTAATGTTATCTCGCAAATAACGTCATAGCAACCTGTTACATACATACGCTACAACATACGCTTGTAAATTTAGTTACCCATCCTTCGTAATGTAATGACTATTTAATGTGTATTGTGATAATTAAATGCCAGAAACTTTATATATGGATATATACTGTATAATAGTTAGTTATGAATTAAATATTCATAAGTAATTGTAGTAACTAATAAATATTGAACAGTAAATGTTGAATTTTACTCTTGTTTGTATACAAAGTAAATCTGGAAATAAACATCTGGTATTACCAGAGGACTTTGGCAACAATTCGGTAATATTATTGACTATTGGATACTTGTATTCATAGTCAAAGGTACTATAAAACGAGAGTAGAATGACGAGAAATATATTTGTACACAATATTGCATATTGCAAAGCTAATAATGAAAAATAAATATTACAAAATGAGCTAGTATACTGAGTACATTCACGTTATATAAATATTAGAAAATAAAATCCAACACAGTAGGCCTAACGGCTGGTGACGGCTTAAAATCTGTCCCTAACAGGAAGTCCCCTAGGATACCTTGGATCTACCAGTTCCGGTAAAATACATTTGTTGTAAAATGTTCTCAGCTGAGACTCCATATGTTTCATCCAAAACTCGTCATCCTTCACAACCTTTTCCACAGACATGAATCATTGAATGCTTCATTTGCTTCTTTATTCTTCGGAGTACTGCAATGGATCTCATTTTGTTCAGTTTCGGGTGAATTATTACTAGGAGTGATCATGCTGAAATATGAAATAAGATTTTTTAGTTTGTGTGAAAATAAAAAAAATAAAATAAAACTTGAAATTAAGATAACTTTGAAAAATACCTACCATTTACACAAAATTATTAGTAAGCCTACCTAATTATTTAAGCAATTCTAAATCAACTCGTGTAATAATAGTTTCCTTGGTTGGAGTTTCCTGACTTTTACGTGTAACCATGTAAACAATGTAAAGCTTTGTCCATAAAACAGCAAATGATTGTTTTAAAGACTTGTAACCTCGATGGTATATTTTAGCAATGTTTTAGGCTACTCAGCCAGTTAGCTGTAAAGTGGCTATAATATCAATGAATTTATGCTTACTGTGATCTTTACTCACACTTTCCTCATACAGCAGTAGTAGGAATAAAAAAAAACCTGTAGGCCTATCCTTACTTGATTGTAGTAGCCTACCCCAGTACCAACAAATAAGTAATAAGTAATATTTGGGTATTTAATTGTACAATAATATTATGTACTTCTAACTTAAATAACTCTCATCATACGTTACCTATTCTCGTCCTTATTTTTCTTTAATTCCCGCCAACGATGTAAACTTTCACTCCCCTTGTTCTTCAATCTTATGGCACTTAAATTAAGTTTTTTCTTTTTTCTTGTCCTAGGATTGGGCATCTTGAAGCACACCAGAAATGACAATAAACAAAAAAAAAACACTCAAAACACGGTGAAAATCAGTGCAAGTGTGCAAGCGAGTGAGAAACACGTGGTCGTGGTAGTCGCCTAGGTAGTCGCCTCAGTTGTCATCTTCCCGCGCGCGCGCATGCGCAGACGGCTCTGCGCCATGATTTTGGGGATGGGGATGGGATTTTGAGGTTGTAGCCTAGTAGAGCAGTATAAGGCCTTAGCCACTTAAAACCCCTCGGTGCAGAGTAATTTAGTATATTGAAGCGCTGTTGTATGCCTACGGTCAGGAAGAAAATTGAAAAAAGTGTTGTTAAAAATTACCATGTTATTCTTATGGAGAAAATTAAAACCGTTTTAATTTACTTGTTTATAGATACACTGTATGTTGATAAAATTTGGCAAATTCATTAATTTCAGTATACTGACGTATGGTCAAGAAACACTTTTTACCTTCCCCGTAGCAGCACACCTAAGCACTCGTTAAATCTAATGTTATTTAAATAGGAATAAGTTTGTCTTATTTCTGGAAGTATTTTAGTAAAAAAGAAAGAGCCTAACGTGAAGTTGTGCAGGAAACTTTCTTTTTAGGGAAATAATTAGAGAGTGAGGCCCTGGTACCCTTCAAAGTTTTGTATTTCTCCATAAGATTAGCATGGGAAACAACAATTTTTATAAAACTCCAGCTGTTGTCAGAAATTAAAAGTGAGAAGAAAAACCTATGTAAATTGTAAACCGTCAATAATTTTGCTAATTTAACAGTATGAAATGAAATATTCACTATTTTAATTTAGGTTTGCATAAATATTACAATGGAAAAAAGCGAGAGAGCTGATTTACATTACTCCTGATATACTGAAAAAGAAAAATGAGTTAACAACACTGTGCTGCATTTCTTAGTAATCATTGAACGAGCCGATTTTCAACTATGGAAACATAGGAAAGTTATATAACACCACCAAGGTGAAGAAATAGGAATAATGTTAAGAAGAAACAAGATCAGCTTTTGAAAAGTGATAAGATATTTATAAGAAATGTTGATTCTATCGATCTCTTATGTACAACTTAAAAATGTTATAATCTTTGAGTAGAATCTTTTAAAGTAATCAGAAATTATGACTGTTATTTGTTTTAAAATAACGCCTGTTTATATAGCAATTGCTCGAATTCGAGCAGCAGGGACACTAATGTGTAGAAACGGCGACGACGCAAAGATAGAATAGAATCAACCGAGAGGAGGGGAAATATCGATCGATGGCTGTGGTGGGAGAGCCGACGACAGGTTGAGCCGTTGGCCGCATGGCCGCGCCACTGCACGGCGCCTTGAAGAGCGCTTGCAAGCCTTTCGAGTCTGCGTGATTACATAGTTATCATTCAACTTTTTAGTAAACTAATTCCAGATTCTTGTTTTTAAGAATCTATTGCACGTCTCCCGTTTTTTATTTTTTCTCTACAAATTTTTTTTATGTATTAAAACTCATGATAAAGAACGCCTCTTTTTACATTTTTCACCAACCTTTGAGCCCAAAATTTTTTAAATTATCAAAATTTTAAAAAACAGGAAACCTACAATAACATTTGACGGAAAATATGACACCAAGATCTTTTAAATCGGTTCACAATTGGGGCTACAATCAGGAAGAACTAAAACCCTTACATTTGCGCGCGCCAGACGGGTAGAGCGCACCCTTAAAAATATCACATTTATTCCCTATTTAAAAAGAATCAGTTTAAAACATACTTAGGTTTGCTGCAACAAGGAGGGTAAGAGTGTTTTTTATGTAAAATGTTAATACAGTAGAATCCCGCAAACTCGGCACTCGATAACCCGGCAGTCTGGAAAACTCGGCCATCACCTCGCTAAGATAATTAGTGATTTTTTGTGTCCGAGTTAAACATTGACTCAAGCCAGGTCAGGTCAACTCTGTACCAAGGATTTGTTGTACTATATCTGATCACTTAATACTGGCTTTTTATATAAAAAAGGCGGTTAAAAAGCTTTAAAATTGTATTGATCTTATTTTTAACCCTAGTTCCCAATAATCCGGCATTTCACAAACTTGGCACCCTTCCAATCCACATTACGCCGAGTTTGCGGGACTCTACTGTAGTTGGTAAGAAATAAAAACATTTTCCAAATTTGGGCCAAATATGTTAATAAACAAGCAAACTACAACAGTTTACTTATTCTCCATAAGAATAACATGGAAATTTTAAATTTACAATTTTTTGGAATTTTCTCCGTAACTATTAGGCGCATTATAACGCTTCAATATAATAAATTATTTGTTTTTTTTAAGCTCTACAAAATAGTTTAGAAAAAAATTGCAAAATTTTATGTTTTTTGGGTCAAAAATGGGAAAAACCCACTTTTACCCCATAAAAGCCCCCATAAACCCCCGTTCCCATGGTCCGATCATGCTGGTTCGCGAACTCGTTCGAATAAATGTAGGTTTACACGTTTGTACCAAATTTCATAAAAATCGGATCATTTTTGCTCGAGTTATCGCGCTAACGGACATATATATATATATATATATATGAATTTGAACAGATGGTGTTTTTGGCCTCTAGGGACCTCAAAACGAAAAAAAAAATCGGTCCCGGGTCCAAGTCTTACCATGAGTAAACTACGGTAATACAGTAGAGTCCCGCAAACTCGGCGTAATGTGGACTGGAAGGGTGCCGAGTTTGTGAAATGCCGGGTTATCGGGAACTAGGGTTAAAAATAAGAACAATACAATTTTTAAGCTTTTTAACTGCCTCTTTTATTTATATTTATGTTACAAGTTAGTATTAAGTCATCAGATATAGCACAACATATCCTTGGTACGAGCTGCAAATGATTTGACTTGATCTGGCTTGAGTCTAGGTTTAATTCGGACTCAAAAAATCACTAATTTTCTGAGCCAGGTGATGGCCGAGTTATCCAGACTGCCGGGTTATCGAGTGCCGAGTTTGCGGGACTGGACTGTAGCTTATTCCCTATATGGGAAATTCGCTAAAAGCTTTTTAAAATACCACGTTTTTAAACTAAATACATTGGCGGATGCAATAGCTAATTTGCAATTATTATTTTCACCTATTAAACAATTCCCAAAATCCAACTGTAATTTAGGCACTGCAAATTGTTAAAAAAACCTCTGCAAAATGGCCAAAATTGCCAGGGCACCGAGCATTTTAGCATAAATCAGGTCAGGGCAGTCCTAGGGTTAAATCCCATGGCATATATGAAGTAGTTACAGAAGAAGAAAAGTATAAGACCAAGAAAATCAAGATAAAAGGACAAAGTGGAAGAAGAAAGACGCAACAGCACAACAACTTTCAATAATATATAAATTCAAACCATATGTTTATGTACAGACCAAAAAAAGATTTTTTGCTTGGCGTAATTAACCTAATCTTCCACCACTTTCTGACTGACCTCTAGTCATTTACTGGCAGAACTAGACAAGACGGTTCATTTTGATTATCATAACATTTTGTATTGTGATTTATGTATGATTGGTATGTGAATTGTCTCATATATTTACTTGTTGCAGAGTTGAATACTGAGCAAGTTCGAAGTTTAGATCCTTTGAAAGTTCGAAATATCACATTCCAAGACTTTCTTGAAGCTTTGAAAAGAATCCGTCGAAGTGTGTCGTCACAGAGTTTAATAACCTATGAAAAGTGGAACAAAGAGTATGGAGATGTCAGTTTGTAATTTTCTTTATTATTTGTGCTTGTTTTCTTTACATGTGTTTTATTTTTTGTTGGCTTAGTCTTTTAATTTTTTTATTGCTTTCATGCAACAAAACAAAAACCTAGTCATTGCAATCTTACCTTAGAGTTATAATTTTTAAGTTGAGCCATAATTTGTCAAATCACAATTCTAAATAACAAACATTCCATTAAAATGGAAACTGTATCTTTAGTCAACAATGAAGAGGACATTCATAGCTTATATTCATTACTTTAAGATCAAAATACATTAAAAATAAGGAATGTTAGGGAAGTTGAATTCTTAAAATTGTTTCTTAATATTGAAATGAAATGAAAAATCCTTTATTTATTCGGCCAAAGTTATAAATATTATGCATTAGGATATGATGAATTGTTTTTAATACCATTACAGTAGAAACAGTATTGATTTTTGATGCATCAAACTGCAATAGAATTCTTAACTATAGAAACCCCAACTATCCAAATCAATATTTGACAAAATAATTATTTAAAATCAAAGCCCCGGAGAGGGCACAGGTGGGTGTGCTACAACTTTGCTCCAAAGCAACGAGTCATCACCACCTCACCGCCTAAAGGCTGATCTGATAATGTAGTTCATTTGTGTTGGTTTTGTCTATTGTCTTCTTAATTTTTCTGCTTGTGATTTATTTCTGTGATTACTATGTTACATCCAAATATCTGAATTGATACTATCTAATTGATCCTGTTTCCCGATTGATTAATCAAGGATGTACTATTACAATAGATTACCTACTTTAGGTTTTTGGAATTTATATTCCTCTCAGTGGTGTATGATTTTAAATATCTTCTTGATCAGCATTGTACGTGTTATTAGATTTACAGAAAGTAAATAAAAGAAACGTCTTATAACACTTGAAACAAAACATATATTTACGCTTATACTGTTACAAACAAGACGGTAAATATACAAAAAAGATGGTAAGTGGTGATCGATTTTGATTGGACACTCCAATCACATCAGACCCAATAGGCGATCTTTTTTGTATATTTACCGTCTTGTGAGTAACAGTATTAGCGTAAATATATGTTTTAAGTGTTATAAGACGTTTCTTTTATTTACTTTCCGTGATTTTAAATATGTAAATTAATAGATTGTATCTCATTTCATTATGTCATTCATAACCCAGCTGTAAATCCGGGTTAACACAATGCCATTAGGTGAGACAATTGTGAGAAGACAACAGTTTAACTGATTGGCATGAAATTGTTGGCTTCGTGTAAACACTACAGGCATTTGGCTTGCCAACTACCCTCACAATTGCCCTGAAATCCAGTTGTCTCACGGAGTAGACTGAGGACAACTGGCCCCCACCAATCACGTGATGACGTTTGGCGAAGGCAACTGTCTCCTCACCAACTGGCATCGTGTAAACCTGGCTTCCCGGTGTCACTGTTTACAAGGGTTGCACCTTATGATTTAGTGGAAGATTCAAGAACGTATGATATTTCCTAAGTTAAATGTTCAACACTTAGTTTGTGCTGGACGGCTATTCCACTTTGTTCAACCTAGACTTAACACACTGTTTACTAAATTTATCTGGGATGTAAACAGAAAAATTGTTGCTCATATTTCTTAGTAACTAAATAATAAGATAACCTTGTGTTGACTATACCACTATGGCCACCTTGGTCGAGTTTCAAGTATGTAGATCCATCATTTATTTTTTAAATTAAGATTTTTTAGAGTGAAATGAATTTTACTCAATCATCTCAACAGTGAAATATAAATGATAAATTGGGTGAAATACACACAAAGTTGTATTGAGATTTTTCAGTGTGGTAGTTATTTAGGTAGCTGCTGTATTCTTCTTTTAAGATCAAATTAAAAGTTGTGTTTAATGTCAAGCTTTTAACTTTATAGTCTTTATAGTCCGTGTTTCTCCTTTTTTAGCGAATTTCCCTATAGGGAAGTAGCTATTACCGTAGGTGGCACGGTAAGACCTAGTCCCGGGACCGATTTACTTTTTCATTTTGATGTCCCTAGAGGCCAAATACACCATTCGTTCAAATTGTTATATATGTATATATATATATATATATACTCGTATATATATATGTATACGTCCGTGAACGCGATAACTTGAGTAATTTTTGTCCGATTTTGATGAAATTTTGTTTAAAGGTGTAATGCCAGATAAACTTGAATGAGATCGTGAACCAGCATGATCGGACCATGGGAACGGGGTCTTACGGGAGTTTTTATGGGGTAAAAAATCGTTTTCCTCATTTTTCACCCTCAAAACACAAAATTTCCCAATTTTTCTCTAGACCTTTCTAAAGAGCTTAAAAAAACAAATAACTTAGTATATAAAAGTGTTTTTGTACAATTATTAGTAACGGAGAAAATTCAAAAAATTGTAAATTTCAAATTCCCATGTTATTCTTATGGAGAATATTGTAAAATGTTGTTGTTTGCTTGTTTATGGCTACATTTTGATCAAACTTGGCAAATTTATTTATTTTATACTAAGCTATTAATATTTTAGTAAAAAATAGATTTTATTAGTTTCCTTGTAGCAGCAAACCTAGGAACTCCTTATATTATATATATATATACAGTCTTGGTCTTCGGGGTTCGACCGCGTCCTTAGGTTATCTACACTATGTACTGAGTGGAAATTCGCTTAGTCGGCAGGTTTGCTGCGGCGGGGGTATTTATTTTTTTCTTAGGACGTTAGGCAGGAGCCCGGGATTGTTTTTCACATTACTTCAGGCTAGACCTTAGGGTTGCGGCATTACCTATCACTTTGATAAAATCCATTGGTGATTTGGCGGGATTTGAACCTGGGACCTCGGGCACTAGACTCTAGCCACTAGACCAGCTCGCTCCCCAACTTTATAGTCGGTGTTGATAGTATCTGAACTTGTAAACTCTCTCTGCTTAGAATAAGTTAAAAACACGTTGTAAGTTTTAATAGTTTTTAGAAGTTTTACAATTTTCTCTACTACAAATGTATATAGAAATGTTCTTTTTTATTTGAATTTAAGATAAAATGACATAACATTGTTTTATATCTACACCATTTATATTTAGCAGTAGTCCAGGCAATGAATGCTCAAAAAAGGCTATAGAGGGAAATGTTTGGAACACAATTACTGACTTGGTAACTTTTTTAGTATAGTTAGGAGGTTAACATACCTAAAGTCCCCGCCTCTAGCCTTTGTGCTGTGGGGGAGGGGGGGCTTGAAGGTACCATTTTTTGCTGAAATCTCGGAAACCATGCGTCCTAGCAAAGTTATGGTAATATACTTAATTAAATCTTATTAAATTGTCAGTAAGATTGTAATTAATTTACTATTTTTTGATATCTTGTATGCTTTTTGTTTTATTTACTATCAAAAAAAGTTTGTAAATTTAGACAAATACATTTTTTCCTTGTGTTTTTTGTTCTTTTGGACAAGTTAACTCTCAAACTATGCTTTCTAAAAATAAATGCTGGGCATAGGGTTGTAGAAAATCAAATTCCCTTCAATAATATAAATGACTTTACTAGTTTACCTTCTTCCATTCAGATTTTAAAGAAAATTACCCATCAGTATAAAAAAATAAAAATAAAATAAAATCTAATGTCAACATTAGATTTTATTTTATTTTTATTTGATCTATATAGCTTTTATTGCTCAAGCAAGGAATTTTAAGTTTTGGGACAACTGTTGACTACTGAATATTTCAATTTATCACCTTACCCCATCAACTAATTGACGGAAACATTCACCATTAAGTGGATAAAGTGAGTACTGGGCGTCTAAAAATAGCAAATATACCCATTATTGAAAATATATAATTGTGGGCTGCCTAACTAGCTTCCTCAAACTTGATGATCTATCGAGACTATTGTAATGGGAAAATATGGTGTTATAACCACAGAGCATGGAATTAATATAGAGGCGGCTTCTCGTACCAAGATGGCGGCCGGCCCGGTCTGCATTTATATTTAAACCATTATATTGTTACCATGGAAACCACAAATCAATATTTACTTTTAAAACTCTCACCTCAGCACTTTGAAAGCCCGCGGGGCAGAGTCCTAGGTCAATATCGAAGGGGGGACTAGTTCTATATGTATCCTCGGAGTGGTAGCTTCATCTAATTCATAAAGTAGCATAGAATAACACAGTGGTAATGGTGCCGTGTTTTCAAAGTTCCGAGCCCGACTCTCTTACCAAGATGGCGGAAATCGGCTTCACTACTGGTATAGCTGTAGGTATAGGAGTGGCGACTCTATATTTATTCTATGCTCTGTGGTTATAACCATGTTTATACATATAATACGAGTGTCTGTATGGCACTGGAAACAAATCATAACAATTAAATTAAAACAAAGATAAATGACATAAATTTCCTTTGATAAGTTACTCTATATCCTTTCATTGCCTGGACTACTGGTAGAGAATCAGAAATATATTTTGTAGATAATATCTTTGACTATCAATTCAACTTCAGTATCCAATACTCAATGATAATATTTAGTATTTAGTTGTAATATTTTTATCTGTTGGAAAACTGGAAAAGCCTAATCTCAAGTAATGTAAATTGGAATTTCATTAGGAGAAAATAAGTTTGGTCAAACTTAGCCGTTATTGAGTTAATTGATTACATAAGGTCCAATCTCAAAGACCTTTACTCGCTCCGCTCAATAATACCTTAGACATTCCATCCCCATGTTAAAGTTGTCGCCAGGTTTTTTATCAAATATGTCTTAGTTGATGTGAGCCACCTACAGATTGCGCTGATATAAATTACTGACTTCTGCCGACTACATTATGTCTTTTACCAATTGAAACTGATGGAATGACTTATTATGAGCTATAGCAACTGTTATGACCCAGTAACTATGTCAGTAACAAAAAATAAGGTACAAAATATAGTTATAGACACTAAAGCAATCTGTGACTGGCTTACACAACTACATTAGTTTTTAGTAAAAGATTGGGGACAGCTGATCCATATAGATGGGATGTCTTCTTCTGTATCCAATAGTCAATGATAATACTTAAAAGTTAGTTCTTTTTATTATAAAAAAGGTTTTAAAATCAAAAAGATTGTCATAAAATTAATTAACCCATAATAGAATTCATGTAATGGATCAAACAACGGAGATATAAAAATATTTTTTTAAAATTTCCAGTACTTTGTTCCATTTAAATAGTGTTGTTGGAAATGTTTAACGTTATATGAGTTTCTTGTATGAGGATGGGAATATCTGGAGAGATGTTTTCTTAGATATCAGCTGTCATAAAAAATAACTACTTTCTGGAAGGACTAATGACAAATTGTATTAGCAATCTCTGTTTTATCCAAAATTGTAATAGGCCTAAAAGGTTTCCTTAATATGAATTTTATTGTCGTTGTTAAAAATTGTTATGGTTGTAAGTTAAGGGAAACTTAATTTGACTAGCTTTTAGACAGCAAACAAGATTTTTATAAAAATTGTCAAGTGTTGATACCGGATTGGTTCATTTAAGTTTCTTGGACAGAGCCTCCTAGACGAGTAATGTAACCAAAGCTTTTTTGTCCAGTGGCGGATCCAGAGGGTGAAGGGTGCGACCCTTGGACATTCATATATATTTTTTTACTGCATGTATTACAGGCATACACATTGCGTAAAATTATTTGTCACACTAACTTTAGACAAAGAAATGGTATAAAACTGCAATTTTGGAGACTTAGTTTACACTAATTTTTCAGGAGAGTACCACCGAACCCCCGGTTCGCCCCCCCCCCCCCCCCCTTGTGACTGTTCTAGATCCACCACTGTTTTGTCCTTGTGATATTTTATAAATCTTTTAATACATTGCACATATAAAAATACTGTACAATTTTGTTTGGGAATTTCATTCTGGCGTGCATGCTTAACAATACAGTAGAGTGCCGTTAGTCCAAAATGGTTGGGACCGGACCCATTTCGGATTACCGAATATTTCGGAATAAAAGATTTTTGTTTTTTTTATTTTTTGCAAATTTTTTCAAAATATTTTTGAAAATAAAGGGTGATTTTTTTATTGGTGCGGTTTTTAAAACTTAATAAAAAAATAAAAAACAACCAGCATTGACATAAAAATGCATTTATTTGAACTACAGTGTCATGACATTTACGTTTAAAAATGATTTTTGGCATATGGGCTCCATTCCGTTCGCGTAGAAAGCCCAATCGAGAAGTCCAATTTTCGAATACTCTTTCCAGCAGCTGTGGTTGAATTCTGCCAATAGCTCGACGAATGTTATCTTTCAAGTCATTTAAAGTTTGTGGCTTGTCAGCGTATACTTGCCCTAAACATATCCCCACAGAAATAAGTCTGTTGGCGTGATATCACACAACCGTGGGGGCCAGATGACACTACCTCTAAATGAGATGATACGTTCACCAAATGTTTCTGCCAAGAGGCCAATTGTGTCGTTTGCCGTGTGGCACGTCGCGCCGTCTTGTTGTAACCAGACATTTTCTAAATCCACTTCAAGTTCATTTAGCTGAGGAACGAAAAAGTCCCGTAACATTGCCCAATAGAGTTGAAACTTTAAATGACTTGAAGCTAACATTCGTCAAGTTATTGGCGGAATTCAACCACAGCTGCTGGAAAGAGTATTCGAAAATTGGACTTGTCGATTGGGCTTTCTACGCGAACGGAATGGAGCCCATTTGCCAGAAATCATTTTTAAACGTTAATGTCACGACACTGTAGTTCAAATAAATGCATTTTTATGACAATGCAGGTTGTTTTTCCTTTTTTATTTAGTTTTAAAAATCGCACCAATAAAAAAATCACCCTTTAGTTTTTTTAGTCTTAGGACGGCACGAGCCCGGGATTGTTGTTCACATTAATTTAGGCTAGACATAGGGGCTGCAGCATTATCACTTAAATAAAATCCATTTGTGATTTCGCGGGATTGGAACCCGAGACAAAAATGAAAAATGGTTATTAAAAAAAATGGCGAAATATTTACTAAAATACTCTATAAAACAAGTCTATCTCGCCCGGCCCCTACTGAATACGTTGACGAGGTACAGCTAACTTTGTTTAAAGTAAAATAAAAAATTAAAAAAAAATACTTTTGGATTTCAGATTAAGCGGACTTTCGAATTACCGAAGTTTGGATTATTGGGACTCCACTGTATTATCATTATCATATTTTGTTTATGCACAAGAGTTTGTTTAAACAATGTTTTGGCTTTGTTACTTTCTTACTTTTATAAAAGTTTGAAAATAAATTCAATTTATGTGTTTATCTTATGGTATTTTTATTTATTACTAGCGACCTTTCAGTAAAAATCAATAATTCCATTTAAGTGTGTTATGTAAAGAGAAGAATTAATTTGTGAGCCAACTATATTGTAAAGACATGCACAAATAATTTTTGTAAATCAAAGTAGATTTTTAATGGTTCAATTTAATTCACTATAGTAGTACAAATCGGCCCAAAAATAGCCCAATAGGAATTATAATACAAGTTAATAACCTTACCATTACCATTATCAAATCCTTACCTTTATCCCATCTCTGGATAATCATGTCAACTACATTTTCACATGCATAACACCATTCGACAACACTGCTCTGATCTTGTTCCCATTGGATAATTTAGATGTGAGGAAATATAAAATCTTCCTTTCTGTGGTAAAAAAGTAAGGAAAATGAGTTAAGATAAAGGAAAATGAGGAAAGAAATGAAAGATGATAAACTGAACCAACCATGATGATGAGAAGAGACACTGGACAGAAGAATTAAAAGTAGACTTAATGCCCAGAAAATTAAAAACTTAATTTGCTGACCACTTGTAGAGACATTGCAAGGACGATGCTAAACTATGTATCATGTTTCTGTCTTAACTTTACATTTTTATCGGTTCAGAAACAGGTATTTGTAAAGAAAACAGAGAAAATAAAAAGCAAATGATCATTCTATTAATAAATCCCTTTAAACATACAGTCAACCCAAAGGTTGATTGCTCATATGGGATACCAGTATCTAAAGTAACATTAACATAGACTAAACCAACTTCCACTTACCACTACCCACTACCTATGCTCAATCAAGAATCAAGAGTTTTATTGCCATTGACCTTTCTTTGTACAAAGGAATAGAAATAGTCAAAACACATTCCAAAATATATCTATACAGAGTGATTGGTACTCAGTGTGACAAAAATTTTTTGGTGTTGGTACAAAGTAAATGAAGTGTGATGATGCATATCAAATGTTCCAAGTAGCGATTTCTCAATTACCTGTATATGGATTTGAGTAGATAATGTCATTTTCGTGTTCTACATTAAATTTTGAATAAGAATAATAGAAAATGGCGGAGGATCAGTTGTAAAAACTCCATTGTAAATAGATTCAAAGATAAAAATTAAGATGTTTGATACAAATTTAAAAAACAATGGTCTATTGCATTTTTCACACCCTGTATACAAGAAAGTGTCGTAATATGTTGGAAACTGTGCCATTTTATAAGCTTCTCAACCATATGCTACACTATTGAGGTTTAGATATTTTTTTGTTTGTTTTAGTGGTTTGAATACCAGAAAACGGGGAACTTTTTTACTGTTTTTACTGTTCAAGCTGAAACAAAAATACAACTTTTGCTTAATACAGGGTGATTACCGAGAAACGCATGTTTTTCAAATAACGAGTACTCAGGTAATTCAGAGCAAAAAATGTATTTATGAGTGGAAAAACAGTGTACACAATATGCAATTTCAGAATAAAATTACTTGCAATTTAGCATTTAAAAATTACATCTCTAAGGTGGTGGTTAGAGAACATTGATAATTTTACGGGTCGCCTTCTGCTTTGATACAGCGTTGAAGGCGTTCCTTAAAACTTTCTACGGAATTTGCTAACCTATCTCTAGTAATGGCGTTGATTTCCTGGCGAATAGCTTCTTTAAGTTCCTGTATTGTTTTTGGTTTGTTTATGTAAACTCTAGATTTCAAAAATCCCCATAGAAAGAAATCTGGAATTTTAAGACCTGGTGAGCGCTCGGCCAAGTGACACCACCAAAACGTGGGATAACTCTTCTAGGGAATGTTCACCGAAGGAATTACATTCTAATGCGAGCTGTATGCACTGTTGCCCCATCTTGTTGGAACCATACGTCATTACGTATCTCGACACATTGATGGCGCAGTTCCGGCAAGAAATATTCTTCCAACATTTCTAGGTACCGTTGTGGATTCACTGTCACTGCTCTGCCGGTGCGGCTAGGACTCTGAACTGTTGCAAGGCGCACTCTTTCAACTGTCTCAGGGGTACTAACTGTCCTTGCCAGTCCAGGAGGTTTCCTCTTAAGCAAGGAACCAATTGAGTTAACATTATGTATCCAACGCAATATCGTGTGACGATCAGGGGTAGCGCCATACCGTGCAATGTTAAAATGTGTACGAAAGTCTCGCTGAGTCTGAGTGACTGATTCACCATTTGCGTAATATCGTCGCATGGCAAACATACGACACTTTCTTGTATAGGCTGTGAAAAATGCAATAGACCATTGTTTTTTTTAAATTTTTATCAAACATCTTAATTTTTATCTTTGAATCTATTTGCAATGGAGTTTTTACAACTGATCCTCCGTCATTTTCTATTATTCTTGTTCAAAGTTTTATGTAGAACACGAAAATGACATTATCTACTCAAATCCATATACAGGTAACTGAGAAATCGCTGTATTAAGTTTTAGCATGGTTATTTTTGAAAAACATAAAATAATTTTTTGGGAAGCTAATTTTTAGACTTGGAACATTTGATATGCATCATCACACTTCATTTACTTTGTACTTACACCAAAGAATTTTTGTCACACTGAGTACCAATCACCCTGTATAGGCCCATATATAATCCAATGTATGTATGTTTGTTTGTTTGTTTGTCCTCTATGGACTCCAAAACCGCTCGACAGATTGTAATGAAACTTTCAGGCATTATTTAGCATTATTCAAGGATGGTTTGTGTGAAGTTTGGTGCAGATCTGTCAAAAGGGCTCCGCCCCAGTGGGTCTGGAGTTTTCCATGTTAACGTTATGAGTACTCATATTTAAATGGAATTAATGAATCTTAACTGCTGGTTCAACTAAAAAATTTGATTCTGTGATGTTCAATAGCATTAAAAAGTTAATAGATTTACCAACAGGGTGCAGCACTATTATTTTTTTATTATTTATGACAAAAGCTAATTTGCAACCAAAAGGTGAGTGAGCGTGGCGAACGAACTTCAACCTGGAGGCGAGTTAGCGTAGTGAACGAGCTAACCTGAAGGCAAGTGAGCGCAGCGAACGAGCTCCAACCTAAAGGTGAGTGAGCGTAGCGAACGAACTTCAACCAGGACGTGATTGAGCCATGGGAACGAGCTCATCTTGAAAATGAACGAGCATTTGACATAAAACCATATTAGGACAGGACGACGTCTGTCGGGCCAGCTAGTATATATATAAAACAAAGTCCTGTTAGTTACACTACTTATAACTCAAGAACGGCTGGACTGATTTGAAAGATTTTTGATTTGTTGGATTCTTCTTTGTCTTGATTAACGTATAGGCATATTCAGTTTTACATTTAACCTCAAGCGGGGTTTGCACTAGCATGTAGCGCTTGCATAAGTTTTACTTGTATCCTACTTTCATAACAACTTGCAAATGTAAACACTAACATGTACGAAAGTTAAACTTGCAAGGCTGACTAGCATGCATTTTTTACTTACACGTAAGATCCACTTGCACGCCGGCTCCACTTGCCTGTGTAAACACGAGACTTGCAGACCACTCCTACTTGTGTATTTTTTATAGTTGTAGTGGTTATTGAGTCGTCACGGCTGAATAGTAATTCGTTGGCTTCTTCAAAAAGCTCATCTTGTAACACACTGACTACATATCTCACTACAGCCCTAACATCTTCTATAAAATCTGACGTGCCGCATAACATGTACAACTGCACTGACTGGACTTGGGCAAGTTCCACTTGCAAAGGTAGGTGTAGTGTAAACCTTAACTTGCATGACCATGCAAGTAAAACTTGCACAAACGCTACATGCTAGTGTAAACCCCGCTGGCCTGTAAAGTTTGCATATTAAACTTATGGAGCTATTGGAAGAATGTAAATAAATAAATATACTAAGTCAGCTGTACAATTTGACAGTTCAAAGAGCAGAGGTTAAGATGTACAGGTTCTGCTCCCAAGATTCTTAAGCTGATTATGAGAATACTTTACAGTAGTTTTACTGATTAACACGTCATGTTTGGATAACAATTTTAACTAGATGGTTTTTTTTTAACTAAATGAAAAAAAGTTATATTTTTTAACATTTAGGTGACTATTTACACCATTATTTATTTTCACTCAATTTACAAACTAAATTTCAATTGCACTACCATTTTTTTGTCCAGGTAGCTACTACTTATAAAATTTTCATCTATTATTTACTTAGACCACAGAAAACATACTACTATAACCCAGAATGTCAACCATATGGTAAAAAGCATTAAGTACTTTGAGAGAGCTTTGCCTGTCAATTCGCTGGTGGCGCTGCCTACGAATTGACAGACAAAGCTCTCTCAAAGTACTTAATGCTTTTTACCATGCGGTTGGCATTCTGGGTTATAGTAGTATGTTTTCTGTGCTTTAGACTTAATTTACTAAATATACTTGAAGTCTCTTCTTGAATACTTTGACGCTCTTGAAGTCTCTCTTTGTATGCTATTGTAAAATCTAAAGCCTTTTTGAACTGTATTTCATGAGTGGTTTCGATTGAGTGTCCTGATGGTAAAATACTTAATTTCACTTCACATTGCAGAAGCTTTTTTCACATTTAGAGAAAATGTGTTGTGTTTTTCTACAACACTGCTAAGCTTCAATTTTACTATGGAGAATATCACAAAACTAAGTTGTAGGCAATTTACTTTTCCTTCTAAAATCAATTAAATATTTATAAGTATATTCCTTTACTCTACGGTTAGCGTGTAAATTAATGTAAAGAACTGGTATGTACTACGTTGTTGAATTCTTATCATACTTTTTTTTATTATTTATTCTTATTACAGTAGAACCTTGATAACAAGGCTCTCATGGGGATTATAAAATAAGACTTGTTATCAAGGTTGTCTTGTTATTGAGGTTTGCAATAAAATGTGATGGGTAAAATAAATTCTAGGGGATTTAAAAATGACACTTGTTATCAAGGGTGACTTGTTATCGAGGGTCTTCTTATCGAGGTTCCACTGTATTATAATTTGTGTAGTATTATACAAGTTGATAAAATTTGTGCCCCGATTTATGATAATAGAGATGGCTCTCTTACAAAATGTAATACAATTTGTCTGTAATTTTATTTTTGCTTACTGTGATATTTACATAATGAGCTGCAGGTAATGATTCCTGACAAAAGTTCAGTGGGTAGGGTACAACATAGGCCTATCTATTTTATGTGAAATCATATTGTTCTTTGCTTTAATACAGTACCCTAAGTTGTGCAATTCTTTTTTTACCCATCAACTTTTAATATGTAAGTTTTTTCAATTAAGCAAACTTTGAAATACAGTAGACTCCCTCTTATCCGGACTCCTCAGGACCGAGGCCAATCCGAATAACGGGTTTTCCGGTTAAACCGACGTCCCCAAAACTCGTTAAAACGGACAGTTTACTGTGGTATTTGACTTAAATTTAGGAGAGCATTGTATTTAGACGCGTGATCACTGGTCTCAAATCTTTCCCACAGGAACAGTTGTTTCAGTACCACCATAGAATTAAATATAGACCGTCAGCTGTGCTGCGGTTACCATAGGTTCTGGCGCACACGGCTTCGAGCGCCATGTAGTTACGGCGAACGCGCTACGTAAACTACAGCGGTGTGCG
The DNA here is from genome assembly GCF_028750875.1 of Macrosteles quadrilineatus. Taxonomy (NCBI): domain Eukaryota; kingdom Metazoa; phylum Arthropoda; class Insecta; order Hemiptera; family Cicadellidae; genus Macrosteles; species Macrosteles quadrilineatus. Next base: position 911,186 of record NW_026542608.1, read on the forward strand.
CCGGAACCTATGGTAACCGCAGCACGGCTGACAGTCTATATTTAATTCTTTTTGTCTATGGTACCGCCCACTTCCTGCCGATCTAGTCCAGTTAAACCATTGTGCTGATAAAAATTGTCCAGTTAAAGAGATGTCATTTCCGCCGAGTGTTTTCTGGTTAAATCAATGTCCAGTTAAAAGGTTTCCGGAGTATATCTACTGTAAGCTTAATATTAAAAATTAAATTGTATGTTACAGTATTTTCATACATGCATCAGCGCCTCATATAATTTTTAATAGGAAGCCTTATAAGTTAGCCTAGCTTGAAAGAAAGATATTTTTTTCAAACTAACAGGTCAAATGAAATATTTTTATGTCCACGGGACACCCTGTACACCAGATCAATTTAATTAAGTTAAAACATAATAAATGGTTTCACCAATCAAGTCACCACCTGACAGTGATCTTAGACCCGAGGTGACTGTGTTGCCATTTATAAAATATTAAACAAATCAAAAGACTGCATTTGGGTGTCGCTTACCTCTCCGATCACATCAAGATGTGTGCATTCACCAGTTTGACTAAAAACAACTAGTACAGCAAAGCATGTTTTGTTAAAGAATAGTTCAAATAATAGACATTGTAAGAAAAAGTTTTACTTAACATCAGATCAGATACAAGCGCCAGGGTATGGGCCCAAAAGATTATTGCGTCCTCCGCCCTCCTTCTCTGTGGGAAAACTTTAGCATTATCATTAAATCATACCATTAATGGCAGCCAGAACTGGTGTTGTTATATAGTATATATATTTTTTTTTGTTATGCCTAAAAATATCAAACTACAACCAATAAAATACCAGCAGTATAATGAGGTATTGTGTTTGTCGTCTTGGAATTTTTATGGATTTCTAAAATTATCTGTTTTAAGTAAAAAATGCTATTATCCACTATTATTGTAACGTAATCTTAAAATAAAGCGAATTGAGGGAGGAATTAAAATTTTAGACACTTGTTCTTAATAAAACAAATAGATATACATACATAAGAAATTGTTATCTATATAGCTTATTATCATAAGATAGATAGTTGACGAGACGAGGAATTCAATAACAGAAATTACACCAGTTCTTTTACTGTTTAATTTTTTACAAAATCTCAACAGTACAATTTTGTTAAACCTTTTAGCTTTGACAGAACTCTCTGATTACAACATACTTTTTGAGACACTCATCAGCCTTTTCCTATGGGCACTTGCTGGCTGTTTATAAACCAAATATACATCAGATTGAACAACAACACATAAAATAAATATTGATTTAATGTATAAATATGAAAGCTGAAATAAATTAAGTACATAAATAATCTATTATGTGGCAAAAAAAGGAAACCTAATTATCAAATTTATTATGTAAAAAAGAAACAACCAGTAAGGTTAGCCCACCTTACTCTTATCACAAGCTTTTAAAATAGGATTGCTATTCTTCTACTGACTTTTATCTGTCAATGCAAATGTTCTGTTCAAATGAATGGACATATTCAAAACTATACTTGTATAAAATTACTTATTTTCAATTAGGCTATAATATACTGTGACTACAAAAAAGTAAACCAGCAGCAGAATGATTACAACATAAGAAATTTCCAAATAGTATACAAATACATTCGTGATATTTTTTTTTATGTGTCATATCAACAGACAACAGCAACATAAACTAAGGACGATAATAGACTCATAGGCGTTAGCACACCCTGTGAATAGGCTCTGTCAACTATGTTCTTTTTAAATATAAAAAAAAAACATAATATTACCGCCGCAGCAAACCTAAGTGAATTTCTATTTGTAAGATTTCCCATGGTCCCATCATGCTGGTTTGCGAATTTGTTTGAACGTTTAAACCGATTTTCATCAAAACCAGATAATTTTTACTCAAGAGAAACAGCTGTTGTACTAATTCATAATGGAATGGACCTTCTGCGCAATGTTTATGATTACACGTTTGTTTTTACTATATGACTTCAGTATCCAAAAGCAATAATGATGATATTTACTTCCAAAAAGCTCCACCTATCAACTTTAGACATTCATGAGGTGCAGTTAGAGATGATTACAAGGATATGAATTAGCCTGATCTAACATTCTGTGTAATTTTAGCCCAGTCGGTTCAATAATTTTTACGTTTACCAGGAAAAACGCATTAAAGACAGGCATTCATAAACAATTTCTTCTTTGTAATATAATTGATGACAAACTGATGTTTAGTAATTTGTATACTATTGATTTGTTTTGAGTTTGTAATTTATTCTACATGAAATAAGATTCAGCAGTATATAGTTGACATAAACAATAGCTATAAGTAATTTTGTTAGTATCGTTTGTAGGATCAGTATTACATTTGATTAATTCTGCTGTCAGTTGAATCTGGGTTGGTTTAAGGAGCAACTTATTTTAAATTTGAAAAGTAAAAATGCTAGTCTCTGGCAAATATGATTAATATAAAAACTTAATGTCCACTACTGACAATACCTTTGCTTTGGAAACAGTCTTTTCAAGGACCTTAAATAGTTGCTACCTTAAATAACTTATGGATGAGTATTATTATATACTTATATTGCACATTTTATTTACAAGTAAAGTAGGTTCTAAACACTACTATTCTACAATCTAGTTATATTAATATTTTACTGTACACATCGTCATTATCCATTCAAACAGAACATTATGCAGCTAGAAAGAAATTTCCCTCAATTTATTCCCTACAATTCTACGAATTATCTATTTTAATATTTTTAATCAACCCAATCACAGTGTTGTATTACCATATGTCTTGTTATATATTACTTAATTAACACGATGTCACTTGACATGGTACCAGAGTGTATTTAAAGAAACTGAAATGTTTATTCCAGTTATAGGAAATCATTCATTTGCAGTAGGCTATATAACATTTGAGTCTACCTTTACTAAATAAGAAAAAATATAAGAAAATTTAAACATGTATAAATATATAATTCAGGTCTACCTAATTAGATCAATAGTTTAAAAATCAATAAAAAATGTCTGGTCTTAATTTATTATTGGCAAGAGATCCAACAATTAACTTTGTTTTAATTGGATAAAATAAGAAAATGAATCACTAATGTTTTCTAAAATTGCTATAGGTTTTAACAAGTGTGTTTTTTTTTTACTATATACAAAGTTATAAATTAGTTTCTTTTGTAAAAAATACAAATATCATGGTATAGGGTTGAAGGGAAACTAAAACACCACAGCCTTGCTGTGCCTATGCATTACAATTGAAACAGAATACCTTGTATAACAAAGAATTATATTTAAACTAAAGAAATTTAAGGAATGCTAGTTTCATCAAACCAAAACTGGTGTTGAGAGTAAAATATGGAAAATAATAGAGCAGGTATGTATTTACAAAAGTAAAAACATAGAGATAAAATTAAACATCATATTTCACCTCACCAATATATTTACACCAAAGAGAAGATTGACAAGTCCCTAGTAGAAAAAATAAGAAGGTCCCCCTGCTATGGTAAAAACACTTCAATACAATTCATATTACAATGATGATAATTATGCACAGTTGTCCAAAAATTACCACTTTATGTTACGTACAGGTCACATTATGAGAAGTTTGTCTGCAGTAACGGTAATGGTAATGTCAGCTCCAAGTTCTGAAAAAAATCCATAATTTAGTCAGCAATAAAAAAAAAAATTCTTTCTAATAACATTAATAAATAAATCGTAAGAACCTTGGGTATTGGTTAGGCTTTAACATGCATTTGCACTAGCCTAGTATATTTAGCCAATGCTATAGTCCATTAACAAAATTTAGGCGGATTGAGGGATTCCCCAACCACTTTTTTGTTAAATGTATGTTGCAGCTGATTGACAGGTGGAAAATAAATGTTTATATTTTACTTGTTACCTCAGCTGTTTTGTTTAAAAGGTAGAGTGAAGTGGAGGGTATAGATTTCTTCTCCTAAAACCATCTACATTTTGTGGACAGTGTAAACTCAATTGATGGCTGTACCTGTACAACTTCATGTAAAAGTTAAGTTAGGTAGGAACATTTAAAGTTTGGATCTTAGGCCTAATGCTTATTTTTTGAGGTTAAAATTGTAATAGCTTGGACCGATTATGGATTTTATTGATACTTTGATCATTTTGATACTTTTAAGTGGCTACAGGCACCAGCTTAAAATCTTAAATGTAGTAACTTGGAATCAATTGTGTAAAATGATAATTTAAAAAAAAATCATGTTTAGTTTTAACCGTTTGATAAGATATCTAGGCCTAATCTAGACTTAACACCATATCAACAATTGTTACAAAAATACCCAATTAGCTTTATTTAAACTCCGTGGACCATAAATAAAAGTTCTAAAAATCCTAACTGGAGAGCAGCACTACATGCAGCTGAGTGCATAGCAACGCTGGTGGCGCTGCCTACGAATTGACAGGCAAAGCTCTCTCAAAACACTTCATGCTTTTTACCATGCGGTTGGCATTCTGGGTTATAGTAGTAGTATGTTTTCTGTGTTGCTACACATGTTTTGGTGGCTCTTTAACTCTGCCATCGTCAGGCTTACAAAATATCAACTTCTGGAGGTGTCGTCATAATACGTTTCAAACATCTAGAAAAAACATGAGACCATTATTACATACAGGCCTATCAATTCACGTGTGTAAATTGACGGGGGCAGGACTGGAAGTAAACTGAATCAGGTTCAGGTATGACGGACCAACGTGGTCTCTGGATTGTCGTCTGCGTTTTCGACAGCTGATATTGGACTATTATAGTGACTGAGAAGAGTGTTGAAAATATAATGGGATTCGTGAATTTATATATTTCAAACTCTTCCAAAGTATTTAATAAATTTCCTTTCTCGCAGTAATGTAGAATTTTGAGACCATAATTTATCCAGCATATAAATTGGTTATTATTATCAATAATTTTGAATGGAAAACTCAATTATGAATCCCATTATATTTTCAACACTCTCCTTCGTCACTACAATTAGTCCAATATCAACTTTTGATAACACAGACGACAATCCCGACCACGTCAGTCCGTCATAACCTGATTCAGTTTACTTCCAGTCCTGCCCGCGGCAATGTACACGCATGAATTAATAGGCATACCTGTTATAGTTTCGCGTTTTGTGTTTAATGTATGTTACATATTCTGACGATACCTCTAGAAGTGGATCCTTTTGTCAGCCTGACAATGGTGGAGTTAAAGAACCGCCAAAACATATGTAGCAAGTAGAATTTGACACTAGTACATTTATTATGGATTGTTTGACAAGATACGTTTCTACCGTTATTAGTCATAAAACGCAATCCTGGGGCTATCAAAATGAATTATAAAATTACTTTGTCACAAAAACATTTCATACTGGTGGCAGTTAAGGTATTGTGGGTATTTGACCCGGCGATTTTTGTAGAAGACAGCCTGGGAGTGGCGAGCAACCACTCATAGTCTGCTCTATTTCGTGACTCTGCCTAATTTTGAAACAAGATACTTTTTGCCAAAGTATTATTCATGCATTTAAAGTTGTTTGAATTTCTTAAGCACTGTAAAAAGTTACACAACCTAATATAATTGTACAGTTACAGTACTGTGTTGGAGTAGAGTAATTCACCGAGTATATTGTTCAACGTTTTGAAGACGCTATCTATTGCAATACTAAGCACATGCTGGCTGACAATCTATTATTCTAATTCCGTAAGGAATTTCTTGTGCACAGCAAAACTCTTTTATTTATTAACCGATTTTGATGATTAAGGTGTCAAATAAAAGGGAATTCTCTGTAGAAGTCATGGAATAACTTTTGTCACGCTCAGTTCAATGTGCTCTGCTCCATTGGACTTTAAAGTTTTCATGTATTTTAAACATACAAGTCCAAATTTGTTAAGATTACCTAACATATGATTCATTTTTTAAAAGAAAACATCTGTCTTCATAAAAATAGCCTGTTTCCCTTCTGTCATTTTAATATTTACTTTTTCTGTTTACCTATCAGTTTACCTTCAAATACAATGATTACTTATGAGATGGGATAGTTTATTTATGCAGTTTCATTCATAGGGAGTAAAAACCAGTCTATTTCATTATATTATGTGATTGTATTTTATTTTAAGATAATGGTGTGTTTAACGTTTTCATAGATATTTTTATGTGTTGTGTTTTGCAATTTTTCATTTTGATTAGCCTATCATAAAAATCTACCTAGAAGAAACAATCCCGTGTTTGCGATTCGGCGACGTATTAACAACAGAGATGGTATGATAAAAAAATTTTGAAAAGTTACCTATGCTGGTTTTTGAAGTTCAAAGAAATGTTATGCGACCACTTGATTTTTTTAAATATTGCACGGACAGATGCTGTCACAAAACAGACTATTTTGACTTAGGTGATCTTAGCGTACAGTACAAAACAGATTTAAATTGCCAATAAAATTAAATGAGTCAGTCTCAGTCTCCGGAATAAAATCCAATAGTACGAAGCTAAATATTTGTAAAATAATATTATAGGATGAAGCTTCTATGTCCAATAAGTATGCTTTATCGTCTGCAGAATGATTACTGTGAAATATCTCCAAAAGAGATGGCCAAGCAAAGCCTTTTGGTGGAAAGGTTTTGGAGGTAATTTCCAGCAATGAGCTACCATAGTCTCTGGTGCAAGTCGCTGTGAAATGGTAGAAAATTCAATAATTATATCACCTTTATGGTCAATGTTTAAAAATGCTTCACTTGCTAAAAACATGAGAGCAAATTCAAGGGAATCAATATTTGATGAATATCTTTTACGAAGAAGGAATGGCCAAGAGAGCTACCTTAATGGTCTTTGTGAGACATTGATAAGTCTTCCACCACAATGTATTGCGAATAAAAATAGGCTAACATTGACGAAATCTTCAGTGAAGGATTCTCTGAAGTTGCTTAAAAAAAGACAAAAATCATGCAAGAATTTAACCAAAGAATGAACATGGTAACCAAATCAATCATAAAATAGCTAAGCAACTAAATAATGACAGTAGAGTTTACTACTCAGTGGACACTTTGATTCAAGAAGAGGAAGACCGGTTACATGTCCCTGATGAATTTCTCCACACTTTAGCACCAAGTGGTTATGTCTCACAAGTGATGTTTATAAAAAGGTGGAATTGTAATTTTACTAAGAAATTTAAATCCACAAAAAGGACTGGTTAATGGAACCAGAATAATGGTGAAAGAGATTAATGACAAAGTCTTAAATATGAAAATGATTACTGCAAGTTCGGCTGGAAAGCGAGTATTATTATTCCAATTAAGTTTAGAATCGTCAGAGTTAAATTTTCTCCTGAAATTCAAACATCTGCAGTTCCAATGCCAAATTGCTTTTGCCATGACCATCACAAAAATTCAAGGACAGACACTTGAAAACGTTGGTCTTATCTGCCATAGCCCTGCTTTCAACATGGGGCACTGTACGTACCGCGCTTTTGATTAACTAAAAATAATGGTGAAAAACAACGAAACCAAGGTCTTCTGGTTAAAGACGTTATTAGAGTGTTTGCGAAAAAAATCTTATGGAAAGAGTTTCACCTTCAAATGTCAAAAGTAAGATGTAAATGTTAACTGTTCTGTCAGGCAGTATTGGTTACTCTGTTAAAACCTTTATTATAACAGTAGCCTATTGAGTATTAACTTTTGATTTATTATGAAGAGCCGTTGCTTTAAATAAAGCAATTAATAAAATCAATTACAACAATGAATATTGGCCGATACGTGGCAGAGCTGACCACGGGGGTAGATTTCCGGGGGTAGATTTCCAGTCGCGGGCAGTTTCTCGACCATGTATAGGCCCGCGCCCCTCGTGACGTCAAAATGACGTAGGCGTTTTTTCATGGGGGTAGAAATCCGCTACCCCTTTTGCTTGAGTTATCGTGCTAACGGACACACACACACACATATATATATGAATTTGAACGCATGGCGTTTTTGGCCTCTAGGGACCTCAAAACGAAAAATTAAATCGGTCCCGGGTCCAGGTCTTACCATGAGTACTACGGTAATAGCTTATTCCCTATAGGCCAATGGGAAATTCGCTAAAAGCAATAACAAAGTAAAAATAAAGTTGTTTTTTTATCCTATATATTTAGTCAAAAAATTGCTTTGAAAATATTTAAATAGGTCAATAAAAAGTGGTAAAACATCCATCACCTGCTGTGAATAGCCTATCCTTACCTCTAAAAATGTGAAGTTAAGTTTTCAGTCTTCTTTTATCAAATTTCCCATATAGGGAATAAGCTATTACCGTAGTAGCCTACTCATGGTACCGTAAGACCTGGACGCGGGACCGATTTTTTCTAATGTTTTGAGGTCCCTAGAGGCCAAAAACACCGTCAGTTTAAATTCATAAATATATTATATATATATTGTATATATATATCATATAAATATATTATGTATATATATATATATATATTGCATATAGGTATATATTATAAATATGTGTGTGTCCGTAAGCACGATGACTCGAGCAAAAATGATCCGATTTTTACGAAATTTCGTATAAACGTGTAAACCTACATTTATTCTAACGAGTTCGCGAACCAGCATGATCAGACTATGGGAACAGGGTGTCGCGGAGTTATAATCCAACTCACATTTTGTTTTCTTTTTATATTCATTTCAGCCTTAATAACAATGTTACAAACCAGTCTTTTTGGAACAGTTATAGCTTTGCCACACTCCGGCCACTTGAGAAATTTCTTCAACACACCTGGATATTCTCATCAAGGTTAATTTCAAGAGGGTAGAGTAATTTTAAAGGTCGAATTATTTTCTTTTTGTTGCTTAAAGTGACTGTTACGCTTCTGATATTCCCATCTTTGCTTGAGTGTAGTTCATTAATTCGACCAAGTCTCTAACGTCCTCTGGGTAAATTATCGTGAATAAGGACAATATCTCCAATAATGGGGAATTGTGAAGACCGGAAACGTTTCTGCTTGATTTCAGATTGAGTCCTTTCCCTCAAACTAGTTAAGTAGGCTTTCTTCCAAAGAACCCAAAATGAGTTTATGAGGTTCTGTCCTTTTTTCCAAGTTTGAAGTAAATTTTCAGTGTTGGATAGCGTATAATCTGGATCGGTTTTCCTGTGTCCAAGGTGATTTTCATTCAGCTCAATTCCATTTTTCCCATGAAAATTCAGGAAATGACCGGGAGTTAAGATACAACTAGTTAAATATTAACCCTTGCCGACAGACCGCCACCGCCCACCACCACCCACCACTGCTCGAGCGAACACCATTACCGCAACGATACGTTGAACAGCCGTAGGTCTCGGTGGTGTTGTGGATAGCGCACCGGGCTGATGATTCGGAGGTAGCCGGTTTGAAACCCACTGGAGGCATTAACTTTTTGACTCAATTTTTTTTCATTATCAGCAAGTTAGGTTGGTTTGGTTAGGTTATGGTGGTTAAATTTTATAATTAAAAAATTATTTAATTGATTTTGAGACATTTATAATTTTATTTTACGAAAAGAACTATTTTTGTTATTAGTAAGTTAAACCTTCATTCAAAATTTTCATTATCAGCAAGTTTGGTTAGTTTCACATTTGACAGCTACAGTGATAGAGCTAACAATTTCCCATGAACAGTTCGGCTATGCACGGTATGATGCGTTCTACACGGCGCTGTGGTAGGCGGTGGCGGTCTGACGGTAAGGTCTCGTTAGTTAAATTATACAGCTGATCAAAATGTAAACAATTATGTTCTTCATAAGGATAACATGGGAACTTTAACATTCACTGGGGCAGAGCCCAAGGGACTTTTTCAAAAATGTAAGGCCAGTTTGCAAATCTACGTGACACGCTCTTTCCAATGAGACGTCAATGGATAAAATCTGTTAAGAAATGGCGGAGGAGTTCAACCGACAAAGTTTCATGTAGCGTAATAATTATAGAGATCTGATAAACTAGCTTCACTAGAAGAGACGTACACTAAAGGTCTTGAATTTAATACAGCTTCAATTTCAGTTAAAGTAGTTTCCAACTGAATAAATGTAAGTACTCTCGAACTAATTGTCTTCCTTAATCACCCCTTTACTAGGGATATAAGTCGCTCATAGACACCACCCATCCAAGGTGATTGTTCAGGAATAAAACAGAACTCACATCCCTCATTATTTATGTAAGATAAAACACTAGAGTCGTTGAAGTTTTTTCTCCAAATATCTTCAGTAAATGAAGCAGCGAGTTTGAATTGAGGGGCATTGTCTAGAAATATTTGTTTTAGTTTACCTCTTCTGCTTATGAACCGTTTGAGACATAAAAGAAATTCTTCAGTCGTTAGATCATTAACTAGCTCTATATGAATGGCTCTTGTTGTAAGACAAGTAAATATGCAGCCATAAACTTTCCTTAAATCTCCAAAAGTCATTGTTGTGATAGTCTTTAATGTATAATGGGCCGAAGTAATCGAGTCCAGTGTGGCTAAATGGGATCTGCTCTGTTACAGTCTCTTTTGGAAGTGGAGGCATGGGTGGCAATTTGTATGGACCACCCTCCCAACAAATACAAGTTAGACATTTCTTGATAGGGTCATTCCATATGAAATCAACCAATACAAAATTATTTTCAACCTTCAATTATTTTATATTATTTTCAATTCAATTTTCAATTATTTTCAACCAAATCTTTGATTTTGATGAAATTTTGCATCCTAGTAGTATTTTGAGTCCTGAATCCAAATATGTTTTTAAAATAAACCTATCTTTTATAGTTTTTACAATATAAATATTTCAAAATGGTAAAAATTGGCGTTTTTTACCGTGCGGGCAAACTAAAATATTGTCTAGGATGAGTTCAATTGGTCCTATCAAGTTGTACAATGGCTCATTTTAAAGAGGATTCAAATGCCTTTAATCTTATACCTACCAAACTCAACTTACTTAGGTAAAAATTAATTTTTTTTGAAAATTTCAAAATATGTGAACACTCTACATGTTTATAAAACACTCACTATGTTTATATGTTAAAGAATGTAATCATGCATCATCTTAATCATTGTGCACGGTAAAAAACGCAAACTTTTACCATTTTGAAATATTTATATCGTAAAAACTAAAAAGTTAGATTTTTTTACATATTTGGATTCAGGACTCAAAATACTACTAGAATGCAAAATCCAAGAAGGTCAGATTGAGAGCCTAGTTGATTTGATATGGAATGACCCAATAGTTTTGTAGACTTGAGATCTTCCACACAAAATCCAGGATTCCTTTCTTATTTCTGCCAGAGTATGTTGAACTCCAACATGAAATAAAGCATTATGGTAGTGTTGTACAGTAGAGTCTCACAAACTCGGCGTAATGTGGACTGGAAGGGTGCCGAGTTTGTGAAATGTCGGGTTATCGGGAAGTATGGTTAAAAATAAGAACAATACAAATTTTAAACTTTTTAACCACCTTCTTGATTTTTATTTATATTAAAAGTCAGTATTGAGTCATCAGATATAGGTAGTTCAACAAATCATTAGTACGAGTTGAGAATAATTTGACTTAAGCTCGCTTGAGTTCATGATTAACTCAGACTCAAAAAATCACTAATTTTCTGAGCCAAGTGATGGCTGAGTTATCCAGACTGCCAGGTTATCGAGTGCCGAGTTTGCGGTACTCTACTGTATCACTAGAGTTGAGAAGTATTCATTTTTTGGTAGAAGTTTAGGATGTTTCTGGAGTAAGTTATTGAAAGTTCAACATATGAAAGCCTTCCAGAACACTTAAGCAGGCCGTCATAGTCAAGAAACAGTTTCAATTGTTTTTGAAGTGGATCTCTTTTATTGGTTTCGATGTTACTTATAGTTTCGGAAAAGTGTTTCTTTTGAACATATTTCTCCCATCTTAGTTTAGCCAACTGGATTTCTTCAGAAGTAATGTTAGTCGTGGTATGACCAATGGATTGTCTTATACACTTAGAAATAAATCTTTCGCAGAATGCTGTTACTCGTAGTAGTTTATTCAGAGTCGAAAATCGTTTGACATCAATTCCATATGGAGGTTCTACGATCCTTTCTTCAGCTGTCTAATTAAACACTGTTAATTCTTCTTTAACTTCATGAATTTCTTCAGTGGGATTAAAGTTCTAGTTCGGCCATTTATTTTCGGGCAGATTAAACCACTAAGGTCCTGACCCCCACTTGACAGCTACAAAGTTCGTTCACATTCATGCCACGAGTTGCTACATCTGATGGATTATTTTCGGATGGAACATATTCAAATATAACATCTTTATTTGCCTTTATTTCAGAAACTCTTCGTTCAGTGGATTTAGGTAAAATCTTAGTTGTGTTAATCCAATGTAAGAAGACTCACTGGGAGTCGTCAATTGCTGGGAGCTGGGAGTTTTCCAGCTCTGCTACCAATTGTCGCGGAGTTATAAGTGTGTTCTGATTTAAGTAAGTATATAAATGTGGAAGCGTGAAAGAAGTTTTATTTTTGACAATTAATGTATTTCAGTTTTAGTTACCGGTTTCATTATCTTTTTGCTATTAATTCAACTAGTCCAACTTTCTTTTTATATTCACAATAGGCTATACATGGTCTTAATAACATAAGTTACAACACAGTCTTTTTGGAACTGTTATAGCTTTGCCACACGGGGGGGTTTCATGGGGTAAAAAAGGTTTTTCCCATTTTTGATCCAAAAAACATAAAATTATCAATTTCTTTCCAAACCATGGAGAGCTTCAAAAACAAATAATTTAGTATATACAAGTGTTATTATGCGCCTCGAATGGTTACGGAGAAAATTCCAAAAATTGTACTGTAGGCCTAAATTTAAAACTCCCATGTTATTCTTATAGGGAGAATAAGTAAACTGTTGTAGTTTGCTTGTTTATGAACATATTTTGATCAAATTTGGAAAATGATTTGAATTCTTACTAACAATTAACATTTTTACAAAAAAAAAACAGTTTTACTCTCCCTGATGCAGCAAACCTTTACTTGTTAAACTAATTCTATTTAGGCCTAAATAGGGAATAAATGTTATATTTTTAAGTAGACACTTCAGTATAAATCCAATCAGGCAACTGGAAATTCGCTTAGTCTGCAGGTTTGCTGTGGCGGGGGTATTGTTTGAATATTGACAGTTTTTTTTTATTCATTATTATATTTTATTATTATATATTTTATTCATTATTTTTAAGTTCATTAAAAACGTACACCGAACTTAACTCAATTACCTATATTTTTACATTTAAAACATAAATAAAAATATAAACAGATCATAACCTATTTCCATGTTTGTTTAGGCCTACATTGAAATTAAAAATATTTTAGAAACAATATATATCGAACCGAATCTATATCGATATTTCTGCAGACATAATGTTGGGACTATGTTTTATCTATGAACAAATATGTTTATCTGTACGAAAAAAAATAACACAGATAAAACAAACTCCTCAAGGAGTATGGAATAAATAAACATCTATGGAATTAACCACCACAAGTTGTTAGCCTACTCATTTAGACCTTTCGTGTTTACAGTAGGCCTAGTTCATGTTTGTGACGCTGGGTGCGCTGGTGTACCTACAAAATCTGATTTAGGCATACCGGTATAGGGTTATTTAGTTTCATGGTTTGTACTTTACTGTTAGGTTGTATCTGGGTAACGAGTTCTCTTATAAAACCGATTTATGAAATCATACAGCAAGTTTGGTAGGTTTGGTTGGTTTAGAAAAGTTTCATTCCATAATAAACAATTATTCTTTTCTCATGAAATAAAACAGCAAGTTTGGTTGGTTTGGTTAGTTTAGAGCAGTTTTTCATTTCATAAAGAACAATAATTTTTTCCTCATAAAATCATACAGCAAGTTTAGTTTGTTTGGTTAGTTTAGAACAGATTCATTTCATAATCGACAATTATTTTTTTCTCAACAAGTGAGTGTTCATAAGATCTACATGTTGAAATCTTAACTGCAGTAGGCCTACTTTGCTATTGAAACCGGGATTTTACGATAAATACAGAGGGAATTCAGGTTAAATTGAGGGAATTCTAGGGGAAATTATGGTACAGTGACCTCCAACTGCATTGCTATTGTTTGTGGTTTGTGATAAAACAGATCAACAGATTTAATTGTGCAGATTTCTTATTGGCTGATGGTTTCTTTCGTGCAGTAATCTGATTGGCTGGTGATTCCTGGTGAAATATGTGGAATCCTATCAATATGTATTTGTTGGACGAAGTGATTTTAATTTTCGTTGTACATTGTAACCAAGTTGATGGTTGGCTATCGGCAAACCAAAGACAAGGTGCTCTCCGTGCGTGCCGGTTTTGGTTATCTTTGAGACAGCAGTAAATTATATGTCGAGTGCATATTCGTTGTGAATTTTTCACATTGATGAAGTGGAATTGTGTAAAATTGGTGTATATATTGAGGTTTTGGAGGAACTGTTGTCAGGGTTGGTTTTATTAAATTCCAGTCAGTATTTTGGGGACTGGAATTGCTTTTCCCCCAATTATTATCTTCCAAAACTTCATTTTAGGCTACCGGTATAGGGGCCTACACTTTTTACACAATTTCACACTTCAGGAAGTGTTTTTAAGCTGGGGTCTGGGTCCTAAACTTTTACCCAACATGGGGTGAGCAATTTTTTTTTTTTTTTTTAATCAAACATAGGCCTATTGTAGGCTACCTATTTTAGAATGCCTAGGCCTACATCAAGTTTTAAAAGCAGGAAAATAAAATGTCTAGGCCTAACTATATGTAACTTATACCGGTACCTATCTAAGATTTTTCGTTCATAATTTTGTAGGAAAATACCACGACTCTACTTTTGAAATTTTTGTATTGGTTAGGTTAGGTTCCAAAGAATTTAACGCAAATTTTAGTCTTTCAAATGTACCTAGCAGATTTTCATCAATTATTTTATTCAAAATCTCCTTCTTTTTCTCTATAAAATGAGTACGATACCGTATATATGACTAGGTTATCATTAAGTAATTTAGAAACTGCAAATTTTTTAAAAGAACTCTTGCGAAATCGCAAAAATGGCAGGGGCATTCATCCAAACCATCAGGGCAGTCCTAGGGTTAACTTAGCCTATAGGCCTACCTACTAGGCTACCTATATCTGTTTATCTTAAAATTCTAAGCTTAGTTTAAGAAGATTAAATCTCTTACCTTGTTTTCTGGTATGCGTCCATTCTCTTGAATCTAATTAGGCCTTGAAATAAATAGACTCCAAGCCTAATAATTTAATTTAGTTTATAATTGATGATAATTTAGTTCCCAGTTTATCACATATAAAACACAACAACACTCTGGTACTAAGGTAAATGTGAATCGAGATAGTCTTCTTTGTATTTACAATTTATTAAAACATGTCACTGTGTTTGGAACTGAGGCATTGTGTAGGCCATCATGGTTCCTGGCTGTTGCATAGCTGCTCCTTGAGCAGCTACTGCCATTTGTTGTGCAGACGCAGGTACAGGGGCTGGAACTCCTTGCCATGTAGCAGTGGGCATTTGCATTCCCATTCGTCCAACATAGCCTTGTTGGTAACCAAACTGTCCATAGTAATTCGGTTGCATTCCTTGTAAGTATTGACCTTGCATTTGAGCTGAAGCTGCATATGCCTGGGGATACCAATAACTCATTTGTTGACCGTACACATAGGGGTACTGAGCAGCAGCTGCACTCTGATTTGCATTGTTTGCATTCATATTTGCCGGACTTACCGAATTAGGATCGCCAGATTCTTTACCCCAGAAACATTTAACAATCTGGCCATTGATCTCCTTATTGTGGACACCTTCGATCGCGTGAGTCGCTGCTTCTTTAGTTGAAAACTTTATGAACGCATAGCCTTTGTCTTTGAAGCATCTGATATCTTGAATGGTTCCATAGGGTGAGAATATCTTCTGAATTAACTCATCTGTGATACCATTTACAAATCCACCACAATAAACTGTGCAATTGGTAGGACTTGACTGATTGTACACTTCATCGAATGTTGGCTGTTTATTAGTACTATTTTGTCTAACTCGATCATTTCGAGGTGGTGGAGGTTTTCTGGTAGACCAGTTGGTACGAATGCTTCGGCTTCCCAACCACTGACCATTCATAGCAGCAATAGCATTTTCAGCCTCTGCTTTCTTAACAAAGGAGACAAAAGCATAACCTTTAGACTTGAGTGTTTGGGGATCACGTACAATTCTACAGTTAGAGATTTCGCCAAATGGAGCAAATGCTTCTTTCAACGTTTGAGTTTCAATTTCGGGGCTAAGATCGCCAACAAATATGTGGTAATGGTTACTTGTGTCTTGTTTAGGATGATTACCAGGTGACGTTGCCCAGTTAACCTTCATTTCTTTGTCAAGAAACACTCGTTTGTTCATTGCAGCCAGAGCAGTTGCTGCTCCTTGATGATTAGTAAATTCAAGAAAAGCGTATGGATCATTTCCCGGTTCTCTAATTACCTTACATCCTTTGACTTGACCAATTTGAGAAAATAACGCACATAGAAGGTCTTCCGACACCGAGGCATCTAGGTTCCCGACGTACAATGTTCTTGGGTTGCTCTCTTCACTCATCCTTATTTCTCGTTGGTTTATTCGTCCAAAATTCAGAAGAATTAAAAATTAGCAATAATATGTCACAGAAATAGCAATATGAAAACACTACTTGCACATAAACTATTAATGTTTGATAAAAGTCGACATACACAACTTTTTGGATTAAGACATCAGTCCAGAACCGAACCGAACCAACCAACGAGCCAACAACGGTGACAAACTGATCAACTGATCTGAAAAAATAAATTATTTGGCAGTAAGATATGAGATACTATAACAAATTCAAGTTTACCATTACAGAAAGAATTTCACAAGCTCAATAACTACAAAACAAGGCTAACGATGTGAATATTCTTTCACACTTTTAACATATGATATTACATATATATATATATTATATTATTGTATCTATCTAAATTAGATAGGATACTGTTTAGCGTTTTCTTTTTAGTATATCAATTTATCCAGGCTGTCTTGCTTTTTTCCACTGTAATATTTACGCCAACCCAAATTCAAATAGTAAATATTTAATTTCAACCATGTCAGTAAATGTTTGTACCAAACTGTTAAAAAATTAGCAAACTTATTTACTGTTTACAATTAATATACAGGGTTAGGCTAAAGTCTGGAACCCCCCAGTTAACTTTTTAACGCGTTGCAGTAGGAAAACCAAACTCGGCACACATTTACAACATAAGAAATTGCACTTTTCCATCAAAGTTACAATTTTGTCCCAGCCCCCAAAATGGGGTATTTTGGGGGCAGCCGGGCAGCCCCAAATTTTCAAAAGTAAACACCTATCATGTGACCCCTCATTTTAAAGGTTTCATCAAGATAAATTGAATGGTGCAAACCAGAGGTCAATATCGCACCCCTAAGCAACATGGCAGCCATTTTAATTATTTAAGATGAGCAAGCAAGATAAAGTCTGGACACCCCCAGTTAACTTTAAAAACGTAATATTTTAATACTGACCAAATGGTGAACTCTCTTTTTTTATAAAGGTATGCTGAGTTTAGTTTTCCTGCTATAACCTGTTAAAAAGTTAATAGGGGATATTTCAAAATGACTGCCATTTTGATTAGGGCCGGCGCACACTATCCCGACCACGATCCGACTGGTCGGATACGACCAGTTTTACAATAGGAATAAATGGAACAGCGCTCACTGGTCGACTGGTCGGACCCTGGTCGCACGACCAAAATTTTTCAGTTTGTCGGGCCCGACCCACTGGTTGTTGCAGCCAAAAATCGCTCCTAATGTAATGGGACGACGCGCACTACCCCCGACTTGCCTCCGACCCGACCAGTACACCACTCAACCCCCAGTATTCCTAGATCAATCAAACGTTGAGCACTTGCTTTTTGCGCCGGTCTGTGAAGTGAGTTATTTGGTAAAATATCGCAGGAGTTTGACACGGAAAGTTAAATTTCACCACTGATTTCACCTGCAACTTTTCTATGGAATTCATCAAATCTTTTAACAGACATTTTTGTGTAATTAAAAAACCCGTTCATATTGACGTAGCTCTTCATAAAACGTAGCAAACTGCTCTTTTGTAAACCTGACAGTTAACATTGGATGTACCCAGTATCGTTTCTTCTTCCGCTTAACGTACCTAAGATACAAATGCACCACAGCAGCTACTTCTTCAACATCCATCTTGACACTGAAGTTTGTAAAACATTCGTTGCCTTGGTCGGGTCGTGCTCGGGTCGTGCTCTGGTCGCAATGGTCGCATGGTAAACTACAACGGCTGGTCGGGCGTTTGGTCGTGGTCGTGGTCGGGATAGTGCGCGCCTGGCCTTAGGAGTGCGATATTGACCTCTATTTTGCGCCATTTTATTTGTCTTGAGAACCCCTTTAAAATGAGTGGTCATATGATAGGTGTTTACATTAGAAAATTTGGGGCTGCCCACAAAATACCCCATTTTGGGGGCCGGGTACAAGTTCTAACTTTAATGAAAAAGTGAATTTTTAATGTTGTAAACGTGTGCCGAGTTTGGTTTTCCCACTGCCACACGTTATAAAGTTAACTGGGGGTGTCCAGACTTTATCTTGCTTATTCATCTTAAATTAAAATGGCTGCCATTTTGATTAGGGGTGTGATAAGGACCTCTGGTTTGCGCCATTCAATTTCTCTTGATAAACCCCTTAAAATGAGGGGTCACATGATGGGTGTTTACATTTGAAAATTTGGGGCTGCCCCCAAAATACCCCAATTTGGGGGCTGGGGCAAAGTTGTAACTTTGATGAAAAAGTGCAATTTCTTATGTTGTAAATGTGTGCCGAGTTTGGTTTTCCTACTAACTGCAATGTGTTAAAAAGTTAACTGGGGGGTTCCAGATTTTTGCCTAACCCTGTACATAGGCCTATGTTCTTCTTCTCACTTTTAATTTCTGACAACAGCTGGAGTTTCATAACAATTTTTGATTCCCATGTTAATCTTATGGAGAAATACAAAACTTTAATGGGCCCCAGGGCCTCACTCTCTAATTATTTCATTTATTTCCCTGAAAAGAAAGTTTCCTGCACAACTCCAAGTTACGCTCTTTCCAATGACACCAAAAACATGTCAATCGGTTCAGTAGTTTAGGAGGAGTAATTGTCACAAAAAACCTGCTTGCATTAAATAAGTAGGCCTATAGATAATGATTTTATTAGAAACACATAAATTCACCTATTAAAAAATTAAAGTTTAAAAAGTGTTCAAATGTGCCCCACTCTTCCCCAAACCAAGATTAGGTTAAGTTTGGTAGGTAGGTATTACGTTATTGACACATCGGTCAAATATGCCAATAGCTTATTACCCTACGTGATTTTTAACGCTTGTCACAATTTTCAATTGCGTTATTTTGGGTTGAAATAAGTTTAGGTGTTTGCCGAAAAAGTGGAAGAAAAAAAAATGGGTACAGTTTCTGAGTTTCTTAACTGGGCTATGCTATCCCTAATATCTATTGAAAATATCGATTCGATTAGTGAACCTTCATTCGATTTTTTTATTATCAGCAAGTTTGGCGTTCTTCCCACAAGTGCTAAAGGTAAAAGGCGCTTAAAATAGGCTAAATAATGAGAAAAAAATTTTCTTTTTCAAAATTCTTTAGAAGCCCCTAAATTAAACAAATAAATACCAAAACCCTTACCGAACCGACCCTAGATATACAAATAAGATAGGCTGCAGTAGGCTACTTTCCTATTAATAATCGCAGGCGAATCCGGTAATCGGATGTGGATTAGGCCTTCCCACTGGTGTCATAATTATTTGTACAAAATTTGAACGCTATAAGTGTAACGGTTCTTGAGTATATGATGCGAACACACACACTCACAGACAAGCGGACAACTTTTCTCCGACTCCGCTATACACGATACATAGATTCGTTCACTCATCTAGAAACCCTTGTTTGGATAAAGGTGGTTTCATCAAACTGTCATTAATATGTTAACATTAAAAGCTGCTTACAAATAATGCTATTAATGGGAAATAACTTTGATTTTAGAAAACTTAAAAACAATTTTAAAACCAAAGGAGATTAATAACTTCGGTACTGCACCACATCAAGTGAGTTTTTTTTTAGCAAACCAATATAGTGAGTTTTCAAAGCTTTACGTTGTTAACGTTACATGTGTTGGTTAGTCTATGGTTACATGTTACATGTTTTGTGGCCTGTGCAGTGTTGCCACTTTTAGGGTAATTACCCTTTTTTAGGGTAATTTACTGGTCTTAGGGTAAAGTTTAGGGTAATGGTAGATTTAGGGTAATTTTAGGGTAAAACTAAAAGTTAGCATAACTATGGAAATTTTACTAAAAAAATGAAAAAAACTTCAAAATTTGGCAAAAAACGTTCATAAAATACTATGGCCAAACCATCATATTCGATTCAAATCGGTTTAAATCGATTGCTATGATGAATTTTTTATAATAAGTTATCCTAATTATAAAAAATTGAAATTCATTCTATTCGATTCTATAACACGTTATAGGCCTAATTAAACATGAAATATTATTCATTACTGGGTTTGATATTTAATTATGTGGCTGAATTGAATTAAACTGGATTATTTTACATATTGTGTCAAGAAATTACTACAGTACTATGTATAGATTAAAGCTTTGGTGGTACCGTACTGTATTTTAAAGATATGATTGTCCAAAAACAGTAGTTATGGGTCGATACAGTAAAAAATGCGATAGTTCTTGATTCGATATTTTTCGTTATACGATAGTCGATAGAGCTGATCAATATCAACATTTTTTTGTTCTTCTTTCGGGTGGTTTTTTAGAATTGAGTATAATTTTACGTAAATTGATTGATATTGGAACTTCATTTAGTATAATTAACCACCTTATGTAGGATTTATATGATTTTAACAATGTTTTATAGCATTAAACGCAAATATTAACATTTAGGGTAATTTTTAGGGTAACTCAAAGTAGATTTAGGGTAATTTAGGGTAATTTTAGCCCGCCTTTAGGGTAAAATCGCAGCAACGCGGTGGCAACACTGGGCCTGTGTATTTATTTATTTATATATTTGCCAACAGATTAACACCTATAATACAGTTTGGTTAGAAGGACAGTTTGAATTAGTCGTAAGTACTTCAGTTCTTTTCTCAAATGTAAACGTTGGTTTTTGGTACTGATACTAGTATGATACTGTACTACTTTTCCTTAGAACCGGTGGTAGCAGTAATAATAATTTTTACATACAAACACATCACTATTTTCACTATTTATTTATAAACACTGCACCTTATTACTTAAATTTAATTGATGTCTTACTGTATAATTTTTAGCATTTTCTGTCTGGACTCCAAAATGTTGTGTGGACTCAATTAATTCTGTACTAGTGTACATGTTGCTCGAATTCGAGCAATTGCAAAGTATTACAGGAGTTATTTCAAAACTAATAACAGTCATATTTAATGAGTTTAAAAGAGTCAACTCTAAGATTACTGGTGTGTAAATTAGACCATGTTTATCTTCGTTATTGATAAACCTAAAGCATTCCGGCCGGTTTTCTCCTTCTCAAAATGCCTCGCTGTACAGGCAACACAGGTCATTGATATAGGGCCAATTGAGAACGAAAAGTCGTTTTGGGGTAGTGTTAGGGCGCATTTGTAACCTAATAGTTGAGATTGACCAGGGTCAGGTGCTGACTGTGATGAGTTATGCCTGTTAAAATGTTTAATCTATGCTATTACGCGACACACTGTTCTGTAGCTGCGGTCGTTATCACGACTACGCATCCTGTCTATGTTTCGATGTCGTCGCGTCGGAGGCATTTAAAAGAAAAAAACAACAAATAAACAAATTATAGCTACACAAAACAACGATAAATGCACAAATTTAAGTTACAATCATGCTAACACGATCCGTCATAGCGACACAAAACAACGATGAATACACAAATTTAAGATACTGTACAACCATCCTAACACGATTCACCTTGGGGGTTATGTTTACACAAACTCAAATAGTAAACTCAACTCAGTGCGTAACTTACTCAGTGCGTTTCATTGAATTGAAAAATAAATAACAGCAATTAAATTATACAGCTGATCAAAATGTAAACAATTATGTTCTTAATAAGGATAACATGGGAACTTTCAAAGCCACTGGGGCAGAGCCACAGCCACCTCTAATACATAAGATACACCTCTAATATATTAGAGGTGGCTAGGCTATGGCAGAGCCCAAGGGACTATAAAAAAAAT
This sequence comes from Macrosteles quadrilineatus, assembly GCF_028750875.1. Lineage (NCBI taxonomy): Eukaryota > Metazoa > Arthropoda > Insecta > Hemiptera > Cicadellidae > Macrosteles > Macrosteles quadrilineatus. The sequence goes on from NW_026542608.1 coordinate 933,467, forward strand.
GTAAGGCCAGTTTGCAAATCTACACGACACGCTCTTTCCAATGAGACGTCAATGAATAAAATCGGTTATGAAATGGCGGAGGAGTTCAACCGACAAACTTTCATGTAGCGTATTAATTATATAGATTTGTGTGTGTATGTCTATTGGTAACGCATTAATGTCCTTATTTTTCGTGGAAAAGACAAAAATATACCCCCCGCCGCAGCAAACCTGCAGACTAAGCGAATTTCCCTTAGCCTGATAGGATTTACACTAAAATGCCTCCTTAAAAATATCATATTTATTCCCTATTTAAATAGAATTAGTTTAACGAGTACTTAGGTTTGCTGCAACAGGGAGGGTAAAAAAGGTGTTTTTTTGTTAATAGTTTAGTAAGAAATGAATGTATTTTCCAAATTTGATCAAAATATGTTCATAAACAAGCAAACTACAACAGTTGACTTATTCTCCATAAGAATAACATGGGGATTTTAAATTTACAGTTTTTTGTAATTTTCTCCGTAACCATTAGGCGCACAATAACGCTTCAATATACAAAATTATTTGTTTTTTACGCTCTACAAAATGGTTTGAAAATAAATTGTAAAATTATGTGTTTTTAGGGTCAAAAATGGGAAAAACCTATTTTTACCCCATAAAACCCCCCATAAACCCCCGTTCCCATAGTCCGATCATGCTGGTTCGTGAACTCGTTCGAATAAATGTAGGTTTACACGTTTGTACCAAATTTCATCAAAATTGGATCATTTTTCCTCGAGTTATCGTGCTAACGGACACATATATATATATATAAATATATATATAGCCTATATATATATATGAATTTGAACGGATGGTGTTTTTGGCCTCTAAGGACCTCAAAACGAAAAAATAAATCGGTCCCGGGTCCAGGTCTTACCATCAAGGGCGGTCCTAGACATATATTTTGGGGGGGGTCACCGGGGGGCCTGGGGGGTATGGAATACCCCCCAGCAAAGGAGGGGGGTCCGGACCCGGGGAAAAATTTGGAAATAACGTGCTAAAACGAGTGGTTTTGAAGCTATTTTGAGGGCCTAGTTTAATGTAGTTAATGTTGAGCTTCCCAGTTTATTTAAAGGTCAAAGAAATGTCTAAAAATAAACCTGTATAATGTCATGTTTTTGCATTATTGAGACTTGGGGTTTTAAGATCAAAGGAATACCGCAACATTACAACACATTCAAGCATTATTGATTTACGAAAACACCCTTTCAACTCATGGTAGATGTAATTTCCTTCCACCATGCTTTCAACTGGTGCCAATGTGCATGCTAAACGGAAAATGTCCAAAATCAGACCAAGATTTCGAACCAGAGAACTTATTTTATCTAAGAAGTGTTTAAGAACTTGAACCCAAAACTACTGCATTATACCTGCCCAGTAAGCAACAGTTAACCTACACAAAGTACACTAACCAACTAACGTTGCTGTCGGCGTCCCGTCACTGGTACTGGTACCTCCTGGAGAATTGGTTCTCAGTGTTCTCATTTTTTCTACGCCAATGCCAGTGGCATTTTACAAGGGGTCAACGTGAGAATAAAGTTTTTGTGCATCGATTTTGTAGTTTTGCTGGGAATTAAATCTGTCCCTTCCACATCTAAGTCTGAGACACTACCATTTTGTTGTTGTTTTATGGCTAGCAACATGCCAATTGGGTTGTGGTATTCTTAAATATGATATCAGGTGCTCTAAATATGAATACTATTTAATATTGAAAGTTTTGAAATTTGCTACGGTAATCATTGAATTACATTACTGTAATTACAAATTCCTAACGCTCAATACAGATAAATTAATCTTCAACTACCTTTCAAGCTTTGACTATTGATACAACTTCTTTTCTTTATCCAATACCCAAACCCAATTCAAGTTTTCAATCATTTAAGTTAAAATGAATGATAACATGCCGAAAAAATTAAATAAGAAGAAGAATGCGGCCGAACGTTGAATGTCTCGGCATCGGGCACTGCCGTTGCTGTATATGGCTGAAAGCGTACCGTCGTCTGCCAATCTTCCCTACTTTTCATAATGTACAAAAAAACAGTCAGACTCGAACAATGAGTTTTAGGTTAGAGTTTGTAATTAGTCCTTACATTCACCACAAGTGTAAAGACAACAATTAATTTCAATTTGGCAGAACGATTTGCAATAAAAATTATTAAAGTTCCCCTGGTATAATAGTTTATATATATAAAAAATATTTTGGGGGGGGTCATGACCCCCCTGACCCCCCCCCTGGGACCGCCCTTGCTTACCATGAGTACTACGGTAATAGCTTATTCCCTATATGGGAAATTCGCTAATATTCCCTATATGGGAAATTCGCTAAAAGAGCACCATTGTCAATAAAAATTTCAACCCGAATAAAGTGTGCAGTAGCACAGAAAACATACTACTATAACCATAGTAGTATGTTTATAGTAATATGTTTTCTGTGGCAGTAGTGAGGTTGAGGTAGTGTTTTAACTACTTTTAACCAGTGTGGAAAGTAACTTTCAATTACAGGCTTACCTTAGGGCTATGCCTCGTAGATCTATACTGTAAAGCAATTCCTTTCATCGTTTGATATAAAATATGGACTAACACGATCGGGTGACATTTAATTGCGAAGCATTCGTTTTGGCTTTGAAACTGTCAGATATTGTATTTTGAGAAGGTTTATGTATTCCTAAACAGTTATAGTTTCGCCATAATATTTGGAATAATGCACACTAAATATGCAAACCAACTCCTGTTCTGAATATAAGGCTTTAACTTACTACAAGATTCCTGTACGTAGAACAGGCAAACAGCTAGTAACATATAAAAAAGTAAACCAAGGTTGACTACAATAATAACTCCTTTGTACTCTTTTGTGTCTTGAATCATTTTTCATTAACCTGGCCACATTAACAATCTGGTAACAATTGGTAACAATCTGGTTAAGTTTGCAAGTTTCTCATAATATTTTTAATGCTGTTTTTTCCTTTTTAGGAAAAAAAAATAGAAATATGAACTCCACTCTACCTATCCATGAAGCTCTGAAACCCCTTTCTTGGCTTGTTGGATCATGGATTGGTAGTAACGGAGTCGGACAGTTCCCTACAATAAAGCCCTTCAACTACTGTGAAGAGATAAGTTTTCTCTCATTTGGTCAACCGCTGCTTAACTTTACTTCACAAACCTGGCATGCTGAGAAAAAGAATCCAATGCACTTTGAGGCAGGATTTCTGAGAATCAAACCAGATTCAAACCAAGTTTCATTTGTTGTCTCGCACAACTTTGGTAAGAAAAGCTAGTGTTGAAAACATATTTGAATCATTGAATCATATCTTTATTACTTATTGTGTTTGACAGTTTTGTGTGAAGTCTGTAATGTGAATTTTTTAGCGAATTTTCTATACAGGGAATAAGCTATTACCGTAGGTTTCATGGTAAGACCTAAATCCTGAACTGATTTTTTACCAAAATGCATTTTCCTAATTTGATCAAAATATATTCATAAACAAGCAAGCTATTGCAGTTTACTTATTCTCCATAAGAATAACATGGAGATTTTGAATTCACAATTTTTTGGAATTTTCTCCATAACCATTAGGCACATAATAATCAGGGCTGAACTTACCTAGGGGCGGACGGGGTGAGCACCCCTTCCTTATTAGCTCAAAAATTAATTAGGCGCTTACCGAATAGCCTCTCTCGTTTTGTGTAGTTGAAAATTATGATCGTGTGAAACTAACACAAATACCGGAAATTGCCGCGATTGCAAGAAATCATGACAGCCGTAGCCGCGATCGCGGTAAATCATCACAAATTTTGCCGCGATTGAAATAATATGATCCCAGATAATGGTCGGGATCGCAACAAATTGTCATGAGTATTGAGATAATGGTGGATGGTGGAAACGAATGTTCCTGCTATCAGAAGACATTATCACATGTGTTGCCATGATCAAGAGAAATTTTCACTGATTTGGCCATGATCTAGTAATGATTGCGGAACTGCTGTGATCGTGGGGAATCATCACGGATGTTGACACGATTGTAGGAAATCCCCACATATTTTGGGGCGATTTTTATATAAGAGTACCAGTACAGATATCCAAAATCGCGAGAAATCATCGCGGATGTTACTGCGATCAGGGAAAGCACCACGGTGTTGCCGCAAAAGTGTTATACAGGGAGCGGCAGAAAAATCTGACGGTTTTCAAGCAAGTACTGTCAGGCAGCCGAGTGGAGGAGGGTGGTGGAGAGCGGCTCATTCTCAAGGCTAAGTGACCCCATTTCAGTCGCCATGGGGCAGTGGACCGGTATACAACGCGCGTTTGTCGTTGAGGCGTATTTTAAAACTGCAGGCTCGTTAGCACAGCTTGTCGCACTCGCTCCACGTTCTCCGGCGTCCTCTCTGACCTTAGACGGCCTGTAGGCCTACGTTTTGCAGTTGATCCTGTGGATCTAAAGGTATCCACCCACAATTTGATGGTGTTTCGGGATGGGATAGGGTCCCCACGAGCCACTTTAAAATGCCTACGAAACTTACGTTGCGTATCAACAACAGAATCGCCAGTTTTAAAATACGCCTCAACGACAAACGCGCGTTGTATACCGGTCCACTGCCCCATGGCGACTGAAATGGGGTCACTTGGCCTAGAGAATGAGCCGCTCCCCACCACCCTCCTCCACTCGGCTGCCAGACAGTACTCGCTTGAAAACCGTCAGATATTTCTGCCGCTCCCTGTAGAATGAAGTAAAGTTTTCAAAGGTTTTACATTCTCACTTATTTACCTGAATTAATTAATTATAGTTATTTGTTCATGTGTTTTCATTCAAGTCCCAAATAAAGTATGTATTGCACCAGATTAAAAAATTTCTTTAATCTATTGTATTACAGTAAAAAATAAATTTTAACTAATCCTTGTAGGCGTACTTTGTGCTATTTTATTTTTTATTTTGACTGAATTGTTGAAAAGGATATCTATACTTATTTAATACGCAAGCAGGTTTTTTGTGACAATTACTAATTTACTCCTCCAAAACTACTGAATAGTGATGTGCGTATCGATACAAGGACCGCAAAATATCGATACGTCGGAGTGTATCGATATGCCCGTATCGATACACCTATAGCCAATATCGTATCGAAAATCGTATTGTTCATTTATTAATATAAATCTTATTTTTATGGTAAGAAATTTGTTTTCCCATCTTCCTCCCCTCAAAAGTAGTACGGTACCTAGTGAAAATTTGACATTTTACCCTAGCATCTTCAAAAACACTGGTAAAACATGTATTTTCAGCTATGTTTTGCAAATAACCTCAAAACTAAGGCCACCAGTTTCTACGCCCAGCCGTTCTCTCAAATTAGTGTGGACAAAGTTTCCAATTAAATATTTAGTTTCCCCCATGTTAATCTTATGGGAGAAACTCCAACTTTGATGGCCTGTGGGGCAAAGCCCGAGGATTTTTATTACAGGAATTGTTGAAAGGGGGCGTCTACACAAAAAATACTTTATTTTGACACATCGTTTGTAAAAATCCGTCCATTATTATCGGAGGAGTAGTGTTTTGTAGAAATCGCCTTCACGTATTATATATAAGGATGTAAGTGGCATACCCACCATCATTATTAGTACTTTTTGGTTCAATTAATTATCCCTGTGTAAAAACTAGGAAAACAATAACAAAATGTTTTCCAATTTTGAGGGTTTACCGGAATTTGGAGGTTATGTATGTATGTTTGATACAAATAAAAAGACACAGGAAGGAAACGGCTTTTCTGAGGTAAGATTACAAGCACTAACCCTCTTTACAAGCTTGTAAGTAACATGGTATTTGTCTATGCAGCTTGTATATTTGAGATATTTAAATAAAAAAAAATTACAAATAAACAATACGATACGATATTTTATCCGATACAGATAAAAATCGATACATGAGGATACGATACGATACACCATGTTCCGATACGTATCGATACATTGACCCGTATCGCACATCACTACTACTGAACCGATTGACATGTTTTTGGTGTCATTGTTTATGGATATGTATTGATAAAATTTGAAAAATTTATTTATTTCATCCTATACTATTGACGTATGGTCAAAAAACACTTTTTACCTTCCCCATAGCAGCAAACCTAAGCACTCGTTAAATCTAATGTTTAAATTGGGAATAAATATGTCTCATTTATGGAAATATTTGAGTAAAAATGTAATCAGACAAGTTGAAATTTGCTTAGTCTGTAGGTTTGCTGCGGCGGGGGTATTATCTTCATGAAATGTGGTTTTTGCTTCTTCATGTAGTGTATTTAATTTTGTTTTAGCTAAGTGAACTTTTTTGTACCGTATAACTTTTGATTTCTTCTTTGATCCAGATTTGTTTTGCTGTTCTCAATGTTCTTTGAGGTGCTTGAGTTTTGAATCCAGAATTATTAATGAAACAAATCCATTTAAAAATAAATTTTTGATTCCTTTGGACACCATAAAATATCTAGCTAGATTCTAGAAAAAAATGGATATATAAACAAAATGATTAAAAATATGATCAAAAAGAAAATGTAAAAAAAATGATTTAAATTCAAATTAAGAAAACAGTTTGAAACAAAAAAAAGAAAAGAAATTCATGTGCATCCCATACAACAAAAACTTAAACAAAGCAATAAAAAAAAACATTCAAACTGATGGATACTATCTAAAATCATATGTGTTGATTAATCTATACTATTATATAAAAATCTAATGGTGTCTGTCTGTATGTGTATTACTAATAGGTGCAAGAACTACTGAACCAACTGGGCTAAAATTTTACAAAAATATAGTTACCATACCAAGGACCATTATAGGACTGTTCACATTTCGATACTAACCGTAGGCTTTGCCCCTTTGGCTTTAAAAGTTCTGAGGTGAACATTTTAAAAGTAAATATTGATTGGTCTCCATGGCTGTGATGAGAACACTAACAATGTTTGTTTACATTTGCTTTAGCATTTAAATGTAAACAAGAAGAACTGCTAAACTGCATATTTCACAATTTCAGACAGGTGATACAAAGAAATTAAATATAATATTTTCCATAAGTATGAGGTAGGTTTATTTTAATCTAACCTTTTATCATTATTCTAAAACTAAGTCAATGATTATAGAAAAAAAGATTTTATAGCCGTTGCTGTATCAACTCTGGCTCTGCTTTGGATTTTTTAAAGCTTAAGTGAAAATAATGCTATTGATATGTTTTCATGGAAACAGTATGAAAATTACAATGTATAGATGTTTTGTATGAATTTGGAGGCTACTTTAAATAAATTCTAACTGCTTCACATGTGTTAGATTAAATTAACATAACTTGCACATCACATTGTTTTTTATATGTATATTTAGGTAAATTAAGTTATTGTGTTTTGCTAAACCTATGCTTAGATTAAACTAAAGAATATCATCAATAACTAAATTGTCGTTGATTTTTGTTTTCTAAAATCTGTTGTATATGTGTAACTATATTTAATTATCAAATGGTAATACAAAATACTCTTATTTTATCTTAACATAGCTTTCAGTTCACATTTACATTATTTGATACATTTATTATTTGTGTTTTGCCACACCACTGATTAAATTAAACCAAGGAAAATATCATAAAACTAAGCAGTACACAGTGTTCTTTTGTTTCTAAAATCAATGAAATATCTGTTACTATGTTTTCTTAATGGTAAGTGTGAAAATGTAAAGGCAATGGACGATGGAACTGATTAAAAGAACTGGTTTGTATATTAAGTTGTTTGTTGATATTTTTGTATAGTAGAATCAGAGATGCAATGGAACATAATACTGTATTTGCTATTAAATTTTTTAGTCCTTGATGCTTTGATAATCATATTAGTTTTGTCTGCTGTCTTTAATTCTAAATTATTTGTTTGAAATTGTTTATAGTACCTATAGATATAGTTTCTTTAATATTTCAAAAGACTGTATTGATAAGGCACAGCAATATTTCTAAAGTTTATAACAGCTGACTTAGTTTTGCTAATGATTTATTGTGAGTGAAAAAACTGAAGATGAAAGGATTTGTGATTTAATATAAAGAAGAGTTTAATATAAAGATATTTAAATTTAATAATTAGTATTTTTGCAAATTCAAAATTGAAATTTAAAATGTCAATAATAAATTTAAAAATGTGTAATTAAGGGAGATAAAGGTAAATCTGGTAAATTATGTATGTCAAAGTTTTACTCGAAGATTTGGTCAGTTTTTCTCATATCAGCCTACACAAGATTTAAAATTAATCAAAACCAAAATGGTGGTATCCACTACTTACCAGATTTAAAAGACATGACTTAAACGTTTCTATCAATGCCATAAAAGTTAAATTTTGTTTCTAAAAGCGTTGGTGGATGTGTAACTATTACCTATATGCAAGAGATAAAGATTAAAATGTTTTTATTTTGTGTCCTCTTCCCGTTGCAAAGCACGGGTACAACAGCTAGTGTTGCATAATTTATCAAATCACATTGTTTCAAATACAGATTATATGATTGTAGTCCAAGCAAACTAAGAAAACTGACACAGGGATCATTAAAAAAATTGCAAGAAAACGTTTTATGGTTTTATTTTGTAGTGTTGGGTTTGCAGAATGACATACTAAAAGTTGCCAAAAATTGGTGCACGAGAAAACCACTAAAATAACAAATAAAAATGGCGGCTTTTCCCAACATTGGAAAATTTTAAAAAAAAGACACATGCATATTTTTATGAACATTTTTTGAGAAACTGACTTGGGACCACCGCCGATATTTATTGGTTCGTTAGTGCTTCATTTTCATAAGGAACGCGTTTTTGGCCGCCATCTTGGATCTGCCATATTGGACATAGATATATTTTTTTTAAATTTAATGACAGTGTTGTGACGCATCATTTCAAACTACATTTTTATACTGATTTTAATGCCAAAATCCGTTTTTAAATATCTTTTTTCGTTTAGAAAATATGGTCAAACGAAAACTCTCCCCCATACATTTCTTATGGACGTTTCGTAGTTTGATAATTTTTTAAAAATTATTTTTATTATATCTCCAGTTCTTATTAACGGTTGCAGTTTGTTCTAGCCTTAAAATATTCAGTAATGTAAGGGCTTTCATTTGAGCTCTTGAGCATTAAAATCATACGAGTTAAAGACCAGCTACGAACCTCAGAACAATATCAATTTTAACATTTTAGAAAAATATTTTTCTAAGTATATATTTCTAAGGCAGTCATGACAAACCTGTCTAAGTGCGCGCACGGGGTTCGTAGGCCTACTATTTTTCGTATAATCGTATGTATGTTTGTAAAAACTTTATTTATTTGACGACCTCCGATGAGTGATAAGTGTTTCTTGAAGACCTGATGATGAAGCTATTAATGCTTCGAAACGCGTAGTCTCAACAGACAGCCTTTGGATTACTCTGGCAGATCCAGGTAACATTATACCTTTTATAATCTAATATATTTTTATTAAAGGATTTATAACTCGGGTTGTTAATACGTCACCATTTTGTTCCTGGTCTCAAATTACTCAGTAAATGTTTGGCTTTGATTTTATTAATCATTAAACAAAATCTGATAATTTTAAAATGAGTCATGGATCTTAATTTAATATTAAAATGTATTTATTTTGGAATTCGTCTTTAGTTAAGGACGTATATCCCCAATTCTAAATCCCTCCCAACACTCATTATAGTCTTAAATAATTCCTAATATTATTGACTTTTATTTTAGCTATGGAATACTTATTGGGAGTTATTAGGGTTTGGGATGTATGTCCTTAACTAAAGACAAATTTCTAAAAAGAAATAATTTACTGTTAAATGAAAATTCATGACTCATTAAACATTTTTCAGATTTTATTTAGTGATTAATAAAATTAAAGGAAAACATTTACAGAGTAATTTAAGACCAGAAAGAACTTGGTGAAGTATTAAAAACCCGAGTTATAAATCTTTTAATGTAAATATATTTCTAAAAAGTTAAAAAATTGATATTGTTCTGAGGTTCTTAGCCGGTCTTTAACTCGTCTGATTTTAATGCTCAAGAGCTCAAATGGAATCCCTTACATTACTGAATATTTTAAGGCTAAAACGAACTGCAACGGTTAATAAAAACTGGAGATATAAGAAACATAATTAAAAAAAATTATCAAACTACGAAACGTCCATAAGAAATGTATGGGGGAGTTTTCGTTTGAACATATCTTCTAAACTAAAAAAGATATTTAAAAACGGATTTCGGCATTGAAATCAGTGTAAAAATGTAGTTTGAAATTATGTGTTACAACACTATCATTACATTTAGAAAAATATATCTATGTCCAATATGGCAGATCCAAGATGGCGGCCAAAAACGCGTTCCCTATCAAAATGAAGTACTAACGAACCATTAAATATCGGCGGTGGTACCAAGTCAGTTTCTCAAAAAATGTTCATAAAAATATGTATGTAGTATCTTTATTTCAAAATGTTTTCAATGTTGGGAAAAGCCGCCATTTTAAATTGTGTGGTTTTAAATTTTAGTGGTTTTCTCGTGCACAGATTTTTGGCAACTTTTAGTATGTCGTTCTGCAAACCCAACACTACAAAATAAAACCATAAAACGTTTCTTGAAATTTTTTTAGGGTCATATCCTATATTTCTTTGACTATTGTGTTTAATTCTGAAGTTAAGTTATTTCTTTCATATCAAACACAAACACACTCCAATGAAATTAAGTTACAGATCAAAACTTTTTTAAATTATACACAATAAAATCAACATACCTACAACAGGAAACATATACAACACATCTGGTGTCTACAAAATTAAAAATGCTCTGCATAAAATCCCCCATAAACCCCCGTTCCCGTGGTCCGATTATGCTGGATCGCAAACATGAATTCTGCACTATCTTTTAATTTCCATATTGAAACATGCATTGCTGCTGCAAGTAAAATGTTGGGGTTTATAATTAGACAAAGTACAAATTTTAGAAACATTGAAACATTAATTATGCTTTATCATTCGCTGGTCAGATCAAGATTAGAAACCTGTTCCATAATTTGGAATCCATATCATTTACAGTTTAAAGATGCTTTAGAGAAAGTCCAGAAAAAGTTTTTAAGATTCTTATTTTACAAATGTTTTAATATTTATACGTACGATGTTCCATACCATGATTTATTACAACTGTTTGGGCTGCAGAGTCTAGATCTGAGGAGAACGATCATAGGTCAGGTGTTCCTGTACAAACTGGCGCGTGGAGAGGTTGACGACGCTGCTAGCCTGGCCGGCCTGTCTTATCGCGTACCCTGCTTCAATAGTAGAAACAAACATCTCTTCTCGTTGCCCTACAGCCGCACCACTGCCCATGCCTCCTCCCCCCTCTATCGATTAATGAAAGACTACAATTACGTAATAAAAAAGTGCAATAATATTGATATTTTCTCTGACAACATAAACAATTTCAAATTGAAATTAAAAACAGTATTAATCAATCAGTAAATGTTAATTTATATATTTTTCATTGTTCTATTTATTTTTACTACTCAGTATTTATATACTTATATAATTTATCATTGTTAATCTTTTTTAAATATATATACATTGTTGTTATAGTTATTGATAATTTTGTTTTTATGTTAGTATTAAATGCATGGCATGAAAGTGTAAGTAAAAATGAAGTGAAAAGACAAGAAGAAACCCACTGAAGCAATAATATTATAAGTGCATGAACTGCTTCAATGTAAATGGTCTTTAAACTGTATTGAAGCATGTAAATAAAATAAAATAAAATAAAATAAAAAAACTCGTTCGAATAAACAAAGGTGTACACATTTGTACCAAATTTCATCAAAATCAGATCATTTTTGCTTGATCTGGATGGTTTTTTGGCCTCTAGGGACCTCAAAATGAAAAATTAAATCGGTCCCGGGTCCAAGTTTTACCATGAGTACTACGGTAATAGCATTCCCTATATGGGAAATTCGCTAAAATTGAAGAAATGTTTGAGTATAAACAAGAATATCATGCAAGAATGCATCATGCCAAGAACTTTTTTGACACATATAGGAGGATAAGGTAAAAATGTATACATCTGCATTAATTTGCATTTTATTTCAGGTGTATCAGAAGTAGAAGAGGGCACAGTAGATGAAAATAGATTAGTTCTAGAAACAATAAGTATTTCAAGAATGTCATTTGCTAAAGATCCAGCAGTTACAAAGGTAAACATCTAATAAAAAGCTGTAAAATATAGAATAGTGCATTTAGATTAAAAACTGGACATAAAGCACAGCCACCTCTAATACAAGGCCTTCAAACAAGAAAAGAAAACTTAACATTTTGTCATAGCTATCTAGACTTATGGTTCATCAGGTATGCTAAAACAAAAATATGAATATTTAAAATTGAAAATAATTTGATTTAAACAATCCAAGATATTTTTTTATTTTACTCTTTCATTTGTAATTGGAAGTTTTACAAGACATTTTCACATTCATTGCAATTACTGCAATATGATAAATAGGCCTACAAGCAAACAGACATCGTGTTTGTATTTTAGTACAAAAATCACTATTATATGCCATTTAAATATCTTGAATTAATTCTATAGAGCAGTGAAAACAGCAAAACTCTCATTTAAGTTATAGCCTAGCGTGTGTGAAGACGGACCCAGAAGGGGTGTGATTGTGGCGTTGCCAGTTCAAACGTTGCGGCCTTGTTTTAGAGGTAGCTGTGCATAAAGTGAATAGTTCTAATAAAGATTAAAACTGGAAAATGTTTGATCATAGTACAAAAAAAAATTGTATTATAATATGTACAACACATAGTATCCTATTCTTATATGAGCAATGTTTGCTTGTATGTATGTATACTTGCACAAAGATCTCAAAAACGGCTTTCCTTCAAATGTTTTAAATAATTTATTTCTGGCCTTAAATGCCAGCCTGGTTAAAACTGTCAACAAAAATCTAATTACGTAAAAAAAATTTTTTTTTTTTATCAGAATTTATTTTACAATCTGTTCAAACTTCAAATATGAGAACAATAAGTAAAACATATATCAAACAATGTCAGGAAGCAAGCACCTGTTCATCAACAAGTCTTGCCAAAAATTTGATCAGTCATTTAAACATTTAAAGAAATCTGTAGCTTAGGTCCAGCACATGCACAACACTTTTTAACCCGGTAATGCACTGACTATTGTCCAGCAGATTAACAGCAAGACTGTTTGGATGATATTCTAATTTTTCTTGATAATTTTTGCTAAGGTCTGTAATTTCTTCTTTCACTGATTTAATTTTGAAGTCATTCCTAATTGTAGTGTTGGATACGAACCAGGGTGCGCCAATAATTCTTCTCAGTGCCTTAGCCTGAAATCGTTCAAGAATTTCGATGTTGGATTTGCTCGAGGTCCCCCAAAGTTGAATTCCGTATGTCCAAATTGGTTTGATCATAACTTTATACAGTAAAATTTTGTTAGCCAATGATAATTTTGAATTCGTACCTAGTAGCCAATTGAGTTTACGAAGTTTTAATTCCATTTGCTGTCTCTTGCACCAGATATGAGATTTCCAATTTAATTTTTTGTCAAGAGTTAGACCTAAATATTTTACACTGTCTGCCTCCGTTAAGGCTACATTATTAATGGTTACAGGAGGATTGTACCCTGTTCTTAGAGTAAAAACAATATGTTTGGACTTGTTTTCGTTGACTTTTATCCTCCACTTTTTAAGCCAATACTGGAGTTCAGTCAAGGCAGCTTGTAGATTTATGTAAGCGACTTGAGGGTCCACATGACTCGACAACAGTGCGGTGTCATCAGCAAACGTAGCAACTGTGACGTTGGGGACCATAGGGATGTCTGCTGTATATATCAAATATAGCAAGGGACCAAGAACACTCCCCTGAGGTACTCCAGACTTTATCGGCTTCAGATCAGATAACGAATTTTCGAATTTTATTTGAAAAGACGTAAAAAAAATTAAATTAAAAACTTTTAACATTGTCTTGCCAAGTACGGTAACCATGTTGGTTGAACAAAATAACAAAGAAAAAAAAGTAAACAAAAGACTTGTAACATTTGTTTATAACAAGCCATCCACAGTATACCAGCAAATTACAAAATACAGTATCAAGGGGATAACATCAGTTGTTACTATTGAGCAAAGATTACACTGAAGATTACTCGATACAGACTTCTAATCAAATAATGATTATTTAACTTAGCTCTCTCCCCCCATAACACATAATCCTAGGAGTACTGAGGCAATTTATTGTTAGCAAACTATGGTTTAGCAGTGAAATAAATATTTTAGAAGATCATATTTGTTTTATTAACCGACTTCCCCTCTACCAACAAAAGGAGGAGGTTCTCAATTTGTTTGTGGCGATGTTTTTTTTTTCTATGTATGTTCACCAATTTCTCTGTGATTCTTTTACCGATCAGTGTGGTTCCACCACCAAAATAACCAGGAGAGTTTTTATTTGGTACCTTATATATTATGTTTAAGTATAATATTTGTTTCGGTGAAAAATTCTGAAAATCTTAAATATTCAACATTTATTTTGTTTACATTTGTGCAGATTGTTTACATTTGTGCAGAGAAGGCAATAAATAATAATAACATTCCTACAGCTGTTAGTTGAAACCATTTAAATGAAGCTACAGACAATTCTTCATGAAACAGTTACTTCATATTGATCAATAAACTATTTCTTGCCATGGAGCCTAAATGAATTACATTGAAAAAAATGTATTTTGTTTTGGTTACTATAAAAAATGTATTTTAACGTTTGACCTGATTTGTGTATACAGTAATTCTGTTTTTAGTATTGAATATTCTGACTTACAAAAACATATATGTTTCAGTGAATAGCTGTATGATATTGACAAATAAAGGTGTATTGTGAAAACCAAAGCAATTGCAAAACAGGTCTAAATATAAATTAAATGCAATTATTCCTTGCACGACCTAAGAAGTGTGACAATGCATAATCGTCAATTGTCTTAAAAGTGTTAAATATTTTAATTACTAAACATGCATTTGCAGATGTGGAATGTTTATTAATATTCTCTACCCAGTTACTATAACATATCAACATATCAATACTATTATGCCTGCTTCGGAAAGTCCTAGAGGAAGATGATTTGCAATTTCGACTAGGCTATATCTTGAGCAAACAAAACCCCCTACATGACTTACACCACCTTTAGCTGAACCAATCTTTCATATAATATTTTCCAAAGGTACTATACATGTTAACGACCAATTTTCCACTTTTGAGAGATTTTTTAGTGCTGGTGACTGAGGAATAACTTTCATATTGTTCCAAAAGGCTTGAGACGTTACTGTATTTCTTTTTATAATGTAGAAGTAAGTAAAAATCATGAAATAATTTATTTTTGTAAAAAAATACAACCGACTTCAAACGCTCTAAAAAGAATGAAATAATTTCAATAAAGTAAACTTTTGTATTAGTCTAGCTCACGTATTTCAAGTCGGCGCGGCTCAAACTACAAATATGAGTATGACTGAAATTAAATATTGTGTGTGTATTTTGAAAATCAATAAATTGTAGCTGGATAACATAAATATATAAAAAACATAGGTACTGAACTGTTTTGTTTATATATTAAAGGAAATATTTTCTTGTAATTTATGTTTACTTCAGAATAAATGCATTACCAAAATAACACACACAAATGTTCTATATGAATAGGAAAATAATTTAGTTTGATATTATGATAGGGAAAAGAAGCTAGTTTAGTATTAAAACGTTACTTTTCCAAGTTAGAATCATCTAAATGCGTTATAATCTTTTTAAAGATACTCGTTAATACCACTATAATGCCGATCTCTGATTACGGTAATGAAATAACACTTAACGCATAACTATGAAAAAGACATGGAGATTAACACCTTTAGTTATAGATAGTCACCTGCAATATGGACACCCTCTTTCAATTTTGTATCAAAAATCATCATAGAGCCGCGCCGACTTAAAATACGTGAGCTAGACTAATACAAAAGTTTACTTTATTGAAATTATTTCATTCTTTTTAGAGCGTTTGAAGTCGGTTGTATTTTTTTACAAAAATAAATTATGTAAATTAGAATTTACAAAAATTTTCAATCAGCTGTTTTTAATTTACCAACTGTCAAAACGACGTTTATGATAAGCTATTATAAACGAATAATTTTAGCATTGACTTTTAAGTAGTGTAAATCATTTTAATGTATTGTTATAAAACATAGAGCAAGTGTTGACGAGCGTTTCGTGTTGGTGACGTTTGAGTGCACTGGCGTCAATTCAATGTTTCACTCTTTATTTAAGAGTTACAATGTTTATGCACTCTGTTGTATAGTTAACATAATATGGACAGCTATATTCAGTTGAATTAGTATTTAATTTAATTTTATTACTCTAATCTTTATAGGCTAGTAAACAATATCTCAAAAACGGCTCTGACGATTTCCTTCAAATGTTGTAAATAATTTATTTCAGGCTAAAAAAACAAGTTTCATGCAGTTAAAACTGCCAAGAAAAATCTAATCACTTAAAAAATGAACACATTTCATGAAGATAATACCCCCGCCGCAGCAAACCTGCAGACTAAGCGAATTTCAACTTGTTTGATTACATTTTTACTCAAATATTTCCATAAATAAGACATACTAGGTGAACCCGTGCGAATTCGCACGAATAATAAATTAGGATGTTACTATAGCAACGTCGTTAGAAGTTGCGTCGTTGTATCGACGCTGGTCTTGACCTGGATCGTTGGCTATATGCATTTTAAGTTCTTTTTGCTGTTCAGTAGTAGTAGTTTGCAGGACGGAGCTGAAAACTTGCGCGTATGGATTAATATAAACCAAATTTTGAGTCAAAATGTGCATGAGTACAGTGCTGCAAGAGCCATTAGCTTTGTTTAGCATTCTTTCTTCAACAGCGGTTTCGACGTCGTAGATATGAATTTGGGCCTATGTAGGCTTGTACGCATAGCAACGCTGGTGGCGCTGCCTACGGATTGACAGGCAAAGCTCTCTCAAAACACTTAATGCTTTTTACCATGCCGTTGGCATTCTGGGTTATAGTAGTACGTTTTCTGTGCCGTTAGGCATACAACAGCGCTTCAATATACTAAATTATTTCTTTTTTTAAGCTCTACAAAACGGTTTAGAAAGAAATTGCAATAATCGTTATAGGCTAGTAAACAATATCTCAAAAACGGCTCTGACGATTTCCTTCAAATGTTGCAAATAATTTATTTCAGGCCAAAAAAAACAAGTTTCATGTAAAAAAAAAATGAACTTAATAAAATAAATAAATACAACAGCTGATTATAAACAAACCTTAAACCAAAGTGGTTTTCATTTTATGACTGGAGGACGCTCTATGCTGAGGTAATGTTTAACAAATTACAAATAGACTGTAGTGTAACATTTGCTTTGCATAAATGGTATTGACAAAACACTGCTCTAAGAGTATGAGTATGCTAATGACTTACTCTGAGCAAAGCTCGGTCCCCAGGTACTATTTACATGTCAGTACAAAATGCAATCAATGTTTCAGTTAAAAGTTTAAAACAATAACAAATATTTAAATCAAGATTGAAAATTAATTCCTCATATATTTCACTACTTTTAATCATACCCATATTATTTTTATTAATATATATATATTTAATTCCAACAGATACGGAGGGAGTATATTCTAAATGGAGACGTTCTCACATCAACCCTCTCAATGGCGACAACAAGCACACCATTGACAAAGCATCTCAGCATAACATACAATAGAAAGTTGTAGTATAGGTTGGCCTACTGTTGTCATGGCGAGGATAATAGACATGTAGACTCAGTTTGTTCTGTTCAGTTTATCTGGGTTATCAAAAGTAGTTGAAGTTGATTAAGTATCATTTTAACTGGAAACTTTAAAGTAAAATTATTTACAATTTAGGGAATATAAATTCTGTTTCTGCAAATTTATAAACAATAAATTATGACTTTGGGGCAGCAGTAAGAATTTAGATTTTGGCTGTCAAATTCATATATGACCCAGTTTTGAAAACAAATTTATTTATAATGTTCCCTGAATATAGTTGATGAAGTTTTTAGATTTGTAGTTTTATTATCTTTAGGAGGCTATCATAATAGTGGAACAATTCTATTTAACTGTGATGATATAGTTACCCAACCTCCCTCCCTCAGATCCCATAATCTAAGTTAAAAACATAGGTTCAATAATACTACATCTCAGTATGCAGTATGGCACTCTTGGCTGAAGACTCTGCCAGGGTGTCTAGTTTATTTCCATTATAAAATTCAAGACTAATTCCAGACTTTTCAAGACTAATTCCAGATTTTTCAAGATTAGTTTTTTCCACAATTAGTGGGTGTTGATACCAAAATGTATCAATTCTAGATTCTTGATACCGATACCAATTTTTATAGCTTAACCAAATTTTCTAAATAATACTACACCAACTCTTTGTCTTTGTCATAAAGTAGTATTATGATAATGTGGTGTTTTCAAGTAAAGAAATAATGCAGCAATAAAAAATTATAACTAGCAAATTTGGTTTTTTTAACATGAAATCTTCAGCGTACCGTACTTTTAACCATCATCATTGACTGCAGTGCTTACAGAAACGTGATCGTCGTCGTCCGCGATCACGGCAAAGGGTGCGTTCACAAAGAAAGCTGGTTACAAGTAACTTACTTTCAGCGCTTGTTCCAAGCGCTTGAGAATGCTGTTGTGTGTTCACAACAAACGCTTGCATTAAATTTCAAGCTCAGTGTAGTCTCAGCTCTGGTTGAGACAATATATCTTCCTCAAGTGATATTTTTGATTGAAAATGTAGAATTAGGAAGATGTTCATGCAATTAACCCCGGAAGAGGTAGGTTCGGGGAATATCACCATCTATTTTTTCAATTGAAATTGGAAAAGTGAGGTTTATTTCTTGTATGAGAATGGAGCTGATCACGTTTAGTTACATTCTCAAGAAAATTGAAAGTGTTTTAGTGAAGTTTTGGGGGGGTTGGCACAAGCAACCTATCCATGCCCCAGAACGAATTTTGGACCAATAATAAAACCTAAAAAATACTCGAAGGGAGTTTTAAACACCCTATGTAGCTGATTCATTATGATGCAAATAATATCGTGAGATATCAAATCAAAATCTGTTTTATTTCAAAAATTGTTTGTTTACAATAGATAGATACAAGATACGAAAAAATAGTCCCGCATAGGCCGTGCAAGACCTGTGCGCGGGACGAGTTCTATTTAAAATTTAAAATAATCTAAAAATTAAAGCTAAATTAATCAAAATATTATTTACAACTAAGCTATGAGACAGCTACAGGAACATTTAATTCTAAGTAACAAGTAGTCGAGTGAATGGAGTTGCATTTACTGATGTTTGTACGCTAAATATTGTTTGGTGTTCTTGTGTACTAATTATTGTTAGGTATTGTATACTGAGCTGATAAGTGTCTCAGACTGATCGAGCCCAATCTCCGACAGCCAACTGCTTATCGAACGTTTGTAAACTGGAAGAGATACCTGTAGATCTCTAATCTCTGATGGTATATTCCTATACAAAAAATTCGCAATATAAAAGGCATTGGTGAGGTTTGCAGATTTGAAAACTCTGGGTACCTGCATACCTACATTAACAGCTCCTCTGGTGGGATAATTATGCGTGATTGGCGTCACTATCAAATCTTGATTGGAATAGGTATATATAAGTAAAGTTTTTATAAAAAGTTGACGCACCGAAAGTAATTGAGTATTTTTGAACAATAAATTTGTAGAGAAACGCCTGTTGAATTGGAAAGCTATTTTAATAATTAGTTTTTGTATGACGAACAATGGATTTAAAATATTATTACTAGCTCCTCCCCATACTATAATTCCATATTGAAGTATTGATTGGACAAATGCATAGTATACATTTTTTATCTCATCAATGTTTAAAATGTCGCATACGTTTCTAAAAACATAAATTAATTTTCTAAGTTTTGTCTTCAAATATTCAATATGGGGTTCCCATCTTAACCTACTATCCAATATCACTCCCAAGTACTTGTAATGATCTACTCTCTCCAAATGTAAACAACCACAGGTAGAGTTACCTGAATCTCCACAAACGTGCATCACTAGCCTGAGGTTGGCGGGAGGCTCACTACTTTGTCTGAGGAAAATCGGCATATATTTAGTTTTTAAAACATTCATTGATAATACATTTTGGGAGAACCATTTTTGCATAAGGAACATATCTGTTTGCGCTACATTGAATGTTTGGTCCCAAGTATTACCTTTGAATATAACTGCAGTGTCGTCAGCAAATAGAAAGAGCTTTCCTGTGATTGGAAGTTTGTCTAAATTGTTTATATAAATCAAAAAAAAGGGATGGTCCCAGCGTACTGCCCTGGACAACTCCGTAGTCTATTTCACGTATATCACTAAAATTGTTGTTAATTGAAACTAACTGGCTACGTTTATTTAAATAACTACTAAACCATTTTTGGGCCGTACCACGAATTCCAATGCAGTCCATTTTATTTAAAAGAATATTTCTATCAATGGAATCAAATGCCTTTGCAAGGTCAATGAACACAGTCAATGCTTTTTCATTTCCGTTAATACACTCAGAAATATATTTATTCATAGCGAAGAGAGCATCACTGGTATTTTTACTCTTCCTAAAACCATACTGGCATTCTGATAACAAATTATTTTCTTCCAAATAACAGTGCAATTGTATTTTGACACATTTTTCTAAAATCTTTGACATAACATTCAGCAGGGATATTGGGCGATAATTATTTAATTCTTGTTTTAACCCCGATTTATACAAAGGGACTACTTTCGCTATCTTAAAACAGTCAGGAAATTGTCCAGAGAGAATGCTATATTCAATTAGAGATTAGAACAACACAATTATAATTTATTAGAGATATATTCAAATGTTTTAATTTTCTAGGTAAATAAAGTAAAAAAGTATACAAGTTTCATATATAAAAAATCCAACACTTAATTAATATTGAATGAAATGTGTTTGTCTATAATGTTAATACATATTGTTATATTTGTCCTTTTGGTTACGTTATTGAACATTCTAGGGAAAACCCACAATATGTGGGTAGCCTAATATATTTTTTTGGAAATTGGAAGCTCTATAAATACTTGAGCTATCAACTCATCGACATCCATACTGCACTGTTAGTAGTTTGTAACTAGCTTGTTCGGCCAACAAGCGCCGGAAAACAAGTACGAAACGTTCTTGCGTGCTTGTCAGAGCTTGGAACAAGCGCTTGCTAGCCGGCACAAGCTTTGTCTGTGAACGCACACGCTTGATACTATGTTGACTTTTCTCACGCCGGTTCTAGCTTGTAAGCGCTTGCCAACAAGCGCTTGTAACCAGCTTTCTTTGTGAACGCACCCAAAATCATGAACACTTCCCGCGACCGTGTATACATCATCGTCGTCTCCCGCGGTCACGGAAACGTAATCGTCGTCGTCCGCGATCGCGACAAACTCATGAATATTTCCCGCGGCCGAGCAGATATCAATGATATCATCGTCGACTCCCGCGGTCACGGAAACGTCCTCGTCATCTCCCGCGGTCACGGAAACGTTATCGTCATCGTCCACGATCACGGAAACGTTATCGTCATCTCCCGCGGTCACGGAAACGTTCCAAGATCGCAGCAAAATCATGAACATTTCCCGCGGCTGTTTAGACATCACCGTCGTCTCCTGCGGTCACGGAAACGTTATCGTCATCGTCCACGATCACGGCAAAATCATGAACATTTCCCGCGGCCGTGTAGACCCGCGGTCACGGAAACGTCATCGTCATCTCCCGCGGTTATGGAAACGTCATCGTCATCTCCCACGGTCACGGAAACGTCATCGTCATCTCCCGCGGTCACTGAAACGTTATCGTCTACGTCCGCAATCACGGCAAAATCATGAACATTTCCCGCGGCTGTGTAGACATCATCGTCGTCTCCCGTGGTCACGGAAACTTCATCGTCATCTCCCACGGTCACGGAAACGTCATCGTCATCTCCCGCGGTCACTGAAACGTTATCGTCGACGTCCGCAATCACGGCAAAATCATGAACATTTCCCGCGGCCGTGTAGACATCATCGTCGTCTCCCGCGGTCACGGAAACTTCATCGTCATCTCCCGCGGTCACGGAAACGTCATCGTCGTCGTCGGCGATCGCGACAAAATCATGAACATTTCCCGCGGCCGAGCAGATATCATCGTCGTCTCCTGCGGTCACGGAAACGTCATCGTCATCTCCCGCGGTCACGGAAACGTCATCGTCGTTTCTCGTGGTCACGGAAACGTTATCGTCGTCTCCCGCGGTCACGGAAACGTTATCGTCGTCTCCCGCGGTCACGTTATCGTCATCCCCAGCGGTCACGGAAAAGTCATCGTCGTCTCCCGTAGTTTCGGAAACGTTATCGTCGTCGTCCACTATCGCGGCAAAATCATGCATATTCCTCGCGGCCGTGTAGACATCACCGTCATCTCCCGCGGTCACGGAAACGTTATCGTCATCTCCCGCGGTCACGAAAACGTCATCGTCGTCGTCCGCGATCGCGACAAAATCATGAACTTTTCCCCCGGCCGAGCAGATATCATCGTCGTCTCCCACGGTCACAGAAACGTCATCGTCATCTCCCGCGGTCACGGAAAGGTCATCGTCGTCTCCCGTGGTTTCGGAAACGTCATCGTCGTCGTCCACTATCGCGGTAAAATCGTGAACATTTCCCGAGGCCGTGAGGACAATCATCATTGGCTTTCGCGGTTACGTAAACAGAAGTCGACGATCGCGGCAAAATCATAAACATTCCCGACTTTGAAATCAAATTTAAGACTAAATCCCGACTTTTCAAGACCATTTTGAAATTCAATACTAATTCCCGACTTTCCCGATTTTCCCGACTACTAGACACCCTGCTGTGCTGAAAATTTAACAAGGAAGAAATTTAGAACAATCTTTTTAGTAAACGAAAAGTTAAATCCATCCAATAGTCGATATTAGATTTTGATTTAGCAAATCGATATCTACCCCTGGCGTAGCGCTAGGAAAATGGGCTTACCAAACTAACTTTTTTTTTTAATGCATTTAAATATTCAAGGTGTAAAAAACAAAATTGATGATTTAAACTTAATTCTAGAAAAAATAAGTAAAAATACCCAAATAATATGTTTAAATGAGCACTGGTTGACAGAGGAAAATATATGCATGTTAAACAAAGTTAAAGGTTACTATATGGTAGACTATTATATTAGAAAATCTGCCAAAAGAGGAGGAACAGCAATTTTATTAAAAGAAGGCTCAGGAATAAATTGTAAAGTACGAGATGATCTAAAAGTTTTAAATGCAGATTTCTATTTTGAGTGCTCAGTAGTGGAAATATTAAATTTTTCAGAGCCTGTTATAATTATATCCCTTTACAGGGTGCCATATAAGTTTACCCTAGGAACCTTTCTTAAAAAGCTTCAGTCTATGTTTAGAATGTTTAAATCTAGGAAAAAGGTCAATGTATTCTTTGCAACAGACTGTAATGTTAACGTTTTAGATAGTGTAGAGTCTAAGGAATTTTATAATGTAATAAACTTCAATGGGTTCAAAATAAATATCAAAGAGGTGACTAGACCCATTAGCAATACTTGCATCGATAATATTATAACAAATAAAAAACTCACTTTGACAAATATTTTGGTAGAGGACATAGGCCTTTCTGATCATAGTGCCATTTGGGCTGAAATACCCAATTTTAAATGTAAAGTAGAAAATAAAAAGTATACCCTAAAGAGAAGATTTACACCAGAGGCTATTCACGAATTTAAAGAGTCAATAAAGCAAACAGATTGGAAGGTAGAATCAAACAAGTCAGCAAATGAAAATTATGATAACTTTTTAAGAGAGTTCATGTTAAATATGAATGAGTCCTTTCCTGTAAAACCTTTGAGGCAAGAAAATGGTAAAGTAATAAAATGGATAACAGAAGGTATAAAAATTTCAAGTAAGAAAAAAAGACTTCTCCACAGTGAAATAAAGATTAATAAAAGTGCCAAGTTGCAAAATTACTACAAGATATATAGACGAATATTTAGAAAAGTTGTAAGGGCAGCTAAACGTAAGGCAAATGATGACTTTATTAAAAGATCTAAATGTAAGAGTAGAGCATCATGGAGGGTAATAAAGAATGAGTTGGGAATGATACAAAAGAATAATAATGACATAAAAGAAATATTGATTGACGGAAAAACTATCAACAACCCCATAGTTATTCCTAATTACTTTAACAACCATTACCTAAAAATAAAACAACAACTGAAAGTTCAAAGTTTGCCACATAGAGCAATTGAGTGCTGTAGTAAGGTAGCCATCCCAGATAATACAGAATTTACATTTAAAGAAGTAAAAGAGATAGATGTATTAAAGATTATTAAGTCAATATCGAACAAGAGATCAACAGGTTGGGATGAAATTCCAGTTAGATTAATTAAGGACTGTAAAGAGTACATAGCTGCACCACTTACAAAAATAATAAATCAATCATTAAAAACTGGTGAATTTCCAACAAACCTTAAAACTTCAATCGTAAGGCCAATTTTTAAGAAAGGAAATAGAAATTTAATTGAAAACTATCGCCCTGTCTCACTATTACCTGTGTTTTCTAAAATAATTGAAAAGGTGGTACACACGCAACTACAAGAATATTTAGAATCAAATAGATTAATTACAAACAGTCAGCATGGTTTTAGGAAGTCACACTCAACAAACTCAGCACTAATATCACTAACAGATGATATATATAAGGCCATGGATGGATCACAGTCGACTCTTGCAGTTTGCTGTGATCTATCAAAGGCTTTTGACTGTGTAGACCATGCAGTCCTTTTAAAAAAATTAACTAAATATGGGATCAGAGGGTCGAGTTGGAAGTGGTTTGAATCATACCTAACAGGAAGAAGGCAAAAAATATCAATAATAATAGAAAACAATAAATATGAATCTGAGTATGACACAGTTGTAACAGGAGTGCCACAAGGCTCAATTTTAGGCCCAGTTTTATTTACTATATACACCAACGACCTCCCAGAGAATGTAAATGCCAAAATAATCATGTTTGCTGATGACACTACAGCACTCATAAAAGGAAAGCATTTATTAGATATAAAGGAGAACGCAGAGGCTACGATACAAGATCTAGAGCATTGGTTTGTTATTAATGGCCTTCATTTAAATACTAGTAAGACGAGTTTAGTTCATTTTTGAAACTTACAGAGTAGGGAAGGAGAGTTGAAGCTAAGAATTAGCGGTAATGATGTGAAATGCCAGATTTCAGTAAAGTTATTAGGTGTTGTGTGTGACCAGAACTTAAATTGGCGGGAACATACGACACAGCTATGCAAGAAGTTAAATAGTATATGTCACAACATGAGCTGTCTAACTCATTGCACAAGTATTGAAACTAAAGGTCCACCCTGAAGACCTGGTTAAAAACAAAAAATTTTTTTTCTATAGAATGTTATTTAAATAGGGACGTTAAGTTAGATTAATAATTTAGTAAGACATTTTTGTTATTTCTTATATCCTGTATATGACTTTATGTCCTGTCAAAAAATGATGTAATGACATGTATTAAATAAATAAATAAATAAAATGACACTCTACTACGGATATTTTTATTCATTAATAAAATATGGGATAGTGTTATGGGGTAATACTGAATTTTCTAAAGAAGTACTAACAGCACAAAAGAAAATCTTGAGAATAATGACTTTAACAGGGCCAGGTTCTACATGCAAAAATCTATTTAGAAATTTGAAAATCCTTACAGTACCAAGTATTTATATTTATGAAACTTTAAACCATGTAAAGAACAACCTAACATGGTACTCAACTGAGAAAACCCAACACCATTACAACACAAGAAATAAAAATTTACTGGTTTATCCACACCACTCTACCACTGCTCTAGAAAAAGGTATTTATTACATGGGAATGAAACTTTTTAACAAATTACCTAACAACATGAAAGAAGCGTCTCAGAAAGATTTTTCAGAGAGTGTTAAAAGATTATTGATCAGAAAGGCCTACTACAAAGTTCAAGATTTCTTAAATGATACTGAAATATAATCTAGTGGTTCTAGTCATTTAGTATTAGTTTTGTTGTTTTATATTATCTACTTTTATATGTTTATCACATTCAAACACTTACGGGAATTATTTGTTTGTGTCAAAATCGTATATTATTGTTCATATATTTATTCTCTGTTAATTTTTTTGTTGCCATTTTGTTACCCGTAGATTTACAAATTTTATACCTTGTTATGTTTGAATATGTTCATGTTGTATTGTAGCACTAAATTTAAGACTGTGATCAACATCTTAGGAACCAATTTATGTTTTAGAATAATTAAGGACTGAGAATCAATTTTTAAGAGATCAAGACGAAGCACCTGTACATGTGATTTTCACAAATTTGTATGTTATGTGCAAATAAATTATCATTATCATTAAACTAAACCTGCCAGCTTTTCTACCCTCTGCCCACACACTAATCACTAATCTCTTTTACTACTGTGCATCTTGTTCTTGATGTTTTTTACTGTTTAACACCTCTCTGTCTTGTTGTTTAGAAGCATTTGTCAATATCTTCCAAAGAATTTTATTGGTGTAGAATAATGGAAACCATTAATTAAATCATGCATACACTAACATCTTTATTAACAGTACAAATTATATAAAAAAAAAAAAAAAAAAAACTGAAACATGCTGATCCTTAGACAATTGTAACTTTTTCTAAATAAATGCAGATGGTCATAAAAATCTATGCTTATACCACAAATCTGCTATGGATTTCCCTTTTGATTTACAGTCTTTGAACCCTTTAAGTGTCTTGGATGTTTGGTACCACACATAATCAGCCATTTTGTCACTTGCCATTGACTCATCACTAATGCTGAGGGCTGTCATGTTCTGTGTTAGTTTGTCAAGGTCAGCAACACACGAGCATGGTTTTGATGTTGATGGTGTAAATGAGAAACACACTTGTTGGGAGCGATCAGATAATTTGTAATGGTCTTTAGGAAGAAGCCATTCTGAACTAACTGTCTCTGTGTTTTTCTTTTTTAGAAAAACAAACATATTTGTCAAACCAACTTTTTTCTGGAAGTTTGCATTGACCTCATCTGAAATTATAATCCCCCTGAAAAAAAAACAAAACAAAAAGACTTAGGTAAAAACCCAATAAATTTGTGATCAGGAGGCAAAAAACAACAGAAATGAAACTAACTATATTGAAGGATTAACACTTTTACCTACGACCGTTTTTTAAAGTAGTCATCAGTTCAGTTCTTAGAATTGAAAAGTGTTACTTAACAGCTGTTTAATTTCATAACAGCATAGTTTCATTTTATAACAGCATAGTTTTTCTCATAAGAACACGGTAACGGACCAATTAGGTTCAAGGATTGAGAAAAAAGAAGTAAAATTGTAATGCTTTGAACGTCAACTAATCAGCTGATCAGTTGACAATTTTAACTGTTAATCCGACTTGTTCCTGTTGATACTTGTATTCGTAACCTAAGTTGGTGGAAGTTAAAGAAAGGTAGATTAAACTGATTAAAAATGTCAGTTAATGAAAGTGAAGTTGACGAGATGAAAAGAGAGCACAAACTGTTTGTGCTAATCTTTTGCCACCAAAGTCGAAACAAAGGTATGCAATTACATACCACCAATTAATTAAATGGACGAAACAAAATAAGGTTAAATTGATAAATGAAAATGTGCTTCTGGTTTATTTTTAAAACCTCTTAACCACTCATTGTGGACCACATATTCGATGCTGAGATCTAACTGTAAATTAACTGTTTCACTATATTATTTAGTTGTCAAAAAAATATGCAATATTTTCCTAATTGTATCTGATACTGTACAGTATTTATGGTAAGAATGCTGCTAGCAGAACGTATTCCCTGAAAAAAGTAACTTATTATTTAACAAAGCCAAAAAGAAATCACAACGTGTGCAACGATAGTTTGAGTTTGTTTAGCAAACATGCGCATATTAAAAATTGTGTATTGGTTAAAAACACGTAATTACATGAAATCAACTGATTATACAATAAGTCATTACATCACTTTCAGTGGCAATGACAATAAACGAAAACATAACCTCTCTTAGAAGTTATGAGTAGTGACTGTTAGGAATTAAAAACCACATGGTTAGTAATTAAAAAACGGTCGTAGGTAAAGTAGTGTACGCAACTCGCGTTAATAGTCTTTACGACACTTAAATTAACACACTTAAATAGACTTAAATTGACACTTAAATACTCGTGCCTTAAATTTTCTACTCGTGTCGTAAAGACTAACTTAACGCAATCGTTGCGTAAACTACTATAAATTAACCGATATAACACTTGATATTGCAATAATTCTTTTTTTCTCAAAGGTACACTTGCTCGGCACACTTCAACGGAGAGATATTAATACCTCCACCGCAGCAAACCTGCAGACTAAGCGAATTTCTATTTGCTTGATTTGATTTACACTAAAATGTCTCCTTAAAAATATCACGTTTATTCCTTACTTAAATATAATTAGTTTAACGAGTACTTAGGTTTGCTGCAATAGGGAGGGTAAAAAGTGTTTTTTCTTTCAAATTTTAATTATTTAGTAAGATATGAATGTATTTTCCAAATTCGATCAAAATATGTTCATTATCAAGCAAACTACAACAGTTGACTTATTCTCCATAAGAATAACATGCAAATTTTAAATTTACGAGGGTCGTTCCAAAAGTAAGTTACACTTTTCTATAAAATCCGTGCGGTATGAGGGTGGAGTCTGGGAGTAGCAGGGAATTAGCGTCTGGGTGTTGTGGCAGCACTGCAACGTGCCCAAGGCTGGGCGTGGCTCGCTACGCCAGTCAGGCGCTAGCTGTCATGGAGTTACCACTGGTTCCTGCCGCCGATTGTGAAATGCGTGCTGTCATTAATTTTTTGACCGCTAAAAATAAAAATGCAACTGAGATTCATCGAGAACTTTGTAGTGTGTACGGTGATGACGGTATGTCTAGGCCTATGGGTTGCGAGCATTGCCGAAGGGTCATTGACACTGATCATATGCCTTACACCTTACACTTGATGACATCCTTACTGAACTGCCTCCAAATGTTGAAATAAGCTGTACTTCACTTCATCGAATAATTACTGAAGATCTAAGCCTCTCAAAAGTCAGCGCAAGATGGGTTCCACGCTTGCTCACAGAACAACACAAGGAGCAGAGAGTTGATGCAGCATTGCAATTTCAGCAATTTTTCGATGATGAAGGGGATGGTTTATTTGACCGAATAGTGACCGGAGATGAAACATGGATTCATCATTGGACTCCCGAAACAAAAAAACAGAGCATGGTGTGGAAAGCAAAAGATGAGGCTGCACCAAAAAAAGCAAAAGTCGTGCAATCTGCAGGAAAAGTTATGGCAACCGTCTTTTGGGATTCAAAGGGTGTGTTACTGGTTGACTACCTGCCTCATGGAACCACGATTACCACAGAACGTTATTGTGAGGTGTTAAAAAACCTACGAAGGGCAAAGCTTTATTCCGTACTTGTGGGCTTTGTCCTTTATGTACTGACGGAAGGATAGGCATCCGCGGAACAAGACCATCGCTTCATCAAGGGGTAAGCATTTCCCAGGACTGTAAACTTTGTTACAGTTTTATAAAACACGATTTAGCACCTGATCAATTTTATTATATTGAATTTTAGCCTCCTGATCGCATTTAAATACTATAAATTGGTGTAAAATACCTGCATTTATGCGATCTTGTGTTGTAGCTGAGTTGCTACCGGTTTCAACTCACATTGGAGTCATCTTCAGGCAGTTATAAGATGTCTTCTCGCTTCATTCGAAGGTCGTCAAAGGATAATAAATAAATAAACAAAACACAAACACGTACACGGACATAAAAAAGAACATTTAAAGCTGTAAAATACTGAAAACGGTAGGCCTACGGGACACGACACGACGTGATCGGGCAAAAGTTATGTCTAGACTGCCGGTCAGGATCAACGTGGACAGTGATGACGTCGTGCCTGGATTTCCCGATCAGCTGATAGTTCCATTCACAACTGTCCCTAGCTCCATTATCTTAATAGCAGTGTCGTATATGTAATTCGATTGGAATGAAATCTTGTCGTTAATGATGTTTTGGCTGTCAAATTTAACAGCCCTATAGATTTCGAATTCTTCCAATGTGTTTCTATTGAATCGGTCGTTCGATAGGTGTAGGATTTTCATATTACTGTCAATACTATTGTAATTGTGGTTGAGAGAAACCAGGTGTTCTGCGAAGGTCGAAGTTTGTGCAGTTGTAGTCCTTTTCGGTAGATGTTCTTTAAAACGTTTACTAAAAGATCGGGATGTCTGGCCTATGTAATATTTTGGACAATCACTACAATTGATTTGGTACACACCAGTTTTTTCGAAGGTTGCTGTAGGTGTCTGGGGCGGTTTTTTTAGCAAAGATCCAAGTTTATTGTCAGTTTTGAATGAGACTGTGATACTATTGTTATCCATTATGTTTTTAAATTTGGTGCTGAGGAATGAACCGTACTTCGCAGAGACATAGGTTTTCTTTTCTTTTGTTCCAGTTTTTTAATTTATTTTATTATTTTATTATTATTTATTATTATTTATTTAATATTATTATTTAATTATTAATTATTATTAATTTAATTAATTATAATAATTATTATTAATTTATGTAATTTAATTATTAATTTAATATTATTATTTATTATTATTTTTTTTATTATTTTATTTATTTTCAGAGAGTCGTGAACCAAACAAAAATAACATTTGAAGATGATGAAATCGCTTTGCTAAATAAAGGATTGAATTTCAATTTACCAAACAATAAAAAGTCAAACCTTGTTCACGAACTGTTAGACATTGAATCGTCCATAAAAAGTATAAAATCCGATGAAGTAAGGGATTCCACTCGTATTTTAATAGGAAACAGAGCAAAAAACATTCTTAGAATTAAATCAAACACACGGAAACAGCATTTAAAATTCAAACCTATGCAACGCACCTTGACAAACATAAAGAACAAACTTGCCGAACATAACGCCCTAATAACTAAAGCCGATAAAGACAACTCCATTGTAATAATGTATCACGACAGCTATGTGAACAAAGTAAAAGATTTTATGAGTAAAACCAATACAATAGAACTCTTAGATAAGGACCCTACAGCCAAAAATTCTAAGGAAATAAACAAAGCCATCTCTATTAGTAAACATCTGTTAACAGCTAACGAAATATTGAACCTGAAGGTAACTAACCCCCAAGCACCTATTCTTAGAGGACTTCCGAAAATACATAAGCCTGATATACCCATCAGACCTCTGGTCAATTTTATACCATCACCTGCATATAAGATAGCAAAAAAACTGGACAAAATAATCAGGAGAGAAATTAAATTAGAAAATAGCCACAGCATCAAAAATAGTTTGGAATTAGTAAACAAAATTAAGACACAACCAGTAAAAAGTAATATGAAGCTTGCATCCTTTGACATTGTCAACTTATATACCAATGTACCAATCCAGGAAACAATAGAAATATTGGAACGAAATCTACATAAGAATTCTAATCTACCCCTTGAAGCAATCAACGAGCTCATAGCACTCATTAGAATCATACTAAAACAGAATTATTTTAAATTTGAAAATAATTTTTACAATCAGAAAGACGGGCTAGCAATGGGTTCTCCATTATCCAGCATTTTGGCGGAAATATTCCTCAATCACATTGAGAACAAGCATTTGTTTACCTCAGCTAATCGGTACAAAGATAAGATAATCTTCTACTATAGATACGTGGACGACACCATTGTTCTGTTCAACGGTAATAGCAGGCAACTCTCCTTGCTAAACAATTACTTGTGTAGCATACATAAGAACATTAAATTTACATTAGAAGAGGAAACCAACAATTGCCTGAATTTTTTGGACCTTACAATAACTAAACATAATGATATCTTCACATTTAAAATATATCGAAAACCAACTAGTACAGATCAGACTATCCATTCAGATTCCCATCATCCATACTCTCAAAAATTAGCAGCTTACAACAGTTTCGTCCACAGACTCCTCTCCGTACCAATGAATTCAATAGATTACACAGAAGAACTTAATACAATTAAACATATAGCTGTTTCTAATGGTTTCCAAAGCAACTTGATCGACAAATTGATTTCTAAACATAAAAATAAAAAAACTGGAACAAAAGAAAAGAAAACCTATGTCTCTGCGAAGTACGGTTCATTCCTCAGCACCAAATTTAAGAACATAATGGATAACAATAGTATCACAGTCTCATGTTCTTTTTTATGTCCGTGTACGTGTTTGTTTTGTTTATTTATTTATTATCCATTGACGACCTTCGAATGAAGCGAGAAGACATCTTATAACTGCCTGAAGATGACTCCAATGTGAGTTGAAACCGGTAGCAACTCAGCTACAACACAAGATCGCATAAATGCAGGTATTTTACACCAATTTATAGTGATCAATTTTGTGCATTTTGTGGTTGGTGGGATCTGTATCCTGATCATAAAAACATAAACACTGTAAAAGACTCTCATATCTGTTGCGAGCCATTGTACTGCCGAATATCGGGTGTTCATACAGTGGATCTTTCGACCAATAGTTTTTCTATGTGGGGATGTCTACATTACCCATAAGTCTACATAACCCTCTCGAGATGTTGCGCAGCTCTTTTGTTAGCCCATACCACAATCTTGTCTATGAGAGGCGTCATAAAAAATAGAACTAAATATGGCGACCGGATCTGTTTCTATGTTTAATTTCACTTGGCCAGTAAACTCAAACTGTTGTGGCACATTATTTGTGTCCTTTCATAACCATTCACATGTGTGGCAGATATCCCTCTGGACCGATACGAAGAGATCAGGGCTTTAAAAAAGACCGTTGCTAAGAAATACGCTGATTAATAACAATAGGACGCCGACGCAACTGTGCATTGTTAGTCTATTTCAATGTGACCAGCTGACGTAAATATGTGTCGGTGGTCTACTGTGAGAAACGATTTGACGCACAAATGTGTCACTGGTCTATATGAAACAAAGAAGTATTGAAAACGGGAGGAGGAGACAATTAATAATAAGATATCTTATGCGTATGAAATTACTATGCAACTTACTTTGGAAGTGAAAAATGTACGAAGCACATTAAAGTGTTGTCACGGTAGTAAAGTAAACTTGCCTAATGTCAGATCAAATAAATAAGAAATATTTACTTCTGACACACTTATACAGTTTTTAGACTTAATTTAGCAAAACAATCCAGACATTTTAAGTCAAAAATAAGAAGTTTCAAAAATTCATTTGCTATTGAATGTTTTAGTGGCAATGTTAGACCAAACATAAGCGAAGGAATTATTGTTTATATATTCAACAATCGAGTAGTAACGGTTAAGTTTATTTTTATAATTCAGGAGAGGCAAATAATATACGCTGTTCAAAAACAAAAAATGAAAATTGCTATCCAAATCTTATAGCTACAAGAGTTATCCAACCTATTTCGTCAAATGAATCCATACTTTCAAAACTTTGGGACAGGTATTAAGAGAAACTCCACTGAACAACATGATTATGGCTGTCTAGTTGGTAACCCAGAGTTTGTGTGTAAAAAATGGAGCACCTGAAATGGTTGATATCACCCCACTTTTCAGGATTCTCTACGGAGAAAATTTGTTTGATTAGGGGGATGTCTTAAATCAAAGAAATAAAATGACCCAACTTAAATTACTTAACACAGGTTATCAGTAAGGCAACAGTTTTCTTCAATTCTCATTTCTAGAAAAACTTTGTTGCAACATGTTAACTCGAATTGAACCAAGGTGAATCTTGACGACGCAAATAGAGACAGGGTATTTAAAATTAGTTTCTAACAAGTGTTTAAACAACTCTAAGATGTAACTAGAATTACTTGAATTTAAGCATAACGTTTTCCTCGGCGTTATGTTTCATACTATATGCACGGGTTCTCTAGTGTTTCTTAATTCCCAACAGCCTTGAGTAAGAATCACGAGTGGTAAAGGTTAAATGACAAATGAAGTCGATAGAACTGTAAACGAGATGCTTACCTAAACAAATTTGCTATTTGCTTTCTCCACACGTGCTGGCTCTCACAATGCCCAAAGGTCAACGGGGGTATCTTTATCCGGTACACATCTCTGGGGCTGAGGGGAGTGGCTCCAAAAAGCAGAACTATTTCATCAATAGAGCAGTCAGTGGACTTCATCAATTCATGTTCAATGCACTGCAATATTAGAGGATTTGTATTAATTTGCAATAATTGTAGGAAGCACTGAAGGCACAATCTGTTTTATTCTGAAGGCACAAATACCTAGTTTTTATTTAAATCAATGATATAACAAAAATACCCCCGCCGCAGCAAACCTGCCGACTAAGCGAATTTCCAGTTGCCTGAATTGATTTTCAATTAAATGTATTTAATAAACATTAATTTTAATGAGTACATAGGCTTGCTGCTACAGGGAGGGTAAAAAAGTGTGTTTTTTAGAGAAATATTAATAACTTAGTATAAAATAAATAAATTTACCAAGTTTGATCAAAATATATCCATAAACAAGCAGACTACAACATTTTACAATATTCCCCATAAGAATAACATGGGAATTTTAAAATAACAATTATTTGAATTTTCTCCGTAACTAATAATAGAACAAAAACACTTTGATATACTAAATTATTTGTTTTTTTAAGCTCTTTAAGAAGGTCTGAAGAGAAATTGGGAAATTTTTCGTTTGTAGGGTCAAAAATTAGAAAACCCCATTTTTACCCCATAAAACCCCCCGTAAAACCCCGTTCCCATGGTCCGATCATGCTGGTTCGCGAACTCATTCAAGTTTATCCTGCCTTACACCTTCAAACCAAATTTCATCAAAATCGGATAAAAATTACTCAAGTTATCGTGTTCACGGACACATATATATATATATAAATCTATATATATACTTTTGAACCCACCCGGAGTGGCAGTCAC
Source organism: Macrosteles quadrilineatus (assembly GCF_028750875.1). Classification (NCBI taxonomy): domain Eukaryota; kingdom Metazoa; phylum Arthropoda; class Insecta; order Hemiptera; family Cicadellidae; genus Macrosteles; species Macrosteles quadrilineatus. The sequence goes on from NW_026542608.1 coordinate 968,624, forward strand.
CGCGCTGGTAATTTACTCGGTGTGGCAGTCACCCGCCCGAAAGCCAGTCAGCTCTCCCATAAGCCAGTCAGGTATGGCTTCCCGTGCACTTTATACATATGGAAACAGCTTAACCGGTGCTGCTGCCTGTGTCGATAAGCGTAACTGCAATACCAATGCGGCGGAGACTGCCTCAACGTGTGTTCTATCGTGGAGTAGCGTAGCCAAGTATGGCACCCTCCTCGCCTATTTTTTAGCGGTAACACCCAGCGGTCTGTAACCTTCGTTTACTCCTTGTTACTATTTATGTTGAGTGATTAACTACGTGTTGATTTTTAAAATGTTCATATTCCAAATAAATATGATGCACCTCTAATAAGGAACGTCGAATATTAATGAATTATAAATGGTTGAATCTTGATCCTACCCGTTCATCATCTCATATTTTGGGCCTAAGTTTTTTTTTATATTTTTTATTATAAAAGTGAAATATTTTCACATTTAGCAGAACCTTTAGTTAATTTCTCCTTTATTGACGTACTATATCTACAGGGTGTCCATGGACTGGAAAGATCGGGAATTATACTGATTTTCTTTATCTCGTGAAATATACGAGCATCTTGTTTGAGATACAGGAACTGTTTTTTTTTCACGCTATTGAGTACGCGAAGGAGGAACTACTACATGTGGCAACGATATTATTCTATCTGATAAGAGTAACCACGTTATTTCACTCGAAAGATAAAAGATTCTTATAATAATTTTAATTTTACAATCAAACTATTACAGGAATTCTATTTTAGGACGGACGAAAGATAAGGAAGCAACAAAAAGTGGTCACGAGTGCAAATGTCCGTGGCGGGGGGGGGGGGAAGATACAATATGACAAACGCCAGAAACGATTATTTGTTTACTTTTCAGATTCCTTATCAAATCTCTTTCTCTCTCTCTTTATCTAACGATGTACAGATTGTGGACTTTACTATTTAAGTTTCCCTGAAATTATTTTAGTTCAATCCCATACCTATCCTTATGGGGTTCCTTTCTATTGTTTTCCGAAATAAATAGTAAAGTTGGTTAAACTATTTTTTATTTTATTTCCTTTAAACATAACATTCTTTACCATCCGGTATTCTGTAGTAGGCCTACTGTAGAGTCAAATTTTTAACACTGTGTTTACAAACATTGAATGGCCACAATATTGCGTGTTTTATTTTTTTAAAGTAATAGTAACTTGGATATTTATATATAGCAATAAGTGCTGCAAGCTGTAATGAATGCTTCTGATTAATATCAAAATAAGTAATTAACTAATTTTTTATAATACATCGGTCATTGAATACCAACCATAATGTGATGGGGTTTTCTATTTGTAACTTAAACTTGCAAATAAAGTAGGTAGAACCTCGCTTAACTGGGGTCGGATCAACATGATGCCTATATATTATATAACCTCACAAATCCCGAGAAAATGTGTTATAAATTGTATTTTTCAGTCTAATATTTCGATATGAACTATATATTTAACTATTTACGGTAATTTTTATGTGCAGTAGGTTCCCAATTATTGAAACATTACAGTTCATTTGGCAAAAATAAGATGGAGTCAAAACTGAGAAATATCGATCAGTAGCTTCAAGGTCAAGCTATAAGCTCGCACCTACAGACTGACAATCTTGGACTGACACTGACATACTCATACTGACAATCGTCTGCTCCTGTCTGCTTTCACAACACTACAACATTTTGTGAAAGAAACCAAAGAAAGAATAGAACAAAGAGAAATTATAAGAGGGGTTTTACATCATTGTTATCTTTATCTTATTTTTATCACTGTTGTTATTACCAGAAAGACTTAAGTACAGTACTATGATTTTATGGTGATTTATGAGTTATTTAAGATTTTTATCCCCATACTTCTGTTCTGTAACATCACGTAGTAGTAGCCTATGATGACTACGGTATCAGTATTCTACTAGTTTCTTTTGTTTTGTTCTTTACGTGATTTATTGCTGTACAGTAAGCAAATTTTGTTTTGTTTGCATACGGTGTAGTTTTTATTACTGAACCAAGGTTAATAAATTAACATATCACGGTTGCGCAATACCTATTGTATTTTGACTATATAAAATGCAAATTTATAATCACGTTAACGTCCATTTATACAGAGTGTCCCGAGACGGCATTGTTCCTGAGTAAGAAACATTTAAATATCATATTTAAATTTCCCAGAAATCCTTAGTTACTCACACAGCTAAACATTTTTTAGGCCTAAATCATTTGAAACCTGTACATTACATATTTTTGGTCGAGTTTTCGACCACTGGACGACCACTAGTTAAAGTTAATTGTATTACAACAATCTTTATAGTAAGCAATATAAGCTTGAATCGGACTTATCTGCCTTCAGCTAATCCATCATATGATAGTACGTTAGAGAGTGTGCCCATGCTGAAGTTTTACTTATTCTTGAAGAATGACTTAATTTAGTATCAAGAAATAAATCACACCCCTTATATACACTGTACTGTGCTGTTTTAATGTTTTTTTAGTTGATTGCTACTTCCTGTGATCGCATATTAATTCCTACAATAGCAAAGTAATTAAAAAAAAAATACTTCTTTTATTTTTTAACATTTGTATGGTTTATTTACAATAACAGAAATGTGTAAGATTAAAATAAATAAAATTAAATTGCATTGTCCATTTAAAGTTACATCATAGTAAATTAAAATTCCACTGAAACTTAAACAATAAAAGCCGAAATTAGTTATAAAGAAAGTGCGATTTTCCTTTATATTGCTTTTACAATCAAAATAAACATACCGAGCCACGGCTCGGTTCCCCGGTACTTTTCATTTTAAATATTCAAATAAAGTCGATTTTTTAAATGTTTTATGAAATGTGACATGAACAATTTCTACGGAACTTTTTTTGTTGGCTACTACTTTATTTTATTTTTTGTTCAGGTAAGTTTAAAAACAGTGGATTCTGCATCTAAAGAGTAAAATGTTCTAAATCATTTTATTTTTATTTTGAGCTTTTGTACGTAATTTAAATTATACGAGAGAGGCTTCCCACCGTGCCGGGTTGCGCCGTGCGAGTATATTTTGATCCAGTGGGGGGTGTTTGGTGTTTTGAATAAGAATACTGAATGGCTCGTTTCAAGATCGTATCATTACAAATCGTATCACTTTAAGATTTTCTTACACTTACGAGAAATGCATTTTCCATTTTTAAATTTCTCAGGTACAAATTTTATGAAATAACATTATTGCATTGTTTTACAATAATATTGTACTTAGTAACTGAAATAAAAGTCAGGAGGCCAGTTATCAAACATACAATAGGCTTAAATAACGTTAAGTATTACTAATTGACGTTAATCAAAGCCAGTAGCTAATATTTAGGTTTGTTACACTAGATTTAGACACTTTATTTTGGTAAATTTTAATTACGCTACTGATCAAAAACGCAAACTGCGGACTTGCATTTGCTATTATATTCAGGTCGGATTTATTTAAAACTAAACAAATTCAAACTCATTCGTGGCCCAAAAATCCCCCTCTTCCAAGTAAGGCATAACGGCACATTGCAAAACGAGAAAGTTGAAATTCTCAGAAGTCATCTGAATGTTCCTCTACCTCTACGCGCATCCCTTGCAGTGATTCAATGGTATCGGACTCCGACCAGCTTGTCGTGTGTTGAATGCTTGAAACTGTGCGAATTTGACTAGTAGAGTAGCAGTCTTCTTCTATAGAAATAAAATTACAGTTTTGTCTGTCCATTGCGTAGAATCATGCAGTTTTTGGTTATTTTTACGTTTCATAGCATAAGAAGGCCCATACGAGTCTCATCTCAATTTCTGTCTGTCTTTCTGTCATTATGTCTGTACCGACAAAATGTAAATTTACGCTGCCTACTCCGAGAAAACTAGATTACCGATTAAGATTCAAATATTTTTTCTGTATTCACTTGATTGGTTATAGTGTGTTTGGCTATTAAAATATGGCCTCGCTACTTTGGAAATAAAATAACGAACCATCAAAAACCCGATTTTTAACTCTTACAGTTGCAGCAAACCTTAGTACTCATTAAACTAATGTTATTTAAATAGGGAATGAATGTAAATAATTTATGAGACAATTAAGTGTAAATACAATCTCGAAAATGGAAATTCGCTTATTCTGCAGGTTTGCTTTGGCGGTGGTATTTCACTGTTAGTAGCGTAGTGATTAATATTGTGCAGTTTATATGTAACTTACAATTAGGCCTGGTTTTATTACTTGAATTATAACAAAAATAGTTTTATTATGTAGAATAGTAGGTAGATGAAAAAATACAAATATGATTAAGGAATAACCGCAAACTGGATCAGTTTTAGTAACTTCGCCAGCAGTAAAGGCAGAAAATGTATTGATTGTGAAATCATGTTATTGCAACTGTTATGTCAGTTGAATAATTGAATAACATTTTCAGTTTTTGAGATACCAAGCTTTATAAAAAAATTTATCACATTTAAAAGCTTGTCTTGCCTGCTATAGTTGGTAGATAATGGAAAATAACTTTTTTCAAGATATGTTTGGCCTATAGGATGTTTTAGCGAATTGTATCACTCAGTTTATACGTAAACGAAATTTGCTCCCATGTGCCTATGGGAGTTTTGGTTTTCTTTTCCTAGTTCGTTTGGCTCTTCCACCCGACCGATTTTCATGATTGAAGCCTCAAATTGAGGGTATGCACGCAAAGATTTCATATCAAGCTTCTCAAGCATCAGCACATTTATATTTATTTATTTATTAATGCTATTTATTTCAATGCTGCGGGCAGCATATAACCTCTAGTCTCATATATATGTATTTTAAAAAAAATGGTTTTTATTTTCCGAGTTCGTTTGGCTCTTCTACCGGACCTATTTCCATGATTGAGGTCTTATGTTTGAGGAATGCTCGCACAGATTTCACATAAAGTATCGACACTATCGTTATTACGTATTTATGGACAATATCGGTATACTAATGTAGGCTATTACTCCACCAAAAACATATATTTGATTTTTTTTATTTCTACTTCGATTTAAGATGCATTTCACCAGTTACAATTATCTAATCCTATATATTTTGGTCTAAGAAGAACCTTCAGTGAAATACCGGCTTTAGTTTAAGCTATTAGTTAGTGAAATCAGACGAGTTTCAAGCAAACACAAGATGAATAACCAAAATAAAACTTATTCTTCATGAGGTTTTTCTATGATTAAAAACCAATAGTTCCAGTATTGTTTATGTTTTTTATGTGATTTAGATTTAAAATAATCCGTGAATTATATTAATTAGAGCTACTAATCTTTGGCTTTTATTTTAACTATTAATCTTTTGAAACATCTAAGTCCAAGATACTGTATTACTCAATAAAAAATCATAAATTTGACATAAATCAAAGGCATATCTTTTAGTGGAGACCTAGGTTTCTACGTCAAAACGTTATCGTCAGTCCTGTTGTATCAAAAATTTGATTATTTCTAGGATATGATATGTTATTTAAAAGCTGCGGAACAGCACGAGTCCTCTAGTTTTGTTTAAATTTCAAATCACACTTAATTTTATATAGTTAACCCTCTATCTGGTATTTGTCCAAAAAAGGACACGAAAATTTGACGTGTGGAATAGCAATGTCATGTTTTTACATTTCGGTCATGGGACAAAACAATTAAATATTGTAACCAGCAAACGGCCTCAAATCGTAAAAAAAATTGCAACGGGGGAGGACACGTATTGAGAACATTTGGTTTTTTTTAAATTTACGGTAGGCATATGCTATAGTATAAAACATCTACCGTATCCATAATAATGTTCTACCACTAAACAGCAGAAAAAAGTAAATCCCCAAAGATTCGCACAATAGGCTACCTATGACAAATTATTTATAAATCAAAAACATAAGCATAACTGTAAACAATCCTATTTTTGTCACTTCCAATTGTGGTGTATCAAAGGGTTTTGTTGCGGCTTGGTTCAAATAAGCTGTCGTCGTAAATGAAAAAAAAATAGTGCTGCACCCTATTGGTAAACCCTATAAATCCTTAATGCTATTGAATATCATAGAACCAACTTGTGTAATTGAAACAGCAGGTAAAATTCTTTAATTCATTTCAAATATGAATACTGATAAGGTTAACATGGTAATTTCCAGAGCCACTAGAGGGATCTTTGAGATAAGAGTATGTCTATTATGTTAATCTTGAACGTGAGCTATCATTTTACCGAATTCCAGCTCAATCCGACCGAGTTGTTAATGCGTGATTGAACTTCAAACAAACAAACACACAAACTTTCACATTTATAATATTAGTAAGATAAGATGTATTAATTAAATATTAATTACTATCTGTCTGCCCGTTCTACCCTCTGGGATCTTATAGTGGTCAGTTGAAACCTTCCTAAATAAAGAAAAGCAGTTGGTTTGCATATTTTCAGATATGCTGGCCAAACTATTATATGTAAACAAATACAGTATCTGACAGTTTCAAGTAAAAAAAATGCGTAATAGATCTATGAGGGGTAAATATTCCATATCTGTTGGCACAAACAACCTAATGAATGATGTCGATTTTTCTATTGTTTAATTCGATATATCGTTTGGTTAGTTAGGTTAGGTTAACCTTACCTAACTAACCAAACGATATATAGTTAAAATACTATTCCTCAACCTCGCCATTAAACATTAAGGTGGAAAAATTCACTATCAAAGGTGCTCTTGTCCTGTCCGTATGGAACACTGAGTAATATACGCTACCAACTTGTAAATAATTTTTTAGGCCTACGAACCCAAGATATGGGCAATTGGTCTATTGGCTGTATGGTCCAGCGAGCAGCACATAGCGTTGAGAAGACACATTGGAAAAGCGATTTGAGCATAATCCGTAAACCTCTGTTACAATCACCCACTGCAGTTGTCACTTTACACTTTACACAACCACCATTGAAGTGACGTCAATGAGTTGAAACCTTTTATTTAAGCTATTGGTAACGCTTAGGGTACGTAAAAAATGTAAGTTTCCCAGCCATATAGAACACTGATTCAAGGTCTCTTCCCCGGTTATCAAAACTAAATAAAAATTGTATACACAAAAAAGCTCTATTTTCATTTACGGTTACCCTACACATTATTGCACTCGCGTTTAATTAAATCCGTTATGTAAGGAAAAACGGTTTTAAACCAACTTGGTTTGGATTTTCTTTTGAAACGAGATCGGAAATGATTGCGGTATTTGTAAACAACATTCAATGTAAACATATCAGTGACAGCTAGAGAAAAATAATCTTATTCCGAACAGCTGTTCGCTATTTCATAGATGATTATGTGATAAACATTGTGAGAAAACTTGACAAAAATCGCACAAAATTGGGTTTTTAAACGTCCGTAACTTTTTTTACAAAGTAGTGAGGCCATATTTTAATAGCTTAAGACACTTTTGCCAATCCAGTGAATACATTAAAATGATTCGGATCTTTACTCTCGTTTTTCAGGAAAAGGCCGCGTAAAATGGGTTTGGGCCGTGACAGACGGAAGACAGACAACAACGGAATTGAGATAATAATTATTGATGATTGAGATAATAACGGAGTAATTGAGATGAGACTTGTTTCGAATTCTTGAATGTATAAAAGGTAAAAATAACCTAAAAATTGATGTTTCTGAGCAATGTACAGACAAAACTCTAATTTTATTTATATAGATTAGTTAGTACCTGTGGTGATTTTCATTAGAAATTTATTGAAGTAAATAAAGAACAAAGTTACAAACCAAAAAACCATCCGGCCAGTGTTTTTATTTAAAAAGTACGTAGGCCTATTTGATTGGCTTTGTTTTCTGAACTAAAATATTTATTTCCTGATCTATTTTTAGTTCCTGGTTTCGAAACATAATTTGGCAAAACAATTATTTATTCATTAAACAACTTGATCGGAAAATCGTTTCAAAACATTGGAGGACAATTTTAATCATAAAAAATTTTGAATTATAGGCTACTAAACCTAGCTGCCGTACCCGTGTTTTACTTCGGAGAGTATTTTGAAGAGAAAAAGTTTGATACACGTCACATATTTCAAATCCCACTCCAAACACGTCATGTTAATACGTTTACTTCCTTAAATTAAGAAAGTCACAATCTCCAATTAACAGGATCGTAGAAAAAATTAAAAGTTTCACAATTCGAATTGTTTCTACCTTTTGGACCGTAAAATCAAAGCACTGCATTTACAGCTGACTTCATTTAACATTCTGTTATCTACATTCTTCAAAAATGTAAACATTGTGAAACTTTGTAATCCTATAGGGCGTAACTCAATTAAAACACGCTAAAAGTAATCGATATATGTGTTAACCAGGTACAGGGCCACATCTTGAATTTATATAGATAATAAATCGAAAAATGAAGAAAATATAAGTTGATTGATTATTGGCTCTTATAAAAGGATAAACAATCAAGGAACATAATTTGATTAAGTAACCACACATCACTGTGTCTATATCTTCATTCTTTCTTGTAAATATCAATTCGATTGTGGCTATATAAAATAGGGAAGTAAGATTTCACTGTTCAACGAGCTCAGTAAGCTCGAGAACCAGCAATAAGTTGGAAATAACCGGCCGAACCTTCAAACTTCAAACATCCAGTGGCTCGCTAGTCGCTACCCCAGGTCGGTCGGTAGCCCATCAATGGAACCCGTTAGTCTCGCCCCTACCTCTCGCCACAAGAGAGTCAAGAATTTTTTCTTGTTCCACCCACCTTCGATTGTTTGAGGCGGGAAAACTATCTATGTGCTACGGCCCGCACAACACAGGATATTGTTTTCGTATTAGTTGGCCTTTGTCCAAGATGACCGTGACCGTTAGCTTTTATGCAACTTCCCCCCCCCTGGAACCCCAGCTTTTTTGCTTTTTTTTTGCTTTTTTGTGTGGCCCTTGGAGAATAACTCAAAACTACTAAGAACATTTCTAATCCCACAGTATACTAGCTATTTAAATTATAAACACTTAGGTGTTTGAAAAAATATTTTTGGACGATAAGTTTTGCAGCTATTTATTATTAATGAAACTATCCAAGATGGCCGCTTGCCTCCAAGGACTCGACAATAGGCCTACTTGTGCTACTATAAAGCAATAACTTCCCACCTTGCGCTTGCGAATTAGCTCGGTACATATTTGTATCCACAGTTGGCAGGACGACCATTAAGACAACCAAAGATTACATTGGCATTTAGTGCGAAAGATTGGTTATGAGAGTGCCTGAAGCATAATCCGTTTGTTTGAGGTGCGGATTTTCAAGCTTGCAGAACAAATAAATAGTACAAATTAGAAGGGCAGGGGTGAAATTGACTGAAGTGACAGTGACGGGATACCCGGTGGATTTTCAGTGACTGGATTCCAGTGGTATGCGGTAAAATATATAGTGACTGGCTTAGCAGCACAAATTTTACGTGACTGGCTTTCCCATGCAAATGCGTCGGTGACTGCATTAGCATAGCAGTTTTTACGTAATTATATTTTAGTATTTTTAAGAAAAAAAGAGATATATACGTTCAGATATGTCTAGGCTTACATTATTTACCAATATATATTATATATATATCATAGTCTTGAAATATATTGGGGGGTGCAACTGACTGACTTCCAGTGTATATTTCATGTGACTGGCTTCCCGGGCGCGGCCGTGTATATATATATATAAATCTATATATATATATATCTATATATATATATATCTATATATATATATATATCTATATATATATATATATATATATATATATATATAAATTTGAACGAATGGTGTTTTTGGCCTCTGGGGACATCAAAATGAAAAAGTAAATCAGTCCCGCACTTAGGTCTTACCATGCCACCTACGGTAATAGCTACTTCCCTATAGGGAAATTCGCTAAAATACTTCCCTATAGGGAAATTCGCTAAAATAGAAAATCCCGTATTAAATGTAGGGGTGTGTGAAGCAGCAAAACATTTCAATTCAAAGCAACAATTCGATTTCAAAAAATGTTGATGTAACTCGATTCGAAGCCAAAGGAATTTTTCTATTCATACTTGTCAGTGGAGTGAAATATCTGTTTTCAATCATACATTAGAAGAACCAGTATTTCTAGAAATATCAGTGAGCTTCTTGCCTATTTCAAAATTTTTACATGCAGCATCATGTTGTTAAGCATGTTACCTATTTTATTTTATCGATTTTATAAATAAAAATATGTTTTGGTGTAAACAAATGAAAACCTTTGTAAGATTTAAATACTGAATCTTTCAATTGGTTTACATTGATAAAATAAGAGGATAGGATCAGAACTACAAGGTATACATAACTTCTTGTATGGCGAAGCAATGTCTCAGTGTATGCCATGTACTTGGATGGCAATAGCCTGTATGGCGAAGCAATGTCTCAGTGTATGCCATGTACTTGGATGGCAATAGCCTGTATGGTGAAGCAATGTCTCAGTGTATGCCATGTACTTGGATGGCAATAACCTGTATGGTGAAGCAATGTCTCAGTGTATGCCATGTACTTGGATGGCAATAGCCTGTATGGTGAAGCAATGTCTCAGTGTATGCCATGTACTTGGATGGCAATAACCTGTATGGTGAAGCAATGTCTCAGTGTATGCCATGTACTTGGATGGCAATAACCTGTATGGCTAAGCAATGTCTCAGTGTATGCCATGTACTTGGATGGCAATAGCCTGTATGGCGAAGCAATGTCTCAGTGTATGCCATGTACTTGGATGGCAATAACCTGTATGGCGAAGCAATGTCTCAGTGTATGCCATGTACTTGGATGGCAATAACCTGTATGGCTAAGCAATGTCTCAGTGTATGCCATGTACTTGGATGGCAATAACCTGTATGGCAAAGCAATGTCTCAGTGTATGTCATGTACTTGGATGGCAATAGCCTGTATGGTGAAGCAATGTATCAGTGTATGCCATGTACTTGGATGGCAATAACCTGTATGGCGAAGCAATGTCTCAGTGTATGCCATGTACTTGGATGGCAATAACCTGTATGGCTAAGCAATGTCTCAGTGTATGCCATGTACTTGGATGGCAATAACATGTATGGCGAAGCAATGTCTCAGTGTATGCCATGTACTTGGATAGCAATAACTTGTATGGCAATAACCTGTATGGCGAAGCAATGTCTCAGTGTGAGTGTATGCCATGTACTTGGATGGCAATAACATGTATGGCTAAGCAATGTTTTAGTATGAGTGTATGCCATGTACTTGGATGGCAATAACCTGTATGGCTAAGCAATGTCTCAGTGAATAACTTATATAATTAATGTCAATAAGTTATATGGATACTGATAGTCAAAGTAACAGTATCAATGTAACAGTCAACTATGTATATGGATACTGATTAAAAAACGTATTTGGATACTTATTCAATAACGTATGGATACTGATTCAATAACGTATCGGATTCTGATTCAAAAACGTATTTGGATACTGATTCAATAACGTATATAGATACTGACTCAAAAGTGTATGGATACTGATTCAAAAACGTAATTATGGATACTGATTCAATACCGTATATAGACACTGACTCCATAACGTATGGATGCTGATTCAAAAACGTTTTTGGATACTGATTCAATAACGTATGGATACTGATTCAAAAACGTATTTGGATACTAATTCAATAACGTATATAGATACTGATTCAATAAGGTATGGATACCAATTCTAAAAACGTATATGGCTAAGCAATGTCTCAGTGTATGCCATGTACTTGGATGGTAATAACTTGTATGGCGAAGCAATGTCTCAGTGAATAACTTATATAATTAATGTCAATTATTTGAATAATGTCAATAAGTTATATGGATACTGATAGTCAAAGTAACAGTATCGATGTAACAGTCAACTACGTATATAGATACTGATTCAATAACGTATGGATACTGATTTAAAACATATATGGATGCGGATTCAATACCGTATGTAGATACTGATTCAATATCGTATGGATACGGATTCAATAACGTATGGATACTGATTCAAAAACATATATGGATACTGATTTAATAGCGTATATAGATACTGATTCCATAACGTATAAATGCGGATTCAAAAACGTTTTTGGATACGGATTCAATAACGTATATGGATACTGAATGCCCATGATTCAAATCGTTATTTTGATCATCACTGAATCGAATTGGAATTCCAATGCATTTTCGATTCATCCCACACCCCTCAAATGTAATCTCGTCCCAATGATCAGGAATATAAGATCCAGAACATTTTTTTAAAGTTTTGCAACCTGTTCATCCCTAACTTTGAAAGGTTAGATTATTCCCGACTTTCGGCCGAAATTCATGACTTTTTCACGACTTTTCCCGACCTTTCAAAATCCCCGACTTTTTCCCGAATATCCCGGAATTCCTGACTGGTAGACAGCTTGTGTTATGGAGGCGTGGCAGCGGGGCTGAGATGGTAGTTTCCCAAAGATTTCTCCACCGGAACTGCATTTAGCGCTGGTACTAGAGTAGGGTCGGGGCTACAGGTATCTGCGATGGAGTCGGCAGCTTCGCATAGAGACTGTTTTTTGGATTCTCCCAGATCTTCTCGTTCTCTGAAGGAGGTTTGCGACTCTGACTTCTGGTTGGTGTCAGAGATAAGGGAAGACTGTGGTGTTTGCTCATTTGATCCAGCCAGTTTCTCACAGATTCTGTTCACAAGCCATTTCTTCCCTGCCTCATTCAGATGCATGCCATGCCTTGTGTGCAAGGCTCTATCTGCACTGCTTGACTTGACAAGGCATACATTTGTAAAACGATGACTTAAGGCTTCTAAAGATGTGTTTGTCTTTTTTATTTCTTGATTCACACAAGACCAACTAGGCAAATCATGTCTCGTAGGCAAGTCAACCAAAATTATTTTAAATCCATTGTATTTATGCAAAATACTTTCAATTGAGTTGATTGCTTCTTTTGCTTCATTCTGTGCTACGTCATTCGAACCACAAGCAATTATGAGGACATCTTCAGCTTGTAGTTTTTCTACATCAATATTTTCCACATTTAATATTTGTTTTGCCAAACCTCCTGGTCTCACAAAACCAACTGCATCAACAGATCTAGAGGACTTATTTAAGTGAAAAGCTAAGTTACGGCCATGACTATCTGCACACAGAAGAATTTTCTTTTGCAATGACTTTTTATTATTATTGTTTTTTTTTTCTTAGCAGGAGCGTGCCTTTAGAAATATTATTGTTTTTTTTCTTAGCAGGAGCGTGCCTTTTACTTTTCTTTGTCCTGTTGCCTTCTTGGGTTATTTACACAAGTTTGTTTGTCTGTTAGTGGTCCAGCAGAATCTTTATCCATGCTCTAAAATAAAAGTATAAATATTTATATTCAAACAAAAGTAACAGAATTTGGCCTAGTAAACTAATTATTATAAGTTAAACAAAGCAGAACTGTTCCAAATTTAATGTACTTTAAAAATGGTTAAGGTTGTTCTTTATGAAAAAGTGATGCTTCAGGGTCAAAATCGGACAAACGTAAAAATAGTGCGAAATTCCGCTGATTTTTAAGCTTTTTGGAGGTGATCCGGAAGGTAGCCGAGGTTGAAAATTTGGATTTAGCCATTCAGTACTATTACAAACAACATAAAAAAAGAAACCTACTACCCCATTTCATGCAAGATAAAATGCGCTAGGATACCGTACTGGATTATTCACGGTAAATTCAAACTTTAAATTTTGAAATTTTTAGCCTTTAAATTTGTTTTTGATAGTATTATGTCTCCACCTCCAGCATTTAAACTACGTGAATAAAAAGTGTTAATATTATATCCCGTTATAGTGAGAAGCTCCAATTCATGACTTTTCATTTTGTGTTCACATAGTACTATTATATCTGGGTCAATTTCTTGAATAGTAATTTCTAATGGTTCTATTCTGCTCGGTAGATGTTGAATAATAAAGTGAAAAATTTTTAAGATGTGTGATTTTTGTGATATTTTATCGTGTGCTGCTGGTTTAGGCTACAATTTTTTACTTTATTGGTATACTTTTGGAGTGTCGGAGTTTAAAGGTAGGCTGTGTTTATGGGCTGTTTGAGATTGAGGGATGTCTAGGAAGGCTATTTGGGATAATTTTTCCACTGAAACGACACCATCATCGATATCACACACATTATTACTCTGCTCTTTGGTTACACTTTTTGCCACTTCACTGTAACTCAGATAGGGTATGTGTTCATGGTAAGGATTTCATAGCTTTTGTGGTGTAGCAAACTGTCAAATTGGAGGTTGTGGGTTAGGGCATGTTGTGCTATGGGGTTTTCTTTTTGGTTTTAATGTCATGATGGTGTCCATTCATCCTTTTTCTTTAAGTTTCTGTTGTTAGGCCAATGTATTTGGCAGGGCATTGGGCGCATTCCAATTGGTAAATCAGGTTTTCTGTGTTGCAGGTGAAGTGTCCTTTGATTTTGAATTGTCTATTGTGGAGAGAGCTGGAGAATGTTTCTGCTGGTTTGTGAATGTTGCAGGATTTGCACCTTTTCTCATTAGAAGGGTAAGGGCCGTGGTTAGGTTTTTTCTGATGGGGGTACTGAAGTATCTAGTACTGTAGTTTGGAATGTATACAAGTAAATTTTTCAGATTTGGAGGTTGTCTGTAAACTAGGGATGGAGATTTTTGGAGAAGATTCTTGGGTAGTCTCGAAGATTGTATAATTTTGAAGCCTGATTTTAGAAGATGGTTCAGAGATTGTAGGCCAGGTTGGTAGGTGGTTATTAAATTTAAGTGTTGGTCTTGGTTGTTTATATTTTTCTCCTTTCTGGGGTTTTTGTTGGATTGTGCTGCTTTGGGATTTTACAAGGTTTCTAGGGTAGCCTCGGTTTTCAAACGCTTTCTAGAGTTGATTATTGTATGTTTTTTGTTTTTATTTTCTTGGTCGGAAATCAGGCGAGTCCCTCTTAAGGCCAGGCTGTAGGGGATGGATCTCTTTGTGTTATTAGGGTGGCAGCTTGAGAAATTTAAATATTGGGTGAATTAGCTGAACAAAAATCGCTCAAATACTTCATTAGATTTACCAACAAAAAACTTATCAAATCGTTGAACAACTTCATCTAATTCAATATTTTCATCATCCATGAAACCGAAACTGTAATATATATCTATAACAAATGGGCCTAAACTAGACATAATTGATGCTACCTGTACTGCATTTGATTTCCTATCAAGGCCAGAAGCTCTGTAGTACCAGTTCCACTGTTGCTTCCATTTCTTCCAAGAAGGAGCCATCATTACATTATCCTTGTCTTCTGTATGGTTTGTATGGATATTGTCATGTTCCTTAAAGTCATACCTTTTATTTCTATTCTGTGTGGGTTTCGGCACCATGTCATTAGATTAATTATTAAATAATTGTATTTATTTCATGAAAGGTTGTGTATTTCTATTCAAAAAAAAACTCAATCAAAATATTAAACAATAACACTAAACATATGTTGAACAATTACCATATGTTACTAACATATTAACTACTACTGTCATCCCTCTTTCACAAGTCAAAATTACTTGGTTTTCTTCAAATCCTTTCCCCTCGTCTTTCAACAGGAGCTGAGTCATTGTTATGTCCTTCTGACCTGGACGATTGACCTTTATTCACATCATGGGAGATTCTGAATGACTTGTCTCTGTTACTTGACGAGGTATTGTACACCATAATTATTAGGCAAAATGAAAACGTCTGCAAAAAAGGGCTCAAAATGTTATTAGATTTGTTAATGCAGCATGCAGTTGCCGTTATCTAAGAAACATGAATGTGTAATGTGCATTGCTTACTTTGAAAGTGCTATCTAAAATTCTGTAAGCCTCTTCAACCTTTTTGTAATGTTTCTCCATCAAGAATGTGATACCATGGGAAGTGCCAAAGTCTTTTTGAGTGTTTGATAACTGAAACAGAAAATAAATAACAACATTTCATATAATACTCACAGGTGTGTTGATGGTCTTTGAAATAGCACCCATCAGACCTCCCAGGGGAAAATGTTTAAAATTAGAGCTAGGCCTAGAACAGTAAGTTTTAAATAATTTTTTTAGTACCATAAGTTTTTTTAACAATTTGCATTTTTTACATCTTGAAAACATACTGATCTTGATTCAGACATACTGTAGCCTATTCTTTTAGCAAATTTCCCATAGGTTATATATAGGGAGTAAGTTATTACCTGTAGGTTTCATGGTAAGACTTAAGCCCAGGACTTATTTACTTTTATGTTTTTATTTGAGGTCCCCAAAGGCCAAATACAATAAGTTAAAATTAATATGTAATAGACGGTTGATAATTAAAAATTGGTGGGCCAAGCAAATAAATTTAAATTGTCAAGAGTTTTGCATTATCAAGAGTTTGATTTATCGGTAGAACAATAAACCATTAAAATAACAAAGCGTCTTTTTAGCAAATTTCCTATATAGGGAATATAAGCTATTACCGTAGGTCTCATGATAAGACCTGGACCCAGGGCTGGTTTATTTTTTTGTTTTGAGGTCCCCAAAGACCAAAAACACCATCTGTTCAAATTCATAATTTATATTTATATATGTGTCCATTAGCACGCAAACTTGAACAAAAATAATCAAATTTTGTTGAAAATATTATAGGCCTATGTGTTAACCTACATTTATTTGAACGAGTTTGGGAACCAGCATGGGCCAAACCATTATTTATTTTTCATAAATAAATAAATAAATAAATATATCTTTATTGTCACATAAACGTTTTACAGATTACATAGCATAAGCTACAAAAACAGGTGACATTGTCAATATAATCATATATCATAAGTACCTAAAATACTAAAAAATAAACAATGATTCTTACAAATAATTATTTGGGTTATTTTATAAAACATAATATTTGCTAATTTAAAAAATTACCATCATTCAAAAATTCGTCAATACTATAATATATTTTGTTTACAAGAAATGAGGCAAGGCTGCTTTTAAAAGACGTTTTTTTTATTAAATCTTTATATTTTGGTTGCAGTTTATTAAACAATTTCTTTCCCATATATTTTGGTGTTTTTTCTATTAATTTTAATCGGTGAATCGGAAACTGAAAATTCTTTTTGAAACGGGTGTTATATGGATGGTCAAAATTCTCCGCACATAAGTTTTCAAAATTTGACTGTACCATTAATAAGGATTTAAAAATGATTAAACTTGGTACAGTCATTATATTAAGTTCTTTAAAAATTTGTCTACATGATTGTTTTCGTTTAGCAAATGTCATTATTCTTAAGTATTTTTTCTGAACTTTAAAAATCTTTTCTATTTCTGATGAGAATCCCCAAAATTCAATTCCATAATGCAATATGGAATAAAAATAGGCATAATATATCATTAAACGTGTTCTCATATCCAAAATATTTCTCAAACAAAGCATTTGGAAACAGGCAGAATTAAGCTTATGTAATATGTTTTCAATGCACTTGGCCCAGGTTAAATTTGAATCAACATACAAACCTAAAAATTTTGTACATTTGACAGTTTTGGTTCTTGTTTTATGTGTGAAATTTCGGGATTGTATCGTATTAAATTTTACTAGTTGTGTTTTTTCTGGATTTAATTTTAGTCCGTTTATTTCAAACCACCTTCTAAGATCCATTAAAGCGTCTTCTACTTTCACCCATAAATCATCCTCCGTTTTAGCTTTAACAACAGCAGTTGTGTCATCTGCATACAGTATTAAATTATGAGAAATATTTTCAGGTAAGTCATTTATATAAATTAAGAAAAGAAGAGGACCTAAAATAGAGCCCTGTGGGACACCTACTCTAATTTCACTCCATTCAGATTTTGACTGCAAGCCTCCTTTTAAAATAACAGTTCTTTGAAATCTACCTGTTATATAAGATTTCAACCATAAAATAGATTTCTTAGAAAATCCATAAATTTCCAGTTTTTTCAAAAGAATGTCATGGTTGACACAATCAAAAGCCTTGGACAAATCACAAAACACCCCCATTGTACTCTGTGACTCATCCAAGGCCCATGACACTTCATTAACAAAATGGGATATAGCGGTCATTGTGCTGCAACCCTTTCTAAAACCAAACTGTTTACTACTAAATATATTGTATGTTTCCAAGAAATTATAAATTTGTTTATAAGCAATTTTTTCAAAAATCTTGGAAAAAGAAGGTAAAAGTGATACAGGCCTATAATTGTCAGGATTATGCTTTTCACCTTTCTTAAAAAGTGGCTTGAGTTCTCCATATTTAAATTGTTTAGGAAATATGTTGTTTTGAAATGATTGGTTAATAATAATTGTGAGAGGTTCTGAAATAGAGTCTATGACTTTTTTCATGAGATCCACCGAAATTTCATCCCATCCCGCAGATTTTTTATTTTTAAGTGATTTGATTACTTTGACTACATCTTTTTGCTCAATGGCTTTAAAATCAAAATTAAATAGTTGTTTACTAGTCATTAAGTTCCTTGTCATATTTAGTGCCTCAAATTCACATGGTGATGTTCCCATTTCCTTGGTTATATTGGTAAATTTTTTATTAAAGAATTCAGCTATTTCTTTTACGTCGCTAATGGTTTTATTTGAGAGTTTAATATCAGGAAAACTATTCTTGACTTTTTTACAACCTAGCTCTGATTTAACAACACACCACGCAGCCTTGCTCACATTTTCTGATTTGTTTATGAATTTAGCATTGCACATCCTTTTAGATTGATTACAAACTTTCTTGAAAATTGTTTTATACTTTCTAACATAATCCTTAAAGAGTCCGTCGTTTGATTTTTTTGCCAGTTTACTTAGTTCTCGTTTATTTATACTAGATATTTTAATACCCTTTGTTACCCAAGACTTCTTTTGATTCTTATTTTTGTTGTTGTAAAACTTTAAGGGAAAAGACTCTTCAAAAGTATTGTGAAAATGGCAAAAAAAGTTAATACAATTTTCTTCAAAACATTTTTTTACAGATACATCCCATTTTATTTCTTTAATATTATTTACAAAACTTGTGACATTGGCTTTTGAAAACATTCTTTTTTTAGTTGTTTTATCTGTTCTGTCCTTATTATCCTCAAATGAGCTATCAAAAATGTTTATAAACAAAGCCCTATGATCTGAAAGACCCAGTTCTAAATTCATTGTCTGGACTGAATATTGTGAATTTATTTTTCTAGTTAAGATATTATCTATGCAGGATTCAGTGTGTTGCGTAATTCGAGTCGGTGATGTAAAGTTAATTTTAAACCCATATTGATTTAACAGAGAAATAAAATCTTGTTTTTGATTTGGATGGCTACAGTCCTCCAACAGATCAATATTAAAATCCCCAGCTATGTATACATTTCTTATTTTTGTTGTTTTATTGAGCATTATAAATAACCTTTCTAACTTATTGAGAAAAGACTTAAAATTAGTTACATAAGGAGTCCTGTATATTGAAATTACAATAATTTTTAAAGTAAAAATCTCAATGCATGATGATTCAAAAATAGAATTTTCATTTAAAACACAGAAATCATCTCTTATAGTGTACTCTAAACTATCTTTTATTAAGATGCAGGAACCACCATGGCTACCTTCTTCCCTACAATAAAAATGGGCAATTGTATAATTTGGGATACTATTTAAAATATTTATATCTACACTCTTAAGCCAATGCTCGTTCAAACAAACAATAGGAATATTTGAATTTTCTAAGATTATCTCAAGATCATTTTTTTTACTTATCAACCCACCCTCAATGTTAAGGTGCATTAACCACAAAAATCTCTTTTCAAATTTAGCTGATTTACAGACTGGCCATGAGCCTTTAGTATTATAAGCATTAGCATCATTTAAAAAGTCATGAAAATTATTACATACAACACAAAAGTTTTTAATTTTTTTAGGGTCACTTAGTGGGGGCATTTGCTTTGCAAGCTTAAGTTTTGAAGGTGGGTTTCCTCTAAAAAACAACCAACCTCCATGGAGATATTAATTGATTCACATGAACTAGGGTTATTGGAGGAACAGTGATTCTTAACTAAATTTTTTACATTTAAAATTGGACTTGAATTTCCATCACAATTTCTCTGCTTTAGCGCTTCACTAGAAGTGAGAGCGCCCGACACTATTTTAACACTTTCACAGACTGATGTCTCCAAAGGTGGTTGGATTTGTTCTGGTGTAGTATCTCGAGGTGGTGACATTGGTTTCTCTGATGACTCCTCAATCTGAGTAGCTTCAAGGTCCAGGGGCAGTAATGACTCACTGGCTGAGTCGTTCAGATCTTCACCATGTGTTGACATCTGGCGTGTAAGTTGGCCGTCATCTCCAGGTGCTTTGCAATCAGACGAAACTATCTTAGTTGTGTTTGTTTCGTTACCAGAGCCCTGTGAGATTTCCAAAGACTGCTGCAGATTCTCCGAAGATGAAACAGGCGGGTTGATGCAAGCATCAGTTACACTATTTGGGGCATCAATTTTACAAGAGCAACTGTCAATTGTCCTCCTTAGCTGATCCAAAAATGCAGTATGTGATAGCCCATTCCATAATTTTCGCTGAGCAGCTGGTTGATCACATGACACCACATATATCGTAGCATTAGTCATTTTGTGCAGCTTTACAATATTTTTTGCAAAGTGGTTGAGAGGTACTAAGTCACGCACTTCATAAAACCCCCCATAAAATTGTCCGATCATGCTGGTTCGTGAACTCGTTTGAATAAATGCAGGTTTACACGTTGATACCAAATTTCATCAAAATGTTATCATTTTGCTCGAGTTATCGTGCTAACGGACACACATATATGCATATATATATATATAACCTATATATGTGTTAGGTTGGATTAGGTTTGAACAAATTAGTAGGCTACCGTATTTTAGGTGAGTGCCTTTTTGCCATGTTTTAGGCCTTTTTCCCCTTAACCCTAAGTTGTAATACGAAGCGACGCGCCTATAGATTAGCAGGGCTACTCATAGTTAACGTGGCCATACATCCCGCTTTCGGAAATTTACAAGATTTACCAACAGGGTGCAGCACTATTATTTTTTTATTATTTATGAAAACAGGTAATTTGAACTAAGCAGCAACAAAAAACTGTGATACACAATGAGAACTGTCAAAGTAGGATTGTTTACAGTTATGTTTATGTTTTTAATTTCGTGAATAATTTATGATATTTTGCGAAGTTTTAATAATCTATCTTTTTCTAATGTGTAGGTGAAGTAGTAGAACATTATGGCTATGGTAGATGTGTAATACTATCGCATACCGTAAATTTGAGGAAGCAAATTTTCTCAAACCGTGTTTTCTCACATCGCAAACGCAAAGATCGGGTATAACTGCAATAAGCATTTTATACTTATTTGCCAACCCCGTACGAAGGACGGGTTCTCTGCTAGTAGGAATATACTTGAACAAATGATCTCCATAGCATATTAAGTAGCTGCTTATCAGCATTGCACAGTTTGTATACTATTTATTTTTCAAATGAAACTTGAATTAATATGAAACATCCATTTGGTTAAACTAATAGGCCGATTAGTTTGATTGACATAAAATAGTTTATACATGCAAACTATCAGTTCTATTTCATGTAAAAAATTAAGCAGCCCCTAAAGAAAATATAAAGATAAACAATATTTGTTAATTATTATGTCTTTTATTGCTGACAATATTCCTGTGGCGGAGCACGGGCGGTTAACTAGTGAACAATTAAAACAAAACAAACAGTTTCACTGGGGACGTCGAACAGTAACATGGTAAAACACAAACTATACAAAAAAACTTGAGCACAGAAACCAAAAAAGAGTCGTGACATTCGTCGGTGGAAAGTCGGCTCAGGCGTTTGGGCTTTTTCAAGAAAAAATAATAATTTTCACTAAGTTATGGTCTTTGCTATGGACCGACCGGGTGTCGCAAATATGCGACATTATAAAAGGTTATCAAAAATATAAATAAACGGTATCAGCTTTCTGACACATACTTTCTCCCATAAGTTTGTCAACAACCTTTATCATGGGTAAGCGGTGAGAGTTATGAATCACAAAAGTTGCAATAACTTTTGAACCGTAATTGTTACAGCAATGGGATGATGTACATCTATATATTAAAAAATATCGGTTTTTCTTTTCCGAGTCCGTCCGTCTCTTCTACCCGATCGAGTTTCATGATTTTGGTCTTAAATTAAAGGTATGCACGTAGATTTGCCATCAAGCATCAGCATTCATTTATCTACAGTATTACTTGACCAAAAAACATAAATCAGATTTTTTTTAAATTTTTAACTTCAATTGAAGATATATTTCCTCAGTTACACTTACGTAATCCTATATGTTTTGGTCTAAGAACCTTCAGTGAAATACCAGCTTTCATTTGAGCCCTTGATTATTAAGATCGGACGTACCTGAAGCGCGCTGCTGAATTCCAAACAATAAAAAATGTAATAATTTTGGGATTTACCGACGACCAGTGATCAATAACCCCATTTTTATTTTAGTTTGTTTATATGTTTTGTTCTTAAAATACTCCTAGAAATAAAAGCTTTCATTTGAGATATAGATCGTTGGTATATGTTATGTTCAAAATACTGTATTACTCAATCAAAAAACATAAATTTTATATGTTAAGGAAAAGTTACTCTTTGTAAAGGTGTAACTACCCAAAACCCGTCAAGGGGTAAAAACCTGATTTTAAAAAGTTTCATCTTAAGTATTATAATTTTCTAAGTTCGGGGTAAGCCGCTCCCGCGTTGTCAGCGGCATCGTAGGGGCAAGGGTCCTACGTCATCGTAGAGGGGATGACGCTAGTTACCTACCCCGCCGCCAGGGGCGATGGCGAAGAAGGACCAGAAGAGCAGACCTCATAAGCAGTTGTCCACCCGCTACCGAACCGTCAGTACGCCAGCTGTTTGGAGATAAATCCAACAGTCCTAACTTACGAAATCCTGGTCAATTAAAGATTTCCCCCGTTCCTGGTATAGTCCTAAGGCATCAGGTTAGTGTGCTACCGAGTTTATTTTGTTTATTCTCATTTTTGCAGAAGTTTTATTATCTTTATTTTACTGTGCCGCAGTCGTGAGCAAACCCGCACGCTTTGTCACGTACGAGCACACTGCCTTTTGTTTTAAACCAGCTTCGGAAATCATTTAAGTTGCCAGGACGATATCCGTAGTACTTACCCCGTTACCCTGAACGTTCTGCTTAAGTTTGGTTTAAGAAACCCCGGACCGACTCTGGTGATCGACCGAGTTAAATTTTCCCCGACACGTTTACTTTGGTGATTACCAAGTATAACGACCGAGTCTCGTTTTAGTTAAGTTTCTAATTAATTAGGTTAACCGCATTCACAATAATTTATTCAAAATTTAGCTTCACATATTTTTCGAGTGGCTATGATGAGCACTTGCTAAAGGTAAGCTTAACATAGTAAGCATTATTGTTGTAATTAATATTCTGAGCCAATAAACTCGAAACGATAATTAATTAACGAACACGTTAGAGCCCTGGACTATCTCATTGTAGGCTAAGCTATCTGGACAAATTTAAGGTGTGACAGAATTTCAGGTGAGACGTCAATTACGTACTTTAAAATATAATTTTGTCTCTCAACCCGAAATTTCGTCATAAAGGAATAAACAATAATTTTATATTCCTCTATCTCAGCTGTTTACAAATGTTAAACAACATTTGTTTACATCAATCATATGTACTTTTGTATTTTTCATTACAACAATTCAATTCTTTCTAATAAGTCTTGCTCATTTTTATCTTTAAGTTTTTTATCAAATTAAGTTTTTTTTACACTTAATTCACTCGGTCCTTCAGTATTATTCCCCATAAGTTCAATTGTTTGCTTTTTTTTCTTTTTTTCCAGTTATTGGCTTTTAAATGTGTTCTCAAATTCAGTTGTATATATACTATGGGCCTTGGTAGGAACACCAAATCTGCTAAGTGGAATCGTGAACAAAGAAAAATAGAAAAAGAAACGAATGGGCAGCCTCAAACAGACGATATATTTTTAGGAAATTCTCCAACATCGAGGAAAAGACGATTAACCGGAATTAATGATAGACACTATAGTGACCCACCTACCAAAGGTGTCCAGATTGAGAACACTGTTCCTAAAAAGAGACGTAAGCGCAATGCAACATTAGGTAGACGTGAGAGAGGTGGCGATGTTATGAGAAAAACTGTTGATGATGAGATATTCTTAAAGCCAACTTCACAGTGTGCCGTTTCCGATGAGATTCCAAATGATTTTACCACTGCATTTTCGAAAACTAATAATTTTGATGTCATTCCCATCATCGGTGATGGAAACTGTTTGTTCCGAGCTATTTCTTTTTGTTTGTTCAGTACTGAAGATAGACATTTTGAAATACGATCTATTATTGTTAATAATGTCATAGAAAAGTGGAATGCATACCGTGATTTTATTATTGGTGACAACTCATATGGACAACATATTTTGAACGTTGGTAATTATAAAATTTTGATGGACAGAAAGGTGGGCATGCCGAACTTAACAGTGCTGGTGAGTTGTTTCAGGATTGTAAGTTTAGAGTTAATATGGAAAATAGAGAAACCATCATTGATTACGGCCCAGGTAACATTATTCATAACTTATTATTCACGGGCAGATTAGATGCGATCTAAATGGTATAGGACCTCTGAGACTACAAGATACAGTGCTTGAAATGCAGAATCAGGTAAGTACCTGGGTGTGGTATTGGACCGAAAGCTGCAATGGGGGCCACAACTCCAAAAGGTTATTGATCGAGGTAAATGGTCACTCATGGCTTGCAGACGGATGGTGGGAGGAACCTGGGGGCTCAAGCCGGTGCTCATGCACTGGCTATTTGTCTCCGTGGTAAGGCCCGCCATGACATACGGCTCACTCGGTGTCGGCGGTGAGAGATCTGGCTGCCGTACAAAGACTCGCCTGTCTCATCATCATGGGCGCAATGAGCAACTGTCCGGGAGCCTCAGTGGACTGCCTTCTCAACCTCACTCCGATTGACCTGCATGTCAAGGTCACTGCGAGGAGGACTACCTACAGACTCCAGTGTGAAAACCTTTGGTTGGATGTTGGAGGATCCAGAGGTCACTCTCGGATCACTCAGCAGGTAAGAGGGGAGGTAGAGGTCGTGCGGAACTAGGTGAAGCTTGGAGGGGATTAGTGGTGTGGCGGGGGAAGTGTCGCTATGCGAGGCGACGATCGGCTCGTCTCCTACCCCCACCATGGATTTCCCCGCTTTAGACAGTTCCCGCCGAAAATCTCAGGCTTCACCTCGTTCCGCACGACCTCTAATGGACATGCCCTCGGATCACATGCCGACTCGAGTCTTCTTCGCCAGACCATTCACTGTCCTTCTTCCGTCCGGGGATGAGTGGCATGTCCGGTGGGAATCCTCTTCTACAAGGCGACCTTGAATGGTATACTGATGGTTCAAAGGTAAGAAGTGGGACTGGGGCTGGAATTCATGGAGTGCAGAACGGGGTGGACATTTGTCTTCCTATGGGCACTCACCCGACTGTGTTCCAGGCCGAAATGACTGTGATAATGGTATGTGCTAGGGAAAACCTGAGGCTAGGCTTCAGGGACATCAACATTTCTATTTTTACAGACAGCCAGGCTGCGCTCAAAGCGCTCGACTCCTATGAATTCAATTCTAAGGTGGTCTGGGACTGCCTTTCTGCGGTATGTGACCTGGGCAGGCGCAACTAGGTAACACTCTGTTGGGTTCCTGGGCACTCAGGGATAGAAGGGAATGAGGTGGCTGACAGGCTAGCAAATGTCGCGTCAGCCTCAGACTTCGTGGGACCACAACCTTTCTGTGGAATCTCTCGTGGGCATGCATGTCACTCAGTCATGTCATGGGCTCAGGTGGAATACAGGAAAAGATGGGTTAGGCTTCAGCACCATAGGGTAAGTAAGCTCACCCTCTTCTCCCCTTCCCAGACGGTCGCCTCCAATGCTCTACGTTTAGACAGGAGGCAACTCAGACAGATCACAGGAATGGTCACTGGACATGGCTTCCTGAAATTGCACCTACATCGCTTGAGGATCCACAATGGTGACACTGCGTGTAGGAAATGTGGGCAATCAGAGGAGACTGCTGATCACCTACTCAACAACTGCACAGCTCTGAATGAGGTAAGGGACAGTACTATTGGTGCAATGACAAGGGGCAGACACCTTCCTCAGGAGGAGCTCATAGACAGGATGCTGGAGTTCGTTAAGCAACTCAGGTTTGACGGACTCTGAAGTACCATGTGGGGAGCGCAAAAAACCCATCAGTGGCTGACGTGCAACAGGACAAGGTCCGCCCCTACAGAATCAATCAATCAAGATTGCTGAGTATTACTAAGTAAATGATCACTGTTTAACAGGTTTTCGCCCGTAGCCTGTGTGTAGGTCTACTGTTAACCAAATGACAACAAGTCTATGTAAAAAATTAAATTGTCTACCTCAGTCCGTGGCAATAATTGTGGTGTCGCATATATGCGTCGCTCGGTAGCAAACGTTTTAACCAAACATACGAATGTAAACTTGGTCATCATTAGGATTCAATTATGTACACTCGTATTTAATAACAACTTTATTAGGACTCAAATTAGAACGTTTAGGCCGATAACAATTCAATTAGGCCTAGGCCTACTTAATATTCTTAATATATGTAATAATAAAATACCCCCGCCCCAGCAAACCTGCAGACTAAGCGAATTTCAACTTGTCTGATTACATTTTTATTTAAATCATACTAATATTATAAATGTGAAAGTTTGTGTGTTTGTTTGTTTGTTTGTTTGAAGTGCAATCACGCATTAACTACTGGTCGGATTGTGTTGAAATTTGGTATGATGATAGCTCACATTCCCGATTAACATATGGACAAATTCTTACCTCAAAAATCCTTTAGGGCTCTGCCCCAGCGGCTCTGGAGTTTCCCATGTTAAACGTATGAGTATTCATTTTTAAAAGGAATTAAATAATTTTGCCAGCTGTTTCAACTTACACAATTTGTTTCTATGATACAAATTTACCAACAGGGTGCAGCACCATTAGTTCTTTATACATTTTATTTATGACAACAGCTAATTTTAACCAAGCAGCAACAAAAACCTGAGTGTGACAACTTAACTTACTTTCTATTGTTTAGGTGAAGTGGTAGAACATTATGGCTATGGTAGATGTTCTATTTACTATAGTATACCGTAGATTATAGTAAACCAAATTTTCTCAAAATGTGTCCTCTCTCATTGCAAATGCAAAGCACGAGTATTTAACTACAATAAGCATTGTATACCAACCCCGTACAAAGGACGGGTACTCAGCTAGTATTTCCATAAATAAGACATATTTATTCCCAATTTTAATAACATTAGATTTGATTAGTGCTTAGGTTTGCTGCCACGGGGAAGGTAAAAAGTGTTTTTTGACCATACGTCAATAGTATAGGATGAAATAAATAAATTGCCAAATTTTATCAACATATATCCATAAACAAGTAGGCCTAGGTAAACTAGAACAGTAATTATTTTCTCCATAACATGGAAATTTTAAATTACACTTTTTTAAATTTTTTCCGTAACCGTTACCTACTCATACAATAGCGCTTCATTATACTGAATTATTTCTTTATTTTAAGCTGTACAGAGTGGTTTAGAAAGAAATAGGAAAATTCTTGGTTTTTAGGGTCAAAAATTGAAAAAAAACAAATTTTTACCTACCCCATAAACCCCGGTTTCCATGGTCAGATCAGGCTGGTTCGCAAACTCGTTAGAATAAATGTAGGTTTACACGTTTATATTTAATATTTTTATTTGAATTAATATTTTTTTTTTTTATATACTTTAGGTTTAAAGTTTACACGCTAACGGACACACACATATGGATTTGAACGGATGTTTTAGCCTCTGGGGACCTCAAAACAAAAAAATAAATTGGTCCTGAGTTCAGATCTTACCATGAGACCTACGGTAAATAGCTTATTCCCTATATGGGAAATCCGCTAAAAAATATGTTTTAGGCCTATGGTTAAAACTGATTCAAAAGCAATGAAAATTGTTCATTTACAAAAAATATACAAAAAACTGCAAATTTAAATATAACTTAGGTATTTTAAAAGTTGTAAGAAGTTATTGTGTTTATAGTATTATGCAAATCTGAAATCACCAGCTTTATAAGTTAGCCTACATGAGTTAAGTGATAAGTAGAAAGAAAATAGCTATAATATTAATTTCAAAACTTGATATACCAGTATTTTAAACAAAATATTATAAGAGTTAGTAGCAGCTATTGTTTATAAAACCCGTTAGAATGAAATAAAATCTTGCTCTACACATTAAAACTCAAACGAATTGGATAGATCTTCCTCTTCTTCGACTTGTAATAAGTTAAATCTCATATGGTTTAGGTCTCTATTTGAGGCCATTATTTAAAATCATAAATATCTATTTAGGCGCCTATTCAAAATTAATTAAAAGGCTTAAAAGGACTTTTGCACAACATAAGCTGATTTAACTCACTAAGGAAAAATGTGATAGGCCTGATATAATTGTTATAAGCTCAAAACGCCTTGTTATTGCCTCTAGATACCGTAGTTCTGATGATTGTCGAGGGAGTGCAGCACCTCCCAAATGAAGAGAATCATAAACAAAATTTACAATGCTAAATATTATGAAGTGGGTGGACCATGGGGTGGACACCGAGCTGAATTGGAAACGCTTAGAAGGCCACCAAGCTAGCTGGCCAGAGCTGCGGGGCTACCTTCAGCGCTGACAATGTCGCGTCATTAATCAAAATGAGAGGTCCACTGGCGTTCCCCATCGAAGCGGAAGGAAAATACAACGATAAGTTAAATACTACCGCAAAGGGTTAAAATTATTTCCCTCAGATCGTGTTTTCCCCCACCCAAAAACTCCAATTCTCACTAGTCCTCTATTCCCTAAATAGTAAGGGGTTAAGTTAACTCAGGATTTGTAAAAAAATATGATTTCTCCCTATTTGTTTTCCTTGCACTACTTTATGCATTTTAGGTCTTTTTAATTTAGGCCTTATGCATTTTAGTAATTATCAAACTCCGAACCAAACCATCCGAAATTCAAAATTTTTTTTCAAAACGTCTGAAATTTCACGCTGATTCCAAAAATGGTTGTTTTTCTCTGAAACAACCCATTTACCCGGAAAATCGGAAAAACCTCAAAACATTTTTTTAACGGATAACAACATTGAGGGTGCTTAAATTAACCGATAGAGCAAGCTGAACAAAGAATTTTTAGAATCCGATGGATATTAAAGGAGATATGGTCGGAAAAGCGTCGGAAAACAAAAAAAGAAATCTGTGTAAGTTAAATCGTTCATGTACATATCCAAATTAACAGGAAAACGAGTTGAACAAGAATATGCAAGATCAAATGGATGTTACGGCAAAAAAGCGGCGGAAAATCAAGTTAGCACCAAAATGATCAAAACTAGGTTAGGTTGGGTTAGGTTAGGTTAGTAAGGTTGGGTTGGGAAGTTGGTTTAGGATAGGTTGGGTTAGGTTAGGTTACTAAAAATACTTACCCAATTTATTGATAACCTAACCTAACCTCGCCCATCCTAACCTAACCTAACTCAACATATTTTTGGTCATTTTGGAGCTAACTAGATTTTCCGATGCTTATCCGAGCCGTAACTTATATAACCGTTAATAGCCTATCTATCGGATCTTGAAAAGTCTAGCATATTCTTGTTCAGCTTGCTCTACCGGTTAACTTGAGTGCCCACAATGTAACTTTCAGTAAACAAACATTTCGGGGTTTTTCCAATTCATCGAGTAAACGAGTCATTTCCGAGAAAATCGACAAACATTTTTGGAATCAGCATGAAGTTTCGGACATTTTGGAAAAAATTGAATTTAGGAACAAAACCTTGATTTTGGTGAGATCCAGAGGTCGATTTAATAACCCTCATTTTAAGAAGGCCTAAGTAAGTTAAGTTAGGCCAATTTTAGTAAAAAAAAACTTAAAAATTTTAAGTTTATGTATTGGCCTAAGTTGCTGTAATCTAGAAATTGACCATAAAAAGGCAAGGTAAGTAGGATCATAAAATTTACGTAAGTTACCTTTACAACATGAGAAAATGAATAGCCTAACTTAAAGTTACGTTTTTTAAAGTTTAAAGAACTGGGCCTAAATAAGCTATAAAAATACTTTTTTTAACAATTTTTAAGTTATTTTGGGGTTTGCTAGACCTCCAAGCACGCTTCAGTGTAAAAACAATGTGGGCACATGCTTAAGGGTTAAGGTAAGTGACCTTAGGCCTAATTGCTAGCCTATCTATATAATTAATACGCTACATGAAACTTCTTGTCGGTTGAACTCCTCCGCCATTTCTTAACCGATTTTATCCATTGACGTCTCATTGGAAAGAGCGTGTCGCGTAAATTTGAAAACTGACCTTACATTTTTGAAAAGGTCCCTTGGGCTCTGCACCAGTGGCTTTTAAAGTTTCCATGTTATCCTTATGAAGAACATAATTGTTTACATTTTGATCAGCTGTATAATTTAATTGCTGTTATTTATTTTTGAATTCAACAAAACGCAATGGGTACATTTACTGATTTTGTTGAAATTAAATAACTTAGGCCTATTCACTATTTTAATTTACATTCCTACATATTACAATGTAAAAAGTTGAGAAAGCCTGGACAATTTTATATACTTTACCAAAATAAGAAAAATGAATTGACATAAGTTTAGTAGGCTACTGTATTTCTTGAGCAATCATTGAAAGAACCGATTTGTTAACCATGGAAACATAGCCTAGAAAAGTCATAGAACGCTACCAAGTAGGAGAAATAGACAAAAAAAAATACTGTCCTTATCAACCTATATAATGAAGAACACCTACAATATGAAGATTCCCACAAACAATGAACAAGGATGTTAGCCGAAGTGCTACTAAGTTATTTTGTAGGAAACATGGAATTAAATGATGTTTGGTTGAGGAAACCCCAAACATATTTACAAGAAATGTTGATTACATGGAACTGTTAGGTACGTACCGGTAATGTATGAGTTGAGTAGGCCTATTATAAACTCATCGGAAATTATGGCTTTTATTCGTTTTATATTAGTTATTTGTTTTTAAACAACAACTTTAATTCGTTGCAATTGCTCGATTTCGAGCAA
This sequence comes from Macrosteles quadrilineatus, assembly GCF_028750875.1. Taxonomy (NCBI): domain Eukaryota; kingdom Metazoa; phylum Arthropoda; class Insecta; order Hemiptera; family Cicadellidae; genus Macrosteles; species Macrosteles quadrilineatus. The sequence continues at coordinate 999,819 of NW_026542608.1, forward strand.
CCTGTACACTAGTTCTTATTAAATCGTGTGGTTGGTTTGGGTTAGGTTAGGACTTATTTGGCATAAGTTACCTAAATAAAAACATTAACTTAATCAGGCTACTTTATGACTATGAATGAAAACTTTCATATATATAATTTTTATTAGGGACAGTATTGTAAATTAACTTATTGGTTGTCAAAATATTGAATTGTATTGTATTGTTGTAATTTGATAAATAATTGTTTGATCATTGAGTCATTGTGTGTTTATTATTCGTCAATATGATGTAATCGGATACTACCAAACTTGAGCTAACTTATAGGCCTACCTCTAAAATTTTCTGCTGTTCTATCCTCTTCGTTACAAACATCTTTAGGCGCTCATATGGATAAGGTATTTGTTGCTTACTAAAAACGATGAATTTGATTAATTCAGCAACAAACATTGAACATGACTTCGGTGTGATCAGATCAGTTAGGGTTATTTCAATTTGTATCGGTTCAAAACTTTTTAATCTATTCATGGTAAAGATAATGTTGTATTGTCAATTAATTACTGTTTTAGTATTACAAAATGTTGACTAGGCCTGGAAACATGTTCCTGCTACTCAATAAAAACTCAACACTTTGTAAACGTAAACTAACTAAGTTACTTTGTTTAAATCCACAACTAAAAAAGGCCTAAGATATTGTACTGTACTGTATTTAAAAGGTTAGTTGGTATGTCGGTAATAAAATACTTTAGCAAGCACAAAAATAAGTCGAATGTACTGAGTTATTTCGAACTTTTAAACGACAAACAAAACTCTACCACCTTCTACACATTTCAAAATTACTGTAATTGTAATTACAAACAAAAAACAAAACAAAAAACAACGACAGTCGACAACATGTGTCACCTCCCCACCCCATCCACTGGTCACTAACTACACTTACACTATGACTCTTTAACTTGACAGTTGACACTTACAGTTTTTTTCCTCTTGTGCTTATGGGGCAGGACTTCACATATCACTACAGCCATGTAGTTTTTCTCGTGTATTTGTGCTATGAATTTTAGCGAATTTTCCATAGGGATAAGGGATTGTAAGTGTAAGCTAGAAGCGTAGGTCTCGTGGTAAAACCTGGAGCCTGGACCCGGGATCGATTTCCTCATGGTAAGACAGGATTATCCGATTTCTATGAAAATGTTAACAAACGTATTATTCGAACGAGCTCGCAAACCCGTGAGAACGTGGTTTTATTATGGAGAGGGCTATGAGATAAAAATTGGGTTTTCTCATTTTTCTACCCTCAAAAAATAGGATTCCCCATTTTATTTCTAAACCATTTTTAAGATCTAAAAACTATATTATTATTGGAATCGTGTGTATGCTCAGGGTGGTTGCCACAGCCATCTCTAATGCAGAGGTGTATTAGAGGTGGCTTGCTCATGACCAGACTGCATAAAAGTTCAGATAGGTGCTGCAAAGGGTCGATGTCTACTTGTACCGGCGTCTAGTTGTAACCTGCTACATTTTGGTGACAGGCGTCTAGTTGTACCTCGTGCAAAGCTGTAGGTACAACTTGATGATGTAATGCGGACGTCTAGTTGTACCTACGCCTAGTTGTCTCTACGTCTAGATGTACCGCTTAAAAATCTGCAGGTACAACTAGTCGGGTACGCGACAGTCTACTTGTACCTCATACGTCTGCGTCTATTTGTACCTACGACTAGTTGTACCTACGACTAGTTGTACCTACGTGTACCTACGCCTAGTTGTACCTACGTCTAGTTGTACCTACGACTAGTTGTACCTACGGCTAGTTGTATCTCCCCTTCAACTTGTCACCAGTTTAAGGGATTTATTTTATTTCTTTAAAAAATCATACAATCTTACAACAGTTTTTATGAACAACTTGCTACAAAAGCCAGGAAAATTTGGCTTGTCTGCAGCTCATTGAGAAAACCCTGTTCTTGATAACAATGTACTTTGTCCCTTGGTCAGTCCTTATCCATATTACACTTTGGTTTTCCTTATTTCTTGTCAAGATCTGCTATCATTGTTTTTTTCCACTTAAACTCTACCTTTCTATAGAACACTAACATTAACTGGCTTTAACAACAACTTAAAACAATTATCTTAAATAAATAAATTCAGAGTTTACAAAAACAAATAATTGAGTATAATGAAGTGTTTTTGTATGGTATTAGAATGGTATGACTATGCAGTCACGGGGTGATCGTTGGTATGACCCTCGTTCACGGCAATATTGTTGGTATGACTCGCAGTCTCGGCGGGATTTTTGGTATGACTCCGAAGTCACGGCGCGATCGTCGAAATGAGTTCGCCTCCTGTGTTTGCGGAATTATCTCGAAAATCTCTTGCGATAGCGGAGTCATCGTCACTCACGAAGCGGCAAAATTGCCGATAAGCGGACAAAATCCTGTCCCGAAAAATTCCCGAATTAAAAGTAATCCCGTCCCGAAAGTCGGTAATATTGATTCCCGAAATTTCGGGACCCGTCCATCGCTACTATTTTACTACTCTATTCTCTTCGCGTTGCGAAACAGCTTGTATATATCTATAGAAATAAAAACCTGGGCCCTGTTTCATAAAGATACTAGTCTAGTAATTACTAGTCTAGTAAATACTAGTCCCGTATTTACCTGTCCTACTAATTTGTGTTTCATAAACGTTTTTATACCGCTAGTAAATACTAGTGTATTTTACTAGTCACGTGACCAAAACTACTAGTCACGTGACCAACTTTACAAGGTAAACTTTCAAAACAAATTTCTAACCTCAATCACGGGTTTTCAAACCCTTTATAAAGGGTTTTAATTTTGTTTTCATTTGATACAAAAAGTAAATAGTTGTAGAAACGCAGTGTTTTCTTTTAATTAATAAATATATAGACACATAAGTAAAACAATCACACATTATTTATCAAACCACTATTATTTATGTTCATCAATGAGCCCGCCGACGCGCCGGCGCGGCGTCGCGTTGCTGCAATCAACACGGTGATTGTAGGTAGGCCTAGTTGCGGCGCTCAACTGTTGGGTGGAAGTTGATCTGTGTCTGCCGCATTCGCTGTGATTTGTATAGTTTTTGTTTTATTCTGACATATAAAATTAAGCTTGCTATGAGTAAAGAAAAGAAGGCTCAAATTTTGAATGTAATTAAATCGTCTAAGGACATTTTGTTAGGAACATTTTCAAGTACCCTAAGCCCTAACCTATGTTTTCAAATATTCGAATGCATAAGAATATTTGGGTTAAAAAACATTCTGTGATATTCTAATTTTGAGTCTACAAACCATGAATAATAAGCCTAAACGTTTATTGATAAAACAAATAATTGCAACGCCGTTACAAGCAATGGAGAAGTAGGTTTTCAAGTATAGTAAAACATGGCATATGCGACATATGAGAGTTTCGCTTCTCATGTGGTGGGTCCCTGTTTCAAATCCGCACCACTCACTATACTTTAGTTCCATTAATGAAACTTTTACATGTTTTGCATTTAAATAACAGCTCTAATCAACATCTAATTTTTTTATTACTTTGAATAACAAATTCAGAATACCAAAATGGATTAAAAATAATGTTTTTATGATAAGCAGTTCAGTCCAACGCCCACAAATCAAATATTGGCCTACAAAATTGTTAGTACATCACAGGGTTTTAGCTATTTAGGGAAACAAATAATAAGCACCTAAAAAATACAATGCAACTCCTGTTTAAAATTGTCTTACTATTATTTCCTATTAAAATGTCTTTAAATAAAACCGAGAGCCTTGGGTGTAAAATAATCTGATTAATGTTGCAATGTTGGATACATTTTTGTACATCTTTTTATGCAATACGGTATGCGGTTTTAATTTGGTTTCTCTCAAACTCAAAGCTTAAAAATCTTTTCTCTGTGATAGCTAAATAGTTGATATAACCATGAAATTTAACTCAAGTAAAATTAGACTAAAATTTCACAGAAATTGATAACTTATAATTATAATTAATTCTAATAGGGCGATTGTACATACATTATAAAATTCAATTTCACTCTTTTTGTACTACGCCACATTTATTGATTGTAATTTATATCTAATAATAATTATAATTTTAGCACTCATTGATCAATTTTTATCTAAAATTGCAAACGTGAGCCAATTTGCACTTGCAATAAGAACTTAATAATTCATTTTTTTTAAATGATGTGAGTAATGAAATATCCTCTTTCCAAAAATACTAGTCTACTTCAAATAATACGGGTGTAGACAGGTTGTTAGAAAATGGCAAGTATTTACCAGTGTAATTTACAAGAGTAAAACTTTATGAAACACATTGCTGTCTACACTAGTAAAAACCACTAGTAATACTAGTCCCTACACTAGTAACTAGTATTTTACACTAGTAGGTTTTTGAAACGTAGACTTGTAAAATACACTAGTATTACTAGTCCATGGACTAGTAAATACTAGACTAGTAGTTTTATGAAACAGGGCCCTGATGGTCAGGCTACAATTATTTCCGGCAGCCACACTCAGTCAAACTTACCAGCAGTATACACTTTCCATTTTACAGTGTTGCCAGATCTAGGCTGGCATTCTACGCCATATTCTGATTCGAACATACTCTTTGAGTAGTATATTATCAAAGCATCAGCGAACCTTGTGGCAAAGTGGTGAACTACATTTTTACATACTCCTATCAAAAATACGTCCTTTGACTGCCACCTCAAACTTTGGGAATTCATTTGTACTCATGGCTAGGGTTGATTTAACATGCGATGTGCATACGACGGCCGTATACGGCAGTCATATGCACCGGCAGTCACTTACAATGCGGTTTATCCCATTATTGGCATCCACATGCCGCCAAAGATATATATATATATATACACATACACACACATACATATAAGTAGATATATTCATGTCACTTCTGGGCCAAAAAAGGAGCCACTCAAAAAATAAATGAATTTTCCTATTTTTTTATACAATATGCTATATTTTTTACCCTTTTAGGTCAATTTCTAACATTTTCATATTTTTCTAGAAAAAGTATATAATTTTGATGAAATTTTCATGAATATGTCTATATTTTCCATAAAATTGACTACAAAACAAAATGTTTTTAAAAACAAGTAAAATTTTAAAATTTTTTATTCAAATTTTCTAAATATTTCATTTAAATTATTGTTTTTTGTAAATAATATTTTTCCTATTTCAGTTATTCAAAATCTATTAAAAGTATTGAATTTCTCAGAAAATTCTAATGATATTTGATGTATTACAAGTCCATATTTCATTTTAAATAATTTTAAACTTAAACATGAAATGTTATCAAAAATGATAATCTTAAGATAAAAAGATAAGTATTGATTTAAATTGAAAATAAATATCACCAATGAAAAGCTTGTTAAAAATTAATGCTATTTCATATATTATACATTTCTGTACGATTAAAGATAATGTAAAAATCAACAAAAACAAATTGCGTTGTAAATATAATGTTATTGAAGGAATATTAGTCTATGGCCTAATTTGTTTGGTTGATCTTTTGATGAAAATAAGTGATTGAATAAAATAATAACTAATAGAATGTTAGTAAAATGCAGTGTGGATTTACATGATTGTTTTGATTTATTTTAACTAATTGAAAAATGTTTTATAATATATGCTTAAAATATATAATCAATGCTAAGTCTAAATAGAAATAGAATGAAACAAACAAATGGATTGAGCTACAAAGTGTCAAGTCCACTAGATGGTTAAAGCCCCCCACACACTACCAGACCAGACCGTCTGGCTGCAACCAGTCTTGGACGGCTCTACACACTCCCAGACCAGACGGTCTAACATTCGTAATTGAGAGACCGTGGTGAGAACTCCAACAAGAACAAATGGATGAAGACTGTCACGATGGTCGGCCGTCTGACAGACAGCGCTACACACTCACAGACCAGACAAAAATAGTGGTGGGGGAACCTCAGACCGTCTGTGGTCTGAGGGTTCAACCATCAGACACGCAGACAGTCTGGTCCGAGAAAATCGGTCTGCAGACAGTCCCACACACGATAAGACAAGTGCCAGACGCCAGACCAGACGGTCTGGTCTGGAGGTCTGGTCTGGTAGTGTGTGGGGGGCTTTAAAAGATCAGATAAATGGTACTATGATCGTCGCATTACGCAAGGTCATCCCGCTAGGTTCGCTAGTGTCAAACGCAAGCAAGTTAGCCAACACCATAAAATGAGATTTCTCTACTATTCCTCTGAATTAAAATGTTGCTTAAATTATGGTAAAAATATGGTAACTTATAAGTGTTATATTTCATGTGTGTTTTAACCAATTTTGATTAATTTTGGTATACAGATATATTGAGTATTAAATAATTTTTTGACTTATGTTAAGGGTAGTTTCATCCCTTATTTTTTATTTTATTTTTAAAAAATTGAAAAAATTATCAAAAAAATCTGAAACTTAAAAATTATGAATAATTATGTTAAAAATTAATGTTTTTATTAAAATTTTCCAATTTAGGGTGAACTACCCTTAAACTAAAAACCTTAATAACTTTTTTGTTTTTTAAGATATTTACATGAAATTTGGTATGATATATCTATAAGGTAAGTACAAATTTATTAAATAATAAAATTTAAAATATTCATTTCTTGTGACCTTGAAAATCAAAAATTTTTATTTATTAATATTTTTTTATGAAACAAATTTTAAATTAACAATAGTAGTCTCATTATTCATAAAATATAATAATATTTTGAAAAATATGTCAAAAAGTAGTAAATAAATGGTGGTTTTATAATAATTTTATTTGATTTCAGTTATATCATTTTTAATTACATTATACTCTAATAATCTTTCAGACACAACAACTACATAGCAATTAGTTTTACTAGCAACAGTTATATCATAATCAAAATCCATATTTATTATTATATCATTTTTTGATCCTGAAATATTTACAGTAGTTTTTGTAGTATCAATCACATACAATGGTCTATTTTCAATGAATTCTGTTGGATCATAATACATTTCACTATTGTTATAATAAACCTTTTTATAATCTTGATACATTTGATATATAATTCTAAATTTTCCATTATTTATATCTAGATTCATTAATTCATCAGGATAATAGTGACCATTTAATTTTACTCTAATATTTTTAATATACATACTATCAAATTTTGAAGTGTCATATAATTGATCATTAGTTCTACCTTTTTGAAAACCAATTATTATAAATTTTGGATTATAGATGTTTCGATAAATATTTGTTATATCAAAACTAACTGTTTTTCCAGTTATTGTCTTTTGTTCAATACATTGCCAATGATTAAAGTGAAATAGTATTTTTTCTTTTTTAGTTATTTCATTAATATATTGAATTTTACTTGTAGTTTTATACTCAATTATTGGAACTCTAATGAAAAAGTCATCAATAATTACTTTTCCAACACCTGGTAATGTAGTATCATCAAAAGTTCCATCAACTTTTTTAGTTTTCCATCTAAAAATAGCATCATTATCTTCAGATCTAACAAAACATATATTGAATCCTCCTTTGTATATTGGAACATTAACATTTCAAAGAAACCTATTCCAAAATGTGATAGATTACCCACAGCTTCAAATGTTTTTTTGAAATCTGATTGAAATCCATTACAAATGTTAGATACTGCTTCTGTTTTTGAATAAGTAACAGTACCTTTTATTGTACTCAATTGTCCAGGATATTCGATTTCCTCAATTAATTTATTATGTTTTCTAATTTCAATTTTTGAAAATAAGAATGGTACAAAATTATTAATCAACTTTACATTATCTGTAGCGCCATAGTCTTTATCATCAGATTTTTTTAATGATCCTGAAATATAAAATTGAAACTTAGATGAACAAAATCCATCACCAAAATCAATATTAAATTCAGTTTTTTTGTTTGGTTCATTCAAATGTAGCTTAGATAAAGGATACAAATTGTTATATTCAGCTCTTTCAATTTCATAAGTATTAGCCATTTATTAAGGAAAAATTTATGAAAAAATATGGAAAGAAAAAGGTTTTTTAAAACAAGTAAAATTTTATTAATTTTGAATTTTAATCAACTGAAATCTATTTAATCAACTGAAAAATGTTTAATCAACAGTATCATAATCATTTTTATCTTTAAAATATTGAATTTCTTTAACATTATCAACAATAAATTTAGCAGATAAGTTTTGGTTTTCAATAAGTAATTCCCAATCCAACATATATTTGTATTCTTCAATAATGTTTTGAGATAATGTTTGGTATTTACAAATCAAATCAATATGATCTTTTAACTGATAATTTATGTATTCAGTAATAATCTTTTCATTCAAAATTTGATATTTAGCAATTTTTTCCCAATTCAATTTATTTTGAAACAATCTAATCATCTCATCATTCAATTCATATTTTTCTGAAATAATATCCCAATCTTCATTGGTTAATAGAAATTGGTTTCTGATAATGAAATAATCAAATGAATTATATAGAGCCATTTATTAGGAGGAAATTTTTGTAAAACTACTTTTCTTTGAATTACATATACAACATTTTGCTTTAACCATATTTTTATTTTTTAATTTTATTGTTTGAATGTCTTTAGAATTGGTTTTTTGTTTACATTTAAAACAGTAAATAAACTCCATTTATATAGTAAAAATTATTGATCTTCTTGGTTTTCTGTATTAAGTTTATCTTCTAATATTTGTGCTAATCCAGCAGTTACTAATCTTATTTTTCAGCAAGTTTATCTTCAAGTTGTTTTTCTAAATCTTCAACATACATTTTTAGATTAAATAATGAATTAACCAATTCATTTAAATCCTGTTTAGTTTTTGAATGATCATTACCAACCTTAATAATAGAATTTAAAACTTCATTTAACTCAGATTTTATGACAACATCATAGTCGTTAATGCTTGGTTTTACATTAACAATCCTTCTAGAATTAATACTTAAATAATTTTTGGATAGACTAATAGCATTAACCAAATTATTAGTTTTCTTAATATGGTTTTTTAAATCCTTATTAATATCATTAAAAATGGAATTTAATTTTGAATTAATATAATCATTTTTTACTTCAATTAAATCTTTTTTCTGTCTACCAAATAGATCAAATATATTTAATGAATCCATATTTATTAAGAATTAATTTATTGATTATGTTATCAAATCTTATATTTTTATTCAACTCATTTAATACAAAAACACACAAATGACCACATATAGGTGGATCATTATAATTTTGAATTTGTGAATCATTAAAAAATATATTGTCTTTTCCTAAATATTTAACAATTTCCTTAAAAGGTTTATTAACAATTTTTCCATAAGAATCAAAGTAATATTTAATTTTATCTTTTTTATAATAACATATCCAATGAGTTCCATTACCAGAAAAAGAATCTAAATTGACTACACCACATTCAAATTTATTAACAGTTTTTGGAAGCATATCTCTCATAAAAACACCTCTAAAATTCTTAATATTTTGACATAATTTTTCTAAATCAGCTAAAGTCAATGGGTTGAAATTTTTTTCTTAACATATTTTAATGTTTTTTCATCTAATCCAGATCCTTTTACATTAGCTAATTCTTGATCTAACCAATTTATAAATTCTCTAAATTTTGGAATAACATTGTCTTTTACTACTTTAGCTCCTCTTCTAACTTTTGGTGTTAAACTATTTATGCCAGGAATATAATCAGCAACATTTAATATTTCATTTAATAAACCACCATCTTTTATTTGTTTAAGTTGATTATAAGAAAATTCAAGTCTTAATCCAGTATTTAATTTTTTATGTTTTTCTAATTTATTCAATTGTCTTTTAGTTAATAATAATACATCATTACCATTTTTAAATTGATCTATTTCAAATTGTATAGTCAAATTTTTATTTTTCTTAAAAGCAGATTTAATTTTAGATTTTTGATAATCAGTTAAATTTACCTTAACTTTCTCCATTTATATAGGTTAAAATTTTAATCCTATTTCTAATCCCATTCCAAATTTTCTTTTTAACCACATAGCACCTGATGTTGGTAAAGCAACTAATCTTTCACCTATATCATGATCACTAGATGTTGCTATATCCCATGCTTTATCTTGTAATATTTTATCAGCAATATCATTTCTAGATTCTGTATCTTTATGATCTCTATAAAATATATCATGTTCTTTAGCAGCTTTATCTAAATCATTTATTCCAGGATCACCTCTTTTTAATCTTTTTTGTAGCTTAGTTCCAGGTCCTAGATATTGAAAACCAGGTACATGCAATTCAAATGGTAAATTATTTATAAAATCATTTAATAATCCTGAACCTATAATTGGTGATGTTATAGTTGGTAATATTCTTTTTAAATATTTTATACCATCAGGTTTTTCAATTAATTCATCTAATTTGTTTGAAATAAAATCTTTAATAGCCCTTTTTTCATTGATAAAGTTATTATTTCCAGCTTTTTCTTGAGCATATATATAATTGATTATACTTTCTAATTTGTTTAAATCATCAATATATCTGTATTCAATTTTATTTTCTGAATATTTTCTTATACCAGATCCTTCAATATTTCCTTTAGAATCCCAAATAAATTTAATCAAATTCATATATTTATTACCTTTACTTGATTTTGGTTTTCTAGTACTTGGATCAATATTTTTATAAATTGAATCTGTTTCCCATAAAATTTTTGAGTAATTATTTAAATCATCTTGACTATATAAATTATCATCTGGTTTGTCTTTATATGTCAATAATCTCCATAAACCTTGAGTGCCAGTATATGTTTTACCATTAACAAGTAAATCATCATTATCAATTACTGTTATTTTATCACCAATCATAAATGATTTTTTATGTTTATCCCAATACAAACCAAATTTATCATCTTTTGCTCTAGGTAAATATTTTTGTGCAATTGGACCAATGATTTTATTTAATATTTGAGGTGAAACAATATTTGGATCTATAAATGTTGATTCTTCTTCAATAATTTGTTCTCTTATTGGTCTAAATGGAGTACTTGAAGGTAACATAAATTCTTCTTCAGATTGTGGTATTGATATGTTTGCAAATTGATTAAAAATAGGTACTAAATCCATTAAATTTGTATTTTCATTTAAAACATCACCAATTTTATTTTCTACTTTACCAATTGCAGATGTTATTGGTTCATATGCTTTTTGTTTAATTTGTTCATAATTTTCATCAATTTTAATTTGATTTTTAAATTCTTTTATTAATTTTTTTTCAATTTCATCTAACTTCTTAGCCTTGTCGACAGTTATGTTATCCATTTATTAAAAGAAAAAATATGTTAACATAAACATAAATGATGTTAACATAAACATAAACCATGTTAACATAAACATAAACTATGTCGATTAAGCACAATCAACACTACACTAATGATTAATATAAATAAAACAAAAATAATAAGTGTTTAAATCTAAAATTAAACACAAACACATCATTTTTTATTTTCTGTAAATTTAATAAGAAAAATAAACACTAAAGATAAGGCAAATATTATTATAACAAATACTTTATCAACAATTAAATCAAGCATACACCACATTTATTTAGAAGAAAATTTTATATTAGAAAACTTATTCATATATTTTCCTTCATTTGTTTTTAATATCAAATTCATAGTTAAAAATCCATAATTTTCTTTCCAACAATCATTACAAATATCCTTAAATTCATTAAATGACATATCAGAACCTACAAAATGATCAAAAATTTGTTTTACATAATGATTATTTTGCTTAAAAATACATAACATATTTAAATTATTCCTTATTAATTTAATGTCAACTTTTGAATAACATTGTGAAAGATAAATACATGATATGTTTTTATGTCTACCCATTAAAAAATACTCTTTTATTTTATCTTGATTTTCTAAAATACAATCATCAAAAACAATTAATGAATTTGGTTTACAATCATTTAATGAAATTATATCTTTACATGAACCAAAGAAATTTGCAACTTTTTTGTTAATGTTCATTTCAATATTTTTAAATCTATGTTGTAGTTTTATATATGCAGGCTGCTCTAATGATTTACTAAAAATATATAAATTTGTGTATGGTATCAATCTTTTATAGATGAAATTTAATAGTAATGTTGTTTTACCAGAACCACTTGATCCTATTATTAACAATCTAATTGGTTGATTATTCTAGATTTTTTCATCATATGTATCAAATTTTATCTTATTTTTTTCCTTTAAAAATTTTTCCATTTAAATAAGATGAAATTATTTAAAATTATAGGCAATTCTTCAAAGATTGAACTAAGATTAGAACATCCAATTCATTTAGATGGAAATTATAGTATTGGTCTTTGTGGATTTTATTCAGATAATTTTATATTAAATGTACCAAATGATTATAAAAATATATATGGTTTTAGTATTATTGATCAAAACAAAACAATTGATCAATATTTTAATATAAAGAAAGGATATTACACCTTAGAAGACATAAAAAAATTATTTACAAAAAGTTTAACAGAATTTAAAAATAAATATGATAAATTTAATGAAAATGAATTTTTATTAGAAAACAATGGTCCTTTTATTGTAATAAAATCACCTGTTAAAATTACAGTCACAGCTTTCATAATTGATCTATTAGGGTTAAAAGATGAAATGATTGAACCAAATGTATTAATAAAAGGAATAAAATTACCAAAATTAAGACCTTTTGATGTTATTGAAATCCATTGTAATTTAGTTGAACCTAGCATTGAAAATCATAAAGATCATTTACATTTACATAGAGAATCTGAAATTTTATATTCTTTCTTTCCAAATATTGAATATGGTTTAAAGATTAGTGAAAAGCCAAATGAAATTAATTATGTTCCTTTAAAAAATATAAATAAAATTCAAAATATTAAAATTACTATTCAAGATAATGAAGGAAATTTATTGAATAATGAAAATGTAAGATCGATTGTGTATTTAAAATTAAAAAAAGAATCTTCTATATAAAATTAGATTTAAATGATTAAAAATATAAGTTTATAAAGGTTTAATAATCAAATAAACTATTGAATTTATGGAATTTATTAAGATGTAAGTCACTAAAATTGCAACCAGTTTAATTGATTAAAAAAACAAGTTTGTAAAGGTTTATTTAAGGTTTAATTATCAAATAAATTATTAAATTTATGGAATTTATTAAATATTTAACGCGTCGCAAAAATCGCGACGCGTTAATAAATGATTAAAAATGAGTTTATAAAGGTTTAATTATTAAATAAACTATTAAAAAACATGAAATTTATTAGAATTATTAAAGTTTTTTTGTACCATAAAAATCTTAGAGTAGATTAATTGATTAAAAAAACAAGTTTGTAAAGGTTTATTTAAGGTTTAATTATTAAATAAATTATTAAATTTATGGAATTTATTAAATATTTAACGCGTCGCAAAAATCGCGACGCGTTAATAAATGATTAAAAATGAGTTTATAAAGGTTTAATTATTAAATAAACTATTAAAAAAACATGAAATTTATTAGAATTATTAAAGTTTTTTTATACCATAAAAATCTTAGAGTAGATTAATTGATTAAAAAACAAGTTTGTAAAGGTTTATTTAAGGTTTAATTATCAAATAAATTATTAAATTTATGGAATTTATTAAATATTTAACGCGTCGCAAAAATCGCGACGCGTTAATAAATGATTAAAAATGAGTTTATAAAGGTTTAATTATTAAATAAACTATTAAATACCCCCGCCGCAGCAAACCTGCCGACTAAGCGAATTTCCATTTGTCTGAATTGATTTTCAGTTAAATATATTTTAATAACATTAGGTTTAACGAGTACCTAGGTTTGCTGCTACAAGGAAACTAATAAAGTGTGTTTTTGAGTAAAATATTGATAGCTTAGTACAAAATAAATAAATTTGCCAAGTTTGATCAAAATATATCCATAAACAAGCAAACTACAACATTTGACAATTTCTCCATAAGAATAGCATGGGAAGTTTAAATTTACAATTTTTTAAATTTTCTCCGTTACTAATAATCGAACAAAAATACTTTTATATACTAAATTATTTGTTTTTTAAGCTCTTTAAAAAGGTCTAAAGAGAAATCGGGAAATTTTGTGTTTTGAGGGTCAAAAGTGAGAAAAACCAATTTTTACCCCATAAAACCCCCCGTAAAGCCCCGTTCCCATGGTCCGATAGTGCTGGTTCGCGAACTCATTCAAGTTTATCCCGCTTTACACCTTTAAACCAAATTTCATCAAAATCGGACAAAAATTACTCAAGTTATCGTGTTCACGGACGTATATATATATATATATATATATATATATATAAGTCTATATATATATATATATACATATATAAAAATTTGAACGAATGGTGTTTTTGGCCTCTGGGGACATCAAAATGAAAAAGTAAATCGGTCCCGGGTCTAGGTCTTACCGTGCCACCTAAGGTAATAGCTACTTCCCTATAGGGAAATTCGCTAAAACATGAAATTTATTAGAATTATTAAAGTTTTTTTATACCATAAAAATCTTAGAGTAGATTAATTGATTAAAAAAACAAGTTTGTAAAGGTTTATTTAAGGTTTAATTATTAAATAAATTATTAAATTTATGGAATTTATTAAATATTTAACGCGTCGCAAAAATCGCGACGCGTTAATAAATGATTAAAAATGAGTTTATAAAGGTTTAATTATTAAATAAACTATTAAAAAACATGAAATTTATTAGAATTATTAAAGTTTTTTTATACCATAAAATCTTAGAGTAGATTAATTGATTAAAAAAACAAGTTTGTAAAGGTTTATTTAAGGTTTAATTATCAAATAAATTATTAAATTTATGGAATTTATTAAATATTTGACGCGTCGCAAAAATCGCGACGCGTGAATAAATGATAAAAAATGAGTTTATAAAGGTTTAATTATTAAATAAACTATTAAAAAACATGAAATTTATTAGAATTATTAAAGTTTTTTTATACCATAAAAATCTTAGAGTAGATTAATTGATTAAAAAAACAAGTTTATAAAGGTTTATTTAAGGTTTAATTATTAAATAAACTAATAGATTTTATAGAATTTATTAAGAAATAATCAAGTCACTAATATTGTGACTTGTTTAAATAATTAAAAATATAAGTTTATAAAAGTTTTAAAACTAAATAATATAGAGTTTGAAGAAATAAATTATAAAAATGATAAATGTAAATTATATAGTTCTATTAAAAATGATATAAAACAACTTAATAAAAGAGAAAGAATTTAATAAATTGGAAAAAAGTAATATACCTATAAATTGTAATAATTCAACTATAAATATTACATATTAATTATATTTTGATCATTTTCTTTAAAACTATCTTTAACATATTTTAAAACTATATGTAAAAATGGCATAATACAAAAATTAAATGTTAAGTGATAAACATAATATTGGTTGTACTTAAAAAGATAAACTAAATGTTTATTTGATATTTTTGTTTTATATAAATATAATTTTTGATCATTTTTACTATTTATTAATTCTTTTGGTATAATTATTATTTCCATTTATTAAAAATATTTTTTAATAAATTCTTTAATTTTAGTTCTATATGGTTTTAAATTTATATCTTCTTTATTCTGATATATATTATAATTTTTATATCTAAATAAAAATATTTTACCATAAGTCATATTTGGATATAAATATATTATTTGGTTATCATTTATATTTAAAACTTCTTTTGGTATAATTAATGCATGTGGTTGATCGCTCATTTAGTAATATTTTTATGTCCCCAAGGTAATGTATCTACTCTATTTTCACATACAAATCTTTTATTATCTTTATTACTTAAAGCTAATTTGTTAATTCTCACTGTGTATAATTCATGTTTAAAACTTCTAATACATGTCATCTCTCTATATTGTTCCACATCATCAAACAAACATTTCTTAAAATCATTCATATTAATTGACTTATTTACAACACTTTTCTTGATTCCTTTACATTTAACTGGATTTTTCTTATCAAACTCATAACTGTATAGCTTTGATCTTAATCCACAATATTCTTCTAAAATTTCACCATTTAATTCATCTTTAAATTTTCCAATTACTTTTTTATTCTTTTCATTAAAACATTCATGATCTTTCTTATAATCACTTGTATCGAAATCATTTATATTTTCTTTAATAATTTTATAAGGATCTTTCTTTAGTTCCACAAAGTAACTATCAGTGTCCATATATAATAGTTTTATATTTGGATCAAATTTCTTCAACTTTTCATAATAAAATTCATACACCAATAGCTTTGATAATTCTAAAACTGAAAATCCTATATAAATTGGTTTATCAAATTTTACTTTTTCTTTAATCATGTGAGAAGCAATACAATCGGTATCAAATATCTTAAATGTTTTAAAGTTTGGTTTTTTAGCTAGTTTTAATGAATATTCTTCATTACCTAATTTTATATCACATCTATTTCTAACATTTTCCATTGTCTTACCAAATACGGAATTATTCATTAATTTGAAGAAGTCTTTTTCAAAATCTGACTTTGATTGAGCTCTTAATTTTGTATTCAATTGAATATATTTTTTCATATAATTGTCTTGATCAAATGCAATCACTCTATTGACTCTTTTTAATTTTAATCCTTTTTTTAAGTAATATTTTAAGTTTCTTGAATGAACCACATAGTCTTTTTTATTAAATAATGTAGTACAAAGCTTATTATTATAATGTTCAGGAGCTAATGGTAAATCCTTGTGATTATCATGTAATTCCTTTGGATATTCTAAATCAACATCTAAAATATAACCATAATCAGCATTTTCATCTAATTCTAATATAGTTTCTTTCCATTCATCAGTTGTATATACATTTGGATTCATCCATTTAATATCTTTATATGGTAGTTTTTGACTTAAGGCCCATCCATATAAATTGTTTGCATCTACATATAACATGTAATTTTCAGGTTTATTAGGATCATAATTTTTGGTATATTTGTTATTTGCTTTACAATACCTTGTAACACATTGAGAAATTCCACCTCTTATACCTTTTTCAATCATCAAATACATATCATAATCACTTATTAATTCTAATTCTATTTTTGTTAATTTTAACATAGAGTCCCATGCTAATGATGGTGATGTTAAATAATGTGCAGGATCTAATTGATAGTTCTTTAAACAAACTGATCTAAAATTTTCAAATATATCAGCTAATAGCATCACATCTTGAATATTGTATAAATCAGAATAATTTCCTAATGTTTTAACTTTTAATTTATTCCAAACTTTTAGATAGTATTTATAATCATCATCACTAATATTTTCATCAGTTAAAGAACTATAAAACTGTGCTTTATCTAATATTTTATCATAATTTAATTTTTCAATATCATCTATAAACTCATAAGGAAATATACCTTTAGAAGATAATATTTCAAATGTTTCATCATCTTTTTCAATTATATCAATGTTTTTTATAAATTTAGTCAAGTGTTTAAATTCTTTCAGATTTTTAGCTAACTTATCAATTGATGAGGCCATAAATCTAAACGTATCTACAAATGAGAATTTTACAAATTTTCTAGGTTTATCATCTTCAAATTCATAACCATATCCTGAATTTACTGAATAATTTATATATTTTTCATCAGTATTTGCTATTAAATCAATTTTACCATATTTTTTAGCTAATTCTTTGATAAACAAATGTGTATCATAGTTTGAACTATTATGACAAAACACAGGTATATTTTGTGGAAATTTTAGATTTAAATTACAACTTGAATGTGCTGCACCTCTAAATTTTCCTGTTAAATGACAGTGATCTCTTACCTTTCGTCTTGTGTCATTATCAAAACCACTAGTTTCACAAATATGACAAACACTTGCTTTATGATATTCAATTTCTTCATTTTTAGTTAAACTCATAGGCTTTTTGTTTTTCGAATTATATTTTTTAGCTATATACTTTGAAATCTCATCTAAGTATTCAAATAATTTATTTGGTACATTTTTCATTTCTTCATCTGTTTTTGCTCTATAACAAATTGGTTTATATATTTTATTAGTCACTCTAGAAACTAAATAAATTGTGAATCCATAAGGTATATGTTTCTGAATTTTATTTGTATATGAGTTGTTTGGATTATTTTCACAAGTATTAATCTTTTTCAGAATGCTTTCAAAATCCATATAAATTACAAAAGGATGTTCAAGTTTTTTACAATAATTTTCAAATTTAACAGTTTCACCAGGAAATGGCAAAATTGGTCGACAAGGTTCAAGAGATTTACAAATTATTAAATGTTCACTTAAATCTTTGTTTTTGTAAAAATGTGTTAAACATCTTCTACAAATGAATTTCTTATGTCTGTTACTTTTTGTTAATTGAGTAGAAACAAATTTACTTAAATCTGTTATCAAAACATAATGTGAATTATTATCATTTTTTATATACAATAGATCAATATCTAATCTCGCATTGTAATTTTCAGATATTTGTAATGGAACAATCTTTTTATCTTCATCAAATCTGTATACATTAATTGACATGGATGGATAATTATATTTAGAATCAAATGATTTTTTTTCAAATAATTTTATATCTTTTAAACTCATTGGATAATCAAATTCTTTAAAAATTTCATCATTCAAGTAATTTTTATATTGTTTTACTCTATGTGGATGATCAAACTTTTTATCTTCATATTTATCAATAGCACATCTAATTGCATAAATAAAACAATATTCATCTTTATTTTTGACATTTATACAACACTTTTTATTTTTTATTTCAATTGGTAATTCAACATATGAACCACCATTTAATGAATTATGTTTACTTATTTTTAAATTTAAATCTAAACATCTTTTTAATGACCAACCAGATACTTTTGATGGTTGATTTAAATTTTCTCTTAATATTAATTTTTTTAATTGATCATCAATAAATTCATCAGTGTTTAATATATCTGAACTTCTTAAAGGATAATACATTTGGGTTTTTTGACTATCACCATTTACTAATTGTCTTTCATATTCACAAGATAATGATAACTGACCTCTTTTATTTTTAAATTCTTGTTTTTCAATCAATTTTTTAATTTCATTTCTTTGTGATTCTAAATATTCAGATATATCTAAATCATCATTTGAATTTGTTAAATAATACTCTTGAAAATAACCTTTTAATGATGACACTTCCTGAATATTTATTACATTTTCCTTTAGAATTGGTTTATTTTTTAAATGATCAGTTAATAATCCAATCAATTCTTTTCTAGTTTTATCTTTTATTTTAATACCTTTTTTAATTGATAGATTTTGAATAAATTGTAATGATCTATATTTTAGATTATTAGGATTTTGTTTGATATTATTTAATCTTTTAATTAGTTCATCTCTATTTAAATTGTCAACATTTCTAACAGATAATTTGTTAGCAATTTCTTTTAATTTTTCACTGTTAAATAGTGAATAATTTGTTGGATCATATGACTTCTTTAATTCTTATAATTGATCTAAATTTTCGTTTTGATAATCAACTATTTTATTTTGTTTACACCAAAGTTTTAAGTTATTAACTTCAGTTTCATATTTTAGTTTTATTTTCAAAATGTTTCTTTGAATTATAATGTCTATTATAATTTTTAGATAATATATTCTTATTACAATAAGGGCATAATATATTTTTATTTGTACGCTCCATTTATTAGAAGAAAAATGTGCACGATTTATTAAGAATAATTTTATTTGAAAAAATTATTGTTGTAAAATATAAATATTAAGATAAATATTTATGTGTTAATTTAAAAATTATAAAAGTATTTTAAATAAAACTTAAACTTTTTTAAAACCAGTAATTTTTTTAAATAATACTTTCAAAAATTAATATTATTTTTATGAATTTTCTAATTTATTTATGTTTTTATTATGAATTTTAGTTTGTAAATGTTTTTGAAGATAACTAAGCCATTTTAAATCTCTACCACATTCACAATGGGTTGTGACTCTCATCATTTTTCTAACACATTCAATACAAATTGCAAATTTTTTATCTTTACTATAATAATGTTTATGAAAATTTTCCATATCTTTTGTTTCCTTACAATTCAAACATACTTTTTCACTTTTTTCTTCTACTATAATATTATCATATAACTTTTTTCTATAAATTAAATCACATTCTTTACAATATGAAAGTAATCCATCTTTATATTTTTTATTTTTATAAAAATTATTAATATTTTTTAATTGTTTACACTTTGAACATTCCTTCTCCATTTATATAGTATAAAATTTTACAAATTAGTTTTCTTCAATTCGTAATCATAAAAACTACCAAGTATATCTTCATCATTCAAGTCTTTAATACTATATGTAACAGGATTTGTATTATTAATTCTGGAAACAACAAATATTTCTCTTGACCAATTGTTTTTATATTTATTTGAAAAAGTTGATTTTTTGTTTCCTATTCTAACTCTATCATTTATTTTAAATTTAGATTTTGTAATTATTTTTGGTGGGATATATTTAAAAACTGTATTTAATAAATCATTTTCATTTTCTTTATTTACCTCAATTGGTTTCATTTTAATTGTTGAATGATATGAATTATTATATTCTTTAACTATTTCTTTAAGAATATCAATCCATCTAAAATTTTTATTAATTTCAAATAAAACTTTCATTTTTTCATTTTGAGTCCTATTATATCTTTCAATAATACTTGATTTTTCTTCATTTTCTGTATGATACATTTTAATATTATATTTCTTTAAAATTCCATTAAATTCTTTATTTACAAATTCTAATCCTTTGTCTGTATGTAATAAGTTTGGTGGTTTATGGCCAATTTTTATTGAATCTTTAATTATTTGTTCAAATGCTATAGATACATGTTTTCCATCTTTTTTCTTCAATGGTTTTGACCAAACATATTTAGAAAATGTATCAATAACATTCAACATGTATTTATAACCATCATTTTCTTTTTCATAATTTTTCATAATGATTAAATCAGCTGCCCATAAATCATCAATACCTAATGTAACTATTTTTCTTTTTCGAAATTTTTTTCTTATTAGAGCATGAATTTCTTTAGCTTCAATTATTTGATCTTTTTTATTTAATTCTTTTTTTATTATTGGTTTAATTTCCTTTTTAATTATTTTACTTTTATTTGTTTTACAAATTGAACATTTAGTAGCAATTCTAAACAAACCATTCTTCATTTCAACAATTTCTGGATTAATATTTTTAGTTTTCTTCTTACATTTATGACACTGAATAAGTTCTTCCATTTAGATATAAACATTTTATATATAAATGGATATATGTTATAGATGTCGTAATTTTAATAACTTTACAATTATTAAAAATTATATAGGATGTAATATATGTAAAAAAACTATTTCTGAAAAAAAGATTAATAAACGAAAGAATAAGAACAAACATCTTATAAATATTTTAAGAGAATTTAATCATTTTCAACCATATCGCACACAACAATTAATCAATGAAATCTATACATTATGTATTTTAGACAATAGTTTTGAAATAACACCTAAAAATATAAAATTATTCTTAAAACAAAGAAATTATACAAACTGGATATTTTACTATCAATTCTTAAACAAAATATTCAATATTGATTTTGAATTAAATTTTGAAGATAAAAGAAATATTACAGTAATTTTTAATGCATATTTCAGTTTTACAAATAGAAATATATCATTTAAAAAACTATTACCAATGATTTTAAAACTTTTAGAATTGAATTTTTATATAAAACCAGAATTTGATGATATTTTTTTAAAATTCTTAAAACATCTATCAACTTTAAATGATCCATGCATAATAAATTAACATAATGGTTTTTCTGATAACATAAGTGATACATCAGATATTATTTAAAAAAATAGAATTTTAAATATCACACAACAGTTCTAACAAACTGTTGTGTGATATTTAAAATTCTTTTCATATATTTCAATTATTAACTGTTTAAAATTTCTATAATTATTTTTTGTAATAAATGGATCTATTAGAAGAGATTAATAATATTGGAGAATGTAAATTCAAAGAATATAAACCAATAAAAAGTTTAGAATTGAATACAAAATATAAAATAGAAAAATTTGAAAAAGTTAAAGATAAATATGGACCAACAATTATTGTTGAATTAGAAAAATGTAAAGTTCATTTACCTCATAGATTTATTAATATATTTGATGAAAAAACAATTAAAGAATTAAATAAAAAAAATTTAAACTTAATTATTACTGAAATTAAAACATTCAAAGATAAAGAAACTGTTTTAGTTAAATTTGTATAAAAACTACTCATTAAATTTTAAAATTCTACTTGTTTTTAAAAACATTTCAGTTTGTAGTCAATTTTATGTAAAATATAGACATATTCATGAAAATTTCATCAAAATTATATACTTTTTCTAGAAAAATATGAATATGTTAGAAATTGACCTAAAAGGGTAAAAAATATAGCATATTGTATAAAAAAATAGGAAAATTCATTTAATTTTTGAGTGGCTCCTTTTTTGGCCCAGAAGTGACATGAATATATCTACTCATATACACATATATAAGGTATGTGTCATATTAATTGAATTACAGACAAACCAAGAAGCTTTAACTTAAATCACTTTAACCAAAATGTTGTAAAGTTAATAATAAGAAATAAATATCATTTACTAACTGAACTAAAATAAAATTGAATTCAGATCATTATGAAAAAATAGATATGATACCCTATATTCAAGTACAATTTACGATGATCAAAAATACCTGCCTATTCACTTTTGTACTTGTCCAGGTCTTCATCTTTGCGCCAGATCCTGACAGCTTCATCCTTCTCTCCCAACTTGATCAGTATCTTTCCGTTTGAAGTAACCAGCTAAGTGGATGGTCCCGCTTCGTTGCATCGCACGTGCCTGGCCCAGGAGTCGTTTGTTATGCGCAGTCAGATGTTCGTTTACGAATACGTTGTTAGGTGTTAGATTCGGAGAAATGTCCGTTGAGTTGAGATCCCGTGTTCTTCTAGCCGCTGCAAGCCACTTCTCCTTAATGTTAATGTAGCATGTTAAGGTCCTTAATGTTAAGGTTAATGTAGCAATTGAAATATCATATCAACAAACATTAACACCACGTCTACTTCATCAAATGACTGACTACGTACGGTCATGGACACACCAAAATTACAAAAAACACAAACTTACCTTTATTAATCTTGTAACTACTTCTTTCAACACAAAACGACGGGCACAACAAACTTGACTATACCCCGAACTAGTCTCTAAAACTAACTGACGCAATCGACGCCAGGCCTGCCACTGTCAAGCTCCAAAATTTTTCCCAAATGGTCGTGATGCCAAATTGAGGGACAGACTTATTTTGTCACGGTAGTCAGTTTGCAATGACAATAAAATTATTATATGCTCCTTTTTTGTAAGTTTAATAACTATTGATGACATAAAAATATGGCTTTATATATTTTGGCATGAATAATTAGTCTAAAAACAGCGTGAAAGTTGGAAAATGTACCCTAGGGACACGTCATGGTCGTGAATTTTGAGACTTTAAAAATACGAAAAAAATACCTAGAATCTATTTAAAACCAAATAAATGTGTGTAACATGTTGCCCCCGTCCCAAAAAAAAAAAAAAAATTAAAACACATAATAATAAACTACAAATCCAGTATCTACGAAGTAAAAGGCCAGGGACATGTAAACGTACGTTTCAAACTTTTCACTCAGTTAAGGCGAGCAGTCCGAAGTGTGGGAACTGTTTATGACGATTAGATAAAGATATCTGCAATTCAAAAATGCTATGGAAAGGGAGGGAAACAGGTCCGTGACATAGGAAGTGATGAAGGATGTACCGGTAGTAAAGGTGAGCAGTCTGGAGTGTGGGGACTGTTTATGATGATTAGATTAAGGTATCTGCAATCCTAAAATGCTATGGGAAGTTTGGGAAGGGAGGCAAACGACATAGGAAGTGGCGAAGGAAGTAGTAAAGGCGAACAGTCTGGAGTGTGGGAACTGTTTATGACGATTAGATTATTGGTATCTACAATCCTAAAATGCTATGGGAAGGGAGGGAAACAGTTCCGTGACGTAGGAAGTGATGAAGGAATTATTAAATGCGAGCAGTCCGGAGTGTGGGAACTCTTTATGACGAATAGATTTAGGTATCTGCAATCCTAAAATGTTATGGGAAGGGAGGAAAACAGGTCCACGGCGTAGGAAGTGGTTAAAAAAGTAGTCAAGGCGAGCTGTCTAGAGTGTGGGAACTGTTTATGACGATTATATTAAGGTATCTGCAATCCTATAATACTATGGGAAGGGAGGGAAACAGGTCCCCGACGTAGGAAGTGATGAAGGAAGTAGTAAGGCAAGCAGTCCGGAGTGTGGGAACTTTTTATGACAATTACATTAAGGTATCTGCAATCCTAAAATGCTATGGGAAGAGAGGGATACAGGTCCGCGACGCATGAAGTGGTAAAGGAAGTAGTAAAGGCGAGCAGTCCGGAGTGTGAGAACTGTTTATGACGATTAGATTAAGGTATCTGCAATCCTAAAATGCTATGGGAAGAGAGGAAAACAGGTCCGTGACGTAGGAAGTGGTGAAGGAAGTAGTAAAGGCAAGCAGTCCACAGTGTGGGAACTGCTTATGACGATTAGATTAACTAAAAATAGGCTTTACCTTCGTCACTGCAGCTCAAATTCTTGAGGTGTAACTACGTTACGGCCGTTTTGGCATTACAATGCCATCGTCAGACTACAAAAACAAAAACTCGGCTGAAGTAGCGTCGTTGAAGTTTAAACACGTAACACATACGAACAATACGATACATTTAAAATATTAACAAAAACCGAACAGGCCTGTCGTACTAACGGGTGACATGTTCCCGTTCCGAGCAAAAACCGACTGTCGAGCCGATTTTCTCAGTATTCGATACAATAATGCACAATTAAAAGTAAAAGCTTTTATATCCGTGAGGATCACGCTCACAAAATTGAAAGATTAGGCCTACGCTTTTGCCGCGATCGCGGATATTGACTAGAACATTTCCCCGCGGGTGACGATGACGTTGTCTCCATGGCCGCAGATGTTCAATATTTTACAGCGGCTGCGGAAGACGATAATGACGTTTCTTTTTTAGCGAGAGATATATCTAGGATTTAGCCGCGATTACTGATAAATGATTTACCCGTCACCACCGGGTCGCGGGGAGATATTAGGCCGTAATATTAGATTAGACGATGATGCTGCTATCTAATGATGTCATAGGTTTGGTTGCATTTGCAATCACGGTAAACTATGATAACTTAATGTTTCTTCCATGACTTATGACTACGGGAAGTATTGACGATTTTGCCGCGATCATGGAAGACCATAATGACGCCTCGGGAGATGCCTTGTCAAGTTTATTGCAAAATTGCAAGTTTAGGCGGTAATACATGGAAAAATGTTTTCAAAGATCATTGGGAGAGGGGGGCCCGGCGAACAAACTTGCGGGGTGGGGGGGGTGGCCCGCGGGTTATTATCGCCGCCACTGTGCTCTAAATAATAAATTAGAACACCTAGCATTTAACTATGTACAGTAGAACCTCTTTAATCCAAACTAATTGGGACCGGGAGTAGTTCGGATTATTGAATAGTTCGGATTACAGAACATATTGTTGTTTTTACATAACAAAGCTAGGGAAAAGTGAAAAATGCTTTATAAAGTAAAATACAGTGTTTATTTAATACAGTAGTAAACATAAGGAATAAACAGTAGGCCTACTATACATTACAATTGAAATAACTACGGTGCATATATCAATAAATACAGTAGGCCTATACATACAATAAAAAACTACTGTACTGTGTATAGAGTACAGCACTGAGGCGTTCGGATTAGTGGACGTTCGAATTCATTTATGTCGCTAATGAAAGAGAGAGCCTACTATAGCATCTCAGAGTTCATGACCGATAAGGAGATAGCAAACATACGGTAGCCATCTTTCCATCATCCCTGGAAGTTTTTTTTTTTTTTTAACTTGTATATATGTATATGTATTGTTTTATACATTTAACTGTTGTAAACGTTGTGAAGAATTTTTTTCTTTTCTTTTGTGCGTGTATAAGAAATGTTTTATTTATTTTTGACGAGACGCAATCTATCCCTATTTTGGGTAAAAGATGAAGAAGGAGTAAGTAAGTATGTAAGTAAGTAAGATTACAGGGGTTCGGATTAAAGAGGTTCTACTGTATATTTAAATGATCGTCCTCTATCCGAATAAATGAACGTATCAATGATTGAAGCATAACATAACATTCATCACCAGAACAGCTAACTGTCCCCCAGTCCACTTAAAATAACGTACTTCTGCCTCACCACAATGAAGTAAAATATTTGGGCATCCACCTCGACTGAAAACTTACCTGGCAAAGCCATATTTGGAACAAATCGAAATCACATCTTAATTCAAAGTTTCAACAAATGGCATGGCTCATGAATAAAAATCCAAAACTGTCAATAGAAAATAAATTATTGCTTTATAAGGTTGTTCTCAAACCAATTTGGACATATGGCATTTCTTTGTGGGGAACAGCTTTAAAATCAAACTTGGATATATACAAAGATTTCAGTCAAAATTACTAAGAACCATCCTGAAAGCCCCTTGGTATGTATCCAACGTCACCATTCACAATGATTGCAAAATTCCATTTGTTACTGAAGAAGTTACGAGCTGCAGTAAAAAATACTTCTCTAAGCTTGAGTATCATCCAAACCATTTGGCCCTCAACCTCCTAGACAACAGTCAACATGTCTACAGACTAAAAAGAGAAAATGTTTTAGACCTTCCGACTCGATTTTTACAGCAGCTCTGAAATTTATTTTCTTTGTTTTTTTTTTGTTAGTGCTAAAGCTGTTTAGCTGCTAACTCAAGCTTTCCAATTTTTATTTTATTGTTAAAAATGCCATCATATTTACTTATTGTTTAATGCAAAACAGATTGTAAATAAAACTATGTTAAAAAAAAAAAAAATGATTGAAGCATTACACATAGTAATAAGTCAACCCTCCATATGTCATTTTATTTTTATCCAAAAGCGGAGTTTTTGTCATAAATGCTGAATGTTTACAGATGTTACGTTAAGCAAATGTTATTATACCAAAAGCTAGTCTAGAATGTTAGCGACGGCTGCTAGACTTTTTAAAATTTGTAACTTAATTTCTAAAAACTAAAACTCATCTAAACTAAAATTATGGCTGCGACATCCACTAGTATTTAAAATGATCTTTCTTTCGACACAAAAATCATAAAGATCCGTCAAGTGGTTGATTTAGAATCGTAAAATAAAAAAACCCTGTCACGTTTTAATATATATGATTTTTTAAATAAAAGATTGTATTTAGAAAGAAGATAATTTGTCTACTTCTCTTTATCTAGGTTAGACTAGGGAAAAATTATGTAACCAGGGGAAATAAAAAGTCAATAATAAAACAAAATTATCAGCTTTAATGTAAAGAGAGATTGGTCAGGCAGGCTAGGGCCAGATAGTCGACAAGGCATGATGTGCTTACCATACTAACAAGGATATGTGAGTGGTTAACAATGTGGTAAAGCTTTTAGAGTAACGAGTTTGCAAATAGTTATGTACATATGCTAACATCAATATACAAAATGTTATAAGAAATAAATTAATTTCATAGAAAGTTTTTAAATTCGATACGAGAAATTATAAAAACACATTTGGTCACTCGATATTGTGTTTGTTTGTGCATTATTTTAGTTTAAATAAATAGTCTCTTTACTGAATCTAGCCGACTAGTTTCATAACAATTCCACTTCGGTACATTGAATATCAACAAAAAATAAATATCTAAAAACTTAATATCCAGTATCTCAATACAAGAGTTAAAATATTTTTGCAACAATCGATTTAGTATATTAACAATATATATATATGTATAAAACATAGGGTAAAAAAAGCAGAAGTTAAAGCGCAGTACCCTTTCAAACTAAAATAAAAAAGTAGTATGTAGTAAAATCTTCTCACATTTTTATTAGTACGTATAGTATCACAGAGAGTTTGATCATGACTAGAGTCGGTGATTATTCTCAAAATAGTTTACAACATTTCTTAAATAATTTGAGATACAAACTAGGGATAACAAGGGCTCAAACAGTATTGTCTTTGTTACTAGATAGAGCCAGACAAGCAGCAGATTATTAACAATCATGACTTCCAGACTTTGAGCTTTCTCAGAGAAACCCTTTTTAACCTGGCCACGGCTGTAAGTAGATCCCCGTCGTCATCACTGAGTGTCTCCCCCTCCGAGTGGACCTCTCGGTGGCTTGTGGTAGGCTCTCGGCTCCCTCGACGTGTGAGTCCACTCAAAGGAAACTTGGACTTGGCCGTAGTAGTTGGGTCACTCAATGTTGCACTCAAACCTTTACTGAGTCTGTCCAACGCCGGTCGTAAAGCACCGCTCTTTCGCACTTCTCTCTCTTTTAGAATGAACCTACCTATAGTCTGCCAGTGAGCCTGAGTTCTAAAAATATTTTCTTCGTCGGGTAAAACTCGTTGCACTCTACCACCCCCACTTTGCCACTCTAGTTCTTCCACTAAAACAAACTTAACAGGGTCTTCCAGCCGCCTCGCTTTCACCAATGCTTGTGCAAGAACATCTTGAGCGCACGCACTCAGGGGTACTTTTAAAATGGCATACGGAATCTCAGGAGACACGTTGTAGACACAAACTAAGAAATTGTCTGCCTCATCCCAAGTGCGGGCTTGCTTTACATTGCGTGTGGAACGGATAGAGGACAACCACGCTCGAGAGCTAGGGTCATCTCCGAGACGCTTTAAAAGAAACTTGCCCACACCCTGCCACTGGGCCTGAGCCTGCAGTGGCCTCTCCTGAGGGTCGAGCACACGTTGGCTTGCAGGGACGTCCTTCTCTTTGCCTCCCCAGCCACGAGCAACCTCCTCTACCAGCACATAGTCCCCTGCCCGTTCTGCTCCCACCCCAGCCTTGGCTAGGGCCTGCAGGATCACCTACAACAATCATGGCGAGAATGAATTAGTGCAATACAACAGCTGATTTTACTCCTTGCTCTAGGGAGAAAAAGAGCTACTTTAGACCCGCAACACGTTTATTAAAAACGGCTGTTTTTGCTGCAGTATGACAAAAATGATTTATAAAATCTATCTATTTTATATAATCTTAATACTCTTATTATTTTAAGATGGTATTGTTTTATTGAGATTTTTTAATGTTTTTAAGAGTGCTACAAACATAAATCTAAGATACAAATTAAAAAAAAATAATTATTTGTTTGGGTAAGCACAGTAAAAAGGCAGCAGAGTGGAAATACAAAGCGCCCCCATCTCCTGGGGTTGTATGAGTGAGATATGTGCCTGTATGAGTGAACCTTTGTGGCCTTCATCAGCATTTCCTTAGTGTTCAGGGTATAGCAATAATTTGGTACATAAATTAGATTGTCTGGTACTCTAGGATTGAGTAATACATATTTTTCAAAAACAAACATTTTACTTTTTCTCCTTACCTCTTGTGTCGTACTCTCCTGTGTGATTTTGAGAATGGTATAGGGCTCATCAGGTACAACCCCGTACACCATCAGGAAGAACATTCGTCTCTTAACTCCCGGCAGACGAGCACTTGAGTCTGGTCTCACCTCCTGTAGTTACAAGTGATAATAGTCAATCATCAGCATACTATTAACTTAACTCCAAATTAAATTTGAAAACATACTAGTTACATATTGCTTATGCTATTCTCTCTCTATTGCAAAATCCCACAGGTTCACAGTATTTATAAATTAAATTTATACAGAAAATATTGATTTTAATGTTGTATGATTTAACAAATTAATCATTTACTCTTTTAGATTAAATTTAAGAGTGATGTTAATTTGTAAATATATAGTTACTAGAATGAAACTATCAAGCTATCTTTGTACCTGAATAGTGCCACGCTGCTCTCGTGAACCATCTAGACTCTCCTCCTCTGTCCTGGAGCAGATGAAGAGTGATGAGAGAGGCAAAGGTTGGTTCTGGAGGTTCCGCAGTCGGACATGGCGGTAACCAGGACGAAGGCACTTGAGGGGCATCACTCTCTGAGTCAACACATGGTTTGTGTTTTGGTCCAACACATTGAACCTCAGAAATGCCAAATCTCTGCAGACAAGTAATAAAGAATTACATAGTAGCATCTTTTACTTATCTATAAAATTCAGTTTTAAAAATCTTTGTACAACTAAATCTTGAGTTCTACTGGACCGATTTTATTAATTAATAGGTCGTTGGAAAGTTTAATTCGTGTAGATTTGCAAATAATTATGAAAGTTTGTTTTTGATATGATTTATAGTGAAAAATGTAATAAAAACATGTTTTCCATAAGAAATACATTGAAAACTGTGTTTTTCACACTTTTTATTTGGGTGAGACTTTTGACAGCCTTTTTTGAGTGTTTCCAAGAAGTGTATGGTATCAATTTGTAGGAAATTTTATTTTCTTTCAGAATATCACCTTCCACTTTGGTCGATTTCCTCACCATTTAAAAGTTATTTGCAAAAAAGCTAAGCAGCCTCTAAATTTATCGTAATGAGAAAATACTGAGTAAGGGATATTTTTGTTAAACTTTGTACAACTAAATCTAGACTTCTACTGGACCGATTTTGTTATTTAATGGGTCATTAGGAAGCCCAACTCATGTAGATTTGCAAATAACTATGAAAGTGTGATTTTATAAAATCTTTGGGGTAAAAAAGTAAAAATAACAAAAAATACATTAAAAACTGCTTTTTCAAGTTTCTGTTTTCAAGTTTCTAATTGTAGCCAGCTTTTTGCTGCCTTTATTAAGCATTTTAAATAAATGCATAGAAGTTATTTGTAGTAAATTTTATTCTCTTTCAGAAAATCACATCCACTTTGGTCGATTTCTCCTCCATTTAAAAGTTATTGGCAATAAGCTAAGTGATCTCCAAATTTATAGTGGTGATAAAATACTGAATTAGATATATTTTTGTTAAACTTTGTACAACTAACCAGACCGATTTTGTTACTTAATGGGTCGTTGGAAAGCCTAATTCGTGTAGATTTGCAAATAATTATGAAAGTTTGATTTTATTAGATATTTGAGGTAAAACAATAAAAATAAAAAATAATACATTTAAAACGCTTTTTACCAAGTTTATATTTCCAAGTTTATATTTGTAGCCAACTTTAGGCTGCCTTTATTCAGTATTTTCCAGAAGTACATAATGGTAATCTGTTGGAAATTTTATTCTCTATCAGAATATCACCTTCCACTTTGGCTGATTTCCTCACAATTTTAAAGTTATTTGCAAAAACGTTAAGCAACCTCCAAATTTATAATAGTGAGAAAACACTGAACTAAAGATTTTGTTGTTAAACTTTGTACAATTAAATCTACAGTTCTACTTAACCGATTTTATTAATTAACAGGTTATTGGAAAGCCTAATTCATGTAGATTTGCAAATAATTATGAAAGTTTGGTTTTTTAAATATTTACTTAGTGAAACCCGTCAAAGTCTGACAGTTGCTGTTGAGGTTGCAAGCAAGACCGTTTGACTAGAAATCGATGATAAAAAACTAAATTTTTTGAAAAATATGGGTTGTTTGTGATTTAGCAGTGTGCTTTAGGTACGTCCAATCTTAATAATCAACAATTTAAATGGAAGCTGGAATTTCACTGAAGGTTCTCAGGTTAAAACAAATAGAATAACATAATTAGAATTGAGTAAATATATTTAAAACTAAATTCCATATCCAAGATATAATTAAATTTATGTTTTCTGATTGAGCAATAGAGTATATCTTTAACTTAACTTATTAAAAATATCAATATCTCAAGTGAAAGCCCTTGAAGTATTTTAAGACCAAGACATATGAAATAACTTAAATTAAATTTGAGTTACGTATCATTGATTGCAGTTAAGTACTAAAACGATTATAATTATTGTTGATTCGTGATTCAGCAGTGTGCTTTAGGTAGGATTATTAAGATTGGAATCTTAATAATCAATAGCTCAAATGTAAGCTGGTATTTCACTAAAGGTTTTTAGACCAAAACATATAGGGTAGCGGTAATGAAATTAGAACTGCTAGAATATATCTTGAAGTTGAAGTTGAAGTAAAAAAATCTAATTTATATTTTTTTGTTGAGTAACACATTAGATAAATTAATAATGATGCTTGATGACAAATATGTGCTTGCATAGCTCGAAATATACGTCAAAATGAATGCCGATGCTTGATGGCAAATCTGTGGTGCGTCCATACCTTTAGTTTAAGGCCAAAATTATGAAAATCGGTCGGGTAGAAGACCTTTAACCCGACTCGGAAGAGAAAAACCAATAATTTTTATAGATGGCAATAATTGGTTTACCAGTATGCATAGTCTAATCATACGAAACATGTGTTAATAATTTGACAGCTTATATAGTCACAAGCTGCTAAACCCGTGCTTTGCAACGCGAAGAACATGTGACCTAGACTTCTATAACTGTTGCTGATGTGTGTTTAAAAATACAGCAACTGGATGATTTAACTTGAAAAAATGAGATAATAATTGAAAAGACTGATTTAAACATCTTTGCCCGAACATAAACCTCTAAATAATGCACATATTTCTTAGCATCACAAACATCTTTTATTGAGTAAATAAACAAACATCAATTAATTGCATTGCCCAGCTGTTTCATTAAATAAATTAAATTATTTAAACTTTGGAAGCATAACAAACGTAGCCTTTTGGAAATCGGCCTATGGGGCAGAGCCCCTGAGAAGTATGTCCATACCAATAATTTTAGGCAAATCTACACATTCTAAGCTCTATTTTGATGTGCCATATGCCTATATTTTTATTTGGTAAATGGCCTTAACCGTTTACATAAAATTTGATTGTATCACTTTAATAGCATAATAGATACTGTATTGTTATTTAAGGTTATCTTATAAAAAGATAGGGCATTTGCCAGGAATTATTAAGGAAATTGACAGGAAAGCAGGCTTACCTTTAAATAAGTCCATAGAGACACATAACACATCACAAAATTAAAAGTAGAAATTTTCGAGTTTCCAATCTCTCCAGTTTTCTCCAATCTCCAGTGGTTGAAAAAGTGGTCAGTGACCACGAAAATTTCTACTTTTAATTTTGTGATGTGTTATGTGTCTCTATGGATTTATTTAAAGGTAAGCCTGCTTTCCTGTCAATTTCCTTTGTATTGTTATTTAGTTGATTTCCTCTGATTAAATGTTGTTGTTAACAATTTGCATTTGTGTTTTAGGTGTGTTCCTTATGTTAAGTGTGTGATTCTAATCTTATGTGCTTAATCTGTATCATTAATATTAGTGAGCAAAGTGGTGTATGGATTTCATAACCATTATTTTACTAAGAGGCCGTTGTATTTAACCACAACGAGCACTGTTGCTAATGGAAGTATAATACATGGGCTCAAATAAAATTGAATAAAGTCAAATTTAAAAGGGCATTTTGAGCTATAGAGTGGATGCTCTAATACGGGTAACGTCATTGATGACTATTGGATACTGAAGGTAACGTCCAATATATCTAGGGAGCAAGCTAGTAAAGGGTAGTTGGTCTAGTCTAGTAAAGGGTGGTACTTAGGTGCCAGAGGTCCCAGGTTCAAATCCCACCAGATCACCAATGCATTTTATCTAAGTGGTAATCCAACCCCTAGGCTTATGAAGCTATGTGAAATATGATCCCAGGCTAAAGCATAGCATCTTAGGACAAAAAAAGGGTAATGCAAGAGTGAGTAGGAATGTGATAGTGTAGGCAACAGGTCTATCACCCAAAATAATACCTCTGAGCTACCATATTAAGTGTTAACAAGAGCCAAACAAGCGATAGCTGGCTTGACACCCAATAGTTAACTACAGTTAAATAGATAATGAATTGTTATTAAAAAAAAACAAAAAATACTGAGTTATTGGAAAAAAAACTTTATAATGCTAATTACTGGGTATTAATTACGTTTCTACTCACCTAAACATAACCTTGAAGAAAAAAGTTTCATTGAAGATTGGGTTGACATAGTTCCTGGTGGGGTTCTTGGTGCGTTGCTTGTTGCAGTCCACAGGTATGCCTATAAGCTCCACCTCCACCACAATATTGGTGCCTGGAGCAGTGCTGGTGCTGTGACAGAGGTACTGACCTGACACTAGGTTAAGTATCAGGTGAGATGAATGCAGCCCGTCAAACTCTTTCTCCCACGGGTTAAACCTGAAGATCAATCCATTCATTAATAACACCATTATATTTATCCTTCCTTCACGCTAGTGTCTAGACCAGAACTATTTTACACGTTTACCATCTTCAGTCTAGACCTTGGTGATCGCAACACTACCACATAGCTTAACCCTTTGGGTCCCAAGGGCCGATTACATCGGCTCTGCCAATAGGTTTTAAAATGCCCACAGGCCGATCTGATCGGCTTTGTAATTAGCCGTGAAAAGACCCGAGGGCCGATGAGATCGGCCTAGCAACAAGACACGAAAAAACCCAAGGGCCGATGTCATCGGCTTTTAGTATTTGTTATGCAATTATGTTAATTTTCGTAATAAATGTCTATATAATACATCAAAGGACAGATAAAGACATTGTCTGTGGAAATATTTGCAGAAAACATAAATATAATATTTTATATAGTGCTACCAAGAGCCGAAAGTCGACGAAATTTACGTGG
The DNA here is from genome assembly GCF_028750875.1 of Macrosteles quadrilineatus. Lineage (NCBI taxonomy): Eukaryota > Metazoa > Arthropoda > Insecta > Hemiptera > Cicadellidae > Macrosteles > Macrosteles quadrilineatus. Next base: position 1,034,660 of record NW_026542608.1, read on the forward strand.
AATCACGCTTCGCTTGACAGTTTCCGGCCGACTGTACCGTTGTTGTTTAAACGTCATAATATAAAATACAATAATTTAGTAAACAAATAACTAAGTAAAAATATAAATAAATAAATAAATATTCTCATTTAGTGATTACACAACAACTTTCACCTTCAGAGCTGTTCTATTCTTCCCGCGTTAGTGTTTTAGCGCCGATTTGTTCTTTTGGCGCATTTTCCACCGACTTCACTGTTGTTGTTTGCACGTGATTATATAAAACACATCAATTTAGTAAACAAATAACTATAAGTAAAAATAAAAATAAAGAAATAAATATTGTTATTTAGTTATTACACAACAACTTTCATCTTCGGAGCTGTTATATAATGATTCTGTAAAAACTTCCCGCGTTAGTGTTTTAGCGCGAATTTGCTTCGTTTGGCGCATTTTTCTTTAGTTTCGCCCGGTCTTTCTGTGAGTGAACATCGATTTGTGACTATCGCGAATGTTAAGCTGTTTGGTGAAACTTGTGCGTGGGAAAATCCTTTGAAAAATGAGTGACGGAAACCGTAAAAGGTGCCGGTCGCCCGCCAGTGAAGGTACACTAATCAATAATGTTATAGAAAGTGGTTGTAATTTTGTTGACGAAGACAATAGTAGTGACTCATTTGATGAAATACCATCTTCCGAAACGAGTGACGACTATGTGGATGACACTGACGAGGACCCAGACTACAATCCAAATAGAAGTAAGGAAAATAATCGTTTTAGTTTTTTGGCAAATAGGCCTAGTCGAACTGACTATGTAAGCGAATCAAGCTCTGGTTCTGATGATGATGATAATGATCAGTCTAGGCGTAGATGTAACTTATTTGGGCAAAGAGACCCTCCTAATGATGCATCTGAGGAAATAGTAGATGACCCTGAACCAATCAATTTGCCAGGCACAGCACATGACCTTGAACCGTTCAATTTGCCAGGGACAACACATGACCTTGAACCAATCGATTTGCCTGGCACATCGGCTCAAATTCCTAGAGGAAGGGAAGGAATATCTAGAGGAAGGGGAGAAATGTCTAGAGGAAGGGAGGAATACCTAGAGGAAGGGGTAGGGGAGGAACTAGAGTTAGGGGTAGAGGAAGGAGAGATCAACCATCCAGTCCAGATAGTAGCGAATGGGAGGAGGTGGGAGAGGACGAAGATCAAGAACGGCAACACGACTTCACATACTCTGAATTGCCTGGGCCCAAACATTGTCCTCCCCGGAATTCTAAGCCTATTGATTATTTTCACCTTTTTTTTTACGATGAACCTAATTACCACTTTGGCAAATGAAACTAACAGATATGCCCAGAACTTTTTTAACAATAATGACGTAGCTAGAAATACCATGAAAGATTGGTGTAACGTCACCGTACATGAAATGAAAGCGTTTATCGCTGTAATTTTGAACATGGGGATTTTGAAAAAACCATCTATCCGAAGCTACTGGTACACAACTCCATCACAAAAAACTGATTGGTTTGGCAAAATGTTCAGCAGGAATAGGTTCCAGTCAATATTAAAATTCTTCCACATTGTAGATTCCAGGACTTTGCCACGACAAAACTCTCCCAATTATGACCCATGCGGTCGATTCCAGCCTCTTATAGATCACTGCAACCGGCTTTTTCAACACTTCTACATACCGTTCCAGAAACTTTCTGTTGACGAGTCCCTGGTTGGAACGAAAAAAAGAATAGCTCTGACTCAATACCTGCCAAAGAAAAAGCATCACAGATGGGGTATTAAGCTGTGGGTCCTTTGTGATGCCACCACAAATTATTGCTTAAAGTTCTTTTGTTACAAGGGCGCCAAGTACGAAGATAATAGAGAGGAAATTGAACAACTAGGCCAGGGTTTCTCCGTTGTAAAGAGATTGTTACAGATGAGCAACCTTTTGAATAAAGGGTACCACCTTTATTTGGATAATTTCTTTACGTCAAAAAAGCTAGTGAGATATTTGTACAACAACAAAACTTGGTTGACAGGGGCGGTCCGTATTGATAGAAGAGGAGTACCGAAACAATTGCTCGGGAAATATCCTGTAGGGAAAAAGGTTTACGTAAGAAAAGGCCCAGTTCAATGGATGGCATATCGTGAAAAAAGCACAAACAGAACCCAATTCATTTTAGTTTCGTCAAATGCCAAAGCTGCCAACGTTCGCTATGTTATTAGAAGGGGGGGGGGGGGGGAAGGTTGTCATAAAATCTAAGCCCCATGTCGTTTACGAATATAATCACGGAATGGGAGGCATCGATGGCACCGATCAGATGCTGTATACATACCTGGACGAGCGTCGTTGCATGAAACATTTAAAAAAAGTCATTTTCAACATTTTTGGTAGGATGATTCTAAATGCCTACGTGCTTTATAAGCTTAATACAGACAAACCTGTCTCCCGATTGCAGTTCCAAATAGACATCATAGAAGAATTGGCGTTACTATGGTTCACAGAGAAAAATCCTGGAGTTGATGCCCGAGGATGTGGTGACGGTCCTGGCCCTTCTCCCAATAGTAGAAAGTTTGGCCTCGAAAAGCTGGAGGGAACCAAAGAAAAAAACTGTTGCGTTTGCAGTGGTAAAAACAACCCACAAGGAAAACGGAGACGGTCAAAAACCATTTGTGTGAATTGCAAGCTTGGTTGTCATTTGGACTGTTTGCCCAACCACAAGTGTAAAGTGTAATTTGGGGGGGGGGGGCACTTGTAAATATGTAAATATGTAAATAATTTTTATGACATTATTTATTTGATGAAATGGACAAGAAGATATTTGTGTTAGGTATTAGTGTTTATAGAGAAAGTTAGTGAAAGAAGACATGTTTCAGACTTATTTTTCATCTGCTCGTGAAAACCTGGTGAGTGACCCTTTTTCTATAAGTGCATGATATTGGAAAAACCTGCATAGAAACTTTATTTTTTAACTTTTTGTGGTCAAATTTGCATTATGTTATCTTTACAATGTAGTGAACTGAAATATGACATTTTTTGAAAGAATCACGCATATTTTATTGGTACTTTTTTAGAAAAAATATAAAAAATAATTGTGAAAATTTTTTTTTTTTTTTTAAATATTAAAAAAAAATTAAAAAAAATAAATTACACTATTACAGTTTACACAGTCGCAATGTACATACAAATGCCTTCAAAATAAAAAAAAAATTATTTCTAACTGCAATAATAAGGGAGTTATACATTTTTCTTCAAAACATGTGTAAAACAGGTGTTATTGGCTTGGGATTCTTGAGTAACAGCTGGCATCAAATGGCTGGGCCGCCCCAGCTAACGCAAGCCAAAGTGCACGGGACTACTCAAACTAAATCTAGGTTAAATTATTGGGATCCAAAGGGTTAAAGCCATTGGTGGGATGTCAACTCAGGACGTCGGAGACTGTAGTCCTGCGCTCTAACACTAGGACCTCGGAGACCGTAGGCCTGCGCTCTACCACTAGGACCTCGGGGACTGTAGCCTTGCGCTTTACCACTAGGACCTCGGAGACTATAGCCCTGCACTCCGTCACTAGGACCTCGGAGACTGTAGCTCTGCACTCTAACACTAGGAACTCGAAGACTATAGCCCTGCACTCCATCACTAGTACCTCGGACACCGCAGCCCTGCACTTTACCACTAGGACCTCGGAGACTATAGCCCTGCACTCCATAACTAGGACCTCAGAGACTGTAGCCCTGCGCTCTAACACTAGGACCTTGGAGACCGTAGGCCTGCGCTCTACCACTAGGACCTCGTAGACTATAGCCCTGCACTCCATCACTAGGACCTCGGAGACCGTAGCCCTGTGCTTTACCACTAGGACCTTGGAGACCGTAGCCCTGCGCTTTACCACTAGGACCTCGGAGACCGTAGCCCTGCGCTTTACCACTAGGACCTCGGAGACTATAGCCCTGCACTCCATCACTAGGACCTCGGAGACTGTAGCCCTGCGCTCTAACACTAGGACCTTGGAGACCGTAGGCCTGCGCTCTACCACTAGGACCTCGTAGACTATAGCCCTGCACTCCATCACTAGGACCTCGGAGACCGTAGCCCTGTGCTTTACCACTAGGACCTTGGAGACCGTAGCCCTGCGCTTTACCACTAGGACCTCGGAGACTATAGCCCTGCACTCCATCACTAGGACCTCGGAGACTGTAGCCCTGCGCTCTAACACTAGGACCTTGGAGACTGTAGGCCTGCGCTCTACCACTAGGAGCTCGGAGACTATAGCCCTGCACTCCATCACTAGGACCTTGGAGACTGTAGCCCTGCGCTTTACCACTTGGACCTCGGAGACTGTAGCCCTGCGCTTTACCACTAGGACCTCGTAGACTATAGCCCTGCACTCCATCACTAGGACCTCGGAGACTGTAGCCCTGCGCTCTAACACTAGGACCTTGGAGACTGTAGGCCTGCGCTCTACCACTAGGAGCTCGGAGACTATAGCCCTGCACTCCATCACTAGGATCTTGGAGACTGTAGCCCTGCGCTTTACCACTTGGACCTCGGAGACCGTAGCCCTGCGCTCTACTACTAGGACCTTGAAGACTATAACCATGCGCTTTACCTCTAGGACCTCGGAGACCATTGCCCTGCGTTTTATCCTGGGCCGTATTTCTGAATAAGCGGACTAGGCACACGTCTAGAGCGCATTAAGGATATTTGCAAGCAAAGCTATATCAAACTGCTCACCAGAAAGATCGTTTTCATGCCTTGAAAAGGCAACATATTATTAAACAAGCAAGGACACTTATCTAAAGTGTGCATTTTGACAGAACAGAAGAAAAGCAATTCTCCTAGTTCAACAACTGCATCCAGTGCTGTTCTCCTACAGATTCCACATTGACATTTCCTGATTACGGTCTCAATAAAGTAACTAATGTCAATTCAAACCTAAATATACGAGATATGATAGAAGTAAATAATGGCTCCCTGACAAATACATGATCACAAGTTATCTCAACAGTAAACCACAACAATTCTAAGTAGACCCATGAGCAAAACTCTCACTTCTAGCTAAACATGATTTCAACAAACTTAATTTGGACATTCCATTGGAAACAACTATAACATTGCTTGCAGAACTTCCTCAGGTAATATTATCAAACCTGAAGGAAAAAAGAAAATAAATGTTTCTTACTGTGGAAGATACGCCAAAGAACAACCCCACATTGTTCCAACAGGACATGAAGCACTCTTGGGATGTCAATGGATAAGAGCACTAGGAATTCAACTGAACAAATTGAATAACAATAGAATATTAACTGATTTATCAATAGGTTTATCTGTCTAATTTGTCTTGGGGTATTACCTGCGGTACATCATGTGAGTGCGCTCCCTCATGACGGGTGGTTTGGGTACGTAACCGCAACGACCATTCTGCTCAAACATTGCTGCGTTGAGATGGGAGGCTGCATCGTCTGTCTGGTAGTTGAGGGCCACCATTTGAATACCAAAGGCCCAAAATATCACAGGATTGAAGTTGGAGGAGTCAATCCTCATTCCAGCAGGATATGTTCGCACCTAAAAAACATGCATATCATTTTGTGAAATTGAGGACTACACAAACATACAGAAGGTGAAGAATGAGTTTGAGTTTCACTTTGATATTGTAGAACCAAGTACGGCAAGCAAGTATAAATGTGTGATGAAGATAGTAAAAATATATTATTTATGACTGATTCAACTTTAAAAAACCTTATATTTTCTAATAAGCACTTAAAATTAAGTAAATTAAAACTGTAAGTAAGACTTTTACAAAGAGGAGCATTGTAAAACAAAGTATACTTTATGCAAATATACTATAAAACACATGTTTCCTGGGCAATTTTTGACAATGGGAGACATTCAAGATTTAGTTGTGATCATAGAAAACGATGAGGATGTTTACGTGACCATATGAGACGACAATGATGTCTACAAAACAACGGGATGTATTTAACATTTTGCAGCAATCACGGAAAATGATGATGATACATTTGTGACTGTGGGTGATGGTACAATATTACAAAACTGCAGATGATATGCAAGATTTTGCCATAATCGCAAAATTGATTCAATGATTCCATGACCGCTGGAGACTATGATTATGTCTACACAACTGCAGGAGAGTTCTTTAGTGACGATTCTTATTTCTGTGGGTTTAAGTTTTTAAAATTCTTTCTGTAGGCTATTCAGATAATCAGTATTCATATACTAGTTAGAGTTAGGATAGTTTTAGTACTACTGTAGTTAAATTCCTTTATGCCAGTATTTATACTGACCAACTGGGTCTCGGTGTGAGCCATGAGAGGGTGAGGTTGTTTGCGACACAGTTTCTTGGCAGAGTTCTCGTTGAGTGAGGAAGTCTGGTAGCATGGGTGGTTGCTGTTGGGTCGCTTGGCGTGTACCCCGTGATCAGCTACTACGTGGATAGAAGCCCCTGGGGAACCCGAGCTGGCTAGCGTCACAGAGCTGCCAGAGCTCTTCTTGAGCATTGCAGACGATGTTGTGGCTGCTACAACAGCACCTGCTCGCTTGCATCTCACTGAGCTGTTAGGACTGATTGTGTTCAAGCCCCGAAACTTAATTGCCTGCAAAGAATTTTGAATTTTAAGCGACACAATTATATTTTATGTGGGTTCCTTTAAAAGCAAGGTTAAGTGGCATACACTTCCTGTAATATTTGACTTTGTCTTTGTCATTCTGAAAGAACATAAAAACTGAAATTTATGCAAGAAAATTGAACTAATTAAGCAAACAAAACAAGACACAGCCCAGAGGGACTAATTTATTTTACTAATAGTGTAGTCAGCATTTTAAATCCAAATTTCCCCATTACCTAAAAAAACTCTTATAAGTGTAAAACTTGGTATGTATATTGAATTTACTTCCGGAATAACATACCAAAAGTCCTTGAAAAAAAAACTTGTGCTATGGCCGCCATCTTGGAAAATGGCGTCCAAAAACTAGTTTTTCCCCGATTACTCAAAAACTATTCATCCTATAAAAAAACATCAAATGTACAAAATGTTCGCCAAAGAAAGAGCTACAACTTTTGTATTTAAAATATTTTGATATAATTAACTGTTTAGCCATAAAATGCAATATTTAGAAAATAAATTTGAAAATTCGTAAAAAACATAAATTGCGATTAAAAAAAGTTTTAAATAGACTAATATTAAATTTATTTTATTATTTGTACTTAAAAATACCATAATAATCCCATACTGAGTTCATTATGGTACAAGGATGGGGTTTGGTATGTATATTTATTTACCTAGTGGACAGGCACGGCCCTAGGGACTTTGCCGCCCTGGGCTAGATCGGCGACCACCGCCCTCCGGGGGGTCTGGGGTGTACGAAATTCCCTCCAACAAGTAAGGGGGGTCCAGGAGTCCTCCCCCGGAAAATTTGAGAAAAATAACTTCTCTAAACACTATTTTTAAGCGTTTAGGAAGTGAAATCTGGTGTTAATACTTAATACAATTTTATGCAATTTTGTACTAATGAAATTAAACTTTTTGCTTTAACTGCATGTGGACTAGTTTTTATTACATTTAGTTTTTATTACATTTATTTTTTAAGTACTTAGGCTAGGCTTTTCGTTATATGATAACATTTGACGTTATGTTTATCTATCCTTTAACACTGAATATTTTGATTAATATGTTTTAACGGGACTTGGCCTATTTAAAAAATTTTATTTGAAAGGCGAGTAATAAAATCACTTAACTTCGTTGTTCCATTGCCACACCAGCTAACGCCATCAAATTTTTCTTTTCGGGACAAAAACCCGATCAGTTTACTTTGTTTCGACATAAAATAACACTCATGAGACACCACGGAATACGAAAATCATAAAAACACACTGGCACAATAATTAACACCAGACGACAAATATCCCACCCCACCAATGCTACCGGCTACCGGCATGTAGTTTATCTGTTCCATTTATTCATCGATAATGAAAGTATACAAACAAACAAACAAGCTTAGTACAATAGGCTTAAAGCATTGCAGAGACGTTTCATCCGCTTAGTGGGATTTCGCAATGGCTTTAACTACGCGGACGTCCCTGTCGTTTCTCTCTCTTCTGAACTGCAGCTTGTATCTCTTGCGGTGTGCCGAGACTTGGCCGACTTCATGCTCCTACTGAAAATAATCAGAGGTCTTCTATTTTGTCCGGACATCCTGTCAAAAATTGACTTCAAAGTACCGTCTGGCACTAGGACTAGGGAACTCTTCTACAAGTGTCTTTCGACTTCCACAGCCCACTAGCTCGTCTTGCCAGGCTTGGAAACCGTGTTGCTCCGGACTGTGACCTGTTCTGTGACACAATTTCTCATATCAGAAGATCAATCAGGAAATCTTCACTCCTTGAACCTGTGTGAGCGTAAACTAGGCCTACTTCCAGACACAGATTTTCACCAGCATTTGTTCATCTTGTCTCTGATGTATGTAAAATTTGTAAAACTGATACTTCATTCCGGTATGTTTTTTCCTTCGTGATGGCATTATTAATGTTATTCTTAGGTTGTCGGTTACTCATCACTAAAATAAATTAATCACAATTTACTAAAAAATGTCGAGGTATATTTCAAGTTTACATCAAAACTCATCTTCAGCCTCTAGTAACAACATATCAAGTAAATAAACTATTATTTATAATGTTTGTTTATAAATTAATTAACATATGTTTGAATTATTTTAAAATTAAGTTAGTAGGAAAAACATTTTTATATATATATATTATGTAGATGTCAAAGTTAATTTATTATTGTTTTTCCAATTTTAATTTTGTTCTCAACCTCTTCTCGAATTAAAGGTAGGGCTGATTGTAGCACTAGGTTGGGATATGGAAACTAAGAAATCTTAAAGAAGCTGCTTGCATGGCGGTTGATAAAAGAAGCATATCCCAACCTAGTGCTACAATCAGCCCTATGTTTATACCTTTAATTCGAGAAGAGGTTGAGAACAAAATTAAAATTGGAAAAACAATAATAAATTAACTGTGACATCTACATAATATATACATATAAAAATGTTTTTCCTACTAACTTAATTTTAAAATAATTCAAACATATGTTAATTAATTTATAAACAAACATTATAAATCATAGTTTATTTACTTGATATGTTGTTACTAGAGGCTGAAGATGAGTTTTGATGTAAACTTGAAATATACCTAGACATTTTTTAGTAAATTGTGATTAATTTATTTTAGTGATGAGTAACCGACAACCTAAGAATAACATTAAAACTGATACTTGCTTATGTTTGTTCCTGCATTTTTGTCAATGTTGATATTTATTGTAAAATAACTTCACAATCTTCTTTGATCTCACTCATGCACTACTTGTTGCCATCCAACTTTCTATTTATAAATCTATATAAATAAAATTAAGAGTTTTGTCTGTACATTGCTCAGAATCATTCATTTGTAGGTTATTTTTACGTTTTATACATTAAAGAAGCTGAAACAAGTCTCATCTAAATTTCTGTCTGTCCGTCTGTCTGTCTTTCTGTCTTTCTGTAACACTCAAGATGGCATTTTACGCAATCTTCTCCAGGAAAACGAAAGTACTTATTAAGATCCAAGTCATTTTAATGTATTCACTGGATTGGCGAGAGTGTCTTTAGCCATTAAAATATGGCCTCACTACTTAGTAGGTAAATAACATTACGGACGTTCAAAAATGCAGTTTTGTGCGATTTTTGTCAAGTTTTCGTCCAATTTTTATCACATAATGATCTATGAAATAACGAACAGCTGTTCGGATCAAGATTATTTGTTCTAGCTGTCACTGATATGTTTACAAATGTTGTTTACAAATACCACAACCATTTCCGATCACGTTTTGAAGGCAAAGCCCATCCAAGTGAGATTAAAAACGTTGTCTTACCGGTAACGGATTTAATTAATCGCAAGTGGAATAATATAGTGTAACCGTAAATGAAATTTAATAACATCATCCAGGTCAGGAACCAGAGATTCTTTGTGTATAAAATTTTTCTTGAAATTTGATAACCAGAAAGAAGACCTTGAATCAGTGTTGTATAGGGCTGGGAAACTTGAATTTATTAATGATCGTCGCCAATAGCTTACTAACATGGATTCCACTCATTGACGGCGCTTCAATGGTGGTTGTGTAAAGTAAAGTGTAAAGTAAAAAATTACAACTGCAGTGGGTGATTGTAACAGAGGTTTATGTTTTATGGATGATGCTAAACTCGCTTTTCCAATGTGTCACTTTCTGTTCCTACTCGCCGTATGATGCAATCGCTGGACCATACAGCCAATAGGCCTATAGCCCATCTCTTGGGTACTTACGCCTACCCAATTATTAATAACAACCTTTTCGACGACGATCCTTGATAACGGTACTTTTCCCTAGAATACATGGCCTCCCTACTTAAGAAATAAAATTACAAACGTCCAAAAACCCAGCATTGCGTGATTTTTGTCACATTTCATTCTAATGTTAAAAGATATACCAATCATTGTTTAGAGAATAGGCCTGCGTAATCTATTAAATAACAAACAGTTGTTTTTATAAGGTTTTTTTTTCAAACTGACACCAATAAGTTGACATTAAAAGTTGTTTACGAATAAAGCAATTAATGGGAAATAATTTTGATTGCCGATAACTTTTCACGAGAAAATCCAAAACCAAGAAATCAATAACCTTGGGACTTGATTAACGCATTTAGTTTGTCGGACTTAATTCTTAACTGTAAACGTTGGTTTTTGGTACTGGTTCTTTTCCTTAGAACTGTTGGTAGCAGCAAGAATCATTTTTACGTACCAATACATCACTGTAATTTACAAATTAGTTATCGTTGGTGTTGCACCTTATTTATACAGTGGTATTACAGCCTTATTAAATTTAATTGATATCTTAACTGTATAAGTTTTGCTTTTTCTGTCTGGATTCCAAAATGTTAGTTTATGCTAAGAAAATGATAACTCATTTAAGTAAAACATTTGTTTAGCAAACCATCATGAAATGTTTACGATTTACGTTGTTTATGTATCAATAGTTCGTGGCCTATTTTGGTAATTTTTATTATAGGTTAAATTACCAATCTAAATTGTCTATAGTACTTCATTTTATAAAGTAAGCCGTCATTTCGACAGCATTTCGGGTCATCTTCGGTCCAAGCAAATATAAATTGTTATGATAAAATGTGATGAAATTGACAAAGATTTCAAATTCTAATTTTATATGTACTTTGTTATGCTTAAAACGTAGCAAATTCCCTAATTAAGTTCTGTATTTTTGTGTGTATGTCTGTTGGTAACGCATTTATGTCCTTATTTCTCAGTGTCACGAAAAGGACAAGAGCACCTTGATAATGAAAATGTCAACCTGAATAAAGTGTTAAATGGTGAGGTTGAGGTAGTACTTTAAATACCTTTAACCATTGTGGGAAGTAACTTTCAACTATAGGCCTTAGGGCTATGCCTCATAGATCTAGGCCTATAAAGCTTTTTTTAGTTTAATCATTGGATTTAACATATGGACCAACACGATCCGGGTGACATTTAATTGCGAAGCATTTGTTTTGGCTTGAAACTGTCAGATACAAAAACTGTTAATAAAACTTGTACTGTATTTGCAAAGGTTTATATATAATAGTTTTGCCAGCATATCTGAAAATATGCAAACCAACTGCTTTTCTTAATATAAGAAGGTTTCAACTGACTACTTTAAGATCCCCGTGCGTAGAACGGGCACACAGCTAGTTGTAAATATTTGTATTGTTAATATTTTTGTTACTATTGATATTGTTACTACTATTGTTATTGTTCACTATTTGTACAACTTTTACTATTTTGTTTCTTGTAATTTCAACTTGTGAATGTTTTTTCATTGTAAAGTGGATTTGATTAACTATTTTATTGCTCACGTTAAAACGATTAATTTCAGGTAGGTGTAAAAAGTGAAGTGGCGGTGGTAGGGGGAGGGGCGGATAGGCTGTTGACCTTCCGTGTCTTGTGTCTGTACTCTGTTTCGCGCGCAAAAACCATACTACTTTCACTGGCATTGCAGTTTATTTACGATCTATTGATATTGAAAGTATACTTTTGAAAAAAACAAGCTTAATACAATAGAAGTAAAATTAAAAAGGTTCACTATTTAATTGCATAGTTAAAACATTATTTTTTAAATGTTATTAAAATTTGTTACCCATTATAGGTTGAAGGGGGGGGATATATCCCCCTGATCCCCCCCGTATCTACCCCACTGTCCCGCCTAATTGTTTACTCCTGGGCTCCACCTCTTCCTTGAGCGATCGCCTATGGTGTCTCCCTGAGCTCTGACTTAATTATGTACTAAGGGTTCTTAGTGTAAATTGCACATTAAAATTATTTTCATTTCATAATCTGGTTTATGTTTACAGTTGCAGATATAATTATTTTTTGGTTTTTGTTTAAAATGTGACCTAAGAGTCGGCAGGACTTTTGGCCATCTTGGATTTCCCCCAAAACGGCTATGTTATTAATTGTTGAATTAAATTACGACATTGTTTATTAAGATAAAAAGTAGCAAAATATCTCATTTTTGCAACACCTCTCTCTCGGAGGGAAGGGAAGCCCATGCTACCAAAATAATCAATAATAAAGTAAACACAACATCGTGGGAGGGGGCAGAGAGAGAGAGAGAGGAATACGTCGAGGTCAATCCCAGCCGCTGCAATGTTGCTTTGACGCTGTCACTCGTCCTGGGTAACGTCGTAACGTGGTGGCGACAGTTGTTCAATACACAAGCCGAGTGATTTGTTTTTATATTTGGCTTAAATTATAATTTTAAATCGATGTTTGAATTGCCGTTTATCTTCTTAGGCTTGTTCTTTGCGTAAAATGTAATATAGATAATTGTACTCTTCATATTCACTTAATGAATTTATTATTTTATTCGTATTAAAAATTTACTGTTCCCTAAAATTTGTTTGTTGCCCTGACTCCAGTTCCATGGAGTTCATCCCCGCCACAGCTCTGCCGCGGCCACCCCGGCTCCGCCAAAGTCTGTATGCTTTAAGGCGATCGGCGGGTTCTGATGCCTTGACTCAATTTTTTTTGGCACGACTCCATCTTTTATAGATAACATCATAAAGTTCAACTGAAGACTTCGTCGGGCAATAGATTTTTTCAAGCTTCTGATGCATAATTGTTGGATTTCTTCGACTATGTCATCGCTTGTTTTTAGCAAGGTGAATTTCTTTTCAAAACACTTCGGTGCCACGAAACTCATTAAACCAACTTCAAGTTTCTTTATCATCAAATAGATTTAAATTTAGTTTAATTTAGCAATATATATAAACTATGCGAACCACAGATTGCAATCTGTGTCTTCTGTTGTGCCGTAAACCGTCGTACTGGAGACTGGCGTCAAGCGCATGAGTCACAATAAAGGCCTACCACCGCGCACCTGTTTTGCGCATGTCAAGTCCAAAGTTTCCTCCCTTGCTACAAGGGAAATAAAACTTAGTTATTTTAGCTAAAATTTGACGTATAAAACGTTTAGTTACCTTAAAAAGTACACAAACAATTATCATTTAAAATCCCGGCATTCTTTTAAAAACACCCTTTAAATCAGTGGAAATAGGTTAATTTTGTATATACTATATAGGGTTTGTTTTTTTACTATATACTATATAGTAAAAAAACAAACCCCTTTAATACAATTAATTATTTTTTTTATTCAAACAATTATCATTGTATCCTGTTACGTAATTGTCCCAATCTTATTCATCATCAGACTGAAGTTCTACTGCTAGCCAAGAGTTTCCGCGTTATTATTATTACGCTAGTTTATTATGGTAGTCTGGCAACGACATTTATAATTTCACAGAAAATATAAATTGAAAGGAGAAGTTATGTTACTGGTATGAAAATGTTCAGAACATTCAAATTTTTAAATTAAAATAATAAAATAATTTATTTAAAACTTTTTTAATGGCAATTCGGCCTTAGTCACTAACAAGACTACAAGATCGCGCCACTCATCCTACACTCATCCTTCACTCATATTTGGGTTAAAATACGCACATAGTGGCGTCCCCATATTAAATAATTGATAATTGATAATTGATAGTGTTTTTTTTACGAATTTTCAAATGTATTTTCTGAATATTGCATTTTATGGGTAAACGGTTAGTTATATCGAAATATTCTAAATACAAAAGTTGTAGCTCTTTATGTGGCAAACATTTTATACATTTAATGTTTTTTTATAGGATGAATAGTTTTTGAGTAATAGGGGAAAAACTGGTTTTTGGGCGCCATTTTCCAAGATGGCGGCCATAGCACAAGTTTTTTTCGAGGACTTTTAGTATGTCATTCCGGAAGTAAAACTCAATAGAGGTACCAAGTTTTACACTTATAAGAGCTTTTTTAGGTAATTTCTCTAATATGACTAGACTATAATAAATCTAATGTAAATTTAATACATGATGAAAAGAGTAAATAGTTCCCTGAAAGATAAAGAGTGATAGTATAATTACCTGGACATATATGACTAGGTCCGAGAGATCCTTGGCTATCTGACTGCTCTGTTTCTTGGCCTTGTGAATGTTGGGTTCATCGTCCAGGTAGCCAGACCAGTCGACATCCACCTGTGGCACGGCAGGAGACTTGCCTGTACCTCTCAATGGTGTCTTCTGTGCACTCTCATGACTAGACATAGAATCTGTCCTGGGACACACAGGGGCTCCTCCTGCGCACTGCACTGCAAACAGAAAATTACTGAGTTTTAATCTAGCAAAATAAGTTGTTCATATTGAATATATTATTTACCTTGAGATGGCTTATGTTCTTAAAACTGTTGTTGTCCTGTTGTACATTTTGTTACCTGCTTTTGGCATTATGATAAAAGAGCCACACTCGGTTGAGGAAATTTACTTTTGAGAAATTAACAGTGCCAAGGAAAAAAAATACCAAGAGATATATTTTCAAGCTTTTCAACACCCCCATGTAAAGAAACATCAATTAGTTTTTACCTGTTGTAAGATTGACCTTTTAAAACACAATTTTTAGAATATAGACATGTTGTAAATATTTTACTTAATTTTACAAGCAAAGAGTAGAATATTTATTTGAAGTTTAGTTCTTTGAGGTTAGTTACCTAGATTACAGTAATTATTTAAATGCATCCATTAGCATATTAAATGTTGTCACTATTAAATTTGTTTATGTTATCAAATTAAATTAACAATAAAGAAATTTAATTTGTTGGTATTAACTTTACAAACTTTTGACTTAATTGATCAATCCCTACCATCAATATTTTCATCATCATCGTCATCGTCATCATCATCATCATCACTGAAGTCATCGTTGACGCTGCCGCCGCTGGTGTTGCTGATGATAGATGATGCTCTGCCGGTCCCTGCCACCCCTGACTGTGGGGGTCGCTGACTAGCACGTCCCCCTCCTCCCCTCTGTATTGGCCAGGCTGGTATCTCTGCCGTTAGCTTCTTGTTCTTCACCAGAATCCTGTACTTCAATTGAAGAGGAGAAGGTAGTTGTGGTTCATCTCCAAAGTCGGCTTCAAATAAAAAGTTTTTGACCAATTTGTCTCCGAACACATTCTGTAAAAAAATTGAGTTTTTTACCGTTGATTTTACAAACATTTTATAAGAATAACTTTTCTAAGGCAATATTATTAAAAATCTATTGAAACCTCTTTTTTAAGATTGGGCGAGTATTAACTGAGATATGACAACTTTAGTGATACGTGACCGCTGAAGATTAGTTGCTGCATGCTGAAAGCGCTCACGTGTAACTAAAGTTGCCATATCTCAGTTAATACTTGTTAAATCTTACAAAATAAGATGTCAATTGATTTGTAATGAAATTTCCTTAAAAAAGTTATTCTTGTAAAATCAACGGTTTTTGAGTTATTAAAGAAACTAAAAACTAAATTTTAAATGACCACCATTTTGTTTAATGAATTTGAAAAATCTTCATAATTTTTTGGTAGCTTTGTCTAGTGGTCATAAATGTTTGTGCAAAGTTTCCATTTCGTATGTTTAACCATTCTTTAGAAAGAAATTAATAATTAAAAAAAAGTGGCAGCTGTGTTAGTAACTATAAGGAATTCTGAGCAATTTAAATATGATATTTAGATATGTTTCTTACCCAGGAGCAATACCCTAAAATATTGGTAGAGTGTTCCGGGACACCCTGTAAATAAACCTGTTACTGTTAAAATTCCAAATTCTTTAAATAATGATCTACAGCTACAGCTTTTTCTTTTGGAAACTTGCTATTGTCCTCACCACTAATTTCTGTGCATTGAGAAGTTTTTTTGTTTTGGAATTGGATCCCCAAAGAACAATACCATATCTGAGTCTATATTCCATGTAGGCATAATATACTAAAGGGTGTCCCAGTAAGAACGCCGGATTTGAGGAGCGTCTTATCCTTATCTGTATTTCAATAGGAATTCCCAAATTATCAGCAATGTTACCCGTATTAGGTCCCATTCGTAGTCATGAATCGCTACACGACGTAACAACGCGTGGTCATAGTTAAAGTGCACTACAAGTACGGAAGCTGCGCACTATTTACGGCCGGGACAATGCACCAAATGATCCATCTGTCCGAAGATTGGTTTATAAGTTCGAATAAATTGGCTCAGTTCTATACTGGGGATATTTAAAGTCGCTTGTTTTCGCCAATAACCCTCAAACAATCCAAGACTTGAAGGAGGAAATGATTCGTGCCATTAACGGAATTCAACAGGAAGTGTGTGAAAAAGTGATGGAAAACTTTGTCAAGAGATGTCGAGCTTGTCAGTATTCAGCAGGTTGGCACTTACAAGACATAATACTCAATTACTAATCGGAGATATTATGCTTTAAGATTCATGTTTCATATTGTAAATTTAGCGAGAAAATATATGGTTTGTTAACATTTCAAATCCGGCGTTCTTATTGGGACACCCTTTAGTTTACCAATATCAGTAGACATCATTAACTACACTTAACGCAAAACAAAAAGAGTTGAGCTTTTTTGTTAAGCAATGTATTCGGTTGTCACATTTTATTTTTGAAATTTGAAAAAAATTTTGAATCGGCATTCATGTTGATTCAAAAATAAAATGGGAATAAAATGCATTATACGTGTTATTGAATTATTCCTTAGAAAACCATTTTTTGTGAACCAAACTTGCAGTTTTTCTAAAGTCTTTTTAATGGAGATTTTTAGTTGTTGAATATTTGAATTTTGGACTATGACGTTGGTGTCATCAGCATATAAGAAAATATCACCAGATATGTGAGAATCAATGTCATTGATAAATATCGGGAATAATAAAGGGCCCCAGGGCCGGATTTCCCAATAGGCCCGGTAGGCCTGGGCCTATGGGCGCAAGGTCCCAGAGGGCGCACGGCCAAGAGGAATTTTGTTATAGGCTATCTAAAAATAAAAATAAATAGTCATAGATGATAAAAAAAACTTCTGAAGTTCATAAGAAGAAATTATTGTTATGAAATTTAAAATATTTTTCAGAATTATGCATCAATTTTGTTACAAAGTTGCTAACGAACATTGGTTATACGGGAGTAGGCTGTAGGGATGTTGACGTTGACGAGCTCCCAAGGTGTACGCATCGTATGCCATTGCACTGGGCCACTACGCTGGCTCGGCTGGCTCAGGCTCGGGCTCGGCATTACTGATCATAGTGATTAGGGGCGCAAGCGTGCTAGACATTGTTACCACCCTCACTTTACAAAACAAAAGTTTTTAACTAATCTTTTGATTAGTTTGCAACAATCTGCAGGATCAAGTTAAAATATATAATACGTTGTGTTGAATATTAAAACAACGATTAATTTGCATTTAAATTTAACGAAAAATTATTAATCTCATTTTGCATTAGATTTTAGAAACATTCAATACCCTCCAAAGCACCATTAAAGCTGTCATTTTCTCCTCAGACCTAAGGATCGGTGTTGGCAGGAGTATTGCTCTGTTTTGCTTTGGAAATATAACCTAGATGCAGGGCGACCATAGATTAAATATAGCTCAAGTCGACTTCTTATGACATTGTTAATTCAAAATTTTTTCATGTCTAGTTCATGTGGGTGATATTGGAAGTTAGTTTTAACGTAATTTTGTTTCTATTTTTTTAGGGCTAGTTCTATGATGTGTGTTTTAATTTTTTGTAATATAAACAGGAGACGACCTATTGTTGATGATTAGATCGTTTTATTTTGGATAAACTAGATACAACATAGCACAAACTAGCACAAACATAGATAAAACATACTCCTTAAATAACAAGAATTGTTTTCAGCTAATCCAAAATTATGCCAAATCTACTAAAGGAGTAGCCTATGTTTAATCTATGGTATTACGTACTGTATGGAGTTCAGGTTTTTGGGCCTGGAATTGGAATCAATGGCCGTTTTTTTTTTTCAGGAATTCTCGGTGGTTTGAGTTGTTTTGTTTCAGTCCCACGGCCACAAACGTGAGCAGAGCATTAGCATTTATTAAAAGCATACAATTGCTAACAGTGTTTAAAACGGCATTTTGTTAAGGCTAAACAAGTCAATAAAAAAAAAACTGGCAATGATTCCGGCGAGGAGTGGTATTCAAGCAATTAACTTAGGCCTATGGGCATAATATAGTTTTTAATAAAGGTTTGAAGGAAAGTAACTGTGACCAGACTAGGGGGCGGAAAATTATTTGGGCCTAGGGGCGCAAAAATTCAAAATCCGGCCCTGAAGGGCCCAGTATTGAACCCTGGGGAACTCCATGGATGACCTTTTCCACTCTTGATACAAATTTTCTTTTACTTTTTAAAATCTCTGTCCGTTGTTTTCTATTATTTAAGTAGTTTTATGACTTTATCGCCAATACCTACTTTCTTTAGTTTATTTGCTAAAATCTTGTGATTAACACAGTCAAACACACTTGATAGGTCACAGAAAATTCATGCAGTACTCTGTTTTCCCTCCAATGCTTCTGTGACCATGTTAACCAACCCAGTCAAGGCAGATGTAGATTGATTTTTCCTAAAACGGAATTGTGATTTTGAAAAAAGATTATTACTTTCTAAGAAATTGGTAAAGCCTAAATTTATTGCTTTTTCAAATATTTTGGAAAAATTACTTAAAATAGAAATAGGTCTGTAATTTGTTGTACAGTATATGTTTTCATTCCTTTCTTTAGGGGCGTCATTTGGGGGGGGGGGGCAGGGGGGCATTTGCCCCTCCTGGTTCCTGGGCTAGAGAAAAAATTGCTGTACTAGCTAATATACAAATATTTTCTCCTGTCAAATCCTAAAAAGCACGACAGAAAAAATCTGACTATTCTTTTACAGTAATTTGAAACAAAATATTATTTTTTTGGTGTCTTTGTAGCACATTCAAAATTAATTGTGTAAAATTATTTTATTGATAATAATATTTCATTTGCTTTTAAGTACTTAAATACTTGTGTTATTTTTAAACCATATTAAACTGCTATAAACTATAGGCTATGAATACAACCGTATTAATTGCTCTAAATGTTGTACAAGAGAATTTTGTCATAAATCTAATAAAAAAATAATATTAATACAACATGGAACTATTGATCACGTTTCTTAGATGACTAACTTACCAAAATATTATTATGTTTCTGTCTGTTGTCAATAATTGTTAGTTCCATTAACTTTCTGCCTAAATTTAAATAAATTTTACTCATAATTTTGTTTTCATTCAAAGTGCTTTTGACAATTAAAATAAGTTTAAACCCCTCTTTTTTTCTTAAAAACTGCCAAATTTTCCACCCCCACCCCCCCGTTTGCGTGGGGGTATTCCATACCCCCCGTGTTTCCCCCCCTCAAAGATTTGGTGAAATGACGCCACTGCCTTTCTTGAATATTGGTATTACCTCAGATAATTTAAGCTTATCTGGGAACTGACCTGTACTGAAACACTGATTGACTATTATACTATTATATTATTACTATACTATTATAAAGAAGAGATGGTGTCTGTGAGTTTGTATGAGATGAACTCAAAAACTACTGAACCGACTGGGCTCAAATTGGACAAAAATAAAGGTACAGCTCCGAGGATACAAATAGAAGTATTCTCGCTTCGATATTGACCTAGGACTTGCCCGCGGGCTTTCAAAGTTCTGAGGTGAGAGATTTAAAAGTAAATATTGATTGGTCTACATGGTAACAAAGTAAAAATCTCACAAAGTTTAAATGTTAGCAAGCAGAACTGTTGAATGAATATTGATTTCACATTTCCACACAGCTGGTTGAAACATATTAAATACTGCACGAATATTAGAACAGAAAGGATATGGATCATAAATATAAAAAAATTATGTCACTCGCCCGAATGTAAACATTATTTAACATTACTTCTTAGTTTGTCTTGATCCTTCTCTTTCACAAATAACAATAACTTTTTGGTAATTTTCAGAAACAATCCATTTTAGTTTAGGCTTACGATTTTTTTTATTCAGATGTAACTAAACATTTCAGTTATATTGAAATTCCCATTTTCAAATGAACAGGCAATACAAACATACAACATATATAATAGACCGTTAATAAAATATACATTGTATACAAGAGGTTAAGTTACCTTGATTCTGTCCAAGTAATCCTTAAGTCGTCATTAGTACGACCGGTTTCGATGTCTATGGCATCATTGTCAAGCTGGACGTAGAATCGCTCCTAGGAGGTTGTCAAGAGTCTTGAAAAACATGTGTATAAATTAGTTGTGTGGCCATGCATTTTATCGTTTTTTGTTTGTGTACGTGTTATGTGTTACGTGTTTTTCAAGACTCATGACGACCTCCTAAGAGCGATTCTACGTCCAGCTTGACAATGATGCCATAGACATCGAAACCGGTCGCACTAATGACGACTTAAGGATTATTTGGACAGAATCAAGGTAACTTAACCTCTTGTATACAATTCATGAAGTAATCTGAAAGGCAAAACAAAAGATGAAAATATACATTATTTAACATTTATATTCAGTATAGCTCATTACCAGAAATATCTGAGCCATTCGAGTTTGCTGCTGGAGCGAGCAATGATTTTCAATCGACAATATCACAGGGTAGGGTGAGGTGACAAATGCACTCCGATTGATAGCTTCCACAACGGACCGGAATGCAATCTTGGTAGTGAAGGTGTGTCCGTGGTAAATGAGGGGAGATCCGTCGTCTCCGTCCCAGCAGTCCAACTCTACACAGCGACACCCTGTCAGCAGCACCTGGCTGTACAGGTCCACCGAGCTCTCACCCTTCAGCTGGTGTCCAGTGAGATAGGTATTGTGAGACGAGGCGATGTAGTAGTGCGACAAGGGGTACTCCATCTCATTGGGATCTGGACTCACTCGCTCACTCACAAAGGCAAAGTTCTCCTTATCCATCATGTAGCGAGCAAACCCTTCGAATGAGAGGCAGTTCTGTGAGCGCAAAATAGGATCTGGCTCGTGTCGCTGTATCACAAAAGAAATGTCATATTGGAGTTTGATAAAACACTTAATTGAATTTTTAAATCTCTATGAAAAAATTATATGTTTATGTAGTCAAGCAGTTATAAGTGTACTAATTTATCATAAAGTTATGTTTTACACATCTTAGCTTAACTTTATCATATTTTTATGAAATATGGTTCTGTAAGTACGATATAAATTTAAGTGAATCTTTATAAATTTTAGTTTGCCACTTTATAAAAAAACTAAGTAAAATTTTAGGTCCCTTCTTTTAACCTTTCCTGGACTATTGTCAGATATATTCGTCTATCTTTTTGGGCTCCGCGGAGGGTATGCTGATATAACCTCCAATTATTAAGACATTCATTGTTATAGTTGATTGCCTATAGTCTTTGTAATAGTCTTAGTATTAGTCTTCGTAAAAACATCATTTTATTAAATTATATCTTTAACCGATTTAAGAATTATTTTTCTAGAAGAATAAAAAATTAAAAAATAATACAAAATTTTAAAAAATAAGAAAAAGATAATAAATGAAGTATACAAAAAATGATTTTGGATAAAAGTTCTGCATAGGTCAACTATTATTTACAACATTTATATAAATGATAGATATAAAAAGATATATTTTTAGTTTCTATTTGAATAAAATAAATTGCTATCTACATTCAAAAGGCCGTCTGGGAAGGGTTGAGTAAGTGTGGAATACAGTGAATTGGCTCACTTTCAAATCTCTACTTATTTTGGGGGAGATGAGCCATGGATTCTAAAACTGTAATTTTAATATTGAGCTGTACTTAATTCGTCTATTGATACAGAAATATAAACCACCGATTATTGATTCTATTATTATAACAGAATATAATGATAGTCAGTGCCGGATTTACCACTAAGCTGGCTAGGCAGCGGCCTAGAGCTGCGAGCAAAACGGGACTGTAGCGTATTGTACAAAGTCAGTTGTTTGAAGAGAAAAAAATGTGGATTTTAATTTTTTTTAATTAATAATTTGTGATGTTCAACGGTGATGATGTTCCCGTGATCGCGGCCCGCTGGAGATGTTCACGATTTGTCAGTGGTCGCTCATTCATTTGTCGATGATTTCCTGTTGATTTAAAGGAGATTTTTGCACATATTTGCGACCTCTCCACGATCGTGGGTAATGATGATGATATCTCCTTGATTTAGGGGAGATGTTCACAATTTCTCTGCAGTGTCAATGGTGATGTCCCCTTGATTTAGAGGAGATGTGACGATGCTGATGTTCCCATGATCTACGGGAGATGGAAGCGATCGTAAGTGATGATGATGTCGTAATCATGGGGGATGATCACGACTTTGGTGTGATTGCGGAGAATTTCTACCAAAGGCTCTAGTTAAGTTGATTTAAAAGGTTTTGGAAGAAATTAAACTTTGTACAAGTAAATAATACATATACTTATAAATAAATTACTTGCATACAAGAGTAATATACAACTGTTTTTATATTATTGGTTTTTGTTATTTGTTCAATAGTCGTACAGTGAAATAAAATCCCATTTTAAAATAATCAAAATACTTTGTAGCAGGTTGACAGATAACAGAGAGTGATGGTTTAGAGGGAGACGGTTAATCATGGTTCTGCTCTAAATCCGGCACTGATGATACTAAAAAACTATCTTTCTACTCATAGCATTATTATAATTCCTATGAACAATATCTATGTGGCTGGAAAATTTAATTTACCTGAATTAGTTCTTTGACTTTTTCTTCAGAGCGATGTTCCATTTGTTTCGTTTCTAAAAAAGTCATAAAGTTTGCAAGAGTAATGACTTGAGATTTGGAAGTATCAACTCCTGCACAATTAGAAATGATACTTGATGCAGCAATTGCATCAAAGATTTTCTTTTTTTGTTGAATTGGTGTGCTTTTGTATTCCATGAGATCCGCTGAGCTGTTCCTTGTTAATAGACCTGCAAAACAAAAACAATATGTTTAACGTTTATCAATATTTCTATTAATATGAAAAATATCATGAAATTAAACTTTATACTGATAATCATCCAATGATAGTCCCAGTGAAAATGTAATTAGAAAACAAACATGAATTATGTAATTTTTACACTGATTCAAAATAATTTCTTCTTATAATTTTGTTTTATTTTGTTGCTGGAATTTTGTTGTAATTTTCATGCTTAATTTGTGAATAAAACAATGTATTAAAGCTACAGAATTGGGTGTATATGAGTAGTAGAACACTGCACTATTGATTAATTTTAGTAATTATTGGAGTGATGTCATTAATTGTTTCATACATGTAGTTTGTTTCCAACATCACATAAGAAAGTTGTAAGAGCATTCATTAACTTGCCCTAAAATTGTAAAATGTATAGATCAACACACACAGTAGGATGGGCAGTTTTCAGAAAATATTTGTTAAACAATGGTACTGTACTTAACTTAAATGTTTGATTTACTAAAGCAGTAAGTCAAGGGTTACCATAATTTGTTGACCCTATATCGGCCAAACTATTTAAATGGTATGGAATCGGAAAATTTGTTTAAAAGCGGTTCAAGCTATTTTGAGAAGTAAAACTTGTAACTAACCTAGTTTGATATACAGACTTTTCAGTTACAGTTTTAGAATTGAGATTTCTCTAAAGTTCTCAACAGAATTGAGATTTGAAGTTCTTAGTTCTAAAATTGAAAAATCAAACCGCCTCTCCTCTCCCCGCTAGTCAGCACAGCTCTTCCCATAGCTCAGGCATATGTTTAAAGATGTAATTGTTCTTGAATCTGATTACACTAGGCAGTGCGGCCAACCTGTGGAGTGGCGTAGGGTAAAATTTCCCCGATTTTACCACATTGTTGTTTATTTGTCAGATCCAGACATTTCTCAGATTCAAACATCGAACCAAACACATATTTTAAATACGGAAAGTCCAGATGAAACCCGGTCTTATGGTAACCCTAACTAAGTGGTATATTAAGTACTTGATCTACTATATAATATCATTGACTATTGGATATGCAGCCAATCAATTATTACTTTCAATTAGTATTCTATAAGGAATTAATAATTTATTTGATGACATTTCATGTTTCCTACCTATTTTTGGTACTTTAGTTGTTTGTTCTGGTGAGTTTTTGGCACTTGAGTCGTTGAGAGAGCTGTCGGATAGACTTCTGCAAGACATGGCTAACTGATCAAACAGTTCCCGCAAGTCCTTTCTGGATCTCAGGCTGAGGAAATAACAAAAGAAGAATAAACCAACTGGTCTGTCCATAGTAAATTTGTACTTGCTTTACTAAATATTTAGAAAATTCAATGCAAAAAAGTGTCATGGGGCTTTAGGTTACCGTACCGTAATAAAAGTTGACATACCTCCATCATGGCTAACCTCTAAAACCAAGTAAATAATCTGAAGATGTATTGAAGTTTGATTAAAAAAGATTCATAGTACATTAAAACCACTGATATCCGACCATAACAGGACCGGGACATGGTCGGAACGGTCAAAAGGCTTGGAAGGAGCATAACCTGCAGTCTCCACGACATGGGTAATCGTCTCCAGTGACCGCGATAACACCCGTGAGCGTAACTTACAGTCTCTGCGACTTCGGTAATTGTCTACCGAGACAACCGCAACACCTGTGAGCGGCCTTTCGGTTAAGTGATCGCGCTCTGTGTTATCGCCGCAGACAGGAAACAAGTTAAGGTCGGATATCCCGAGGAGTCGATTATTCCAAGGTCGGATATCCCGAGGAGTCGGTTGTTCCGAGGTCGGATATGAGGAGATCTACTGTACAAAACATTTGCTCATCCAATTTTATGCCAAATGTAAAGTGTAAACAATATGGCTTAAAAAGCACAAAAATCAGGTTATGGTTAAATTTTGTATGCAAAACAAATTGGAAAATCGGAAAATCCCGTACATGTGCAATGCATACTAAGCTCAATAATGTGTGACTTAGCTGGCTTGGATACAAGTTGACAGCATTATTGAGTTTAACAGGGGTTTTAAACAACACCTGTTTTGTTTTTAGCGAATTAAGTAGCTATTACCGTAGATGGCATGGTAAGACCTAGAGCCAAGAGTGATATACTTTTCCATTTTGATGTCCCTAGGGGACAAATACATAGTTCGTTCATATTTGTATATGTATATTTCATATAGACGTCCGTGAATGCGATAACTGGAGTAATTTTTGTGCAATTTTTATGGAATTTGGCTTGTACAATAGACAATTAATTAATTTGGAAGTAATAGACAATTAATAGACAATTAACGATATTCTTTCATCCAAGTAGGCCTACAATTAAAGCTACAATTAAATAGTCTCAGCAATCAATTATTATTCTAATGATACATTTATATTGGTTCATACTTTATTTAAGAGGGAGGTTAAGAAAGTCATCTAGCGGGTAAATTACTTTGTTAATTAAATACACTTTCAGTTAATTAAATTTTTATATTTTTATATTTTTTGGGATTATTTTTAAAAACTTTTCTTCAGCATATGTTGGTTTTTTTTATAGAGCTTCAGTTTGTGCTGATTTTGCCTTATAGAGTTCTTTTTTCTAGTGTTATAATGATGTAGGTTCGTAGGGGACATCATTAGGAATTTTGTTTTGCACATAAAATGACGTCAAGAACATATTGACCATAAACCGTTAGTATTTTTATTTTTAACTGTTTGAAATGATCCCTGACCGAATCATAAGAATTCAATTTCAGCATTACTCTTATAGACCTCTTTTGAAGTCTATAACATTGGAGTTAACATTCAATCCAAATTAGTTTTTTTTGTTGCTCCAAATAAACAAATACACGGTCACGGAAACGTGATCTTTCTCTTCCGCGATCACAGCAAAATCATCAAATTCTTACAAGGCCATGAAGACATTATTATTGACTCCTACGGTCACGGAAACGTCATCGACCACGATCGCGGCCCAATCATGAACATCTTCCGCAACAGTGTAGACATTATTGTCATCTCCAGCAACTTGACCAGTGAGTTGTGATACATCTCCCGTGATCGTGGCAGAAACATGAACATCTCCCATGGCCGTGTAGACATCATCATCGTGTCCCGTGGTCACGGAAACGTCGTCGTCGTCTTACGCGTTTACAGCAATAGTGGTAGTGGATTATTGGGTATCGGTAATGGAATCGACATTTGACGATCGATTCTCGATACTGATACCAATTGCCAAGTATCGGTTGTATCAAGAATAGACACACGTCCCTACTGACAATGTTTCCCAATCATGCAATATGTATACAAATCTAAGAGATGTTTTAGTCAATCAATAAAACAACTTCCTGGTGAGAGTAAAAATTTGACTATTCGGATGAAGTGCTTTATGGTTTTGGCTTGCCCCTGCAAGTTAAGATAAGAGAATATAGTCTTACCTGAATGATCGAAATAAGGCAACAAAGTCATTGAAATCCAATTGTGTTTCGTGAGTTATAGATCCGTGTCGAAAATTCCGGATCTGAGCAAAGACATCTGTTTTCATCTTTTCCCTGAAAAAGTGTTTTTAAACTCAGAAATCAAGAAATGAGAAAAGATATACTATGTGAAGTTAGACATTTACTTTGTATTAATACATTAACTTGTACACTAACTTATAAAGGTATCAAATGTCGCACCAGTAGGTTTCAAATCTTAATATTTATAAATTTTGTAATGCTAATTTAACTTTTCTTTTACCCAACTTAGTCTGACTACATGATTGTGATATTATTTTAAATACTATACAATTGGGCCGGTGCGAGGTGTTTTCCCAAACATGCAAGAGCCATTTTTGGGCTTCCTCAATACTCAACCCACTCCCACCACTTTACACATAACTTATTATTAAAAAAAAACTAAATACATCTTATCTTACTAATATTATAAATGTGAAAGTTTGTGTGTTTGTTTGTTTGAAGTTCAATCACGCATAAACCACTGGACGGATTGGGCTGAAATTTGGCATGATGATAGCTTACATTCCGGATTAACATATAGGCATATTCTTATCTCAAAAATCCTTTCGGGCTCCTCCCCAGTGGCTCTGTAATTCCCCATGTTAACCTTATGAGTATTCATATTTAAAGGGAATTAAAGAATTTAGTCAGCTGTTTCAACTAAAAAAGTTGGTTCTATGATATGGAAAAGCATTAAAAAGTTATAAGATTTACCAACAGGGTGCAGCACTATATTTTTTTTTGCATTTATGACAATAGCTAATTTGATCTAAGCAGCAACAAAAAACTGTGATTCGCAATGAGAACTGTCAAAGTAGGATTGTTTACAGTCATGTTTATGTTTTTCATTTCATGAATAATTTGTGATATTTTGCGAATTGTTGATAATTTATTTTTCTCTATTGTTTAGGTGAAGCGGTAGAACATTATGGCTATGGTTGATGTGTAATACTATAGAATACTGTAAATTTAAAAAAGCAAATTTTATCAAACTGTGTCCTCCCATATTGCAAACGCAAAGCTTGAGTATAACTGCAATAAGCATTTTATACTTATATTCCAACCCCGTACGAAGGACGGGTACTCTGCTAGTTGTCAAATATATAATGAAATGACATAGACATAAGACATAAGACATATTTTATTTACACAATACGTTCTTTATAAAGTATATTTCATACATAAGAACAGGTGTTTCGTCATAGTGATGTATTTTATAGTAAAATTAATAGTTAAAATAATAAAAATAAACTCATGTAGGATATCAGAGAATTTTTATCTACATTATAGGGTTCTCCAAAAATTTGTCAAGTGAATAGTAGGCTTTCTCAATTATTTTATCTTTTATTTTATCTTTGAATTGAGTAGCATTTAAATTTTTAAGATACAGGGGTAATTCATTGTACAATCTAAGTCCCATATATTGAGGGCTGTTCCTAAAAGTCGTCAATTTGTGATGTGGTAATCTGAAATTATATTTATTCCTTGTATTATAATTATGTGTAAATTTGACTACATCTGACAAATTTTCCTTAGTGTTATGTATCCAATTTAGAATTTCATTTATGTATAATCCAAAAATGGTGTGAATTCTAAGATTTTTAAACAGGTTTTTACATGATTTTCTCCTTCTTGATTTGGTTAAGATTCTAATAATTTTTTTCTGTAAAATTAGTAGGGATTTGACTTCTGTTGACACTCCCCACAGTATGATTCCATACCTCAAGATGGATTCAACGTATCCATAGTAAACTGTGATACATGTATCCTGAGGTACACAGTTTATCAGGTGAAAGAAAGCAAAAGAAATAGATCTTAGTTTGCCTTTCATCTTATCTATGTGAATCTTCCAATTAATATGAGTATCAAGCAATACACCCAAAAATCTATGAGATTCTACTAAATTTGGAATTCTATCAAGAATTACATTGTTTTTTTAAAGAAAATTTAATTATATGAGTTTTGTCAATATTCAGCTTTAAACCATTATCTGTAAACCAATTTTTCATACAATCCAAAGTGTTTTCTATTGATACAATTAAGTTATTTACTGAATCCTCTCTTATGATTGCTGTTGTATCATCAGCAAATAAGATTAAATCTCTGCCAATAGCTTTTGGAAGGTCATTCATTAATAAAGATCAGGAAAAACAGAGGGCCCAATATTGACCCTTGAGGTACACCATGGAATGAATAAGTGTTTTTTCAACGATAATTAAGGTAATATGTACATCCAAAAACATAACACTTTGAAACAATGGTTGATAACAACCGTCTATTTGGTTGACAAAATTTTTTGCTTTCTAAAATGAATATCTATGAGTCTTTAACAACATTTAGCACATAAAAAAATGAACATTTTTCTATCCAATAAATAAAATAATAATAAATGTCAAATATATAATATCAAATGAATGAATTTAACTAGGTACAATACAAAAGTATAACATTGAACAAAGATTAGAAATAAAAATGTAATTGTAAAATAAATTATTAACGAGCTGTTGGCCCGTCCTACGTACAGGAATTGAGTAGTTAACTAAAACTGAAGTTATGTAAATATTTCCATTTCTTATCCAAGCAGAGTTTAAGCGGTTAAACATTTTTGTAAGCAAAAAGCTACCAAGATTAATTAAAACATGTGAATATTGTTATTTTCCTATTCATTTCTCAAAAAGTAGGACAAAAATAATTTGCATAATCTTTCCTCTGAAGATTCGGGGCATATTTGTATACAACAGTGGCTATAGAATCCTATTTATTTCCTATAATCAATGGCAAAATCATAGAACAATAAACTAACCTGATAGTTGTATAAAATATTTTTTATATTCAACCAGCTGTTAGTTAAAACAAATTATATTGCACTAAAACAAACTTAAAATTTTAAATACTGCTCAAAAAATTAATTAGAACATCCTGCATTTTACCATGTATATTTAAATAATCTTTCATCCTCTAACCGATTAAATGAACGTATCAATGAGTATAGCATTACACATAGTATTAATAAGTCAACCCTATGTGTGCCATTATTATCCAAATGCTGAATTTGTGTCACACATGCTTAATGTTTACAGCTGTTATGTTAAGCAAATTATTTTATACCAAAAGCTAGTTTAGAATGTTAGCGTCGGCTGCTAGACTTAAAAAAAATTAAAACTTAATTTCTAAATAACTGGGACCCTAAACTAAAATTATGGCTTCGACATTCCCTAGTTTTCAAAATTATCTTTCTTTCAACACAAAAATCCTAAAAATCCGTCAAGTGGTTGATTTAGAATCGTGAAATAAAAAAACCCTGTCACGTTTTAATATTATAGATAGTAATTTTAATTAATGGAACTATTAACCCTTCGAGCGTCACTTGTCGAAAAATCGACTCACGACACACTTTGTGTAGTGTCACTTGTCGATTTTTCGACACACGAACATCGTTTACTGCGAAGGCTCTATGACTGACTGAATCGGATTGAACTGGATCGAGTTAGGTATCGTCATAGACTAACTAACACAAGTAGACTTCTCATCCCATTGTAAATTTTGAAGCACGTTTTTCGTGTCTCGTTCATGTACGTGACACAAAGGCGCTAGTGTCGATGAAACTTTGTTTCCATTATTTTAGGGTTAATTTCTTGATTTGTGCTTTACTGTTTGGTTATATAACTAGGGGACAAGTTATTGTTTATGATTAGATCGTATTATTTGGTTAAACGAGGTTTTAAATGGCTGTAATAACGGGAAACAAATTGTAAACAAAACACGAACTCTACAGAAAACCGGACAGAACTAACAATAAAATTGGCTTCAGCTGTTCCATAAGGATGAGAAATCTACTAAGGGAGTATGTTTTATCTATGGTATCGTTCTTTTTGTTAGATTCAGAGCTTTCTCCGGAGGTCTGTCTCCAAGCGCTATTCATTTTAGTTCCAAAAATATTGTAGCAGACAGCTGACGTGCGTATTTGTAAACAGCTAGGTTAACCTCGGACCGATGACTGATGTGTTTAATTACGTTTATAATTGTTTTAGTGTTAAAAATCAAAAGTAGTGATATACGTGGTGCATTATAAGAATATTTAAGTGATTTTGAAGGGCTGGTTGATGATCCTGAAGAAGTAGGTAGTGATATTGATGTAAATTATCAGCCAGATTCCTAGCTATGGTTAGTCCAACCTAAAGGTGAGTGAGCGTAGCGAACGAGCTCTAACCTAAAGGTGAGTGAGCGTAGCGAACGAGCTCTAACCTAAAGGTTAGTGAGCGTAGCGAACAAACTTCAACCAGGACGTGATTGAGCCATGCAAACAAGATAATCTTGAAAATTAAGAAGTTAAACGGGGCAAAGCCCGCGGGTTACAGCTAGTTATTATATATTTGTAATCCTCATAAAATTTAGAACAAAGTGGCTATTTTCAAATATTTATAGGCCTATAATTTATACAATTTCATTGAGCGCAAACTAATTTTTTTTTTGAAAATTTTCCAAAATATTTTTTTTTTTACTTAAAAAATTTTGTTGAAACAAATGTTCCTTGTGTTTTATGTATAATACTGAAGCCCATGATTTTCCAAACAAAATGGTATATAGAACAGTAGAATTAACATTGTTTTAAGCTTCTCAGATCCGTTTTAATAAAACCTTGCAAATGCGCCAAAAATAGGCGGACATTAAGGCCTAAACTATGGACACTCGGAGGGTTAAAAAATTCTTAAATATAAGATTAGCCAATCTTTTTAACGGGTCATTTTAGATTTATATCTACAAACCAACAGGAATTGGTGGTAGTATTTGGTGATGCCATTGAGTTAATAGGATTTATTAAAACATTTTTTTTTTACTTCTATTTTAGGTATGACATTGTGTTGTCTATATCTACTGGTACTTATACAGGGCCGGCGCAATTAAGGACCATGCGTAACATGCAGCTGCCAAAGCAGGGTGGCAAAGCCAGCGAATTGGCACGGTAGGTGACACGCATCAATGGTGACGAAGCATCCATGGCGTCATCAAAATTTGTTGAAATCTTTTTTAGGGATCACATAATTTGTCCGAGTTTTCAGTTGTCCAAGTTTGTTAACACGTAGAGTGCTGACTACATCAATTGATGTAGTTGCGCCACGAGCGCTCCTATCGGCCTACATCAATTGATGTAGTTGCGCAACCCCCACTACATTAGCTCAGTATGAGCTCAGCTATTGCCGGGGAACATTATAATTGTTGCTAGTCTGTAGCTTAGAATGTGAGCTTTATTTTGGTGTAGGTCCGAAAAATCCCGTCTGACAATGGAGATTTTCTCTCTTCAAGCCACATTACAAAGCCACTGACTACTGATCCAGGCAGTGCTGCTACCTTTGGGTGTTTCAGGGAACTACGTCCAATCTTGGGGTAACGTAGTACAATCACCGCTGCTCTTTTGTTATTTGTCACACTGAAATATTTGAATGCCAATTGCGTTCGCTGTTACGGTACCGCGCCGGAGCTTTGCCCAGGCCTAGCAGTCATTGGGAAGCGCCTGTTTGAATGCCACACTCAGAGTGTTAAAAATAACAAAATATTAGGAAAACCAGATGTCCGAGGTTCATTTGTCCAAGGTTTGATAAATAACTAATAATATTTAAATAAATCAACTGTTCGAGTTTTAATTTGTCCGAGATTATTAAATTATATTAAAATATCAGTTGTCCGAGTTTTCATTTGTACGAGGTTGGTGTAAATATTAAATAATAATAATCTTTGGATAAATCAACTGTCCAAGCATTCATTTATCCGAGGTTTTAAAGTATTTAAAAAAATGTTGAAATAACAACTGTCCGAGTATCGTCAGCATCAAAAGTGACACTGCCGCCGAGACTAACGTCTCAGGGTCCTGGTAAGAAACCGATGAGAACCTATTTAGTGAAGGAGTGGAGGACGTGACGTCACTCTTCTCTTGAGGGAACACGATTACCGCAACGATAAGAAACGATATGAGGTGTCGTGGCGTAGTGGTTAGCATACTTGACTGATGTCCATGATACAATCTCACCGGTGACATTAACTTTTTGCCAAATATTTTGCTTGGAATGCGATTACTTCTTAACTGTCAGCTTTTGTTAGAATTTGAAGCATTTATAATTTTATTTTATGAACAGGACTATTTATTTATTTATTAGTAAACCTTCATTCAATTTTTATCTTATATATTTTTTATATTATCAGCAAGTTTGGTTAATTAGGTTAGGTTATGACAGTTTAATTTTTAAAATTAAAAATTAAATTTTATAATTAAAAAATTATAAAGTTAATTTTATAGTTTTTTTTTAAGTTGACGTGAGGGGCTCTCCTATAATCCCCCACTCCTTCGCAGAAGAAATTCTCATCGGTTTCTGACAAGGACCCTGAGACGCTAGTCTCCACGCCAGTGTCACTTTTGATGCTGACAATACTTGGACAGTTGATATTTCAAAATTTGTTTAAAATAATTTAAAACCTCAGACAAATGAAAACTCAGACGACTGATTTTTCTAATATTTTTTTAATTTTTAACAAACTTGGATAACTGAAATCTCGGACAAATGAACCTCTCCCCTTTTGTTTGTGAAAAAATATGTTTTTGCCAAAGTAGGTAATGTTTGTTTATCCCCTATGAGGTTTGGTCGCATTTTTTATGTACTAAAGAACCAGCCTTTTTCTATTCAGTGATTCTTTTAAGAGAAATCCACACTGCTATAATTATAGGGGGCTATCCTTTCAGAGTCGGTGCCGTACATATATATAGGGTGTTTCAAGGGAGCTATGACCAAATTTAAGGAAATATGGTTCCTTGGATCAAAACTAGAAAAAATGTCCTATAAGCATCATTTTTATTTTTTTGTTTATCAAAATATCTTGTCAATTTTTTAATCAGGTGAGGTAAAAATGTTCAACAGATACATTGTAAACCAAAAGAAAACAAATTTTACATATAAATAGAAAACGAGTAAGTTTAGAAACTATGCTAACAGGACATTTTTTCTAGTTTTTATCCAAGGAAACATATCTCAAAGTTTGTCAAGGTTCCCGTGAAACACCCTGTCTACAGAAAATATGTACTATAAGAGTGATAACTCTTTATTGTGTATAACATTTATTACCACTACAATCTAGGTCATTATAAGCATATCTTTAAGAAATTGTCTGTGATGCCCTTAGCCTGTATTTATATCTTTCAATGTCTATTATACCATATTAAAAATAACTGTGATATTTTGCTTTGTAATAAGGATGTGCACAACTATGACAAAAAACTGTAATAATATAAGAATATATCAATGACTTTATGCCACCACTCAAGCTAGCTTTAAATATACCGCTACCAAATTGTACAAGTTACCAGTTAGAGTTAAAGAGTTAGTTATCATTAAATGTTTTTAAAGGAGCCATCACGAGAATTCTACTAAAAAATTGTTTTTATAAACTAGAAGATTACTTTGCCTCAATCTTAGATAAGTCTTAAGTTATATTGTTGACACAGCCTATACACTATTGTATTTTTCAATATATACAATTTGTGTCCATGGAATAAAGTTGATTTGATTTGATTTGAGGTCTTCTGGGTAAGATTGTGTCACAGACAGAAACTTATTGCTAAGTGCTGTTGTTTTACCCTCTTTGCAGACAGGTATCCTCAGAAACTAATATGCCAAGCTTTTTTTCCCACCTTTTCGGGGGAGTGCTCTTAATTAGGATGGCTGTCTAAAATTAAAGGTCAGAACAGAGCAATAGGTTTCGGTCTGTGATGTAATCGTACCAAGAAGACCTAGTTTGGAGTGTCAGTGGTAGTGTATGTGGAAATCTCACTTTTTAGTAATTTGTTGCCGTTTTTACCTGGCAAGGTGTGTGGGACTAGAGGTGTCTATGTGGTCAGATGACCCGTGTGGGCTCTGGGCCAGCATGGTGATGCGGGGAACTTCCATCTCACTGGAGATGCTGCGGCTACGGCTGGGCGGGGCACCGGGACTTGGCCCCCCCCGCCTTAGTGTACCACCTCCTACAAGCTCCCCAAACTCTGCCATCTTGCTACACGCCAGGTCTTGCTGTGTAGACAATCAGGAAAGTTATACAAACTTACAATGGGTAACACAATAAACAAATAGTTAAATACAAGATGTTACAAAACCAAAGGTTCCACAAATCTATTGTCTGTTATATTTCAGGATTGTTTTGTTTTCATTATAGTATAGATAAAAAAAATATTTTTGTTCACTAAGTGGAATAATACAATTTTACTCTAGAATGAATAATAGGCGAGTAACTATTGTATGCAATAGAACCTAAGAACAGAAATATTCTCTTCTGAGTTTTCGTTGTAAAGCACTGGCATATCAGCTCGTATGACATTATAGAAGATTTTAAATGTGTAAAATTATATTGAAACCAACCCATACTCAAAGAACTATTCTGCATGAATAATTTAAAGATAACTGCTTTCAATGTCAACATAACAAAATCATTCAAGTAAAATTTCAAATTCAGCTTAAAATACTCAACCAAGAAGTAGCTGTCTAGAAGTATGGATAGTTGATTGATAATTTTATTCATACTTGGATTAAAATACCTACTATGTATGGTCGCCATTTCATCGAACAGTATTAACAGTATGATTGATTAGTAAAGTAATGACTGTATTTTAGTATGTATAACTATATTATTCAAGTACAAAATTGTTTTATAACCTTAAGAGTTTGAATGTTCCCAATGGATCTTTTCTTCTTAAACTTGACAGAGGGCCCTCGTTTGCAGGTCCCATTGTCTGGTGGTGACATTCCAGTGATCTTGTTAGGGTCAGACCAGTCTCTACCTCCAAACACCTGTCACAGCCAGAGGAATGATCATAAAAATACTATAAAGTAATGAAAGTCATTCGTTAATTAACAATACCATAGTATTTAAACTTTTAAAATAATCAAATAAAATATTTTTTTTAACAATTATTTTACTTAATGACTTAGATACATGTTATTAACTTCTTAATTCATTGTTTAGAGTTATTTGAAAATGTGGAGGTATGAGTATTACAATTTTGGTAAATAAACTATTATATTGGAATGGATGCTCTAATAATTTTTATTTGTAATAACTCCAACAATAACTGCCTAGAGGTCGTAATCATCTGAGTGAGTAAAATGGTACAACAACTCCAACTTTTCGAACCCCAGATCATCGGAATTACTATCAGAAAATTTTAAAAACCTAAAACTACAGTACCTAATAAGAATTGTTACGGTATGAAAGAAAGCAGAAGCCGTGATTATAGCAAAATCCTGAACATTGCCTGCAGTTGTGTGGACACCATCATCGTTTTCCACCTTAACTGAAACATCATAATCATCTTCCATGATATCTCCTATGGTCTTGTAGACATCATCATAATCTTCTGAGATTGTGGCAAAATATTTCAAATCTTCCATGATCAAGTGGACATAATTTTTGTCTTCTAAGATCCCGGCAAAATCTTGAACATCTTTTGCACTATTGAAGATATCATTATCGTCTCTCGTAGTCAAAGAAAGACATAATTGTTTTAATGATTAAAAAAATTTAATATAAGCATTTTTACAATACCAGTGCTTGTACTAAATAAAGTTATCAACAACAACTGTTAACTGGTTTATGCAGTATATAAATAAATTAGATTATCACCTGCAATCACAAAAACATCACCATCGTCTTCCACAATCGCAATAAAAGCGTGAATTTTTCAATTGTAACATAAAATCAATTTTCATTTCATTTCATTTAATTTTCATTTCATTTCATTTCATTTCATTTTTTTCAAAATCTTCACAGACACGTTCTGCAATCACGATAATATTACAAAATTGTTGAAGCTCAGCTCAAGCTTGATTTTTTATTTAGTACTTGTTCACTCGAGCTTTTAGGCAAGACTCAGCTCCGTTCACAAATCGAACGGCTTGCACTTCTCTATTAAATAACTTATATAAATCACTAAAATGTGCAATATAATCTGTAAAAATGTTCTTTTTTTATTTGCTACTAGCAGTTACCCGACGCGGGTTGCTGCGCTTAACAACTATTATTTTAAATGGTAATTTGTTCTTTAGGATGAATAATAAAATTGTATACCAAAAATAAAAATAGAATATTTTATTTTGCCAGTGGATAAACAATGGTTTTTGTTTTTTCATTAGGTGTATAAATTTTAGGCGTCGCCCAGCGAGCACATAATAATAATAATAATAGAGAGGACACGGCGTTTAACCAAATGCACTGAAAGTGTGGCCAAATCCGCCATTTTGGTCCGTCATACAGCCTGAATCCAAGACCCGCGAGCTCAGTTCGAATTAAAAACCCCGCGACAAATACACGATCATAAACAACATTAATAGTTGACAAAAAATTCTGAAATTTTGCACACTTGTAGATATAATACTGAGGAAAACGATGGTGTTAATATAAAATTATTAGTTATGATAGTAATTTAGTTATAAATATGTTTAATACTTATGTAGTTTAATTTTTCAGATTCAGACATGAAAAAGTTGTATTGCGAGGAATTTTTTTATTTTTTGGTCAGAAAAATTTCGTCAGCGGGAAAGTTGTGGATAAATAACCAAATTTAACTATCCGATTCACCAAAAATTTTTATCGTGTTCGGTTTTCTAAAAAAATCAGGTACAAAAGGGATCCATTGCCGCTGCTCCGCGCCACGCCCGCTGCGCCGCCGGGCCGTCGTCTATACATTTTCAAATATATTCAAAGAAATTTTCAAATATATTGCCTATGAAGAATTTTTAACCGTTTAGCACAACTTTTTAAGGACTAATTAGCTTTCAGTATCATCCAAGATAAACTATAAGATAATTCTGTAAGTTAAATTAAACTTCCCAATTATATTTGTAAAATTACCTACACTCAATTTATTGTCCCAGAAAAATTACAGTTTTATTGAGATGTTGCCTGATATTATTTTTGTGAAGACTTTCGTTAAATATTTTACAGTAGTAGCGAACTCTAACATTGAAATATTTTTGAGCAATAATTTTAATTAGGTACTAAACAAAAATTATTTGTGTCCATATTGTTTCATATCCTGAGAAATTTGTACTATTTGGAAACAAATTTACTCCTACACATTGTCCAAGTACTTTGTTCGTCAAGTCCTCAATTACATTGTTTTCCTTTACACTAATATCATTAACTTTATATCTACATTATTCTCATCAAGCATAGCAGACGACTAGCGCAGAGCTATATCTCTAGCCCTGCGACCAGCGTGCTGCACACGCCGGGACTACTGTTGGGGAAATAAATATGTGCTTGAGTTTGAGCCTAAATATCTCTTGAGATTAATTATCCGATTTTGTTGAGACAAAAATTAAATATAAACTGGTTTAAATACATTTTACGTGGTAACAATTTAAAAAAATCCGTTTACCAAAAAAATTTTTATAGTTGAAAGATTCTAAAAAGTACCGGTTTTTAAGAAACTCTGCACTAACACTGAAGTTTAAAACTTAATTGTAAACAAACTACTGAGCCAATCTTTCTGAAATTTGTATGGCTTATTGGTAGATTTATTGTTAACAGTTCCATGCATTTTAAAATTTTTACTCACGATAGTTTGTATGCTGATGTTTATTTTTAAATCGTATGCTAACATCGTTCATAAGACGCTAAAAATTTCGTTCAAAATATCATCGTGTTTGTCGTGACACAAGAAATAACACCAATATGACAGATTTATAATGCGAACAAAGGTGTTTTTTGAACAGATATATATTTGTAAACAAAAATTTACCCCACAACTGGCAGGCCGATTGGCTCAGTGGTTTGTTTACAATTAAATTTTAAACTTCAGTGTTAGTGCAGATTTTCTTAAAACCCGGTACTTTTTAGGATCTTTCAACAATATAAATTTTTCTGGTAAACGGATTTTTTTTATTGCTATTACGTAAAATGTATTTAAACCAGCTTATATTTAATTTGTGTTTCAACAAAATTGGATTATTCATCTCTGAGATATTTAGGCTCAAACTCGAGTGCACATATTTATTTCCCCGACAGGTAGGCTAGCGCCGCCATCTTTGTCCGTTTCGCCGGCTAGTAAGACTGCCACGCTCCTGCGCTCCGAGTAGCGCTTCTATTTTGTTATGTGTTCGCTGGCGTCGCCTATCACCAAAAAATTTAAAT
The DNA here is from genome assembly GCF_028750875.1 of Macrosteles quadrilineatus. NCBI lineage: Eukaryota > Metazoa > Arthropoda > Insecta > Hemiptera > Cicadellidae > Macrosteles > Macrosteles quadrilineatus. Next base: position 1,073,747 of record NW_026542608.1, read on the forward strand.
TTAAATTTTTCGTTTAAATTTAGAAAATGAATGCTTTTCACACAGACAGCTGTATGTGTGAAAAGCATTCATTTTCTAAATTTAAACCGACGATAGTCAGGGATTGCCCTAGGGCCTTATAATGATGATTGTGAAAGCAAGACACAAAAGAAATTGTAGTTGCTTAAATTCAGAGGGTAATTTGGATGAAATCATTTAGTATTCTTGGGATTAAGACTATTTCTCTTTTAAACTTACCACTGATAATTTTTGCTTCAATCAATTTTTGTGTCATTTTTTTAATCGTCAGTATGGTAACGTTGCACAGCTTCAGTGGATTTAATTTTCGCATTAGTATTATTGGAGTTCCTTCTTTTAATGACAGTAATGTGGAGGGTTAATGACAAATTGAGAGGCATTTGAATACCCGAGATAGCACGCACGATTATTATTCACTTAATAATTTATGTTAGATTGTGTGGGTATAGCACAAAAGAAAAAAAATATTAAGGCATTGCCATCCCTTTTATTGTTTATAACACTTTGATAAAGGTTTTTATGTTTACATATTTAACATTGGAGAATTTAAATGTTGTTGAGTGCACAGGTGTGCTGCAATTGGGGTTTAATAGGCCTAAATTGGGACTTATCCAAAAGTAAAATAGTTTTTTGTACTGCACTCTGTGGAAACATTGTGGCACTATTTCAAATCATGACTAATACAGCATGTTGTGATTGATTATTCAAACCTACAAAACAGTTGCCCGGTAACAGCTAGTTATATTTATTTGTAAACATTGTAGTTCAAAAAGTCTGACATTGGCCCACTCAAAACCCTCTGGAGCGGAGCCCTTTTGACGGACCTACACCAAACTTCACACAAACCATCCTTGAATAATGTTTAATAATTCCTGAAAGTTGCATCACAACCTGTTGAGAGGTTTTAGAGACCATAAGGTACATACATATATATCTAATATATAAAATTCTCGTGTCACAGTGTTTGTCTGCAAACTCCTCCGGAACGACTTCACCGATCGTTATGAAATTTGGTGTGTAAATTCTGTAGGTATGCGAATCGGACGTAAACTATTTCCCGTTTCGAAATTCTTAAAAGGGCTCCGCCCCAGTGGCTCTGGAGTTTCCCATGTTAACCTTATGAGAAATGGAATTAATGAATCTTAACAGCTGTTTCAATTAAACAAGTTGGTTCTGTTCTATGATGTTCAATAGCATTAAAGTTACAAGGATTACCAACAGGGTGCAGCACTATTATTTCTTTTACATTTATGACAACAGCTAATTTGCAACCAAAAGGTGAGTGAGCGTAGCGAACGAGCTCCAACCCAAAGGTGAGTGAGCGTAGCGAACGAACTTCAACCAGGACGTGATTGAGCGATGCGAACGAGATAATCTTGAAAATTAAACGTAACGGTACTTTCTTTCCATCGGTCTGCTATGGGGAAACCTATAACTTAGGCGATACGAAGTTCGCCGGGTCAGCTAGTATATATATATATATATACATACATACATACATAGTTCTTCTTTTATAGATATAGATGAATTGAAAATGGAAGAAGCACCAAAAATGAAGTATTTATCCAAATTTGTTATGTTTCAAATTAACCATAATCATAATCATGTTTATTGGCACATAACGTACAGAGTTTGATTAAGATGATTGGAGTTATACTATACGTTCCTACGGCTGGAATTATGGCTATGGACTCTCAGACTGGCTCCAAGGTCTGGTGTTGTTGATACTTACCCTGATGGCGTCCACTGTTAGAGGCCCACAGCAGCCCTCCTCATAGTACAGTTGCAAGTATTGCTCCTTCAGCCAGATGATCCTCCTGTCACTTTGCTGCAACTGCCTCTTCAATCCTCTCACCACAGAACACAACCCGTGATACCATGTCCTGCAACATCATCACAACTGTACTCACTCCCTCACTCATTATACAAACATGGATAAAACACAAACCTTAAGTTTAAGTTACAGAGGATTAGGATTTGAGGAAGGTCAGTAGCTTTTGATGATTTAAAACTGAACTCAGCATTCCTGGGTTATTGGCCTTTTAGCTGATCTTAGTGAGTAACAAACCACAGAGATTATCAGACTCATATTCAGCTTGAAACACATACCCATTCACTAAGTACTTAAATCAAGTGTTTACCAGCACAGGGAGGGTGGACACAGCAGGAAAAGCACTCGGTTGTCACTGAGGTTGGCTCCGTACACTATAGCTAGACAGCTCTTGTCTATGGGGATATGGCTGATGTTGAAACGCCTTAGTGTGTTGGTCAGGTCCAAGTCCTTATCTTTGTCTCGAGCACCCAGTGTTATCTCCTGAATAATATTTATCATACAACCTTTAACATGAGCTTATATAAAATAATATTGCATTTCCTAAAAAAAAATTACCATCTGTAGGCCTTCACAACCCACTCAGAATTTATTTGTAGGCTTACTGGAGCTAAGGACTCTTAAGTCCATCTTCAACAATACTACTTTGCCTCACAATAGTTAATCACTAGTGTAAATAAATGTAACACGTTATTTCAACAGTTATTTCTAATATTTGAAGTTTGAGTGAAGCAAGTGGTGTTAATGACTATAGAACAAAATTATTAGACATTCCATTCCCATGTTAAAGCTGTTATCAGTTTTTAAATTAAAATGGATGTAGTTGAATTGAACCATTGACAGATTACACTGATGTAAATTACCGATTTATGTTGAATACACCATCTTTTTCCTGCCACTGCACGGAAATTATTACATTTACACACCTGTAAACAGTACGCAAATAGCTCATTTCCACTTTATTCATTCCCACTCACGTTTGCCATACTTTCGATTTTATACCAATGCTTTTTGGCAAATCTACACACTCTAAGCTTTATTTCGATGTGTCAAATGCCTATATTTTTATTTATTTGATGTTTTTATTTATTTGACGTTCCCTACCGACTGTCACACTCCTATGCAACTGAGGGATGAGTATAGTTGGTAGATAATGTGTTAAACGATGACCACACACTTTAATAATATAACAGATCATTGATGTTGATGGCTCAATTTAACTAAAGTGATGAATTTCATATAATTTATCAGTAGTCAAAGGTATTTGAGGGGAGGGGGGGGGTAATAAATACTATTTGAGAGGTATTACTACATTACTATACTATAACATTAAAACAGTGAGTGACTAAGTAGTGTACTACCTTAACAGCAGACAGTTCCAGGAAGCCCTCCTCCAGCCCAGGGGAAGCTACTTCACCCCCCATACTGAGCAGTCCAGGGGCGATGAGCTCTTCAGGGTTGGTACTGAGACTGTAGTCAGCTGTGGAGGTGGCACCACTGGTCTTGAGGCCGCTCCACGTGGGTCTAGACCAGGTAAGAGTGGCACAACTGCGCTCCAGTCTCAGGTACACTAGAGAAGCTCGGGACCCTCCCTCCGCGTCCCAGTGGACCATGGTGGTTCCATGGTGCATTATCTAGAAAACAAAGCATAAATGCAGGGAATCGGTTTTCTAGGAAGATTGTATGTGCGTCAAATAAGATAACAAGAAAATGGGAATACAGTAAAAATATATAGCAAGCACATTTAATGTAAAACTAAACTCTATGAGGAAAAAAACATACTAATAACTTAGAAGTATAATCAAATATATATATAAAAAAACTAACTTAATTTACTGCAATTTTTAAGCACTGTACATTTACAAAATTGGAATAGGCTACTTTTTAATTTGATTCTGTAAGTATATTTGTGAGGCAAAACCCAATGGGAAGAAGACCCCCCGAGGAAGATCCAAGAATCGCTGGAAGGACCAGGTAGAGAGAAGGTTTACGAAAATTAAGAGCAAGGCAAAATGATTCAGAAAACAGGAAGGTAAGGAGGCAACTTTTCGATGAGGCCAAACACCACTTCAGGTATCCTTAGCCATGGGAGTAGCGTAAGAGTAAGTAAGTGTATTATATTAATGTATTTGCAAATTTAAAAATATATAGGTAGATTATGGTGAAAAAAGTTACTATGGGAAATATTATTTAATAAAAACTTAACTCCAAAGCTATAGTTAGAGACTATTTCTTGGCTAATACACAAACATATCATTTCACTGGCAATGTCATTCTTTCCATCAACATTAAAAGTATTAGAACTCAAATTGAGGACTGATTAAGCTGCTAAAAACGCTAAAATGTTGTTTGATTATTTCTCATGACGTAAAATGCTATTTTCCTTTTCTTAACCCTTATTAACACTTAACTTATTTGGGTATCATACATCGTACTAGGTAGTTCTTTAGAGTGTTGGTTGGATAATATCAGTCAGGTTATCTTGAGTGATGCTTACCTGCAAAGTGTGATGGTTGATGTTGTTGTGAGGGGCAGATATTGGGAAGAAACTGACGCCATGATCGTTGTTCAGAGGTTGAACCGGCTGGTATGTGTCCTGCTCACTTGTTTCATCTTCTTTTTCTTCCAAAAGATATGACCTTTCAATACTGGAAGTGTGAATACTGAAAAGTGTATGCCAATTTTAATTACCATTTTTAACCAACAAATTTAAAGAAAAAACTCTGGTACCTTAAAATATTCAAAGGTTTAAGGTCAAAAGTATCAACTAAAAGAAGGCTACTAAACAGCTCCTTAATACCATATGTAGAGAAACAAATATTTATTTGATTAACCTTTTGATTGAGTAAACCCATAACTTTAGATAAACCAACAGTTATTTCAGAAATGTAAATCAGAGCAACTTTCCAATTGATTGGGTGAATACCAGAGTTTATCACCATTACCCAAGTACTCATTGTACAGCATTAAACAAATAACTTGCACAATCAAGACTCAGTTTGATGCTTTAGAGGTGGTATGGTGGGAGAGGAATGGTATACGCAGGGGGAAATCACACCTGATTTGATCAATGAAAGTCTCTGTATCTCTCTCTCGATGGTGGTAGTGCTGATGGAAGCTTGCAATGCGGTCCATGACTGCCTGTGTACGGTAGATCTTGTCCAAGTTGATCAAACCACCAGGACCAATCCTCGTGAAGTAATGGTCCTCCCCATTGTAATCCGATATAAACTGTATACAACAATGAGTTGTCAATATAATAATAGCAGTTAGTACAAGAAAACCAAGAAAGAAGCTGTATTTTCTGACAGTACAAACACAGGATACAATGAAAATATCCAAACCACAACCAATTCAATACTGACGAGTGAACAATAAATTCAAAGTAATGATTATTTGATTATAATTTTCTGCAAAAATTAATTAAAACTTAGAATTTACATGATATTTAAAATATTCATACGTAATGTTTAACATTCTTGGTTTTTGTATCTATATGTTTAGTTTGGATAAAAAAGAAGAGGGGAATTAGTTGCCATACATTTTCTTTTACAAACGCATCCTCTTAGTAAAAAATACATTTGAAGGGTTACCTAAAAATACTGCAATAAAAATATATATTATATATCAAATAATATACCTCTAGGAGTTATTTTCTGTCATAGCTGCATTCTGATTGAGGACTCTATTGACGAAATAACAATAAAACTCTCATGCGTTTTGGACAGTTCTAGCCGAAAAATAATTAAGACCAGTTCTAAATCAAATAAACTTTCTTACACCATTTGTTTTGTATGGAAATAAAAAAAAATAAATAAAAAAAAAATAAAAAAAACAGTACCTATTTAACACATTTTTGTTGCTGTACATCTAAATCTTTATTGATGAGTCAAGAGCTGTTACCTCATTAATCTAAGAACTTTCATATTTGAAAATTGGCTAGTTTTAAAGAATTTTTGCTGTTTGCAAAAGCAAGAACCACCCCTAAAAATACCCTGCCCTAAAAATGTAAAAAATAAATAAAATTAAATTCCACTTTTAAATATTGGTGAAAAATATAGATTTCTTAATTTTATGCTTTGCAGCCATAGCTGAATTCAGTTGAATAAAGATATTATAAACATGATGAATCACCTCTAAATGAGTGTGCTCGCCACTCGGGGCCAGCACAACTAGGCTTGGTGTTGTTGACAGAATGTCTCTTAGGTCTCTAAGGAATGCTCCGAAGAAAGGCACAACTTTACACTCTGGCATGGCAAGCGCACGACTCAGCGCTCTATCGTACTCAACAGACAAGAGCGCCGTGGAGAGGAACTCCAGCACTGGCAGAGGCTCTTTCTCAGTAATTGACAACCAGAACGGCTTCAGCTTGTTGGACCTGGGATGGAAGGGAAAATATCCACAGAACATTAAAAACACTGTCACATTGGTTTTCAAATAATCACCGAATCATCAAAACATTTCCCTGCAATATGTTTTAATTGGTAATTTTTACAACTTTAAACATAGCCCTATGAACTAAATTAAGAAAGTATAGGCTTATTGGTTGTGGAGTATTTCCATAGAAAAATTGGACAAACATTTATTGCAAATTAATACAAAACATTTAAGTTTTTTTTTCTTAGCTACAAATACTTGGTAAAAAATCTACAATTTGTAAGACAAAATAAACTTAAGAAATTTGTTGAAATATCTGTTTCATCACTCCAAACAGAAAGTGGCTATTTTCAATAAAAGCTGACATCAAAGAAAAGTAATTGTTTCCCAAGCTCTAACTTACAGCAAGAGAAAAACGATCAGCTCATTTTCCCTTGCTCTAAATTTACTCACATTTGCTCTCAATTAGTTCTCTATTTACCCACAAAACGGCGTGCAAAATTTCTTTTATTCCATATAAAATAATTATTTTTGCAGTTTTTACAAATAATGTATTACTACAATAGAAGTATAACTGAATATCTTATAAGTATATGAAATTAAACCCACATGGGAGAACCCGTGCGTGGGAGTGAGTCGTTGTATATTGCAGCTTAATAAGAAAGAAAAAGAAACTTTGATACTTATTAAAAACAAAACAAAAAACTTCTAATTACTGGCATGATTACAAAGCGCTAGCGGAATTTTGGCTAATCGCATCGGAACAGTGTTTGTTTACGATTTATTTTTATTACAGTATTGAAATCAGCTGGTCTTACTGTTTAACAATAGACATTTTTACCGAAATATGCTTGTAGTTTTTCTGAACTTTTGGTTTCTTTTAGCAGTAGTTTACTGAATGATGTATATAACCTTCTAATTTAACATCTAATAGCAATGACTTTATTGCTTTTATTTTTATAGTAAAACAAGCTGTTGGCCCGTCCTACGTACGGGAATCTAGTAGCCAGTTAAAATCGTGTTTAATTCAGAACAGCTAGTTATGCATTTTAAATCCGATAATTTGAAACCCCTGAAAAAGTTCTCCGGAGCAGAGCATTCGATTCGTATATAAAGCAATGGTCTTACTGAGACGTAGGAATTGGTTAACTCAGGAACTCGGTAACTCGGTCGTGTGTCGGAACTGGCTAACTCTGGAACTGGCTAACCGTCTCAGTCAGGAATTGGCTAACTCCGGAACCCGCTAACTCGATTTTGTCTCGCTGCGGAATTCGCTAACTCTGGAAGTCGCTAACCCGGCCGCGCCCACTGCACGGAGCGTTGCCAACCTTGTACGACAAAATAATCGTACACTGCCGTATTTCAAAATGTCAGTGTCAATGAAGATACAGTAAATGTTTTTGTTTTTTGTTATCAATTCCACTTTTAACAGATAACTAGCCCAAAGTAATTCAAAGACAATAAAAAAATCATGAAAAAGTTTTTTTTTTTTATTTAACTGTACAATAGCCAGTTAAATGTTTATGATTTCGATCTTAAATATAAATGCCATAAGTAGGGTTAAAAGAAAATAATAGAATATGAAAAATATTGAAAATTCAATTTAATTGGTACTAAATAATTAAACCTCTACGAAATTAAGCTAAAATACACGCAAGTTCTCAAACACGGAAAACAAATTTAATCGTAATGTCGTAATAAACCAAAACCATTAATTAATACAGTCTTCAACCATCGTAACTTTCATAACTAATTCATAGATTTAAAATTAAATGTTCGTCGTTGAACCGTCCAACTTACGTGTACAAATATGACATAGACTAAGTTTCATATCAATTTATAGAATAGCTGTAGGTCTAAATCTAGGCCTAATAGTTTAAACCAAAGCATTGTAGGCCTACTAGTAAATAGTTGCCTAATTCTAAAATGTGTTGAATTTTTTAGTAATAATGTTACATGTTTAAAACAGTTTTTAGATTGTACACCTAAGCACCACTAGTAAATAATAGGAGAAGATATAATATTCAGATAATAAAACGTGACAGGGTTATTTTAATTCACGATTCTTAATCAACGAATTGACGGATTTTCCTGATTTGAGTGTTGGGTTTCCTTTATATTGCTTTCACAATCGAAATAAACTATACCAAGCCATTGCTCGGTTCCACGTTCCCCGGTACTGAGCTACACAATAGACAATAGCTTTGTTTTTGGATAAGATCAAGTAATTTTAGCTATGGCCACCATTCATAAGAATTGTAACAAACAAAAACGCCTGGGCCCATTTAGAACCATAAAAACTCCAGACTTTTAAAAAGTAGGCCTACTGAAAGACGTAAAATTAATATTAATTAAAACAAATTAAGAGGATGACCCGGGTTCTACACTAATAGACTAAGATAAAAGAAATTTACAAGTTGTAATGAAATGAAATGAAATGATATTTATTCGTCTATAGACATTATATAAATGCATGAGACACAGTCAAATTATATAAATACATGCTGGAAGAGGCACAAGTCAAGTTCAGTCAACTAATAATAATAGTAAACAGTGTACAAGGTTTTAGGATACCTAAACTTACACATTATGCAAATAAATAATGGTACAAAAGCAGATAAGCAGGCAGGCTGAAAAAGAGATTCAAGGCTGGAATTAGATAACTATTGTATTTACGCATAGACTAATTTTTAATGCAATCCATGAATACATTAGGCCTACCACTTTATAATTTATTGATCAATATTTATTTAAATTCAATAGCTCTATTTAAAAATACATTACCACTACAATGTATTCCTGTAATGACGTTTAACGTGTAAATTTTATCATGATTTATGATTCAAGATTACAAGCCCAGTATATAAAATACGAACTCTATAATTTTATTTGCAGAAGTTCACAAAATGGTATTTATTCAAATAAAAGAAACAAATGGCGGACTACGAAAATAGATATTTCATAACATGTAAGAGATCCAAATTAAATGTAGATACCGATAAGCTACTATTTAAGTAAGAAAACCACATATAAAACATACTCCATTATATAAGTACATTTCTCATCCTTGGATCAGCTGAAGACAGTTTTATTGTTAGTTCTGTCCAGTGCATTGTCTTTAGAGGTCGTGTTTTGTTTACAATTGTTTCTTGTTTTCAGTCATAAAACCTCGTTTAACCAAATAAAACGTTTTAATCACAACTAATAACAAGTCCTCTAGTTATATAATGAAACAGTTAAGAACAAATCATGAAGTTAACTATAAAATAATAGAAACACAATTTTGTCCACACTAGCGTCAGTGTCACCGGACATGAACGAGACACGAAAAACGAGCTTCAAAGTTTACAATGGGATGTAAAGTTTACTTGTGTTGGTTAATCTATGGTAAGACTATAATGCATTTTCCACCCTAATAATCATTAAATGTTGAACATACTTCTAAATATATTTATTTTATCGACTACGTTGCTCTTACTCCTAATTAATCATAGGATTCGACATTATGGTACCGATACGATATAGGTACTACACTTTCGGCAACACTGGCCAAAAATATTCGTGCTTGGCTCCCATTGGACGGCCCGCGAGGCTTCTGATTGGGAGTTAGCGAGTTCCGCCGAGGGACCGAGTTAGCGACTTCCGTACGAGGACGGAATTCGCTAACCTGGCTCTAAAGCGGGTTAGCGGGTTCCGGAGTTAGCCAATTCAGAAACCGAACAAGTTAGCGAGTTCCTCTCATCAACAAATTTTGAAGATAGTGCGTTTAACATGGGGTTAGCGAGTTCCAGAGTTAGCCAATTCCGCAGACCCGTCTTACTTATCTCTGTTGTCTATTTTATTTTATTTTATTTTATTTATTTTACCTTCCAACGGTCAAGAACCAATTTACAATAATATGTTGTATAAGATGACTTATTCTAACTTAAACATATACATACAAAAGTATTTTTGACAAAATGACATGCAGTAAGTTTAGTAAATAATACAATTTCAGCAGTATCAAAATGGACGTTCACAAAGCAAAACTTTAAACAACAACCAATGAACAAGAACAAAAAACAAGAATAGTAAGTGAAAATATAAATGAACAACAAACAATAAATATATGAGTTTAAACAATAACAATAAATATATGAGTTTTAACAATAACAATAAATATATGAATTTCAACAATAACAGTAAATATAATTTCAACAATAACAAAGAAAACAAGATTTGTAAAAAGAGAGAAAACATTCATTGGTTTGAAACAAATATAATAACCGTGATTTTGGGTGGTACTATGATGAGCGGTGGAAGTCAGCCAGTACCCTCTTCCGGATTGTCTTTTGGCTGTCTGTGAAGATGTCGAAAGTGGCACAGAAGACATTCCCATTTCGAAGCATCCTTGCAAGGGGTCCATGGTACTGGTATCCACGTGCATAGTGCCTCCTTCCGAATAGATCCTGGGATCTTGTACCAGATGGAACACGAATGTCCACTTCAGACAGCAAGGCAGGACAATCAATCAACCCGGTTACGAGCTTGGAGAGGAAGACCATATCAGATGCACAGCGCCTCGCCCGAAGATCATGGAGATTTAGGTTTTCCTGCATTTGAGCCACAGGCACATCCCGATACTGTAGACCCTGGCGAACTCCAACCAGTCTCAAAAATTTCCTCTGGATGCTCTCAAGCTGGCTTATCTGGCCGATTAAATGAGGAGACCAAACTGGGCAGGCATATTCGAGCAGCTGGCGAACAAGAGAGCAGAACAGAGTCCTAAGCGCCCAAGTGTTGCTCAGTCCACGGGTCGATCGAAAGAGAAATCCCAGAAGCCGGTTTGCTCTGCTACATATATCGTCAATGTGGTTGTCGAAGGTAAGATCCGCCACAAAAGTAACACCCAAATCTTTGACCACTGAGACTCGTTTCAACAACTGACCATCTATCGCATACTGAAAGTGGTACGGTTCTCGTAATCTGCCGAATGTCATGATTGAGCACTTGGCAATATTCAGGGACATGTTGTTGGAAATGCACCACTCATTAATGGATGTAAGGCCAGTCTGCAAGCGCATAGCATCCTCATAGCTTGACACCTCTGTAAAGATCTTAACGTCATCGGCAAAGAGCAGTGTGTCCACCCTCAGTACATCGACAAGGTCATTGATGAACGCAATGAATAAGTATGGACCAAGTAGAGAGCCTTGTGGGACCCCTGAAGTCTGGACAAATTCTAGCGACTTGGAGTGAGGCAGTTTAACACACAGGCGGCGTCCTGTAAGGTAGTCCCACATCCAGTTAAGGAGTGGCCCAACAACTCCATAGGCTTCGAGTTTAGCAATGAGTATACCATGGTCCACTTTATCAAATGCTTTCGCAAAATCAACGAAGGCGACATCCATTTGTCTACCATTTTTCATGGCTGATAGGATATAATTTTCAAAAAGTAGGAGGTTGGTAACTGTAGACTTTGAAGAAGTCTACTCATATCTACTAATCTTATTTGTTTCCTATAATCAATGACAAAATCATAGACTAAATAAAATAACCTCATAGTTCTATAGAATATTTTATATCCATCCATTTGAAACAAATTATATTGCACAAAAACAAACCCAAAATTTTAGAGTCTGCTCTAAAAAATAAATTAGAACATCTAGTATTTTACTAAGTATAAATAATCTGGCATCCCCTTAACGAATAAATGAACGTATCAATAGTTATAGCATTACGCATAGTATAAATAAGTCAACACTGCGAATGTCATTTCATTTTTATCCAAATGCAGAATTTGTTTTACAACCACTGAATGTTTACAGCTATTACGTTAAGCAAAATGGTATTATACCAAAAGCTTGTGAAGAATGTTAGCGTCGGCTGCTAGACTTTTTGAAAATTAAAACTTAATTTCCAAAAAACTGAAACCCTAAACTAAAATTATGGCTTCGACATTCCCTAGTTCTCCAAATTATCTTTCTTTCAACACAAAAATCATGAAAATCCGTCAAGTGGTTGATTCAGAATCGTGAAATAAAAAAACCCTGTTACATTTTAATATATAAGATAATGCTAAATAGGGAGTATAAAAGGTTTTAGTGAGGTCTGTTATCCTGTATGTGAGTATTTTTGCGTTGTGTTAAAAATTATTGTTCATAACTTGTACCGAAAGTGATTTTCTGGCTATAGCTCAAATTATTCCAGTTCTCGGCTTTGCCTTGTAGGCATATGTGAAACTCAATCTCATATGCTCGGCTTCACCTCTCATGTGAAATTTGGTGTTCCTGTGTTCGGCTTTGCCATTGCCTCATACATGAATGAAACTTCAACGCTCACCGGAAATTGCCACTTTCGGTACTAGTAACGTAATATACTACCTTATTAAAAAAAATCCATCATCAAACTTAAAATTAGTTACGAGGTTACATAATATGAAGATAAAAGTTATGCTATGCTTATATTTTGAATAAATATAAATTTTTAACTGGCATGAGCCTAGTGTTGTACTTACTATTACACACGTTAAAACTACATAATGTTTAAACTAAATTTTGTTACAAAAGATCAATTACCAATTATTAATATATTTAATATTACACTTACAGTCTAAAAAAAACCCATTTTTGAGACAAATGAGGAATTTATGGTATGGATTTATTATATGAATAAACCTTTGGACTAACGGATAGAGTCTGTCTATCATCACCATCCAGATGAGAAGACGATCTTCACAATGAGAGAGATGAACACTGAGGCAAGTAGTTTCCGCCGGCCTACAACATTCAAGTCGGCTGGAGGCCGAAAGAAACCCCTGCCCCAATCTCAAGTCCTAGAAGGTAGTCCTTGAAGGTTTCTGGAAGAAGACTCCTCCGGCATGTTCATTGAAAGACAATTTAACGTTGTACTAGATTTGTATACACATTACACACTTCCATAAAACTCTGTTGTTTAAGTAGGTTGTATGTAGGGTTACCTTACCTTTGAATCAAGCACAGCCTGGTGGAGTTTTAAGTTGAGTGTGATCAAATATGGCTGCCCTACGTAAGTAGCTATTAAGGTGTTATGAGTTATCCTATAAGCGTATGAGTCATTCTACAAATGATTTAATTTGGACCAACACAAAATGGTTTACTTAGGCCTATGTAAGTAGTCAAACATAGATAATTTGTAAAGTAATAAAAAAGTTGACATTTCACTTAGTTAAAATTCCATCAAGAAATAGTTAAAGGAGACTTTTGGTACCAACCAGTGGAGTCATGGTGCCAGCTTACTAGTTTCATACTGTATGTAACAAATAATTATTCTTCTACAGTTGGCAACCAACCCAAACACAGCCTGAGCCTTCTGACTGATAACCTAGCTGGACCCAAAGAGCCAGCATGGTTGGGATCAAGGCGTATAAAAGAAGGTGTGTGCATAGCGAGGCGTAAATTTGTCGAGTTCATGCAGCTATTTGTCTAGCGTCACGTGCGAGCTGAACGTGTTTTATTTGACCAAATCATATGTTTTGTAGTAATTTCCCAAAGAATTTGGAATGAGATTCATTACGAATTAGCATTGAATATATAACTATTTAGTGTTATATATCCATATAGTGTTGTGTCCAATATTGAATGTAGTGTTATGCAGTATATTAAATGGTAGTAGTAGAACAATAATTGATAGTGAGTACATTTTAATCGAAAAACAGTAAAGCAGTAAATACTGCAACTATGGCTGTCTAACTGGCAGTACATTTTTTTATTAACAATATACAATATTAATAATATATTAGCAATATACAAGTAGTTTTTATTACAATACCTTTTTTGTAGCTCCTACATTTTATGTTCTATAAAATTAAAAACCTCTTATTTAAGTAGACTTGGCGGAAAATAAATAGTTACAAATAAAATGTCAAGTTTGTATTTACAACACAAAATGTATTTAACAAAAACAGCGCTAAACGGCATTACCAGCTAATGAACTTACACAGTAGGGATTTTATACCACACGTCTGCTTGTCTTTATTAAACGCCATATTAAATTCTAGTCCATAATATCACTCTGTAAATAGATAATATTTCTAGGGGGAAATCATAGATGTAAGAACCTAGATGAGTGAAAACGGCCACCTTTTTGTTGAATAATGAGGTGCATAAAATCTTACTTTGAGATGATGTATTTATAACAGGCGGATTCTTGAGCTGTCTCAACAAATGTTTTTAAGAATTGTGTTTGCATGGTTTTCCAATTCAAGTTAAGCATTTTATTTTGTACAAGCTGCATTAATTTTGTGCGTCCAGGAGCTGCATCCAGGAGCGTCATGTGGCTAAACTGGTTTCGATCTAACAACCACTGTTTTGACCAACATCGCCTATTTTTCTTCTTTTTGCGTTTGAAACAAAAAAATCTCCCACAAACAGCTACAGTGGTCTCAAAATCCATCTCAGAACTAATATTTGACCTGACTTGTTGGGTAACATGCTCGACAGTGTGTGGGAAACACCCAACATATGTCAGGTTGGATGTTGGGTCCGTCGTCATGTCAGTCGTCAGGTCGGGTGGAATGTTCGATAGTGTGTGGGGGGGCTAACTAGTCAGGTTCTCATCTAGTGAGGTCTAAGTAAGTCGATCTCATAAAACATATTTTTTATTCAGAGTCGGCCTTGGCTGGTGCGGGGCCCAGTGCAAAAAATTCAAAGTGGGGCCCCTTACTATAAAAATAAGTAGTATCCCAACAATACTAGCTAAGAAAATCTCATTGTGTAATATTGCTATTTATATTTCCTCTTTTCACAATTGACGTAAAATTCATAAACATAAAAAAAGTTGGTATTTTGCACCAAGTGCGGTCGTAACTTTTGCATTTGCCTAAGGCTGGCTCTGATTTTATTTCAAGAAAAAAATTCTACTGCACATTATAGGCTTCAATTGTAAGCAAAATAATATTCTATAAATTATTATTGTGACAGGGCATACTTCAACCCAGCGACAATCTCCATGGCTCCATTGAAGTTGCCGATGTTCCAGCAGCAGAGCGCCACTCGTAGGATGCAAGACAACACACACTTGCGGTCTTCATGAGTTGGCTGAGAGATGATGAGATGCGTCACCCACGAGCTCACCTACACAATTATTGGGATGGATTAGTATTTGGGCCTCCTACACAGTAGTACAATGTTCTAACTACTATACCAGTTTAAACTTCAGACACATTGGAACTCCCCGTCTTCCTCCTTCCAATTACCCAAACAGGCACATAAAAACAGCAAACATTGTAAATGGATGCCAATTTGATTTTTAAAATTAACATTTGTTAATTATTTTTCAAACAAACAAAATAGTATTAATAAAAATAAATCTGCTATTACATTTTTAATATCATGAAAAAGCATTTTAAAAGTTTTTTTATTCATGCACCAAACATTATAATATCTTATATTACCTCGTTAAAGCGCTTGACAAGGGCGCGCACAGATGCGCGGGGTGTGTCTGTGGCTTGCGTGGGCGTACCACCGAGGTCCAGTGTGACTTGTCGCAGATAGTCAATGGGCGGCACCGCATAGAACAGCTCATTCTCCGTATCGGCTAGCCGCAACGCCACCTCCTCCGGGAAGTGTAACAGTCGCTGCAGTTCCTCCAGCTCTGCCGAGTGCAGCACCTGCAGTGGCACCACGACGCGCTTCACCAGATCTGCAAGACACAGCCTCACTCTTGCCTCACATCTACGGTTCTTTTGTATTTTGTTTGTGTTTGCAAAAACTCCTTAAAGGAGATATGAGTGAGGGCCGTAACTGTGCAACTATCAGACAATCTATGAGTATAGTGATATAAAACAAAACAATATCCTACAATTTAGTACAACACGGATATTTAAAAAAAGGCGTTTAGGAAGAATATCCCCCAAATTTTATGAATATTTCTGTCAATAATGTATTAAGTAAACACTTTTCAATTGATTGGCCTTTTGGTATTGTTAAAATGTTGATATAGCTTTCCTGACTTAAAAGGTAATATCATTTGTGTCTTCTGCCTCCTACTGTTTTATTTATTCCTAGAAATAACTATTAAAGATCCAATAACACTGACTAACTTTCTCGATGACGGTTTGAAATGTGTAATGTAATTTTATAACAGCGGATCCTTCAGTTATATGATATTTGATTTTGACCCAGAAACAATAATTAAATATTGGTAGAAAGTTCTGTAACGTCCAGTAGTGAAGTTTATGAATTCACTTGTTTTACTGATTGAAGCTGATTGAATATACCTTCTTTGTATGGTCACCATTTCATTGAAAAGTATTTAACAGTTGAATGTTTAACTAGAGTCAGATAGTAAACCAGGGACAAAACAGTTTTTGAAAATGGGTTTTAATATTTTTAGTGCATTACCTATCAAGTCAATAATTGAAGACTAACATTATATATGTGAAGTTTTTGAGCATCTCACATGGTCAATCACGTGTAAAATACTTTACCAATTGAGATATTTTTTTCCATGAATAGAGCCAATATATCATAGGCCTGTATGGACATGGTAATTGAATTGCTTATCTTAATAAATACTCTCCTGGGGCTCTGCCTTGATGCCTCCAAAGTTTCTATGCTTTTCTTATGAACAACAAGGGGATTGAAAATGATTCTGTTGGTACTTTATCAAAACTGTGGACATTATTTAAGAGTTAATAATTTTTGTATACAGCACTTCTATAGAACATAATTATTCTCTTCTCTTAAGCGTTCTTTTCCTGATGCGAAGAATGGGTATGGTAGTACTGGTGCTCAACACCTCTAGCCCTACAAATTTAATAAGCAATTTATTTTATTTAAAAATTAATGTTCTTACTTAATTCTTTTAAAAACTGTAACTGATTTGAAATATCACAAAAATAATCAAATTCTATCTTATTATTTGGATTTCACATGTTCCAGTAACATACCTTGGTTTGGAAGACGGCTGAGAAGGGTGTGTTCCTCCAGGAAGGTACAGTCGAGCCCCTGAAGAATCTCCCATAGAGCGAGGCCCACTTGACGCATGTGGGTAACAGAAGACACCACCAAGCTCCACCTCGCCGCGCGGAACTCCAACTGTAGTCTGTCATGGGACCGACCGCCACCAGTCCTCCACTACAACATAAAGTAGTTACTTTAATACTTTACTTTGAAATGGTGACCATATGAAGGTAGATATAATAGCCAAGTATGAATGGAGATAAGTGTAGGATGAGTCGTGCGATCTTGTAGTCTTGTTACTTACTAAGGCTGACATGTTCCTTAGTTAGGACTGTTAATTAATAGTCCATACAGCCAATGGCAACTAAGGGACCTACAGTTTATAGTGAAATCCGAACCGCATTTTTGCCTTGCAATTTACAAATTGATCTAATTATCAGGATATTCCTGCGGATCTCACTAGTGCAGCCATTTATCTACATCAGGAAGTATTGTATCCACAGATCATGCCTATAAATATCCACAATTTGCGATCTCCAAGTAGCTGGATTACAGGACAAAGCCACAGTCCCAGATTAAAGTACAACTAGAATATGTAAATTTTATACTGTATGCACTTTGAAATTGTGTAAATTGTGTACGCCTACCTATTTATTCATAACAACCTTTTCGACGACGATCCTTGATACCGGTACTTTTCCATAGAATACATGGCCTACCTACTTAAGAAATAAAATTACAAATGTCGTATCCAACATTGTGTGATTTTTGTCACATTCAAATGACTACTATAAGATCCCCGTGCGTAGAACGGGCACACAGCTAGTTGCTAATAAATTTGAAAAACTATAAAAAAATAACATTTGTCTGTAGTCTATACAAATGAGAATACATACAAGTAAACAACTTACCTGGATTAAATCTGAAGTATTTTGTGATTTTGCTAATATTTTGGTCTTATTGTCAAGTAGAACAATCTTATCGGGTCCGAGGCCAAGCAGCCGAGCAGCCTACAACAAAACTTGAGTTATTGAAACATTTGTTATTTTGAGTTGAACTACACAAGAATATAACACCAGAATTGCACATGAGGGTAGTATTACTACTGACATTCACAATGTTCAGATACCTTGATCAATATAAACTCTCAGTCAGCATATGTACAAGTATAAACAAAACTAGATACATTTTGTTCTATAGTTCTAGATTCACTAGTGGCTTGTAGGGACATATAAGAAGGTCAAATGTGAAACAAATTATTGTAATAAAACAAACTCAAAATAAAGTTATCTAAGTTTCAGGATAGTACACCATATCTTTAGTGTAAAAACAGTATCTTTGTTAGCTTTTGTTGATGTTTTGAAATAGTTATTTGTGTAACTAGTGGTGAAAGTGGCACTTTGCTGCACACGAGAGCAATGTTTACGCACGAGCCGCAGGCGAGTGCGGAATGATCTCGAGTGCAGCAAAGGCCTTTTTCACTCGTGTTACACATTATATTTTTCCTACAGTCCCTATAAAGTATATAAATAATTAGTTAATTAGTCTTTCAAACACTATACAACACGTTTTGAGGTTCAGCTGGCAAAACAAATGGTGCCCTAGAGAAAGTAGTACCCGCGGTCCGTATCACTCCGCTATTTTTCCTCGGCAAGAATTGTGCTCCGCGTTTTGAGAATATAGTTCCGTATGATTTTGTAATTTGAAGTGGTTTCCGTGGCTAAAAAAATGCTTTAAAGGTATTTTCTTGTTTATTAAGATAGTAGGAATGTTTTAAAAACGTTTTAAAGAAAAGTCCAGAAAGTTCAGAAATACCGAAACTATAAACACAAAATGACAGTTAAATCGTAGTTATAATAGTCAATCAGCTGCTCATAGTATTTTTATCTTAAAGTGTTGCCAACCTATTTCCAAGCGTACACGGATTACGTGTATAATAGAACCACGCTGTTTTGTGTTGTTTCGTTGGAATCCTGATGTGCGGCAAAGTATAAACCGTACGGAAAAGTATAAACCGTACGGCAAAGTATAAATATGCAGCAATTAGAAGCTTTCTGTACTATAAACAGTACAAGGAAGCCAACTTTGTCGGGTGACTGTAGGAAAAATGTTTTATTAGCTCGCTTTCTTGTCTGTTCGGTACAAATTTTTCAATCGATTTTAAACTGATTTCCCGATGAGCTAGACAATTGAAACTTGAAACATAGCTCACAAATGGATGACAATGCAATATTAAATCATTTCATTTTCATAATTCCCTTGGGCTACACCCCATGGGCTTCGAAAGTTTCAATGTTTAAATTTTGGAAGGATGTAAGTAATATAGGTATCATTTATGCTAGGTTATATAATATGGACCTTTTTCCTTGGAGCAACGGACAGTACACGGTTAAAATATCCTCCGAACAATATTTTTTTCTGCCTTGTCATAGTAGTTACTTAATGAAAAAATATATTGCATATATACAAACATATTTTATCCTTTATTCCCAGGTTATTTTCTAAGAGTAGACGTTTAGGTTATGCCACTTAATACAAAATATTGACTAAACACTACAACAAGCGTCAAATTAAATGTTAAGAAATTTACAAAAAAAGTTTAAATAAATCCTTAACATTTTGTTTTAAGGGTGGCAGACCGAATTTTTTTTTTATTAACACAAATTTTGTTTTCTGCTGATTGTTATATTCTCCTTTTAATTCCCTTTAAAATGATATAACATTCATATATGTAATTCAAATGTAAGCCTTTTGAAAAAAATAAAACAAAACATTGCGACAGCTAGTTTTCAGTCCGCCTAACTTCAAAATTGGAGGAAGTATACTCATGACATTTAAAAAAGAAAATGTTGAGGAAAAGGTGCTGCTGAAAGTATCATAAAGTAGGCTAGAGAAGCTGGAAGAAAAAGAAGGCTCATGCAGAAAGTGGATGAAGAGGCAACATTATGATCCTCAATATGGACAGGCCTATTTTGTGATAAATATTGCTTGGGGTAGGTGCTACAGGGTTTTGCCCTGTTTTAATCGTATTTTCCAAAAGTACCATTTTTAATGTGATCATGTCAATACCACCAACTGTTACAATGTAAAACCACAGAAAACATACTACTGTGGTAAAACCACTGCTAGTGAGCCACATCAATCAGCTGTTTTATGCTTATTTACACTGATCAGCTGTTTGAAATATAAAACATAAAATGTGATAATTTCCTGTATGTTGCTTATTGGTTATTAGTGAGCTGCTTTAGTATTATTTAAATAATAAACTAATTAAAAAAGAAAAAAAAATTAAATTACCAAAATATAAAATTTATTTATTTACATGAGGTATGACTATAATATCTATACACAAGTGATTAAATAAAAAAAATTGGAATGATCTATGGGCTGACCAATATTACAGTATTTACAATATTGATGTGCAATGTGCCCACCACCAACTTGATTGCACATTGTAAACCGTGCTGTCATAGATTGCCGCACACCTTCTCAATTTCATTATCTTGTATGACTGCAGTCGCCTCCAAAATTCTACCGATCAGGTCTTTTTCACTTTCGACAGGTGTTGAATTTACAGATTTACTTGTCATACCTCATGTAAATAAACTTTTTATTTTTATATTTAAATGGTTTTCTTTTTTTAGGTTTTTGTTTATTTATTTTATAAATAATACTAAAGTATTGGTATTGACATGATTAAATTTTCTTACAAATTATTTTTCTACCTTATTTATAAAGAATTAGCTAAAACGATTTTCATGTGAAGTTTTTGAGATATTTATGTTTTAAAATTTTAATCGGCTGCCATTTTAAAAACAAACACTCTAAAAAAATAATATTTGTTCTTTAGTTAGTTCTTAATGAATACGACCATATACCAAATTTCATTCTTCCGTTCTTGAGTAAAAAATGTGTTTGTAAAAAAACTAAATGGTGGCTACGAGTAACTTATGAATTTTTGAGAGGTTGAATATGATATTTCGACTTACGTCTATGGTCTAGGAATAATATTTTAAAAAGTTGGTAGAGTTCCAGGACACCCTGTATAGATACATTTGGCTTTTACAATTAAATCAAAACACAATTTTTGTCACACAACCTAGTATGAAGTATACAATAATAATTGATAGTCTATGTACGTGTATTATTATTCATGAATGCACAACTGTGTGGCAGTGTTCTATGCATACAGACAATGTAGCAAATCAAACAGTCATGACATGTTAATTGCAGCAATATGTCTCAGTAATGCTAATTATATTTGACATGCTAATTGATAACTGATTCCTCTTAGGCATAACTAAAACAATTTAAAGAGTGGTACCTAACTATTTTCATTTATTACTCTAATTTCTTTTGACTAAATGCTTTTTATTCTATGAAATTTGCGCACACAGTCCCTTGTTGTTTTAGTATTAACTAAGTTGGATCCAACTGGCTTACTTCAAATCAATGCTGTAGGTTACAGTTATAGCTCAATATAATACAATTCTTCACTTCTTGTCTACTTTAATACAATACTGCAATACTGCACGGTTTAACTTCCTTAAGATGCTACACAAAAAGGGGCTTCCTCCATTCTTCTTAGAAACTGGAAGCATCAACTGACGCAATAATACAAAATTAAGTTTCTTTGCTATAACTTCACTGCTCGAGTGCATACTAACTGCGCCTCGCGGTTAGTGAAATACGAGGGTCGACCCTCACAAGACCGCCCGAGCGCAGAGCATACAGAAAACATCCGTATAAGCCTCCCTACGACATATGTATTGTTTAGCAGTTACTGTATTACCTTTTTCTTAGTCTTGCCACGCAGCAGCTCCTTGACCTGGTACACTTTGCAGCCATGAGCCGGCAGCCGTCTGCATGTTTGTATGTACAACTTCTTGAGTTGTATCTCCGACTCATACACTGAGGTGTGGAACAGCTTCCGTTTCTGTTCCTGTAACATACAACAAGTAAACGTGAATAGATGAAAGTGAAATATTGATTGAGACAAAACGGTTATATGAGAGGCCAAACACCTTTTCTATACACTTTTCGTGAAAAGTACAATAAGACAACAACATAAATATAAATTTGCATTTTATTAATAGGATGTAGGGATGGAAATAATTTTAGATGAACATTTATGCACAGTTAAAGTTTATTATCAAGTCTAGGTTTAAATTATCCACGCTACCTAATCCTTCATGTGTACATTAATTAATAATAAAACCTCTATTTTAGTATTTAATACTGGTGTACCTTAATATGAAATAACATATATTGTATTCGCATATTTTTCCTAAAGTTGACCTTACCTTGGGTCAAATTAAATTAACAAAAAATATTAAAAAAAATTCAAAAATTGTGAAAATTATGTGTTTGTTCTTTTAAAATGATCACACACACAATTAATTATCACATAGTAAGCCTTTAAAGTTAGTGATAACAATTTTTACAAAATATAATTGATTTGATTGTATTTTTAATAACAAAAGACGAGAAAGGATAGTAGCGGCCCTTAATTAGTGCGATGTTCCAAAACACAGAAATGGCAGAAGAAAGAGAATCCTTTTTCACAAGCTCATTTGTCACGGCAATGTGATAATAAATAATTGCCATTCGATCCACAGCTGGGCTCGCCACATTGATTAGGGCTGACTACAGAGCTGCGGCATCATCTCAGCCAATCTATGTAGGCCAATAAGATCAATTCTGAATTCATTTTGTAGTTTTTTTGTTTTTTTTTTAGAGAACAGTCCAAACTTGATCTTGTTACTAACTAACGCCAACCCTATGTGGGATGTAATTATAATTAATATAGCTGAATCACAAATAGCATTTGAATGCAGATACGACCCCACCTAGAACTGGACCTTGAGATTTGAAGCTGACACTGTAGGGTAACCAATTGTCTACTCAGACAATTTATTGAATCATACATACCATTTTCATTACCTACGTTGACAGAACTTTATTTCTCCACAAACCACCAGTAATAATGTGTTTGCTACCTCAATTTATTGTTATATTTATATTTAGATCTCATAGAAGTAAAAATATGACATTTTATACATACAGGGTGTCCATAAAAAACGTTTCAGGACTTTGGGAAATGAATCCCCAAACTAAAAGGAAGAAAAAAGTTTATGGGAAGGTATGTCCGAAAATGCATATTTACCCAGATATCCGCCATTTTGTTTTTTATACAAGAATATTTTTATCTGTAAAGTTTTTTATTCGATGGTTATGAAATTTGGTAAACATGTTAGGATACACAATACCTATAATATAAAAAAACAATAAAGTTGTTCAGATTGTAAATTTCAAAATGGCGGCCGTTTGAATTTTTCTAATTTAAATAACTCAAAAACGGCTAAATCTATGAAAAAATGTCAAGGACACTTTTTTTACCATTTTCAATTTCCTATCAAACAATACCAAGATCAAAAAGATCGGACTAAAGATAACTGAAATATAACGTTAATATGTTTACCAAATTTCATAATCATCGAATAAAAAACTTCACAGATAAAAATATTTTTGTATAAAAAACAAAATGGCGGATTGTATAGGTAAATATGCATTTTCGGACATACCTTCCCATAAACTTTTTTCTTCCTTTTAGTATGGGGATTCATTTCCCAAAGTCCTGAAACGTTTTTATGGACACCCTGTATAGAAAAATGGAATGATAAGGTTAGGTTTTAGTTGATTGACAGTAACATGTCTGTGTGTGTGACGGGCCATGCGTAACTTACGCTTAAAACTTGGACAATTTCGTCATATTGCATCATTAATTAACAAACTAAGCCAGAAAACGAAATAATTTGTTTGTAAAGATAACCTCTCAAAACAACTTCCAGCTTGTTTTCGATTCTGCTAATGCAAATAAGCAGCTGTCACAGTATTCGTGGCAGCTGTTTAGTAAGTGATTCAATCATATCGTCTATTACGATTGTGTTACAGTACATTTTATACCTTTGACTAGTCTAATAGTCAATGATTATACTCTCGATGTGACGGCTAAGACCTTACAGTACTTAATAAATCAATCGATAAATAATGTCCATCCATACGATTGCTACAATCGAAATTTACAACTGTTTACAACAGCAGATTTTTACTCCCTAGAGACTAAAAATTATTTTTACTCCCTACACGCAACGCATGCATTAAAAATGACAGTTTTTGCTGCAGTATGAGGAAAAATATAATTTTTACAAGTTCGTTAAAAACTATCCATGTTTCATATTTTTAATTAATATGATTTTGATTTTCAAACCGTGTTAGAAGCAATAATTTTATGTTCAACGTGAAATGCTCTTGAAGAATTTTGAAAAGAGCAAAGGGCAAGCTTACGTTACTTACGTTACCGGACCAGCCTTGTTATCGCTCAACGCAACGCAAGCACGATCCTGCAGCGTTGCGCGGCCAATGTGGCCAAACTGCTTACAACAACGCCGCTAGTACTTAGTAGTTTCCGTAGTTTAACTGTCAACAATTACCGAAACTTACGACGATTCACTGGTGTTAGTCCTAACGATGCAAACTTGGTATCTATTTGACGGAGAAAATGATAAAATGAGAGGAAGAGTGAAAAGTCCCTAACAAAATGTCATGTGTCAAGGAGTAAATAAATGAAAAGAAGCGTAGACAGAGACTTGATGAGCTATGCATAATTAACATACTCATCTAACATCAGCGACGGGCCCAATGTTGGCACACCGTGTAGTTTGGGTTCACATTCAACATTCAACTCTCAGCCGGGCTTCTTTCATTTTTGCTCTTTATATCATGCAGGAGTTAATAACTTCTCCTCATACAAAAGACCTTGCTGGTCCTGTCAAAACTGACCCAACTTCAGGTAACATTTCCCCTAGAAATTTACACATGTTATTAACACTAGATATTTTGAATTTCGTAGTTCTAACATAACAAAAACGTATGGATCCATCGCTGTGTAGTTTTAGTAAAATATTTAGTAGTGAAAAATATGAGTTAAATGAAGAAACTATTTGTTAATGTAATTTTATACTTTATATGCAAATTGTTATTCATCCATTTTTATAATCATTGATTAAAACTACAAAACACTTTTAGTTATAATTTATCTACCGTAATCATAATCGGTGTTTATTCATATTGCAATTCACTATGCAGCTAACCTTACTTTACTGTATTTAAATGTAAAAACTTCAGGCCCTAGGGTGCACCAAATGTCATTTTTTACACAGTTTAATGTGTTGACGAATCGGGCATGTATCTTGTCTCCATAACTAAGGCTATCTTTGATGGCATAGTATCGCGTATTCCGTGTTAGATTTACGAGATAACTAGAGTTTACTTTATTATTGAAAAGATGATTATGCTTGATTAACATTTTTCTTTTTGATTTAAATGGCATATCCTCTTTTTAAGTGGTCGCTAAATCACATTACTTACACGTTCCAATCAATATCGGAAGATGTTTATTTTAATCTCATAACATATTTCGATCGATTCATTGCTAGAGGTAGACGACGAAGCGAATTAGTTACCAGTCAATATGGCAAGAGATGGTGCAATTAGTTAGACAAATTCGACTACTCGGGTTGAGTCAAGTTGGATGTCACAAGGGCAATCACCTGCAAATAGCTGAGCTATCAATACCTGGTGACTCAATAATGGACTCACTGTCATCGAGTTAAGCTACAACTTGTGGAGCCCGCACAGTAACTAAATAATTGATTGACTGCTAAATACCTCTACTGCTACACGTGCAGTAAAGCACTAATGCTGAGTAGTTCCAGTATAGGTTATTGCATAGGAAATAGCTCTGAGAAAAATTAATTATATTTATCTACCCATCTATTTCCATATGTAAAATAGACAAACACGAAATTTGTCGTCAGTACTTCTCAGTTCTCGACAGATTTTCTTAGGTTATGTCTCATTTGAAAGATCTCATTGAGGTAATTTAAAGGCTGACAAGTCAATAGCTGTTAAAATGAAAGTTGCAATTCAAGTACACACGTTCTATAAACATTCACTAACTTACAGTGTTTTAATTTCTAAAAATCACTACTCATAACTTCTAAGAGAGGTTATGTTTTCGTTTATAGCCTCTCATTGCCACTGACAGTGATGCAACGAAACATCGTACCAAAGACTAATTTGCACCACTCAACAATTAAATTGGTCTGAACAGCTGATTACTTGAAGTTCGAATCATTACAATTTTACTTCTTCTGTTTGAAACCGTGAACCTCATTGGTCCGTTACCCGTATTGTTATGAGTAAAACCACGCTGTTATGAAAGTAAACAATGCTGTTATGATAAACTTTTCAATTCTAAGCACTGAACTGAAACGGCTACTTTAATAAACGGTCGTAGGTAAAATGATTTTACCTACGGCCGTTATTTAAAGTAGCTACAGTATTAAGTAGTAGTTTAAGTAGCTTATTAAGGTTCAAGGATTGAGAGAAGAGAAGCAAAATTGTAATGATTCGAAATTCAACTAATCAGCTGTTCAGGCCAATTTAATTGTTGATTGGTGCAATTAGTGGTTTCGTTGCATCACTGTCAGTGGCAATGAGAGGTTATAAACAAAAAAATAACCTCTCTTGAAGTTATGAGTAGTGAATTTTAGTAATTAAAACACCGTCGTAGGTAAAGTAGTGTACACAACTCACGTAAATAGTGTTAACGACACTCGTAGAAGTTTTTAAGGCACTCGCTAAGGCTCGTACCTTAAATCTTCTACTCGTGTTGTTAACACTATCTTTACGCAATCGTTGCGTAAACTACTATAACGATATTGTGTAATCTAGAGATTTACCGTATTTGTTGAGTTTCTAAAATCACTGCAGCCAAATATTATTATACAGTAAGTACATCAGGATATATATGGGTACAGAAAAAATCTCAATATCAAAGTAGCAGTTTTTATCGATCTTATACATGGTTAATTTGAAAGGGGGAATGTAAGAAAGGGCCACGAGGTCCTAAGTTCGCCCCAATAAAGAAGGACTTTCATTTCATTTCGTTTAATTTTACTGAACTATATGGTATTGTATTCAACTTCATTTAGCAAACAACCCCGTTTAGCATAAGATGTCAAATGATAAATAATTGAAAAGGAAATTCTAAAAACACGAGCCACTAACAGGTTTTGTGAAATAAAATCTAACTGAAATAACAACTATATTTCTATTGCCCCAAAGAAAGAAATATCACGATCATTCGAAAGTGCGATTTTCTGAGTATAACTAGTAAGCATGACAAACATAATACATAGTCTGGGCGTTTATAAATGTTACGAGAACAAAGAGAAATTACCGTGAGCACTGAGCAGTGTAACGGACAGATATTGTTGAGTTAGGGCTTAACTTAAAGAGGATCAAACAGCAGCTCGACTTGCCCGCATTAACTCCTTGTAGTCCCTATCTGGCCGTGGAAGAGAATATTACGTTGTAACTGCTTATTTTGAGCAACAAAGTGAATGTTAAATACTGTATTTTCTGTCTCAACTAATATGGCGGCTGACTAAAAACAACGCCATACGATGCTAATGTTAAAAATATTCAATTATTAGTCTCAACGCCAACATTAGTTCTGCTCTAGCATAGGCAAAAAGAATAATCTAATTCTTTGGTCTATGGCTCTAGTCAACCAGAAGCGTTAGATTTAATTTAATGCTATATAGAGGTTATTTAAACAGCACGACATTAATAAATAATCGTGAAGGGGTAAGTAAAGCGATTCATTAGATATTGTGGCAATACAAATAGATCAGTTATAATCTGTGGTCTATACAGAATCACTGCACATTACAGCATTCTTAAGATAGGACATATTCTGTGTGGTGTTCATTTTTAAAACGCCATTGTTATATTTGCTGTGGCGACGTTATGAACCATGGCGTTATGGTTTTATCTCTAGAGAGGAGTGGAGAGGGAGAGTCTTGGGCTGAACTCTCTTGTGAAGCGTGATTTGCATGCCTCGAGCAGGACCCGCCTTTTGATCAGCCACTGAGGAGATGGCGGGACTTTGCTGTGGATAAATAACAAGTGTGGTGCCCAAACGGCAATCTCATCCCTTCACACAGTTGAAAATGTTAAAAGGTAAAAAGCCATCACGGAATAAATCGTATTTTCATTTATGTTAATTTTTGTTAATCTATAATGTAGTAAAAGTATTGTATTAGTGTAACTGAGAAAAGAACCTAGGGCAAACAATTGTGTAGAGAGAATAAGTAAACTGTTGTAGTTTGCTTGTTTATGCATATATTTTGATAAAACTTGACAAATTTATTTATTTTATATTAAGCTATCAATCACACTTATGTTTATATTTTCTAAAAAGACAATTTTTACCCTCCCTATAGCAGCAAACTTAGGAACTCGTAAAACGTAATGCTATTGAAATGGATTTAATTAAAAAATCAAATCGGGCAAATAGAAATTCGCTTAGTCTGCAGATTTGCTGCGGCGGGGGTATTTTGTATTGCTTTATTCTGTACCTAGGGTTAAAGTAACTGTTTACACTCATTATATATCACTCCATCACATAGGCTGATGATGTAGCTATGGCCCATAATAAAGATGTTCCGTTTGTAAAATTGATAATTCGTTTCCATCAATAACATTCCTCATCAATAACAATGATTATCACACCCTCGGTTACAATAAATCTATGATCAAAACATTATTGTTACTTAATCGCACCACAGGGACATATTTGTGCCATGCATTGTAATTTTTTTTAAGGAAAATCGTGTGGGCTCAAATTGTCAGAGGAGGATTTAAATAGTTTGTTCAACAATATTTGTGAGTATATGTGCCGTTAAGCCTATGTGGTTGAATAAGTAGAAATCGCCACTATTAATTAAAGAAGTTGTACAGTAGGCTAGTATACGATTATTTGAAAAGTCGAGACCATTTTTGTAAAGGTTGGTAGTACAAATTATTCACAACATACAAACACAAAAACACATATTCCTAATAACTGGGCTAAAGGTACATAAAATATTTATGACACATTAAAAAAATATAATTATTAACATTTGCTCGATAAATTATTACGAGGTTTCTATAAGATCGTCATCTTGTACGTTATATAATTAACTAAGCGTTGACTAGGTAAATAGTAATAAATCGTATACGTCATAACTTTCAAGCCTCTTATCAGATTGCATTGTACAAAACATCAGGATGATATCCAACCTAGGTACATATATTATTACAAATCCTCATATATGTACCATGATATCCTTTTGAAAAAGCTAAATATGTATAACTTTTCATAACAATCTGTTTTATGGTTGATTTCATACTAAACAAACAGTTTTCAAAGAACAGTAATTTTTAAAAATAATGAAAAATCAATATCAGAATGGTAAAAGATTACAGTTGGTGTTCCTCAAGGCTCGATTCTTGGACCTTGCTCTTCATTTTGTATATAAATGACATGCCTAAAAATGTCTCTAATTACCTTATTTTATATGCCGATGATACAAATGCAGTTGTGAAATTTAAAAAAAATAATTCAGAATTGTTGCTCGCTCAAAGTGAAGCCCTATCGGAGCTGGAACAGTGGTTCAACATTAATAGTCTAAAAATGAATCAAGATAAAACCCAATATGTAAAGTTTTGTACTACTCAGGCAAAAAGAGTTTATGGACCAAAATTTAGCTGTTCACGATGATGAAATATTTCTCGGTTTGTACGTAGATTCAAATTTAAATTGAAACAAAAACATTGAAAATTTAATTAGTTTACTGAATTCGGCTTGTTAACAAATTATATGTTTAAGAAACACAATTGACTTAGAAACTCGTTTGATGTTATATTATGCATACTTCTATTAAATTCTTCGATATGGAATAGCACTCTGGGGCTTTGTATCCAACATTGATTTAATTTTTGAGATTCAGAAAGTTTTTAAAAGAATAATACACAAATGAATAATAAGACACTTTCACCATGGAGAACACCATGTAAGCCAATTTTTAAAGAATTAGGAGTAATGACTGTTCCGAGTTTAACAATTTAAAAAACACTTTTGATAGTAGAAGGAAATTTCGAAAAATTATGTAGTTGACACAGATGAGCATAGGTATGATAGTAGGTTTAAAACTATTTTTTTATATCCTCGGCATCGTCTTTCATTAGTAGAAAAAACCCCAAAATACACATGGGCAAAAAATTGTTTCAACTTTTGTCTCAAGTGTTAAAGAACAAAATACAGTCCATGCACTTCAAAAGCAACCTTGCTAGTTTACTTTTAAGAAAACCCTATTATAGAGTAGATGAGTTCTTAACTAATCAGAATGTGTAATACGTTAATAAGTTAAGTTTTATAATGAATTCGTAAAAAAAATTAACTAATACATTAAAAACCCATTTTTATTTTTATGGTTTTAGTTTATTTTCTTCTTTTATAACTCCTTATTCTAAAGGTATTTTTTCCCCAATGTCTCCTGTTTTATAGCTTTGCTATATTACGTAAACTTTATATGACAATAAAGATTTATTTATCAGAGGTTTTATACTACGGCAGTCTATTATTATAAAATATCTAGAAGCTGATACCCAAATTCCTGAATCACTCGTGGCCTAGCTCTCATTGGATGTATAAAACTAAATATAGCTGGGTAGTCGAGTCATTATAGATTCGAAAAATTTAAAGAAACAGCTAATGTCAGACATTTACAAGGCTAAAAAAAATACTCCACTACAAGATACAAAGAAAATCATCTTGCATCAACAATCGGCTTAAAGGTATTTTAAATTACTAGGTATTTTGAATTACTTAGCAGTTTTAAAAGTAATAATAATACTTAATATATACTAGAAGTAATCCTTCACGAGACAAACTAATAAAAAGCATTTAACTGTCAGATGTCCCACCTATGCAATTACGTGGAATAATAAATGTGCAAAGTTTAAACGGCAAAGCTTTAAAAGATATATTAGAAGAATTATGAGTCGTCTAAATCATTGTTTCGTTCTTTGGTGGCACCATTATGCAGCCTTTTAAACTTAACTAATTATTTGCTATTCTTATGACAGTTGTTGCTGTAATTTGAAAATTAGCAGTCAAGGAAGAACTAAATTAATGTAGGAGCAAAAAAGTACAACCACAAGAATAGGCTATGTGTCGAGCAGGATAACACGAAAAAGATAGTACTGTAAATATGTTAGTTAAATATAAATATCTATATATTAATTTGAAACTGTTTTTCTTTGTCATAGCTATTTTGAGAGAACGGCTGGGTGTAGAAACTCGGTAGAGGTGTCTAAAGAAAGGTCTTGGTCTGTAGAAGAGCCATCAAAAGAGAAACATGGTGAATTCCCTTGGGGCTCTGCCCCAGTGGCCTTTAAATTCCCATCCCATGTTATTCTTATGGAGGAAAACGGGGTTTTTGTCACAGCTAATTTGAGAGAACGGCTGGGCGTAGAAACTTGGTAGGGGTCTCTAAAGAAAGGTCTTGGTCTGTAGATGAGCCATCAAAAGAGGAACGAGGTAAATTCCCATGGGGCTCTTCCCCAGAAGCCTTTAAAGTTGCCTCTTCAGATTTGTTTACATTACGACCATATGGATAATTTTACACTACCTTTTATGAACCAGCTGTTAATATTAAAATTGCATTCAAAGGTCTACTGAAACTGTCAAAATTAAATGTTTACATTATTATTTATGATTTTAAATGGATTCTCCACTGCATGGCAAGTTTTTTATAGTTTCAACAAAATGATGAATTTATGAAAAGTTTTAAATGTTTTGTTCAAAAATATATGGTTTATTGCTCTTAGAAAATTTTAAATTATGAAATAAGTGTGACATATCAATTTCAAAGTAACATATAACTATTCCTTATCGGGTTAGCTTATATATATTGTAAGGTTGGCACTTGCCTTTTTTTCCTACTTTCAATCACCATTTATTTTTAAATTCAAGAAAGAACACCTGAGATTCATTTATTGGTATAAAAGGTTTTGATAATCGGGTTGAAAATTGTGTCATAGATGAGACGGTTGAGGATGAGAGCTGTGTTCAAGTTTTGGAATAGACTAACTACGGAGTCTATGGTTTTGGTAAAGTAGGTGAACTAATGTCAATTCAGGTATTAAAAAAAAATGTGTACACTGTTTTTACTTTGATGTACACATGTAGCTAGGTCGAACAACGCATCTAAACCGCACTACATACAAAACATTCGGAAACACAACAGTGTCATCACATCTCATCACATTTGCATGATTTGTGATAAAATTTCCTACAATTATGGTTAATTCCAATTCACGAAATACATGCACAGCTTTATGTGATCTATATGGCTAAGGCAAAACTACCCCACAAGTTAATGAATTATCAAGTAAGAACAGGATTATTAAATACATGGGTCGATGTGGCAAGAGAAGGAATTAAAATTGCTGAGATCGAAGTAAGAATGTTACTGCTTTCTGGAGAATCAGATATTTTTGTCAAACAAAAAAACTGATTTAATATGCTGATAGAATTCTGTATTTTTATGACGAAAGATGAAGATTAATTATAAATCAGGATACAATCTGAATGATTTTCCTAAAGCAGATGGAATTAGTGGTTAGTAATAAAATTGACTCTTTCCGTAACATGATAGACTAATTATATGAACTCATTCTCCCATATAGTGAAAGTGGCTTTGGTATGAAACAAACTCATGAACAAACAATTATAAGACTCCTAAAAAACCCTTAGGGCAACCTAAAGCCGATAAAAAGGTAGGAAATATTGTGTTAAACGAATTCATCAATCACGTTTTTTAGGGAACACAATCGTCATACTTATTATTGCTTATCCTCCCTTCATTTAACTAAGATTTTAATGACTTCACTCTATCCATTGCAGTTAGCTGAATTTACATAAAACCTCAAGATTAACCGTCGATTTCGACGGGGTTCCACTAGTCTATATATTAATTTGAAACTGTTTTTCTTTGTCACAGCTATTTTGAGAGAACGGCTGGGCGTAGAAACTCGGTAGAGGTGTCTAAAGAAAGGTCTTGGTCTGTAGATGAGCCATCAAAAGAGAAACATGGTGAATTCCCTTGGGGCTCTGCCCCAGTGGCCTTTGAATTCCCACCCCATGTTATTCTTATGGAGGAAAACAGGGGTTTTGTCACAGCTAATTTGAGAGAACAGCTTGGCGTAAAAACTTGGTAGGGGTCTCTAAAGAAAGGTCTTGGTGTGTAGATGAGCCATCAAAAGAGGAATGAGGTAAATTCCTTTGGGGCTCTGCCCCAGAAGCCTTTAAAGTCGCCTCTTCAGATTTGTTGAGCGAAGCGAGCGAAGCTCTTTGGGATCAACTTCAATGCAAACAATATAACACCATCACTCAATAACGGCTGAACACATTTCAGCCAAACTTAACAAGACTACTTAGACTAATAATGAGATGGCTTGTAAACAAACAAATTTCAATTAGATAATGCTAATGCAATTTAAAACGAACTTAAAATTTAAAATTTTTAACATTGGGCTTATGGGACAAAAGTAGCTATGACAGTTTTTGTTTACAAGAAAAATGTAAACAAGAGAATCATAAGGTATTTCTGAACTTTCTATACTTTTCTTTTAAACGATTTTAAACCATTCCTATGATTTTAACAAACAAGAAAATGCCGTTAAAACATTTTTTTAAGGCACGGAATTCACTGAAAATCGAGAAAATATACTGAACTACTTTCTCAATGCGCGGAGCATAAACAAGGAGCGGAGGGATACGGACCGGTAACTACTTTCTTAGGAACCTATTTGTGTTGCCAGCTGATTAGAAACAGCCAATGTTAGAAATCAGGATTTAATAAGCGATATATCGAACCGCATCGAAATCGGTATTTAATCCGATAATACCTCATAGGTTATATTATGTTTAATTACATCGACGGTACAGTAAGTTATTACACTTATTGATAAAACGCAGATTGAACACTGATTTAGGCATGTGGGGAGGTAGGTCGGGGTTTATGAGTATTCGTGACTACATTAAGTGTTTTGAAGTAAGGTTAGATTAGGAAGGTATAGTGTAGGTTATAGGTAGGCGATCGGGTTGTTTATTTGTGTTGCACCATATAATTTTTTAACTTTTGGAATGGAATAGTTGGTTAAGGTTAAACGGGGAAACGATTTCAAAAATGCTTGCATATGGTCTTAACTTAACAAACCATCTACAGTATTCTAGCTTTGACTTTATATAAAGTCAATGATTCTAGCAAATTATTACATACTGACCAAAAGAAAAGAGAACATTTGGATTTGTACCTTTGACCATAGCAAAACTAACATATAATTATGGAATGTGAAAAGTTGTATATCATTATATACTATTCTGTAATATTAATAATTGTTCGGCAAATCCTCATTTTAATGGCTTGGCTGAAAATGGAATCTGCATTTTGTGAAACAGTAATTTGGTAACAATTCAGTTATTTCAAATGTTGATAACAGTAGCCCATCCTATACAAATACTGTTATTTGATTGCCAAGCCACGGACTATACCTACGTCCAGTTACAACCGTTGATAAGTAAACCTGAGCTTATAGAAGTACACTTTTAACCACGGTATGGATAATTGTCTAGGCCTGTCCAGAAGTAGGCTACTAATTTCTAATTATATTATCTACATTGTATAGGGTGTCCCACGAAGGGGTTTAAACGTTTGATTTTATATTACGTGCCCATTCATGCACCGAATTTTTTTAAACTTTACACAGTTTACAAAGTAGGTTCTAAAAATATTCTGGAAAAATTTCAACTCCCTAACTTTAGTAGAAACAAAATGGCGGCATATTGAAAAATGTACCAATTTGCTTCCTATAAATGATGTATTATCTGATTTGTTTACTACGTTGCGGTTCTAACGCTCATTGTTGAAGAACAGCTGTTTGATTGTAAAATGAGTTTTAAATGAACAGGTCTTGCCCCATTTGACGGTACCAGAAATTAATTAAGCAATATTTCAACAAGATGGTGCACCACCTCATTTCACAAATCCTGTCAAGCAATTACTAAATGGCAACCTTCATGGCCGTTGGATTGGTCGTGGAAATCATTTTTTAAATTGGCCACCCCGATCACCTGATTTAACTGTTTGCGACATCTTTTTATGGGGTTTCTTGAAGGAACAAGTTTATACCCATAGCTTTAATAATGATGAGGAACTAAAACGATCAATAGAAGAGGAACTTATCTGGATACCGCAGGGTTTCTTTGTAAGAGCTTACGAATAATTTGTTACGCGCTGTTATCAGTGTGTTGCTGTGAATGGGTTACAGTTTGAATAATTTTGGACATTAAGGTTTTCCATTAGGCTATGTTCTAGTTTTTTTATTTAAGTCATATTGCCCTGGAAAGTAACAATAAAAATATTTTATAACACCAAAAATACTTTCTTTAATGTTATTAAAGCATCGTTTTTCAATATGCCGCCATTTTGTTTCTACTAAGGTTAGGGAGTTGAACATTTTCCAGAATATTTTTATATCCTACTTCTTAAACTGTGTAAAGTTTAAAAAAGTTCGATGCATGAATGGGCACGTAATATAAAATCAAACGTTTAAACCCCTTCGTGGGACACCCCGTATATTTAAGGCATGTCTTCCCTACTTATTATATTATTCTGTTTTCACTTTATGTTTAGGCCTACATTTCAGCCATTTTATGTTGCACGGTTGAATTTAAATGTCAAATTTCCCCCCCTGTTGTTATACTTTAATACTCGTTTTTTTATAGTTACTGTTTTTTTTATACTTAAATACTTTAACCGATTGTAAGGGTGAAAAATGTAGCCCAATGTTTTTTTGTTGTAGGCTACAGTTGCATTTGAATGTTAAATTACCTTTCTCATTTTTATACTTTACTTTTTGGATGTTAATATCAGATTCCAACTACTGTAATATTTTCCTGGTCAAAACTACCATAATGCACTTCTCGAATAGGTAAATTTGAGTTATTATAATTTTAATCTTTAAAACCAGCATTAGTAAATAAATCTATTGACCTTTTTACATTTAGTTACTTATACAAATATCAAATCACGTTTGTTCCGCTCAACTGGCTTTCACCTCTCTGAAAGCAACCCTAGTTTACATTACGACCATATGCATAATTCTACACTACTTTTTAATGAAACAGCTGTTAATATTTAAATTGTGATTAATGAATTTGACAAAATGAAGTAGGCTTCAGTATTTGCAATGGGTTTTTCTGATTTTAAAATGGATTTTCTTCTGCATCGTGTCATGTTTTGCAATGTAATGTTCTATTACAAAATCAGTGGAAATTCCTAATATCACAGTAACTCTTAAAATTATTTCTTTTGGAGTTAACTTATATCTATTGTATGGGTTGGTTTCTGCCTTTTTTACCACTTCTTGGAGATTGTACGTAGGTTATATTCGTTGGCATATTGCATCTGTAGACGAAACTTGGGTTGGTGTAATTATTGGAATGGTAAAGGGCGAGAAATCCTGGACAATTTTATATAGGCTAAAAATAAAACTGAATTAACACTGTTCTACATTTCTTGAGCTATCATTGAAATAACCGATTTGCAAACAATGGAAACGTGGAAAAAGTCATAGAACACAACCAAGTAGAAGAAATAGAAATAATGTTGTTTTTTTTTTTCATTTATAATCGTTATCATAGACAACCTAATGCGGCTATGAGAGGGAAAAATTTTTAGAAAACACTAAACAAACAAGATCAGCTTTTTGAAAAAAGATAAGATATTTACAAAAGATTTTGATTATATCTAACTGTTGTGTAGATTGTGAGTATTTCCATAATCTTTGAGTTGCCTGTAATGCTTCGCAATTGCTCGAATTCGAGCAACAGGTACACTAGTACTTTTAATTAAGATTATTAACTGACTGCATGCTATATTTATTCAAATATTATTTCATATATAACACTATAATAATAATACAGGGTGAATAAAAAGTCAACACCCCCCCCTCCAATATTTTTCCAAGTAAATATACAGAGATATCCTTTTGGTAGTCGTGAAATCTTAGCAGGAAGTTTCATTTTATGATTTTGAAATTTTTGAGTGTCCCCCCAAAAGGGGGGATTTGGGGGGCAACTCAAATATTTTAAATGTAAACCCCCTTCAAATGACACCTCATTTTGAAGTGTTTACAATAACTTACAGAATGGTGAAAACTAGAGGTAGCTATCTCTTCTCTATCCAAAATGGTATCCCGTCAAATGTTGTGGAAAATCAATGGTAAAATTGGTTCGTAATGGTAATATTGGCTACCATTTTGGATAGGGAAGAGATAGCAAACTCTGGTTTTCACCAATCTTTAAGTTTTTGTAAACACTTCAAAATGAGGTGTCACTTGAAGGGGGTTTACATTTAAAATAATTGAGTTGCCCTCCAAATCTCCCCTTTTGGGGGGACACTCAAAAATTTCAAAATCAGAAAATGAAACTTCCTGCTAAGATTGCACGACCACCAAAAGGATATCTCTGTATACTTACTTGGAAAAATATTAGAGGGGGGGGGGTCTTGACTTTTTATTCACCCTGTATAATAATATTGAATATTTTAAGAGAACTAGTGAACCCGTGCGGCTCAACGCACCGAAAAAATAACATATGAATTTAGAAAACAAATTCATCGTGTTATATATTGACTCTATGTCAAAAATAAAATACAGTAATAAAGCCTTAGAGGGGAAGCAGTCCAGCAATTTCCTAGCTGTAAGTGTCTTATATTTAGTAAACTATTAAATTTTCAAATATGTTATAGTTATTTTTAAAAAGATTTTATAACACATTTTATGATATAAAACCAATATGTAGCAGATTTGAAGGACATAAAAATGCTGCTTGAGGAAAACCCTTTTAAAACTAAATACTAAAAACGATATTTTAATAACAAAAGTACTTCCTTGAATACTACATTTTTAGTCGTTAAGTCACCTTCAGGAAGATTACGCTGGTCAGATTTTTCCGTAACTCATTAATCGATGTAGCCCTACTTGAATCAAAATACAGTTCCCCATGACTAAAAACTGGTCTGGGTAAGAACAGTGTTGCTCTTTTAGCGATTACCCTTGTGCTTAATTGAAGGTCATTGCAAATTAAAAAAACTAACAGAAATTTTCATCTTTCCATTTTAAAAGGTAAGTTTGTTTCCGATTTGCACATTTTTATCCTCCGAATCAACACTCCCCATCATCTCACTTGTTCCATTTAGGACTTTACATTATACGTTACATGGAGTCTTAAGCCATAATGAGGCCCTTTGATGTATTAGTATTCCTCATCAATAAAACCACTGCCCCCTTTTTTAAGTTCAATCTGTGTCTTAGCAATCTACTGACCTCTATATTGTTTTAAAACTCTGTTGGACATTCAAGATGAGCCTCTCCGCTTTCGTCTGTTTTCGATACCTACTCTTCTTCACCGTGGCATACATACTGCCAGTTACCTAATTTGTCAAGTATTTACTAATTGATTAATAATATTAGCTTGTAACAAAAAAAATACATAAAAGTTATTTGACTTGGTCATTTCATAGCTGCAAATTCAAAATAAACTCACAAGTAATATAGAATCACGTTATTTGTTCAAAGAAATTATGTTTGTGTAACAACATATTCACATGATTTTTACCATCCATTGTACTTAAATTGCTTTCAGTTAATTTTATGTGGTTTGCATGAAAGGTAGGAAGGAGGTGACAAGACAACATAATACTGAAGAAGTAGAGCAAGACGATACATAAGCCAGTTTATACCATGCAAGAGATGGGGGGATAAAACGTGCAGAGCAGTCATTAACGGGATCATTAAACAGTCGTGTAATGATCACTCCGAGCATTTGAGATGCTACAGCCACTATCATTACACGTAAACAATAGGCCGCAACATGTTACACGACAAACATTACTTTTTATACGGACGTAAACATACGTTTTTGTGTTTGACTGTATGATGACTGCACAAGTAAACATTAGCCTACATACATTTTTAGAAGGACGTACGTATGGAGAACAGTTTTTATCAATAATGACTCCTAAGGCATTTGAAATTGGTACGAACAGTTAAAACACTTTAAAATTAAATATCAGAACTCATCCATGTGTCTATAAATTTACAGATCAATATGGATGGATTTATTTTATCAACCAGATTAAAAAATCGGGAACCAAAGAATTCCAAAAGTAAACTTTTATAACATGGTGCAATGAATATTGTTATTCTCTATAGAGTTACTTTACATGGTAAATCGTAGTAGAATTATTTGACCAAATTTCAATGTAAATCGCATGTTGAGATATTCAAAGACAAAAATACTGCCTCAGATACAATTGTTTCAATACGCGAGAACCGTTTATCATGAAAATATCGTTGGTAACATTAAACGAAGAACTTAAAATAAACAAGAAAATTAAAAGGTATTGTTTAGTCGACGATTTAGGTATAGACATTTGTATGTTTTGACGTGTGATGTGAGAGCTTTTGTCTCTACACAGCGACGCCGGCTCTCAGATTTGCGAGAGGACAGCTTTTAGTCTATATAATGAGGCCATTCATCCGACTCTAGCCCTGGAGCTCTAGCGCTGGGGTGCATTAGTGTAATAAAATGTGTAAATCCTGGCATAAATCAAGCAATGTCCAATATACACTACAGTTTGCATGTGAACCAAACTAGGTTAACATACATTGCAATAGGGAATTTATAATTTATTATTTATTTAAGGCATTTATTGCAATTAATAAGTGAAAAACGTGATTTTTTAAAGAAGAAAATCACATAAAACTTGGACGCTTTGGACAAAATCTATGTAATAATATACCAATACAAAACTTTGAATATACACTATATTTATAAACGCAGTGTGCTAAATTGCACTATTATACTTCTTGTAATGCATTTAATTGATTAGCGGGGTCAGAAGAAATAAAACTGTAAGAAATAAAGCTCAACATGTATGACAAAGCTCCTCCCTCTAACGATTAGTTTAGTTTTTAAATAAACCCATGTACTTTAATGTATTACTATGTACTTGGATCTAATTATTATTCAAATATACTTTCACTTCAAGCTAACACATGTAAAGTTAGGTTACCTATATTACTTATATTTTTAAACGTTGGTTTGATATGATGAAATATATGAATACATGTAGTAATCAAGATGAAAGAGTCAGACCCATCTAAGCTGACAAGCTTGCAACTGCAAGATGCTTTGAAAGGGCTCCTTTGGTTTACAAGTGGCTTCTGAATAGTAACAGAAGCAGCAAACCAAGCCACTTTCAAGCTCGACATTTTTTAATTCTATCCTTACAGCTTACAGAACTTGATAGAACCTTGTAAAATTAACATTTCATAGACATGTATACAAACCCAGAACAACGATTTAAAAATAATGTGCAAAAATGAAACCTTGCATTTCACTCATTATTTTAAAAGGTTTCTTCATTCAATATTTTTTCCATTGAACTCATTTCTCATAATTTATTTTTAGTTTCATTAAAAAAATACTCGTCTAAGCGTAAATATTACGGTAAACCAGAAACATATAACATTAACGTGCCGATTAATGTAAAAAAGAATCTCCTTTCAGGATAAAATTGTTGTTTAAAAATTCCCGAGAATCCATAGAGTGGGGTTTGTTATGCCCAACCACAGTTGTGAAGAAGACGTTTGCTAATTTAAATAACCTTTTGAAATCGCAGATTTATTGTTACAGTAATGCAATAACGACTTTCGATTGTACAATTTAACATTTCCTCTGTGGTGCTATGCATGATGATGAGGCAGCAACAGAGAGATCCAGCTTTATTGGTGCATGTAGCTGTGTGTGCGCGGGACCAATGTAAACACAACACTGTCATATCCTTTGTACTGCACCACTATAATAACTATTCTGGAGTGCACTGTGTGTAGTAGGTTATACTGAGTGGTATAGCATTCAACGGTGATTCGATGCAATAGTTATGCACTTGGATGTATTCAGTGAATTGCCCCGTCAACAATGAAAGTACTGAGGCAGGTGGAGTTGTACTGAACAGCTGTTGCTGAATGTTCGTAAACCACACATTGACGTCACTAGCCATTGAATCAACTGAAGTCTCAGACTCAGCAGATAGTCTATTCAATCGCATTTTCAACGAGATCAGTAGATCAAATTGAAACAATTCGTTGCTCAACGCAGTTTAATTTATGAAATTACATTTGACCAATTACCCAAGGAATCACATACCAATCTTGATTAAGCAGGTGGCGTTTTATCATCATCCTTCTAAACATTAAAATAACAACCTATATAGTGCAGCGCGTTACCTTTGGCGTTACCATACAATACTTAGTGCAATAATCATGCTGGGACGAATTTACTTGTTTTTTAACCCACCATAGCTAGGAGGATCTCCAGTTCTATAATCTCATTGAGGATTCAAAACACAAAAGCACTTAAAGGGGCGTGACGCTGCCTCCTTGAGTCGCTCAAGAATGGGGAGAGCTTAAATTTGTATCAAAAGGGAAACTTGTCAAAGAAACAGTGTGTAAACCTACTCCTATAGAGTTCATGTTCATTACGCAGATCAGACATCAAATAATACGGATGTAGTCTACGGGTGTTAAGCTGTAGATAGGCTGCTGTAGATTAGTCTGGACAGGAAAACGTTCTACATTGGTTGGAGTTTAGTAGTGTGTGACTGAAATTACGAGGGAAGTTGGCCACAATTTAACATATAATATGTAACTTATATTATATGTTAAGTAAAGTATTAAGTCAGTGTTAAGTCAAGGTACTTTATTTTCCCAGAAAAAATAGAACTACAACATTAAATCATTATATCATTATATCTTCGATCACATCAAGAAATAATGTAGAGAGGCTTAGTGATAATAAAACCGAAGGGAAGTTGAGGTTATGTTGTCATTAGAGATGGGACTTTTTAAATACAATTGAAAAAAGTAAGAGATTAATCAAAAACGTGTATTACGAAATAAAATGTAAACGAGTGTTATGAAAATAAATTAAATCATTTAACTTTATTTATGTAGGCCTGAAGTAGGATACATAAACGAAAAACGAGGTTATAACTGAACCGGGTATTAAATAGGTATAACTGTAATTATTGGCTATAATATATAATAAGTCAGATATAACAGATATAAGTCTGGACAGCACAAACACACAACACCAAGGTAGATAAGTAGTACCTGATGTATATTTCTCTCCTATACAAATGC
Organism: Macrosteles quadrilineatus; assembly: GCF_028750875.1. NCBI lineage: Eukaryota > Metazoa > Arthropoda > Insecta > Hemiptera > Cicadellidae > Macrosteles > Macrosteles quadrilineatus. Next base: position 1,116,125 of record NW_026542608.1, read on the forward strand.
ATTATTAAAAACTCTCCTAATAATAAATTATAAATTCTCTCCTGTAATATTCTTTGAAATCTAACTTAGTTCTGACATTTATTATTTGCTTCATCCAACGATTATTTGCTCGATTCACTATGTAGAACAATAGTTATCGTAGTCTCTAAGCTTTACACAATCAAAACGAAATACAAGTGCGGAGTATTTCCAACCTTCTGCTAGTCGATGTTTACTATTCCAGTGATAGATTCGACTACTGACGAGGTCCAGGTCCGGCACCTTGTCATAAGTTATGAGATCCATTCAGCCCTGGAGTGCTGGAGTGGTTCGCCCTCTGCACACTCAGCTGTGTTGATGCGTTACAAACCACGGTGAAATCATTCAAACTGAGCATACATTGACGGTACTGTAGATTCAAATGCAAATTTAAACGTTATATAATCGTGATATTGTTCATACTCGAGACATAGTTTTGAACGTTTTAATGTAATCAATTACTTAGTTAATTAATCAAATTAAAATTACAGAGGCACCATTTCTAAGCTTAATACTTTGTTTTGTACTGTTTGAATAATTAACATTACTGAAATTCAATGTTAGAGCTTTGAAGAGTGGGTGGTAAAATAAATATCGGTAGTAATTTAAAATCATACGGATTGTTGATTCTTTAAGAATGGGATGTGAACACAACAAAATGAATATGAGGATATTTCGGATTTTTTGTCAAATAGTATATTTTAAAAGTCAAAACTTGTGGTAATTTTACATGTCAAGTAATTTTGTGAGTAATTTGAGACTGTCAAAAAACTCACAGTTGAACAAACCACTTGTGCTAGTTGGTTCCAGTTACTGAGCAACTGCACTACACTTGTTTGTGTGTATTTACGCTATTGGATATTTTTAAGAAAACGGTCCAAGCTCTGGTCTTGTAACGAACACATTTTAGAAAATTTCCCTATAGGGAAGTAGCTATTGCCGTAGGTGGCGTAGTAAGACCTATTTATTTAGTATTTATATAGTTTATATAGTTTTATATAGTCACGGGACCGATTTACTTTTTCATTTTGATGTACCCAGAAGCCAAAAACACGATTTGTTCAATTTTAGATATGTCCGTGGACGTGACAACTCGAGTAGTTTTGATAACGGAAAACTGTACATTTAAAATACCCATGTTAATCTGATGGAGAACAGGAAAACTGTTGTAAGTCTGGTTGTTTAGGGATATATTTTGATCAAATTTAGCAAATTTATTTTTATTCGTCCTATGATATTGAAACTCGGCAAAAAACATCTTTTACCTTCGCCGTCGCAGAAAGCCTTAGTACTCGTTAAATTTCATGCCATTTAACTGGGAAATGAATATGTCTAGTTGGAATCGAACCAGCTACTTTCAGATTTGAAGGCAAGCACCAAAGTCGCTTGGCTACCAGACAAATTAATCTTATTTTAACGTGCTAATCTACTCCTTTAGCGTTGGTAGTTCACTGTCACTATCTCTTGAATTAGCTGCATTTTGAACCTGAGTTTAACACAGGGGATTGACTGAAGGAGCCATAAACGTATTCCAGTCCACAAGGTGTTCCAAAACACACAAACACGGCCATGTGCGAGCGAGGCAAGCACCGCGCTGCATGGTTAATTATACAGGGGGAGAACAACGGCGTGAGTTACACTACATACAATAGGTTTAACAGAAAGTGCTAAAACCGCCATGACCTGAAGGTAATCTGTTCAGGGAAAGATATTTTTATGAAGGGTAAATTTTACACTAATCTACCTTATACAGAAAGGTGTAAAGGCTTTGAAGGGTACAGTTGGAAAAAACAATGTTAGTTAGTTTTATAAAATAATTTATGGGCGTAATTACATTTTTCAAACTTTGAAACGAACAGTTATTTGAATGATTTAGTTTCAAGTAATACGACTGGCCAAATTAATCTGTTACAATATTGCTGTCATTCTTATATTTAGTTTGACGACATCGAAACGGAGAAGCCGCTTCTCTTGAGAAGCGTCGAATAGCTATCGAAGAACACTAGAAAAGAAAAATTCACCCACCGCTGCAAACCTGCAGACTTAACGAATTTCCATTTATCTGATAGGATTTTGACCTAAACATCTCGATAAACTTGTCACATTTTATTTCCATTGTAAATAATTTTAGATTTAACGAGTACTAAGATTTTGTACTATAGGGAGGAAAATATTTTTTTGTTAAATTTTGATAATATTGTACGAAACAATACAACCATTTACTTTTCCTTTATAATAATAACACAGGAATTCTAAATTTATAGGTTTTTTGGAATTTTCTCCGTAACCTTTAATCCTACAACAACATAATCAATATACAAAATGAAATGGCTTTTAAAGCTTTACACGGTATTTTAAATGTAAATTGGGCATTTTTATGTTTTGGCGGTTAACACTTTTAAATATCGATTTTTAATTATTTTCAAAGCCCCATAACACCCCGTTCCCATGACCCCATCTTGCTAGTCCATGGCCTTATTCAAGTCCTACACGTTTATGCCGAATTTAATCGAAATCGGGCCAAAACCGTTATTGTGTTAAGACACATAGTTAGTGTTTTGGGCCTCCGGGGACATTCAAATGATAAAGAGTAAATTGGTCCTAGGCCTGGGTCTTAACGTGCCACCTTCGGTAATAGCTTCTTCCCTATAGGGAAACCCGCTAAAACAAACATAGTGAGACATTTTACTCACAGATTTAGAAATAAATCTTAAGATAAATATTAGATGAATGCTTGGTGTGTACTAAGAAATGCTTTCTACAAGTGTATTTGTGACGCTTGAGAAACTAAGAAAATACTATAATAATTGTTTTTCTTCTGATAACCGAGTCACCTATACTTCGACGAAATAACAGAAGCATAACAAATATGCAGGGTTTTTTTCACGATTGACTATTACAACAATAAAATTATACAGTATAGGTACCAGAAAGAATGTCAGTAGATTTAGAAGACACATTTCCTGAATTTATTGCAAAAAATGGGTACAACGTAAGTGTCCCCACTAAAAAAGTTTTTAGGCTCAAACAAAATTCCACAAATCTGAGGACTGACGTCCTAACGAGCTGCTAGGGGCGCACTCGAACCGAGCTCATGGGGGAGAGATCGCGATAAGGACACCCCTTAACTACGCACATCTACCCTTCCGAGAAATCTCATGGTTGATTAAACAAAGGGTGACAAATAAATAACATCCAACTTATCATCATACATTTAATAACCTCATACTGGTCTATCACGTATCCACCCCGCTCTTACCTTATGTATATCAGGATGTGATCGTGAATATTTGTTGCCTACACAGACTTCACGTATGTTAAGAAATCTTTTTGTTGGTTATTTAATTGTTCAATTTTATTTCGAAAGGAAGACCCTCTTCTCGTTTACCTTCCCTTCCTTTTTTGGGACTTCGGTTGTAACCTAACCTAACCTAACCGACATGGTGCTCGGTTCGTATGCACCCGCTGCTAGATAGGTCTCAAGTCGTCCCAGCCAAGCCAGCTGAACTACGATCAGCACGGAATAATTAACAACAATTATTTACGTCTCAATTCATGTAAATGTGACTTTATTGTGAATTGTTCTATCGTAGTAGTTAGTATATGATACAATATTGTTATAAGTAGAGTGTAGTAGCTATTGCCATTACGCCGTTTACTACGATTAAATGATATACACTAATTAATTCTACGGATGGTTGCTGGCATTTGATCTAGACCAGACATAAAACTACTGTATATCCAAGCAGATTCTCCAGTGGGTCAGCTGAATGGGTCATGACACGATTAAGGTAATCCTCTAAAACCTGGGGTGTTTTTAGCGAATTTCCCTATAGGGAAGTAGCTATTACCGTAGGTGGCACGGCAAGACCTAGACCCGGGACCGATTTACTTTTTCATTTTGATGTCCCCAGAGGCCAAAAACACTATTCGTTCAAATTTTTATATATGTATATATATATATATATAGACTTATATATATATATATATATATACGTCCGTGAACGCGATAACTTGAGTAATTTTTGTCCGGTTTTGATGAAATTTGGTTTAAAGGTGTAAAGCGGGATAAACTTGAATGAGTTCGTGAACCAGCACGATCGGACCATGGGAACGGGACTTTACGGGGGGTTTTATGGGGTAAAAAGTGGTTTTTCTCACTTTTGACCCTCAAAACACAAGATTTCCCAATTACTCTTTAGACCTTTTTAAAGAGCTTAAAAAAACAAATAATTTAGTATATAAAAGTATTTTTGTTCGATTATTAGTAACGGAGAAAATTTAAAAAATTGTAAATTTAAAATTCCCATGTTATTCTTATGGAGAATATTGTCAAATGTTGTAGTTTGCTTGTTTCTTGTTTATGAATATATTTTGATCAAACTTGGCAAATTTATTTATTTTGTACTAAGCTATCAAAATTTTACTCAAAAACACACTTTATTAGTTTCCTTGTAGCAGCAAACCTAGGTACTCGTTAAACCTAATGTTATTAAATTATATTTAACTGAAAATCAATTCAGACAAATGGAAATTCGCTTAGTCGGCAGGTTTGCTGCGGCGGGGGTATTATTTAAATACCTTATCCTCAATACGATATTTGATCAAAGTTTTCAGCCTTATTCTAGTTCAATGTTTAAACATAGAATATCACTGATAAAAATACCACTTATGTTCAAGTTATTTCATATACTGGAAGAGATACTCGATATAAACAATAATTTAAGCAACATATTAAATGAAAAATATATTTTTAAAGTGATCTAAGAAAATAAGAGAACAAACAGTGATACGTGTTAAAACAAATAGAAAATCTAGAACTGTAGTTTAATTTACTCTTGAGTCCGTTTACTGCGAGACATAAAACTATCTGGCTACTCGAGATGGAGAAAAGAAGCACTTTCCAGAGTTGGTAGTTTTAAAGACCCTTGACTGCATCGATCAGCGAGTAAGTGTTTTGAAAGCTTTCTACTTGAGAGTTCTGTAATATCATGCCTTTTTAAAAGAAAGGTTTAAAAGAATTTAATTTACTATTTCAACTGTCAAATGTCTGGTTTCAAATGTCAGATTTAGCAAATTCGTAATTAGGGGAAAACTGTGCCTGCAATGCAAAAAAGAACACTGTCGTTCGATGAGTTATTAATTAAAGTTTTATTAAAGTTTTTAAACGGCACAAAGCTAAAGATTGAGTATACCTGTCAAAGGTACAAATAAGTTAGAGAAGGAGTCCAACAAGTACTATTAAATGTAATAATATGTAAATTAAAATTTAATAATATGTAATAACTTACTAAACATCTGAATCCGTACAGCTCCTTAAAAGCTATATATTGAGGTTACAGCTATAATTTACTTTACCACACATCTTGGAGTTTTAATATATTATAGCTTATTCGTTTAATCTAATCTTACCTTAAGTATTTATTAAATATACTTCATCGATTAAACAATTCCCTTATAGAGTATCATCCTTCTGGGTCAGATGAGGACCAACACCCGGTTATAAGGTTAGTTCTGCTTTCCAATGAGAGAGGTGTGCTGTTTGCTATTTTTGTTTCTTCTAAATTGAAAAAACCTCAATTAAGCTGAATAAACCTATCCAAATAAAAAATAGCTTGCTCTCTCGTATAACGACAACAAATAAAGCATAACTCACCAAACCTACCAAAAAATAACAGAAACCCATTTATTCCACATCGCCGTTAAACACGTAAGAACAGGCACCAGTAATGATTGTACAATAGGATGACAGGTCTCCTTGCAATATTCAAAACATATGATACGACCAAACAATTTAAAACTCTATGTATAAAAAGGAACGGTTCTCAGCATTCAAATTCTGGAGCTTTCTTCCCCTGAGTGATGTTTAAATAATCAGAAGCAGTTCTGACGACCCGCGTGGTTCCGTCTTAGTACCATACACACGTATTGTGGTGTCAGGTAAACATATTGCAAAGTAATGTAGCCGGAGTGGTACACGGGCTCCCTTGTACCTGTTAGCGTCATATTTATGACCCCCAAGCGTTGCCCCCCCCCCTCTACAACCCCTCTACACTAGTCTAGCGTTACATCCACTCCTACCACCGCCACTCTGCTGTCTTGGAAACTTAAGAGCTTTAAACTGCGGCGTATGCAACATTTGTTTCAATATATGAACATGCATAAGTAATAATACATTGAATTATGCATATTATACTTTCACATAAAACAGCTGAGTTAGATATACAATATTTTGAAATTCATTATATACCAAGCAAAAGATATATGTTTGCTATTTACTGTCGCATATTACTAGTTTGCAGATACAGAGTATGGACCTATTTAGGTTGTGTTTTGAAAGCGTGATGCTGCTTTATCACGCAGGTTGAATATCATTCTTAATTAATAAAAGGACTTGAGTAATACGTTTTATAACACACGTGGTCTACGAGAGCAGGTTTGTTGGTCCAATTAGGTGTTGGTGGAACTTTGTGTTTATACAGTAAAATATACACTGGGAGTATTAAATTAACGATTGTTTTTATTTTTATTTTTTATTATGCTTCTTCCGGACGAACGCAAAGCCTACTGAAACAGCTTAGCTGATATTTTGCAATAAAGTAGATCAAGTACCCGGCAAAGATAAAGTACGATCCCATCGGATATGTTAAGGACACTCTACGGCCTCTCTATGCCCGTTAATAATAATAACAATTTCCTCAAGATTCGAGGGGAAATATCTTTCCGTGTTAATATTGGACCAACTATTAGGATAATAAAATTAAAACCACAATTTTAAAATATTTGCTCTACTAACATTTTACTTGCTTAACATTTAATTTTAATCTTGACAATCTTATTCTGCCATACAGATAATTGAATTAGAATAGAATTGTTATAAGACTAAAAGATACAACAATCACGCTATTTTCTGCCAATGGGGTAATGGACACTCTTTCAATAAATAATACCGTTCCAGTGGTAATGCTATAACATAGTATATGATTTGTCATGTTAAATGTATAGAGCAATTATTTTAAACTATGTTTCTCAGAAAAAGGGTTTGAAAAATAAGTTAATGATAAAAGAAAATTATTAATACTTTACTTTCCTTTGAAATGGCCACCATACGAAAGTAGGTATTTTAAGCCAAGTATAAATGGATATGAGTGTGCGATCGTGTAGTCTTGTTACTGTAGTGACTAAGGCCGACTTATTTCTTAGACACAGCTGTTAATTAATAGCCTATACAGACAATTATTTGTAGTTATTTCTAGGGGGGGGGGGGGGCAAGTGTGAAGGATGATTGTTGAACGAATGCTGAATTTAATGTGCGGTTGAAGGACAAATTTGTTTTCCCCTGTTTTCTCCCTGGCCCCTGCCACCACAACATATTAGCCTACAGCTGATTCATACTGTTTATAATTTTACAACAGTTGTCACTTTGTTTACATTTTAGTAGTAAAGAACATTGTGATTATTCTGATGGTATTTTTTTGCAGTTTAATATTATTCAGTCTGTGTTTAATTGATTAGTGTTAATTAGAAATGGCCAAAAGGTGCCAAGACATTACTATTCAAACTAAAAATATAAATTTTAGAGTGTACAATTATTTAAAAAAGCATTTATTATAAATCTGCAGTATGCCACTGACTCTGATGGCTTAAGCGAAGATGATGGTGAATATCTACTTTCCAGTTATGAGAGTGAATTATGTAATGGACCGTCTCCAGTACTTTTTAACGTCCACATTACAACTAATATTTGTTAAATTTACACCATTGTGTTCATTTTGTGGTTTAATATATGTTTTAAAAATCAAATTAAATTTATATGTTTTTACGAGATTTGTTTTCTATTTGGTGTGTATTAAGGCGTATTGGCCTTTTATTATTAAGGATTTGAAATATTTATACAATTAGTAAACGATGAAAAATGCAAACACTTTAATATAGCTGTTACATACAAATGGTTTAATTTCTGTGTATCTCCAAACATAACTCGTTCATTCAAAATGGTATGATCAATTTGTTATGTTAGTTTATCCTCAGTAAAAGAAAATTGAATGCTTTTACTTGTCATTTACCTAGTGAGTTTAATGTTGTACACTGATTACTCAGGCATAAGAACATTGAACATTGATAGATAACCCAATGGTTTTCATCCTGATCTGACCTTAGGGCTCCGCTAGAGACATTGACAAAGTTCCTATTACCGAAGGTATTAAAATAAGAACTAAATAAAGAAGTGAAGAATCACTTTTAGAATTTTTAAACCAGTTTACCACGATATTAACTAATTTAATAATGTATAGTTACATTACCAGAACTGAAATTGTATTTAAAACAATCCATCAAAAGCAAAAATGTTAGTCCAGGATTATGTATATTACATTATAACAAAACTTTTAGTGAAATTAAAATTGATACGTATATTATTTATTGTTAAAATAAATCTTATTGTTTTATTATGTGTGTAGTTCAATCATAATAAACAAATGCTTCCTAAAAAACCTGTCTGCAATATACAGGGTGAATTTTAAATGAGTTCCCCCCCTACTTTTTTCTACATTTCTTAAGATATCAACTTCGGACCACGTCAGATCATTGTAGTGTAGTAAGTACTTTATTTTGACTGGATAAACATTTTTGGCCGCCATCTTGGATCCGCCATATTGGATACAAAATTTTTTTTTCAAATGTAAAGGTAGGGTTGTGACCCATTGTTTCAAACTAGAATTTTACGCTGATTACAATGCCGCAATTAGTTTTAAAAAATCTTAATCCGTTCTAAAGTTATGAGGACTTTTTATAACTTTATTTTTAGCCCATTTTAACATTGTGCATTTACAAACTAAGACCATAATCTCAAAATAGTGCTAGATAAAGATAGGTATACACCACCATTTATTGTCGACCTATTATCACTTGGTTATGACGGATGTATTTTTTTGGCCGCCATCTTGGATCTGCCATTTTGAAATGTGATAAATTAATTTAAATATGAAGGTGGTGTTGTGACCCATCATTTCAGACTACTTTTTTATGCTGAATTTAATGCCGCAATCCGTTTTGCATTTTCATATTTTTTTTTTTGAAATATTGGAAATTTAATTAAGATAATTTTAATGTTTCATCAAGAAAGCCTGAGAAACGAAAACGGATTGCGGCATTGAATTCAGCATAAAAAGTTAGTCTGAAATGATGGGTCACAACACCACCTTCATATTTAAATTAATTTATCACATTTCAAAATGGCAGATCCAAGATGGCGGCCAAAAAAATACATCCGTCATAACCAAGTGATAATAGGTCGACAATAAATGGTGGTGTATACTTATCTTTATCTAGCACTATTTTGAGATTATGGTCTTAGTTTGTAAATGCACAATGTTAAAATGGGCTAAAAATAAAGTTATAAAAAGTCCTCATAACTTTAGAACGGATTAAGATTTTTTAAAACTAATTGCGGCATTGTAATCAGCGTAAAATTCTAGTTTGAAACAATGGGTCACAACCCTACCTTTACATTTGAAAAAAAAATTTTTGTATCCAATATGGCGGATCCAAGATGGCGGCCAAAAATGTTTATCCAGTCAAAATAAAGTACTTACTACACTACAATGATCTGACGTGGTCCGAAGTTGATATCTTAAGAAATGTAGAAAAAAGTAGGGGGGGAACTCATTTAAAATTCACCCTGTATAACAGATGATTGTTACAGGGGATTTCAGTGTAGAAAAGGGTAAATGAGTGGGAGATTTACCATGATAGGGAAATCATATGTTGAATTCCAACCGCACATTTATTTTAGACATACTATAATTTGGTAATGACTAATGTCTTCAGCCAGGACCATAGTGAAGTTGAATAGGCCACTGACAACAAAATAAATCAGTCAAATAAAAATAAAAATGATATTCCCAATACAGTAAGTATATGCAAAGATGAGTTGCACGTTTTATGAAAACATGGTTCTAGTGTTAGTTTTGAGTTTTTCGCTTAACTGAAGCTGAGGCGAAAAATCAACAAAACTGTGGAAACGCTGACTCATGAATTGATCAGAAACTGCTGACAAAGCTGAGTTGCAAAGATAATGTACTGATGATATTGGTAGTGATGTTTGGAAACAGACCAAACCAGACAGTTGAATACACATCTGACTAGGAAGTAATCGAGTCCAGCAACGAATACAAACTCTACAAGGCAATTTGGTTTTAAATTCCAGAAAATAAAACATAAACTTTGCCAGCCTACAAAACACAAATCAATAAAATCCAGTAAAGAAAACGCTTAAATATACAGGGTGATTACCGAGAAACGCATGTTTTTCAAATAACGAGTATTCAGGTAATTCAGAGTAAAAAATGTATTTATGAGTGGAAAAACAGTGTACACAATATGCAATTTCAGAATAAAATTACTTGCAATTTAGCATTTAAAAATTACATTTCTAACGTGGTGGTTAGAGAACATTGATAATTTTACGGGTCGCCTTCTGCTTTGATACAGCGTTGAAGGCGTTCCTTAAAATTTTCTACGGAATTTGCTAACATATCTCTATGAATGGCGTTGATTTCCTGGCGAATAGCTTCTTTAAGTTCCTGTATTGTTTTTGGTTTGTTTATGTACACTCTAGATTTAAAAAATCCCCATAGAAAGAAATCTGGAATTTAAGACCTGGTGAGCGCTCGGCCAAGTGACACCACCAAAACGTGGGCTAACTCTTTTAGGTAATGTTCGCCGAAGGAATTCCATTCTAATGCGAGCTGTATGGACTGTTGCCCCATCTTGTTGGAACCATACGTCATTACGTATCTCGACACGTTGATGCAGTTCCGGCAAGAAATATTCTTCCAAAAAGTCTAGGTACCGTTGTGGATTCACTGTCACAGCTCTGCCGTCGCGGCTAGGACTCTGAGCTGTTGCAAGGCGCACTCTTTTAACTGTCTCAGGGGTACTAACTGTCCTTGCCAGTCCAGGAGGTTTTCTCTTAAGCAGAGATCTAATTGAGTTTTACATTATGTATCCATCGCAATTTGGTGTTACGATCAGGGGTAGCACCTTGCCGTGCAATGTTAAAATGTGTATGAAAGTCTCGCTGAGTCTGAGTGACTGATTCACCATTTGCGTAATATCGTCGCATGACAGACATACGATGCTCAAGGTCCCACATCTTGGCAAAAATTGAAACTGCACACTTCCCCCTACACATCTCAACCACTTCCGGCCGTCGCCGAACGATATTCCTTATGTACTACGAATGTCAAAAACATGCGTTTCCCAGTAATCACCCTGTATAATCTGCATGAAACTGTCATTTACTGAAAATAATTTTGGGTAATGTAAACCCTATTCCCAATCCGAATATAACACAAACTCGTCAATAGATAAATATCAATTTGAAACCTTGAAAAGTTATCTAAACCATAAACACAAGAGAATGGTGATTTAATTTATCACTGAAATATTTTACTAATATTAAATTTTGTACACATCAATCCAGAAGATCAACAAATAATTCTTTATCCCGCATTTATTCTACTCACGACATAAAATCACCCTACCTAATAATAATTATTGCAAGTTAATATATACACTCTTGTGGGTTTTATGTGAGAAATTAAGATGGAAAATAGTTGACAATGAAGAGTAATGCTTTGGGCTTTAATAGAATGATAGAATGATAATATTATTTTATATGAAAACACGTCTATTTCTCACTAAATAGAACGTCTATTTGTCTTTAATTAACACACAAATAAAATTTCAAAAAGTTAACAAAATAATTTTGCAACCACAACTAATCACTGTGTGCAGTTTCAGATGAGAAGTCTCATTGAGCCGACACATCCGACTGCAGACTGTCGACTATTCGTGTTCACTTTAGCAGAAGTGCAAGTTTGATTTAGAACCAGAATCCATTAACAAGCCGCACAGCTCTTGGTCGCAACTTGTGCTAGTATAGGGTTCATTTGACTGGATCACTAATCGAATAACCATTGTTCTATATTGTTACGAAAGAAAACATGTTGATTTGGTAAATAAAAACCTGAGTAATACGGCAACAACATATGGTATCTGACACGTTCTATGGGTTTTGTAAGTTTAGAACGCTTATTTGAATTAATTGTGATTTTATTAGAAAAATATTAATTTAACATTTACAAAAATTCGACATTTTTTGGGTAGGTGTATTGTCAATGGTGTAACGCGATTGAAGCTCATATTACAGTTAATACACAGTTAACATTGCAGTTAATATGAAAATGTATTTTGATTACTGATGTAACTGATCAACAACATCTGAGATGGATACAATTCATACATAATTTACAATGCTATAATTACAATCAGAGTACCGGTGATTACTATACAAACAATATATTTGATAATATCATTGAAAAAATTTATATATTTTCTACAACCACCGATAAGTAAAACTGTGAATGAAATAATACTTTTCGTTACTAGTCCCTAAAGTAGGCTTTTTTGAGGCAAAAGCCGAGTCCACAAGTGACAAAAAAGCATTATAGGACGAGTTGCGAACAATATTTGTCATTACATTGTCATATATTATAGCAGAAAATACAAAATATAGCCAAAACCAGTAACACTGAATGAATTAGGTTATGTAAGAAACAAACAAAGTTTGTTTATATATTGTTAAAGCATTTTAAAGGATCAGAACAGCTTATTTGTTTTTTTAGATAAGCTTTGACATAACCATATGATTCGAGTCCGTAAAATTTTACGGACTAGTCCACAAAAATCTATCTTTAGGAACTCAAAACAATCCGTAAGACAGCTGTTTTTGAGACAGTGTAATGAAAAAGTGATTTTTTCGTTTATTAAATGGAACACTAGTGTACATGTTGCTCGAAATCGAGCAATTGCAAATAAGTACAGGAGTTATTTTATAAACAAATAACTTGTTTGAAAACTAAAACAGTCATAAATTCCGATGATTTTAAAAGAGAAAACTAAAAGATTATTAACTAATGGGAATACTCACAATTTACATAACAGTCCTATTCCAGTTGAAAGGGTTAATTTTTAACAATCAAACTGTCCATGGACGGGAAAGGTAAGCTTACAACTTAAGTCAACGTAAAAAGGCTGTCAGCTTTTATAAAGTACCGTACCTAAGTTTTTTAGCCAATTTGTAGACAATAAGGTGTAGGTACCTTAAACTCTACATGACAGAGTTAGGCAAACACTGGCAGAACTCTGAAATGGTGTTATTTATCATAGGCTTACTCATATGCCAAATCCTTAAAATAAAAATTCTATAATCAATAAACACAAACCAACATCTTTTTTAACATTTGTAATACAACATATAGATAATTTACACATTGACTGTTTACAATTAACATATCCTCTTTTTCTCAATATTAATTTTTGCAACGGGAAAAATCTGTTTCATAAACATTGAAATGGATTTATAATCAATAATCTATCATAAAGTATAATTTTAAATAAACCTGCCACATAGTTGTTTTATTTTTTTGGATCAGCTGGCTGAAATTGTGAAATAGGCATTTGACAGTTCTGGTTGTTTACATTTAAATGTCAAAGCAAATGTAAACATTGTGAATTTTCTCATGCTTCCATGGAGACCAATTAATAATATTGAATTTCTAACAACAGCTGGAGTTTCAAAACAATGTTTGTTTCCCATGTTAATCTTATGGAGAAATACGAAACTTTAAAGGGCCCCAGGGCCTCACTATCTAATTATTTCCCTAAAAAGAAAGTTTCCTGCACAACTTCACGATACGCTCTTTCCAATGACACCAAAAACATGGCAATCGGCTCAGTAGTTTCGGAGGAGTAATTGTCACAAAAATCTTGCTTGCGTATTAAATAAGTATAGATTACAACATTACGGTCAGTATTGGCAGATAGTACTTAAACGATGTACAGTCCCAGCTTAGCTTACACGTTCAGTTTTTTACTCATACTTTCAAAATATACGATTGAGATTAGTTTTCCTATATTATGTTTGCAACGATATAAAGGTACACAAATGTGTAACACGTTCTACTGTAGAAAGCGGATACAACAACAATTTAAAAATACATTAGAATAAAAATGGCACTGAAATAACATTGGATTATTGTCTTTATAAGTTATTTATAACTTTATATAAGTTAGGAGTTCTGTTGGCGACGGTTGTTTATATTATTTGCTGTATCTATCAGAGAGTAACAAGTTTAACTGATTCGGCAAATCTCAAGACATTGGAGACAACTGTCCGCGCCAGACAACTGTAGTGACGTCAGTGTCAGCAAGAACACTGAACAGTTTAGCAAGTTATAAATAGTTCATTTATACGAAGGATAGTCATTTTTATTTAAGGTAATGAATTGGCCTTACTTTTGCCCTATTCTGATCGAATAACCCTATATTTTATTTGTAATTATTCTGAACTTTAAATACATTAACAAGTGTGAGGTTTAGAGAGTTGTAATAATTATAACTGTCAATTGTATCTTAAAAAGGATAAATAAAACTAGGATATCGACTTATCACCAGGACCAATTATAAATTAGGTATTTGCTGGCATAATTTACCAGGGGAGGGTTACAAAGTTAATTAAACCCAACAAAAAACACATCGCGCGTTTTAGAGAAATTACAGTTGGAGCTCGGTCACATTCCGCGAGTTCCGACCCTTGCATTCCTCTGCTATTTTTTGGCAAGAACAATGTCTTTCATGTAAAAATGGTAAACATGGTGTTAATAATATTTAAGAAAATGCTTTAAACCATTGCTAAAACAAATATACTTTAGGTTAAAACAGATTTTTGGTGGTTATCTCGACTACTTACGAGTTACACTCTGATAATATATTTTTCTCATAATGTCTCTTACCGTAGTATAAATAAATCTATAAATAAATATTTTTTGACAACACTCAATAACACTCCAAAATGCTTAACATTTTCAGTCGAGATTTGATATGTTTAGGGCAGGTTTTAGGCTATATATTTAAAGGGAAAGGAGGTTTATAATGTCTAAAAGTGGGATTACTCCAAATAAACATAACTGGAGCAAAGTTTTACGCTTTTGTTGTGCAGGGGCAGAACAATTCTGAAAACTTTTTTATCCTCGTGTAACTCATATCCATCACACAATCTTTCCTTTTATCTTAAAATATTTACCGACGATACAAACTTCTGAAGGTAAAAGACATACATTGACAAAACTGATAAAAAGTTCAAAAAAAAAAGATCCACTACAATATCTTTACAAGTTTTGTACTCTTACTCTGTGAACATACCACGAAATACTTGGGATGAGTGATTTATTCCTTAATCTTTCATGAATGTTAGCTCCAGAAACTAAATTCTTCCGTTATATTTATTTAAATCGATTATTTACGATGGATTTATGGCGTTTAAAAACAATTACACGTACAAGAATTTTCAAAACATAATTCAGCGCTTCCTTTTAATACAAATTAAAAAATAACAGTGTATGTGTTAAGCTATTTTATTGGGCTGTTTGAAAACTAATTATATTTGTGTGTGACAGAAGCTTCAAGCTTGTATTTTTTCGTTTGATGTCACAAACTGTGTTCGTCACTTAACAGTCGATATTGAAGTTGTGTAGTAATAAATACTCGTATTCTTATTAGGGAATTTGGGAATTTGGGAACTCGTATTCTTTATTAGTTTACATGTTACTTTACTAGTCGATGTTTTTACATCATAAAAGATCTGGTGGTTAATAGTAGTTTAAGCAACGATTGCGTAAAGATAGTGTTAACGACACGAGTAGAAAATTTAAGGTACGAGCCTTGGCGAGTGCCTTAAAAACTTCTATGAGTGTCGTTAACAGTTTTAATTACTAAAAATCACTACTCATAACTTCTAAGAGAGGTTATGTTTTTGTTTATAACCTCTCACTGCCACTGACAGTGATTCAACGAAACATTGTATCAACCACTAATTGCACCAATCAACAATTAAATTGGCCTGAACAGCTGATTAGTTGAATTTCGAATCATTACAATTTTGCTTCTCCTCTCTCAATCCTTGAACCTCATTGGTCCGTTACCCGTGTTGTTATGAGTAAAACTATGCTGTTATGAAAGCAAACAATGCTGTTATGAGATACTTTTCAATTCTAAGAACTGTACTGAAAAGGCTACTTTAAAAAACGGTCGTAGGTAGAATATATAACTACACTTGCTGTAAAATCAAATTTCTAAACAACCAATTTATTTTATAAACAATTAAATTAAAAAATGGTATGATAATAAACTAAATAAGTAATATCACAAGAGGTATAACTAGGAGCGGTTTTTACAACAGCCGTAGAGCAATGTACAGTTGTAAGGGAGGTTTGTAACATGCGACGACGAGCAAATCCAGGAGGACTGCTTGCTTCACTACACAGAGTTAGCTAATTACTGAATCTGTACAGGCCCCAGGGTGTCCCGGTCTGGCCCTTATATCAACTTACACAGATGAGGAACATTTTACACGCCGTTACTACCACAAATACGCGAAATATAGAGGTTCAAACATCGCACGGTCCCGAGGGTAGGGTTGGACCCATTCGAATAACAATAACCGTTAAGGAAGTTGGTTGGAGCATTTCCATTGCATTCCAAAAGCTTTCTGTCTCATTTGGCCGTGACGTGAAGAGTTACTTGATTAAACGCTGCAGAGTTATGACGTATGTATGAGTGATGGTAGTTTATAATTATATTGTTGGAAACGTGTTTAGAAAATCACAAACCTGACTTTAAAGCGAAATGAATTCGCTTGTTTTCTACTTGCATATTTAAATAAATAATGTGCAAAACAATTAAGTAATAGTGGTGAATTATAGTAAAAATTGACAGTTTTATAAACCAGCAAAGGAGGCAGTTTTTAAAGTAGTTCTGACGTCATTCACTCAAACAACAAAACATTTTTTTACTGATTAGTCAACAGATTCTTGCACTACCGGTTACGAGGTAATCAACTATTGCCTACATTTATTTTGTATTGTATTTTATGCCAATGAATTGTAAAAATACATATAACAACTAATTAGGAAAAAGGTTGAAAATATAGATTCAAGATACTGTGAAGAGCTGCAAACAAAGTTTTAGATTTTGACTGTTATAAATCCATACGTATACGTATGAAATCATCGCAGTTGGCCAAAGAAACCTACATATGCAAAACGTAGGTAACTACAATAATTGATAGATAGATAATCCATAAAAAGATTTCGACCATTTCAATTGGGTTATCCAGCTAAGTGCATGATGTGTTAGTACGTTTTACTGCTGATTAGACCTGCACGCTCATCGGTTCTATTCTCCAAGTTTTAACTTTTAAAGTACCTTGTTGAACATGCTTGTATCACACGCTGTAGACAAATATTTTTTTAAACTAGCAAATTTAATCTATAATGTGATGTAATAAAATTTAGCTAGAGTAACGCTTGTCGAGAGCCATGCAATGCCCTCCAGTGTTTTATGACTAACAAAAAGTCCATCCCAGAGATGAGCGAGGGGTCTTCATACACGCGATGCCCCCCCCCCCCCCTACAAGCCCTACCACTGATAGTGTTGCTGATGATACATTAGGATAATTACACCAAGTAGTGCACACAGGTGACATGATTAGTGTGCTAATTGGAAGGCCACTTACATCCACACACAAGGCAATTTGCTATAATAGTATCTATATAATGTTCTGGTAAGTAGTTTTAATTTGCTCTGACAATTTTGCTCAAGCACATTCTAGTAGCATATTACAAAATTATATTTGCAAACTGTTGTCAAGCGACGAGTATTAATTATGTATCAAGCATTCTACCAACACTTAACGAATTACATGTGTATAATATGATCTGTATTAGCGTGTTTATTCATGTTATTGATGATATTATTACAACTATTATTGTAAATGAGGACACTTCGATTGGAGTGAAACTGGATTTTGTTAGTGATATTTCTCATGACATGAAACAGCTTCAATATACACAAAGTAAAGTTGAGCCATCAAGTCCTGTTCATTTATTAGTAATAATTACGCAGCTGCACATTTACATTTTAAATTAGGAAATGCAACATGATAATTTTTCAAAAGCAGAACAATGTTACTTCAGATTTTTCAAGGAAACCCTTGTCGTGATGGAGATGAAACCGTACACCGGGAAATTCAATAGAAGTCTCGCAACCCGTCTGAGCTTGTCTTGGCTTCATCTTTTAAGCGCCTAAGTAAAAAATATCATTGAATTCCACCTGAGAACTACACTTATATCCCCCAAGAATTCAACATTATTGTTGAATTCTTACAACATAGTTTAGGCCACTAATTACTATTTATTATTTAGCAATAATTGAATGTTCAGTTTCACTTGCAGGACAACCTACGAATACATCACATAGCGCTGATTCAAATCGCTTCATGTACGATGTGCGGTTACAAGTGACACGTATAGTAAGTACGTTGCAACTGATAAGAGTGTTCAAATGTCACACAAGTTATTTCTTCCGGCAAGAACATCACCTAAAACGTGTTGTTCTTGATTACCTCACCACTTTTGTGTTATTCTTTGTATCTGGTTTTACGTTTTCTACTGTGCTGAATTTTTTAATTAAGTGTGTATAGCAATTTATTAAAACTATGCGGTCAATATTTTAAAGACGCCACTTATAAACGTTACTGCTTCTTGTTGGTGGGTTTTTTATGGTCTCGTTATAGAATACAAATCTTCAAAAGATTATATGACAAGTTTTTTTTCGACGTATCGGACTGTATATCTGTACTGTAACTTGTACTGTTTCCGTTAAAGTATCTCTGAGTATAATGGTGGATTACAAACACCAAGTGTAGGCAAACCTCTAGGATGTTAGGTATAACCGCGGGAACGAGACCCCAACTCAACAACAATCATGAACAGTGAGTGTGCAGGTTCTATATCTGTGACAAGTGAACTAATCACGAACAATTAGGTAAGGAGCCAATTAATTAGAGATGTATTTGCCGTCGCTTCTATCAATACACAATTGACGTTTACTAATTTACAGAAAGTAAAACACATCAAACTTTACATTTTAGTTAGTTAACAGGGAAAGTAAACAGCGGAGTTAAAATGGCAGTGTTGTAAAAAATGCATCCAAACAACACAGTAAATATTTCAAATTTTAAATTAGGAAACTTTGCGAACAAGAAAAGTATGAAAATATGCAAGGTAAATAAAATATGAAATCGTCAAAGTTTTAGTTTTGAAACTTAAGAAAAATACTGGCTAATGCGTTGCTTCTGATGACTGTCACATTATTTTTTTAACAGGGTGTCCTGCAAGTAAGTAAAATTTTTAATATAGCCACCATTTCAAACAAAAATATTTTTCAATGTTGGTTTTATTAAAAAATATATGAAAATATTCCATATTTGCAAATAATTTACCTTTAATAATTTTAAAGTAATTTAATTAAATCAAAAATGGTGGATAACCAGCTAAAAAGGCATTTGTGGAATAAATGCTAAACATTTGTTTAGTTTTAACCCATAAGACTAATTCCTAAATTGTTTGTCCTTAATTTTTGGAACCAACTGAATGAACCCGAGGCTATTAACATTGATTAAACATACTCTATTGTGTTGGTTAGTCTATGCTAATAACGTTAAGCTGCGAGGTTCCGATTCTAAGTTACCAGCGTCATCTATGATTTGCTCTATGATTCCCAATATAGAGAGAACAGCTTAGCTAACCTCGATCACAGCCTCTGCTCTGGTAGAGATTAGCGAAGCTGAGGTTTTGTGAATAGATGAATGAAGCCTATGACACGATACATCAAACGTTGCGTAAAATGATGAAGTTTGGAATAATTGTATTTTAAATGGATAAATGTGTTATATGCCAATTAAATTCAAGAGAAAGTGCAGTTGACAAGGCGAACCAAAAATATCTTGTTTGTTTATATTGATCAGTAAAGATTCTGGGTAAATAATCGTACTACTTTGTGTTTCTCGGAATTATTTAAAATGGGGTACACAAGATTAACTGAAAACCTATTACAGTAATTTTATATTTCACAGTAGGAGCTGGTATTTAAATCTCGTTCATATTTGTGAAATGTTGTGGGTTTCTCTTTACTTTATTTTTCTTAGATATAATTTCACACTCACACATCACACATCACACACAATCGTCCCGGGAAATCAAGTCCGACGTTTCGTGGGACCCGGAAAACCGTCCTACTTCCTCAGGGTAGACTAAACTTATTTACTCTGCAAGCGAGTCGAACGCCACGACTCTGACGAGTCCTGGATATCACCAGACAAAATAAGCTTAGTGAAGGAAAAAAAATTAAACAAATACCTCGCCTAGAAGTATTTAGTATAAAAATTATTGACCTACAGTCGAGTTATGAAAAAAATAACCGTTAGAAAAAGCACGTTGAAATGTGCTATAACTAATCATAAAATCAAATCAATCTTTATTGTACAACAGAAATAGCAGCATTACAATATAGGAATATAAAAATATCATCACATGGGCTCTTGCCTGTGCGTGATAAACATGAATTGAGTGTAAAAAGAGAATCACATACAAACGATTAAATAAAATAGAATGTCAACTTATTTATTAATCATACAAAAAATGTTATAGCGGGGTAACAACATTATTCTGTAAGGATATATCAGTTTGGTTACTGAGCCTGGAAACTGCAGTAGCATCTAACCAATTAGCCGCCACCTCTGCTACTGACAGGTCTGTAACTGAGGTATATGCTGCACACATGATTACTATTCGCCAATGAAATTTCACTAATTTTTTCAAGTTTAAATAAAGGTGATTTATTGAGTTGTATTCTTGTTTTTGTAGCAAAACTATACATGCTTACATACTCGTAATACAGGTAATCTAGTCAGAAAAGGTGAAATTTCATTTTGAGCCCACGTTTGTGGTTGTGGGTGCTATTATTAATAGTTTTCCTTAAGAGATTTTTTAAAGATTTTCGGATTTTTTGTAAAATGTTTTATATATTATTCTTACCTTATAAGACGTATCGAATATACGTAGAGAATATCTGAGTAGATTACCTGTTTTTAAATGTTAAATATAAATTTTAGATACGAAAAATCTGTTTGAAATAACGGTGGCATATTGAATATATAATACCTATTGTCAAATATGACATTTTTCTCAAGCTAACTTGATAATAACTAAAGTAGGATCAATAATACAGCTCAATACTACAATACTAAAATAATAAAACGGTAGCTCACAAATGCTGTGAGATAACACATTGACCCCATTATTAATCTACAGCTCATTTTCGGTAGTATTAAAAGCAACAACCACGTGTTGTTTATCCATCTTGTTTAATTACTTTTTTTGTTAGTTTGTAATGCGTGTATTCGCCACATTTTTGTAAATTTCAAAATTATTTTAGCTATCAACGATTTTGGCAACCCTAACATTTTGGATTGTTTGGCTAGTTTAAATAAACAGAGGCGAGCCGCAATACAATCTTTGTGAGAATATTAAAGCCTATTAACTAGAGAGTCCAATTGGACCTGCTGAATGTATCATGAACCAATTGAAGTTGGAGCTCCTCTTGTATAATAAACGGAATGGGACCGCTTGGTAAAGTCAAACAGCCAATTAATTTGATAAAAGCGTTGAACTGATAGCGTTTAACATGTAGTTTACATTAAATGTAAACTAAACGTAAACCTTTTTAAAATCTGTCTTGGATTATTGTCTAATGTATAATCCATTGGAATTATTACGTTTTTATAAGGGAACTTCCCAACCCTGGTCTTATTACTATCTAACATTGACCTTTTGATAGAAAGCAGCATTCATTGATAGTCAAATGGCAAATGACATCTGGGTTCAGGATAAATCTGGCTGGAGTCAGACTAACGACATTCAGCTTTGATCACTCGAGTACTCTGCTGGTTAATAATATTCTAGATAACAAATCAATATTTAACTGATAAATAACAACGTCCAATGTAAAAATCATGTTCGTTAATCTATTATGTGGGCCATTAACCTCCATTTGATGAAAATAAAGGATACATTATAAACCAATAAATGATGGATTTGACTATGGATACAAAACAAGTTCACATCCATCAATAAACTATCCGTACGTTTAGGCAATCTGAGTATCGTTCATGACACTCCAAATCATTGTAACAAACATTCGTGTACATCATTTACAGGAAGGTTGATTTAAGTGACAGTGACCTATTTGGTGTGTTGAGATTTAGTGTGAGCACCGCACTGCATAGCATTTTTATACATCATCAAGTATTCACGTTTAACGAATAAAAGTCAACTGAGTGGACTTGTGGATTGTGGTTTAGCCTTCGGCGGATCAGTGCTGCAACTGCGTCATACTGGAATGGCTCTCTAACCCACCTATTAACCCATCTAGTAATCTTAGCATATGGTCGACGTATGGGCTTATTTACAAACACTGTTAAACAAGAAACAAATCCAACCGAAATAAAAACTCTAACTTACAGTCGTGTCACTTACAGAGTGTTTCTGTTAGTATGAGGTTGGCGAGGCGTGCAATGTTGACCATACGTCGGGAGCGCGGCAGTGGTCCGAAAGTCAGTACTCCGAAAGGCACTGGTCCGAAAGAAATTACATGGTCAGGCACTACTTCGAATGGCATAAGTTCGAAAGGCACTGGTTCGAAAGTCACAACTCCGAAAGTCACTGGTCAGAAACATGTTGTGCATCCAGGCACTGGTCCGAAACAATATGTGCATCCAGGCACTGCTCCGAAAGTTATAACACCGAAAGTCACTAGTCAGAAAAGAATGCAAGGGTCAGGCACTGGTCCGAAAGAATGTGCGTGGTCAGGCACTGCTTCGAAACGTGGTTCCCCCTCGCAGCGAATGGGCGGAGCTATACAGGTGTGGAGTGGGAGCAGCCTCCCGTCCCCCCTACCTCTTGACTTGCCCCTACCTTTTGGCGCGGTGACGACAGTGTTGGTTAGTCACTTCTCACTTCACTCAATCACTTTACTTTACCACCAGGACCAGGACCAGGGGCAGTTGACATCGGGGATACTCCCCAGGATATATTTTCCTTAACAATGTTGCTATGTTTTTAGTGAAGGAAATTATTCCATAAAAAAAATTGTGTAACCCTGATAAAATTGTACTTAAGGGTGCGCTCTACATCAGCTCGTATTTCTCAATACGTAGTTGCTTAACGCCGATGTTCCTATAGCTACCATTGCATTGTACAGCGCCATGAAGAGCGCTTGCAATCCTTTCGAATCTGGGTCATTACTTCGTCCTTAAACTTTTTAATAAACTAACTGCAGATTCTTGTTTTTCTCTAAAAATTATTTGTATGTGTTAAAACTTATCATAGAAAAAAGCGTAGCCTACGGAATTTTAACATTTTTACCAATCTTTGAGCCCAAAATAAGCTGATTACCTACAATAACATTGACGAAATATATGACACCAAGATATTTTAAATCGGTTCACAATTGGGGCTACAAACAGTTAGAACTAAACCCCTTGCATTTGCACGCGCCAGACAGGTAGAGCGCAGCCTTTAGGTTATTGTAATGAGTTGCTATTAAAGGAACCTTTATAGAACTCAAGTTATATAGCCAATATTATACTAACATAAACATAATTAAATTCCTGTAGATAAAAACCAATCTTAAAGTTGCTATGTGGATTATTCCATATCACAGAAAATGTGTGTAACCTTTGTAATCACTAGATAAAATTGTACTTAATGTTATTGTAATGCAAATTTGTTATGCAACATCTATAGAACTTAAGATATTTTGCCAAATAAATATCATTACGACCTATGATTTATTATTACAATCTAAACAGAAAAAGGTGACACAACTGGATGTTTCTGAAACTTTCCTAAAAAAAAAAAATTTTGTTTTCTTGATCTTTTTATTGACGTCTGTGTCTTTAGTTCTAAGGGTTTGCCCCGTAGAACCATCACAAAAATAATATATTAACACATAACAACATGTTTAATCTCCGAATAAAAATCCCACAACATAAAATCGGTAGAAGGTTTACTAATCGAAAAAATAGTTCGGTTCTAAAATACAATCATTATAAATTATTATAAAATCAAACTGTCATATAACTCAACCAAACTTGCTGATAAAGGAAAAATCGAATGAAGGTTTACTAATAGAAAAATCATTCTTTTAATAAAATAAAATTATAAATGCCTTAAATTCCAACAAAAGATGTACAGTTAAGAAGTATTCTAAGCTAAATCTTTGATAAAAAGTTATTGACTACAGCGTGATTCGAACCGGCAACCATAAGATTACCAGCCAGTTACTCTATCCACTACGCCACCGAGGCTCAAATCCACGCTTCGTATCGTTGCGGTAACCGTGTTTCCCCAAGAAAGAGACTGATGTAACCCATACAGCACACTTTCCACGGATATTGCGACAGGATATGCAAGATATCCCATAGTAGTCCTATGGTCAACCTGGGATATCCGCAGGAATGCGTAGTGTCCCCGCCCGGGGATGCTCGATCGATACTCCCAAAAGATTATAGTGCTGCACCCTGTTGGTAAACCTTATAACTTTTTAATGCTATTGCATGTCATAGAACCAACTTATTAGTTAAGTGGCAAAGTAGTAATAGTCCAGTCAAATCGTCGTGGAATACCTCACACATTAACGTTACAAAAATAACTCTCTTCAAGCCACTTACTACTGATCCAGGCAGTGCTGCTACCTTTGGGTGTTTCAGGGAACTACGTTCAATCTCGGGGTAACGTAGTACAATCACCGCTGCTCTTTTGTTATTCATCAGATTGAAATATTTGAATGCCAATTGCGTTCGCTACGGTGCCACACCGGCACACATTTCACCTGCATGTCCCTTAGTAGATTTATGCTTTTGATTCGGCTGTAGATAATTATTAAAATAAATTATTAAGAGAACTGTTCCCGGTTGGGTATCGTAAATGCAAATGCAATTATCTGCTTGCAATATTGAGTGGGCAAGCATTTTAATCCATTCCAAAGTCAATGTTACATCTGTGCAGGATCATAAGTCAAGTGTTAAATATAGGGGTCTGACTTACGGGAAGTATAAGTGAGGCAACGATGGCGTCATAGTTTAGTTCAAAATTCCTCCGTGAACAGTGTTGTAGTAGAGAACACAGCGCGTAATTTTTACTTCACTATTAGTTAATTAAAAAATTAAGAAAAATTATAAAATTAATCTTACATTTTTTCTATTATTAAATTAAACTGTCATAACCTAACCAACATAACCAAACGTGCTGATAATGAAAAAATCTAATAAAGGTTTACTAATCTAAAAATTAGTTTTGTTCATAAAATAAAACTATAAACGCCTAAAATTCAATTTTATAATTTTTCAATTATGAAATTAAACTGTCATAACTTAACCAAACCAACCAAACTTACTGATATGAAAACTACTTTTGATAAAAAAAAGTTTGTGCTGCTAGCGGGATTCGAACCCGGAACCTGCAGATTTAGAGCCCGACGTGCTATCCAATACACCACCGAGGCCGTTGGACGGATTCCGTATCGTTGCGGTAATGGTGTTCCCATTTCCGCGTATTCCCGTATTAAAAATACTGGCGGACAGTACGAAAATGTACAATAGATTATGATTAATGACAATACTGTTGGTATGGCACTTAAATGCCTACCTACAAGTCCACCCAACACTTCCAAGAGGGTCGTGGCATTACCATGTAAATAAAATCCATTTGTTATTGGTGGGATTTGAACCCGTGCTATAAGACTCCGGAGCCCCAGGTCTTACCATTAGACCATCTCGCTCCCCAGTAGATATCTAACTAAACATTTTAGTAAAATGTTATCCTGGATGTTTTTCTTAACTAAAAAAATTACAAGCGTACAAGGCTTCTTTGAAATCAAGAGTTATACAACTAAACCATACTGTCACAAACCTAATGCAATTTAAAAGGTTTTGCATGTACTACATGAAAAACGTAGTCTACATTTTTACCTGGTTATATATTACAATTTAACTTACAATTTAATTGACAGTTCGTATATCTGTAGGTCACAAGTTGACGTACTATACCTTGTTTATTTTTAACTGTAGCTCTAGTTAGCGCCTATAATCGACGATAGTGTAAATGGCTTACTGCTGGCAGGAAAATGATGTTTCTGTACAGTAATTAGTGACGGATAGTACAAAGAAATAATATCATGTGGATCACGTTCCCTTTTTATATATGGTGTATTACATGCACTTGTTTTCAGTTAGCGTCCATAATCAACGGCAGTACAAAGGGGTTTATGAAGAAATCGAACATTCCCGTATTAAAATTACTGGCGGACAGAACGACAATGTACTATATATTATAATTAATTACTATTCTTTTGGTATGACACTTAAATGGCCGGACAAGTCAACCCAACACTTAGACTTTCTAGATGGTGGCGTGTTGTCGGGGTAGCATCTTGACGACAGCCCCTTACTGTTAGAAGAGAGTGTCAAATTTTGTTCTATCTTCTCAGTTTTCTAATTATAATTCACTTTATTAATTTTACGCGTTGACTTTAACATTCGAATTTTGTTATTGTTTGAGGACTTACAACTATTTATGTTTTACATATGTTAAGGGAGTTGAATTTTGATTGAATAGGCCTACCTACATTTTAAAATGTATTTAGATGTGTTTACTTTATTTTCTTGTAGCAGTAGCAATCGCTTTACTCATTGAAACTAGCACCCAATTAAGTTTCATTTGAGGATTCAAAGTAGCCTATAATGAATTAAACTTGTAATCTTTATTTTGGCATTTGGTTAGATATTATGTTATGGTGTCTCTCATTTGCTATCTTATGTTTCCAGTTATTAGTCTTTAAAAGGAATTAAACGTAGGCGACCAACCGAAATAAAAGACTTATTCATCATCAATATCATTCATACTGTGTTGTATAATCTAATTCCTACGGGAATAAATTAAATGCTACGTTCCTTCCTATAGGTAACGTAACTGTAAGTTTTCTTTTCAAACAGGTGCATTAAACAATAATGTATCGTTATCTTAAAAAACAAACGAACGAGATCTAATAAATAGTAATCAATACCAACACTTGGATATAATTTTAGCAAGTTTCCCAAAAGAGAATAAGTTATTACCGTAGCATTCTAATAATAGGATATTGCTAATCTTAGGTAAGTTGGTGTTTTTGGATAGGCCACATTGATTTCAATTAAGAAGCTAAAAAAATAATAGCAATGTTAACTTCGCATATCAGACGGAATGAGCTATACAACTGGCATAGTTAAATTTAGATAATACTATATGGATAGGAAAACTAACAGTACCTAATTAAAATAAGGGGCATGTTTACGAAAAAATCGACTTACTTGTTATTATTGTGTCTAAACATGTAAAATATCATTTATTTCCACATAGCTTTCTGCATTTAACTAAAAAGTGTTTTTTTCAAAATTACTTTAAAACTGTTGCCTAACTGTAGGTAGATTGAAATTCACTATTTATTTTTCCAGGAAACATAGGAGATTTTTTAATGATGATATTTTTTTTTACTGAAGAAGATTAAAGGATTAGTTTGGTTTACATAGGATTTTTTAACTTTTAATAATTGGTCTGCAAATAGTTTATAATTAATTACATAACATCATTAAACGACTAATCTATTCCTATCAGTGTTTAAAGGAGGCTCGGGATTGGAAGAAATCGCTCCGATGTTTCGTTCCGATTTCAATTCCGCTGTCCCGATTCCTGACAGACGACATAAGGCGTTATATTCGGACCTCGGCTATATTCGTTATGGTTCGGAAGCGCTCGGGATGGCGCGGTGGTGCTGGGTTATTCCTCCAGAAAAGGTCTCGTCAATGACCGTGGCATTCTGACTCCGCCCACCACTGACACACCCCCTCCTTCCCCTACAACGGGTCTCCGCCTTCGGTTCTTGCTCCTCCCTCAACCAATGTTGGAGCCCAGGCGTTACTCCGAAAGGCAGTGGTCAGAAAAGAATGCATTGCTAAGGCACTGGTTCGAAACAATCTGCACGCTCAGGCACTGCTCCGAAAGACAGTGGTCCGAGAGGCAGTGGTTCGAAAATAATACAGAGATGAGGCACTGGTCCGACAGATTTAGCATGGTCAGGCACTGCTCCGAAAGGCAGTACTCAGAAAGGCAGTAGTCCGAAAATGATTTTCGAACCAGTGCCTTTCGGAGCACTGCCTTTCGGACCACTGCATGGATCTCCCATACGTCCATACCGAGACAACAGACCAAGACATCAACAAGTGCTGGGCGACCATGCAAGAAACGTTAAGTAATTGTAACTATAACATCCAATACGTGATAACCTACAAATAATGTTACTCCTCAATGTAATTCTTATAGGTTAAGTGCTCTGTGTTGCTTATTTATAGCTATAGTTTACATTTATTTCCTATAATTGCCAGGTTAATACGGTAAACTTTTAAAATGTACAAAACAACATTTTACGTTCTTTGTGTCAGCAAAACTAACTGTTCTCCAAACCAATGCTATTTATAATGGATGCAGATGCACGTACACTTTCTTTTACTCTGAATATATTTGGACAACAAATTCAAAAGAGTAACTGCATAATAACTAGTATGTTGGTTTACTGAGAAGAGTGTTTATCTCAACTTATTACTCAATGTACAAAATACTACTATGAAGTACCTTTTTGGAAAATTTTGTATAAATACAATTACGTGAAAAAGATGGTCAGGCCGTTTTAAATTTTACCTTCATATTTTGAAAACATTAGCTGGCATTACATTTATATTGCCGTTGGTGTTATTTATGCTACCAAAAAGTAAACCAATCCCTCAAAGAAACCCTGGGCAATGTGATAAATTAAACTACAAACAATTCCAAGAGTGAATACCATTTGGCAATTTTATATCCATAAAATATTAACAATTTTCATGTACAATAAAATGTTAGAGTAAAACTAACCAACTGAACGGGGGAGGGGAAGGTGATTATAATCGAAATTCCATTAACATCACTGGGTTAAAATAACGCTCGACAAACAGCATACCATTACAGCCATTAGCTAAATCATGCATTTTGTGTGAGTAATAAATAATTTGCAATCTGAATAGTAGATTAATAATAATTGGCCTGGTGAATTAGATATTAATTTATTTAAATATAGTCTAAATTACGTCCATTACTAACAATGAAACAATATTTATTTAACAAATAGTTTTATTTGAAATACAATGTACAGCGAAAAATACACCTGAATGTAGGTTGCTGAGTAAAATACTGCAAAGTTCTTTAGTTGTTGTTGAAGTTGTTAGGTTAGGCAGGAGCAGAAATTAAACTCACCATACGGAATTCATCACGCTTAGGTTGAATTTGTTGTTTATAAATATTTTAAAATTTTAAAAAAGATACTACATGTTTTAAATGTAATCCATAATTATGCAATTAATTTGAATTGTTCTCTCTATAAGGAAAACATAGTGAACAATGAACAATAAATTGAGTTTATAACTTTTAATATATTGTAACCAATACGCGAAGAGGAAGACAAGTATATGGACCAAATCGTTTGTCATTTAAGGCTAATTCGATAGAACAACATATTTATATGTGGTAGCATAGGTTAGACAAAAAGTTCAAAAATAGTTTTTGGGATACAAAATCCCACCAACGATTAATCTTCCCGAAAAAAAAATACAGTATATTGTTTTCCGATTTGGTTGGAATTAAATAGTTAGTTTAGTTTTAAATGGTTATTCTAAATCTAATCAAAATAGGGATTTATACGCATTCTTGTAAATGCGTATACAAGCATTTACAAGAAAAAGTAAAAAGAGGTAAGAAAAAGTATGTGAAGTACACATATTTTTTAAATTGCTTGATGATCTGGGAAAAATATTCTCGTATTTAATTCAATGGTACACTTCAGTACACTTTAATTAAGGTGTACACTTCAGTTATTACACCTTAGTTAGTACAAGCACAGGTAGAGGAGTAAGTACTAATTCCCTTGTCTGTGCTACAAGGAAAATACATAATCATAATTATAAAGGGATTCTTCATTATTCCTATAATAATAATAATTATTATTATTCCATTAAAAATACTTATTTTTCCATTTAAAATATATTTATTCCTCACATTTCATGATAAAAAGTGTTCTGCCTGATTCATCTGACAGTTACAATAGAGAGCAACATTTGGATCAGGAAAGGTTAGAAAGATTCGCTTGACAATCAGGGACGCAACATTTGTGGCAATGTTGCTAAACAGAGAGATAAGATGAGTGACATTTGAACGCCCTTATCAGTAATGACGAAAACGACGAGACTCCGTATAATGTCTTCAGGCAACTCGGAGGAAGAGAACATACGAGGGGCGAGGTGTATGTGGTACAGAAAAAATACTCATCATACGAGTGGAAACTGAGTGAGTATTACCATAGATTAAACATACTCCACTCCAGTATGTTTAATCCTTGGTATTACTTCGTTTGACTAAATTAAGACGTTTACCAGTTACAAATACAGTAATTGTTTAACCTTATTTCAATTAAACTGTATTATGTTTTAGTTATTACTATGCTTACATGGTGATAGCCTATTTAAACGTGGTCGGTCATATTAGGGAGATTATTAATGATTTGTCTTAGTACTTTAGGATGATAACTTAAGGGCTCGATTTTCTCAAAATGATTGTTTCACATTAGGGTAAGCTATAGGTCTTTGAAATAATACAGCATATAACACAATATTTCCTCATCATAATAAACCACCCAATTTATCTAAAGGTTAATCGACTTATCGGACTTAACATAATCCTTTTAATATTTTCGTATTTAAATACATACTCAAACGATTCCACTTAAAAACGTTTTATACTAAACAAAAAGCCGAATCCAAAAATTCACAACCAAAATTTGAATACAAGAATGGAAATTAAAATTATAAAATAATGATCCCCGGCGTCTTGGTTGGGGTTGTATGATAAAAGATAACAAAACGCTCCTAATTACCTTCGTTAAAAGAAAGCAAACCCTCTCTAAAGGACGCAACTAAATAAACAGTTTTAACAATTTAACCATTTCGACAATGCTTTATCCATTTATGCAGGTTAGACAAAATTTATACCTAAAGATTCAATTTTAATCTTTAATTTATCAAAGTATAGAATTAAACAGTAAATTAGATAATAGAGTGCTGATTTTTTCCAATCGTAAATTCTTTACAATACGAGGGTGTCATATCCTGCTTCATAGCCACAGAGAAGTAATATATTATGTATCTGTGATATAGATGAACTACAAACCCCTCTGAAGCCATCCGATCTGACTTCTGACTACGCATACTAGGAATGGTATACAGTACTAGGTCACTGAGACCAAGTCATTAGGTAGGCTACCTATACACACAGTCGCCGCTTTCATAGTACTGTATATCTAGTAGCAATGTTTGCCACCAACGTTTATCACTTGAGAAATTTGACGTTTGATGTTTGTAGTTAAATACAGAAGTTTGATCAATAAATTGCCTTTACAATTAAAATGGTGATTTAATATCTCATTGTTATCAGAACAAGTTATTAATGAAAAACAAAAATTAAATATTTAATTCAAATTCAATACAAAATAAAAGTCATTAGCGTTGGTCTGCTTACGTGTATAAATAACACTATACATTTCATGTATTTGCTTTACACAATCAGTTGAATGAGGTCTAATTTGGTTTGGTGATATGATCTAAGCATGGTGTATCAATGCCAACCAATCCGACAACAATTATAACCAATGTTAAGAAACAACTTTCAATCTGAGAAGTA
Source organism: Macrosteles quadrilineatus (assembly GCF_028750875.1). Lineage (NCBI taxonomy): Eukaryota > Metazoa > Arthropoda > Insecta > Hemiptera > Cicadellidae > Macrosteles > Macrosteles quadrilineatus. Next base: position 1,147,963 of record NW_026542608.1, read on the forward strand.
AAATTGGCTCGGATGTGTCATTACGCTGCGTATTGAGCAGTAGAAATTACAGTTGTAAACCAACACGTACTGAGCTCCCTGTAGTGTTTATGTGGCCAAATGATAGCCTGAACCTGATAGAAATTATTTTAATGAATGAAATTATTTTAAAACATATGCATTTTATGAATTTTACTTGCATACTACTAATCACGAATAAATATAATACAATCAGAAAAAAAATTATACCAAGTTGACAAATTTATTTTATAGTTGCAAAGTTTAAGGTATGGGAATAAAACTGAATGATTAATCACTAGACAATGTGTAAAGCCTACAAAACCACTAATACGATAACGAGCAGTAGGGCCTATTTGATTTATTATGAAAAATACTGTACAGTAAAATTCAAACTATGTTTTCAGTTTTCACTTAGTGTATTATTGCTATTGTATATAAGGGGATTGAAATTATGTTGTGAATGACCTAATGACATATAATTTATGAATATTATGGTACGAAGGCCTGAGATCGGAATGCACATTGGCATCTTGCTAGGCCATAACGACTCATACAAGGCTGTGGCTGTAGAGTGTAGACACAACGTCCATTACCAACACTAGAGCTACCTAGCAGAGAATAGGTCGATAAAAACGGAACATTCTTGACCAATGAGTAACGCCGTACAAGGACCTTCGCAGAGATTGATATCTGATCGGTCTACTTTGTCGTGGAACATTCCTTATCAGTTATTAGCTAACTGGCTTTGCCTTGGTCGCCGACGAGAATCATACCCTTACTTTCAATGGTAATACACTTCTTTCAACAGCAATGTCTTATTTTTATAAATAATTTCCTCGGGAATAAAAAAAAGATCATGTAGCTAGCACAAGGCATGTTATGCGGGATGGAACAATTTGATTTCTAGAATATTCCTATGCATACAGCAAATAATGCAAGAATTGTATATACTTTGGCCGAAGAAAATGTACGAGATTAATAATAGTATGTACTATGTAAAAAAATAACCAGTTAAGCTAAAATACTGAAGTCGAACATTTTACCAAATTGAAAAGAATCCTGCCAAGATATTAAATTCTCTTCCTCTACAGTCTACAGTGTCCCCCAAAAACCCGAGTCCGACATATTAGTTTAACGTACGTAAGTCGGCAAACGACTTCAAACACATTCCTAACCCGACCCTCGCATTCTACAGTCTACAGTCTCCTATCGGGTGATACGACCATCTCCCCCAACTGTAGAAGGAATCATAATTACGCGAAAATGAACAACGCTCCAATCACTAAACACCTATGATTTCTTCAAAAACATATCCTTATGACAATCATGAGTTAGCTTCATCTCATAATATTATTTTATGTATAGGGTACACGCGGTGTACTAACGCATATTTTTTGCTCAAGTAGTGATATGTAATATACTAACCTTAGTTAACGAAGTGAATAAAACTTGCATGAATACTACTAGGAATATAATTAAGCTGTAATTGCTAGCTGGTCTTCCTATGGAACTTAAATGTCTATAACATCAGGAGTATGAATATTTTCTAGTAAAATATTCTGATTTCAATTCTCGGTTACAATGACAATCAATTATCAATCGGTATTGGAGATATATTATTTTTTACTACGTCACCAAAAACAGTATCATTGTCCAATTCAATGAAACTATTCTTATATACAAATATGTAAACTTAAAAAAAAATGCGAGTACAAATTATTACAATTTTATAAATAGTTTACAAGGGGTTTTAATTCCATTGGAAAATGAAAATACAGCCGAATTTAACAACATTGATATGAGTTTGAAAGTGCCAAGTTAATGTAAAAGCACCTTCTGCTCGCGAACGCAGTTCCATTGAACTGCTATTTCCCAAGGGTTTACTAAAAGCGAATGGGTCTTGGGTCTCATTGCACCCACATTGAAGGTGAATAATATTTTAGAGTGTATTTTTACATATTGAAATCTTTTAAGTTTTAAAGTGAATGAATGAATGAATGAATTTATGAATGAATTATTTATTTCTTTATTCCAACAAATTATTTACAGAATATGTACACAAATATTTAAAGGAAAAAAAAACATAAGTGAATTTAAAAGAATAAAATAAAATTAACCTTTACATTACATCTATGTAAAAAAGCGTACATGTTAATAGGGAATAAGCCGACATGGGCAGCGAGCCTGTGCGTCGACTGTGCGTCCAAACATAACATTATTTATCAAATGCAATCAATAAATAAATGACAGGAGATATGTAGTGCAGATTAACTATTAACTATTAATAGTTTAATTATTTTGTTGATTTAGATTTAGATTATATAAAGTCACATTTACTGGATCGTTTGTCAAAATTGTATTCAGAATATGAAGCTTAGTGGTAGGAAATCCAAATAATTTTGTTATTCTTATTACTGTGATAGTTAAGTGAAGTTCTTCGCACATGAATATGACGTACAGTATAAATTTATTGTATTATAAATGTATTACCCGTAAAATTATAGATGAACGCCAAGGTTTGCTCATGGGGGTTACAAAGAAATATTCAAATTAAAAACTTTGAATAAAAAAAAAATAGGGAATATAATAAAAACTAAATATTTGTCAAGAAATGTATTTGTGTAATTTATAGTAATTAACGTTTTTGCCTCACAGAAAACAAGTTACAACATTGCTATTCATTTTTCGATTAAACACAAATTAAATAATTACGAATTAAACAAATGGCATTGTTCTGTTTTTGCTGTTTAAGAGATTTTTACATATTGCATCTTTAAACTCAGCAGATTTGAGGTTGATTGGCATTGGTTGACAAGCGTTTTCACGTAGCAAGTGTACATTGTAGGTGTGAGTACAGTAGTACAAACCGCGCTACACACACGCATCGAGATCGTTGAGTCGTGTGTAATCTTCAACATCTATCCTGACGACATTGGCTACTGCTACTGTGAGTTATGACTCATTCTCGACACAACCAATGCCAAGTTCGTGACTATCCAGCGTGACGGCTGGTCACAATAAACCGACGTTTACTAAACAGACCCACTCAAACCGGTCAAAACAGTTTACAACAACAGACCTCCCTGATAACCTAGTTACGGATAAGTCACTTCGATTAGATGCATTTCCAAAAGCGGTTAAGTGATAACTCGATAAAAAGGAAAATCTACTACTATACTTGAGTTTTATAGGAGGGCGTCAGGAAAAAAATCATCAGTACAAAGGTGAAATGTCATACATAGCCCAGACTATAGAGTAAACCATATTACATATTCTATATTCTATGTGATCCTAGGGGAAGCTCATAAAATTTCACTAAGCGTTGCAAAAAGTATATTTTCGACACAGTTTATATTAAAACTATTTAATTGTTTTGGTTTTATACTGATTTAAAATCACTGCTACTTTTTCCAATGTCTCTGATTTATCCTTTTGTAAGATAAAATACCCCTGCCACAGCAAGAATGCAGATTATCGAATTTCCATTTGCCTGATTAAATTTTCCCTGAAATCTATTCAAATAATATTAAGTTTAACAAATTGTAATATTAGATTAGCTGCTACAGGGAGGGTAATTGAGTGTGGTTTTATTAGAATATTAATAGCTGAGTATAAAATAAATTTGCAAAGTTTTATCAAAATATATCCATAAAAAAGCAAACTATAACAGATAGCTTATTCTCTATAATAATTACATGGGCATTTTAAATTTTCCTTGGAATTTCCGTCGTAGCCAATAATCAAATAAAACATTTCAATATAGTATATTATTAATTTTGAAGATCTTCAAACTGGTTTAGAGATAATGTGCGAAATCTTTTGTTTTGAGGGTCTAAAATTTGGAAAATCCTTTTTTGCTCAATAAAACCTCGTTCCCATGATCCGATAATACTGGTTCGCGAACTTGTTCAAAAAGACGTCGTTTTAACGTTTGAACCGAGAATCATAAAATAATCAATTTAAATTTTCTTTTCTATGTGTATATTAAAAAAGTTTACATTGAAGAAGCTATACTGATGCTGATTTTAAACACGCCTGATGACTAAACACGTTAGTCAGGCCAAACCTTATACAAAAAGTGATGGGAACCAGAAACTAATTAATTCAACTATTATTTTCTGTATGCATAACATTCCCTATTTCTGAGAAGATAAGAATTGGATTCCTTTTTAACTCCAAAAGGGTAAACTGTGCGTTTGCTTCGCGACACCGTTTTGAGTTGTGTATATTGGTATGAATCCTAACAGAAAGTATTCTTAAATGTTATCTTTTCCATGCAACCAAACTTAAGCCGTTAACCTGATCGTGCCCTTAGTATGTAAGATAGATGTGGATACCGACATGCAGGGTGTACATTATGTATGTGACTGGAGCTGCCCCAGGTGCGCCCTGGCTCACGGCTAAGCAGCTGCTATACCTGTAATATTGACATCTGAATAAGTGAACACACCGCACACTGCCTTGCTCTGCGAACGTGCGGCCCGACGGTATCTTAATGCGAAGATTTTTTAATGAGGACTCACAGACTTTTTAAAGAAATTGTACCAAACGGCAACGATAACTGATTTATAATTTAGAGTAGTAAATCTATCTTTTGACAACCTACGAATTCCTTCGTACATTAATCGATTAAAGTCATGTTCATTACAAGTAAGAGCTTCAAGTGTTAATATTTTGTATCGGGTCAAGTGCGGTGTCAGGCATGAAGCAAATTGGTTTTGTATAGTAGGTATTTAAACAATTGTATTTAGCTTATTGCGTATTGCTTATTGCACTTACTGCTTACAATAGTGTTGAATGTAAATTTTTCAATCCGTTAAAAGTCAAATTAATTTTCAGTGACAGTTTTATCGAGGACATTAATAAGCTTCACTAGGATACGTTTAGTCACTCTTTTACCAAACAAATATTCATACACATTTTTACGAATTTTATATTAGCAGAAACAAAACAGGATATTACCTTAAGTGTTCAAATGACGCAGATATATGAGTGAAATGTATTGCATACCAAAGATTAATAAGAACAGTCTTATTTAGTTGTTTTCCAATTGAATAATTAGGGATTACTTAAATCACGTTTGATCATAAAGCTCTTATCGAAAACTTAAAATCACTTAAGCAAATGATTAAAGGTAAAGTTGATAGAATAAATCAAATATTTACTTCCAGCTCTTTGATGTAAAGGATGAACTGGATATTTTATTTCATTTCGCTATTTAACATCGCCGAGCCTAGCTTCAAAGCAGCCCGTGTAATGTGTATTGGATCTCGTAATCGGGCTTTAGTGGCAGGAAAATTAAGTTTTCTGTACACTGCAGCGAAAACAGCGCTTAAGAAGTTCTTCAACTTTCTAGGGTAAAAAGAATTAGCTGTAACCGAGGACATCAGTTGTATATTTTTCTGACTATAAAATTCGCTGATTTTACTGAAGAACTCCCGTTCGTCATACTGCAGAAAAAACAGCCGTAGCTATTTTACTTACCTTAGTGAGTAAAAAGCCTTTTTAGTCCCTAGAAGGTAAAAGTCAGCTGTTGTTAACTCAGTTGTAAACTTCGATTCTAAGCAATCGTCAAAAGTACCTATGTATAGATTGTTTTAATGGGTTGTAGCTTAATGTAACATTCTTGTCAATAAATAGACATATTGATAGTAAAATGTACACTTACATTATAGCAACAGACGAAATTATTAAATCAGTTACTAAACAGCTGCTTACTTCCTTTAGCAAAATTGAAAGTAGGAAGTCGTTTTGACAGGCTATCTTAACATGAAACGTATTTTAGTTTTGTATCTCAGTTGGCTTAAATAACGGGGCAATATGAAGAAATATATATATTTCAGCACACTACATCTTCCGACCTCGGCCTCACCTCTGTAGTGAAACTTGACCTGGGGTCACAAAACAGTCACTTTCCGCCCTAGAGAGAAATATACTGTGTCACTATCACATTATCAGCATTGGTGTTTTCGCATTTACTACTAAGTCACGTTGTTTTCTTTTTTTACTTCAATAAACATCAAAATTGATTCAATGAATGTTAATTTGTTATTGTGTTGGTAGAGTAGTACGAATTGCTGTTAAATAACGGTAACAGCTGTTCCTATACAGTAGCAAAGCCAGACTACAATAATTTTGGGTTATAATTAATAAAACTCGGTAAACGATGTACGGAAAATTGTTTTGTTATTTATTTAGCTTAAAAATGGAAAATCGGTGTAATTTACGTGTTTTTTAACACAAGCTCATTTTCTATCCTTCGCCTCGGTCGTTAAACTTGAGATTGTGTCGAAAAGAGTTTCTTCAGGTCCTAGTGATGAAATACACTATTCTAACTAAGCAAACACCCCAAATCTGACATACAGTTGACTACCACGTTGGAGTTGCCCGCGACGATCACCTGCGCTGTAAACGGCGAGGTCGGCCGCCGAGTCTCAGTGGCTATGTGGCTACAGGCAGTGTTTTATGTTTTGTAATGGCACACTGGATGTCTGCTAATGATACGGACGTGTCGGTTACACGGCCAATTCTGTTTGATTCGAGTCATACATCAGAGCAATAATATCTTGATTTGTACCGTGGTGACGTTTACTGCCTGTACTTGGTGGCTAACGTTACATTCCCGCAAAGAATCTGTGTCACCGCTCACTAGCGACCAGGCTCGGTTTTTGTCTGTTAGTTCTTTTGTCTAAACACAAGCCTTACTTCGGAGTTAATTTCAGTTTCATGACGCAAATACAAACCTATACTTATTATATCAGTTTAAACCGAGTGGAGATCTAGTTCTCAAGAGGCGTAGAGTATTTCGAAGAGTAAAAAATGGACAGATTCATTTATTTGTCAGTACACGAAGTCAATTAAAGACAAAACACCACAGAACAAAGTAGTATTCTGTCATGACACTTACAGAATGCCAAAATCCATATTTTGTTTATACTTTTGGATAAAATAGGTTTCAGCACAATGTTATATAATACAACGAGAAGAATAGATTTCTTGAAAGATTCTGCATATGTGATTTTTATAATTTTTTCCAATTCGTGTTCTTTAATTTAAATTGACGAGAGTTTGTTCCATGTTGATTGTGAGATCAATTTGATTGTGTACTTACGGTAATCTAATGCCGTTTTTACCTGAAAACAAAAAGAAAAAGTAGTTAATAAGATGGAATTAAGCTACACAAGACACAATTTTCATTCTAAAAATACAAACGAACACATTAGTAAATAGCTAAAGGGTTGATTGACAATTAAACCTTAGGTTGAATAAGATATAGAGCTGGGAAATCCGTAGCACAGTTTTTGAAAAAGCTTATCGTTGTATACAGTGTGATTGAAAAGTCCCGGAACGGTGTAATATGTTTTTTACCATTAAAGATAAAGTAATGAGAATTGGCATATCGATAATAACCATAAATATATACTCTTTTAAGCTATGATCACTTTTGTATAAAGGGGGGCGGCCCACGAGGAGCCAGGCAAGATTCTTAAATAGCAGCATAGGCCGAGTTTCGTATCAAATTAAAAGCCTTAGTTAGTAGATCACATTGCTGCAAACACGAACTCAGAAGGATAACTGAGCCAAAAATGACAGCTGTTCAAAGATTCGTTTGTATTTGCAATGCTATCTCCGCAGAGTTTGGAAGGAAATCATAAACCTAAGCATAGGTCGATATGTGCTTCAAATTAAAGGTCTTCAAGTACAATACAATGCCGCAAGTTTGAGCTCAAAAGATCAACTGAGTATAAAATGGCAGCCTTTCAAATAGACAAAATGGCAGATTCAAGAAATATTAAAACAGCTGCCATTTTTGGCTCGGTTGTCCGTTCGAGTTCAGATTTTAAGATCTTTATTTCGATACCAAATTTGATCTATGCTGCTATTTAACAATTCTGTCTGACTCCTTGTAGGTCACCTCTTTTAAGGGATGAAAAAGTAATAATAGCTTAAAAGAGTAGACATTTATGGTTATTATCAATGTGCCAAGTCTCACAACTTTATCCATTATGGTAAAAAAAAAATTACACCGTTCAGGGACTTTTTAATCACACTATAGGCGTGCTTGGAAATAATATTGAACACTTTTAACCAAGGGAGTACTTTTCACTGCTATTCTGATAAAGAGTAAAGAATTCGTACATTTTATTTAACAATTCTTTTGATTTATAAAAGGTCAAAATTTTATTTCCATACATACTTTGATAAAACCCCTTACTTTGGTTTTCATCTTGGAATGGGACGTTAAATTCACGGCAATAGGAAGATATAACTGGAATTATAATTCAATTTATCAAGTCGGATATACAGTTGTTCCTTAGTCTATGGGTAGTTTAATACCAAAAATAATAACGATAATAATAAAACAACACCGACAACAAATTATCTAGGTACGTCAGATAAGGGAGTTCTGAAATTGGTTGTTTGGTTTTATGAAAACTCCTTATCCAGCAAAAGTTTGCACGGAGATTGTCAATGTACTCGGAGGTCATAGGTCGCTATTATTTTAAGTTTTCTAAGATAAACTATTTAGAAAAAATAATTAGTTCGTGTTAAAGAGAAATATATTTTTTACATACCGTATATTGTTTAATAGATATTTGTTTTCATAGAAATGCAAACAAAACTACGCATCGTTCACACCGTTCATTAGTTTATTTTAAGTAGTAGATCACTGTATTATGTGTTCTCTTGCTGTTAAGGAGTTAGAGGTCACATAAGATACTTCAATGTAATATACTTGACAAAAAGTTATAAACAACACACCTCTATAAGAATAGTATGATTTAAAGAGCACTGTATGAATAATATATTTGCCACTTTAATTGATGGGATTAACTAATACATATTCAACTTCATCGTTTTACTGTATAATATATCACAGACATTTGTTTTGCAGAAATATAAATATAGTACAAATTTATAACCACTAACAACTGTGTAAGATTTCCTTTCTAGCACTGAGGAGGGGTGAACAAACCATAATTGGGTCGTGTTAAATTCAGGAATTCTAATTCAGTGTTGTAAGGGTGGGGTCTTCACCCGACCCTGTGGAAATTGATCCGCTCAGCTTTAGGGTGGCCTAATATATGAAATCCGGCATTCGTACACAGAGTATGTGTTATAAGAGGAAAATACAATACAAATAGACAAGAGAAATTACAAGAACAACTAGGCCTAATGAAAAGTAATTTGCTTAAATATAACCGAAAAGAGTTTTGAAAATACAGTATATTTCGAATGAGTTTCGCGGCTTCAATCCTTAGTAGTAGAATTATTATATATATTTAGATCTAGCTCACAGCCAATATTACATATATATATATATAATATTGCATATTTGTATTACACATATATATATATATGTATGATAGAACTAGGGAAATAAAAGAATGTGGATGTTCTATATTCTAAATAATAAGGGTAGTATTATTTTTGCTTGAACGTCAATTCTGTTTAAGATACTCTGTATTATTTCACTGTAGTCTGTGGGAGATTTCGGTTTTTGTGCGTGGTAGTTTACATAGGTAAACGGATAGTTTTGTAGAAGAAGAGGGCCCTGTGACTGTGGTGAGATCTCTAACTGCAACATGAGGTGTGGAGACATGTACTCGAGATACATAACGGTACATACTTTATAAACAGTATTCCATTCCCGGATCAGCTAGTGGAACTAACTTTCCATTGAACGTTTGAGATAACATTGGTGGAATGGGCTATTCTACAAGATGCGCAATCTTACATAGAAGCAGATAGTGATTCGGTATCTAACCACATTGGAAATTTAAATTGACTGATTAAATTGATTGATTGAATTGTGTAAGATTCATTGTATGCAGGCAGCATATAATGATTTCAACTCATATCATTTATGTCTAACACAACAATTGTTCAATTCAGATTTTAAATATCCTGCCCGATGTGCAAAACTTTCTTTTATAACTCAGTAAGATATCAGCATCGACAATGACCTTAAGACAATAATCTAAGAACTTAAGAAAAACCTACAATCTACAGTTGTATTAACTTCAAAAACTATTCTATTTAAGGTACCAACAGTTTTATTCATTGTAATGTTTAACGGTGTAGCAGTTGACTAGATATTTGTATGAATTGTGAGAAAAAGACGTATAAAATATTTCAAATGTATAACGTGTAATTGTCAGTTTTTTTGTTAAGAAAAATAAACAAACTAATTGGGGAACTAATCATTGAGTAAATTTCCTTACGTAAGACTTTTATGACGACATATTTAAATACAGCTTGGATTCGTAAATTGTTGAATTAATTTATATAACATGCACGAATGCTTCATTGGAATAACCAGAACAGCGACCACAGAATATCAGAGATAAACACGACACAATGTAAGATGGCAGAACTTGCTAAGTAATTAAAGATCCAATTATAATGCAACAATAAAACATTTCCATCAGCGGCGCCATTCAGAGGAAAACTGGGCTGTATTGTTTGAAAATCGAGCGAGAAGGGCTCGGGATGGAACTGCAATATAAAGTTTGTAAAATATCGTTCAAACAGCAAAAGGGTATTAAACAGGGTCCGGTGCGATGGGGGGGGGGGGGTGAGGGGGGCAGCATATCCCTCCGATGGATGTATAGCATTTGTCCACTCTCACATTTCACTCCCTCAGAGGCTCAGCTGAGTCAATATCTTACCCTCATTTCGCCCGCGAAAACCCAGATTATCTTTCATATTTCAAAGGAAATGCTCACTTTTTCATAAAATATGTCAAATTATCGTCACCTTAGACGTCAATAAGATACGGCGAGTGCTAGAAAACGTATAAAGGTAAAACGCGTCTGATAATGTTCTAATGTATCGACAAATAAATAAATAACAGATTTTTTATACATTTTTACGTAAATCCACATAGTGCAAAAATGGTAAGAAAATTTTAAATGTAAGGATGCAATGCAGGAATTGCTTTGTAAGAGAAAATTAAGAACACGTTTTTAAATTTTGGCAAAGTTTTTGATGAAAAGGTGAACAATGAAATTAAAAGGTCAAAACGTATTTCCTTAAAAAGTCGAAAACCGGGGATTTGCGAGAGTGGTAAAACATCTAGTTTATGGAAATCGTTTAATCCGGGAATCAATCAAATACATCCATTTAGCCATCACACAAACAACTTTCATGATTGTATAAAACGTTATGACGCTTTTATATCACACAAGAACTCTATTAATACTAACTCATATCAAATTGATAACACTGGAGAGATTATTTATGTATTCCCTCCAGTACGAAAGACTTATGATGTATTTTATTTATTTAGTTCCTTATGTATTGTAGGGTGAGATTCCAATTATGTAAAAAATATCACATCGTCAAATTTCCCAAGGAATTGTAAAAAACCTATAGAAAATCGTCAAATTTTCTAAACAAGTCCTAAGTCGGCTAAAGTAAAGTACATAAAGAACTCCTGAAAGTGGACAGAGTTTTACGAGCGTATAGCCCTTTAATAAACAAATTAAACTTTATGGTAATTTTAAGGTTGACCTATTTTACATACTTGCATAAACATCATACCATCTAAAAAATGCAAAAATCTAAAAACATAAAACATTTAAATCTAATTGAGATTACTATATCACACAGGTATATTTTATTCAGTCTCATCAGGGAGTCCATGAAGTATAAAATATGATAAAAAGTACTTGCAAGAAAAACAAATCAATATTAACAGATTAAAATAGTTCTTGGCAAAGTTTCCGTTTAGGGTTTAACAAAACACAACAATGATCGCATACGAGCTTCCCATTGACCTGACACATACGAAAGAGCAAACGCATAATCCTGCAGCTACGGAGACAATGAGACCAAAAATAATGAAACAGAACACGAGAACCCAACAATAGAACTATATCACATAATTTAGGGTCTATGATAACATACAGAAATACGTTCTAGAGTAGTGCTGGAGTGTTGCGGCACTTCATTACGAGCCCCAAAGGTCCTGACGCTAACCACACGAACAACTATTAACTCTTTAACAAATGTGTCTATTGTTTCGTCAACGAACAATACTTTAACACGAGAATCCAACGATACACAATAGCCTGGACTGTGTGTGTACACTGTACAGGGCATACAATCGCAGATATGCTATTAACTGAACCTATTTCCAAACAACACGCGCAACTTCCAATACACCCACAAATTGTTTTGGTCACAAATAACATTAGCGATTGTACCTTTGATACTCCATACTTTGTAGTACAGGAAAAATACTAAATAAAAATGAAAAAATTAGTTCAGGGATGAAACTTTGGTTTTAACTTCGTTTTACCAATAGAAGTCAAGATCCAATGAGTCCCTAACAGTCCCGATGGGGGAACATGGCTTTTAGGGGGTGGGGAGGGGGAATTTGGATATAATTCATTATTCACGATTTGAAGTCATTTAGGAAGTCGTTTTTAAGGATTTACCTCCATAAGACCACCTCCATAAGAGATTTAGCGTATTGGTACATGTTTAGTTGTTATTTTTTCTAGGAGGGGTAAGGGGAATTTTAAATAATTTATGATTTTTGACTTATGACTTGTTGGGTGTCGTTTTCAATGGATTTCTACATGCCAAATAGAATGGAACCACTATTTTGTCGATATAACTACATTATTAACAGATTTGGAGTGTTATCTGAAATAAAATAAATGTTTGTGCACAAAATTAATTAATTTAATTTAAACATAAAAAATAAAAGAATTAACTTAACATCAAGTACTAATTGAATGAGTTTATTTTTACGATAAATTTAATTTTTCCTATTATAATAAAATACTCCCTCGCAGCAAACCTGCAGACCAAGCAAATTTTCATTTATTTACCTGACACGATTACTATTAATTTTCTATTTAAATCAAATTAATTTTAATGAGTCATTAGGTTTGCTGCTACAGGGGAGGTAATAGGGGTTGTAATAGGTAATAGGAGGGGGTAATAGGGGGCAATAAACTATTTGAATTTGAATTTGTTTTTATTGAAATGTTGATAGCTTAGTATAAAATAAACAAAATTGCCAAGTTTGGTTTAAATATATCCACAAACAAGCGAACTACAACAGTTTATTTATTTTCCATTAAAATAACATGGGAATTTTAAATTTACATTAAACTTAAAAAAAAAAAATTAAAGTACTTTTTTACAATGTAATAATGGAATGAAAATTTTTACAGTGTATGGTTTGTATATTTTTAAAACTATTCAGCATGTTTATAAAGATAAAAACACTGAAATATCCAATAAATACAACACAAGGTGGAAAAATCTTACTGTAAAAAGTCATCGGCTGAAACTTTCAAAAATGAAACCTTCGTATATCGACAGTTTATTCATAAGAAGTTTGCCTGCCTTACTAAAAAAAAATCAAAACAAACACAATTTTTTAAAGAAATTAAAATCATTCTTAATTAATCTGGCTCCTTATAGTATAGATGAGTTTCTAAATCAAAAATTAATTAGCTATACATTCTAAAATAATTGTAAAATTGTACGGTTAAGTCTTTAAGATGAAGTTGTATAACCAATTTTGTATGCGTTGACACTATTCATGTATGTAAAATGTATAAAGTGAATAAAGATAATTAAATTTGAATTTAATTGGACCGTTAGGCTTACCACCAGGCATATAATAAACTATTTAATCTTTTAAGCTCTAGAAAGTGGTTTGGAAAGAAACTGTGAAATTCTTTTTTGATAAGGTCTAAATGGGAAAACCCAATTTTCTCCCCATAAAGATCCCCACAAACCCCTGTTCCCATAGTCCAATCACGCTGGTTCGCAAACTCGTTAGAATAAATTAAGGTTTATACGTTTGTACCAAATTACATCAAAATGGGATAATTTGTGCTCGAGTTATCACGCTAAACGGACACATATGTATATGCATTTGAAAGGATGGTGTTTTTGACTTCTGGGGACCTCAAAACAAAAATGTAAATTGGTCCCGGGTCTAGGTCTTACTATGAGACCTACGGTAATAGCTTATTCCCTATATGGGAAGTTCGCTAAAAACCTCGTTGTAACTTAGAATGTATTCCTTTGACTTGCTGAAGGATATAAAAACAGTATACATATGTACAAAACATATAAAACATATATATATATATATACAAACTTTGCAGGGGCTACGCAAAGGTTAAAAGATATTTACTTGAACTTTAAATCATAAAACATGGTTACTTTTTATGACCTAATGTCACTGTCTGACTTAATGGTTCATTGAACATTAAGTCAATGTATTACAATGTATTATGGGTTTATGGAGACTTTTGTGGGGAGAAAATTGGGTTTTCCCATTTTTGACCCCATCAACAAAGAATTTCCAAACCACTTTCTAGAGCTTAAAATATTTAATAATTTAGTATATGCCTTGTTGTACGCCTAACGGTTAAGGAGATAATTAAAAAAAATGTAAATTTAAAATTCCCATGTTATTCTAATGGAAAATAAATAAACTGTTGTAGATAAATAAACTTGTTTGTGGATATATTTAAAACGAACTTGGCAATTTTGTTTATTTCATACTAAGCTATCAACATTTTAATAAAAACAACCCCCATTACATCCCTGTAGCAGCAAACCTAATTATTAATTAAAAATAATGTTACTTAAATAGGAAATAAATCTGACAGTTTCAAGGACACATTTTAGTAGAAATCCTGCCAGATAAATGGAAATTCGCTTGGTCTGCAGGTTTGCTGCGGCGGGGGTATTTTTTATAATGGGGAAAATTGAATTTATTGTAAAAATAAACTCATTCAATTAATACTTGATGTTTTGATAATAGTTTTAATTTTTATGTTTAAATATTAAATAATTAATTTTGTGCACAAACATTTATTTTATTTCAGTCAGATAGCACTCCAAATCTGTTAATAATGTAGTTATATCGACAAAATAGTGGTTCCATTCTATTTGGCATGTAGAAATCCATTGAAAACGACACCCAACAAGTCATAAGTCAAAAATCATAAATTATTTAAAATTCCCCTTACCCCTCCTAGAAAAAATAACAACTAAACATGTACCAATATGCTAAATCTCTTATGGAGGTGGTTCTATCGACCTAAATATGGTTTCTATCGATTCACCAAGTATACAAACCTTAAAAACGACTTCCTAAATGACTTCAAATCGTGAATAATGAATTATATCAAAATTCCCCCTCCCCACCCCCTAAAAACCATGTTCCCCCATCGGGACTGTTAGGGACTCATCGGATCTTGACTTCTATTGGTAAAACGAAGTTAAAACCAAAGTTTCATCCCTGAACTAATTTTTTTGTTTTTTTGGTGAATTTTAATCTATTTTGCCTGTACTATTGCCAAAACAAATAAACACGTCGTTTACTCAAGAGACAAATTAGTTAACATAGTCAGTTTACAAAGACTAGCTTCATAGTAAATTAGGCCTGAATTAATTAAATTAATATCCCTCTTAACATTTTTCAACGGTACAAACCACTAAATAATGTAAAAATATACTAAATAATAAATAATGTTATGTTTTGCTTATTTATCATGAAAACAGTGCCTTATACCTTATTTGATTTCGAAATGAATATATTTCCATAAAAGTAAAGGATTGTACGTGTAGGTTAGGAATGCTTAGGACAAAAACTAATTTTGAAAATGCAGGAGTTCGTTTTAAGTAGAACTGAAAAAGCTAGGTATTCGGAATATATGTATTTATTTAAAAAAATAGACGGTGGATTTAACAGTAAACTATTATATTATACGGCATATCTTATTAAGATGGATAATAGCTTAAGAGTTTTGGTTCTGTTCTAGTAAATGCAACATGCGAACAAAGTTCCCATGCACAAGATGAATTGATTATTTACAGATGCGTTGTCATTGCACAGACAAAAAAACGGCTTGTTTACAGACAATATAGTGGTGAAACGTCCAAACTGTAGAACATAGCATTTATACAAAGAACATTTGATATAAAGAACTTGATTTTTTACTGAACTAAAGAAAATAAGAAGATTGTACTCGGTCCCTTAAACATTTTACTACTGAATAATGCAATATTGGGAAGTATTTATTTTTCAAGCACTCGGCAGTACCGATTAATAAATACTGGTCATTTTCTTAAAAATTTTATGATCAAAAGTTTTAAAATTCACCACTTTTGTAACCTAGCACATTAACAGAAAAAAGTGATTCCAAAAAGACTACAGGTAATATCAAACAAATAGGCAACAGCCGTGAAAACAATTTAAACCTATGTAATTTAAGTATTTTAAAGTCTCTATTGGTTTACTATTTGAAAACATAAATTTAGTACTGTATATTTTAGTTTTTTTTATTATTTCAACTTTTTATTTTGTAATACCAACTTGAAAGAAACAGTTTAAACAACCATGAGTTACTTCACTGTGCACACGTCCTTAGATTATGCTTAACAATATGATAATTTAACATTAACAAGAGTTTAAATAGTTCCACCCCTTTATATTGTGTATACCAGCAGAACAAACCATATCCAACGGAAAAGCTGGAAAACTTTGCTTTATTTTCTCGCAAAAAAAAGAAAAAAACAGAAATAAACTGGTTTTATAAAAGGTGCATACGTGTTTAAAATTCCTACATGCTTACTGAATGTATAAATGATATGTTCCATTGAGCATCTATTCCGGCCGCATTCACAATAAAAAAATATATTTTTTTACCAAATAAAACAAATCGTATGGTGTTGGTTTTAAATATACTTGGTTAATAACAGGGTTTAAAACAAAATAGCTATTCTTTGTTGTTTAAATAGTTACGGTCCTAATTAGTAGTAATATTGTCGTGAATGAATATAGACAAAGAAAAACTAGAGAGCCATTTAGAAATAATAACAGCACAAGAGGGGTGCAAATATAGAAAAAAAAACTACAAAAATAATAATTTTGATCAACTATTTCTGTAGTTAAGATGATAACATAGTTATGATGAGGTTTGCCATATTTACACTATACTAGTATACCTATAAATACATACAAATATATTATTGTGCGTTGTTAATAAGTTAGGGATGTATTGCTTAAACAACTAAAACATCCAATACATTTTTCGGGCATAACTGATACTGTATATGCTGTTTTATCACAGAAATGGCATATAATTACTTAAACAAGTAATTGAATATCCTTGAAATAAAATAACGTAAAATTGAAACCCTATTAAACATAACAAAAGACTATGACAATTTAATTGATATAGAAAACCAATTGCAGCTAGAACAACAATAAATTAATTAACGAATATCGTAAAGTTGACATTAGCTTCGGTTAAGTTAATGTAGGGACAGTACTCGGTTAATTAATGATTCATCTATGTTTCCGATGCACCCCTCCCCTCCCCCTCTAACATCACCCCGCCCTGAGTGACGTAAGCAGCGGCTCGACAAAGGATAAGCAGCATTTATAAAAATCCATACTTTTGGAACTTTACCAACAAATCTTGTAAAAGTAACATAAGACCGTTTGAAATAAAAACAAACTTAGCGACCAAAATAAGAAGTTTGGTTGTAAACAGATATAATGAGTTATGTCTGTAAACAAAATATTTTACTAGTTCTTAAAATTTATATTCATTGAGGAATAAAAAAAACTATTATGAATTGCAGGTGATTAATATCTTTTGACATATCTTAGGAACTAAAATATAAAATAAACCGACAAAATAATTTTGCTGTTGAGAAATAATTATATGTCAATAGAAAGTATGCTGCGATTACAACAATATCGTATAAAAAAAATACGAGTTCTATAATAACATAATTTACATGTCATATGTAGTAAAAGTAAACTAAGTTGTCTAATGTGTTTCAACGAAGTTTGAAGCCTAATGGACATAAATGTTTTTACACCTGGTGTTAAAAATACCAAAACAAAGTTGAACAAGCAAAGCGAGAGTGGCAAGGGATGTACCTAGATGGGTTGTTGTGTTGTGCTAGTGTGTGAGGGAGGCGCCACTTGTTGCTACGCGGCACAGACGTCGGAACAGCGACGTCGGGACGCCGAGACAGTCGCGAGTACACTGCGGTCTGACGCGTCCCGTCCCGTCCCGGCGTCCGCGTCGTGCGTCGGCGTCGGCGTCCTAGCCAGTAGCCACCCCACTGGACACCTCAGGCTGTCTCCATGGGGCTTACACGCTTCATTAGGGACATGCTCCTCACACTAGTATGACGTTGGTAAATAATAGGGAAACCATTATTGCAAAGAAAAATGTTCCTCGCTAAATGAGGGGAAAAACTTGAAATGGACCTGAGACTAAAACCCACACGTTACGTGCCGCACCATGCAACTGCATTGCATAGCTTTGATGTTCTAATATTTGTCGGCGATTTAAATAGAATCTTATATTTCCCAACATTTACTACAAAATTAAGATGCAAAGTAATTTTATTATTTTTTGAATAGGAAGAGTTACAACCGATGCTTTGCAACGATTACAAATATAGGCCATTGTTTTGAACTATGTAATTGTTTAATAGAGTAAATAGTGTACCATGAATTGGAATGTGAAGTCACACGAGAAGTTTTGTGAATGAGTTTTAGAAGGAACTTGTTAAGACAAACTGGGTCCCTGTGGATTATAAAATTTGAATAAAATAAATTGGTTAAATATATCAGTTTAAAGTTTCTTAACCGTAGTTATTATGTCATATAAAACGTTGTTACTTTTTTCAGTATTGAATTACTTTAAAATACAAATTTGACCTGAGATGGCACTTATAAGCGTGTTGTCACATGGTCTAATAATTCACAAATACCCAGTTAACACATAATCTAAGTGATCAACAATAGTTGATCACAATTCCACACGAAGCTTCTGCACAACAGTTGTACATTAAGCCGGTAAATGGAGTCCACTAAACATTTTGGCCTGCGGGCATACAGCAGAATAATACAAAAATGGTATACGGGTGGTTTTGGATTGACTGTACGTACACTGTTTCTTAATTGTTTTGTGCTCCATGTTTCCTCAGTTTCCAAGTTATCAGCATATTTCCCCTGACCAAAAAATTCTCTGAAGGTTCAGAGACATTTTCGTTTGCAGAGTATGCAGATTTTTCTCAAAAAAGTATTAATAAAATAAAAACACAGGCAACAGAGCCAGGGGTGGTGGTGTGAATGTTCTGTTCATTTTCTTTAGTTGAAAGACTACAAGACTAAATATGGTTCTATCGTAATGTTTTTATTCCTCTTAAAAAAATTACTATCGTTCAAATATGTCATAACAAATCACCCAAGTAAGTTAAAAACACATTTCATATTCTATTCAGTATAACTAAAAATAGCTGTTAAATATGAATTGCACTAATCATAAATTAAGATTGAGAGGTTAAGTGGAAGAGAGGACTTCCAAGTTCCAAGTCCTAACTTCGCCTCTTAAATATACAAATTTTTCATTTGTAATTTAATTTCATCATATGTATGTATATTTGATGGTTTAATAACTAATCCTTTGAAGTTAGAATTATCCATTAAAAGAAAGATAATAAGAGAAAAGTCATCTACCTCATCTGAACAACCTCACTTCAATACTTCTAATAAAATCTTTTAACTAAATTATGTAAACCTATTAAATAGTGTGCGCGATTTTACATTACCACCTTGGAGGTTTTGTTACTGACAGGCCTATTTAGCAGTCAACAATAATACAAATATACTAATTGTGTAGTAAAACAATTTTGAACGGTAATCTAGTTTACAGGTTGTAAGATATTCAGCACAGTATGCCGTCGCCGTGGCTTGTGATATTTCACTCTCACGTAAAGCCCGCTTACAGGAAGGCGAGGGATGATGGAGGGAAGGGTTGTTCATTTTGACACCAGCTTATCTCCCGTGTCCCTCCCCGAGCCACTGACTACCATCGGCGAGTAATATGTATACCATAATGTATTTTGAAATTAGCAGGGATGGACATTACGTTGATTGTCAGTATAATATAACAATTAGGTTATTTTATACTTTTCAAGGAATTATTACATGTATAAAGCCCGCTACACACGATCAGTTTGATGTGTCAGTTTGGTGTGTTCATTTCTAACTGTCACTTCTAACTGAACGCAGCATTTGCATCCACACGGTCAGTTCGGTGTGTCAGTTCAATGTGCTACGTACATGGGAGTTTAATCCTCCCAGGTACGCTTCCCCTCATGAGAAGTCGTACTCTTTTGTATGTATTTTTATAAAAATGATTATTTTCCTACGTACACGACAGATTTGTTGGTGAGGAGATCTCTTTCACCTTCCCCACAAGACTTTTATAAGATTACTAAAGTTATCATTTGTTGTGAATGAATGGTGATAAACTTCACATGAATTATGACTTAAATGACAATAAGCAAACTGTAAACAAAACATGACCTTTACAGTACACCGGACAGAACTAACAAACAAATTGTCTTCAGCTTATCCTTAAGTATGAGAATTCTACTGAGGGAGTATGTTTTATCTATGGTATAGGTTATAATGACGGCTGCGTATGCTCAAATACCAAAATTTGACTAACTGAACTGACGTGACGGTACACACGCTCACTTCGGACTGACATCAGTTCGGTGTGTCACATCGAAATGATGAATTTTCATCAGTCCATCAGTTCAGTTTTTTGATGTGAGCTCACATCAATTTGGCGTTTACACGGTCAGTTCGGTGTGTCAGTTCGATGTGAACACACCAAACTGACACACCGAACTGACCGTGTGTAGCGGGCTTAAGGACATCCATTTAACAGTATCTACTTAGCCCGATTACGATTTATATATTTTCAGGTTATACTGTATTGGCGGCTTAATCTTTAATGAATGAATTTTATTATATAAATAAAAGAAAATTATCTTTAGTTAAAACATATTGATAATTTTCTTTGTAGCTATATTATACAGGGTATCTCTTAATTAGTAACTGAAAAGAATGACATTTGCCCCAAAAATGTTTGTCAGCGATATATTTACCATTTATTTGTTTGTGTTTTAAATTTATAACTTAAAAGTTATTTAGGACATCTCTATGACATTTCGAATACCCTTTTAACATACCATAAGCCATTTAGAAAAGAAAAATCATGAACAAATATTAGTTTGTTTCAAAATGGCAGTCATTTAAGTAATTTATGACTTATATAAAAAAAAATACATGTTTGATGAAAAGATGTAAAGAACGCGGTTATTTGTTATTTAACAGTATCTAAATAAAAATATCGAGTTCAAAACGATAGATATAAAATGAAAAATCATGATTTTTAGGTGTGCAAGTCAGGCAAAATAGAGCCAAGCTTATAGGGTGTGCTTCATTTTGTGCTTAAAGCTGGTACTTACTAACGGGATACCCGGAATAGTTATACAACTGCATTCAACAATAAATGAATTGATTTCGTGTACAATTAAAACAAAAGTTCTATAACATGTGTTCGAAAATGCGTAATTACCGAATTAACAGATTTTTTTTCAAAATTTTAGATCTTTACCGAAACTACAACCTGCTGGCAAAGGACATGAGCAGAGACTCTAGCTGTTTGTTTACAGGTCAAATGTTGGTAATGCCGTTGTTTGTTTGGTCGCGCTGGTTTTAGCCCAGTTAAATGGCGCGAGCCGCAGATCTGTTTAACATTTACCTGCCCTCAGCAGCCCATCGTCATCGCCAACACATGTGGAAATATAAACAGTAATACAGAGATGCTAATCGATACTGCCCAACGTCACAGACGGCCCCACATGTGAATTAATAATACACATAAATATGCATTTTCTAGGACATAGTCATAATGCATAATTCACTAGTATAACTTAAAATGGAGTTATAACTTTGGGCATATTTGTTTTCATCATGATGTACCTAACTATGGATTGTATATATAGTCTCTCTGAATTTATATAATACAAATAATAAGATACAACAAAACAGTCCTTAATGTAACATAAACTCACTGGTTTAGTTAAAAGTACAAATGCTTTTAACATTTCATACAGGGTTCAAAATGGTTTCCATTAGACAAGAGAGTTCATGAACACAAACTTTGGATGTTAGCACGATACAAGTTAGCCCCTCTGGATCTAGCGACGCGTTGGGCTTTTACACGCTGCTCCTCTTAATGTTCTGGCTTAACACTTGTTACGTTTGTACATAATCTGCGTTCTAATGCTGAATAGTCGCTATTCTGATAGATCTTACTAAATTGGTTGTAGACAGTTTTTGTATATTGTCCATAAAAGTGGACAGTTATAAAGTGGACAGTTATAACTGCATTTGTTATTTCAAGGGATACTTTAGACCATATCTTGGAAATGAGTTAAATCTCTAAACTAAAGGAGAAAGAAGACAAATGACGTGGGGCGGTACGAGTTAACGGCTTCAGAGGAAAGAACTATAATTATTCTTCCGGAATCACGCAGTCGATCACCGTTTGTGCATTTATCAAGAGAGATTAGTCCGAGAGCCGCTGAAAAAGTGTTTATTGATTCATCAAGTCTCCGGCCGCGGGCGCAGCGGAAACACACACTATCAATACATGTTATACATCGTGTTGTCGAGCACAGCACAGCAGTATGATATACAGTACTCTGTGTGATAGGTCATCAAACACTGGGACATTTACTACCGTAAGCATATTAATTAAAAGTAGAGGTGTTAATTATAACATCGGTCGGACGTGTTATGGTCCTTAATTCCAATGTAAACATTTTCTCTGAAAACAAAAAAAAATATATATTTCGTTGGCCTCTTAATTATATCGAAGTTTTCTCTTGTTTAGCAAAAGGTTTCGGATAAAAATTATCGTGAATTTACATTCTGTATTTAGGAGGCAGTGATCCGAAAACGGTAGATGACGGAGTTAAAATATGAACAGAATGATTAAGCGCACAAATATGACTACAGGAGAACTGATCAAGTAAAATGTAAAATACACATTTTCGTGCATACATTTTTTATCAAAATCCTTTGAGAACTACCCACGGTTTTTACTTTCACAAATATCATTTTTATGTATTGTTTATTTAAGACCCGGTACTTTGAAGTGAAACACATAAAGCCAAAACAGTTTAAACAAAATTCACCGGATTTTACAATATGACTACAACAAAGTTTGGGTATTAGCATTAAAGGTTGTGCCGTGAGTTGATGACGGGTGGGTAGTAGGGTTATGGGTAGGGGGTAGGGTGAAGTTTGCGAGAGAAGAGTATTGAAAATGACAAGGTTCGACATTCTCTCCATCAAATCTACGAGCACTTACCTTACAACTAGGTTATCGATTTTTATCATATATTTAACGTCATAGTAGTCAGGTCTAATTGATACTGATCAATACTTTTTATGGTAAACTATATGTTACAGAAACAGTTACTTGCTATCGAATATTCCGCGTAGTGAATATGAAACAGCCACAGTGTGCAATGCAAGGGATAGAATGTTAAGAGGAACATGGATTAATACAAATTCCTAAAATCTTAATTATTATGGGATGTATTTTATTTGTAGATTATCCTAGACACACACACACACAATAAGTATATATCTGTGCAAATTATGTATTTCAGTACGAACACAAAACCTTATTAAATGCCATGTATTAACTATATCATGCAGGGCACAGTATTTAGTAATAGTTGAACACTACCTACCTCTCGACAAACTTGAGGAAAGGTATGATGTAGACTTCGAGTTTATAGAAGGTATAGTTATGGTGTCAAATACAAAAAAGGTTCAGTGAAAGACCTTTCTATAACAACTGATTAAATCTGTTACTGGCCGACGAGTTCTTGTGCACCGGCATGCATAAAGCATAAACTCTGACTATATTGCGTAAAATGACAACATGAGTAGATTTTTAAAATCGCTGGTTCGCTCATTGATGATCATGATCAGTGGCGCGAGACTGGAAACGTCTATTCATTAGTGAAACCCGTGTTGTTCAAGTGTCTCCAGATTGTGGGGAATCAGGCGCAAAACACGCTTGTGATCAAAAGGACGCTGTACGTCGTGAACAGCTGATCATCTCCCTGTGATCACAATCTGTCTGTGATCAATGAACTGCCAAACCTATAAGCAACAGGCCCGTGCTTCTAAATAGGCATCTTAGAACTAGTGCTAGTTCAATGATTGCATTGATGTAGTTTTAAAATATTTAAAAATACATAAACATATTGATTACAACGAATGAATGGATAGTTTACAGGAATAATAAATCAACAAAACTTAGAGATTTTTGTTGCGTTGGACATAATTTTACTATCGGTCAATACTTAGATTTTTCATTTATCTGTACAAACTTGTATCTTGTAATATTGTACACTAAAAATGACTCGATCGTGACACGCTCAATGGACAATGTAAACAAGACTTGCCAGACCTTCTAAAACGTGCATTCTTAACTTCAACATCTTCCTACTTACTACTTCAATTTTGTATTTGCAAACTGCATAGCAAAAATAGTTATTTGTGCAACTAGTGAGAAAAGTGAGCAATTGACTCACTCGAGAGAAATCCTTACTCTCGAGCCGTAGGCGAGTGAGGAATGGTTTCTCGAGTGAGGCAATTGTACTTTGAACTCGAGTTGCACATTATACTTTTCCTACAGTTACCATAAAACAAAAACATTTGTGAAGAAACATGAAGAAACATAACCTATTTTTACACAGAAGTGCAGCTGATTTACAGCCAGTGCTGCCAACGTATTTCGCGCGTATACGACGTTGCCTGCATGTTACGCGCTCACTATTTCGTGCCTTCACGTTGCAAATCTGGAGTGAGACAAAGTTAACATTGTCTCACTGGTGAGCGAATTGGCCACTTTGCTTTCTCAAATCAGTGAGAGAACATGTACATTGTTAGGTAACTGTAGGAAAAGTATATAGTGTTTTACTGACACACACATTTTATGCGATGCTACTTATATAGTTGTTTTTAAAATTATAAAATATTAAACCTGGAGAAGTTACGATCGCTAATAAAATCGTTACAGACATTTTGTAAAGACACAAAGCATTGGATCGGAAAAAGGTCCGTGAAGCCTCATTAACGTGAAGTTATTTTCAAAATAAACGTGCGGTGATTGGAAGTTATAAATCCTAAACACAAATACACCGATTCGCTGCTAATTTAACCGAATTAATGTCATGGTCTTTCCATAATTTCAAATTATTTATAGTTGGTAGTTACAATGCACTCACAGTAGAAAATATAAAAACTGCGATTAAATGGTTAAAAGGAATATCCCGTATTGACGAATACAACTGTCGCACGGCGAGAAAACATTGTCGAAATCACTATGGACGAGTTCTGACGCTGAAAATTACATTCCCCCAGCAAAGTTACAGCACTTAGGCTGCTGGCAGCGTTGGCAAACTCTCCGAGTTCATCGTGAGATCCCTCGTATGTTTGTCGAGACAAAACCTCTTCAAAAATATTTTAGGTTTGTGTTTTAAAGAACTGTGTTAAAATCAGCGATTTTAAAAACTTAGTGTTTATTAAGGAATAAACACGTTTATATTTAAAAATATATATATTTTGAATACGATAAAACGAACGTCTGTGTATTATTTTAATAAATACAAATATCTCTCCGTGCTGACAAAGGTTTTTATTAGTGTTAATTGTTCTAGACTCATGTAAACGATAACACATTAAAAAGAAAAATACCCCCGCCGCAGCAAACCTGCAGACTAAGCGAATTTCCATTTGCCTGATTGGATTTACACTAAAATGTATCCTTAAAAATATCACATTTATCCCTACAAGTTTCCAATGTTAATCTTATGGAGGAATACGAAACTTTAAAGGGCTCCAGGGCTTCACTCTCTAATTATTTCCCTAAAAAGAAAGTTTCCTGCACAACATCACGTTATGTTCTTTCCAATGACACCAAAAACATGACAATCGGTTCAGTAGTTTAGGAGGAGTAATTGTCACAAAAAATCTGCTTGCGTATTAAATAAGTATAGATTTAAATAGAATCAGTTTAACACATACTTAGGTTTGCTGCAACAGGGAGGGTAAAGGTGTTTTTTTATGTAAAATGTTAATTGTTAGTAAGAAATAAAAACATGTTCCAAATTTGGGCAAAATATGTTATTAAACAAGCAAACTACAACAGTTTACTTATTCTCCATAAGAATAACATGGGGATTTTAAATTTGCAATTTTTTGGAATTTTCTCCGCAACCATTAGGCGCATTATAACGCTTCAATATACTAAATTATTTGTTTTTTTAAGCTCTACAAAATAGTTTTGAAAGAAATTGCAAAATTTGATGTTTTTTGGGTCAAAAATGGGAAAAACCCATTTTTACCCCATAAAACCCCCCATAAACCCCCGTTCCCATGGTCCGATCATGCTGGTTCGCGAACTCGTTCGAATAAACGTAGGTTTACACGTTTGTACCAAATTTAATCAAAATCGGATCATTTTTGCTCGAGTTATCGCGCTAACGGACACATATATATATATAAATATATATATATAAATATATATATATATATATGAATTTGAACGGATGGTGTTTTTGGCCTCTAGGGACCTCAAAACGGAAAAAAAAATCGGTCCCGGGTCCAGGTCTTACCATGAGTACTACGGTAATAGCTTATTCCCTATATGGGAAATTCGCTAAAAATGTTCTAAAAAAAATAAGAATTCGAAAAATAAAGCCGCATAAGAATCCTTGTAACTTCTTAGAGGTTACCACAGCATAGAGGTTTGCTCAAAAGAGTACCAACTTCAGAAGCATGAATTTCAATATGTTTTTTTCGAGATATCCTCATTCCTGTCGGTTACTGTTTTCCTAACAACTTGGGTCGAGTAGCTTTACAGTAGCAGGGGTCGATTTTGATGGTTCCAAAACATATTTAAATATTTTCCCATATAGTAATGCCATCGACGGTGGGTTTTATACGAAATGCATTATTTAGTTTTAGATTTGCGATACATATCCTAATCAGCCAAATTAAATCAACCCCTAGTAAAATTTTAGTAGTGGAAAGAAAGATATATTTTCAAACAAAATTAAACCATAACAATATTTTAAACCTGATTCATGAAACCAATATGAGTTGTGTTGGTCTTTGAATCCATCCAAGATATGAAAAGTCCTGTGTGTCATTTCATGCGATTCCAATCAGTTGCGAAGCATGGATACGCTAGGATATTGATATTTGAAACGACGCGGAAAGTTGAAAAAAGAAAGTTTCATATCAGTAAAACTTATGATCATACTAGCTTATCCATCTAAGTGCATCAGACAGAGTCTAGTTTATGGTTAAAAGTAAACTGTATTTTCGGTTCATAAACCCTCAGCGACAATACCTAGACACTGATGTCCGCGCGGCCTCGGACGAATTGCGCGGGCGCGGTTGTTACTTTCATTATTTATTTATGGACTTGATGGCCACAAAGGTTCGTTCTATAATTATGAACTCTTTCGGTTTGATGGGTGGAAATGGTTAAAATGAGGGAGCCCAAGCTACTAACAAACCGTAAGTAAGTGGTTAAAAGTCCGAGAAAAACTCTTTAGTGGCCAGTGGCTCGAGTGAGGTGTTGCCGAGTTGGAAATATCGATTGATCGGAAATCTGCGGCGCTGTAGGGTTCAGTGTCTCCAGAATGAGGGAAATCCAACGGAAAATACGCTGCATGCTGTTGATCAAAGCCCCCACGCCAATGAAGGCATTGGAGTGCGAAGTGCGAGTGAACCCAACACCTTGGCTCAAACGAGGAGGCTAAGCCGTTAACTGCTGAGCTGTATGTTGATAAGAGGAGTACACAATATTCACTGGAAACTGATTATCAATTTGATACTTGGAAGGGAGGAAATACTGTAATAGTGTGATATTAATAACATCTGTCAATTTAATATTTAAACTCCGTAATTATTTTAATTCAGCTTTAAAACACTGGGATAAAAGATTAGAAAGTAGCTTGACAATTCATTCAAAGTAAAGCTAACAATCTGAGGAATGACAAAACGAAGTAATAATTTCCTCTCAGTCTAGTTAAGGCGAATCTAAACTTTACCAACTCAATGCAACCAACTCAATTGTACTTTGTGGCCCGTTTGAGTTTGTTTGTCTCACTCAGCCGTGATTAACAAATTAACTTGATAAAAGCCTTTATACCAAGTCTTAAGTATTGTAATCATATTTCATGCATTCAAAATGTTACTGCTTCAAGAAGTATTGCAGTTTTAAGCCGATCGTCTAAACATTTGCCAAATTAGCTAAAGAACAATCAGTTTGGATAAAGATAGTATTTATTCGTTCTTGTCTTGCAGCTAATATGTTATGTAAAACGTCTTTTTTTAAAATAAATCGAGAACTATCGTTTAAAATTAAAGTAAACCAACAGGAATTTAAAACGATTCAATTCTTTAAAGAGATGATAATATACTCTTTACAATTATTACAGAATCTCATAATTAAATACAAGCGTTAACTAGCTCAAAATCGAATTTGGTCCTACAATTTAAAGCAACGAAATGCCACTGTGAGAACTTAATTGCAAATATTTGGACACAAATCAAACGAACAAGGCAACACGAGGGAGAAAAACACATTTTATGCCGTATAATAAAACTGTATTTTACGGGAGGAAAATTGAATACTCGTTCAGCAGCCTATTTCTTACTAATATAAAAACTTGTGACGGTAAACGTTTTAGACACTTAATAACTTTGACTTAAGGTGTATTTTTACCAATACGTAATACATAATATAGAATTCTAAGCATACATTATATGTACAAATGTTGGGTATAATAGCCCAACATTTTTTTAAATACTTAACGTACTGTACAGTACGTCTAATGAAATATTATTCTGTATTAACCATACTGTACCCTATTATTTAAACTTTTTAAGGTGAAAGAATTGGACAAAAACTGAGTGTGTTTAGTTCCCAGGTAAAACATGGAAATTCCGCATTTTTGGTGATAGTGTACGGGTGTTGGTTTTAATTGTACGATTTTGCCTGATTCATGACTCTATTCTTTTGATGATTTAGGTGGAGATATCCACCTCGGGTTTACGTCATTGCGTCAATTTACAATAGTTCATTGAAATTTCTACACGTGTTTACAAAAATGTAACAAATATTGATACTGTAACATTATTAAATCAGTGCAACTTTGACGACACTATTAGTAGCAAGTAAACCAGTCATCGAACACTAGTATACATAACCTTTATTTTTCTTTCTGTTGTTGTTTTAGTTGCGTTTTATTGTTGGTGTTTTTGGTACTTAATATCGACTCAGAGCTTATCACACAATCAATTCCAAATTAAACATTTCTATTTAAGAAGGTAGCTTTTAACAACTGTCAAAAAGGTCAAGCCTGAAATCGTGTTTAATGATTTAGAGCAAAACACAATTACGATAAATAGTATATGTGGTGAGTGTAGTTGAGCCCGAGCGTTCCTGTGACTGTCGACTGTTGCGTGCAGGATAGGTGATTCATGCAGTAGCTTCCTCGGAAGCACAGATATCGATTGTACCGAAGTGAGCTGTACCTTGACATTACAGTTTGACGAGTCTAGGAACAGTTTACGGCCTCCAATACCACAGGCTCCATAAGTTTTGTTATAAATAAACAACATAGGTATCACCCATTACCGACCATTACCACCCATTACACATAAAGATAAACAGTTACAGAATCACCAGTAGTTAGTTACCTTGCACATTCATTGAGGAGCTGCTTGTACTTAAGTCGTTAAGTAGGCCTACACAAATACTTTAGAAACTTATCCAAAAGCTAAAATAGTTACCAACATTTGACTATAGACAACCGAGATCCGCGTACCCACTGAGTTCCATAAATTTAATTCTCCCTCTTCTCCTAGTAGGCCTATGAAATTGGGGATTTTCCAGTTTTCGTAACCAACAAAAACCTTTAATTGTTCAGTATAGTAATGGGTGTGTTATTTTTCCAAAGTCACGAAGGTAATTTGCTGCACTATAGGTTTATAGTTTCAGACGTTACACTTTTGGTGCTGTAGCATTTTCCTAATCATACTATTTAAGTGTTATTTTACCCTAATACAGGATTTTAAAGACCTACCTTGATAAGTTTGGCCATAGTCTTGGCGCCATGGTAGCAGGGAGGGAGGCAGTCCTCCAGATGTCCCGAGGGAAGGAAGGGTGCCTGAGGACTACTAGAAGGATAACACTTCCTGAGGATGCTGTTGGCGGTAGTCCGCGGAGTCGGCTGTGTCGGGACCGCCTTGGGAGCTCCGGGGGTTGACACTCCCGTGTTGAACTTCTTGAGAATCCCACCACCTCCTCCCGTCTCCCCCTCTCCTTCCTCGCCCTCAGTGTCCTCGACTAGAGGACTGACAGGACGCTGGATGTTACCACCAGGTCCAAATGAAGGTACGGGCAGAAGAAAACTCTCCTGAAAAAATAAATTATCATTAGTTGAGCAAAATGAGGATAAACTTAAACGTTTGTATGTGATTGAGGCAATCGTCGTTAGGTAAATTAACTGTGTGACAGTAACAATATTCTATTATTACGATAAACATGTTACCTATTTACACTCATTCAACATGGTCAACGAAAACTATGATTTAGGATACTGAAGTTGACATGCAAAATGGCTAATGGGTATATATTTATTTACCAAAGCTAGTATGTTTAAATGAAAACAGCTGAATAGGACACAATCAAATAGTGTGACACTCGACTACATGCAGCATTAGAGATTCAGAGGATTTGCAGCTTGTAACTTTCGTCTCAAAGTGCCGAGGGCTGCAACGCTGTGTTAGTCTCCGAGGAGGGATGTCACAGTCACTCATACGGGGTGTCACTCGACTACATGCAGCATTAGAGATATAGAGGAGTTGCAGCTTGTATCTTTAGCCTCAAAGTGCCGTGGGCTACAACGCTGTGTTAGTCTCCGAGGAGGGATGTCACAGTCACTCATACGGGGTGTCACTCGACTACATGCAGCATTAGAGATATAGAGGAGTTACAGCTTGTAACTTTAGCCTCAAAGTGCCGAGGGCTGCAACGCTGTGTTAGTCTCCGAGGAGGGATGTCACAGTCACTCATACGGGGTGTCACTCGACTACATGCAGCATTAGAGATATAGAGGAGTTACAGATTGTAACTTTAGCCTCAAAGTGCCGAGGGCTGCAACGCTGTGTTAGTCTCCGAGGAGGGATGTCACAGTCACTCATACGGGGTGTCACTCGACTACATGCAGCATTAGAGATATAGAGGAGTTACAGCTTGAAACTTTAGCCTCAAAGTGCCGAGGGCTGCAACGCTGTGTTAGTCTCCGAGGAGGGATGTCACAGTCACTCATACGGGGTGTCACTCGACTACATGCAGCATTAGAGATATAGAGGAGTTACAGCTTGTAACTTTAGCCTCAAAGTGCCGAGGGCTGCAACGCTGTGTTAGTCTCCGAGGAGGGATGTCACAGTCACTCATACGGGGTGTCACTCGACTACATGCAGCATTAGAGATATAGAGGAGTTACAGCTTGTAACTTTAGCCTCAAAGTGCCGAGGGCTGCAACGCTGTGTTAGTCTCCGAGGAGGGATGTCACAGTCACTCATACGGGGTGTCACTCGACTACATGCAGCATTAGAGATATAGAGGAGTTACAGCTTGAAACTTTAGCCTCAAAGTGCCGAGGGCTGCAACGCTGTGTTAGTCTCCGAGGAGGGATGTCACAGTCACTCATACGGGGTGTCACTCGACTACATGCAGCATTAGAGATATAGAGGAGTTACAGCTTGTAACTTTAGCCTCAAAGTGCCGAGGGCTGCAACGCTGTGTTAGTCTCCGAGGAGGGATGTCACAGTCACTCATACGGGGTGTCACTCGACTACATGCAGCATTAGAGATATAGAGGAGTTACAGCTTGAAACTTTAGCCTCAAAGTGCCGAGGGCTGCAACGCTGTGTTAGTCTCCGAGGAGGGATGTCACAGTCACTCATACGGGGTGTCACTCAACTACATGCAGCATTAGAGATATAGAGGAGTTGCAGCTTGTATCTTTAGCCTCAAAGTGCCGTGGGCTACAACGCTGTGTTAGTCTCCGAGGAGGGATGTCACAGTCACTCATATAGTGTGACACTTGAGGTATTATAGACAGTGAGAAAGGGGTAACCGTTTGAATTGTAGTTAATTTTCATGTTTTTAATTATGAACTAAACCCTTAAAAAGTAAATTTAATTCAACACAATAGTTGTGTTGACGCTATTTCTTTTAGACATCACCTACATTTTAAATATAGATTGTTAACCTTAAATATACAGATTTATAGGGGGTTCAAGTATGGATAAATTCAATTAATCGTTGTACTGAACGAAAACATCAAGTTTTAACGCGTTTGAACGATATAAAAGAGACAGAAAGATTTACGATTTCTTCTCTGAGTTTTAATGAAAGTGAACGTAAAACTACATTACAAGGAATGATAAAGTTTGTCAGAAAGTTTCAGTCAGCTGGGACGCCAAGGTGCAGGGTTATGTCAGACACACACAATATCGTGGCCATGTCCTAGTATACGAGTGTGGATGACCGCAGATGGGGTAATTATATGACAATGTAAACATTTTAAAATTATGATGCGCACTATGTTGAAAAACTTCACTAATGTCTGGTTAAAATTAAACATTGAAGTATTTCTTTGTGAATTTTACTTATGTGAATGTTCTTTATTAGCCAGGTATTCCAGAGTTATTATCATCGAACTATATAACACAACATACTTCGATGGTTATTATACGTCGATGGGTATTCCTAGACGCGGATGAGTAGCGCGGAGCGCGGAGAGTGGAGGGCGGAGGGCGTAGGGCGGAAAAGAGATTTCGCTCCGTGTGATCAACAACTATTTTCATCATAATGTGGGAATAACCTTCTAATCTTTACAAAATTAACCACATAATTTGAGGTTATACAAAGTCATCATTAATGTTTACATTTCTGTTGTTTACAAACATAACGGTAAACGGAGCGAGTGCCGTTCTATTCTTTGCCGTGGGGATTATTAACTGTCAAAACTGTCAGATAGGCCCGAGTGCCGTTTGACTCCCCAATAAATAGATATTAAATAGATTAAATAAATAGATTAATAAATAGATTAATTAAATAGATGTCAAATAGGTGTCCGGAAAGATGGGGACAAGGAAACTTAGGGACACAGAAACTTGGGGACAAATAGGGTTGTGAGCCGAAGGGGAGGCAAACGGAGGCTGACACAGTTCTGAGAACGACTCTTTAAAACGACTTGTTCTCTATTGTAATTGTACCTAGGTCTAGTTGTAACTTCGATTTGTTGTATTTACATCTAGTTGTATCTCCCCTTAAATTTGTTCACTTTTGTAGAGGTTAGGGACAACACAATATGCCTTATTGTTAAAGTCAGGAACAACCCGAGACTAGCTATTACTGAGAAAGATTAAAGATTAATTATTAAATACCTGTTGTAAAATGTATTCGTAGGCATCAGGTACAAAGTATTCCACCTATTGTTTAATTTATTTTCCAATTTACTGTTTGTGAATATATGACTATTGACAGTTTTGTATGTGCCACGCAAGAATTACACGAGACATCCGTTATGATAAAGGTGATTATAAAATAACTACAAACTGACAAATTAGTTGTAGCAAAGATTACATATGCTACGCAAAATTTGTACATACAAAATTGCGTAGCATATGTAATCTTTGGTTGTAGTCTCCAGGTATTCTGTATTCCATTTACCATGTGATTTACTGTATATCAATGATATAATCAGTAGATAGATTTCGTGGGAACAAGATAGTTCACGAATTCGTATCACAAATATATTCGAATTTTAAACTTGCAACGCTTAATTATGTCAGCATATCTTAATAATGTGCCATTACTTTATATTCAGTAATATTATTGCATAGAATACTTTTATATTTTCTGTAATTTATATTTAACTTATCCAAAATGAGTAAAAAAGGAGCTAGCAAACCTATATGGTCGAGCCTGATTTGACTGAATTTTAACACTTTTATGTATACTGTTTGCAAATACTATATTCAAACTATGATTTTGAAGTCAATCCCGTTATTTTAGAACTCTGTGAACTGAAACAGGAGAACGATTCGTTTTAAAAGAGTCGTTTCAGAGCCTAGTTCAGTTAATCTCTCCCTCCTCCCTGCTCAAAGCCCTATTTGTCCCTAACTTTCCGTGTCCCTAAGTTTCCTTGTCCCCATCTTTCCTAAACTCAGCGTAAGAGTGATTCAGGGGAGGGGTATTAGTGGAAGGGGGTGTAGTGGGCATTATGTAACGGAGATCAGGTACAGTTTCTTAACTGGGCTACCCTAATATCTATTGAAAATTAAGATCGATTTGATTAGTAGGCCTAAGCCTTTATTCAATTTTTTCATAATCAGCAAGTTTGGTTAGGTTAGTTTAGGTTATTACAGTTTCATTTTATCCCTTAAACAAATTTTGCCCCCCCCCCTTGTTGATCTTTCCACCCCCATACCCTCCGCACCATGGAACCGGTCACTGACAACGATATACGTTGGTCACTGATACCTGGCCGGCACTCGCCCTGCCAAGCCTCAGACTGTAAAATGACTTTCGTCAAAGAGTTTAAGCAAATGGCACTCAAACTTAATTTGGAATTTCGTGTGATTAGAAGAGTTTTCTAATGTTCCATTAACAGATTTTGAGGTAAGCGAACCAAAAATTTACCACAATGTTTTTTTCTGTTCCATAATATTTGAAGTTGCTGAAAAACGATGATTTTGCGGACGATTTAGAGAAACAAAAATGGCTGTTTCCCGGACAGTAGGATGAAAAATACTGTTTAATATTGTTTACTTAGAACCTAAGGTGTTGCGACAGTCATGCCTGTTATCTGTAAGCATACACTGAACTTACATGTTGATTATACTTAGCCTTTTGTGAAATACTGACGTAATCTCTGTACTGTAGTGATTTGTCTACAATAGATTGTGCAATGTAATCTGTACTAAATGTATCAACTACACCACTGTAGTTGCATCAAGGAGAAGAGGTTTACGCGGCCTCGTTTAGCAGTAACAGCACAACTATACTAACATTACCCCACATCCTTGTTTTTATACCAGTGTTAGCCTAGATTCAGGTCACCAATAACATTATATTGCAATTGTATTAAAATAAATAGTTTTAAACTACAAACTCCCAAAATAATACACTATGCATTTTCCTATAATTATGTTCATTTAGTATACACACGTTGTAAATCTTTTGAAAATGCCAAAATAGTTAATTCACATTCAAACTTTTATTCTTCGTATTTGCCATTTAAGATTGAACCAAAGTCGAAACGTTTATTTATTAACACACCTTTAAGACTATAAAAAGTTTCAAAATACGTAAATTTCACTATTTCTCAACTGCGAGTATACCCTATCTGTTTAGGACATCGCATGATTGTTTTAGATACCCTTAAGTAGAAATAAGCTATAGGCTTATAAAAGAGCCAACTAGAAAATGGTTTGATGGCTAAAGCTGATAAAAAAAGTATTTATCTTTAAAGAAAAGAAATGTGGAAAAATGTCAACACCAATCCGAGACTGGTTATAAGAGTCTGTTTGCCGAATGGAATTCTGTTATACTTTCAAAAATCGATGTAAGACGAAACTAAAATCCGTAAAAAATAGATAATGTAATATAACTATAATAATGTATAAATCACAATGAAATAAACTTTTAATCGCAAATGCTTTACTTGTAAGGCATACCTATAAGACAACTCGTGGTGTACATGTATTGAATTAACCATATGTAAAAAATGTTTAAGGAGCCTCAGACGTACACAGGTAAACCTCCATTCTTAACCTTAATGACATAGACAATGTGGTCTTTAAGAGACGGAAACTGCGACGACGACGAGGATGTTCCGGGGAATTGAGACCCGTTACAAGGGAAATGAAAAGGAAACTAAAGACGGTTTCTTGATTTAGCAACGAACCGCTTTGGTTAACTGTAACAGAAGATAAATCATCCATACAGATAATTGAAATTTATCTTATTGGGTTTCCAGAAAGTGTTTTCATACTCTTAATATTTTAATTTATTTAAAAAAATTAAAGACAAATTGTTCTTGCCTTTCTCTGAGTACTTCTCTCAATTATTGTCTTGACTTCTTATTGTAATCAAATGCATCATCTTATCTTATTAAGGTTGACATAGTTTCATAACATGTACCTTTGAAAAAAAAACTAAAAACTTTTGAATCATCTTGAACCATTTTAATATGCCAGCCTGACATAACGTAGGTAATTAATAAGTGGGTGAAAATAATAGTATTGTGAAACACAATTAATTAGTGTTGATTGTTATTTCAAGGTATGTTCACATGTTACACCAGTTCTTAATTAAAACCGGGTTTTACGGGATATTGCGATCGGTTGAATAACAATAGTATGTTTTGTGGTAGGACATATGATTTCAAGAATAGGAAGGTAAAATTTATATTTCTGAATTTATAAACATAATACATTTATAAATCGCATTGTAAACTGTATTTCACGAGGGATTTTACCTTTAAGATGGAAAGGTTAATGACCTTTATAAGAAGTCGATTAGCTAACACTAAGAATAGCATAGTTTTTCTGAACCTTGGACACATTTATTCTACATCGTCAAATTGCGGCTAATGTGGTCATATTAACATGTATGAAAAAAAATTAAAAAAAGTAAAGTTTTGGGAATATGTTCTCTGTCTATAATTATTTCATTAATCAGCTTTTAAATATTCAATCAACACAACAGACGGCAGATCACAATTTAGTTGTTATTCTAAGTTGATTCGAATTTGAATATTAAAGTCACGTGCAATGGCAACAAAACATGCATCATAAGGGAATAAAATTAATAAAATCTACTTGAAAGTAGGGCATCTTCAGTAGACAATAAATCTGTTAGGATTTAGCTGCATCTTAAGTTTATGATAGTCCTTTTGCATGTGGGCTGCAAAATGACACCCATATATTAATATAGTGGAGTAATGTCACGACACACGTGCATGTCTTGTTACTTATCTTTGGTACACAAATTTGCTTTATAGGTGAAACTCTGAACAAACATAAGCCGATAGTCAAATAAAACCCCTGAAATACATTTTTCATAAATAACAGCAAAAATCTTAAATTTTCATGAAACCCTAAACAACTTTCCTAAAGACACAGATCGGAGGAAGACGCGTTGGTTTCATTCAGTTTTTATCAATAGAATTTGATCAAATACAAAATAACGCTATGTAATTTCCATGGGCAAAACAAAGTTGGTAATATAATTACCGAGTGAACATTTTACAACAAATAATACATTTTAATGATATCTGATGTTTTAACAATTTTAAGTACATAGAAAGTGATTGTTTGTTTACACACATTAATTCTGGAATTGTTGCAGACGGTTTACAAATGTAATTCAACAACTAATTTACAGATAATGGCTTTCATAACGTGTACCTTGATTACAAATCATTTAATAATGTATAATTAAAGGGCTAATTAGCGGTATTGTAAATCAAGTTCATTAGTTAGATTACCCACAACTGTGTATCAATATGCCTACAGTGTGCTCGTCTAATATGGTGTTAGCTACAGATGGATCAGTAATAATAGTCTGGATGTGACACCGTGTCAAAGTCAGTTGTCTCTGGGGATTGCTCAAAGATCTGCAACTCTTTATTGTGCCAATCTGGCGTTAAATAAAGATTGTTTAGTAATATTAGCGAACAGTGACTCAGTTCAATTTGTAATCTCCTGGATAAATTGAGGGATTTTTAACATTTGTATTAAATACAAGCTCTCACAGGTATCTAAAGGTTGGTCAGGTAGTGATGCAGTTAAATGGAACTCAAATTATACCTCAATTGGAAAAAATAGCATGAAAATAAATATGCTTTTCACTTAGATAATAAGACAATTAAAAAAAGTTAAAGCATTTTTGTGATCACCTTCATAATTAATTACTAGAGGTCGTCCAGTGGTCAAAAAATCGACCAAAAATATGTTATGTACAGACTTCTCTATTTTCACCCAGAGAGCACTTTTCACCCCACGCTGTACAGTAAATAAAACTGGCGATTGGAATTTCTTTCATGTGTTTTGATTTTCTGTTTATAATTGTGTTGT
The DNA here is from genome assembly GCF_028750875.1 of Macrosteles quadrilineatus. Classification (NCBI taxonomy): domain Eukaryota; kingdom Metazoa; phylum Arthropoda; class Insecta; order Hemiptera; family Cicadellidae; genus Macrosteles; species Macrosteles quadrilineatus. The sequence goes on from NW_026542608.1 coordinate 1,186,100, forward strand.
TATCTCGTCACCAGCATAGCAACCCATAAGGCCAATGTTTTTTATATAATTTAATTTCATGTGTTGTGCTTATGTTTGAGTCTATTTTCATTTATAAAGTGATTCTGCACATCTACAGGGAAATATCTTTATAATAGTATGCGTAAATTTTCCCTACGATGCACACGAGCTGAGAAAAAAAGTTTTAAAGAAACATGCTTGCCTATTAATATATAGATACTTTCAATGTTAACTCAATATTTGCAATAATATCCTCCCAGTACAACTGTCTTATCTCACGTTGGTTGACCTGGATTTTCCGTTTTGTTTGTTTTAGTATAATTTACCCTCTCATCGTGTTGTGCGGTACCCAAATAAACCTGTGCACGTACAAACGCCTGATACTCGCTAACTGTATATGAACAACATGTAAAGAAATAGTTACATACATTGTGTTACATACATTAGATTTAAATACATTCAGCAGTGTTTGAAACGTTTTTAGAAAAGGGTTAAGACCAGAAGAGTTAAAACGTCTTTAGTTTAGTGGAAGTATGGAGAAGTATAAATAAAAAAAAATTAAAATAGTAAAGCATCGAGTAAACTACGAAAAAGCTCCCTGACATGTTATAAATAAAATTATGGTATTACAAAATAAAACTTTGGGCGTTTATACTTCGTTGATAATACAGTACTTTAGAAAAAATAAATGTTTGATTCGCTTTCTTTCTGATACTGAAAATTGCAGATTTTATTTAAAAACGATTCACCAATCTAAATATTATATTGCTTGTACGAGGTTTCCTATCTTTACCATACAAACCTTTAAATTTTTATACTTCATAAAAAGGGTAACATTTGTAAAATATGAAAAATAAATATTAAATGTCCATAAGGTTGTTAAAATTATATTATATAGGAGTAGGCCTAATTATAATGATTTGGAATGATCTGTGTTTATAACTGTTGAACAGAGCACCATTATGTCCCAGTTCAATATTTTTATAGAGACAAAATGATGGCAGTTTGATTAAAATATTTGTCAATGTGTTAGTGACGTTATACTTGCTGCTTATAAATCTTTGTTTTGAGTACTATACGAAACGTTCGTTTAATATTCACAAATAAACAATGAATCTTATTTTAAAACGTCTACTGTATAAGGTTTCATAAATTTATTGCAAGCTGAAGTTTAAACAAACAGGTTTAAACAATTCAGCTTTTAAACTTGTGCGATAGGTTTACACAAAATAAATTAGTGTTTAAAGTTTTTACCCATATTCGTGTAAGGATCAAAAATATATTTCTTAAACCGATATTCAAAGTATTGCATCCATTGTGAATATAATATATGATAATACCAAATAGTGGCCTCTCTTACATTTCCAAATCTATTTCACACATATTGTCCACACACTGATGATGGGACCTGTAATGGGGTTGTGTTACAGAGTGCCATTAACTTTACAAGAGCAATTAGCTGTCCCCGGAGGTCGATGTATTCTTCAGGAATATTACAGTTCTAAATCCTTGACATTGATTGTGGAGAATAAACACACAAAAATGTGTAATGTGTTGAGTTGCTGAAAAGTTTAGTCGAATTTATTGTTATAATTGAAACAATGAGGTATTAAATTAAAAAACAGCAAAATAGTTACGCGTGTTTCACTATACTTGTGGTTATGTTCTAAACAGAGTAATTTTTTACAAAAATAATGTCAAATAGTTATACCTACCTTGTACATTATTGTACTAAACACATGTTTAGATGCAATCTATAATATTAAAACGAAACAGTGTTTTTTATTTCACGATTCTGAATCAACCACTCGACGGATTTTCATGATTTTTGTGTTGAAAGAAAGATAATTTTGAGAACTAGGGAATGTCGAAGCCATAATTTTAGTTTAAGGTCCCAGTTTTTTAGAAATTAAGTTTTAATTTTTAAAAAGTCTAGCAGCCGACGCTAAGATTCTAAACTAGCTTTTGGCATAAAATAATTTGTTTAACATAACAGCTGTAAACATTCAGCTTTTGTGTCACAAATTCAGCATTTGGATAAAAATGTAAAGACATACTTAGGGTTGACTTATTTATACTATGTGTAACGCTAATCATTATTACGTTCAATTCTTCTGTAAGAGGATGACAGATTAATTAAATATACATGGTAAAATACTCCGATGTTCAAATTATTTTTTAAAGCAATCTTTGTAATCTTCGATTTGTTTTAGAGAAATATAATTTGTTTTTACTAACAGCTGGTTAAATATAAACTATGGAACTATGAGGTTATTTTATTTACTCTTATTTTGTCATTGATTATAGGAAATAAGTAAGATTAGTAGAACACAGTTTAAAATACTGTAGACCAAAATTAATAAAACCACAGTACAAATCGAGGCTCTGTACACGAGTCTTAATAAAAAAGGAAAAATGCAAATTATTTTACTGCTCCACTTTTCAAGGAAATAATAGAAAAATAACAATGTTTACGTGTTTTAAATTCTTCATTGTAGCTTTTTGTTTACAATTCATGTTTGTCTGCTTTAACTTTGTTTGGATTAGGCCCGGAAATATTGATGTCATAAAAAAAAGATCAAGAATAATCAGGAATCACGATTTTAAATTACCAAACTGTTATTGTTTTTACTTTTCTTTGTTTACACTTATTTATTTAGCAATTAATGCAGTGAAATTTATATAAAGGATAGGTGTGACGATTAGTTTTGATGTTAGGTCACCAAAGTTAAATTATGTGTACCGTGAATATTATTGGAAAGTATCGTTTTATTTTAGGTTGTTTCTATTCAGACCTACTGGAAATTGTGTATAGTAGTTGTATTGTGGGGATAATAATTATGGAAGAGGCAGGTATGCTATGGATGGTGGTATCGTTGACAAGGTCTACACAACTATACACTTCTCAATTGACTATTACTCTCTCTACTGTAGGCTACTTATAATCAGTGTGCGTCTGTGCGAATCGTCTGCCAATCTCACTTCAACGCTTTTCACATCGTAAAAATTGCAGAATTGCTGTTTTATTGTAAAATTATCGGATTTGAAATGCATACCTATCGTATAGGCCTATGATGGAATAAAACATATTTTGTCACACAACATATGTTTACAAGATGATTTTTCACATTAACACTGCAAGAAACTTTGTCTTTATATGTGTAAAAACTAGCTGATCTGAATTGTACACGGTTTTAACTGACTAACTGAATTCCCGTACGTAGGACGGGCTAACACCTCGTTCAATTAAAGACGAATTTTTACTGCCAAAGAACAATATTTAGAATCTAAAATCCGAGTTGCAATAAATAGCAGCTGATGAGGAACCTCAAATTATTGCGTAATCTGATAATTGAAGATCACCCTAGTTTTTCGTAAGGAACCAATTTTTAAAAATCCTATGAAAGATAGATAAGTTTAGTCTGGCAGAATGAATGAATGAAATAAGTTTTGCAATCATGTGACGATTTCCGATTTTTTCTTCGTTGGCTTGAAGTGAAACTGGGAGGGACAAAAAACAAATCCAGGTGACATAATGTAGTCAGTTGTCTACCAAATAACATACTATTTGTTTAAAAAATTCGTAATCAAGGTATTCTTAAAAAAATAATATTCATCAAAATAAATTAACCAAACTAGGTAAACGGAGATTCGCCAGGTCTACAGGTTTGATGTGGTAGGGTTATTTTCATTACTGCAACAGATTGCAAATGTGTATTCAAAATAGATAATTTAAGCAGGAAAAGAATGGTTGTATAACCATTTTAAAAAAAGTAAGAAATTTGTTAAAATAAGCAGAATACGTTACCTTATCCTCTGAGATTGGCTTGAGGGTATTGGGGTCGTCGGGAGAGAGAGGGTTCTGGTGTGTGGGACGACCCCAGGACTCTTCTATCCTCAACTGTATGCCAGCTAGCGCCGCAGCCTCCTCCTTGCTGCAGGGTAGTTCTCCCGTTACTACCAGCTTCAGCAACTGCAACAACAACAAACACTGTACCAATGACAACAACAGTATAATTATCAGAGGGTTCTGGTGTGTGGGGCGACCCCAGGACTCTTCTATCCTCAACTGTATGCCAGCTAGCGCCGCAGCCTCCTCCTTGCTGCAAGGTAGATCTCCCGTTACTACCAGCTTCAGCAACTGCAACAACAACAAACACTGTACCAATGACAACAACAGTATAATTATCAGAGGGTTCTGGTGTGTGGGACGACCCCAGGACTCTTCTATCCTTAACTGTATGCCAGCTAGCGCCGCAGCCTCCTCCTTGCTGCAAGGTAGTTCTCCCGTTACTACCAGCTTCAGCAACTGTAACAACAACAAACACTGTACCAATGACAACAACAGTATAATTATCAGAGGGTTCTGGTGTGTGGGCGACCCCAGGACTCTTCTATCCTCAACTGTATGCCAGCTAGCGCCGCAGCCTCCTCCTTGCTGCAGGGTAGTTCTCCCGTTACTACCAGCTTCAGCAACTTCGACAACAACAAAAACTGTACCAATGACAACAACAGTATAATTAGTAGAGGGTTCTGGTGTGTGGGAGGACCCCAGGACTCTTCTATCCTCAACTGTATGCTAGCTAGCGCCGCAGCCTCCTCCTTGCTGCAAGGTAGTTCTCCCGTTACTACCAGCTTCAGCAACTGTAACAACAACAAACACTGTACCAATGACAACAACAGTATAATTAGCAGAGGGTTCTGGTGTGTGGGAGGACCCCAGGACTCTTCTATCCTCAACTGTATGCCAGCTAGCGCCGCAGCCTCCTCCTTGCTGCAGGGTAGTTCTCCCGTTACTACCAGCTTCAGCAACTGCAACAACAACAAACACTGTACCAATGACAACAACAGTATAATTAGCAGAGGGTTCTGGTGTGTGGGAGGACCCCAGGACCCTTCTATCCTCAACTGTATGCCAGCTAGCGCCGCAGCCTCCTCCTTGCTGCAGGGTAGTTCTCCCGTTACTACCAGCTTCAGCAACTGCAACAACAACAAACACTGTACCAATGACAACAACAGTATAATTATCAGAGGGTTCTGGTGTGTGGGGCGACCCTAGGACTCTTCTATCCTCAACTGTATGCCAGCTAGCGCCGCAGCCTCCTCCTTGCTGCAGGGTAGTTCTCCCGTTAATACCAGCTTCAGCAACTGTAACAACAACAAACACTGTACCAATGACAACAACGGTATAATTATCAGAGGGTTCTGGTGTGTGGGGCGACCCCAGGACTCTTCTATCCTCAACTGTATGTCAGCTAGCGCCGCAGCCTCCTCCTTGCTGCAGGGTAGTTCTCCCGTTACTACCAGCTTCAGCAACTGTAACAACAACAAACACTGTACCAATGACAACAACAGTATAATTATCAGAGGTATCTGGTGTGTGGACGACCCCAGGACTCTTCTATCCACAACTGTATGCCAGCTAGCGCCGCAGCCTCCTCCTTGCTGCAAGGTAGTTCTCCCGTTACTACCAGCTTCAGCAACTGTAACAACAACAAACACTGTACTAATGAAAACAACAGTATAATTATCAGAGGGTTCTGGTGTGTGGGACGACCCCAGGACTCTTCTATCCTCAACTGTATGCCAGCTAGCGCCGCAGCCTCCTCCTTGCTGCAAGGTCGTTCTCCCGTTACTACCAGCTTCAGCAACTGCATCAAAAACAAACACTGTACCAATGACAACAACAGTATAATTATCAGAGGGTTCTGGTATGTGGGACGACCCCAGGACTCTTCTATCCTCAACTGTATGCCAGCTAGCGCCGCAGCCTCCTCCTTGCTGCAGGGTAGTTCTCCCGTTACTACCAGCTTCAGCAACTGTAACAACAACAAACACTGTACCAATGACAACAACAGTATAATTAGCAGAGGGTTCTGGTGTGTGGGAGGACCCCAGGACTCTTCTATCCTCAACTGTATGCCAGCTAGCGCCGCAGCCTCCTCCTTGCTGCAGGGTAGTTCTCCCGTTACTACCAGCTTCAGCAAATGTAACAACAACAAACACTGTACCAATGACAACAACAGTATAATTAGCAGAGGGTTCTGGTGTGTGGGACGACCCCAGGACTCTTCTATCCTCAACTGTATGCCAGCTAGCACCGCAGCCTCCTCCTTGCTGCAGGGTAGTTCTCCCGTTACTACCAGCTTCAGCAACTGTAACAACAACAAACACTGTACTAATGACAACAACAGTATAATTATCAGAGGGTTCTGGTGTGTGGGACGACCCCAGGACTCTTCTATCCTCAACTGTATGCCAGCTAGCGCCGCAGCCTCCTCCTTGCTGCAAGGTAGTTCTCCCGTTACTACCAGCTTCAGCAACTGCAACAACAACAAACACTGTACCAATGACAACAACAGTATAATTATGAGAGGGTTCTGGTGTGTGGGACGACCCCAGGACTCTTCTATCTTCAACTGTATGCTAGCTAGCGCCGCAGCCTCCTCCTTGCTGCAGGGTAGTTCTCCCGTTACTACCAGCTTCAGCAACTGTAACAACAACAAACACTGTACCAATGACAACAACAGTATAATTAGCAGAGGGTTCTGGTGTGTGGGAGGACCCCAGGACTCTTCTATCCTCAACTGTATGCCAGCTAGCGCCGCAGCCTCCTCCTTGCTGCAAGGTAGTTCTCCCGTTACTACCAGCTTCAGCAACTGTAACAACAACAAACACTGTACCAATGACAACAACAGTATAATTATCAGAGGGTTCTGGTATGTGGGACGACCCCAGGACTCTTCTATCCTCAACGGTATGCCAGCTAGCGCCGCAGCCTCCTCCTTGCTGCAGGGTAGTTCTCCCGTTACTACCAGCTTCAGCAACTGTAACAACAACAAACACTGTACCAATGACAACAACAGTATAATTAGCAGAGGGTTCTGGTGTGTGGGACGACCCCAGGACTCTTCTATCCTCAACTGTATGCCAGCTAGCGCCGCAGCCTCCTCCTTGCTGCAGGGTAGTTCTCCCGTTACTACCAGCTTCAGCAACTGTAACAACAACAAACACTGTACCAATGACAACAACAGTACAATTATCAGAGGGTTCTGGTGTGTGGGACGACCCCAGGACTCTTCTATCCTCAACTGTATGCCAGCTAGCGCCGCAGCCTCCTCCTTGCTGCAAGGTAGTTCTCCCGTTACTACCAGCTTCAGCAACTGTAACAACAACAAACACTGTACCAATGACAACAACAGTATAATTAGCAGAGGGTTCTGGTGTGTGGGAGGACCCCAGGACTCTTCTATCCTCAACTGTATGCCAGCTAGCGCCGCAGCCTCCTCCTTGCTGCAGGGTAGTTCTCCCGTTACTACCAGCTTCAGCAACTGTAACAACAACAAACACTGTACCAATGACAACAACAGTATAATTAGCAGAGGGTTCTGGTGTGTGGGACGACCCCAGGACTCTTCTATCCTCAACTGTATGCCAGCTAGCGCCGCAGCCTCCTCCTTGCTGCAGGGTAGTTCTCCCGTTACTACCAGCTTCAGCAACTGCAACAACAACAAACACTGTACCAATGACAACAACAGTATAATTAGCAGAGGGTTCTGGTGTGTGGGAGGACCCCAGGACTCTTCTATCCTCAACTGTATGCCAGCTAGCGCCGCAGCCTCCTCCTTGCTGCAAGGTAGTTCTCCCGTTACTACCAGCTTCAGCAACTGTAACAACAACAAACACTGTACCAATGACAACAACAATATAATTATCAGTGGGATCGATCTCAGGGATCGAGCGCGGTGGTCCGAATAATGACACACTCCTGAACTGGCCTGCAAGCTCTCCGGACATTTTCCTATGATTTTTCTTGTGGGGATACATCAATGATAAGGTGTACACGCCACCATTACCAGGTAGCATACCTGAGGTCCAGCAACGGATTACCAATGCTTTTGAAACATATAGATCAAGACACTCTTTTCAGAGTATGGTAAGAGCTTGACTACAAGATTGACATCTGTCGTATCACAAGGGGTTCCCATATCGAACATACTCATATTCTATATATTCCTATATAGAATATATATATATATATATATATATATATATATATATACCTGTTCTATATATTACTGTTCTATGTATTGTGTCAAAACATTTTGAGTTTTTCACAAGTTGTAACAATTTTATTTCTTTGAATAACAAATAAAACTATATTTTATGTTCGCATGAAACCACAAACATAATTTGTAATAACCCTTATTATACGACCACCTTTAAACAATGCCTCAGCGATATAAGTAACTGTCGCCCGGGATGATATGAATCAATAACTATTGACGACATTAACGTAAACCCCAGCACATCTATTGGCTGGAAAGTACTAAATTATTTACTGCACAACACAATCATATGAAAACATAAAATTGAAAATTGTATAAACGCATTAGGTGAGAGAAAATTCATCACAATTAGAAAGAATCTCTAATACTACATGCCTTCAATTTAAGTGGAGGTTAGTTTTTTATAGCATTGCTAATAACAGCCTTTATTTTAGATAAATATGGAATTTTATTTTCACTATGAATGATGAAAAAACGAACAGGATCTCTGGTGAAGTGACATCTCATGCTTAGTCATACCACTAACACAATGACCGCCATAAGTTTATAGCGCTAATGGTTCTTATTTATTTATGTAACAGTTACTAACAGGAACGCACAATGTAGATTGTAGATGGACGTAGGCTACTCCAAAGCGGCGGTGGTTGCATTGACGACCAGGAACGTTGCGTTGACGTAGCGTTCCCCTCACCACACCCACACCCATGCACAATACACATATCAAACATACCACTCGCCATTGTGGCTATAATTAACTTCCCTCCACTACAATCAATATTAATTAATGCACCTCCCTTGTGTGAAAACGCAACATTATGATATGAAAACACAATTTTCTTTTTACTTTCTATCTAGTGCGCAATACACACGCTTTGCATGATTGGTTTTATAAAAAGTTCACATTTAAGCTCATGAAGTGAAAGATCTATGAAATATGATCAAATCTAAAATAAAATACGCGTTGAAATATTTGCAATTACATTTAAAATCACTGCGTGGGAAACTATACCATGTTATGTAAAATCGTTTGATAAAAAACCATTTTACTAAAGCTTGGGTTCAATATTTTTTGGTCCAATTGGGCTAAAAATAGTATCCGCATTGAAAAAGGAATTCGTTGGCAAAAACAACGCTTTATTGATTAATAAGCAATCGCAACATTTATTAACAATTTTTAATGTCCAAGCAATTAAGGCAAGTATTGAATCAGAGTTCATAGTGTCTATCTTGAACAAAAATAAGTTCCTCAAATTCATTATGAAAATATGAAAATTTACAATTTAGATTTTTAAATTATATTGGCACCGACTAATATATTTCGCTGTATATATTTTCCTGAGCCTATTGTCTTAATTTGTATATAACAGAAGATATATTTTAGTTTAATGTCTTGTACTTAGTGTTATTTTACAAGTTGTTTACTTTGACTCTATTGTGTAATCATATGTTTAACCTCTATAATAACCTCAATAATTTCATAATCCTCAGTGTTTATAACAACATAAAAATAGCTGTATATATTTTCCTAAAACCACTGTCTTATAAGATTGTGAGAATCAAGTTTTTCAAATGCATTTTCATGTCAATTGTTGAGCAGACAAAAGGTGAGACTAACAGTGGAAGGTTTCAAGCAACAGTTGTACAATCCTTTTAATATTGAGGTTCGGTATAATACAGGGTGATTCTAAATTTAGACTAAACTTTAGAATCTCTTTAGAATGATTTACACCCTGTGATGATAGGTTGTATAGTTTTACATTTATATAGTTGTAAAAGTGTAAAAATAATTTAGATCACCCTGTATTCAAATAGACTGCACACACTCACCATTATATTGTAACATTGTCACATTAATTAATTAACTGGTAAGAATATATTCATTTTACTTTCTCCCCCTATACCATAGTATATGGAGAAAGTATTGTTTTCGTCAAAATTTTCGAGTTTGAGTTTTGAGTGGATATATCCGTTTTGGGTCCCCCTGGACCCAAAAAAGTGGTTTTCAAAGTGATGTCTGTGTGGGTGTGTGTGTGTCTGTGTGTCCGTGTGTCTGTGTGTCTGTGTGTCTGTGTGTCTGGATGTGTACAGAGCTAGGGACTACACCTGTGGTCCGATTTCGATGAAATTTGGTATGTAGGTTCTAATCCATAGTATCTCCAGGCGTTTTTTTCATTTTTTTGAAATTTTGATTTTTAATGGGGATTTTCCCATAAAAACCCATAAAAAACTGGAAAAATCGGATTTTCTCAAAAATGGCCCGAACGATTTTGATAAAAATGTAGTATGTTGTAGCCCTTTAAATTCTCAACAAAATGGTACAAATCCCATTTCGGTAAAAATTACGGTTCAAAAGTTATGGTAAATTATGTCATTTTCCCATAAAAACCCCATAAAATAACGAAAAATAGGATTTTAGAAAAAAATCCGGTTTTATTTTAACATAGTATGTTTTGGTCCTTAAAATGTTGATAGTTTTTTCATTTTTAAAATTTTTTTATTTTTAATGGGAATTTTCCCATAAAACCCCATAAAATAACGGAAAAATAGGATTTTCCCAAAAACGGCCCGAACGATTTTGAGAAAAATGTTGTATGTTATAGTCCTTTATATTCTGAACAAAATGGTACAAATCCCATTTCTGTAAAAATTATGGTTCAAAAGCTATTGTAAATTATGTTATTTTCCCATAAAACCCCATAAAATAACGGAAAAATCCGATTTTTACAAAAATGGCCCGAAAGATTTTGATAAAAATTTAGTATGTAGTCCTTTAAATTGTGAACAAAATTGTATAAATCCCATTTCCGTATATTTACTCTCACCGCTTACACATGATAAAGGTTGTTGACAAACTTATGGGAGAAAGTATGTGTCAGAATGCTGATACCGTTTATTTCTATCCATGTTGGTGCTAGTTGTGTGAGAATGCTGTTTCAGTTATCAGCTGAATATAGGAGTATAACAGTATGTGACCCTCCCTTCACCTGATCAGCCACAGCTCCGGATTATATGCCTCTACCCAGTTAACAAATTGATTTAATCTAGGAATCTAGAGACTTTTGTTCAGTATTAAATATAATCGTGTACGTGCATTTTTGGTTTGTTGCAAACCACGCAAAAAATTTAAAGTAGAAAAATAATTTTCGATTTTTTTTCAAGTATTTTACATGCAAACATAGTTCCCATTTTTAACTTTTAGGTTATCTAACTTGGGATCGGTCCAATGAGGGTTGAACTAAAATTTTAATTGTTAATTATGTCTATTAAAATACCCCGCTGGCTTTTTCAAAGCCACTAATTATTTTTTGCAGTTTTCTCGTTATAACTTCATAGTCGCCCGGCAGCCAATAACATCAACTGACATCCCCACAGAGTGTATCACAGTTGTATAATTGCATTTTTTCGATTTCTAATAAAACTACAGTGGAATAACGGGTGGTTGCGCCTTGAATCTGTGTACAGTGGAAATCGACATTTTAAAGCATTTATTGCTTAAATCGATCGATGTTATAAAAACGCGATTTCATATTGACTTTATTAATTTTAAACCAAACTTGCACAGAAAATACGTACGTTCTGATTACCTTAGATACTATTTCATGTTGTACACTATGGCCCAAATCAGCACCACAATTCACACCACTTGTTTGTTCCAGTTATTATAAGTTATTATTTAATTATACATTCAAGCATTTTATACAAATTATTTGTGTATATTTTTGTAATTATACAAATTTGAGCACGGCAGGTTTAAACCATAGACGAGATAACACAACGTTTAGTGGTTTAATGAATGGACGAGGTAAGCGACACTTACCAGAGACCGCATGTTCTACAGTCGCATGGTCTGGTAATATGAACACGAGGTGTTTAATTACACACACACACACTTACACGCGCACGCACACACTCTACTTGTGGTATAAAAGGCACTGATGTAGTGGATGAGGTATGTGAGAATAATGAAAGTATGTGATGATTGTTGATAAATGCCAAAAAGAAACCTATATTTTAAACGAGTTAAGTAACATACAACAAACAAAAGTGTTGTGCTGTGTTGTGTTGTGTTGTGGTCCATGAGTTGAGAGTTGGACATGTCTGGTATTGCGGAAATGTACATGTTACCAAAGTACAGAACTGGAAGTGAGAGAGGGCTCCAACCGGTAAATGTGTGTTATCAACAAAGTTATACATTATCTGACTGAACTAGCGGCCACCGAGTGATTCTATGTAGTTAAAGGAGCTATAAAATAAAACAGCACTACACTATGGAAATAAAAATAACTTTTATTTATATTATTGTTTTGTTTGTAGCATACTCAAAGTATACGGCATGCCATTTTCCAAAACTGCTGCGATCGTTCCTATTGCGTAATCGGAAATTAACCTATAAAATACTGTGACACAAACATCGGTGGAACAAATCAAGGACAATATAATATAATTCATATTAGATCTACTGTGTGCACATCACTTTTACCTGAAAACAAAAGCTACAGCGCAAACATTCGCTGAATCAAACGCAAACATTCGCGGTAATCATAATTTTTGGCTTACAGTATGAATTGAAAATTACTTTTGATTTTACACAAAAGCGCTGTAGGAAAATCGCAGACATACACGGTTATCATAATGTTTGACCTACGGTAAACACTTTACGTTAACTTGACGTTTTGACACACTGAAGATCGCTTTGGAACAAACTACTTCCGTACGCCTCCATCATAAAAAAAAAAAAATATATCCATACTTTTTTTGTAAGTAGTTATTCTCTGGTGATCTCCTAATCTTGAAAACTACACCCAAACAGCTTGGTAGATTATTTTATCAATTTACATAACTTGGTGTTGGGATTAACCTCTCAACTTACGCAAAACGTTCGCCGGAGCAGACGATAACTTACGTTTGACCTTTCCTTAGGTAGACCGCGACAGATCATGAGATTAGTTCCACTGCAAACTGCTAAACGAGAACTCATCACTCATACAAAGTGATATTTTATATCTCATTAGTGTAGGTTATGAAGTTTATAACAAAATGTGCGATGGTTTTTAGTCTTACAATTACTTACAAATAACCGCAGGAGTAGTCTAATCATGAAGTACAAACATCAGGTTCGAGACACATTTTGGTGATAGAAATCTTAATGTATTTGATCTTGAAACGATACACCACATTAAATTTAAATAGCCTGACGAATTTTACAGACACTTGCAGCCAAATACGCAGAGAACTTTTGTTAAAACCTAAGGGAATGCAATATTTATAGCACTGTATTAAACTTACATTTATTTAAATGGACATCGGTATTTTTATGGTCCAATTTAAAATATGAATGAGTGTATTTTCATTCATAGACCAGTCAGTAAAGGAGTTGATTGTTGCAAACGGTGGGGTAGTAAATTTTATTTTTGCAACTTGTAAATATGTGTACTAGGAAGTAAATATTAAAAATGGTAGCACCAAATATGTCGGGGCAACTTTTGGCAGGCTAAAAACCTTAAACTTAAACCTGTAGCAGCAAACCTAAGTACTCACTAAAATTAATGTTAATTAAATCTATCTATCTTACTATTATAAAAAAGAGGTGGTTGCTGTATGTGTGTATGGGAAAAGTAAACGCAAAAAATACTGGTCGGATCGGGCTGAAATTCGGCATGATGATAGCTCATATTCCCGATTAACATATAGGCATATTTTTATCCCAAAAATCCTTCCGGGCTCCGCCCCAGTGGCTCTGGAGTTTCCCATGTTAACCTTATGAGAAATGGAATTAATGAATCTTAACAGCTGTTTCAATTAAACAAGTTGGTTCTGTTCTATGATGTTCAATAGCATTAAAGTTACAAGGATTACCAACAGGGTGCAGCACTAGCACTATTATTTCTTTTACATTTATGACAACAGCTAATTTGCAACCAAAAGGTGAGTGAGCGTAGCGAACGAACTTCAACCTGGAGGTGAGTGAGCGTAGCGAACGAGCTAACCTGAAGGCAAGTGAGCGTAGCGAACGAGCTAACCTGAAGGAAAGTGAGCGCAGCGAACGAGCTCCAACCTAAAGGTGAGTGAGCGTAGCGAACGAACTTCAACCAGGACGTGATTGAGCCATGCAAACGAGATCATCTTGAAAATTAAGAAGTTAAACGGGGCAAAGCCCGCGGGTTACAGCTAGTAGGAAATAAATTTGACAATTTTTAGGGCATATTTAATTAGAAATTTAGCCCGGTAAATTGAAATTCACATAGTCTGCAGGTTTGCTGTGGCGAGGGTATTTTATTTTTTCCATTTTATTATCAGTAAGTATGCACAGTAGTGCGTTCTAGCAAAAAGGTTACTAAGTAACAAATTAAAAACCCATAAAAAACTTACAGAAGTCGTCCAAGTCGTTCATAGTGGCGTCTGACGGTACTCATGAGTTACATAGTGTCGACAGTAAAATGCACATCCTGGTGAGTCACACCTTCTTAAGAGGCATTATAATAATCATACAACAATGGTCAATGTATTTAAAAGTTTATTTAACAAATTTATTATTTAAATAATTATTTTTTTAAGCTGTTGTAATGACCTCATATTTTCCTTTTCAAAGGGTCGTTTATCCTCACTCTTTTGGATGGCCCCTTGTCACTGCTAAAAACCATTTCCTGCGCTTGCAAGAAGGGTTGTGCTGGAGCGTGCTCTTGTCGCAAAGCTGGTCTGAAATGCTCTTCGATCTACAAGCATTGTTGTGTCCAACAGTGGGAACATGTCATGCCAGCTAGTTGACGATGAAGACATTTCATACCTAAAATTGGAATGTGGAGAACGAGACCTGTATGAGACATTCATGCAACCTCCACAATTGTCCGAAGACAAACCAGGACCATCCAAAAGAGTGAGGATTAGTGACCCTTTAAAAAGGAAAGTATGAGGTTATTGCAACGTCTTAAAAGAGAATTTATTTAGGCCCTAAATAGTAAATTTGTTAAATAAACTTTTAAATAAATTGACCAATGTTGTATGATTAATGCAAAGAGGTTTATTTAATCATACACTTAATCTATGATGACCGGGCTAAATTTCTAATTAAATATGCCCTAAAAATTGTCAAATTTATTTCCTATTTAATTAACATTAATTTTAGTGAGTACTTAGGTTTGCTGCTACAGGGAAGATATTAAACATGTTTTTTATTGCAATGTCAATAGCTTAGTATTGAATTAACACAATTTCCAAATTTGGTTTAGTTACATAAATAAATAAACAAACTACAGCTTTTTTTATTCTCCATAAGAATAACATGGGAATTTTAAAATAACAATTTTTTTAATTAACTCCGTAACCATTGGGAATACAACAACGCTTCAATACACAAAGTTATTTATTTTTTTAAGATCTACAAAATGGTTTGGAGAGAAATTATGAAATGTTGTGTATTTAGGGTCAAAAATGGGAATAATCCATTTTTATCCCATAAAACCCACATATTTTAAGGTTTTTAGCCTGCCAAAAGTTGCCCCGACATATTTGGTGCTACCATTTTTGGTATTTGCTTCCTGATACCCAAATATACAAGTTGCAAAAATAAAATTTACTACCCCACCGTTTGCAATTTGACCACCCTATTTGAACCTCTACTGACTGGTCTATCATGTTATTGCAGCTGAAACAACAATACCAGAAACAAGTATGGAGCTAAACAAATACAGATAAACGCACCTGAGTATTTCCTTCCATTTCGTGAATTTCAATTAACATAGTTTACGAAATACTTAAACATTTATTTATTTCCGTATAACTTCGGTCCAAGCGGTGCTTCAATAGTGGTAAGCATGTGCAAATAGCAATACAACGAAAAATTATACAACTAGGTTAAATAGTAATGATAAGAAGCAACAGCCTGGCGAACACATTACAGTTTTGTATACAAGTTTCTTAAAATATCACCTATATATTCAAACGTGACAGGGTTTTTTTTTTATTTCACGATTCTGAATCAAGCACTTGACGGATTTTTATGTTGTATTTTTGTGTTGAAAGAAAGATTGAATTTTTGGTTCATGTAAACCAAAAAAGAACTAAAAAAAAACTCCCTCGCAGTATACCTGCAATCAAAGTTGATCTGCAGGTGATTCGTGAAGTGGTTTTATCCGGCTCATGTTTAAAATTATATTGAGATTCACGCTTAATTTAAATGATTTGGTGGGATAAACGAATACGTTTTCTACAAAAATACCTAATAAATAATTTTCTTTAGTTTTAAAAGTAAACTAAAAATATAGATAGTACTTATTATCTTCCAAAAGGATAGCCTAATGTGCAACGTATTGCATTATAGCACTCATATTATCTTTGTAACCAACAATATTAGAATTGAGTTCAACATATAATTTATTGTTTTTTAAGTCACTTAAATGGCGACTGAAATTTAATTTTGTGGATTTTCACCCCACAAATACAGTTTTTTATTTTCAGAATGATCAGTGTTTTTAATTTCAATCTAAATTACACATGCTTACAGTAATCCTAGATTTTAAAGTACCGACCGTCAAGACTAGGATACCGATAATAGATTATTACCTTTAGGGAAATTCATTAAAATAGAGATGACAGAGTATTGTACATCTATAGTTTAATTTTCTTTGAAAACGCCATGTAATACAAGATTGGACAAGCAGCTCATTCTAGACAGTGGAAAATTAAGAGGACGTATTTGTTCATAACACAACACAATGGTGACAAGCCAGTGAGCTGTGTTGTGCGCGATGGATTATAATAGAACATAGCTTTAGCATTGTTTCACGTAGTGTCTGAACATTATAATAAGGTCAGACGTTTAAATTTATTCATGGGATATGCATTTAATTATAATTGCAAAATCGTAGATACGTGATGCTATAGGTATTTATAAAAAAATATAAAAATTATAGTTTGCAGTAAATTTAAAGTTTTACACAATATTGATCCAACAAAATAATAACGCAGTTAGCAAAGTGTCCTCGATGTTACAACCAAGTTACGTTTGAGGGTAAATTAAATGTCATAGTCTGTCAGTGGGTGCATCATAGATCAGAGGAACTAACCCGCAACATGTACCCGGCACCATGGTGGAAGTAAACTTCCGCAATGCCCGGCACCACCCTCAAACACAATCAAGAAGTACCACAGTAGTTTCTGTTGAAGTAGTTAAGACGTTTCAAGTGACCTATAGAGGGTAGTTTAGCCAACAACACATAGGTCTAGTCACTTTCCAAAAATGAACTCCGTTGTCACATACTGCTAATGTATACTCTTAGAGAATTAACAATAGGAAACGATCGAGGGATTTCAATATGTGTATAATTATAAATTCTGACGAAGACAATGTTGATAACATTTTTGGTCTGCCACAACCAACCTTAGGCGTAATAATGATACCAAGCCGCTTTTAGATCACGTTAAGCCATCTTGGATGTCAAGAGAAACAAATTTAAACTGTCTGTTCATAACTTGAAATAATGCTTGGAGAAACCATGTACTGTACAAGATAACTCTAAGGTTACAGATGAGAAATGAATGATGACATACGTGAATGAATTTAAACAACGGATTCATGATTAAGTCCCGTTACAAGTGGTAAAATTAATCTATTTCGTAAATGATCCAGTAAGTGACAATTCCTTTTATATATGTTAGGCCTGCTTAAGAATACGTTATAATAGTTTGTATACTCATGGATTTCAATTCAATGTCAGATTTGCCACATTTAATCTTAAAGATACTAGGCAAACAACAAAGGAATCAACATTCTTCTACATGGCTACAAGGGTGGTCATTTACCTCCCTTGTCTTCAGTAACAAAGTAACTTTTTGCCTACGCATCAAATCCACAACGAATTTATGTAATTTATTATTTGATCGATTTTCTTCGACACCTATTTCTTGTCTTATCTTACTTCCTACTTAAAATTATACATGTAAACGTTTGGATGTCAGTAGTATAAAACACGGGGGTGATCCCGTGACGTCATAATTAGGTAATTGGTAAGTATTTTGTGATTGTGGAGCAGCGTGAATTACGCAGCGACTCTGGCGATGTATGTTGTGGATTGGTTGGTATTGTTATTAGGTCAAGGTTGTCTGAATGTGTTTTTTTAAATGTTCAGCTTTAATGTTTCAAATATACCATGTACTGGATTGTAAAAATATGTATTGTTCCATTTAACTATCCATCAACTAGCTGTCTCATATAATCTTCGAACTCTGGGCGGAGAAAGTACGAGGTACTAGATACTTGTGAGTTCTGTATCGGTGACATAGTTACGTCTACTGCGTTTTGTTCTTGAGTGTTTTGTTCTTGAGTGTTTTGTTCTTGAATATTATTATTTGAGATATTCGATGTTGAAGATATTTTGGGGTCTTGAATAGGAGCTGAATTTCTTGCAGACATGTTTTCCTGACGGTAGCTAAGAGTCAAATGATCTGTAGTTTACTCTGTTAACACTTATATAGTGTTTACAGAAATTCTAAATGTTTGCACAGAGACGTTTCAATCTTCCGAGAGATGATTCTCACGGAACGACAACAGATGTGAGTGTTCGCATGTGTGTGCCTATAAATAACTAGGCCTACTCGTTCTCGCGGGGGACCGACATGTGATTAACTGTTATTGCTTTACTTTTTCTAGCGTCACTGATTACGCTTAGCGGTGTTACGGCTTTTTGTTAATGGATTATTTTATCTATGTAGGAGGTAAGTTAACCTATTATTGTTTCTGCATTGTGTTCAAGATTGTTGTTTGTCGCGCAAACTAGACACGCTTCATTCGTATTGCGTACTGCTTTGTGTCAAGCAATTTTATCCTGTCACATTTTGTAATTTCCAGAGTTTTAATTATATTTCCCTGTTGTATTTTAAGTTTAAGTGTTTCCAGTTTGTGATACACGTCGTCCCATTGTGATTTGTGGAATATTCCCTAAATATACAGGTAATTAATTTTTCTTGTCATATACATATAGTATCCTAATATATATTAGCTTTTACTATTTATTTATAAGAAGCTCATTCCTTAATCATTACTTAAATTAGCTCAACTATTTGTATAAAAGATCCTACCACTATTTTGTCTAATCATTTAAATACAACCTTTCTCATAGTATAAAAACGAAACTAACTTATCTTTCAAATATAATCCTAATTATATGAAAACTTTACAAGACTATAAATAAATATTTCGGTAAATCTGCACTTACAAAACACTTATCTTAACTCAAAAATTCTTTTGCTGTATGAATACAACAATATACGTTACAACCATTTTTACCGCCTATTTTATAATAATTTTCTACAGAATAAAACGGCTTTCGATTAGAAATAGTTTAGGTATTGGCAGTGAGTTTTTAGTCTTTTCACGTGATATAAAAATTTGAGGCCAATCTCACTAGAGTTTACTAGTGTATTTTGTTGACTATTAATTAAAACTAATGCAGTACATAGCAAACAGCTGATTGATTTATCACTTAACAGATTGCACTACGTTTCTTTTTTGCTTCAAATTTTTACATTACTTGGGAAGTCTATTCTGTGTATAGTCAATGGTTTTATGTTTTTAAGAAAATTGGTATTCCAATATCGCTAAATCACTATACGTATTTAATGTCTCACATTTTGTAACAGATGTTATGTAAACCGCAAATAATCTTTCTTGTGATATATACAAACAAAAAACTATATCATTTACCTCAAATCATTATATTATAATAAAAAATAAATGATTTAGGATAAAAAAATATCTTATAATGTACATTGTCCTTGCCAAAATAAATGTATGTTTATTCAAGTTCACCTCATATTTTGTTGTAGTCCTAATGATAATATTAATTACCTTTTGTTGTTTTTGTATTTGTTAAAATATGGACTGATTAAACTGAATAACTAAACATTTTTAAGATTGAAAAAATGTTTACCGATTTCCTTAACTAACAATGTATAAACGTATAAATTGTTCTTCACAAAACGAGATATCTAAATATGACTCTAATACATTAATTATTAACTTGTTTGGATTATAAAAGGTAAAATGTGATTGCCTAAAATTATACTTTGTTTTTTATTGAGGATTGCTTTATTGACATACGTAAAAATTTCTTCACATTCTAATAATCATAATAGAAAACTATATATTTTACTTAACAATTTTTATATTAAATTATTCTTTGTTCTTTTATCTCAAATTGCTTTCTCACGTACATGAATTGACTCACTTTTTGTTACGCTCTTAAATTATAATATTAATCAAGGTACTTCTCATAGTCAGTTGGCGACTTTATTAAAATATAGCTCGATTAAATTGGTTGTTTTTTATACGATTTTCTTAACATATGACTTGTTCTTCTCAAAATAAACATATAAAATGGTTCTAATACTTAATTGCTTAATGTGTTTTTTTTTCTTCTAGAGTTAACTAACGCAGCTTTACTTGAAACACGGAGTATTCCTGATTTACTACAGGTAATTATTTGAAAAATCTTAGTTTACGCATAGTTCAGATGGTTTCTATCTCTTTGTAATCTTTCCTTAAAAAATACATGTACAACTAAATATATTTTAGTTAATAGTATTTATATTAAATTATTCTTTGTTCTTTTATCTCAAATTGCTTTCTCACGTACATGAATTGTTTCACTTTTTGTTACGCTCTTAAATTATAATATTAATCAAGGTACTTCTCATAGTCAGTTGCTGACTTTATTAAAATATAGCTCGATTAAATTGGTTGTTTTTTATACGATTTTCTTAACATATGATTTGTTCTTCTCAAAATAAACATATAAAATGGTTCTAATACTTAATTGCTTAATGTGTTTTTTTTTTCTTCTAGAGTTAACTAACGCAGCTTTACTTGAAACACGGAGTATTCCTGATTTACTACAGGTAATTATTTGAAAAATCTTAGTTTACGCATAGTTCAGATGGTTTCTATCTCTTTGTAATCTTTCCTTAAAAAATACATGTACAACTAAATATATTTTAGTTAATAGTATTTGTAAAATGCTACGATTGTTATGTGTTTATTTTACTTAGCTCGGTTAATAATTTAATTTACTTCATATCTCGTTCTTATTGTTTCTTGTATTATTGAACATTCTTAAGCCAAAAAATATATTTTAAATTGTAATTTGCATCTCCATAAGTATTATAAAATCACGTATCTTGTTTTGGATTATTAAAACGGCTATTCCGCTATCTTTCAAATAATATTAATATCAAAATAAATATTAATAATTAATGGCTGCTCTTGCTAGTCCCCCACTACACCTCATATCCTTTGATTGGGTGGGTAGACCACGCCTCCAGCAAGCCCCGTCCCCACTACGCTACCTGTCCTGTGATTGGCTGAGTAGACCACGCCTCCACTTAGTCCAACCCCCCACCAGAGCGCACAAAACTAGTTGAATCTCTTTCAAACCTCACTACATCTTGTGTACTCGCACGGTACACATCATGTTCTGTCTCCTTTCAAACCCTTGTCTATCTAGGGTTTGAATGAATCTTTATCATGCGACAGTGGTCAAACCAAGTTGCATTTCTATCCATCCTTTACATACAACAGTGGTCAAACCAAGTTGTATTTAAATCCTTCCTGAACATGCGACAGTGGTCAAACCAAGTTGCATTTCTATCCATCCTTTACATACAACAGTGGTCAAACCAAGTTGTATTTAAATCCTTCCTGAACATGCGACAGTGGTCAAACCAAGTTGCATTTCTATCCATCCTTTACATACAACAGTGGTCAAACCAAGTTGTATTTAAATCCTTCCTGAACATGCGACAGTGGTCAAACCAAGTTGCATTTCTATCCATCCTTTACATACAACAGTGGTCAAACCAAGTTGTATTTAAATCCTTCCTGAACATGCGACAGTGGTCAAACCAAGTTGCATTTCTATCCATCCTTTACATACAACAGTGGTCAAACCAAGTTGTATTTAAATCCTTCCTGAACATGCGACAGTGGTCAAACCAAGTTGTATTTAAATCCTTCCTGAACATGCGACAGTGGTCAAACCAAGTTGCATTTCTATCCATCCTTTACATACAACAGTGGTCAAACCAAGTTGTATTTAAATCCTTCCTGAACATGCGACAGTGGTCAAACCAAGTTGCATTTCTATCCATCCTTTACATACAACAGTGGTCAAACCAAGTTGTATTTAAATCCTTCCTGAACATGCGACAGTGGTCAAACCAAGTCCCATTTCTACCCTTCCTTAACATACAGCAATGGTAAACCCAAGCTGCTCCTTTCAAGCCCTTGCCTATGTTATATGTCTAAAAGTTCTTCATGCATGTACTGTTTAGTCTTTCTTGCTAGATAATTTGCTTTAGTAGTTGTGACTTGGTGTTAGTGGTTTGAATCTTTGCATGTTTTTTTTTAAATAACTAATGACCTTGACCTACTTGTATTATTGGTTGTTTGAAACTTTATCTTTAAAATAGTTTCTCTGCCCACATGCAACTCCTCCTTTTAGATGTACTTATTCCCCCACCTCTTTACCACACTCAAATCTTCCCCCACTCTGTCTATCTATATCCCCCACCACTTAGGGTGGGTATAAATGAGAGAGCATATTGGTTAATAACATCATTCTGTTGCCAGCCTGCAGAAAAGCCATGGACCCCTGCTTAAGAAAGACTACCAAGCCAATGAAGCCAGTGGCAGGCATGAAGAGATCTAAACTTCAGGAGGCGTTGACTGGAGGTGTTAAGAAGATGAAATCATCAACTCCTTCTGAAACCCTGGTCAACAAGACTCTGTCGCAGCCGGGATCCTCTTCATCTGCCGCCAAGACTCTTTCGCAGCCAGGCAAGACTCTGTCGCAGCCGGGATCCTCTTCATCTGCTTTGTCTGACGATGCAAAGAAAACAACTACAATATCAACTCAATCTTCCCTTGCCGCCAAGACTCTTTCGCAGCCAGGATCTTCTTCTGCTTTGTTTGAAGATAGATTGAAGAAACCTTCTTCTGGTAACACTTCGTCGAAGAAACGGTCTGATTCATCGTCTTCCTCTTCTTCTTCTTCGTCATCATCTTCCTCGTCTTCTTCATCGTCCTCGTCCTCTTCTTCTACGTCATCGCCCAAAAATCAAACAATTAAGTCCCCTCTATCCATGCTTCTCTCTCCCATAATTCTCTCCTTGCTATCTCCTATTAAATCTCCAGAAAAGCCATCCACTCCCAAACGTAAGCCATCTCCAAAACCTCAACCACATAGCCTAACTCTTCCTAATTTAAATTCCTCCTCGAACCAAATGCCTGACATAGATTCTCCTGAAATTACCATTCTAAACCCCCCACCCAAATCCCTCCCTGCTGCACCCACCGTTGTTAGAAAACTCTTTACTAAAACTGAATCCTCAAAAGAATCCCTTCCCCCCCATTCAAACCCTTCTGAAAAATTGGTAAAACTCATGGCCAAAAGACGAGCTGCATTTAAGCCCAAGCCACAATGTTCTTATATTTTCCAAAAAGGGGTGAAAAAAGGTGAGCGTTGTGAAAAGTCCTGCTTTTCTGATGCTAATGTGTGCAGCCTCCACACTAAGGGGAAAAGCAGGATGGTACCCACTCAACCTAAAATTATTAGCAGCAAACCTGTCGCTACCAATCCTCAGTCATTTGAAAGACCATCAATAATCGTCAAAAGCCAGGCTCAGGAAAAATCTTGTACATCTGATCCAACACCGAGCACCTCACGTGTTGTTGTGATAGACAAGATTTTGCCTAGCCAACCACGAACGTCAGGCTTTGCTCGACCCTGTCGTCCACCACAAATTCAAGCTAAAAAAACCAGAATTGATAGGCTACCCAAAAATCGTAAATTCGAAATTCTTTTGATGACACCAAACGGTGAAGTCATTTTAAGAGAAGGAAATGACAGGTTCCGACTTAAATTACCCAGAGGCATGACCATCCCGAATACAACCCACCGATACTACATAATTCGTGATCGGTCTTCGGGATGGGCATCTGTAACATTATAAATTGGTTTAGTTTCAAATTGATCTTAATTATCCTCTAAATTCTCCTTTAGTATGCAAAAATTGGGAACGCATTTGTTATAGCCTAACAAATGCGTTCCCAATTTTTGCATTTAAAGAGTGACCTTGAGATTTTAGAAATAGATTATTTTAATCAGAGATTTCCATCTAATTTATTCATAAAACATTAGAAACAAATTTGTTATATCCTAACAATGTGTTCGCAAAGTTTCATGTATAATATTTTGATAAAGTTATTTTAGAAAACATATTGATTGTTCAAGTTGTCCAATATTACATCAACATTTTTCTATATTGTAAAATTAACTATTCTAAGGACATTTAAAAGATATATTATGTTTATCTCGTGTTTTGCAAAAAGATCTTCATTGCCATTGTGTATAAATTAAGTGTAACACTTTATGATATAACTCAATATATTTTCATAATCCTCAAAGGCATCTAGGCATACAAACACAAAATTTATTTGCATTAACTGTTTAAGGTTAATTCCTTTACATTTCATCTTTGTTAACAGGTTTACTTGAATAGTAGTTGTACATTTTATACTTAAGTAGTGTTGAACTTTACAAGACATAGAAAACAAACATATAAATGGTTAGCAACCATAATACTTTGTTACCATTCGTTTTTTAGTATGGAAATAAATATGATAGAAGTTTCTATGTTTGGTTTTTCTTATTAAAACCCCTACTGATCCATTTTTAATATTGCAAATTACTAAGACGTAAAGATGTATCGTTTTTATGATCAATACAGTTGCGGAAATTTTATTAGCTTAATAACTTTGTCCAACAATTAGGTCAAGGTTAAACTGAAGAGTTTTTAAAAAATAATAAAATCAGCTACATATCTTCTGATTCACTCTCTGAACTAAAGGATAAACTTCTTCGAAAATTACCACAAAACTTTTTAGTTGTTGTCAAATTTATACTTAAGTAGTGTTGAATTTTATTAGACATAGCCAATGAATATATAAATTATTAGTAGCCATAATACTTTGTCTACATTCGTTTTGTAGCAAGAATAGGAATAAATATACCAGAATTTTATGTTTTTAACATTGCAAATAGTTTGTTCTGCTACGTCACCATGACTTAAAAATTGCTAAGATGTAATATGTAATGATGCTATTAGCTTGATTAACTGTGTCCAACAATTAGGTCAAGGTTAAACTGAAGAGTTTTTAAAAAATGGTAAAAAGCTACATATTTTCAGATTCACTCTCTGAACTAAAGGATAATCTTCTTCGAACATTGCCACAAAACTGTAATACTCGACAAAGTTTATTTTCTCCATTTTCAACTTCATCTGCTTGAACTGGAATCTTTGGTGTTTCACAGTAGTCCGAATGAAATTCATTGTTCGGTGTGGGTTGACCTTGTTCGTTGTTCACATCCTCGTCCAGTTGTTCTTCCTCTAGCATCTCTTGCAAGTCCTCGTCGTTTTCTGTATCACTTTCATTTTGTGCTTCATCAAAATCAGTCTCCCAGATTCGAGGCTCTACTCCAGTAAGGTTCGTGTGGTCCGTAGGAGGCATTGCGAATATGTAAGCTATAATGCTGCTTCCTGCGTTATTATAAAATCCCGCCCACGACCCCCACCACCACCATAAAATACTTATGCCATTGGTGGAAAGGGTTGGGGTCTAATCCCCTCCCCCTTATTGAATAAATAGAGTGGGGGGTTATACACTGTGTTATATATATAAGTCACGCACGCAACTGATATCATTCCTATGAACACAACCATGCAGTGTGTAATGTAGCTAGTTTCCTTAGTAGTGTCTTAAACTACGAAAATGTATCAATGTGAAAATTGTCATGAGTCTTTTGAGGATGAATTTCTCCTCAATATTCATAATGAACTATTACATATGTCTAATGAATCTTCAACACCTATGGAATATGAAGATTTGATTGAAGACCCCTTCTTACAACAGAACAGACCAACAGTTATACAGTATGCACCACCAAACCAACAATTATCAGTAGAAATATTAGCCCAAGCATTTCCTAAAGCCATAGTAAACCATTTCAAAATTTCTAATACAAATTATGATTTGTCAGATTTTATTTTAAAAGCTAAACCCCTTATCATAAAAACACTACAACAGGAACTAACCAGACTTAATTTTATCAAATTTGGCTTGCTCTTGGACACTAGATTTACAAATGTACAAAATGAGGTGTCCCCTCGGGGGTTTATAACACGAAATAAATCCATCATGGTAACCACTGATCTGGAGGCTGAAGTCGACAGTTGCTTGGAAGAAATTGTTGTTAAAATATCTGAACATGAAGGAAGAGGATCTGGGTGGTCTTTGTTAAGCGTAGACAGCTTAGATATACGTGTACATAAACATGGGTATGGTGATAGAGGTAGTAGTTTCATCCCACTGCCCAAAAAGATTGCTAATACAAGAACTTGCATAAATGTTCAAAATGAAGACAATGAGTGTTTTAAGTATGCTGTTTTAGCAAAGTTTGTTGAAGACAGGCACGCCTATAGACCAAGCCGTTATTATAGTGAAGTGGCTCATAAATATAATTTTACAGGTTTGGTTTACCCAGTGTCTTTAAAAGATATCAAGAAATTCGAAAAACAAAATCTTAATTCATCCGTTAATGTGTATGGATTGGATGAGTCTAATAATGTGTTTCCTATTCAGATTACATCTCATGAACGTAGAGACCATACAGATCTTTTACTTCTTACAAATGGTAAAATCTCACATTATGTTTACATAAAAAACTTTTACGCACTTTTATCAAGACAGTTATCCAAAAGGAAGATGAGTCTCACCATTTGCAAACGGTGTTTTTGCTACGCTGCCAAACCATTTCATTTGGGGGGTAAGGAATGGTTACTTGACCACCAACGTCTCTGCAATAGTAAGGACGAAGTAAGGGTTAAATTACCTCACCCTAATAGAGCTTTTATTAAATTCAACAAAACGGCTCAACAATATCGAATACCAATTGTTATATATGCAGACTTTGAGTCATCGTTAGTTCCTTTAGTTTTAGATGAGTGTGATCAAAGCAAAATTAAAAAAATTCAATTTCATGAACCAAACAGCTTTTGTTTAATGCTTAAATCAACTTTGGATGAAGATCATTTACGTCAGTACGGGTTGACAACCCAACCACTTGTATATCGCGGTGAAAATGCTGCTAAGTCATTTGTAGATAACCTTTATGATATAGCTAATAAGGTGGAAAAACTGTATAGTTATGTAGTTCCAATGATTAATCTTACACATGATGAATTGACATTCCATGAAAGTGCGGATAGATGTTACCTTTGTGACTGTAGTTTTACAGAAGACAACAGGCGTGTTCGGGATCATGATCACCTGACTGGTTTTTACAAAGGCCCTGCTTGCAACAGTTGTAACATTAATTTTAAATTACCAAAGTTTATCCCAATAGTGTTCCACAATTTAAGTGGATATGACTCTCATTTCATAATTCCTGAATTAGGTAGAGACAAAGGGGCGATTGATGTTTTAGCTACAAGTACGGAGAAATTTATTAGTTTTTCGAAAAAAGTGGGTAAAATAAAATTAAGGTTTGTAGACTCTTTCAGATTCATGGCTTCTAGTTTAGAGAAATTGACAGCTAATTTGCAAAGAGAACATTTTATTGAAACTCAAAAGATTGTCGCATCTGATCACATGGATTTGGTTCTTCGTAAAGGAGTGTACCCTTATGATTATATTGATAATCCTGAAAGATTTAACGAGACCTCACTACCACCCATTGAGGCATTTTACAGTCAGTTAAATGATTCTAATATTGACCCTGAAGACTATCAACATGCTTGTCAGGTATGGAGTGAGTTAAACATGAACACCTTAGGCGAGTATAGTGACTTTTATGTGAAGTTAGATGTAACACTTCTTTGTGATATAATGGAGGAATTCCGTAACACCTGTATAGCGGCCTACGGATTAGACCCTCTACATTCATACACCTCGCCTGGATTAGCTTGGCAAGCTATGTTAAAAGAAACAAAATGTACATTACAGCTGTTAACAGACATTGATATGGTGCTTATGATTGAATCTAGTATCCGTGGGGGACTTACCCAGAGTGTAACAAGGCATGTCAAAGCAAATAATAAACACATTCCAAACTTCAAGAAGGAGGACCCATCAGTTTATTTAGGGTATTTTGACGCCAATAACTTATATGGGTGGGCAATGTCAAACCCACTTCCATATGGTAATTTTCAATGGATTGATCCAATATTATTAGGTGATGTAACAAGTATCCCAAAAAATGGAGACACCGGATTCATAATGGAGTGTGATTTTGAATACCCATCCACACTTCATGATCATCACTATGATTTACCTCTATTAGCTAAATCTGAAATACCACCAGACGGAAAACATCCTAAGCTGATGATGACGCTTAACGACAAGGAACGCTATGTTGCCCATTTTTGGGTTGTCCAACAAGCCATCGAACTTGGTCTAAAATTAAAAAAGGTTCACCGTGTTTTACAGTTTAATCAATCATGTTGGTTAAAAACATACATTGACTCAAACACAAAAAGAAGAGCTGCAGCATCATCGGCTTTCCAAAAAGACTTTTTTAAGCTGATGAATAATGCAATATTTGGAAAGACCCTAGAAAATAAAAGAAAACATAAAAATGTTAAGTTAGTGTCGGATCCCAAAAAGGTAGAAAAACTTGTAAGACAACCAAATTTTAAATCATCTATTATCATAAATGAAAATCTTGTTTGTGTGTCAATGGACAAAACTACTATTAAAATGGATAGACCTATGTATGTTGGTATGTGTATACTTGACATTTCAAAAACACACATGTACGACTTTCATTATAACAAGATGGTTTCATTTTACGGAAGAGACAATATTGGAATTATATATATGGATACCGACGCATATCTTTATTGGATCAAAACTCATGATATGTATGAAGATTTACGAACATTTATGTATAAAGACGATTTCGACTTTTCCGACTACCCGGTAGATCACCCTAACTATGACAATGGTAAACACAAAAAGGTGTTAGGAAAATTTAAAGACGAAACAAACGGAATCCCATTAGAAGAAGTAGTAGCACTAATGTCAAAACTATACTCATTAAAATTATACACTGAAAGCACCGACAGCGATATTGGTGTAATAAAAAAGGCGAAAGGAATTAAAAGTTCATATTTGAAGAAGAAACTCAAGTTTGAACATTTTAAAAAGTGTTTATTTGAAAACCAAGTTCATATTGCAACTTTCAAAACCATTAGAAGCTTCAACCATAGACTATATACGATTGTGCAAGAGAAGATTGCAATAACATCCAATGATAACAAAAGATACATACTGGAAAATGGTATTGACACACTTCCTTTTGGACATTATTCAATCGTAACTAATTAACCTAATAAATCCAAGCTGTTTCTTAGCTTATCCTATATATCACATTTCTCTGTCCCAATATCCTCCCCGTAAAGAAGAGGGGGGGGGGGGGGGGGGGTTTATTCCCCCCCCCCCCTCTTTTTTACACATTTTAAAATGACCTTGACCAATATAAATAATTGATAAATATCAGAGATATCCATTACTCCGACTGAGCCGTACGACGGATGTTATGATTGAATATGGTTTCTAAATGGCAAATTGTATCTGAAATTCATAAACCTGCAAGGAAAAACTTTCCAAGGAGGAATACAGTTCTAAAAGGAATTAATGACTTATACCAAGCAGATCTAATTGAAATGATACCTTACAGTAAATTTAACAAGGGATTTAAATATATACTGACCGTGATAAACTGCTTCACAAAAGTTGCTGATGCCATGCCTTTGAAGGATAAAACCGGAAAAAGTGTGACCAAGGCTATGGAGACTGTTATCCAGAGGGATAATAACGTTATCAAACATTTGCAAACTGACGATGGAAAAGAATATTTCAATAAGGACTTTTCAGTGTTAATGAAAAAATATAATATAAATCATTATTCAACAAAATCTGAAAAAAAGGCCGCAATTATCGAAAGATTTAATAGAACGATAAAAGGAGATTTGTTTAAGGAATTTTCAAATAGAGGTTCTTACGTGTGGATTGATATTCTTGGAAAATTGTTGAACAACTACAACAATAGGTTTCACAGAACGATAGGTATGACCCCAAGTGAAGTAAATGAAAATAATTCAGAACAAGTTTTGAACAACATTAAAAGAAGCACACGTCCAAAGGTTGAAAAGATTTTACCACATAAATTTGTTGAAGGTGACAAAGTCCGTATAAGTAAATATAAGGGGATATTTAGTAAGAAATACCTACCTAACTGGACGAACGAAGTTTTCACTGTTTATAGAGTGCAACCAACGTACCCAGAAACATATATTTTGAAGGACAATAAAGGCCAAATTTTACATGGAGGTTTTTATGGTCATGAGATGTTAAAATCTTCTACAGGAAATATTTACCTTGTTGAAAAAGTTTTAAAACGTAAAAAAGATAAGGTTTTGGTTCGTTGGCTTGGTTTTGATAAAAGTGAAGACTCTTGGGTGTCTAAAGAAAATATTATATAAAAAACGTCATTTATGAAACAACCTTCACAGAGTGATGTCATGGACATTATACACAATGGATATTCTTTTGAAATTGAAAATATAGACAATTTAACTGTGGATAATGTAAAACTCAAAGAAGGTAAACATGGTAAATTATTACCAGACAGTGTAAGGTCTATAGTAAGTGGACCGTCCAATTGTGGGAAAACTAATGTTGTATTTAACTTGTTAACAAACCCACATGGTTTGCGGTTTAATAATGTGTATATATTTTCCAAATCATTGGCTCAACCTAAATACCAGCTACTAGATAAAATAATATCGGACGTTAAAGAGGTATCTTTATTTAAATTCGATGCAAGCAGTGAAATACTACAACCTGGTGAAGCTAAACCTCATTCAGTATTCATATTCGATGATGTGTCATGTGAAAACCATGACACGATAAGAAACTATTTTTCCATGGGGAGACACAACAGTATAGACTGTATATATATTGGTCAAACATATAGCAAAATTCCAAAACAATTAATAAGGGATAATGCAAATGTAATTATAATTTTTAAACAAGATGAGATGAATTTAAAACATATATATAATGACCATGTTGGTGTTGATATGTCATTTGAAATGTTTAAAAAAATATGTTGTAAGGCTTGGGATGAAAAATATGGATTTGTTGTAATTGATAAGGATGAAAGTATTAAAAACGGGCGATACCGAATAGGGTTTGATAGGTTCGTTATAATGCACCAGCAGTAACACATTTTATCTATTAGTAGATTGAATTTCATGATGAGAACATGGGTAGCCAAGAAAAGCTTGTAAAGGAAATAAAAACATTAAGTGATTCCATTAGAAGAAAAAACAGGGCTCTAAGAATGGGTATAAGTGAAAGAGATAGGTATTTAGAAACAACATTTAAACCTATTATTGAACCCATAAAAGACCTGTCACACACGTTTTCTAAATCAATTCAACCTACAGATAGTGAAATGTTACTACCTGTATCGAAATCAGAAGTACAAGATGGTTTAGAACCATTAACGACCTATAATGACTACGAAGATTCAGAAGAATTTGAGGACGCTGAGGAGACTGATGAATCAGATCAAGATTCCAGAGAAGGGGACAAAACTTTGGAAATTCCTCAAGAATATGAAAGTATTAAGAATGCGGATATTAATCCATCTGAAATAAGTAAATTGGGAGAAGATATAACTTCAAAATCTGTGCTTGGAAGGAAGTACTTATTAAAAATGTTACATTCTACAAATGCTAACAGAAAATACCATGTTTATGGTGCTAGACTTGAAGACAACGGGCTAATGATTGGAAATAGTAAGCTAGACATTGATGAAAATGATGTTATACACGTAGGAAACAAAAAATATAAGGGGACACCTGGTTTATTCGAACTTATATTTAAAAACAAGCCTGGTAAATATAATAAAAAAGATTTAGTTTTATTTAAAAACATTTGTGCTAAAACAAACCTTCATAGAAAAGGTTACAACTCAAATTTACCAATACATAGAAACCAATCTGTTAAATACACAACTATCATATCAGAACTATTCCCGTCACAAGTCAGAAGAGTTAAAAGAAGGGCAATCTCATCAATCGACATTGATACAATTCATAAGAGAAAAAGGAAAGATGATATATCAACTTATTCTGGAGAAGGACTATTTAAAGACTGCTCCAACACTAACGTAATATATTACAACAATGCAAACAAATTAATCGATAGAATGAAATTGATACGTGAAGCTATTGAAGCTGGTCATTCAGGTTTAGAAAACGAATGGGTAGCTTTGGTTGATGAACTGCGCAATCGAGGGATAATTGATTAATACTAATAAATGCTATATATTTATTAAAATTACAAAGAAGTATTTGTTGTGTTACTACACTGTATTTTTTGCGTAAGGAGCTTTCATATACAATTACCAGTGTTTATTAAACAAATCGTATAAATTAAAAGGAAAAACTATTTATTAGTCATTCGTTGAAACATATTTATAGAGTGCACTCTTCATTTGTGATTTTACTATAAAAACAAATGTTATACAACAACCGTGCCATTCGCAATCGAGAGACCTTCAAGAGAGGAAGGGGAATAACATCGACGGCACTTTCTATATTGACTAAACCAGTTGGAGCATTAGTCAACAAAGCGATTGATTTACTGCCTGTGGAATTGCATTTAATTGGTGGTTATCAGTATTGTGGTCCTGGAACAAAATTAAAAAAACGCCTTGCTAGAGGAGATCCGGGAATAAATAAGCTCGATCAAGCTTGTAAAGAACACGATATAGCGTATTCAAAATTTGGTAATTTAAAAGACCGATCAGTAGCAGACAAAATACTTGCTGAGAAAGCTTGGCAACGTGTAAAAGCAAGTGATAGTAGTATTGGAGAGAAAGCAGCAGCGTTAGCAGTAGCGGCAGAAATGAAAGGAAAAACAGCTTTTGGTGGAGGAAAAAGGAGAAAAGGAAGACGTAGTAATGTTAAGAAACGTGGAGGAAATATAAGAAGGAAAAAAAACAGAACTTCTCATAGAAAAAAAAAGAACAAACCTACAATTTGGTCTATGATAAAGAACGGAGGAGGGTTATACCTAAAGCCATACCGTGTTTATTAAACAAGAGGAATAAGTTGATAATTCCAGATAAAGCCTTAAGCAATATTGAACTTTTACGATACGCTAGCTGTTTACGCATACCTTTCTTCAGAGGTGTTTTTATGAAGGATGAACTACCATCCGTAGTAAATAATAACGAGACTGGTATAGTGAATCTTGATAATGCTAACGGTCCTGGCACTCATTGGGTTTGTTACAAAAAACTCGGTGAAATAGTTTACTACTTTGACAGTTTTGGAAACTTACCGCCTCCGAAGGAACTTCTTGAATACTTCAAATCTTCAAAAATTGTATACTTTAACTATGATGGACAACAACCAGAAGATACATCAATATGCGGCCATTTGTGTTTAGAATTTTTAAAGAAAAGCATTAGTTGTCTATAAATAAGTGGTAATTAACCTATGAGCATTCAGTTATGTCTCAGACCCTAACACTATCAGGTAGGAGCTCTGTGCTCTCTATCGATTATTTCCCGCCTATTGAGTTGAGTTCTCTTGATGAGTATGAAATCGGTCTTCTCAGTTTTGAATCGTACAACTCAATACCAAACGTTGATGAAACAAACAACCTGTTTCATTTCGATAAAGATAAAGTAATAACTATTCCGAAAGGTGCGTATGAGGTGCAGGACATAAGAGACTATATACAAGAAAAATTCCAAAAAATAACAACAAAGGAAAAGAAATACTATATCCAACTAGGAACCAACAACAATACTTTAAAATCTATGTTAAAGTGTACTGTGGAAGTAGATTTTTCTAAGCCTAATTCCATCGGAAAACTATTAGGATTCGGTAGTATTAAAGCCGAACCTGGAATCAG
The DNA here is from genome assembly GCF_028750875.1 of Macrosteles quadrilineatus. NCBI lineage: Eukaryota > Metazoa > Arthropoda > Insecta > Hemiptera > Cicadellidae > Macrosteles > Macrosteles quadrilineatus. The sequence continues at coordinate 1,220,216 of NW_026542608.1, forward strand.
TTATTACTCAGAAAACGTTGTAGACATCTTTAAAGTAAACACAGTAAGAATAGACTGTAATATAGCCACCGGATCATTCATTAACAACAAACAAGGTCATATGATTTTCCAATTCTTTCCCGCTGTACCACCTGGTTATAAACTGGTAGAGATACCTAATCCTGTAATTTACTTGCCAATCACTACCCGGACAATCAGCAACATTACACTAAAAATCATGGACCAAGACAATAGACTGGTAGATTTCAGAAATGAAAGAATTACAGTTTGTTTACACTTAAAGAAAAATAAGTAGTGTGAAAAAAAACCTTTTTCAATTGTGTTTTAATATATAAGTAAATTTCTTTTGGAAAATCATTATTATGTTTGTACACGTTGAAAGTTGAACACCTGAAATGATAAGGCACCACATAATTGATAAATTCGGCCACTCTTTGTATACACAAAAACGTGAGAGACAAGTAGAGCTAGAAGATGATAACGATGAAGAAGATACTAAAAGATTTAGGGTTGCATCTGATTATGAAACAGCACGTCAACCGGTAACAAAAGGTTATTTAAACCGTTACTATGTTAATAAACTAGATTTAAAAAGTGTGGAAGAAAAACTTGTTCACATAGATGAAAAGTTGGACAAATTGAAAGAATTAAGCGATCGATTTTCCACATTAACACAAAACTTGAAATCTTCTAATGATGGTCTTGAGGAAGCGGTAAAAGAAGTAAAAAAGACAATTTCTCCTCCTGAAGGATGTTGCTTTGATGCTAAAAATAGGAGAATCACTAATGTTGCTCAAGGAATCAACAAAGATGATGTAAGCACTGTTAGCCAAACATTGACATACGATCAGGAAAAAGACATCTTTAAATGCGGTGATAAGGAATTCGACTTGGTTGTAAATAATCCATTAACTCCTGTAATAATAGCTAAAGATAGTAGTATAAGTGGATTTGCATCTTATCGTGGTGGAGATTACAAATTTCGCACACATGTATATCGGGTAAAAGATCGGCTTATAACATACATGGGATCAAAGTTTGTTTGGAATGAAGAAGAACGCATGATCAAACCTGAATATGATGGTCAACAAACTAAAAATATATCGAAATATCATTCTGAACCCTCGATATCAAATTAGGGAAACTCTTGACATATCCTGATAATAAGTAGAAAAAATCAGATACTTTACAGAATGAATAGTAGTTATATTATATCAAACATCTTCATTTATATTTTAGATGAAACCAGGACCCCTTTGACTCTAGAGGGTAAGAAAAACTTCTGTTCATTTTCTTATGTTAACCCAGTTTATGAATAATGGGATTATCCTTTAAAAAGAAGAGCACTGGTGATTTAAGAGTTAGTAGGCCACCTGCATCAGAAGAGTTAACAGTTGAAAACATTAAATTTCTACAGGATATTGGTCTGCATGTAAATAATAATGGATATACTGGATATAACGCACGGTCCAACTTTCGACGAGACTCTATGGGAAAAAGAGTATCACACCCACAACCCCTACGCTTCATCGAAATTAAACAATAACGATGAAATTAGAATTCCAATCCAACAGCAAGATGTCTACACCCTTCCTTCTGAGAGTTGTTTGTACATCGAAGGAACAGTAACAAAAAAGGATGGCACTATTGGAACAACCATTCCTTTCGTTAGTAACCCGATGGCGTTTCTTTTTGATGAAATAAGGTATGAAATTTCAGGAGTTACCATAGACTCTACAAAAAGGGTAGGGATATCTAGTACACTGAAAGGACTATGCTCATTATCACCAAACGCAAGAAATCTACTAGCGGTTGCTGGGTGGGTTAATCCCAGTTCAGATTCCATAAAACCCAATGCAAATGGTAATTTTGATTTTTCTGTGCCGTTAAGGTTGTTACTAGGTTTTGCGGAGGATTACAATAAGATATTGATAAACGTAAAACAAGAATTGGTTCTGTTGCGATCTTCAAATGACAAAGACCTTATTATAGCACCCCAATCAACGACTGAAGAAGCTCTGGAATGGAAATTATACTTGAATAAGATAGTTTGGAGAGTCCCACACTTGAAACTGGCAGATGAACACAGGATTACACTTTTAAGGCAGTTGAAAGCTGATCGTGATATCGTTCTACCATTCAGAAGCTGGGAATTGCATGAATACCCTATTCTACCGGAGACAGAAAGACATACATGGACTGTAAAGACTTCTAATCATTTGGAAAAACCTAGATATGTGATAGTTGGACTGCAAACGGACAGAAGAAGTAACATAACTGCTGATGCAACATTATTCGATCATTGTAAACTTAAAAACTGTAAACTGTACCTTAACTCTCAATTCTTTCCATACGACAATTTAAATGTTTCTTTTGAAAAGAAGCGGTATAGTATTTTATACGACATGTATGCAAGATTTCAATCTTCATATTATGGCAAGGCAAACACACCATTACTATCACCAACTGAATTTAGTTCAAAAGCACCTATCGTGGTTATTGATTGTTCAAAACAAAATGAATCCGTTAAATCTTCTAGCGTGGATATTAAATTAGAAATGGAGTTTGAATCCAACATACCTTCTAATACAAGTGCGTACTGTTTGATTCTTCATGACAAAATTGTAACGTACACACCTTTAACCGGTATAGTAAAGATGGTTTTATAAGCCTCAGCAAGACAAGGTATAAATAGCAGTCACTTAAGCAAGGATTCAGTTTATATTTGTCAGTGGTTGAAGCAACATATGATACTGTAGACATGAATTCTTTAACGGACAAAGATAAAAGCAGTACCAAAGTGGAAGAAGAGGTGGTTGTTAGAGAAGAAGAATATGACGCAAAAGTTAAGCTTTGTGAAGATGAATTATCAGAGTTTCTAAAATTCCATACTCAAGATAACAATGATATGGACAGTTGTGAAAACAGTGTTTTTGTAACTAACTCAGCGCTAAAGAGGAAGAAAACCCCCGAAGACGACCTTCCTCTTAATATGTTAACGGATATTTTCCTCCGTATATTTTACCCCATTTCAAGATGTATGTCTAAAGGCATTGCAATCGGATTAGTGAAGGACCTATCATACGCACCTAACGCAATTTTAAATCATGGAGCAAAAATGTTGTTTTTTTCGGAGCATGCTTGGGACTCATTCATAAAACATTTGCACTTAATCGAATGTTATTTGGCTAAAAACATGTTTGGTAAAAAAACGGCTGTTCGGTTATTGGATTGTGACATAGAAATAGATATTTATAAGTATCGTGGAGGACAGCAAATACGTTTCAGAGACCTATCAAAACACGATATTAAGATTCAACTAACAAGAGAAGAATTTTATGTTTTGGGTTGTGCCGCTTCACCTGTAACTAGATACATGAAACAACTAACATTTTCAAGCTCTGTAATAAAAGAATATTTAGTGGATGCTATGGATCAATACCCTGACTCCCAGATTCTACACGGACCGATCGATACATCAATTTTTAATCGAATCCCCTATGAGGTTGAAATGTGGCGGAGTATAAAAGACTACGAGATCAATAAGACTACAACGGATGACGTAAAAGAAAATATTGAAGAAACACAGCCAATCTAAGTGTGTTTTAGTTTGAAATAAAAAAAACTAATTTAAACTCGTGGGGTAGGCCTACTTGGGGATGATGCCCACGTTAAATATACATCAACGCGCCTTAACTGTACGGCCTGGTATAAATATAAAACCTACCGTGGTGTGGAAATCAGTTACTTGACATTCTTACCATGGAGCAGAGGGTATGGTTCTCAGACAAAGTTAAAACAATAGAAGAGAAACCCTGTGTGATTGAGTTCCAAGCTTTTCGTGGAAATACAAATGAATATGTTGTTAAGGAGTTAGTAATTTTAGATTTATTAACGTACGTTGTCTATCCCTTTATGTTTAAACCACCACATTCTTTTAAAAAACTAAATTCTAAAGCCAAGTTAACTAATAAGTGGGTTACTAGGAATTTTCATCACATTGCATGGAATGAAGGATTTTTAGATTACAACACTGTAGATGATGTAATGTATCACTTTTGTGCGAAATTCAACCGTATTTACACTAAAGGTTTGGAAAAACGAAGCTGGATTCAAAAATATACCATTGGTAACGTGATTGATGTAACGATTGACTCAAATTTTAAAGTGTGTTATGACGGTATTTGTCTTGCAGGCAAAAACAAATGTCATCGTCAAGGTCAATGTGCTTTAAAAAATGCATACCGTATAGCATCATTCCTAAACCAAAAGGAGAGCTGCGGTAGTGGGGGAATCGATGGGTATAAATATGAGGAAAGTGTGCAGACAACACATCAGTATTGTTCCAACCTAGGACAGGAAAACACCTACAGCTTGACCAATAAAGATGGCATCTCAACTCCAGAACCTTGTTGATCAGTTCAACACTCATTCAAAGTCAAGTGTTTTAATTACTAAAAAGTGTTCAGAACTTAAGGAACTAAAACATTATATTGTGCATAGAATGAAGAAAATGGAAACATCTATTGGGGACGCTATTCTAGTCTCCTTAAGCGATGCACCTTTTACTCCAGGAGATGAACCAAAGTTCCAAATGTTTCTTCCAAAACGGTTTGTCAGCATGTTACAAAATGAGGATCTACGCAGCATCGAACCGGGCTCTCTCTATTTGGTATCTCATGGAGTTAGTGGGAACAACTCTACAGAACTCTCTTTGCACTGTTGTTAGAATAAGAATATTGTACAAATGATTGTATATAAATAAAATATTATAAATTATCATGTTAGTATTTTGTCTAAAATACTAACATGATATTTTTTAAAAACTGATATGGATGACCTTGACCTAAATCAGAAACAACATTTTTACAATCGATTACAAACTAGCTAACCCCCACCCCTCTTCTTTGCGTATAAAACGTTGCTAACAGTTGGGTTTTAATCATTTGGATTGCAGCGAGCCATCTACTCTCTTAATATGTCCGCAACCATTTTGAAGATTAAAATTGCCTTTCCGAACTATACTCACTTTCAAACTAGGCTAAATTCTTTTGAAAAAAGTTTACATAACTCTGTCGTAAACAATTCCAAATGGGAATTATCCGAAGCAGGGGTTTTTTACACTGGGAAGAATGATGAAACTATATGTTACTACTGTGGAGGAGGATTAAAGGATTGGCAAGAAGAAGATGATCCGTGGCAAGAACATGCACGATGGTTTCCAAGATGCCCCTTTGTGGTTGTTAACAAGGGGCAAGACTTTGTGAACAAATATTCCAAGCGAATAAATAAAAATGTGATAGTTAAAAAGAGAAGCTCAACCAAAGGCGTAGGAACAAACGAACCTGTGCAAAAACAAGGATCGGAGTGCATAGTATGTTTGTCCGCAGAGAGGGAAATTGTGTTTTTACCTTGCAAACATTTTTGCAGCTGCATCATGTGCGGCCTAAGTGTTGACAATTGCGTTTATTGTAGAACCCCTATTATTTCTGTGATGAAAATATTTATGGTGTAATACGAGGCCCTTTAAAAAGATTAGTGGTGGGGGTAGCTAGGAGGGGGGGGGGGGGGATGGACTTTACCTATAAATACAAGAAGATAGTCCTATGCCTTCAATCGTTCTGCAGACTTCCTAGAGGCAACTACAGCTCAATACAACAATTATGTCTCTCAAGGTGAAGTTTGTCCAGTACGACGATGTTCAACTTTCAACCTACCATGATATAGATGTTTTTGCTGAAGAGTTGAGAGTTCTACTTGCAAGTGGGTATGCAGTTACAGTAACAACAACAGCCAACAGCACTCTGCTTCCAGACTACGGAGCTTACAAACCACCATGCCCCAATCGAAGAAAATTTGAAACCGACCATTCAGCATTCAACATATATGGAAGCAGCAGCTCTACGACGAAGAACGATTCCAACACTTCTTAGATTTAACTTAGATTTAACTACTTTACATTATTATTACTATTGTTGATTGTAAAAAAAATAAATGAATAAATAAAAAATATTCTGCACTATTTATCCATTAGTGCAGAATATTTTTTAAAAACAGATTCAGATGACCTTGACCTAATAACAATACCAACCAATCCACAACATACATCGCCAGAGTCGCTGCGTAATTCACGCTGCTCCACAATCACAAAATACTTACCAATTACCTAATTATGACGTCACGGGATCACCCCCGTGTTTTATACTACTGATGTCTCTTAGTATGTCAAATTGCGATTTACGTTAAACTATTGGACCTGATTGAGAAAATGATTTGCAGGGAAATAGCCAATATACCAAGGATTGGTATATTTACGTATATTTTAAATTTAATTATTTAATTATTTAAATATTGGTATATTTAAGTCATTTAGGCCTACTTTTATTTTGAAACTCTAACAGGACATCGCCCCTCTAGTTTTCAACGTTTCATGTTATCCTTTCTAATGAATACACTTAATTAATGTTAGCTGACTAATTTAAACCAGCCATTAGTAAACATTTTGTTAATGTTTGTGGACATGTATGTGTGTTACTGTATATAATTAAGGGTGTAATTTTTCATTTAAAAATTGTAAAAAAAACTTCTGTAAAGTATATTCAATAGCTTATGATTTTCTGCGAAGTTTATATCATGTGATAGGGCCTACATGTTGAGATACATGGCTTCACTATTAATTTTCGACGAATAAGAGTAAAATATGTTTATCTTATGTTGTCAGTTTTTTTGCGAATTTCCCATATGGGGAATAAGCTATTAACGTAGTACTCATACGTAGGTCCTGGACCCGGGACCGATTTAATTTTTTGTTTTGAGGTCCCCAGAGGCCAAAAACACCCTCCGGTCAAGTTCATATTATATGAAATAGGGCTCGTTATAAACTTTGCCTAGTCATTCTATAGAAAACCTGTTGGCGCTGTAGGCAAAGTAAAAAATACGCTGTTGTCGGACTTTTTTTTACTTTTGTATCATTTTTTGGCATTAATATATATATAATATATAAAAGTAAAAAACCTCTTAGAATAATGAAATATTGTGTATGGGGTAAGGTTAGGTTTGTTTGTTTAATTTTATTTTAGATTATGTATATACATACTGTTAATCTAAAATAAAATTAAACAAACAAACCTAACCTTACCCCATACACAATATTTCATTAGTCAAGAGATTTTTTTACTTTTTATTCCTTTTTTGGCATTAGCCAATCTATTCTAAAATTAACCAACTTACCTAAAAAATACACCGAATAAATCAATCACGTCAAATAAATGGTATTTTTTAATCAAATATATATATTTTATACTTTGACTGACACAGAAGTGGGCATTCTATAGAATGTCTAGGCATTATACACAATGTCTAGTCAAAGTGTATTAAATTTTGTTGTTGTTATTATACAATGTAAAAGAAAATATTTGTACAATGAAAATATTGAAAATATTTCATACAACGTTGTGGTTAACTTATAATAGTTGTTTGGTAAAAATAGCATTGTTGATAATTTTGCTGATGGAGTTATAAGTAGATTCTTCTCACATGTCGGGTTATCGTGGTTGCAAAAGGGGATTACAGTATTAGGCTTAAGTAAGGTGCGGGCAACCCGGTAAAAAATTGCTGTTAAACTGTATACACTTAACAGTATAACACTTATTACATCGTTGAACCTAGTAATTAAGCGCGTTGATTTGGCTGTTTGAGTCGTGATTGAACATTAAACGACTGATTGACGACGTTTTGATCAAAATGATACTGTATGTGCATATTTCTCAACTCCATCCATTATATCATCACTAACACCCTATCGCATTACATATTTCAAAACTACCATTAAAGTGACATGTTAATATGAGGTGGCATATCCATGATCATTAAGCAATCCACTTTTAATTGTGTTATAGACTTATCTGTTACCGTTCGGACACAACTTCATCAATAGAACTACATTAGACTTGTGATTAACTCCCGCCTTAAGTGCCTCAGTGTATTGTCCAATGAGTTGTCACGTTGCGTTGACCTTGGACTATTTTAGCTAGCTATTTGTTTCGCTATTAATTTGCATAATTTATCAAAGTAGAGAGGCCAATGGGTTAAGTTTAACGCTACATTATCAATTATGTTTAAACAAGTTTGAAGAAGATGGTTTGAAAAGGCGTAGTAAATTAACTTAATTTTAATTATTACGATTGTATAACTGAATTATACATATTGTACATATACATATACATATACGGCATATATTTTTAGCATAATTTTATATTCTTGGCATCGAGAAAGTATGGATCCAACCTATCAAAAAATGAAACACCCATACCCGTGTGGAATCACTGTTAAACTACTCTTCAATAAAGAAGTATTATCAGGTAGGTACAAATAATGGGGGCGCATACATAAGCTACATAGCTTGACAAAGAACCTAACACTATATACATAACTGCAAATTTTCAGAGACAATACGCTGTTCCAATATGCGTTTACGTAGGTTGAATCTTAATAAACAGTTGGTTTTGAACCTTTGCTACCTAAAATTATTACAAAATGGAACCCATCACAACCTATATAACTGAAAGAATAGTCGCCATTCCTAAATGTGTTTTGTTATACTTTAACTGCAAGTGTACCTTCGATAACATGACTTTACTACAAAATGTAGCCCAAAACAATCTATATAACTCTCGGTTTTAAGATACGACTCGGTTAACTCTAGCTAGTAACTGTATTGTGTTTAGCTAAGTGGACAGTTGGGGTTCGACTGATTGTGGACTGTTGTGTCAGACCAAGAGAAAGTGAGTATCGGCCTCTTAAGGCGTAGCTCCAAAAGTGTTGGAATTGTTGACATTTCGACAGATCATCACTCAGCGTCTCAGAGGCCGCGTTTCTCTCTGTTTGGACCCGAACAACCTCGACCTGCACAACGTACATTGTGGAAACCAAAAACTAGCATATTGCAACGTGTGTCAATAACCCGGTACAAAAACACTTCAATATACTAAGTTATTGTTTTTTTAGCTATTCAAAACGGTTTAGGGAGAAGTTGGAAATTTTAAGTTTTGCGGTCAAAACCAATTTTTACCCCGTAAATCACCCCCCCCCCCCCCTAAAACCCCATTCCCATGGTACGATCACACTGGTTTGCGAACTCGTTCGAATAAACGTAGGGTCTACACGTTCGTATCTAATTTCATCAAAATCGGATCATTTTTGCTCGAGTTATCGTGCTAACGGATACATATATACTTTGTACAGCCGTTCGTTCAGTATCTCTATAAAGTATGTATGATATTTACGTGGATATACATTAAAAAAGATACTTTGTTAACTATGTTTTTAAATTTTATTATATTAGTAGCCCTAAACATGCAAGAAAAAATATACAGTATATGAAATTGAACGGATTGTGTTTTTGGCCTCTGGGGACATCAAAACGAAAAAGCAAATCGATCCCGGGTCCAGGTCATTGTAAGACCCACGGTAATAGCTTATTCCCTATATGGGAAATTCGCTAAACAAAGATCATTTACCAAGGGGATTTCGAAACCAGATAAGTGCTCAAGTAATTAAAAGTGACAGCTCTGTGACACACAGACATTGTAAGATTACCATGAGTTTATAATACAATACACCAATAATAAAATATTATAATAAAATAAGATGCATATAAGGTAAAAAAATGTTTTAAAAATACATGGCTTAAAATATATACTTCAATAATCAATAACAAATATTAGACATTACGACGATTAATTTTTTCGGTTTCTACTGTAATTTAATAATGGAATTGGATAAATCAATTATTAGCGTTTTTGTAGTTGTAATGGCGTGAAAACATACTCATTTCTAAATTTCTTAGCACATCTGTTATATTTTTAAACATTGATTGGAATGATTGGTTGATTAAGATTAATCTCCATTTAATTGCAGCACATAGGATAACAGGGCGGTTAGAACATTAATACGCAGTAACATTTCGTTATAACGTGTACATTCTACTTCATAACAACTTTGAAAGAGCATAATATACATTCTATCCGACTTTATTAAAGAATATTAGAGTAGAATTATTTGTGTACGCCAACTCTTAGATGTACTAGCTGTTGTCTTTTTCACTGACTATAGTGTGATAGCTAATAACCTAAGTGTTGATGACCCCTGTAGCGGCCTTATTACTTTCACATTTGATTCAATTGCTGCACATACCTTTTGGGGGTTTTTGGTTAACATGATGACTAGAATGTTTGGTTTTAAATTAAACATACATTACACATATATTCTAATTTACATTATGCTTATAATAAACAGACAAAACATTATGCATAACAATAGTTCATATGAGACATATGTACAGCAGAGTGTGTTAAATGTTCTGATTAAAACGTTTACATATATATGTATATAGATCGCAGCGTCTCTATGCCATTCTGCTGGGACAAATTAGAAGATTTACGATTCTGGCAAACATCCAGTCCGATTCTCGCAGATTGCAGCGCTCCAGTGCAAACGACGAGAAGCGGTAAATAAACTCCCTTAATCTACCAAATAGTTGTTCCAAATTAAACGCTCCAAATAAGTTGCTTCCAGCCAGTTGAACACATTTATAATGTTGCTTTTACACTTTAGTAAATTAAATATGCAAAAAGAAAAAAATCCTAAGCCAACATGATACGGATATCAAAAATACCTACAAATGACGCCAGTTTTTAACACGGTTTTACATTTTTAAATGCATAGGTAAATATAAAAATACACATAAGATTGTTTCATTTTCAGGTATGGCAGACTAATAACAAGTAGAAAGAGCAAAGAGTGTACACACGTTTTCACTCAAACGCAGGCTTGCATTTACATAGCCTTTCACTTTATTGGTTGATCTAAAAAGTTTTGCTGAGTAATTAAAATTTATTCTTTGGCATGGACGTAAAGCAATAAAACCGATTTTCTATTCACCAATACATGTAATGGAAATGTGACGATGATTTATTAATTACAAAGCTTTAACAAGGCTTACATAACCACAGCAGCAGCCACTACTAGTGATACAAAACACACCACAATGCGAAATATGACGATGGTGAAACAACAAAGTGATGTGTGTGGGTCAGGGGAGAAAACCAATAACATGTGATCAGAGGATCAGCGAGCTCAGGTAATTGTGTTGTAACTGAATAACACCATGCACGCCGCACGGCACTGTCGATAATATGCTAATAAGCCACCGTGACTGTCAGTGTCAAACGTAAACAAACAGTAAAACTGTAACGTGCGGACAGTGAGAGTTAATACACCCATGTATCAAGCACACACTTCAAACATCAAATCTTATTTGTATGACCTTTATAAAAAAAAAAAAAAACATTTACTGAGAGTTTACTTGTTTGATGGTTCTCCACTCCACCTAACGCATATGCGGTATCAAACAGAAGCTCTTCCTCAATACACGTTTCTTATGATTAGAGAATGTGCATTATTAGGGCTTTGCCCCATTGGTTTTTTATGTTTTCGTGTTGTTGCCTTTTTGAATGTTGAATGTTTTTGAATGTACTATTTTATGGATTTTCATGCACGATCTCTGGTTTAACAACATAATATTTATTTTTTGTGAAGGAAAAGAAACAGTATTTTATATTTACTTTATAATATATGCTATGATATCATATCGGAACTAAATTATGGATTGCGCAATTATGTCAAGATATCAAAACATATCTAATATTATGGTGAATCTACATTTATATTTAGTAGCCCTTAATAATTAACTCAGTAGGAAAAAGGTTGAGAAACTATCTACATCGGCATCACTCTGTTACAGAATTATTCACATAATTATTTTTATCAGTACTGTAGGGTGGTTCAATTTTACGTTGGAAAAATACAGAACAGAACAATGGGGCGTTTTATGTACGTTCATGCCGACTTATGGTGTACAGTATATAACTTAGTAACATTCATTTAGATATAATTTTCTCATAATAAGATTCATATTAAAATTGTACCTAACTGGCATTTGTAAAACTAGTGCACGGATATGAGCAACAAGTGATTCACAATAGGTAAATATGAGTACACTGATGAGTAGGCCTAACACCTGAAGAAAAAAAACATATACAATTCAAACGTAGTGATGATTTGAAATATTGATTTGTGAAACACTATAATACTCTTGTCACATGTGGCATGTGTTCACAGTAAGTAGTGCCAACTGAGATCAGCGTCAAACTGAAGTCCGAGTGGTGAGTGGTCCAATACATTGCTACGGTCTTTGTGTGACACCTGCTATAATGTAAAAAATATTTACTTATGGTGGACAGCAAGAAGATCCTTGTATTTCATACATGCTGCACTGTATTTTCAACTATAGCCATGGTAAGCAAGTAAATCAAATACTTTACTTATGTAAACAAAATAATAACATATCTGCATTAAAACACATGTTTTACATTTCAATGTCATTTAAGCCTCTGTGTATTTTAAATTCACAGATACGTTAGCATACAATTTAAGTAGCATACTATGTGAAATGAGCTATAGAGTATACAACTTTTGAGCATATTTGCCTATTTAGAAAAAAAAAACATTTAAGTAGCATATGTAGAATTGACAATAGGGTGTACAACTTTTTGGAGAATGTTTGCCTATTTCAAAAGAATAGTAACACGTAGGTTTTTAGAGGAACTAGGTAAAAAAAACTTACAATGTGTAGGGGAAGTATACATTCTATACGAGGGACCTAAAAATGTCTAATATATTGTAAAACAACTGAATATGAATATCGAAGATGTTATTGTTACATAAAATCTATATAGTTCCCTTGGTATACAAATATTTTTAATTGGTGCTTTTATGCGAAAGAGTTAGATCAACACAATATATATCTGGGTTTTGTTGCGAGAGGAGAGGAACGATTAACTACGCGGTATTATGCTTGAGTTACCGTCATGCTGTGATATAACGGACCGATACGTGTAATGCGATCAGGTGTCATGTTCAAGTTTGGCGATCAGGTCGTTAGATCTTACCACTCTCTGGGAGAAGTCTATTTAGGGAAGTACGAATCTGCAACCATTTGTCATTGCAAATTGACCTGTAAATTAATGATCGTGGCCTAAAAACAAATTGCTCAATATTGGTTCAAGTTTGGTTCTAAACTCACCTTTAATTTGTCACGTTAACATACAAAAGTCAGTTTATTTACGTCTACTAATCAAAAGTGAAGGCGAAAAGGTAGAATGTTAGATTGACAAAAATGTACTTAGAATATGAGACAGAACGAAATACGAACACAAGAAGGGCTCTAAGGTAATATAGAAATAAAAATATAAATCGTAAATAGATATGAAGGAAAACTGGAAAGAATTAATTATTCAAACATTACATTACTTATAAAAACCAATAGTTTTATTTAAAAATCATAGGTACTGACTTTAAATGATCTGGGGACCTTAAATAAATAAAGAAATGACGAGAAACAATAAAATAAATAAGCTAATGAACCTAACATGGATGGACGCACTCGAACCGCGTAAAAAATAGAAGCAGAGATAAATAAAAAACAATAGGGTATTAATACATTTCGCATTATTTTTTAAAATCAGAGTAATGCTAGTAAATTAAAATTCACCTTGTTTCTAATTATTTTTGCATTGTTAAAAGTCAGCTTGGAAAATAAACGTAAGCTCAGACGACATGACAAAAATACCCCTTCAATAGCAAACCTACAGCCTTGGCTAATTTCCTAATCTTCGCCTCATTAGATTTTCAATTAAATATTCCCTTAAAGATGTTAGATTGATTAGCAATTTAAATAACTTTAGGTTTAGTGAGTAATTAGATTGGCTGCTACTAACAATGTAATAATGCGTGTTTTAGTAGGCCTACATTAACATTTTACACGCAGGTTTACGCTTTTTACTTAATTTCATCAAAATCGGACAATTTTTACCCAAGCAACCTATATTTGAACTGATTGTGTTTTTGGCCTCTGGTAACATGAAAACTACAGTATATTTAAATCGGTCCTGGGTCCCGGTTTTACCATGAGACCTACGGTATGGGAAATTTTCCTTTAAGGAACAAAAAGTTAGAAAACCTTTTGAATTCTGATTCCACAACAGCAACATTAATTTACACTTTTTAAATAAAAACAAAATGTTAATGTTGTTATAAAAGTGATATAAATTCTGATTTAGTTAACTTAAAAGTCTCGTATGCTTTGAGTAGGCGAGACAAACATTAACACTGTTTCGGTATAATTGACTGTGCAAACCCGTACTCTTCCCTTCAGCCCCGTTTGAACCATCAATAACATTACTTGTAATTTTTTAGGATATAATAATTGAGGACTAGCTGACTGCTGGGGAAACGGACATCAGTATGCATATAATAGGTAGAAAAAACTGTCATATTAATAAATAAATACAATCAAAATCAATTCTGTTCCTTATTACTATTGTGATTTGAATTATGGTGTATTGTATTTGATAATTACTGAAGAAAAAGATTTTCTATAACAAATAAAATTATAAAAATAAATATTAAACAGTAACTGATCGAACTTTTGATGGATTACAAACATGTAGCATGTAACATACAAAGTGAGTTCATAAACATGTGTTACAAATGCGAGTCATTTGTCTGTTGGTATGTAAAGAGCAGCCGAACATATTGGCCCCGCAGCGGTCGTGGTAGTCATAATGAAAACCTCTACTACGCTCCTGTTGTTCTAATACTTCATTGTGTTTGTGTTACGCCATTGTACTCTTTCGAAATATATCTTTTATTAAAATGTTACGAGTTATTGTTGTTGAAATGTTTTCGCAAATGTCCAAATATCGCAATTTTATAAGTGGTTATAGAATGTTCCCTCATTATACTTAAATCATTGGGCACAAATAGATTGGTTTCTATTGTTCAATAACACAACTTCTGCCTTGGATTAATTAGACTTGCTATGGACGATGTTTTCGCCACTATATTCAGTAGTATTGATGACTACCGTGTCACAAACTGACATATTGTAACCACACCCTTTCTTTTATACAACTGAGGCTCATTAATATCCCTTGTACTACAGTAATTAGCTTGTGAGCTGGACACTGAGTTTACCCTGGAAACCAACACTTCCCCCTACACCTATACTCTACACGATACCATTACATTGGATACGTCTCATATGCTAACTACAATTTACAAAACTTGTTCTATTTAAATCACGTATCTGAAAACGGGTTGGTATTCCGGTACTTTAAATGATTTGTTAAGTATTAAACACTAAGAGATACATGGTTTTATAATGTTCTGATTTCCATGCTCTAATCACTTTGCTGTTGTATTATTCATGTTGTAGCAGACAGTATTAATTGTGTTTGTGAACAGTTATGCATAAAAATAATATAACGCATGATATATTTAGAAAACGTGAATTTTAATAGTTTTATTTCTAGTGTAATTAGTGCATAATGATAGATGTAATTTAACACACCATTTTATTTAATGACACATATTTAACAGTTAGTTTGTAATTTATTGGAATTAACTTGTAATCTATGAACTGTTAGTAACAGTAACTTATTTCGCTACGGCTTTGTCAAATAGTCGTCAACTGTGTTAGTAGATCCTCTGTGCTTCAGCAGTCATCATAGTTCAAACAATGCCAGGCTTACTATCTAATTTCACCAAACATATTTTTTAGAACTTAATCACAATTTTTAAATTCTTCAAAGCTATTTCAAATTTAGCTATGTATAAGAACGTATTAATATATTATATTGTACATATTATATATTTTCCCAACAAACCCATACAATAATAATTTAAGAGTATGCTCTTTTTTAAACTATGCAATGACTTTGCTAGAATAAATTTTTAAGCATATTATAAAAAAATCAATACAGTAAATTATGAAACAGAATAACGTTATCCCAGTTACGTTGGGAGTGTAATCGTGGTTTCACATGGTTTTTGGTCCGTCGCATCAACTGTTGCTGTGGTGTTGATTCAAACTACAGTAATTTAGAAATGTGAACATGCATTGATATTTTATGGAGCATTTTAAATACAATACGTTTAATTGTCACGCATTCATTGGTCTTAATACTACAAACTATATAAGCTACGTACTCACTAAAATGATCGTAGTTTGCCAAAAGACATACCTGAAACAAACACCAACTGTTATTTATACATATAAAATATATACATACACACAAATAGAGTAAATAGCCTTTGTATATTTTGTGTATATCGTATATGCAAGTTTGTAGACAATCAATAGAAACCAGCTTTGATACACAGCAAAATAACTGTTGTGCGAATTATCTCTGTATGGGGTCGGCGGTACAGTACGATAGCCCCGGGTACACTATAGGGGAATGTATTGAGCATCTGGGTTTTTTATTGAGCGGATAATAATTAATTATTCTTGTTACCTAAGGAAAATCCCTACTTAAAGTACTAACAGGGTTTGCAACCAGAGTTGAAATTTGTTTCGATGGTTTTCGTGGGTAGCTTCAACAGCTTTCCATTTTTACAAAATTAAAATAAAGTTAACGAAATACAAATTTACGAGTTAATAGTAGTTAAATACTAAATTAGTTTTAAACATTTTATTATTAACCTTTAGATTTTAAGCCATTCAGCTTAAACTAAAAGCATTTTAGTAAACGTTTAAGAAAAAGGAAAATGTATTTTTTTCAGTACAAAATACAAATAAGATGAACTCAGTGCCACATCGCTGCTTTATCTACGACAAAATCGCTTTCGCTTTCACGTTGTGTTAACCCCATTTGCTTTGTCTACATTGATTCTACTCCCTCTTTGTACTTTCAATTTATCAGAAAACATCGCTCAGATGAATATTGTCAGTCCTTATTGAGTTTGTGCCAATGTTTTACTTTGTTTAGTTGTCTCCTTAACAAAAGCACGCGAATAGTCAGGAGAACATGTTGAACGAGGAAGTAAAACAAATATTCAAGAGGCGAATACAAAGAAAATGGTCCCAAACCTAATAAGCTTGTATTAACATGTAAATCAATGTTGAACTATTAAATTAATTACCTGAAAGCGCAAAAACCACGTCAAACAACACATATAACAATATATTTACACTTATACTGTTTACAATTAATTCTTACAATTTACTTCAACAGAGTTGAACCGGTTATTGAATGATGTTTACTGGACATTAAGGATAATGTTTAAAAATTACTACTTATGTTTTAAAACGACTTCATCCATAAGCATTTCTATAAGCCAGATATGCACTTAAAAATAAGTAAAACAAGTATTTGAACGAGATGTTACTAAGATATTTCGAGTAACGGTTCTATATAAACAGTAGGACTGAACTTTTGGAATATTAAAAAGCATGGTTACAGTTTACATCTATTGGATATGTTAGATGTATAAGAAAGTAGAACTGGAAATAGGACAACCCTAGGGTTCGGCCTCGTGAGTTAAGTAAATGTGTATTTTAGACGAGCATTGTATGTTTGTTCTATTTGTCCGTCCATTATAATGAACGTTGTTTCTTGTCAAGAATTCTATACTGGTTTACCCAAATTGTTTAATATTTTTAGTTATTGGAAAACGGATAAAAGTGTAATTAAAAAAAAAAACAACATGTTAAAACAAATAGTAGTTGTAGATAATTATAAGAAGAAATAGTTTGCCCAACACTAGTTCTTTGTTTAAAATCTAAATATGAAATAACGAGAGAAGATGGTAAAAATATTAAGTGATGTGTCAAATAAAACAACAGTTTAATAGCCAAAAAAGCAAATCGACGCACTTGTCGACGTAAGCTCACGAAAAATACGCTTGGATAACATACCAACACCAGCGAACACATTCTCACATATAAATTGCAGCATATTCTTCTGTTTCCCCGCAGTCGCTGACAGTTCAGATCCCTGGTTTATCAGTGAGGTGCGGTATATTACGAGTGAGTAATGTGAGAACCTTACTCTAATTCAGTAGCTTATGCGGAACTGTACACATGAAAAACGCCTCTTACCGGCGTATCTTCAATAGGTAATGTGAGTAAGGTTTTAAGGGAAAACACCGTTAGTGGAACAATTATTAAGGAAGTACAATGAGGAGGAGACAATAATGACATAATTAATAGTCCAAGATGTCTCACAACACAACTCAATTAGAGATCAAACGTGTGGAAGAAATATTTGGCAGTCGTCGTAATGAGTAAGACTATCAACGACTCAAGTAAAAGTCACAGTAGTTGGCATGAGTGTAACATTAGTTTGCGGATTCAACATTATAGTAGTTGTCTTTACAGTCGGCTAGGCAAGTGTCGTAGACAGATGACTGGTAGATGGGATTACCCCATGTTAGTTTAGATCCCATTGATTAAAATACAGCATAAAACGGTGGAATATCTAGTTATGGATCAACTAAGAATTTACAAATGCAATTGAGTTCTAAGTGTTTAAACGAAGATAAAAAAAATCAGTACAGCTTGACTAGCAACCGTTACAGTAGGCAGTGATTGTAGACATAAACTCGAGGAGGTAGGATACTAGTCGTGTGTGTAAATATCGTTTAAATGTACAAATCGGCGTAGTTGTTTAGGTATATTAATTCTGGGGTGTATACGGTTTGTATTTAGACTGTAGTTATTATTTTTAATCGGTCACTGGCATCAGTACTTTACAATTCGAAGTATGGCCCTGCAGTCTCGCGGTCACAGCACCTCGCTACGTTTACGACTTCTCTGAAACGCTTTGATAGAGCACGGTTTGGCAAAGATAGCAACATTTCAAAGCCTCGTCATTCCTTGTGGTTTAAATTGAGACTTCCTCGAAACATACCAGTAATGTAGTAAAATATCCCAACAAGCAAGTTTAACAAGATTCTGGAACAGAACTGAAAATTAAGTCTTGTATTTAAGATTATTGGAAATTTTACAAAATAAATATATATATGTATAATATTTTGGTCTAATTTAAAAAAAAAAAAAAACAATTTAAACTTAACATATAGACATTTTTGAAATAACTCTTGGTCAATGTACATGCATTGAATTCACCATGATATAGTTGTCAACTGGGAAATCAATAAATAAATAGTCCATCCAAAGAAATGATTTGGCAACAATATTGGATTCTTTTTGATAACCTTCGTTGTGTTTATCCAGTGGTAATTATAATGCAATTGGACACCACTGGTGTAAGTTAGAACATAATGTACGCTGATGTGTCACAGCTTCACATTACAGTAGGTCAGAGCCAATATACTGTTGTGCTTGGTGATCACGTAGTCTTAGATTAGCTTCGTTGTGTTCATACGGTGGTAATTATAATGCAATTGGACACCACTGGTGTAAGTTAGAACATAATGTACGCTGATGTGTCACAGCTTCACATTACAGTATGTCAGAGCCAATATACTGTTGTGCTTGGTGATCACGTAGTCATAGATTAGCTTTGTTGTGTTCATACGGTGGTAATTATAATGCAATTGGACACCACTGGTGTAAGTTAGAACATAATGTACGCTGATGTGTCACAGCTTCACATTACAGTATGTCAGAGCCAATATACTGTTGTGCTTGGTGATCACGTAGTCATAGATTAGCTTTGTTGTGTTCATACGGTGGTAATTATAATGCAATTGGACACCACTGGTGTAAGTTAGAACATAATGTACGCTGATGTGTCACAGTTTCACATTAAAGTATGTCAGAGCCAATATACTGTTGTGCTTGGTGATCACGTAGTCATAGATTAGCTTCGTTGTGTTCATACGGTGGTAATTATAATGTGATTGAACACCACTGGTGTAAGTTACAACATAATGTACGCTGATGTGTCATAGCTTCAAATTACAGTAGGTCAGAGCCAATATACTGTTGTGCTTGGTGATCACGTAGTCATAGATTAGCTTTGTTGTGTTCATACGGTGGTAATTATAATGTGATTGGACACCACTGGTGTAAGTTACAACATAATGTACGCTGATGTGTCATAGCTTCACATTACAGTAGGTCAGAGCCAATATACTGTTGTGCTTGGTGGTCACGTATTGATAGATTAGCTTTGTTGTATTTATCTATTAGTAATTATAACGTAAGTATAAGTATTGGGAAACACTGGTGTAAGTTACAACATAATGTACGCTGATGTGTCACAGCTTCACATTACAGTAGGTCAGAGTCAATATACTGTTGTGCTTGGTGATCACGTAGTCATAGATTAGCTTTGTTGTGTTCATACGGTGGTAATTATAATGTGATTGAACACCACTGGTGTAAGTTACAACATAATGTACGCTGATGTGTCATAGCTTCACAATACAGTAGGTCAGAGTCAATATACTGTTGTGCTTGGTCATCACGTAGTCATAGATTAGCTTTGTTGTGTTTATACGGTGGTAATTATAATGTGATTGGACACCACTGGTGTAAGTTACAACATAATGTACGCTGATGTGGCACAGCTTCACATTATAGTAGGTCAGAGCCAACTTTTGTGCTTGGTGATCACGTAGTCATAGATTAGCTTTGTTGTGTTCATACGGTGGTAATTATAATGTGATTGGACACCACTGACAACATAATGTACGCTGATGCGTCACAGCTTCACATTATAGTAGGTCAGAGCCAATATACTGTTGTGCTTGGTGATCACGTAGTCATAGATTAGCTTTGTTGTGTTCATACGGTGGTAATTATAATGCAATTGGACACCACTGGTGTAAGTTACAACATAATGTACGCTGATGTGTCACAGCTTCACATTACAGTAGGTCAGAGCCAATATACTGTTGTGCTTGGTGATCACGTAGTCATAGATTAACTTTGTTGTGTTCATACGGTGGTAATTATAACGTTATTGGACACCACTGGTGTAAGTTACAACATAATGTACGCTGATGTGTCACAGCTTCACATTACAGTAGGTCAGAGCCAATATACTGTTGTGCTTGGTGATCACGTAGTCATAGATTAGCTTTGTTGTGTTCATACGGTGGTAATTATAATGTGATTGGACACCACTGGTGTAAGTTACAACATAATGTACGCTGATGCGTCACAGCTTCACATTACAGTAGGTCAGAGCCAATATACTGTTGTGCTTGGTGATCACGTAGTCATAGATTAGCTTTGTTGTGTTCATACGGTGGTAATTATAATGTGATTGGACACCACTGACAACATAATGTACGCTGATGCGTCACAGCTTCACATTATAGTAGGTCAGAGCCAATATACTGTTGTGCTTGGTGATCACGTAGTCATAGATTAGCTTTGTTGTGTTCATACGGTGGTAATTATAATGTGATTGGACACCACTGGTGTAAGTTAGAACATAATGTACGCTGATGTGTCACAGCTTCACATTACAGTAGGTCAGAGCCAATATACTGTTGTGCTTGGTGATCACGTAGTCATAGATTAACTTTGTTGTGTTCATACGGTGGTAATTATAATGTGATTGGACACCACTGGTGTAAGTTAGAACATAATGTACGCTGATGCGTCACAGCTTCAGATTACAGTAGGTCAGAGCCAATATACTGTTGTGCTTGGTGATCACGTAGTCATAGATTAGCTTTGTTGTGTTCATACGGTGGTAATTATAACGTTATTGGACACCACTGGTGTAAGTTACAACATAATGTACGCTGATGCGTCACAGCTTCACATTACAGTAGGTCAGAGCCAATATACTGTTGTGCTTGGTGATCACGTAGTCATAGATTAACTTTGTTGTGTTCATACGGTGGTAATTATAACGTTATTGGACACCACTGGTGTAAGTTACAACATAATGTACGCTGATGCGTCACAGCTTCACATTACAGTAGGTCAGAGCCAATATACTGTTGTGCTTGGTGATCACGTAGTCATAGATTAGCTTTGTTGTGTTCATACGGTGGTAATTATAATGTGATTGGACACCACTGGTGTAAGTCACAACATAATGTACGCTGATGCGTCACAGCTTCACATTACAGTAGGTCAGAGCCAATATACTGTTGTGCTTGGTGATCACGTAGTCATAGATTAGCTTTGTTGTGTTCATACGGTGGTAATTATAATGTGATTGGACACCACTGGTGTAAGTTACAACATAATGTACGCTGATCCGTCACAGCTTCACATTACAGTAGGTCAAAGCCAATATACTGTTGTGCTTGGTGATCACGTAGTCATAGATTAGCTTTGTTGTGTTCATACGGTGGTAATTATAATGTGATTGGACACCACTGACAACATAATGTACGCTGATGCGTCACAGCTTCACATTATAGTAGGTCAGAGCCAATATACTGTTGTGCTTGGTGATCACGTAGTCATAGATTAGCTTTGTTGTGTTCATACGGTGGTATTTATAATGTGATTGGACACCACTGGTGTAAGTTAGAAAATAATGTACGCTGATGTGTCACAGCTTCACATTACAGTAGGTCAGAGCCAATATACTGTTGTGCTTGGTGATCACGTAGTCATAGATTAACTTTGTTGTGTTCATACGGTGGTAATTATAATGTGATTGGACACCACTGGTGTAAGTTACAACATAATGTACGCTGATGCGTCACAGCTTCACATTACAGTAGGTCAGAGCCAATATACTGTTGTGCTTGGTGATCACGTAGTCATAGATTAGCTTTGTTGTGTTCATACGGTGGTAATTATAATGTGATTGGACACCACTGGTGTAAGTTAGAACATAATGTACGCTGATGTGTCACAGCTTCACATTACAGTAGGTCAGAGCCAATATACTGTTGTGCTTGGTGATCACGTAGTCATAGATTAGCTTTGTTGTGTTCATACGGTGGTAATTATAATGTGATTGGACACCACTGGTGTAAGTTAGAACATAATGTACGCTGATGTGTCACAGCTTCACATTACAGTAGGTCAGAGCCAATATACTGTTGTGCTTGGTGATCACGTAGTCATAGATTAGCTTCGTTGTGTTCATACGGTGGTAATTATAATGTGATTGAACACCACTGGTGTAAGTTACAACATAATGTACGCTGATGTGTCACAGCTTCACATTACAGTAGGTCAGAGCCAATATACTGTTGTGCTTGGTGATCACGTAGTCTTAGATTAGCTTTGTTGTGTTCATACGGTGGTAATTATAATGTGATTGGACACCACTGGTGTAAGTTACAACATAATGTACGCTGATGTGTCACAGCTTCACATTACAGTAGGTCAGAGCCAATATACTGTTGTGCTTGGTGATCACGTAGTCATAGATTAGCTTTGTTGTGTTCATACGGTGGTAATTATAATGTGATTGAACACCACTGGTGTAAGTTACAACATAATGTACGCTGATGTGTCATAGCTTCACAATACAGTAGGTCAGAGTCAATATACTGTTGTGCTTGGTGATCACGTAGTCATAGATTAGCTTTGTTGTGTTTATACGGTGGTAATTATAATGTGATTGGACACCACTGGTGTAAGTTACAACATAATGTACGCTGATGTGGCACAGCTTCACATTATAGTAGGTCAGAGCCAACTTTTGTGCTTGGTGATCACGTAGTCATAGATTAGCTTTGTTGTGTTCATACAGTGGTAATTATAACGTTATTGGATAATGCTGATGTCCGTTGCATTGTTACAACAACAACATAATATAATATACAATATACAGGGTGTTCAAAAAAGGTGGGGATATATTGTATCTTGTGATTCCTTGAGTGAAAACTAAGAGAAAATCAAGAATAACATTTTTTTCCAAAATCGGTTCGCTACCCAGATATTTCCAATTTTGTATTTTTTTACACAAACATTTTTATCTTTAGACTTTTACAACCGATATTTATGAAACTTGGTATGCATGTTAAAGTAGAAGAGACCCATGTTAGAAAAAAATCATCTTGATTCCACTAAAAATTTGGAAATGGCGGCCATTTTAATTTTTTAAACTTAAGTCCTCAAAAACAGCTGATTTTATGAAAAGAATTTCAAGAACCCTTTCATTAAGCATTTTCAATTCCCTATTAAACGGTACCAAGTTCAAAAAGGTCGAAAGAGAAATAGCTGAAATATTAAGATGTTTTGTTCTAAAATTGGACAAACCTGACTAGCTTCTGCCTGATTTTACCCAATTTCCAACTGAAAATCGTAATATTTAAGCTTTTCTTATTTTATCTTTTTGAACTTGATATCAGTTGATTGGAAATTGAAAGTCTAAGTAAAAGTGTTCTTGACATTTTTCATAAAATCAGCCGTTTTTGAGTAATTTATTTTTTTAAATTTAAATGACCGCCATTTAGAAATTTTGTGTTGAATCAAGAAGAATTTTTTCGTAACATGGATCTCTTCTACCTTAACGTACATACCAAGTTTCATAAAGATCGGTTGAAAAAGTCGAAAGATAAAAATGTTTATGTAAAAAATACAAAATGGCGGATATCTGGGTAACGAAGCGATTTTTGAACAAATGTTATTCCTGATTTTCTCTTTATTTTGACCCAAGGAATCACTAGGTAAAATATGTCCCCACTTTTTTGAACACCCTGTATAATATATATAATATAATATACAAATATAATATAATTTACAAATATAATATGATATACAAATAAATATCTTACTAATATACAAATATAATATAATTCTGATTGTGTCACAGCCTCACATTACAGTAGGTCAGAGCCAATGTTTGGCTTGGGGATTGTATAGCCATAGTCATAGCTTGCTTTGTTGTACAGTGTTAATAATTATAACTTTATTGTAGAATTATCCCAGTCACATTTATGATTTTAGGTGGAAATAATTCCCTAAATGGGGAAACTTTAAATATGTGTAGTTCCTAGGACACTAAGCACGAGCCCGGGATTATTTTTCACATTACTTCAGGCTAGGTCTAGCGGTTGCGGCATTATCACTTCAGTGATCTGAATCCCGCGCTCTAACCACTACACCAGCTCGCTCCCCTTAAATATGTGTAGTACTAGCACCCAAACAAATTATTGTAAATCTACATTCGTGCATGATGTTTTCAAACTACCATCTTTGTATAGGGGAGAAATTAATTTTAAGTTTTGTCATCATTATTAATTTCAAATTTTCCCAATAACAGTTTGAGAAAGGACCATAAACACACTTATATATACTTGTAAACACTTAAGGACCAGAAAGATGTATTTTTGTGTGTTCGTTAACTTTTGTTCCAACAATATTTGTGTTTTTCCAACGGTTAGTGAACGAAGGCCAAAAAAGTGAAAATCAGCCACCATTTTCCAAGACACTCCATGCTAGATTGCTGATTTTTAATATGTAATTAGGCCTACTTACTGGGTGATACATAGTACTACACATATGCAAAGTTTCCCATTTAGGGAATTATTTCCAAGTAGGTGGGTATTTTTACCTAATATGATTTGACTAAACGATAACGATAATTTCCCTGCAAATCTTTAATCAGTAGTTGGGTTGTTTTAACATTCCAACCATCTAAATCTCCAGTTGAAAGCGTAAGTGTGTTTGCAAGATAAATAGATTTGGCCAATTTCTGAGCGACACTATCCAATAAAGACCAATTGATGTACTTGATGGCTGCGATGGTGACGCCGCCAAAGTTGGGGAAGGTCAAGGATTTACTTGATGTCGATCTTACCTCAAATCGTTACATGCAAGTCACATGTATTGTACTAATCGTTTGGACTCAAATGCAATCCATGTGATCGTTAAATATTAATCTTTTTGATGGTGAGAAAAGTGAGGGAGCTAATTTTAGGATTTAACGTAGTTAACGTCCAAATCTGAAAACATGTTATTTAATTTTATTTAGGCAATGAAAACAGAAATAGTAAACAAACAATTTTCCTCGACGTAAGCACATTAATAGTAAGTCTCAGTTTATTTTAAGAGTTTAATATAAACACCTTAGAGTTTTGTGTCATATTTTAAAAATATCTCAACAACAACAAATCTCAACCAACTGCTGAAGGCAACTTATCATAACTAAGCTCTCACATTTGACGTGGATTGATACTAAATACGAGAAAACAGAGCGGAGACTAGTCTTTTCCAATTTTTATTTTAATGATTTACAAGCAAATCATTATTGGATCCGTGTAAAGCCCCGCGCGCACTGCGCCGTCACGGCCGTCACCGCCGTCACGGCCGGCCTTTTCCAAAAGTCGTTCCCATGTAATGTAACGGAGGTGCGCGCACTAGGAGGGCACGGCCGTCACGGACGCCACCGCCGCCACCGACGTCTGTCAGAAAGTTCGGAGGAGCGAACTCAGGACAATTCCGCGGCGTCCGTGACGTCCGTGCTGTCCCAGTGCGCGCACCCCACGGCACGGACGTCACAGACGCGACGGACGCCAAGGAATTTTTGTAAAACTATTCATCTCTAGAAAGACTCTCCTCTAGGTATCGAAGTAGACATTCGAACTTTTCATGGGTCATCCTAAAGTACTGGAAAAATTTGTCATCGTCTTCCACAAGATTGGGGAATAATGTGTGAAATTCACCAAAACCTAGTCGTTTTCTATTTATATTATGTATCCAATATCTCGCTTTCCTCTTCCTCTTACTCTCCTCTTCCTCTTACTCTCCTCTTCCTCTTACTCTCCTCTTCCTCTTCTCCTAAAATGAATGAAACTACCACCACTTCTTCGTCGATATCCATAGCTCCCACACTCTCACTGCTCACGGCAAAACAACTCAACTGCAAAATACATCAGTCCAAAATGCTGTGACGGCCGTGACGGCCGGCCGTGCCGTCGCAGTGCGCGCACCCCCCCTGAAAAAGGCGGTGACGGCGGTGACGGCCGTGACGGCCGTGACGGCGCAGTGCGCGCGTACCTAAAGATTATTTGTTTATGACAGTGAAGGCACGTTTTGTGTAATACACATATTGCATTAATAATGAAGTAGTGGTCCTACAGAATGCCGGTCATGAGAAAGGAGTTATTTAGCGCTGGTATGAAAAAATCGATGATGTCAGCTTTTAGTGTTAGACCACGTTTAAATGTGAACACACGGACTGTAGTACGTGTAAAACCAGCGAAAAAGAGGCATACATTTACAATATATTTCTTCACTAGTTTTGCAAAATGTTCAAAATATTCAATAGGTACATATAAGACCTATATTTCGCAAAGAACTGAGCACCCTTTTCTAGTTAAGTAATGTTTAACAGCTAAGGAGTTTATATTTAGTCTCATACATGTGTAAGTGTATTGACAGTCCATGGTGTATCTTTTAGCACATCAAAACAAAACTTATGGACATATATAGTCAAGCCTCAGATATCCTTCCTTACAATTGCTTCACTTGAAGAAGTTACCTATTCTGACGGTTATTTAACTTCAGTCTATATTCCACAAGAATAGAAAAATTTCAAAATATATCTTTATAGACGGAACATTATACAACAGATGCAGCATTACAGATTAACAGCACTACGGTTAATGTAAACTATTGTGGTTAAATAATTTTTGTTTGTTTAATATTCGTAGAAGAATTTTAAGAATATAGATTAGTTTAAGAGATGTATTTTAAGGTTTATTAAAGTATATAAGGTACACATGGTTTATTCACTGAAGGATAATATTTAAAAACGAATCTTTTCCAATTACATTAAATGCTATAGTAATATGGACACCAGTTTACTCTTGTCGAATACAATACTTAATTACAATAAATACTTATATCTATATTATTAATACGCTACATAAAACTTTGTGAACAATAAGGCTTTTGTTTTTAAGATTCAACCCCACATATCATATACCAAAATGTCTAGGTGTTTAAATTTGCAAACTGACCTTACATTTTTGAAAAAAGTCCCTTGGGCTCTCCCCAGTGGCTTTTAAAGTTCCCATGTTATCCTTATGAAGAACAATTTGTTTACATTATGATCAGGTGGATAATTTAATGCTGTAATATCTAGTTGCAATTTAAGGAAACGTGTGCTACAAAGAATATTTATATTGTATATTAATTCTGTAAGCGATTTAAAAAATCTAAACTGTGAGAGTTTGACAGCTCGCAGGATGATGGGGAGGGCTCAAACTAAAGGTCTTGGCCCCAAGGGGTCGAAAAAAATAGTAGATTGTGTAAAAATCTACCAGAAAATGAGAAATAACGAAAAATATCTTCCATTTAAAATGCATTGCGATTGAAAAACGTCAGCTTTGTTTACATTAAACGTGTGATTACAAACGTATTCTCATTTTATATACTTTTAATTCTGTTAATAAGAGTGAGTGAAACTGTTTACTAATCAACAAATAATTTGGCTAAATTCTTCTTTCACTAAAGTGATATTAAAATTATTACCTTATAATTTTTTCAGTGTTGTTGCACGAAGGATCATTTGATTTTTAGTTTGTTATGTAACAATAATTTGTTTAACATTTTTGCTTTTTAGGGACTTACATGTCCCTACATGCCACTAGTCATTTAAATAGTACAACATCCTGGAAGTAAGAAACAACCACAAATAAATCTGGAAGTAAGAAACAACCACAAATAAATAATATAATATCGTGTGCGTTTGTAGCCAAAATAAAATAGATTTACCAATTGTATTTTCTTACGACGCAACAAAAAAGTAATAGTTTAGGAGCAAACTTTACTTTATGTTAATGTCAATGTTAATGGATTTAAATAACACACTTATCAAAAATCAAAACCGAGCTGACTGGAAAAGGTCACTAACAAACTTACTGAATCACAAGAAGTTCGAATTATGTCGTCATGAAGTAACTCCATGATGTGGTGGAACTAGACACAGAAGGGAACACTAGAAGCACCGTATGTTGGGACGATGAACTCACGCACTATCCACAGACACGGACACTATCGCGCTGAGACCCGAGACCCGAACTGAGGCACGCTCCGTGTAGCCCCGACCCATCGGAATCTACTTGTGTCGGAAGGGGTGGGTTCGGTGGATAATAATGTAGTATATCATAAATATACCACTTTCCACAAGCTCCTCGTCTATCATTACTTGTACTACCAGAGAAGTTGTCAAGTTCTCCAAGACACGTTGACCCTAGGACTTCGCCCTCTGGCCCATGACGGTTCCGCCTGCAACGTGTGTCGAGTGTAGAGTGACATATTACAACTACTGCCTTACTCTTTCACCTCTACTTCTCCCAACCGCTAGGGTCAACAGGGGATTAGTGATAAAATCCACGATGTGCAAGTCGTAAGTAACTTTGTTAATAGGGCCTATTGAATAAAATTTCGACGTAATTGATCACAGTCAGAACAGTCAATATCGTCCTGATTTATTTAACACAAAATAGAAAAACTTAAAAAAAATTACAACAGAAAAGAATGAAATATTTGTTTGTTTTTTATTGGTAATTTGGTACACACCAATGAGCATTCATGTTTTGTTAGCGAATTTCCCTATAGGGAAATAACTATTGCCGTAGGTGGCACGGTAAGACCTAGACCCGGGACCGATTTACCTTTTCATTTGATGTCCCCCAGAGGCCAAAAACACAATTCGTTCAATGTTTTATATAATATATGTATATATTTATAAATATACGTCCGTGAACGCGATATCTTGGAGTAATTTTTGTACGATTTTTATGAAAATTTGTTTAAAGGTTGTAAGGCGGCGATGGGGTAAAAGATTATTTTCAAATTTTTGGCCATCAAAACACGAAATTTCCCAATTTCTCTAGACATTTTTAAAGAGCTTAAATAACAATTAATTAGTGTATCAAAGTGTTTTTGTACGGTTATTGGCAACGGAGAAAATTCAAATAAAGTGTAAATTTAAAATTCCTATGTTATTCTTATGGATAGTACAGTAAAATGTTGTAGTTTGCTTGTTTATGGATATATTTTGATTAAACTTGGCAAATTTATTCATCTTATAATTAATAATTTACTAAAAATACACTTTATGAGTTTCCTTGTAGCAGCAAACCTAGGTACTCGTTAATCCTAATGTTATTGAAATAGATTTTATTGGAAATCAATTCAGACACATGGAAATTCGCTAGCGGCAGGTTTGCTGCGACGGGGCTATTAAAAAAAAAAAAACACCTGCACAATTTAAAGAGATGGCAATTTTATTGACATAATAAAGTATATCAACTTTTACTTTGAAATTCCAAAAAAGGTTATTCACATTCATGAACAAAACGGCTTAACACAAATCAAACTATTCAAATTCTTTATATTATCCGGACTTACAATGCCGACATCGTAATGTTTTGATTATTTTAGGATGATTTTGAACTCGGATTTTAGATAGAATATTTGGTGAAATAATAGAATTATGAAATAGCAATTTTTCAATGTATGTAGTATTTTACACAACTTGTTAAAGAGGACTTACTAAATCAGCATTTCATGTTTCAAACTGGCAACATAGACGAGGATGGTGTTGTACTAAAGCATCGCAAGAAAAGATAAAAGAAGCACAGTTTCCAGACATTCTTGGAGTCGCCACTATCTCACCATTTCAGTTTATGTGTTTAGTTGGCCATTTGGGACAACTTAAACTTCTCACCCCTCCCACACGCCCCCATGTGGAACCTTTTATCGCAACAAGTGTACTTTAGCGACGCTAAATGTATCGGAATATCATATCGTCAAACATTTCAAATCTATTACGGTTTCAATTCTTAGCAACTGGGCTTATTCAAGAGCACTTGCAAGAAAAAAAATTACATGATGGAGAGAAAGTAAGGATTCACAAGCTCACAATCACTATATTTAACCATTAGGTTAATTATCTTTGTGTTACACTCTGATAACACTTACAAATATAAAATTTGAGATTTGTTAATCCAATTTTGTTGTAGCCTATGCCTTTTTGTTGGGAATTAATAAGTATTTGGAGAATTTTCACCTTTGGTTGACTACTGTATAGTGGGGCTTTTTGTGAGGAACATCTGTTGGCTTGATGTCTACAGTATTGTAAATGATTGTTTATTTATTATTTTATGTGTTTAGAAGAATGTCTAAAAGTATTTCGATTAATTAATGTTGGCTTATTTTATTTATACAAACGTATTTGTTTAGAACAGGAGCTGAGAATATAAAAAAATATATCTATACAAATAACATGTACAATATGAATACGAAGGGGGGGAGGCTAAACCTAATTCCCCAAAACAGTTTTTATGAAGTACCTATATCTTCTAGGAGAAATCTGTCTTTCGAAATTTATTCAGTAATATCTAAGAAATTATTTTCCTAAAATGTTCTTTTGTTAAAAATGTAATAGGGAAATAATATACGCAAACACGCACATGTTCCCAATCAAAAGTTTAATGTCGATATTCATTTCGTCACTCCACCGTCGGTTCATCTCTCTGAGGTGAAATATGTGTAACATGGATCTGTGGGGAACATATTTTTGCACCGAGACAAACCAGAACTCACGTAATTGGGCTTGTATACCTCCAACCCGCGGTCGCAACTTTTATCGTAACACAGGTCAAATAAAAGTTATTTTACCTCAATTTTTTAAAAGAAATTAACGAATCAAATAATTTTGAAGAAGAGAAAACATAAAAAT
Organism: Macrosteles quadrilineatus; assembly: GCF_028750875.1. Classification (NCBI taxonomy): domain Eukaryota; kingdom Metazoa; phylum Arthropoda; class Insecta; order Hemiptera; family Cicadellidae; genus Macrosteles; species Macrosteles quadrilineatus. The sequence goes on from NW_026542608.1 coordinate 1,251,715, forward strand.
TACTTAGTTGTGTTTCTCTTTTTCAAACTAAATTCACGTATTAATATTTTTTTTTTTTTTTTTTTTTGCTAACTAAAAGTGACATTAATTTGGTTAATGTGTATATTACTCGAATGTTAGAACATGTTTGAAATTTTGTAAGAAATAATTAATTCATGATGTCTACTTTTCATTTTTATAACCATGTTTGAACATTTGGTCGGTCAGAAAAAGAGTGTATGTAATGTCACGCATACAGCATGAAACGCTTATATAGTGTTGGTTCTATGGTTTACAACATAAATTCAGTTTTATTTATAGTGTAGAATCCCTACGAAGTACAATAAAGCTAAGGTAGTAAATAATATGATACGATACTACATAAACTAAAAATGCATTAAACTAGTAATTGAAACTCTCTTGGAGATTAGAATATTATTATTAACATTATTGTGAGCTAGTTTTTGTTTGAGAGTAATTTTTCTTTTATGTCCAGCAATGTCACGAGATAAATCTTGTTTTGAGTCTCCAGGCCTCATAAAGTGGTTCAGGATGGCTAAAAGTGGGTCAACTCGTGGCGAAGATTCTCCCAAAGGCTTTAAAATGTACTATAAAACCATAGAGACGTTAAGTGCAGTGCTATTGACGGTTATGTTGATGCAACCTTTATTGGTATATAGATTTATATAATTTCATTTTTAACCGAAACACCAGCTTTAGCTTTTTATTGTTATATCAACGTTATAAAGCATAAGGATATTAATTGCATTTTTAAACACACACACAATAGCAACATTAAGGTAGAGATCGTTAACGGCTCTACACTTTATTTTATAGGCCTTAAACCAACTAATTCCAGAAAGGTTTAGTTCAGTGTATATCTATGTATCCTTTGTTCTTAAATATTTACCAGGCCATGTAAATGCTAATAATTATTTGTTTAACAAATATTTACAAATTTACTACTACAGACTTCTAATCACTCACCGAATGTTGTATAACAAGTTTCGTTGTCTAGTTTCTAGCCAGCCACCGTCACTAGTTTTAGGTTAGGTGAGGTCCAAGACCCTCTACTACAGACTCCCGATCCTGGGTTAATCATTCGCCAAATGTTGTATAACAAGTTTCGTCATCTAGTTTCTAGCCAGCCACCGTCACTAGTTTTAGGTTAGGTGAGGTCCTAGACGCACTACTACAGACTCCCGATCCTGGGTTAATCATTCGCCAAATGTTGTATAACAAGTTTCGTCATCTAGTTTCTAGCCAGCCACCGTAACCAGTTTTAGGTTAGGTGAGGTCCTAGACGCACTACTACAGACTCCCGATCCTGGGCCAAATGTTGTATAACAAGTTTCGTCATCTAAATTCTAGCCAGCCACCGTCACTAGTTTTAGGTTAGGTGAGGTCCAAGACCCACAACTGCAGACTCCCGATCCTGGGTTAATCATTCGCCAAATGTTGTATAACAAGTTTCGTCATCTAGTTTCTAGCCAGCCACCGTCACCAGTTGTAGCTTAAGAGAGGTACAAGACCCACTACTACAGACTCCCGATCCTGGGTTAATCATTCGCCAAATGTTGTATAACAAGTTTCGTCATCTAGTTTCTAGCCAGCCACCGTCACTAGTTTTAGGTTAGGTGAGGTCCAAGACCCTCTACTACAGACTCCCGATCCTGGGTTAATCATTTGCCAAATGTCGTATAACAAGTTTCGTCATCTAGTTTCTAGCCAGCCACCGTCACTAGTTTTAGGTTAGGTGAGGTCCAAGACCCTCTACTACAGACTCCCGATCCTGGGTTAATCATTTGCCAAATGTTGTATAACAAGTTTCGTCATCTAGTTTCTAGCCAGCCACCGTCACTAGTTTTAGGTTAGATGAGGTCCAAGACCCTCTACTACAGACTCCTGATCCTGGGTTAATCATTCGCCAAATGTTGTATAACAAGTTTCGTCGTCTAGTTTCTAGTCAGCCACCGTCACTAGTTTTAGGTTAGGTGAGGTCCAAGACCCTCTACTACAGACTCCCGATCCTGGGTTAATCATTCGCCAAATGTTGTATAACAAGTTTCGTCATCTAGTTTCTAGTCAGCCACCGTCACTAGTTTTAGGTTAGGAGAGGTCCAAGACCCACTACTACAGACTCCCGATCCTGGGTTAATCATTCGCCAAATGTTGTATAACAAGTTTCGTCATCTAGTTTCTAGTCAGCCACCGTCACTAGTTTTAGGTTAGGAGAGGTCCAAGACCCACTACTACAGACTCCTGATCCTGGGTTAATCATTCGCCAAATGTTGTATAACAAGTTTCGTCATCTAGTTTCTAGCCAGCCACCGTCACTAGTTTTAGGTTAGGTGAGGTCCAAGACCCACTACTACAGACTCCTGATCCTGGGTTAATCATTCGCCAAATGTTGTATAACAAGTTTCGTCATCTAGTTTCTAGCCAGCCACCGTCACTAGTTTTAGGTTAGGTGAGGTCCAAGACCCACTACTACAGACTCCTGATCCTGGGTTAATCATTCGCCAAATGTTGTATAACAAGTTTCGTCATCTAGTTTCTAGCCAGCCACCGTCACTAGTTTTAGGTTAGGTGAGGTCCAAGACCCACTACTACAGACTCCTGATCCTGGGTTAATCATTCGCCAAATGTTGTATAACAAGTTTCGTCATCTAGTTTCTAGCCAGCCACCGTCACTAGTTTTAGGTTAGGTGAGGTCCAAGACCCACTACTACAGACTCCTGATCCTGGGTTAATCATTCGCCAAATGTTGTATAACAAGTTTCGTCATCTAGTTTCTAGTCAGCCACCGTCACTAGTTTTAGGTTAGGAGAGGTCCAAGACCCACTACTACAGACTCCCGATCCTGGGTTAATCATTCGCCAAATGTTGTATAACAAGTTTCGTCATCTAGTTTCTAGTCAGCCACCGTCACTAGTTTTAGGTTAGGTGAGGTCCAAGACCCTCTACTACAGACTCCCGATCCTGGGTTAATCATTCGCCAAATGTTGTATAACAAGTTTCGTCATCTAGTTTCTAGCCAGCCACCGTCACTAGTTTTAGGTTAGGTGAGGTCCAAGACCCTCTACTACAGACTACCGATCCTGAGTTAATCATTCGCCAAATGTTGTATAACAAGTTTCGTCATCTAGTTTCTAGCCAGCCACCGTCACTAGTTTTAGGTTAGGTGAGGTCCAAGACCCTCTACTACAGACTCCCGATCCTGGGCCAAATGTTGTATAACAAGTTTCGTCATCTAGTTTCTAGCCAGCCACCGTCACTAGTTTTAGGTTAGGTGAGGTCCAAGACCCTCTACTACAGACTCCCGATCCTGGGTTAATCATTCGCCAAATGTTGTATAACAAGTTTCGTCATCTAGTTTCTAGTCAGCCACCGTCACCAGTTTTAGGTTAGGTGAGGTCCAAGACCCACCATAACAAACAGATGTCCCTGGAATGCGGTTTCGCCAGTGGACCATTCCAGGGCCAAACCGCTTCACGTAATGGACTGCGGATAGCTAAATTACAGTCTAATCAATTAGGCCGTGTAATGGAGACATAAAATGCATAAATAAGCGATACAGCCCGCCATTCAAAGTACTCTAATCGGACGATGTATGGGTTTGCATGTTACCTTCCATTTAACACAAATTTCGATGGTCTCTTAAACAGTTAAGTGCTTCATAGCCCCAGGCGTGCATCTGATTGATTGGTGGGATCATGTAGTCGTAACATATTTGGATATTTCATAAAACCTAAACTTTTGCAAAACTTATGACAACTAGCCTGACTATATTTGACCGAATTACTTGCGGTTGGTACCAAATGAAACATATTATCCTGTAGCTGTGCAGAATCCCTTTATAAATTAAAATAGGCTTAATAATAAGCACAAAAAATGAATTTTAAATTTTAAAAAATAACATGGGCATATGGGTTGTCATTTTAGAGACAAAATAACAACAAAATATAAACAGTAAAATAAAAAAAAATTAAGAAATTCCAATCATATGTTTTATTTACAGCATGGGTTGAAAAATAGAGAAGTTTCCACAATACATTCTTTTGGTCGAGTTTTCGACCACGGAACGAGCTCTTGTAAAACCTAAACTTAAAATACCTTTTATATTCCAAGTGCTAATGAATCGGACTTGGGAATTTGATTTGACTAATTATCAAGAACTTATATATTCAAGTTTAATGTCCAGAAGTCTTTAATTTATATTAACACAGTATAAATCTATATAATCGCATTCTCTTTTGCTGCCTATCATAGTATTAATGTATAATCAGCACAATATCATGTTATATTTTAATGGAATATAAAATTAATTTAGTTAGATATTCAAACTATATATTTATTCATCCCTTCCTCATCTTTCAATGTTATAGTGCTTTGGCAATGGCAAAAGAGAAAAATATTTTAAGTAAACCAGGCAAATATTTACATTACTATTATATTGTTACTCGTGATAATGCTTTATTCACAAACGTTGAATCTACGTAAAAAATAATGCTCTCCTGTTCAAAATATAAGTCTGATATGCTAATAAGTTTTGAAACAATTGTTATAGAAATTGAAAATCAGACGTGTACGTTTGGTTACGTATATTCTTTGCCATTGTTTTGAAAACAATGTAAACTTAGCACTCCAATACTGAGTGTTTATCTTTGACAACTTTGATTTTCTCTCGATGTGTGTTTGCTTTATTTTTACTCTTCAGTGCCTTCTTGTTTCTTTGTTTGAGTTAGAATCCATCTTGGTTGACATAAGACATTACATTGTTCTTAATACCAATCAGGAATCTTGATATAATTGAATAATTGATTCTGTTTTTATCAGAACTTTATAAGACTACGGCGTAACTCGTGTGTGTTTGGTATACAAGTTGTGACCTGAATATTAATACTGACCGAGTGTAGAATATAGTGAGATTTAGTGTAGCTTTGATAATGACTAAGATCAGGTGTTTTATGAGGCCAGGACCAATAATTGTAGAAATATTTAACTAGGTGTACAATGCAGTTGTCTGCTTGCAATGTTGAGCGGAGCTAGCATATTAATCCAATACTTTTATAAAGTCAAAACCAGACTTTATCATGTTTATAGATTTTATATCTGGTTAACTTGTAAATGAGACTTATATCCGAAGTCAATGTCTAATCTGTTTCTTGTAAATGAGACTTCTACTTTGAATATCTAAAGTCAATGGTACAAGTCAATGTGATGTCTACTTGCAGTATCAGAAGTCAATGTTTCATTTGCTTCATATAAATGAAATGCCTATTTGCAGTATGTAAAGCCTATGGTACTTCTGGTTCAAGTAAATGCGATATGTACTTGCAGCATCTTTAGTCAATGGTATATTTGTTTCAAACAAATGATATGCCTATTCGCAGTATCCAAATTCAATGGTACGTCTAGTTCATACAAATGGAAAGTCTACTTGCAGTATCCAAATTCAATGGTAGGCCTATATTTGGTTCATAAAATGGAACGGATATTTGGAGTATTTGGAGTCAATGGCTCATCAGCCTCATTCCGGCGACCCTAATTATTTATTTTGTAGTAAATTATGCTCGGTGATATTAATCCGATTGTTCTTCCTTTTTATCTGTATGGTATTTGTAATGTGCCATTTCAGATGATTCGTTGACTAACATATGTTGCGACTCTTGTTTACTTTTTTATTGTCATTGAAAACATACATACAACACGGTAAGTGTAGTAATGTTAGTGTTTTTAGTTTTGATATAATACACTATATAGGCCCTATACCAAACTTGGCTTTAGTTTGTGATTATTAAATTACTTTACTAGTAACACATCCATACAGTATGCATTGAGGTTGGTGGTTTGACCTGGGTTTGACCAGAGTAATAAATTACATACACCAAACCTGCCATTTGTGTGTGGTAATACGATCGATTTACCAGAAAGATATGTGTATCGTATAATAATTTTGTTTATCAAACCATTATGCGAATGAAGGGCTGGACCGAACATGATCTACTACTATAAAGTATGCTTTCCGTCAAGGTGTGCAGTAGTTCCTTTGTCCATCGGAGTAGGAAGTGTGTCGGCTTGTCTGGAGATAAGCTTGTCGGAGTGGACCAATATGTCATCGGCCACGACCACATACGTTAGATACACTATATCTCACAATACCGTTACATCATCTCTACTGTCACGACCAATAACAGTATAAACAATCATAGCATACGCCGAATATCATTTCTTCTGTATACGTGTTTATATTATAGTGATAATGAACCATGCAAACACAAGCCTAACGGAATTAAACATAAATGGTCAACACATTTTTATTACTGAAACAACAAGAACGTAAACATTAAAATCTCTAACATTACCAAATTGTATGGTGAATTTTAACAAGTAGCTGGACATGGATGTAAATGTATCGATTTCATCAGCTAGGTTGATCATACAGTACAACAGTTTTTGGAGTGCATCTTTAGGGTGAGTGCACCAGTGAATGACCGTGTAAGGTTGAGTTTCAATTTGTATCCAACATGGAGAAATAAGGATATTAAGCTATAGTGTAGGGAATATTTTAGTCCGTATTCTCCTGTATTTTTCCTAATTATAAAACCGAATGTATCATGTTCAACCAGAGTGTTAAAAATACAATTTATCACACATAAATCATTGAACCAGTGAATGGCCGCATATGACGTACGTTAAAAGCGAGAATATTGAAACGGCGAGAGTAGGTCATTGGTGTACTGGCGTTGTGTGTACAATATAAACCTAAATGACAAACAATGACTGATGATGTCAGCGGTTCTTTGTTGAGTAAACCTGTACACAGCACACTGTAGTTGACTAAAGCCTGACATTGCACATGCATATGTGTACTCAACCACTCAGTAAGTTAATAAATAACAAACATTTTATGAACGACTACTTAGTGCCTTGAAATGACAGGCATTAATGTTTTTTATTACCCATCAACCAATTGAAAGCGTAAGCTGTTAAAATAGATATCTGATTTCGTTATATTATTTATATCGAAAGTTAAAATAAAAATATTCAAAGTGAAAACACAAAAAAATAAATTAAAGTATATAAAATCGTTACAATATTAGCGATTTTTATTGTTTCACTGTTTACATGGTTAAATAGTAATAAAATTAATAGTTTATTTATCGGAGCGAAGCGAAGCTCTTTGGGATCGACTTCAGTGCAAACTTTCTAACACATAACTCAATAACGGCTGAACATATTTTAGCCAAACAACTCAAAGTTTTTAAATTTTAACATTGGCCTTATGGGTTGCCATGATGGTTATAAAATAAAGACGTAAATGTAAACAAAACAAAGATTCATGGCATTTATGTTAAAATCAAACCACGGCCTAAATACAGTGCGAAGGAAAGAAAATAGTCGGATGATGGCCTCTAATCAAATAATACAGAGATCGTCTTAAGTTTACATTTAAGTCGTAATTTGGAAACTACCACTGATCAAATAGGTACAGTATTTTACAGATTGATTTACCTAACTAAATAATGTTATAACGAATAACATTTATCTTATGTTATTGGGAATTAAAATAACTACATGATTCTGCAGTTTTAAATAACTAGGTATTTAAAAAAATCAATATTTTTATCTAAATGGCTATTATGAACATGCTTTCTTTTTTCCTTTGAAATATTTTTGATGATATCATCATGTTGGCAACGATTTGGGGTATGTTATTGCCCAAGAAGGATAAAGTATTTTTTGCGTTTTCGTTTTACAAGACAATACCTAATTCGCGTAAGAGTGTCATATTAAGGAAAATTTCAGAATGCATTCTCAAAAACTGCCTGATATTTGTAGAAAATGAAGACGAACAATAAACGCCGAAACACACAAACAACTACTTCTGGCAATGTTCTTCTAAAAGTCGAGACCACGTAAGTTTGCAGTTGAGGGAGGAGCCTATTTACCATATGGTTTTGAATGAATCAATGAGAACCGTGCGGTGTTGCCAAATTGAATAATACCAGCTGATTTGAAAATATTGCTTTGTATATTTTAATTAGTGTTGTCAACGGCGATATGGCAACGTCGCACTAGCCTTGTCTTGTGATTGGCTGCCACCAACTGCAAACTTACATGGTCCCGACAATGGCTTGAAAACAATGCTATTCATAACTATGTTAAATGTACAAAATTTAAAGAAAACAAACCTCATAAGGTATGGTGACAACTATTTGTGCAATTCTCTCAAAACAGGCAAGTCTATAAAAAGTTACATCTGCTAATCTTATGGATCCATGCAGGATTATTTCATTTAAAAGCAAAGACATGAAACATACCGATACATAGGATATGTATGTAATGTTCACATCTTTACTAATAAAACTTGTTATAGATGTTGATAGTTCTAAGCGAAACTTATAAGTTATATTGATGAAATAATTGTATTTTGCATTATATCTATAAACAGTTTTTTTTTATTATTGCTTTATTACAAACCATGAAACGTGATAAAACTGGTTAGCTCACCTGGCTTTCGCTGCTATGAAAGCAATCCTAGTAAAGTATTCATTTAACTTCTCAGTAGCTTAAGGATAATGCTGATAGTATTCATTAATGTTATTGCAAGGTTGGAGTATACCTTTTCTTATTAAAAATGTACAAAACTTGAGTATCATCAATATTGGTACTATTCATAAAAATTAATTCTTCAATTTTTATCATTGTTTATTCGTCCTTTCTTTGTTATTTCCTGCTGTCATTAATGTTTATGTGTTTATTTGTTACAATTTATGTGGAGTTGTGAGCACAGCGGATTCATCTGTAATACCGTTTTTATTTTTCGTGATTACTTGTGTAGTCCAAAAGCAGTTTGTAACCAAAGAACGTTATAAATAAAGATGGTTTTATTTTAATCTCTTCTTGGATCAAAAATATATATACCGGTAAAACTTTTCTCGAAATATGTAATGTGTATATTTTGAGCAGATGTGTTACGGTATACAGCAAATAGATGTCTTTCTTTATACTTTATGTACTTGGAGCCTATAATTGATCCTTAGCCAAACAGTCGGAATAATTGATGATATTGTACTGGGCACATACCTCACTTACTTGGGGCACTTTGACAATTGCCGTTGCCAAATCTAACGTCGTTGTATGGACCGTTCACACGTGTATTTGTCGAAGTTTCACTTTCCCCGTTACTAACAAAACTACGACCGTATCAGATCAAACTCAAACCCACAAGGAAGCACCTCTCATTCCAATACACTGGAAACGTAGATGCATCGGGGGAAAGAGTAATGTCGCTGTTGCAACGTTTTGTGGAATTTTAAATAGTTATTATCATGTTATTATTATAGGATCAGATAGATAAATGTTTTACTTCATAGTTAAGACAGTAAGAATTGTATAGTCGTCGACAATTGTACACTATTTATCTAGAGGTAGGCTACTTGAATGGTGTTCAAATCGGATAAGTTGTGGATCATTAGATGCAATGTGTATTTACGTCAAAAAATCTTTGTATTTCACCGCAGTGATGATCGATTTATCGATGCTTTACTATTCAAACAAACGCACATTGTTCATAAGCTATAAAAATACGAATATTAAGTTACGTAACTCTTAAGTTTTAAATCAGAGCACCCAGACTCTGCCAACACAATTTGAAGCTAGTTGAGGTAAAATATGTGTGGTAGTGTATTATAAATTAATGATTACAATTTAAACTAGGTTGATAATGATGTTGATCTACTATGTACTGACCGCGTTGGCAACGGCTTTAGACGGCTAGAAAAGAACCTGAGAAGACTGCAAGCGATTTCGCTTTATTTAAGATCATTTAAAACAACCAATAAGGCAGGGAATGCCATCTTGAGTGTTGCACAGCCGCCGCGCTGTCCTCAAAGCAACTGCGGGGAATTTAAACAAGCGCTAAGACCTCACTCGACTAGAACTTGAAGAATCTTAAAGGATCGCTATAACGAAACTGATTATTTATACTATTATGGTTAGTGTTGACAAGTGAACGATCACTGGGTAAAAATACTTAGCACTGACCGACTTAATACATTATGTTGAATAGGTATTTTTGAAAACGATGAAAAGCTCAAACTTATTTTTTTCATATACGAGTTACAATGGCAGTTTCGGAACATTATTTGCGAAAAAACATGGTAGGCTAAGTATCGTGGAAAGTATTACTCAAGTAGAAAAAAAACACTATCGATATACTGTAATTCATAATAGGCTACGTTATAAATGTAGTCTACACACACATTAATTTTGACAAGGTAATAACTTATACAACAAATGTACATAATGGTTCAAAGAAACAGAGGAATCAGACCACATGAAAGATAAGAGTCTAGAAAGTAAGATTTATTTGGCGATACAATAAGTTGATTTATTTCTAGTATTAGCTTTGAAAATATTGGGATTTCGTAGGGTAAAAGATTTTCTAGACTAAATGTATAAAAATATCTAATTGCAATGTAAAATAAACTATCTTTTTTTAAATATTTTTTTATAAAATTGGTTTTCATATTTTTCTAACCGAAATAAGACTGTCGTATAAAGAGTATTTCTTCTTGGGTAATCATAACTCTTTAGTTGATGAATTAAGTAAATCCAATCTTACTATAGGCTAAGTGTTAAGTGTTAGTCCCAGTTGTATTATGACATTATATGACTGTTAGATGGATGTGTTAGTTTAGTAAGTGTTGGAAAAGATTTTAAACAGCAGACAGACAGGCAGACTAGCAACAGGCAGAGGGCAGACAGCTCAAAGGCACCATCCCACTCCACATCAAACCTCGCCATTTACAGTTTATATGTTTGTTTATCCATCTAAGGTCCTTGTGGCGCTCTGGCTTATTGCATTTCATCGGAGAAGTCAATTACAGTAGTGGTAGTTATCATGGATACGACAATGAATTATTTCATTAATTAGTTTTAGTATTGGTTTAAAATACAGAATTCTTTAAAAATGTGTTTTTATTTGAGTAACGCGGTCCATTATTCATTGTAAATCGTAGTTAATATTTGCTTTCTAACTTAAAATAATTTCCGTAAATGTTCGCACAGGACTTTAAACGATAATATGTATTGCTATTCATGAGTTTTATCGCTAGTAAAAGCAAGTTCAAAATAAATTAACTACTTTCACATGTAGGCGGTACTTCTTAAAACTTTACTTTTAGGGTCCCAACAAATCCATACACACTATTGAGTGGAGAAAGCGTTGTACAGTTTACAATAGTATATACGTAACGGCGAAAGATTGGAGTAGAAGTGGTTACACTTTCAAAGCTGTGTAGTTTGAAATAAGGAAATTACGGTCTAAACGGAAATTACGGTATATAGTCATAAAATGTCATATGAAATTACTGGAATTTTTTAGCGGGGTAACAAATTATAACTACAGGTATTAAATATTATAAAATGAGATTCTGAAATCGCTGCAACGTTATTTAAGCAACGATGAATAAGTATGTGAGAGACAAAATACCAAACATAACTCCACCCTCGTACAAACATCGATAAGCCACATTGTCGGAGTAATGTGAACAAACTGGCTCCCCTGTACATTTGTCCAAATTCTTTGAATCATTGAAGGCCCTTGCTGGGCTCATAATCTGTGTTAATGGTTATGCCCCGTGATAAATTCTGTGGCAAGGGTAAATTATACTAGATACAAGGATGCGACAATGTCTCACTTTGACAAGACGAGGAAATAGTTTGGTATCAGTAATTGTGAATATTGTCTTAGCTTGACCTAACTCGGCAGTTTTACCCAAAATTGTATACAATTGCTAGGGATTTTTGTTTCATTACGGTACTTTTATTCAGAAACAACACAATGTAGGCCTACGTATTTACGCATAATAATCATGTTTGATGATCAAGACGAGTTCTGCGTACTTCATACCTCATGGCCAATCCTATTCCTAATGCAAGTATCACGAGAGTGCGAACATTTGTGGTCTACAATGTCAAAAACTATGTTAATCTGCCATTTTCTTTGTTATTTAAATTATATTAAAATGGCCACCATTTATAAACTCTGAATTGGACTATGTTATTTTTTCCGTAACATAGGGCTGTTTTACTTTAACTAACATACACGGCCTACCAAGTTTCATAAAGACTGGTTGGAACAATTCCGATACAAAGTTTTATGTAAAAATACAAAATGGCAGTCAACAAAGCAATTTTATAAAACAAATAGGCTTGTTCTAGATTTTCTATTTATTTTGTCTCATAGAATCATTTCCCGAAGATTTGCTGAACTTAGGGATATCATTTAGATTATAACTAAATAATATATTGCATACGTGAATGTTTGCTTATCTATTGGTTTTATACAAGAAGTTTTGTTAACGAATAATATTGTGCAAACCACAGTCTGCCATTCTACTTGCATAACATCACGTCTGATCGTAGTTTATTCAGTCATTAGCCAAGAGTTTATAGTATTGCCAAACGATCCCGTTAATTACCCCGGTAGTTTGGCAACGTAAAAAACTCCCTGGGCACGTTTTTGCTCAATCAAGCCGCTTTACTGTTTCTCCCGAAACTTTTATTGCTCTTAACCACCGTCGAATCCTTTGATGGTAAACGTACTGCGGATATCTTGCCCTCATAAAACGACCTCTGCTGGAAATTGGGTCGGCTTGGAGCTTCGAGGCTTGAGTCCTTACGTTACTTACAGGTTTAGCTTCTACTCTTAGTTAAAATGTATTAAACCTATGTTTTTGTTGGTTTTATTAGCTACACCCTCAATATATTACTAATATGTATTACCACTTTGAATTTTAAAACATATTACAGATTTTAAGGTTATACACGTAATCTTTTAAAGGTTTGCGGCCTATTATAACTTTGAATCTGACAGTTCATATCTAGGAGGATTTATGTTCATATGGACCTCAAAGGCTTTTGTATGGAACCTTTGACTGTTGATAGAACTTAGTATACAAAAGTCAATGGTGGAACGTATAACAATAAACCGTAATGATAAATAAAATTGCCATCGAGTAGGTCTCTGAGGCTATACCGGATACATAGGTAATAGCAGAATCGACTTATTACGTAAGTGACTAATTACATCTAGCCCTATATCCTCTATATACATATACATTTCTAACTTATCCATATAAAACATTATTTATCGTACTACAAATGATAACAAATAATGTTTAACTCTATATGTGAAATATTTTCAACATGGTCGTTGGTTCTTACACTATAAATAAGCTCCGTATTAAAACAATGTATAATCACGCATATTTTTAATTTGGGAAAAGATTTCATTATCCAAAACTAACGCCACTGTTCAAGCCAAAGAGAGTTCTGACAGATCTTAAACCTGTTATTTCGCCACACGTTTTTTAATGTTGACTTTAAGAAGAGACAATAACTGATGTTAAATATTCATAAATTTTATTCTAAGAGCTGGACAGCATTTTTGCACTATACGTTTTTAACATCATTTACCAAATTAAGTACATCAGAAAATTATCAGTTATGAAGTATCCAACAATACATTGTGGTAAAATTAGAAGACCTGAACGGTAAATCTATGAAGTTTACTACATGCATATACTTGTTCTCAAACTAACAATAAAATCCCAATATTAATATGTGTACACAATAACATAACAGCAAAATCGATCAATTAATAAACTAGATTTAGTTACATATGATAATTATTAGTTTGAATATCATATAAACATCATACAGGCGAGCCGAGTATGTCATGCTTTACTCCTTATAATAATAGATTTTATCTTGGCATTAGTTGTAATACAATTCGCCATACAGCCAGATCCAAGGTGGAGGAGCAGTCGAGCAGTGAGGACAGACAAGAACATACAAGGCTGGTTGTGTAATGACTGCTACACACGTATACACTCGTACACTGATAATTGGCTCGGTTGTAGCGCCAATGTCGAACGGCAGTTTTTGCAACTTATAGAACATAAATACTAGGCCGTTAATTGGCCTTTTTAGTGCTAAACGCCAAACGGAAAAATGCGGTTCACCTAACTAAAGTTTAAGAAACCAAATATATAAATGTGGCTTTATATGAAACACCATTAACACTCGGTTCTTTTAGGGGCATAACTAGTTGCGCATTCCAGAATACAACAAAAAACCTCTCAACAACAGCTTCGCTCTAAGTTAATGGCTACAAATATTTTGAAATGTTACTTGGAAGGACGAACAACATTTATTTCAATATTACATTTCTTTTGTAGGAGGTACTAAAATAAAATACTAATTGTTGTTAGGCGTTAATATACCAATATTTTGTGAAACGATCCATTTATACTATAAAAGCTTGTATTGATAGTCAAAGCTATTACCTACCATAAATTGCAATGATCCGATATAAAAACAATCTCGAATATTTCCTTGACACCGTAGATTGTTGAAACTGTAGGTCAGACTCAGACAACGTATAACCAATAAACCGTAGAGTCAGATGATCCGGGGATTAGCCACTGTTGTGTTCATTCTGGTAATTGAATACCAACCGAGTGACTACATCAAATGTTCATTTGAACGGATTAAGGACGGAATTACTGTATCAGATATAGTCTTTGTTGGTTTTAATCTACAGCTCCTTTTGTTTTCGAATAGCTTGATATTGTTATTGAATATTAATAAGCAAATATGTTTTACAACTTTAAACAATAGTTTATTAGGCTGTATAAATATTAAGTAATACTAGGATTAACGAAACTTTGAAAATAACTAACTATTTTAATTAGTTACACAAAGAGGTTCTAAGAAGTTAGGTTATTTAAAGCAGAGTTTAATGTTGTCCTGAATATGGCTATAAGCTTGATTAATATGAATATTCAATTATAAAAAAAAAAATTTTCCATAAAAAAATTTGATGAAATACAAATTGGCGTTTAGATTAATTTTGAATTTAATTTCATATAGGGCCTAGTTAAAATCAAACTTACCGAATCACGAGGAGAATCAGGTGCATCTTGTTGAATGCTATCCACAATATGAGAAAACGAGCGCAGTTTAGTCTTGGCACAGTAGAGTACACTGGAAGGCAGCGGACTGCTGAGACGATGAACTCTTGCACTATCCAAAGACACAATAGCACCTGGACGAGACCGTCGCCGAACTGAGCACACTTTGTACCATGGGCTGCCACTGGGCACGCACTTGGGTCTCATGCTCTTTATCGTGTTTAGTAAATAATTCTCATTGTGGTCATGCACACAGTTGCTCTTAGCTGGTAGTTTAGGTAAACACTTGGGATTGAAGGAACCTTTCAGCAACAATAAGATGTCCGGAGGTTTGGGCTCGACTGTCAGTGCCACTTCCTCTACAGGCTCTTCCTCTCGAACCACCAGTGGAGTTCTCAGGTAGTCATGGGTCTCGCAGCTCCTGGAGTGTTTCTCCCTGGCTGTCACTTGGTGCTGCACACTCTCTGTCCACTGCTCTTCCTTGCCCTCGTCACCGCAGATGAGCAGCGCACACCTTGTGGCCTGAGATACACACGCACTGACAGAATGTGCTCTCGACTTGTCCACTCTAGGTCTCCGGCCTCCTGGTATGTCCGGACTGCTCGTAGCCCCCATCACCCTCATCCACCTCCGGGTTTTCTTCAGCTCGTAAAGGGTGCCCAGAGTTGCGTATTTGTCCATCACCTTCTAAGCCCAACAAGTCCACTATTTCGTTGCATCACTCGCACATTCAGTCACTTTTATCCTAAAGCACCTTTTTGGTCGTAAACATTCAAAATATCAAAATATGTCACTGATTAGGGATTAGATTAACGCTTAGAGTTTACTATCATAGAAGCTTATTAATTTACTGGGTACGTACTTTCTAGGATGTGTGTTTATGTATATTAGGTCAAATATCTCGAATTAAAAGTATAGTCATTAAGTTTCTTTAATCAGTGTATTGTTTGGTTACCATATTTCGCCGTTAAAGCACCACTTTCTATTCTCAAATTCCCGCTCGGCTGTTTAGCCAGACGAGGGCGTAGTAAAATAAAGGCAGAGGCAAGGTTTGTGAGCGAAAATATATGCGTTGGTTTTCAGTATAAAATATCTCAATTAAATTGCCATCAGTTATTAAAAATTATAATTAGTTCTCGCATGATACATTATTTAGGCCTAAAATCCACTTTCATAACACGTTGGCCAAAAAACCAACCAAAGCCACAAAGATGACAGAACAGGTTGTGGAGGCAGGGAGGGATATCAATTGTCTAGTGACACATCGACACGCCCCTGTCAATAACTGCTAATGTATGTGTACACTCGCGGCTGGACTTGTACCTGTCAACCTCGCACCCGCCACCACCTCTAACCACGACCACAGTCATGTTATTCGGTTGTGAATAATGCGTTAAATATTACCAGTTGAGTTACACAATGACTTCGACCATTTCGTCAATGCGCAAGAGATTAATAAGAGCTGCGGCGCATGATTAAAATTTCAATAAAACGAGTCAATATTATTATTTCCCAAACTTTACACGTTTGCAACAAACTGTTTGATGTAAAGCATAAATACCCCCGCCGCAGCAAACCTGCCGACTAAGCGAATTTCCATTTGTCTAAATTTATTTTCAATTAAATCTATTTAAATAACATTAGGTTTGCTGCTACAAGGAAACTAATAAAGTGTGTTTTTTAGTAAAGAATTAATAAATAGTATAAAATAAATAAATTTGCCAAGTTTGATTAAAATATGTCCATAAACAAGCAAAATACAAAATTTCAAATGTTATAGAGAGTAACATGGGAATTTTAAATTTTCAAATGTTTTGAATTTTCTCCTTTACAAATAGGCTAACCGTACAAAAACACTTTCACATAGGCTTACTATATTGTTTGTTTTTTTAAGCTCTTTAAAAAGGCAATCATTTTTGACCCCATAAAACCCCCCATAACACCCCATTCCCAGAGTTCGATTATGCTGGTTCGCGAACTCATTCAAGTACTCAAGTAATCGCGGTAACGGACGTGTATATATACATATATAAACATTTGAACGAATGGTGTTTTTGGCCTCTGGAGACATCAAAATGAAAAAGTAAATCGGCCCCGTGCCTAGGTATTACCATGCTACCTACGGTAATATATACTTCCCTAAAGGGAAATTCGCAAATAAAAACGAAATTCAATACGAGTGTTGGTGGCTAAGCGAGCATCACCTGTGTATTGGCAAATACCAACCTTCAAAACCACATCTCTGTGAAATTCGCGCAATGGAAATGTGGATATTGTGAAACACCTGACCTTGTCGTTGAATTAAACAAAGCTTATTTAAATTTTTTCTATAACTTTTTGATGATGATAGGCCCTACACATTTTGTGCAAATAACCATAAACGTATCCATGGAATTTTACGTAGGCCTAATTAAAGTAGTGATAAACAAGATAATAGTACAATAATTAGCTAACTTTAAGGTTGACGGTTGACCTAGGCCTATATAGTTTATAAGAACAAATAAGGTAACAAAGCCGTATTGAGAGACCAAGGCAGAGTCCGAGGAATTTAAACGAGGATTTCTCTTAGATTTACTTTCTCTAAAACAATGAGGCTTTAACCAACTATTGAGACTAGATAGAAGGCCGTGTGTTGGGTCTTGGCTGGTCCTAAAATTTACGGATGTTTGTACAGTTTGTAATAACCACATGGGGCCCCTACAAAACAAATTATTCTATATACTTATCTATAGAAAATAAAGCTTAAACAATTTTACGCGACGGTTATAAAATACCAAAATAACTTTAGGAAATCAGGATTGCAGATATGTGATCGATCCCAACAACTATATAACAAATTATATTGTATTTAACTTCCATTCTATTTAAGTACATGGATAATTTCTGACTGCCATGTACAGATATAGAAAAGGTTAAATCAAACGGATTCAATCATTCATTAAGTTAACGTAATAAGTCACACAATTATGCCTACAGACATAAGGTGACTCAAACTTATTGAATCCCATATTCGCTCTTATTGTTTTGCATTTTGTCTTTCTAAATATTTTTAAAACTGTGAGACACGAGTCACGCTGTTTGGGTTGGATTATTGAACTGATGTTGCCTATTAAAAATAAAGAACTAATTTGTGCAGCTACAATAAATTGTATACTTCATAGTTTAAAGAACCGTTTTAAAATCAAGATTTTACACGATGTTGATACGGTTTTACGCCACATCTAATCCTAATCATAATACCTTCTCTAAACTAAATAGCTTGATTATTTTTAAACCCGTTTTAGCGCGCGGAATTGAAACTAGTTATAAAGTATTTTTAATTTTGTTTCAAATAAACGCTAAAAACTCTAACATAGTAGGCTACTTTAGTTTAATTTAGTGGTGACATCATGCGCTACCTACTACGACTCATCATACATAAGCACATAACAGCACTTCACTTCACTTTACAGCGCACACGAGCACAACCACAGAGCGCAGCGAACTACTCCCCTATCCAGCCGCAGCCGCACAACACAAGCACCGGCGACCGTCTCGTACACACACGAACTGTGCCGACGTCGACCGATCCACCGATGAGTGCGGTAAACACCTCGACCACGACCACTGACAGCTGACAGCTAGACAGCCAGACAGTTCGTCACCTGCACCTTGCACCTGACTTGCTGACTGTACACGGTCACATGTAACTGATTGTGGATAACTGCTAATCGTAGTAACGTTAGACACTCGACATCTGTATCTTGCCGTATCCGGCTACCGATCCCTAAACGTTTGATCTTCTGCACCTGACTACTCGGTCACTAGCTACTAGACAATCGTCATATGCACCTTGCACCTGACTGTCTGACTGTACTCGGTCACGTGTAACTGATTGTGGATAACTGCTAATCGTAGTAACGTTAGACACTTGACATCTGTATCTTGCCGTATCCGGCTACCGATCCCTAAACGTTTGATCTTCTGCACCTGACTACTCGGTCACTAGCTACTAGACAATCGTCATATGCACCTTGCACCTGACTGTCTGACTGTACTCGGTCACGTGTAACTGATTGTGGGATAACTGCTAATCGTTAGTAACGTTAGACACTCGACATCTGTATCTTGCCGTATCCGGCTACCGATCCCTAAACGTTTGATCTTCTGCACTTGACTACTCGGTGACTAGCTACTAGACAATCGTCATATGCACCTTGCACCTGACTGTCTGACTGTACTCGGTCACGTGTAACTGATTGTGGGATAACTGCTAATCGTTAGTAACGTTAGACACTCGACATCTGTATCTTGCCGTATCCGGCTACCGATCCCTAAACGTTTGATCTTCTGCACTTGACTACTCGGTGACTAGCTACTAGACAATCGTCATATGCACCTTGCACCTGACTGTCTGACTGTACTCGGTCACGTGTAACTGATTGTGGGATAACTGCTAATCGTTAGTAACGTTAGACACTTGACATCTGTATCTTGCCGTATCCGGCTACCGATCCCTAAACGTTTGATCTTCTGCACTTGACTACTCGGTGACTAGCTACTAGACAATCGTCATATGCACCTTGCACCTGACTGTCTGACTGTACTCGGTCACGTGTAACTGATTGTGGGATAACTGCTAATCGTTAGTAACGTTAGACACTTGACATCTGTATCTTGCCGTATCCGGCTACCGATCCCTAAACGTTTGATCTTCTGCACTTGACTACTCGGTGACTAGCTACTAGACAATCGTCATATGCACCTTGCACCTGACTGTCTGACTGTACTCGGTCACGTGTAACTGATTGTGGGATAACTGCTAATCGTTAGTAACGTTAGACACTCGACATCTGTATCTTTGCCGTATCCGGCTACCGATCCCTAAACGTTTGATCTTCTCCTGCACTTGACTACTCGGTCACTAGCTGCTAGACAATCGTCACATGTACCTAATCTCTGGCCTTAGACACTCGTCAGTCGATATGCAACTGACTAATTTGTCTCTTAAACTATAGTATAGTATAAACTATCGTCGCATGCATCTGACTATCCTGCTCCAGTACGTTCACTATTATCGTTGACTGTAAATCCTTATGTACTCTTGTGAGTCGTGGGTTTTGATTTACCTATTGGCAGAAAATAAAAAGGGAGAAGCGTGCATTAATTCTGTGGTATTAGTTATTTACATTCAATAACCCAATATCGATACTATTCGTATTTGATCTGCAATAACCAAACAATCCTCTGACTATGAAACCAATTGCACACATATACACTACTATAATATAATTGATACTAAACGCATAGGCTGCGCTTTAGTATTTTGAACCGTTTTCAAACTACAGTAAATGTAAATAGGCTGAGACGGTTAAAAAAAGACATTTCGAATTTCCCCAGTGAAATATTTCCACTTTAGATTTAGAATACAGAGTTAAGTAACTATTTATTGATTGTCCTATAACAAGTTTTAAGATTACCTACATTTTTCGTTAGCAAACATAGGAAAATTTTTCTAAGCCTTCTTATAGTTGATCACGAAATGATTTGAAATCTTAACAATTTTATTTGTAAATTAATATGTAACCTAAACGTTCAAAGAAAATTGAGCAAAATAAAACTTTTAAAAACAGGTTTAACACTACGATTTGTTTCTAGTTGCACATGTCAATTATATTAGGGATTAAATGAACCTGAGGGGAAATATTTCCATCAGAGATGAAACCAGGTAAACATGTTATTTGTCCAAACAAAGGCAATTGGGACCCTGCTTGTATACATCCAAATCGTGTTTGCGAGCTTTCACATGCTTTATAAGCGACAAAGCCGAAGGCAAAGAATATTTTATGGCGCATTTAATTCAATAAAGTACAGTTCTCTTTTTATCGATTGTATCTTCTTGTGACACGATAGTAAAATAAATGCGTTAATATAAAATATATTGAATGGTTTGTTCATTAAAAAAAGTAGTTTGAATTTGGCACAATACACTATTTTTACTGGCCAAATCTATAGTTTTAAGCAAAATGTTTACCTCAAATACAAGTTAGGTATACTTGGTTATGGATGAACAATTAATTATTCATATTAGGCTTACGTAAAATCAATCCATTAAAAGAAAATCCTCGCAGAATAGCGGTCACATATTTTTTACAATCTTTTTCTGATGAATTGGTAAGTTGAGGGACATAACCCATTATATAAAGTTATAAGGGTAATTTTAAAAATACTTGATACAAATAACCACCTCGCCACTGCTGCTGCCGGTACTTTAATTAAAATGACGACAATACGAAGGAGGTATTTTAAGCCTTGAAGCAACCCTCACTTATAGGCTATCTAGAAATATAATATTGTGTTTCCTCTAGCATTAAAACTACGATTTCAACAGTAGTATGCGGCTATTTTTTATTTTTACACTCGTAACAACAAGAAATCTCGCTTAAAATTATTATCTCTTGGGCGAGTTTTTTCATGTGAAACTATAAATATTCTATTCCTCTTATTCAGATACCGATAAAATCGTCTATTATCTAAAATCAATATAGTATAATACAATAACAATAGGTGATTCACCAACAACAATGTAGACCTTACGTAGCTAGAACTAACGAACCAACGAAGAAAGTTTGATACTGAGTTACAAGATAACATCAATTCACTAAGTGTGCTTGACGCATGCCGTATCTCACCATTGTCTACAATTACTATTACAAGACATGTATCGCTTACAGTCACAAACAACAGTACAATACGTAGCAAAGACTATCAACAAGTCATACATAATAAGGAATAACACAAACAAGACCTACCTAACGAGGAAAGACGATTCGAAAGGACTACCTAAAGAGGAGTAATAAATAACAAAGGGTACCTACAGTGGGATGATAATTAGCAGGGACTACCTACAGAGGAGTGATAAGTATCAATGACTTCTTATAGTCGAGCGATGAGTAGCAGGGACTACCTACAGAGGAGTGATAAGTAGCAAGGACTACCTACAGAGGGGTGATAAGTAGCAGGGACTACCTGCAGAGGAGTGATAAGTAGCAAGGACTACATACAGAGGGGTGATAAGTAGCAGGGACTACCTACAGAGGAGTGATAAGTAGCGAGGACTACATACAGAGGAGTGATAAGTAGCAAGGACTACCTACAGAGGAGTGATAAATATCAAGGGCTACCTACAGTGGGATGAGAATTAGCAAGGACTACCTGCAGAGGAGTGATAAATATCAAGGGCTACCTACAGTGGGATATACTCAATGGCAGCAGGGACTATATACATAGGGATAGTTAAGGACTACCTACAAACGAATGATGAGCCGCACAGACCATCGATGTATATAACCTAACATACATTCGGTTATACGATAGCAAGACTACCCACAGAGATGTGATAAATATCAATAATACCTTAATGCAAGACCTACCTAAATGCAAGGATTACCTAAAGAAGAGTGATATATATCAAGAACTACCTACAGGGCAGAAGTACAAAGTCACAACAGAACAATATATCACTCAACCTAAGTGTGCCCGACGCCCTCTGTCTCTGTCTATTGTCTACAGTTACTATCTACAACTACAACACTTGTATCGCTTCCGTTTTCAGCTCCTGTCTCCACCTCCTCGATAAACGAATGGCTTTCGGCATCTTTGTTTGTTCCAACATTCCTAGGCTTTGTTTGGAAACACTAGAATAGCGATTGCCTTCCTAATAGTCCTAACATATTAATTTGTAACTTTATTAGTCAAAATGCAGCTCTTGTAACGAAGCTCATAACAAACTAAGGACAGTGAAAATGTATTACATACAAGCATGCAATATTATTATTAAATATTATTAAAGAAATAAGGTCAAATTTATGGCAAAATTTGTGTTCATCTTTTAAGGCCTTTTATCAAACAAAAGTATAGGCAAGGCACACCAAAATGAAGCTGAGAGTAATAATATTTGCTGAAAATTATAGTTATGAACGAATCTCTTGAGGACTCTTCCCCACAGGCCAGTTTCCTAAGAGCTCCTCCTTACATGCTTCCAAAGTGTACATTATTTAAATAATTAAACAGCTGATCGATGCAATTAACAGGTGACTGTTTATTTACTTGAACGGGTGTTGATGGGGCTTTATTTAAACTATGGAAATGTGTGTGTCACATCTTTCTTTGGAATGTATACAGTACTAGCTGTACCCGCGGGCTTTGCCCCGTTTAACTTCATATGTGAGCTCGTTCGCATGGCTCAATCACGTCCTGGTTGAAGTTCGTTCGCTACGCTCACTCACCTTTAGGTTGGAGCTCGTTCGCTGTGCTCACACGTCCTGGTTGATGTTCATTCGCTACGCTCACTCACCTTTACGGTTGGAGCTCGTTCGCTGCGCTCACTTGCCTTCAGGTTAGCTCGTTCGCTACGCTAACTCGCCTCCGGGTTGAAGTTCGTTCGCTGCACTCACTCACCTTTTGGTTGCAAATTGGCTGTTGTCATAAATTTAAAAAAATAATAGTGCTGCACTCTGTTGGTAATCCTAGTAACTTTAATGCTATTGAACATCACAGAACAGAACCAACTTGTTTAATTGAAACAGCTGTTATGATTCATTAATTCCATTTAAATATGAGTACTCATTAGGTTAACATGGGAAATTCCAGAGCCACTGGGGCGGAGCCCGAGAGTCCGATCAGAATAAAAACCACTCAGTTTTCCTATTTAATGCCTAAAGAATCAGTGTACCAAATTTCAGCCTCCTAGGTAAGTGGGAAGTGGGAGAATTAGTGATGAGTGAGTCAGTCAGTCAGTGAGGGCTTTGCCTTTTATATATATAGAATACAGTACTACATACAAGTACTACTGCTGATTTACACGGCAATGATTGATGGGGAGGCCATAGTTGTCTGCTTGGTAATATATTGTATCAATGCTGCTGTTGTATGATCCTGCCACTTTCATTGCCTAAAGGTAAAGTGGCTTAACTAAAATTGAAGAATCAGGGTAACCATTTTTTTACAAATATCAATGTCAAGTAATTGACTTATTAATGTAATTTCAAACAAGACAATACAATACTGAAAGTAAAGGTGACTTTTAAGTTGTAACCAAATAAACTACCGACTGATATATTTTATCCATCAAGTGTGTTTTTGTAGCGCTTCACGGACATAATTGACCTCTGAGTACGCAAAAAAATAAAATCCACAAATAATGATTTGGAGTCTTTAAACGTGCTTGTACCAAGCGAGCATAACAAGGACCACAACAAAACACAAGGACGAAGGTGGTAATTATTTTGATAGTAAAAATAATTAACGATGTGAGTGTAACGTTAATTGTTGCCGATTGTGGTTATTGATAGTATTAAAGAGGAAATGGGATACTCATAGAAGTTGGTCATTAGTTGGTGTCGGTCCGCGAATGTGCTTTGTGGCCTTCACTACATTCTGAAGCACACACTAACGCATTGTTACAATTGTTACCTTGTTTGTTAAAATCGGATGACAAACAACCGAGTTATCAGTTTTCTTCTACATTCGGTTATGTATTTTAATAGGACTACCATATTGTATTTTATTTGTTAGTCCTATTAAATTGCATAACAGAATGTAGAAAAAACACTGATAACTCGTTTGTTTGTCATCCGATTTTAACAAACAAGGTCTAATTTGATTTGGATTTAAATTCTCTATATTTTTGATCTGATAAACAATTTTTTTAATATTTACGGATTTCATGAAATATAGCATCAAAGATTTTAAATGGCCGCCATAATGAGACGGCTTGAGATATTGAATAAACTTTGTGATCTCTTTTTACCTACTAAAATACACATTAATACAAATTTTGAAATTTCCATCTTGAAAAATGTCCAAGATATAATTCTTGAAAATCACAAACAGACAGACAAACAGAAATCCAGGCATTTTAGACCATACTTATATGGCATTTTATGTTTGTCTTAGCCCAAGGAACAAGTCCACAAAATATGTCCAGACAATTTGGAAACACCCTGTATATTTATTTAATTTAAAAGCTAACCATTTGCCTATAGATTACGCATAGTAGCATCATTGCATTACAAACGGTTAACTGAACACATTAATTTTTTAAAGGTTGAATATCTTAATATTTGTTTAATGGAATTGGTCCGGTGGGATACAATGCTGCGTTGCCATGAATTGTAACATGTAAACAAAAACTAGAAACCGTTTATACATGTTTTGATGTCGTAATAGAGGCGAGTAAAGTGCAGTTATGATCATTCTGTAGTATTTTGGTTAGTAATGTTATCAATCCCATTACTATGGTAATTAATGTATTGTTATAACTTACCGTGGTAGTCTACTAATGTACGGACAACCAATCGTGTATGCTACAGTTCACACGCAATACGTCGCTACCAAGATACATGTCCAATAAACAAATTATCGCCTGTGTTTACTTCATCAACCTGTTCCTCTATAACTAACCATGACCACTATTTATAAACCTATTAACTAGATGGCTTATTTATAGAGTATAGGTTTAGGTTTACATTAACATTTTTTACCCGTCATTGATAAAGTTGTACAATTTAAGAGCGATGAAGTATTGTTGGTAACAATAAAACAAAAACATTAAGTAAAATTGGTTTGGGTAATTAAACTGTAAGAAGTACTGTAGGACCGTCTTCGTTATGTACAGTACCACAGTTCTCCCGAATACAATTTCAAACATTCAAATAACTGACGTTGTAATCTGATGATATATTTTCTATTTTATCTATTTTACTACACCTTTACAGATACAAAACGAAAGAATCGAAACAAATCATCATTCCAAATATAGTGTTTTATTTTATTTTTCAGATAAAGCTAAATACTCAACATACCTAAGGAGTCCCGGCTGCACGCCTTAACAAATAATATCATTGACTACATATACCTACAGGTGTATATACTGTAGGTATATATATTCAATGATAATGTATATATATATTTATTTATTTATTTTGTTTTTGTCCTAGGACGCTAGGCACGAGCCCGAGATTGTTTTTTACATTACTTCAGACTAGACCTAGGGGGTTGCGGCATTATCACTTAATAAAATAAAATACACTTGATAAAATCCTTTGGCGATTTGGCGGAATTCGAACCCGGGACCTCTCAGGAACTGAAGTCACACGCTCTAACCACTACAACGAATTATATAATATAGTCTCTTAAAAGCATATTTCATGAAAGCCAAATTCAGCCAGTGTCTCACGAGCCGTTGGTCAAGCAAGCCTGTCTTGGGTGACCGCAAGATGAGGGGGGGGGGGGAGAGATAGAGAGCAGGTCGTGGTTGGCACCGCCAGTAATGGGACACGAATCAAAAATTATGTGCCAATCAATTAGTTGATGTAGCCTAATGGAGACATAAAACGCTCCGAATATCGACACTACCCTTGAAGCCACAGTACAGTAAACATCACAGATACGGCTGTAGTAGTATGATCCTGCCTTCGAAATCTTATAAATCTGCAGTGCATGAAAGATAAGCAATCTTATTCTAATTTACTCGGTTAGTGGGTAGACATTTAAAAATGTTATTTACATTAAATTTTTGGATCTAACTGTTCCCTATTACAGTGTTTAATCAACACAAGTCAATGATAGTACTTTAACTATTTTATGGACATACAGCCTCCAAGAATAAGAAAAATAAATAACGATGTTAAATTAGATAAAGAACAAAAGTATTCTTTATAAATATTTTTATTATATTAATTATATTGTGGCATTGTGGTATCTTGTTGCGTTGATGATTTTGTGCTAACAGTTTATTTCCTTTATCGATTTCAGAGAGAAAAAAAAAATAGCCTACAGAGGATTATTTTGGAATGAGTAAATCCAATGATTAAAAACAAAGCAGGGAGTAAATTAAAATTTTTCCTGTAAACTTAATTGTTTGAGCTATGAATGGTTTAGCCAAATTTGTTTACAGTATTTGCAAGTGAGCAAGTGTTTGCTCATCGATACACAATAAATTGACATTTACTGTAAAACAAACCTGATGATCATTGATTTCTTGTTATGTAGATGTTATGTTATTCAGGTATGTAGTGAATGGATGTATACTTTCAGTACTACATGACACAACCATTATATGACTATGTGCAGTGGAGTTTGGCAACTGGCAGGGACAGTTTGTTTCTGTTTATAGTGTTTAATATTTCTCTACTCAACAGTAACTTTAAATCTTGTTGGTTCATTTTAAACAACAAAAATACATGTTTACATCACTTTAAATTGCACAACCTGTCATTGTCTATTATTGTATATTACAATTTCACCTTGGAATTCTGTGGTTAGTCTGAGTTTAAATAACAGTACCTACCAACTAGCTATCTGACACATAATTTCTCCCATTAGCTTGTCAACAACCTTTATATGCCTTCTTCTGTGTTAACAACAATGAAAGTCTAACACTTAATACCACCACTCCTGAGTCTGAGGTTGTGGGAAATGGCACACACTGGAGTCTATTGTTTGTAAACATTGCTAGCAAAGAATCATTCCATCTTGACACCCTAGAAGACTTTAATCTACAACATGCTTTAGTTTAACTGATAATTTAAAAATGAGTGTAGAGACCCGTTCAAATCTGTCCTTTGCCAAAGACAAAACAACAGTTTTGAGTGTGGACTGAATGTATTTGTAAATGCAACAAATTTTCTAAACTGCTACTGTTTTAAGAAAAACAATGGTAAGGTAAGCTTCTGTGATTGGTACAAAGATTTTTATATGTCTGAAGGTTAATGATCTCTTATCTGTGTCTATTCACCCAGTCAGTAAGTCTGTTCACCAAAAACCTAAAAATCCTTCCTTTTGGTAGTAAGGCGAAGTAACAGTGGCTCTTGGGAAATCGTAAAGCGACAAAAAACCTCATCTCCTGTACAGCGTATCCCTCCTATACCTCACGCTGATACAATTGTAACACACAACCGTTTCTCACCGTAGTCAACCTTGACCCCTGATACTACCTCTGACAACCCTCGCACGACTCTAGTAGTCACAAATAAACCTTTCACCCGCAAAAGTCCCACAAAACTTACCCCTCCACTACATCACAGGTATAAACAGCCAGAAATGTCAGTTAATGGCCTAACAATCAAAGTGACAGCCATGGTCGTTCTTTGTTGTCCAACTTAAGATGGGAACTGAAAAATCCCATGGTGTATTGTTGGTTATGTAAAACCGGGAGCATAGATGAAACAGGTTATGGAAAATGTGATAGATTGTACCAAAAGTATGTAGAGGGAAGACTATGTAGTCATTATGGGGGGGCACCATCAATGTTGATTTCAACGGGCGCTGTAGCATGTTTGTTGACGACTTGGCTCGAGTTTTGAAAACACTGTCAACACCTAACGTTTTGGTAGTTGCTATCCCTAAGAGACACGACCTTCCACATTTAAATGTTAAAGTCAACGAAATCAATTGTAGACTTCAGTCTCTAGCTTCATCCCATGAAAACGTGATCTATGTTTCACTTGACTCCTTATCCTGCCAGCACCTTACCCGGCATGGTCTACACCTTAACCGGAGGGGTAAAGTAACCCTGGCAAACCTTATCATTTCCTACATCAATGGTCCAAAACCCAGCATATAAACCCACCATCATTGCCCACTATAGATACCGATATCCAACGAAAAAACTCCACATCACATGCAAAATCTAAATCTACATTCAGCATAAAACCTTATAGTATTTTAGCATGTAATTTTCAAATACGAATTGTTTATTGCTAAAGGTGTCTTATTAATTCATCTTCCTTTGGTTCAATTCTCACATCTGTATGGTCCAGAATTCTAACCAGATACTGGCCCAGTACAGCCCAGGTTCTGGCCAGTACTGCCCAGATTCTGGCCCAGTACTATGGCTTAATATTCCCTTATCTAGTTTATGCTCTACCTGTTATGGGTCTGAAAACAAACGAACCTTCTTCCTTTTAAAATGAAAAAAAAAACACCATTCGTGTTATATTTTTACTTTTTCTAAAGACAATCTTGTAAGGAATTATTCAAGTCAGCTGCTATTTTGACTCTTCCCTCACTATACATCCTTGAAACCCTTTCCTTTGTAAACATACATCAGTCAATATTTAACACCAGCACTAACTGCTGTACATACTCCTTACGCACATCTCACAGCCTGAATTATTTTAATGCGTGTTTATTTTTAAATTAATTTTGTGTGCTTATTTTTGAGCCTATTTTAATTTATAAAGGGATCCTGCGCATATACAGGCAAATACTTTCTAACAGTATGCGTAGGTTTTCCCTGAGATGCACAGGAGCTGAGGAAAAAAGGTTTTCAATAAACATGCTTGTCTATGAACATATAGAATTAAGTGTAAAATATGTTAAATCCCCCAGGTTAATTCTCCATAAGAAAATTTGAATTTCCATTTTTGACCGAATTAACATAAATATTCTTAAAATACAAATAAAACCTGCACATATAGGACCGGCAACCTTTCTTTTGGTATAACCCGTGTGTAAATCGGTCCAGTAGTATGGTCAGGGTGGTTGTAGTAAGCTTAAAAATTTGGCCCCATGTTAAATCTCCATAAGAAAAGTTTAATTTCCATTTTTGACCCAGTTAATTTTTTTAATATATAAGATTTATTACTTCAGTCCTTTGCAATAACTTGTCCTTAAGCTATTTTGTAAATCTTGACACATAGGCCTATATAATTCTGATAAAACTTAAGCTAGTCTAACTAATATCTCTTTGTTTCAAGTCCCCATTTTCTTTGTGCTATTGACAAATTAGTAGTCGTTGAGTATCAATAATGTAGCCTACAGTTGACTATAAGGCCCGCCACACATAGAAGCAAGGCGAGGTGCAGGCGAGGCTCGGCAGATTCTGTAATACACGTGTTTAAATGGAGCACCGTACATTGAGCGGAGGCTGCGCGCCTCTGTCAGGCCTCCACGGCGTTGTAGTTGGAATACATTTTTCCTGCACCTTGCTCGCGCCTGCGTTGGTTTTCTAGTATTTTGTGAATGAAAGATATAGTAATGTAGCATTTAAGTCAGATGGCTATATGTTGCTGAGCATTGCATTCCTTTCCATTATAATGTCACTTTCAATCAACTTATGGACATAGTCTAACTGTCGTTTATTCAGACAAAAATATTCTCTAAAAGACCGGTCTGGTAGTTCAGTATTTGAAAAATACTCGCCATGGCTTATTAGTCTTTTTTTCGTGTACCGTGACCGTAATCACATTTCCCAAAAAAGGTTTTTACATTTTTTGGATAGTGAATAGAGTAAAACCAAATTAGAATCAACAAAGGTCCACAAGATTTTCCTCCTACTCGCGACAGAAAAGGACCAAAGCTAGGCAACCTCAGCCCCGCCTCGCTTCAATGTGCAGTGACACGAAAATGTCTTCGCTCCCGCCTGCACCTCGCGTCGCTCCAATGTGCGGTGGGCATAAGAGGTGTCTTCATTATGTGTCGATAGCAAATCAGAGATTGAACAATATACCTGCCTTTGAATTGTAAAACAATAGGGTAAATTTCCTGGAGTGTCTTTTTTTGTGGCTAAAAAAGAAGCAAAAGACATTGCACTGGTGAATTGACGTATGTATATTGTTCTTCATTCCTCGCTGAGGTAGATAATACATCCGTTATGATAACATGCCTTTAACTGGTTATTATTAGGTTCTAACTCTAAAATTAAGAACACTGCATTGCATGCACTCTGAGTTAATTAAGCCTGCAATATGGGTATTTATATTTTTCTTATTTATTATCGGTCTTCAGAGTGCTGGATGTAACATACTTCTCCACGTTTTTCGAGATTGACTACACAATGCCTGTTTCTCTACATTGTCATTTCTGTGAATAATTCCCTAACCTTTTCATTCTTATCCCCTCGCGTTAATAGTTTTTATTTAAAGAAGAAAAAAATATTGTTAGTACTTACGTGGTCTTGAACTCCTAAAATTATCAATCTTTTATTCCACGCCCCACTACAATAAACTTCAAAGTGAAGAAATATAGACCCAACAAAATAATTTACAATCAAGATTGATCATATATTTTAAAATAAAAACAAAGTGGAAGTATTTATTTAATCTTGGATGTGATTCTATATAAGAAAAATATAAATTAATAGAGTTATTATGTATTAGACTAGAGCCATTAACAAAACATATATTAACCTTAAGCAAAGAAATGTAAAAAAATTACAACAACAAGTTTTAACATAATGTTTGAGAATTAAAATGCAAATGTTTTCATTTCATCTTAAATCGCTAATTATTTTAATTTAGAATGTTGTTATTTTTTATTTCATTTCGGTTAAGTATATTTATTAAACACTAAAATTGCCTTTAAAATTTGAAGAAATGGAAACAAAACAATATAATTTGGGTTAAAGCTTGAACTTGTCTATAAGTATAAAAGAGGATGTTTGTATATATATATATATTTGGCAGTGATAAACTCAGACACCGCTGAACCGATTGCCACGAAACTTGGTACATACGTGTAGAATTTCATGGAATAGGTTTATACACCATCAATTTCGTGATCCGTCCAATCGGCTCCGCCCCAGTGGCTCTGGAGTTTCCCATGTTAACCTTATGAGAAATGGAATTAATGAATCTTAACAGCTGTTTCAATTAAACAAGTCGGTTCTGTTCTATGATGTTCAATAGCATTAAAGTTACAAGGATTACCAACGGGTGCAGCACTATTATTTCTTTTACATTTATGACAACCAAAAGGTGAGTGAGCATAGCGAACGAACTTCAACCTGGAGGCGAGTTAGCGTAGTGAACGAGCTAACCTGAAGGCAAGTGAGCGTAGCGAACGAGCTAACCTGAAGGCAAGTGAGCGCAGCGAACGAGCTCCAACCTAAAGGTGAGTGAGCGTAGCGAACGAGCTCCAACCCAAAGGTGAGTGAGCGTAGCGAACGAACTTTAACCAGGACGTGATTGAGCCATGCGAACGAGATCATCTTGAACATTAAGAAGTTAAACGGGGCAAAGCCCGCGGGTTACAGCTAGTTATAAAATAAAAACAAAGCAGAAGTTTTTCAATAAATATGTTATCATAGCGGAAAATATTTTATTTTATATTTCATCGTAAAACATTGATATTAACCCTATAAATCATTACAAAAAGTCTCAAATTTTCGTTGTGTGCTCTTGGGTTTTATTACAGTATCAAATACATTTAGTCCAGTAAATATGTCAAAAAAATAGGGGGTTGCTGTGCAAAAGGTCGGGTAGTTCTGATTTTTGGATATGTTGTTAGTGTTGGGCCCATTACATAAAATCCAAGTTATCCACCTCGTGATACCACCCCGCGCGCCGCAGGGCGCGCCACTTGTTAGCAAAATAGCAAAAATCTGACCATTCCTGTGGGTTTTCACTCTATCTTGCGAACAGTTGATTTTACTGAAAGTATTACTTTATATAATTAAACGAGGATAAATTTGTGACAGTTTAAGCCCAACAGCAAGTATGTAGTGTAAATAACGGTAAAAAAGACCTTCAAAATAAATAAACTTTCCAAAGATGTATAACAATTGTGGTTTTTTCAATATATCCACAATATAGTTGTTTAAAGCAAACACCGTATTGATTTAGAGAGTATGCCAGCTTATTTGATATTAATACAACAATGTCTTATTTTACTAGAACTTGCCAGATGTCCACAATTTTTTTTGAATGGATCGCAAAATTAAATATTTAGAAATATGACTACAAAGTTTGTGGACGTTATCGTTATCATTGTTATTACTTTTAATCAGTGGACGCTATTATTGTTATTACTTTTAATCAGTGGACGTTATTATTTTATTTAATAATCGATGAGTGGATTAAATAGTGTATTAAATTTTCCAGTAGAAGAGAGAAAAAGAGAGTTAAAGATGGAGTAGGCAAGAGTCACATTTTGGAAAAACTTTAGCTGTAATAATAAAACCATTATCAAACTTGAGGTATTAATTATAATTATTAGCATTAATATTCATATTATTTTAATTTGGTCACCATCCTCTTAAATATTCTTGTAAGAAGCTTGCCTTCACTTGAAATGCAAACTACAACAGATAATCAAAGTTTGTCTAGATGAGGTAAAATTTATCTTAACTTTTTGTAACAATGTTTTTGGAGCCAGTTGAAACTAAATCTAAATTGGTGATAAAGAAATTAATTATTAAAATAGCTAATCCCTTATAGTTATTGCAATAGGGATGAGTCAGAAAACAAAAGAAGTTCTTTAGAGCCTTACACTGTTTCACTAATGAAATAAAAAAAATAAAAAAATAAAAAATAGGGAGCCTCCATATAAATTAAAGGTGTAGTAAAGACTAATAACTAAACTTTGATAAGAACATCTTATGACTGTTTACACTTTTAATTAAATATTAGGAGTTGGTACATTTTCTTGCATTTAGCAAAGTTATTATTTTTACACAACATCAAATACTTGTTTCCCTTTCATGAAAATTGTCGCTTAATCCAAAAATGTAATATCTCCTTAAGTAAAGCAATAGTTTAAAATAAAGCTTATTGCAATTAATAATCCAAATTGCTTCCAGAGTCAGAATTGGGCAGTGCAGTGCCCAGTGCAAAATTATATTATCAAAAAAGTAGTCAAATTCACTGACTTTATACAATATCTTTATGCTTTGCAAAAACCGTGGGGCCCTCTGTGCAGCCGCACACAACTTTTGCATGTGCCTACGGCTGGCTTGCTAGACATATCACTACTTTTATGGTTAGTCTGCTATAGGCCTACTCTGACACTAAGCTCTTGCCACAGACCGTTTACAGATGGCCTCAGACTAGGCCTAGTGGGTCGCAGCATTATTACATACATTGCTATAGCCATTGGTGATAAGCGTACGGGACCTTGGGGACTGAATCCCAGTGCTCCACCCTAGACCAGCTCACACCCTGACCTTGGGGACTGAAGCCCAGTGCTCCACCTCTAGACCAGCTCACACCCTGACCTTGGGGACTGAAGCCCAGTGCTCCACCCTAGACCAGCTCACAATTTGACCTTGGGGACTGAAGCCCAGTGCTCCACCCCTAGACCAGCTCACAATTTGACCTTGGGGACTGAAGCCCAGTGCTCCACCCCCAGACCAGCTCACACCCTGACCTTGGGGACTGAAGCCCAGTGCTCCACCCCTAGACCAGCTCACACCCTGACCTTGGGGACTGAAGCCCAGTGCTCCACCCCTAGACCAGCTCACACCCTGACCTTGGGGACTGAAGCCCAGTGCTCCACCCCTAGACCAGCTCACACCCTGACCTTGGGGACTGAAGCCCAGTGCTCCACCCCTAGACCAGCTCACAACCTGACCTTGGGGACTGAAGCGCAGTGCTCCACCCCTAGATCAGCTCACACCCTGACCTTGGGGACTGAAGCCCAGTGCTCCACCCCTAGACCAGCTCACAACCTGACCTTGGGGACTGAAGCGCAGTGCTCCACCCCTAGATCAGCTCACACCCTGACCTTGGGGACTGAAGCCCAGTGCTCCACCCCTAGACCAGCTCACAACCTGACCTTGGGGACTGAAGCCCAGTGCTCCACCCCCTAGACCAGCTCACACCCTGACCTTGGGGACTAAAGCCCAGTGCTCCACCCCTAGACCAGCTCACACCTGACAGGTAAATTATGTCATTATGGTAGTGAAATATGGCAATGATGAAAATGTGTGTACCTAATGAGTGATTTACTGATACAGTAACTTCCACATAAGAAACAAAGCTGTGAGTCTTACACTCTATATTGGGCTTATCAAGGTTTCCAGATCAATTTGTCTATAGGTTTTAAAAGTTAAGGGGAGGGAACCCTCTGCACAGTCTGCATATCTCAAGGAACAGCGGGACAATTTTAAAATAACTCTCTGATGCAAACAAAAGTGAATGCAGGCAGCTATGGTTAAAACAAAAACCATGTTTCTCACATTGGGGAGATCCAGCCAACCAATTTGCACAGTTTGGTACATTTTGGCTGGGTAGTTATTGTGTTAATCTTCAAATATGAATGTTGCTTGTTTGATTCTGATGACAATTTAACCCTACTTTCATTCGTCATTGAACAATCTAAATTGCTGTCTAACAATAAAATCACAATAGATAGTAATGAGATCATAATTTTAATTTAGATTGTTCTCCCTTTAAAAAATTCAGAAAATCCTAAATGAGTACAAAGATACAAAAACCAGCAAAAATACATGCCTCAGTAAACAGCCATCTCCCAAGGTCAGTATCGAAAATCCCCGCTATTTCTTACCACCCCTTCACATCCACACTCACTTGGCCAACACCTTACCACACAGTAACCAAACTTTAAATTAAAACTTAAGGATTTACAAAAGTATAAAAAATTACAACTAACTCTCAACATAAAAGATTGAAAGGAACATTTGTTTTCAAATACAAAACTATTGCGACGGTGAAATTGTGATACAATTTGGGCAATTTTGAATTTATGAAATGATCATACTCATTAAAGAGAACTTGTGAAGATGTGAAGGTCTCTTCACCTAGCGGAGAAACTATGAAATAGCCACAAAGACTAACGCAAGACCAAGGTAGCCACTGAGGGACTGAGTAGGAAAATAGGACAGATTGAGACTATGGACAAATATATGCCCACATCATACTTTCATCGTAATGACTATGATAAGTTAGTGATGGTCAAAACCAGAAATTTCGAATCTCAAAACCGAAACCGAAACTTTAAAATATCGAATCCCGAATCTCAAAACCTAAACGCGAAACTTTTTTACTTAGCTGGTTACAAAGGTCAAGGTTACAAATACCGGTAATCATAAAATATTAAGTATGCAATCAAAACTGAAAGAGATCGACTCCTGACTGTAACATAAAATAAATATGTGAATGTGACTGATAATCTTAAAACCCTATACAACTGCATTGCATTTGATATATGCAACTCTAATATATCGCTTTGAATTTACTTGTTTTAGAGGTCTAAATGAAATCAAAGTCTTACCTGGCAATATTCACGGTCAGTTTCTTCCAAGTCATCTCCGCTTTCAATGTCTGGGTCTTTGCCCTAAAAAAAAAAACAAATAAAAATTATTAATTTCAAATAGGTACCTTATTACTTTATTGCATTTATCACGAATCATACAAAGTCAATTAAAAATTAGTTTGTACTACGAGAGCTCGCCCCGTGGTCAAAAACTTGACCAAAAGTATGTATTGTGCAAACTTCTCTATTTTAACCCCACGCTGTAAATACGATTAGAATTTCTTTCATAACATTCTTTTGGTACAACGCGCGTGTAATCAGCCCAGTAATATGGTCAGGCTAATTGTCTTAAGTTTTCCAAAAGCTTTTCAATATATAAGATTCACTAAAGGAATAGTAAACTTTTCAGGCACATGGGAAACATTTCATTTAACACAACCTGCATGTAAATCTGTCCAATAGATCCCCAGATCTCACTCCTATTACAGTTAAAACTTTACCCCATGTTAAATTGTCAATAGATTTTTTAATTTCTGTTTTTAAAACACTTAGTCAAGTAATATCTGAAATCGAAGCAAAATGGACAAATACAGAAACAGTTACATTTGGCACCAACCGCATGTAATTCGGTCCAGTAGTACGGTCAGGCTAACTGTTGTAAGCTTTAAAATGTTGTCCCATGTTAAATCTCCAAAAGAAAAGTCTCCATAAGTATTTTTATATAATATGTTCCTAGAGGTCGCCCAGTGGTTGAAAACCCAACCAAAAATATGTAATGTTCAGACTTCTCTATTTTCCCCACACACTGTAAATAAAACATGTGATTGGAATATCTTCCATTTGTTTTGATTTTTTATGTTTATATTTTGTTGTTATTTCGTCATCACC
The DNA here is from genome assembly GCF_028750875.1 of Macrosteles quadrilineatus. Classification (NCBI taxonomy): domain Eukaryota; kingdom Metazoa; phylum Arthropoda; class Insecta; order Hemiptera; family Cicadellidae; genus Macrosteles; species Macrosteles quadrilineatus. The sequence continues at coordinate 1,288,548 of NW_026542608.1, forward strand.
CTGGCAACCCATAAGACCCATGTTATCTATTCTTCTATCTATAATATTAAAACGTAATAGGGTTTTTTTATTTCACGATTCTGAATCAACCACTTGACGGATTTTCATGATTTTTGTGTTGTAAGAAAGATAATTTTGAGAACTAGGGAATGTCGAAGCCATAATTTTAGTTTAGGGTCCCAGGTATTTAGAAATTACGTTTTAATTTTTGAAAAGTCTAGCAGCCGTCGCTAAGATTCTAAACTAGCTTTTGGTATAATATAATTTGCTTAACATAACAGCTGTAAACATCCAGCGTTTGTAACACAAATTCAGCATTTAGATAAGATTAAAAGACATACTAAGGGTTGACTTATTTATACTATGTGTAATGCTCATCTTGGTGGCTTTTTGTTTACAATCAATGTTTTTGAATGCTTAAACTTTGTTTGGATTAGGCCCGGGAATATTGATGTCATAAAGAAGGAGATCAAGAATCATCAGGAATACGATTTTAAATTACCACCACAACCTCAGACGGGTTTTATCCAAAGATATACAGATGAATGACATAGATTGAACACAACTTCATCATTGACCTAGGATAATTCAATTATTAGACTTGCCATCTTTTTATGAAATCTAAAAAGTTGTTTGGCGTGTGTTTAGTTGTGGTTACGTTTGGAGACGCTGAATATTTTATAGGTTTAATAAATGAATATGGGGAATTACGATGTAGGCCTACATTGATTCAATGAGGGTGGTTTAATCATCAGGATATTAGAACTGACAACGGAATGGATAATAAACATAGACAATTAATTACGTCACTAGCTTTACTAGCATGTTTACGTTTTAAATTCCTTCAACATGTGACCAGTTCTTTTTTATCAAATGAATATTATTTTATTTTTGTTTCAGCTGTTTACAAAACAAACTATGTGTTGTTGTTCTTAGCGAATTTCCCTATAGGGAAGTAGCTATTACCGTAGGTGGCATGGAAAGACCTAGGCCCGGGACCGATTTACTTTTTCATTTTGATGTCCCCAGAGGCCAAAAACACCATTTGTTCAAATTTTTATATATGTATGTATATATATATATATATATAGATTTATATATATATGTGTGTCCGTGAACGCGATAACTGGAGTAATTTTTTTCCGATTTTGATGAAATTTGGTTTAAAGGTGTAAAGCGGGATAAACTTAAATGAGTTCGCGAACCAGCATGATAGGACTATGGGAACGGGGGTTTATGGGGGGGTTTTATGGGGTAAAAAAATAGGTTTTTCCCATTTTTGACCCTAAAAACAAGGAATTTCACAATTTCTTTCTAAACCGTTTTGTAGAGCTTAAAAGACAAATAAATTAGTATATTGAAGTGTTATTATCGCCTAATGGTTACGGAGAAAATTCAAAAAAATTGTAATTTTAAAATTCCCATGTTATTTTTATGGAGAATAAGTCAACTGTTGTAGTTTGCTTGTTCATGAACATATTTTAAAATACATTCATTTCTTACTAAACTACAGTACCTATTAAGATTTTACATTAAAAAAACACTTTCTTACCCTCCCTGTTGCAGCAAACCTAAGCACTCGTTAAACTAATTCTATTTAAATAGGGAATAAATGTGATATTTTAAAGGAGACATTTTAGTGTAAATCCAATCAGGCAAATGGAAATTCGCTAAGTCTGCAGGTTTGCTGCGGTGGGGGTATTTACTTTTCTTTGTTTACACTTGTTTATTTATCAATTGATGCAGTGAAATTGATATAAAGGATATGTGTGGACGATTCGTTTAATGATGTCAGGACACCAACTTTATAATTATGTGTACTGTGAATTTTATTGGATGTTTTCGTTTTATTTTAGGGAGTTTCTATTCAGACCTACTGGAAATTGTGTATAGTATGAGTAATTGTATTGTGGTGATATTGATTATGGAAGTGGCAGGTATGCGATGGAATTGGAAGGTGATATCGTTGACTAGGCCTATACACTTCTCAATTGATAAATATACTCTTTCCACTGTAGGCTGCAATACAATTTGTCTTTATACGTGTAAGCTAGCTGTTCTGAATTATACACAGTTTTAACCGACTATTCCCGTACGTAGGACGGGCTAACACCTCGTTTTTTTTTATTTCAAATTCAATTTTTGTGCTTATTTGTGAGCCTAATTCAATTTATAAAGGGATTCTGCACATCTACAGGTAAATTATATAATATCTCTTATATTATATATATATATATTATATATCTTTAATATCTTTCATTTGGTACCAACCATGTGTAATTCGGTCCAGTGGTATAGTCAGGCTAGCTGTCATAAGTTTTGCAAAAGTTTTTTTATTATATAAGATTAAATTAAAATCACAAGGTTATTTGTAAATTAAATTAAGGTCCCCAATAAGCTTCTATCAATATAAAGCAAGTCTTCTATACTTCCATCACCATTATTTATATTTTTTTTTTAATTTTAATGAATAGAGCAAATAGTTTTTTTATTTTACCAACAGTTTTTTATGTGTTGATTTGCACCTAGTAGAGAAACAAGAGCTACTGTAGAACCTCTTTAATCCAAACTAATTGGGACCGGAGGTAGTACAGATTAGTTCAGATTACAGACCATATTGTTGTTTTTACATAACAATATATAAAACATGGCTAAACTGGATCTAAATTGGAACAGGAAAAGTGAAAAAAATGCTTTATTGAGCGAAGCTCACTTTCCCTCACTTTGTAACTTCTTTGTAAGAGCATCAGAATGTAATGGCTTGACCAATTGATATGAAATTTGGCCAACAGATAAAGAATACTGAGCACAATGTTTTGGTAAAAAATATTTGCAAATTTCCTTCTGGATTTTATTTTACGGGTCACGCAATTTCGCTTGTTATTTTAATGTAAGTTGAAAGAAAAATTATATTGGGTTTATGACATATGGGTTTATCTCGTTTCATTTAAATCAGATAAACATAATATGTTAATTGTTTGTAACTGTTTTGTTTACATTTCAATGTTTACTTTCATCCTAGGTTAATGTTGAAATGTAACAGTTTATCAATGGAAGTAACAGTTTTGCTATATTTGTTTTGAGCATGCCTCAAAGGCCACGTCGTAATATTGGTCGTCGCACCAAATCGGATGTCGCGTGATGCTAACGAAAAATCTATGGACAAACAAAGGATTGTGTAATGGTGCACTTGGCTTTGTAAAGGATATTATTACTCTCCAACAGAAAACCGCATTCCGATGTCAGAAATTCCGTTATGTATTATGGTGAAATTTGATAAATATAATGGACCCACTTTAAATGAAGGCGAAATACCTATTGTTATCCAAAGCGCAAGTTTAAAAAAAACCAACGTATCTTGTGTAAGGAAACAATTTCCAATCAAAGTAGCGTATGCATTAACAATACATAAAGCACAAGGTATAACTGTGGACCAAGCTGTTGTGGACATTGGATCTTCAGAATATGACTTAGGTTTGTCCTACGAAGGCCTATCAAGAGTTAAGACATTTGAAGGCCTGCTTCTGGATCCACCATTTTCATTAGACCGATTGATGTCAATTAACAGACACGGATCTTGGGCAAAGAAGAAAGAAGCTCTTGACCGTTTAAACGTAATGTCAAATACACATGTCTAATAACCTTTTATCAATTCTTATTCTTATTTTTAACCAAATAAATGAACTAAATTTGTCATTCTTTAGAACTTTAATAATATCGAGCAAACAAACAGTGAATCTGTTGAAAGGAAACATATTGTAGGTTGTTAGCTGCTTTAGCCATTGACAATCTTTAAATAATGCTTCGCTCATTTATGCGTCTAAAGTGTAACGGCAGACCACCCTAGTAAAGTAAAATGCAGTGTTTATCTAATACAGTAGTAAACATAGTGAATATACAGTACTGTACATTACAATAGAAACAATTACTGTGCGTACCTATACAATAAAGAACTACTGTACTGTGTATGGAGTGCAGTTCAATGAGGCGTTCGGATTAGTGGACGTTTGGATTACGGGGATTTGGATTAATGAGGTTCTACTGTGTACTGCATATTGCTTGGTGCATGTAGTAAAATCAAACTTGAATGCAGTTCTATTTTACTGTTCTATTTGTATACTCACCAATGATGGGAACTCCTGCCTGAGCTCAGCACACCACTGTTGGTACGGCTGGCCACAGGTGGACACTTTGGTCATGAAGTCTCTCAACTCTCGGCACAGAATAGGGTTGCGATCTATCTCCACACGAGACACTCTCAACCATTCCTACAGACAACACACACATATTAGGTGTTTAGAGTACAGTGTATACATTAGTTTACTGGTGCTATATAGGGAACTCAAACACACTCATTTGAGGAAATAAGAGGTACAATAAACATACAAGAGTATTTTCAAATAAATACATACATGCACTATTCAAACTACCTTTACAGAAAAATCGACCCTGTAGTAGTATAATATAAGAATCATCACACTCCTCTGTATATAGTCTAATGACACCAGGTAGTGAATGTGTTAACAGATTCCCTCCAAGCCGTAATACTCTGTATGTGTAGTCTACACCCTACAGACACTTACCATAGCATTGACTGAACAAAAAATCTGCTTTAAAACCTTGTTGTTGTTGATACTAAAATCTTTTATATTGTTTATTTTAATTAAGACCATGTTATATAGATGTAAGCTTAGTTTTATACTCTGTTATAATTACTGAAAAATTTTCCCTGTGGTACTGTTGAATTTTATTTAGTATTTATAAACATAGTTTATACTTTGTTAAACATTTTTAAATGTATTTAACCAAGAAGGAAAGAGAAGACTTGTATAAGGACAATTTTAGTCATGACGAAGCACCTGTACATACACCCTATAATACTCTGTACGTTTTTTGCCAATAAATATCATTTATCATTTATTTAATATAAAAAAACCAAAGAAGGAAAATAAATATATGAAGATGCACTTTTCATGAAATACTTGTATTATAGTTACCTCAATAAAGTTAAGAATGGCTCGGTGCCATGGGGGTATCTCCAGCTGTATGCAGGCGGGGCTATCACGACGGCGGTTGGTGCGGTCTGAGGGGGAGAGAGAGCTGCGGCGGCTTGTCACCCCCACAGCGGGGGCTCCTGCACTACCAGACGACACTCTACGCTCCTCTACAGGGGTACCTACAGGGCTGCTGATCACCATGGGTCCCATCGGCCCTTGATGCTCCGTCTGTACAACAACAACAACCTGCTTGGTTACAGCCACTTCACATTTTACATCAACTCACACTAGTTTACTTATAACTCTAAATGTTTAGTAACAACCTTCCGGTTTTAAATCTAAATCCTCAACACATGCCCTCTGAGGTGCACCACCAAATTTTATTTTGGTCAAAAGTGAATATGTGTACGACTAAATAACAGATTTATAAAAAAAAACTAAAATGTGTGTTGTTTATATGAATAACTAAATATATTTAGTTATTCATATAAACTTCCCATAAAATTCCCAACTACCCATATATGGGTAAATTAAAATTAATGTATTGTACCTTCATTACAACCTTAGTGTATTAATTCGATAACCTCAAGTACCGTAGGCATTAATTATAAGGTTTTAGTAACAAAATAAGATATGAATTATAGGCTACTAGTAAAATCGTGTACCACAGGTGGTCGACCTGTCACTATTTCAAAATAACCTGTAGTCGATGTGTGCCACCCGTGGCCACGTCAGTACTGAGTAAAACAGAACATCACAAAGTTCCAATGATGTCGTCTTGAGTAGCAACGAGAGACAACCTTGCAGACACTAGCTTAGCTAAAGTTGATGATTAGAAAAGACGGTTTCGGACAGTGACAATGCATAGGGCCAAGGAGATTGGCTATGTTTTAGTGTTTTCTAGACCTTTTTTATAGTTTGAATGGTTTTTAGCGAATTTCCCATATAGGGAATAAGCTATTACCGTAGGTCTCATGGTAAGACCTAGACCCGGGACCGATTTACTTTTTCGTTTTGAGGTCCCCAGAGGCCAAAAACACCATCCGTTCAAATTCATATATATATATACCTATATATATTTATTTATTTATATATGTGTCCGTTAGCGCGATAACTCGAGCAAAATTGATCCGATTTTGATGAAATTTGGTACAAACGTGTAAACCTACATTTATTCGATCGAGTTCGCGAACCAGCATAATCGGACCATGGGATCAGGGGTTTATGGGGTATTTTATGGGGTAAAAATGGGTTTTTCTCATTTTTGACCCTAAAAACTTTAAATTTCTAAATTTCTCTCTAGACCATTTTGAAGAGCTTAAAAAAACAAATAATTTAGTATATTGAAGTGTTTTTGAATGTTCATCGACTACGGAGAAAATAAAAAAAATTTTAAATTTAAAATTCCCATGTTATTCTTATGGAGAATAAATAAACTGTTCTAGTTTGCTTGTTTATGGATATATTTTAATCAAATTTGGCAATTTGGTTTATTTCATACTAAGATATCAATATTTCAATTGTAAAAACACACCTCAACATCTTCCCCTTAGCAGCAAACCTAACTACTCACTAAAATTAATGTTATTTGAATAGGAAATAAATCCGAAAATTTATAGGGAATATTTTAGTAGAAATCAAGCCGGGTAAATGGAAATTCGCTTAGTATGCAGGTTTGCTGCGACGGGGGTATTTTATTTTGTTAACTTTTTGAGTTCAAAAGAGTTTTATGTTGTAATAAATAAAAACAAAAACACTTTATTGGATAGCTTGGTGTGTGGTGTTGAAATACGAATTTGGTTCATGTAACGTCTGTGGATATAGGCCTAGTACATGTGCTTTCTAAAAACACTAATCACCAATACATAGGCCAATTTCTGTATGTATCTCTGTCTAGGATGGGAATTGTAGGGCTTTTGAAAAGCTTTCAAAACCAGGAAAAATTTGCCCAATCAAACGTGTTTAATATGTTACACCATGAGTTCTTAGCACAGTGACGTAGCCAGGGGGGGGGTCCTGGGGGTCCGGACCCCCCCCTTCCGGTCTTAAATATAATATTTTTTTTGTTAAATTAAATGTAAAATTATATAATTATACTGTATTGACGTTGGGGTTGATTATTTTCAATGCCAAGAGAGCTAAAAAAGGCCGTTTTAGGGCCTATATTTTAAAAGATTTTCCCGGACCCCCCTTTTACCCGGACCCCCGGTCGGTCGACCCCCCTTATTTTGAAATCCTGGCTACGTTACTGCTTAGCATGTGTTTCCTTGTTCCATGTTTTTTTTTTATGGTAATAGAATTACTATTGTATTTGGTTAGTTTGATCCCTTAATTAGGTGTTATGGGGACATAAAACTCAACAGAAGTTTGGTTATCATTCAGTGTCCTAAATCTTCCAATAAACAAATTATCAACAATAGAGATTTGCAAGGAGGATACAATCTGATTACTATTGGCAATTTTTACACTTTAAAAGAAGTAAATAAATAGCAGGGGCAGATAGTTACTCCTCTGAATTAGATCCTGGGGGTTAACAGTTATTTTACATATAAGTAGGGACTTTCATGACTTCTAGAAATTGAGGTACTGTACCGGAAGAACAGAAGCTATCCGAAACTATAAAACAAATGAGAAACAATTTAAACCGAACTTGAGAATCAGAATAATGATAAACAACAATACAATACATCAACTCAGCAATGGTTTTTTTTGTAACAGTATATTACGTTACTAGTCCTGAAAATAAGTGTTTACCGGACGAGTGTGGTTGTTCCTGTGCGAGACGAAGTCGAGTACGGGATTACCATACGAGTCCGGTACACACATTCTGGACGAGTTATGTACGATAGTTTACGCCATACTACTAAATCTGTACAAATCCTTATATATTTCCACCAACTAAAGGATTAAAAATCAATACCGTAGTCAAAACCTCTAAGAGAGGTTATGTTTTTGTTTATAACCATTCATTGCCACCTAAATACAGTATAATCAGCTGATTGGTGTCCGGTAAAACTCATTACAGTACAGTAGTACGCAATGAAACCCCATTTGAATAAGCTGGTGGCAAATAGCTGTTTTCTGGACTAAATCCTTGCGTGGGAAGCTCGTCAAAATAATGTAGTGTGGCGTAAAAGGTTTTTCATTACTCCGTAACGAAAGTAACTATTTTCGATAGCAGCTGACTTCAATGAAAGTAGTCGTTTCCCAAGCTCTAATTTAGGGCGAGGGAAAATCGATCAGCTGATTTTCCCTCGCTCTAAATTTACTTTCCCTCGCTCTCAATTAGTTCTCCATTTATTCATTACGCGCGCTAGTGTTTTGTTATGGTTTAATTTAATGATTTGAATCAGCTGTATGTATTGTTCAAAGTTGTTTTATTCTTTTATTTTGACATTTAAACAAAATTTATTGAGAAATATAGGTAGGTTTCCTTTTAGAAAATTTTATTTTATTTTATTTTGATGTTCAATCAAATTAATTGAGAAATAAAATAGTAATATTACTGAGGTCTGCTATTCTGTGTTTGTGTATTTTTGCGTCGTGATGAAAAGTATCGTTCATAACTCGTACCGAAAGTTATTATCCGGCACTTGCTCCATTATTCCCGTCCTCGGCTTCGCCTCGTACGTGAAAATAACTCTCACATGTGAAATTGATGTTCCCTGTGTTCGGCTTCGCCTCACACAAAAACTAGAGCGCGCGACGGAAAATGCCACTTTCGGTCCTAGTAATGAAATATACTATTCCGGATGTAAAATTTATTATTGCATCAAATCAAGCCCTTCACACATCTGTGATTTTGTGATTCTGTTATATTGTATGAAGTTATCCCCAAACACTTCTACTTTTACTGATTTTCGTTGGGGTATTGTAGTTGTAAATATCTACAGTTGTTTTACGGACCTGAAAGCCAAGTGCACCTGCACTGCGACCCCTGGGTAGCCTGAATGAGCCTCCCCCTGTCGGCCACGCCACCTCTGGGAGTGTGAGGAATCTGGAACTCTCGTAGGTTACCCTTGGCATGGAGCGGGACCGAGGCCGCAGGTGTGGTCCCTTAGCAAGGAACTCCGCTGCGGCTCTCACCGGGTCTGAGCTGCCTGTTAGTGGATGTTCCGGTGAGTCAAAGTCTGGCAAGTTCTGAAGTTGCTTTTGAAATGCTAAAATCTCTTGCTCTGGGGTTTCTTTTCGGCCATTGGTGTCTCTAATTATCTGAAATAAGTGATACTGAAATATTATCAAAATATTGATGAAATACTCGTATATGTTGTTTGGTTTGTGTGGCATTAAACACAATTACAAAATGTTAGAACTCTTTGAGTACCAATGTCTGTTTATAACACACAAGAGTATTACAACAATACTGTCTAAATAAGTATATTTCAACAAACCTGCTAAAATCTACACCAAACATGAGGTTTGAGTCAGGAAACAATTTTAAAACTACCACACCTAAGTTTTTTTTAGCCAGTGATGCTAGTTTAATAGACAGGTCTGGTCTGGTGTACAAGTCATAGGGAGTTCACTTGTCTATAACAGTGAATGAGCCGAGTGAGTTGATGGAATGGGTAGTATAAAATGGTTTAAGTTACCTTTTGCGTCAAACGATCCTTGATGTGTAGTAGATTGTTTGATGCAAAAGGTAACTTAAACCATTTTATATTGCAATTTTCAATCCAGAGGCTAACCCATCATGGAATGGGTAGATTTTTGTCAGTGGCATGTCGAATTAATCATTTTTCAAAATTTTTTTATCATTACTGTGTGTGTGTGTCAACCAAAGACTTGTATTGACAAAATTTAAAATTTGGTGTCTTATAAATATAGTTTGATGTATAAATAATTAAATCTCTGTGTTCAAACAATCTTTAATAATCCATTGAGTTCAAAGTATTAAGAGTTAATTTTGACCACAACTACTCATGTTTTATTGTTAGCAGATTAGTTTGTTTGATCAATTATTCATTAAATAACCTAACTTTTACTAAATAGTAAATATACATTTTTACAAAGAACTATAACACGTAAAGGGTGACTCAACTGAAAAAGATATACCACGTTATAAGTAGTTTATGATGCTAGATAGTAATTATTGCTTAACAATAGATTTTAAAATGATACACATTTTCCTTCCTTTCAGTGGTGAACAAGTCAAAGCGAGATACAACTAAAAGCATTGTTTAACACGTTTGCTGCGGCCTATTGCTATAGCAGTATCGCGGCACTAGCCCTGCACGTGGCCTACTGCTATAGCAGTAGTTTGCTCCCCTGCCAAATATTGTGTCTGAGCCCAGCATTCAGACGCTGTTATTGTTGCCAGGCTGTAGCTTAGAATATGAGCTTTATTTTGTTGTAGGTTGGTACTAAAAATTCCCCCAAAATCCCGTCTGGCAATGCTTTTGTCCCGGTTTCGGGGATTTTCTCCATTCGAGTGCTGCTACCTTTGGGTTATTCAGTGAACTACGTCTACTTTTGGGGTAACGCAGAACAATCACCACTGACTGTTCTTTTGTGACTGGTCTTACTGAGATATTTGAATGCCAATTGCGATCGCTGATTCAGTAGCGCGCTGGGGTTCCGGTTGGGCCTCGCCGCAGTTTTCGAGCGCCTGTGTAAAAATTTTCAGAAGCGAACGTGTTAAGAAAATGGGACCTGGTATTTTCTATAATTGAATTGTAAGGAACCAATGTATTTACCTTTGTGATATTAGCCTGAGATTTAGAGCGTTGTTTGTTGCTATGTCGTAGACTGGAGAAGCGAAAGCTCCCCCGAGGCTTGTGGTGAAGGTGAATGTTAAAGGCAGGCAGAGGTAATATTCCAGCTCCAGAATCTGGAAAGTTGCCTAGTCAGGTGAAAAGAGACACTTTGATATCTATAAATGACGGGCCAAAAGATTAAAAGCTTTGACTATTGATACAGTATAATCAATGCTAAAAGTATTTAAGTAAGACTGTGACAAAGCATTATGAAACTTAAACAACAACCATACAGGAGACTAATTTTAACAAGTTCATTTAAATCTTGACCAAATCTTAATGGAATAATCCTTACACCCCTTTTCTTAAAGGAACTATAAATTGGTGTTAATTTCAGCTGTATTTTCGACTACTGTATATTGGCAACGATGTAACGATTTATACATGTGGTTATTTGTGGCTTCATCCTATATTGGCCATTTGTGTCTTTACCACTGACAGCTTGAATACCGGTAGTTGATTCAATAATTTATTGATGTGTGATGAGATTAAATTTGATGAAGAATGGAGTATATCTTGACCTTAGTAGGTACTTATAAAAAAAAATATTATGAAGGTGTCACTGAATATGCAGGTAAAATTGCATCATTGTAATTGTACGCTCTATTCAGTCTATTCAGAAGGAGAAGTGAGAAATGTAATACGGTGTTAAAAATGTTATTAAAATATTTAAAAAATACATAGGAAACAAACTTTATTACTTTTCAGAAACCCTGTTGTGATAGCTACTCCCAGCTTTTGGTAAATAAGCAATTGGTGGTAAGCATTTAATGTACATCTCTTCTAAAAGGTGAAACTGGACCCAGCTCTCATCGACTATTGGGCCTTTGATTAATAATTCTGCATAAAGTAAAAACTGATTTCAGTCAGTAACACTCACTAACAGTAAGTAACATTCACCTACGACTTGATTTACATACCTGAAGCTGATAGCTACTCCCAGCTTTTGGTAAATAAGCAATTGGGGGTAAGCATTTAATGTACATCTCTTCTAAAAGGTGAAACTGGACCCAGCTCTCATCGACTATTGGGCCTTTGATTAATAATTCTGCATAAAGTAAAAACTGATTTCAGTCAGTAACACTCACTAACAGTAAGTAACATTCACCTACGACTTGATTTACATACCTGAAGCTGATAGCTACTCCCAGCTTTTGGTAAATAAGCAATTGGGGGTAAGCATTTAATGTACATCTCTTCTAAAAGGTGAAACTGGACCCAGCTCTCATCGACTATTGGGCCTTTGATTAATAATTCTGCATAAAGTAAAAACTGATTTCAGTCAGTAACACTCACTAACAGTAAGTAACATTCACCTACGACTTGATTTACATACCTGAATTTACGTTGTCTTTGTCTAAAAATCCAACCAAATGCTTGCTTTACTAAAGAAAGATAGATGTGATTATTACCATCACTACTGTTACTACGCAGACTGTCTTTGGAGTGAGCGGGGCGCAGAATGTGAGAGAAGGCAAAGAGAGTGGCTTGCATGGCGGGCTCCAGACCAAGCCCCGAGGCACTGCTGACACTGTCACGAGGCACAATTGAGCCCCACAGGAATGACTGCCGGGGAAGGCGGGGCGGCGGGGCAGGAGGAGGTTGTGGTTCTTCTACTGGCTCTGGCCCCCATACCCCTGTGTTGCAGTCGACAGTCAGATTTACCTAACAAAAGAAAAGTGAAATTTGTACAAATATTACACTGCTTAAGTTTGTATGCTAGGCTCTAGATAAAGTTCAAACACACTACTGTTAGAAAAATTTTTGATCCAACAAGCCTCCTATATTTCTCCTGTTTTACTATAGTCAATCAAATTTCAAAACATCCATTTTACATTGTAACAAAAAGATTTAGTAAGGAAACAAAAACTTAGTTATACAAAAAATATGTTGTTAGCAATGATAATAATGATATGTTTGCCATACCGATACCGGTACCTAATACTGTATTAATAATGTTAGAAAATTACTCACTTTCCTTCTCTTGCGCAATGTGCTGGGCTCAGTGTCAGTGGAGGAGGCGCGAGACCGGGGCGACCTCGGTGCCTCATGAGCCGATGCTGAGGCGAAGCTGGAGCGAGAGGCACAGCTTTTCCACCGCTGCAGATGAGCAGCAGTGGTAAGTAGCCGATGCAGCATCAGCCTCAGCAGCACTACTGGGTTCAGCACACACGGGAAACATGATAGGAATGTCTGTACAAACAGTGTTGAGCAGGGGTCCGACGGTAACTTCTGCTCTACTAGAGCTGTAACAGACAATTGGCATCAGAAGCTAGATACTACTACCATATGGAAGTTCACTAAATTAATCAATTAGGCCTACAATATTTCTGGACCAAGACTAAAGTATTTTCTTTTAAAGTACACATAGTTATTCATTTATGGCATGATCTTAACAAAAGTTATATTTTATATTTTCTCAGATATCCACCATTTACAGCAGCATCAAGGTCTAAATAATATTTGAAGTTCCATGGACAGACTATAGGTAAATAGACTGATAACTTTGTCTTTGAACAAGAACTTTTTATCTCTTCATCTGAAAGACTAAATTTAATAATTGAATCTATTAAACAGTGCAACTTGAGTTTCAGCGAGTCAAACTGCTTCAATAGGGTTTCGTGCCACAAAACAGAGCAAAATAAAACTTGACCACCACTTACAGCAGAGCAAAGTGTCTCACGGAGCTTATATTAATATTGATGCCATAAATGCTGCTCAAGATTTAAGCTATCTGTGTATTTGAACTAACAGTTTGCAAACAAGAATATATCTGATTAATCTGACATCAGTTTGCAAACAAGAATCTAGCTGATTATCTGACAACCTATATTTAAACTTCCTATGATGTCTCTAATTTTGCTGTTCTAAAGGATAGCTTGAATCTGTTTTATTCAAAGAATTAATTGCTGAATCAGGACCACAAATTTTAGTTTTGGTTAAGTTAAACCAAACAGCATTTTTTTAATAATCTTTCAATAACTGTTTCTGTGCTCTCACCTTTATTGTAAGTGTGGCTGTATGTATTACCACTCAAAAACCAATGTAGAGTTGAGCTTTCAGTTGTCGTTGTTCCTTGCGTTAATGATGTCTGCAAAAGACAAGAACAACAATTACCAAGCAAACTAAAAGTAATGTTACCATACAAAGTAGTAATTAAATTCACAGAAATATTGGCCCTGATGTAAAATTTGTTGCATTGTTGGTAAAAAATTGGACAGACTCTACTACTCCTGCTTGTCCAGCAACCCATATCAATGAACTGTGAGCAAGTGATACTCATTGTGGCAGCCTCTTAGCTCTCCAAGCAATTGGCTGAATATTCAGATATACCTAAAATAGATAAGCTTACCTCAATGTTTTTGAGAACATTTATAATGGCACTTTCTATAGAAACCCCAAGGATGGTTTTGTCTGCACTAAGGACCAGGCTTGGTGGAGCTGATGTCATGCTGATGTAGTTGTCTTCTACTGACTCTACTAGAGGAGTGGGCGGCACATCATCTGGACAAACACGCACACAGAGGCTCTAATACTACAACTTTACAATATTACAAAACCATTATACTTAAACATTTCAATACATAGAGAGGTATTTATCATTGTTTATGGTTTGAGAAATCATGCAAAACTGTTGAGACTACCTTTTGGTGTACATCCACTTCTTGTCTGTGGAAGACAAGAATAAGTAGGCACTCTTTCATTTAATTCCATTACAGAAGTAGGAAACCTAAAAGTAACGGGATATTTGTCGTAATATCTTATCAACTTTAAGTACAAGTGGCAGTACTGTATTTCTTCAAAATATCTTATGGATGTTCAAAACCCATTGTAGATTTTTGTTGTTACCTCCTGTTTAACCAATGGTGAGGTATTTACTTCAATATAGTTGAGATCCAAACTATTTTAAATCAAGTGTGTTTACTATCAAATTTGCACTTACAGCATTTAACTGGGGAAGGACCCTAACTGTGGAAGTCTGATGAATGTGACTTTAGCTATAAAATAAATTGTTGGGTCTTTGTCTGTATAAAACACATTTTTGCATGTTTTCTCCTTTATCTTTGGGTCACACTAGATTGAATAACATATATTTTAATCTTTATCTGGTACTTGGCTGAGCATACTCTTTCATACAACTAGTGTAAACAAGGCTTATCTGACTATATATCTCATACTTCTCACTTGAGATGGTTTACAAAAATTACAATTCAGTAATAAATACTGGTTTACAAAGACAATGTTTATGGGTAATTATTATTTTTACTCATAGGGAATTTGTTAAGGAACTGTAGTCCTTTGTTACTCCAACTGTTTAAGATACTAATACAATGGCCAATTAACTGTGGTTTGATATTCAAGTAGAAGGAATTGGTAACAAAACAAACTCTTGAGCCCTTTATCAAAGAGTGTTGCTATCAAATCAAAATTAAACTTGTCTAGAAAAAGAAGCTGATATTATTTTGTTGAAAAATATGGACTTATCTATCTTACCTTGTAGTATATCATAAACACAGAACCTCAGGTTGACTCTGTGTTGAAAACCAAGGTAGACGAGAATACGAGCCACATGATGCTTGACATAGCGAGCGTACTTGGTACTGTGGTTGGTGTAATACCACTCATCTGACGGTAGTAACAGCTGACTCAGAACATCTGGTAGACCGTTCTCCAACAGAGCTTTGTGATGCTGAGGCTCTAGAGCCAATGTAGCAACTATCTGCAGTACCAGCACTAGCAGTTGCTGCAACAAACATACTTGGTACTGTGGTTGGTGTAATACCACTCATCTGACCGTAGCAACAGCTGACTCAGAACATCTGGTAGACCGTTCTCCAACAGAGCTTTGTGATGCTGAGGCTCTAGAGCCAATGTAGCAACTATCTGCAGTACCAGCACTAGCAGTTGCTGCAACAAACATACTTGGTACTGTGGTTGGTGTAATACCACTCATCTGACGCCCTGACGGTAGTAACAGCTGACTCAGAACATCTGGTAGACCGTTCTCCAACAGAGCTTTGTGATGCTGAGGCTCTAGAGCCAATGTAGCAACTATCTGCAGTAGCAGTACTAGCATTTTCTGCAACAAACATACTTGGTACTCTGTGGTTGGTGTAATATCACTCATCTGATGGTAGCAACAGCTGGTAGACCGTTTTCTCCAACAGAGCTTTGTGATGCTGAGGCTCTAGAGCCAATGTAGCAACTATCTGCACTAGTAGTTGCTGCAACAAACATACTTGGTACTGCAGAAACACTCTTGACAGTTGTTGTCCTTTAAGTGAATTTCCCTATAAGAAAGTAGCTGTTATTGTAGGTGGCACAGTAAGACCTAGGCCAGGGACCGATTTACTTTTTTATTTTAGTGTCCCCAGAAGCCAAAAATACAATCTGTTCAAATTTCCGTTTTGATGTCCCCAGAGGCCATAAACACCATCCGTTCAAATTCATATATACAGTATATATATATATGTGTGTGTCCCTTAGCACGATAACTCGAGCAAAATTTATCCGATTTAGATGAAATTTGGTACAAACGTATAAACCTACATAGATTCAAACTAGTTTCTGGAAATTAGTGTGTTCGGACCATGGGAATGGGGTGTTATGGGGGGATTTATGGGGTAAAAATAGGGTTTTCTAATTGTTGACCATCAAAACACAAAATTTCCTGATTTCTCTCTAAACCATTTTGAAGATCTTAAAAAAACAAATAATTTAGTACCTAGCAGTGTTTTTGTACAGTTATAAGTCATGGAGAAAATCCAAAAGATTGTAAATTTAAAATTGCCATGTTGTTCTTATGGAGAATAAGTAAACTGATGTAGTTTGCTTGTTTATAGAAATGATCAAACTTGGAAAATGTATTTATTTTATACTAAGCTATTAATATTTTCTAAAAAAATTACTTTATTACACCTTTTCTGTATCAGCAAACCTAGGTACTCGTTTAATGTAATGTTATTGGAATGTATTTAATTGAAATTAGGGATGGACGAGATTGGATTTTTAGTTCAAGACGAGACGAGACGAGATTTTTTATTTCTCAAAAAATGTTGAGACGAGATCAAGACGGGATTTCCCTTCTCATACACAACGGGAAATGCAAGTTTGGAATTTTTACCTGATTTTGTAACATTGTTAGATGACTGTTTAAATACAAAAATAATGATAATAGGCAATAATATTTACAATCTTTTATTAAAAAACATCAGCATAACATTTTTTTATTAATCACGCCTAACTTATTAAAAATGCCTACGATTAGGAAACATAGTGATATCAGTTAGGATAGAGTTCAACTTATCCTAAAATAAAATAAATCATAAAATAAAATATTAATTTTTATAAAATAGTTACTTGTTTTGACTTTTTTTATAGTAATAAAACATTCCTCACACTGCTAACACTTAGCAAAACTTCTCAAATGTTATTAAAATAATTAAAGTAATATTTACATTTGAAGAATTAATTAAATAAGAACGCCTTCGCAAAGGAAACGCAACTACAACACGTTCCTGTATTGCGGGTATTGCATTGACTTTCTGCAGGCGTTTTAATTTTTTTTTTTTAATTCTCGTCTCGATAAAAATCTCGGCCAAAAAAAAATCTTGTCTCGTGTAACAAGATTTAAAATTTCCCGAAAATTTCCCGAAATTTCGAGACTTGACCATCCCTATTGAAAATCAAATCAGGCAAATGGAAATTTGCTTAGTCTGCAGGTTTGCTGTGGTGGGGGTATTATTTTTTTTGTACCCTCAAAACACAAAGTTTTCCAATTTCTCACAAGACTATTTTAAAGGGATTATAAAACAAATAGTTTAGTATAATAAAGTGTTTTTTTAAGGTTGTTGGTTACGGATATGGATAAATTAAAAAAAAATTTAATTTAAAATTCACATGTTATTTTTATGAAGAATATTGTAAACTGTTGTAGTTTTCTTGTTTATGTATAGGCTATATATTTTGATCAAACTTGTCAAATTTATCTATTTTATGCTAAGCTATAAAGTATAAATAAAAAAAAATAAAAAAACTAATCTAACAGCAAACCTAGGTATTCGTTAATACTAATATTTAATGTATTAAGTATTCAATTAAATAAATTTAATTGAAAATGTAATCAGGCAAATAGAAATTCCCTTAGCCTGGAGGTTTGCTGCGGCGGGGGACTTATCTCACTTATCTGGATTGTGAGAAAAGTGTTCATTTTACTGAGGTTGCTATTTACTTTGACCCAAATCAGGGAGGAGATTTAATTTCATAGAATAAATAGATTGTGATTAATGCTCGACCCATCAGCATAATCAATTGTAAACTAGTTATTTCACTAGCTACTGTACTTAATGTTATCAGAAATAACTCTTTGAAGTTTGGTTATTGAGAACTGTAGTAAAAAACCTCTGGACCCTCCTTTTTATTCGGTACATACCGGATCATGTGTGGAATCCAGAGCAGCAGCCAATATCCTGAGCTGGGGCTCCTGAGACAGTTGAGTCTGCACTGAGGAACTCTCAGTCATGAACAATAGAGCTCGGGCTGCGAGGATCTGAAGACAGTGGTAGCTGCAATGTCGCCACCTACACAACACACCACCACTGAAACTGACACTACAACATAATGCAGGACTCCAAAACTCACATGCAGAGCTTGGTTGCAATCAAGGAGATTAACAAATAAAAGTAGTAGGAGGTTCATAAAATTAAAGTAATTAGTATGATAAAGTAACTTACATGCCAAATGACTGCACTATGATTGGGAATTTTAGTCAGAGGTAGATAAAAAACCCCTAGTCGGTAACAGTGTTTGAACTTACTTAACACTACTTAACATCTTCTGCACTGGAGTAGGTTGGTGTAACATTATTAAAAAGGGAGATTTGAAATGATCAGTTTTATACCAACTCAATTATTGCCCTTACACAGCATACACAAAAGTATGTTCTGCTCAACAAAAGTGAGGTAGGATTTTAATGCCACAGTGCTTTAGATTTGACTTCTCTCTGAGACTCCTTTATAGTTTGCGGCTCGCTGTTCACCACTGTGGTCTGCAGTTTGGTATATGCATTGCCTTATATGGGAGCTTTTATACTTGATTATTGCCACAGCAGCATTTGTATAGTGCTGCCAACATAATGAGATCCCTTTCACTTTTTTAGTGGAGACATTTGTTCTTCCCAGCAATGTCTTCTCAAGCAGCAAGAACAACAATCCCGAACAATGAAAATTAATTTTAGTTTATGAAACTATTAAATTTATATAAGGCAATAGCTGTAGGAATTGTGTCATTATCATAGAGCAAAAATTTATACAAGTTTCTGAATATTCCAATCTCAGATCTTGCTGTATTTATTGGGTTAATAGATCAGTGTCTTTACGGCAGTTTTGTTTCTTTAGCTTATCATATATGCTACGGCACCAGGATTAGAAGCTCTGTAATCTCTCATTCACTAGAAATCAATTCATTTTTTATGGTGAGACATAATGAGGTAAGGGATACTCCTGGAAGCTTGATGGAACTAGCATGGGGAAACTGTGTTCGAGAACCAATGATCTCTGAGCAAGGGTCCTTGGATGCTGCAGCACTAAAAGCAGACTTGGCTTGTAGGGGTGTAGGGGAGGTTCAGACGGAAGCATTGTTCGATGTAAGTGTCGTTGACACTGATGCTCCATCGTACTTCAACATCCCATATGAAAAGGTTTTGGAGAATGCAGAAAGATAGAAGAAGAGAAAATATTCAACAATAACAGAACAGAAACAAGAAATGCTTCTTTCACCCCACTAGTCATGTCTGTGGACAGAATGCTAGGCAAAGAGTTTCAGACCTTTCTCAGAGCAATGGCAAAACGTCTAACAGAAAAATGGATTGTGCGACGTTAAGGGCCAGCAGCATGTGTCTAAGGAGGACAAGAAAGAAGTGGAGGACCCTTAGAGAGTTTGAAGATGGGGCTGTAGTACCAGCTTTTTATTAATTTAAATAGCAAATGTTTTATTTTTTTTCCATGTCCAAATTGTACTATTTACTTATTATATTAAAGTGTTTTGCTTTCTCCTTCTGATGGTGAGTAGTAATACGTTGATAGCTCTAATAACCCAAAGACAGTATAATGCCACTAATTGCCCTAATGGTCCTACTAAGTTGGATGTTCACCCACATAGCAACACAGTATTCACAGAACATACCACAGATAAAAGATAAAAAGTAAGTATGCTTAGCTTGTCCATTTGCTTTGCTCCATATGTAAAACTAGGTGATGTACAATATTGGTCCTGATTTGTGCTTCAGCTGTATGCAGCAAGTGGATCTTAAATGCGAGGGATTTGAATAAAATGGCTCATAGTTTCTTCTCACGGCCATTGTGATTAAACTTACACTATTGAACAAAATTTTGAATACGAGATTGACAAGTAGCCTATGCTATTTAAGTTAGAACAAAAAAGATAAGTTTTTTGTTGGTTTTGTTATTAGCATCAGGTAGAATACTAAAATATTCTTTGGGAATTGTAAGGTTGTCATGCTCATTCAGCTTGTAATATTTTTGTTTGTGATGATAAGTGTTAAACTAAATTGTTATTTATGTAGGCCTAGTTGCTTAAATACCAAGGAATTAACTAACCCCTTATTGTGCTAAACAAAATTGATTTCTTGTCTTTCACAGTGTTTTTTTATTCCAGTCTGTTGTTATTCAATCAGTCTTTTGTTTCACTTGTTTTTCTGTAAGTAAACTATACCATGACACAAAATACGATAATATACCAAAATAAATAACAAACTAATCATAGAATTTAAAAACGTAGACCGATTTTAACAATTATTATTGAACAATGGAAAAAGTACGGTAGCTCCATACCACCTTCCTGCTTTGTTCATACATTCACTTGCCGTACTTTATCTTACCTCCATATCTTACCCTTAAGAGGATTCTGGCCTCCCATTCCCATCTCTCACCTGCCTCTTCAATGAATAACCCAGTTTGGAGATGTCTTTCATTAGTTAGTCTTTCTGTTTCCACTTCACTCTTGGTCTTACAAGTGGCCGTCTACCTTATGGTACTCCTAAGAATATAATTTTAAAGGTATAGGCTAGATGTCTTCTTTCCACCAGCAATAGCTCTAAAGCCTGCCCATCAGAGCCTTTTACGTCTGGAAAGCACTCCTATATCTGGGTGTTTATAAATTTCTTTCAGCTTTCTGTTCTTTTAACCTTTGTTATCTTGAACTGATGGTCCGTATATTTTCTCTAGAATCTATTCTTAAATCCAGCAATCAAGTTTTTCGGTTCTTTGGTCAGTGCCCAAGTTTCTGAACCATACAGTACTACTGATAGTTATCGTATACATAGTATGAATTGATTTTAGTTTCGATGACACCCTGCTTATCATTATATTAATTAATCATTGTTCTTTATTGTGATTGAATAGTGCAGCACATTTCTAGGAATTGATTTATAGCCCAAACCATAGCAATCCTTTGATCTCTGGGATAGTGTCTCTTACCTTTTCCTTTATATAGTTAACTAATACAGTAAAATGTTTGTAAGAACTTTATGTTACAGTCAGTGCAGTCGAAGAGGGAACTGTACCTCAAACTTAGTGACATGTACCAGGACGCAAACCCACAACATCGCTGAAATTCATAGTCGCCCGAATGAGTTACTTACACAACAACAGCCACAACTAAAGTTATAAATAGGTAGTCTTGTTTCAACCACATCTATTTACTATTTTTTTAATCAGGAGGGACAATAACTACACAACTAAAGAAGTAGACGTGAACTACAATTATCTACACCCCCCGTATTTTAAGATGTATTATATTTGTTTTTACCCCATTCTGTTTTAGTACTTTCTGATTAAATTTACTTATTTAAAAACAAAATGATCTATACATGATTCTCTAAATTTATAATGATCCGGTTAAACTTCTAGCTACATTTTCTTAGGACAGAGTTCAATAGAAAGGTGTCAACTAAGCCCAGTCCAAGCAGCTCGAATGATTCTATACTATTTACCACCACAAACTACGCAGTTGGTTAGTTGTGAGCAAGCGAGCAAATGAAAGCCATGCGGCGAGGCTGCGTTAGGTTAGTATAATATCTCACCTGCTCACCTCTGGCTTGGGGAACACTGTTGCTTGCTGCCGATCACTCTCTTGTACAGGGTCAGAGCATTGTGTAGAATATTGAGCACAGACAACGCATGGACACTTGACAGCACATCTGCGAACACACATTCTCAAATTACTCAATTCTACCTTTTGAGTATAAATTATCAAAGCATATCTTTAACTATCTACTATCATTCAGTCTGCATATTCTCTTGATCATTGTTGATGAAAATTTAATTGGAAATAAAACAATTAAATATTTTTAGGTTGTAAAAGACGTTCAAAATGACTACATACCCTAACTAAGTGGTTACAGAGCCTAAGTAACCATCAGAAAGGAGTTGGTTTGATCCAAGGAAATGTCATGAATTTTTTGTGGTAGGCACAGAACTGAATCCAGTAGGCCAAGTTCTTGGTAATTGGGCTTTGAGGTCACAGCTCTGATTGACTCTTCCCGTCAGATGACAGACCAATTATATGAACTCCTTTCCCCATATAGTGAAAGAGGTTTTAACATGAACAAAAGTCATGAACAAGAAACAATTGTAAGACTCCTGAAAAGAAAAGCCTTTTGGGTAACCTAAAGCAGATGAAAGGCCGGAAAATATTGATTTCAACGAATTCATTAACCACGTTTTTTAAGGTACACAATCCTCTTACTCATAATTATGTTCATCCTCCCTTCATTTTACTAAGATTTTAATAACTTCACTCTATCCATCGCAGTTAGCTGAATTTACCTAAAAACTCAAGAGTAACCGTCGATTTTGACGGGATTCACCTAGTTAATCTTTAAATGTTAACCCATATGTGTATATAAGTGTACGTCACTGGTTAAAAAATTAAATTATTGATTGATTGAGTAGATAGATATTGAAAGCCCGGGTGTCGTACTGCAAAAGGCTCCGACTTGCCACAGCAGTCCGATCATGTTAACCCAGCAGTGAGTACTTGTTGCCACCGTAGTAGTAAATTATTAATTTTTATGTCTTTTTATGTCTAAATGTTCAAGTCTAATTTTTAGATGTTTAATGTACAGCATATGAGTGAAGACTGATATTCTTGACAAGGATCCCAAGAAGACGACAAACCCAACTATTGTCATTCCACCCTTAGAGGAGATACTGGGAATCACTAGACAAAATCAAGGTAAATGAACCTCTTATTATTTATATACAGTAGTAGTGTAACATTCAGTAAGGATAAAAAAATGTCTAAGTATGAAGATAAAGTAAAGTAACACATGTATTTATGGATAGTAGATACTGTATAAGGTAAACTTGTAGTAAACTTACAGCACATAAGACTTTCTAGAATCTCAGATAGAACAAGAACTTTTACCATGTATACACTCCTCCTGTGGAGGCTCCTCACTAGGTAGAGGTTTGCGTGTTGTGTCGAGCTGCTCAGTGACTGCGTGACGCCACACTGAGCCTAGACGCTTAGCGGACACCTTGGCTGGCCGGGGCCTGGGCGGGGGTGTCTCAGGAACTGGGCTCTGCGGGGGCAGTTCCCACATGGGCTGTTTTCTACAACATAGTTGGTGTTAATTGCAAGTTGTTAGTTGTTACTTAGAGCAACATAGAAGTTAAAACTTTGAACAAAGGCGAGATGGCAGAACTACGTTAGGAAGCATAAATGACACTGTATATGTGTAAGTATAATCCAAGGAGAATAGATTACACTGCACTGTACTGCAGTGCTGATAGTTTACATCCATGGTGCATCACGTTCTAAGTAATGATAAAGAGATCACAACTCTGTATGTGATTTGACTCTGTAGAATAAATTACATTACAAATTATAAGCTTATAATCAGTTGATTATTTGGCCATAACTGCTTTATAAAAACCAAGAAGGTTCCAGGACAGGCCTTAAATTTCATGGCAAAGTAACTCTTTTAACCAGTGCCAGTTCCAAGACCTTGTGATAGGGGCTACCGGGGGTGTTCAGGCTGGGGTTATCCTGGGGCTACCCCAGGAGATGGGTTCGGCAGTCCTCCCCCAGAAAATTTGCTTTTTAAAGTCGTTTGGTGACTTTTCAATCATTTTATGGTCTAGAAACGTGTCCATGTAGCTTCCGTTATGTTTTTATGACATGATGCAGGTTTAAACCTTTTTTCGGGGTCCAATGGGAGGAACTAAACCTGTATTCCCCCCCCCCCTTGGAACCAGAACTGCTTTTTAGCCTATAACAACCTTTTAAATTATCACTGCCTTATACCATTACGCTTTACCATGTATGTGGCCTTTATTTCAGAAAAATTTGGTGGCAACAACTTCATATAGCCTAATTCGACTTTGTATCCAGTAGCACATAAATTGTGTAATTGGTTGAAAAACATAGGTGTAGGTATTATGTACAAGATATGCGTTTTCAATAAGTATAATGTAGGTCGCAACACTTAAGCTAAATGTTAGTTATTAATTGCTTGAACCAAAAATAGGCTAACAATTAAAATTGCCTTAAATAGCTATGGCTATACAGGCTGAAAAAAGGCCCCACTAGAAAAACAGGCCATGCTGCAGAATCCATGACGTCACACTAGTGGATAGATTTCATTGATAAATTTATTGCCATCACAATTTCCATATGTTTTAGGTAAATAAACAAGCTGGCTGTTTGTAAGATTTTAATGGTAAGAGTTTAGTACAACTATATACCACAGTGACTTAGTGTTGCACTGCCTGTGCTGCAGCATGGCCTGTTTTTTCTAGTGAGGCCTTGCCTGAAATAAACAGATAGTTCACCATTTGCTTCATCGTGCTAACATCTTGTTGTACTTGTGTAATATTTATCTGTTGCCAGTGGATTTCATCACAATCATTCCATAATCCTAAGTAATACACGATATGCAGTCGGGTATATATTGATGTAGACATCAAAAATGAATTATTTAATTATTGAAAACAAAGCAAATGTATCTTCTTATTTTATGATAACTTAATCAATTAATTTGTATGTACATAAGAATCTCTTTAAATCAAAATCAATCCCAGTCATCCTGTTTGAGCTGAAAGTGTATTATTATTTAAAACCTTTCAAAACTAAGCAAATAATTACGGTAAATTCATGGCAGTAGATATATTCATGTCACTTCTGGGCCAAAAAAGGAGCCACTCAAAAATTAAATGAATTTTCCTATTTTTTTATACAATATGCTATATTTTTTACCCTTTTAGGTCAATTTCTAACATATTCATATTTTTCTAGAAAAAGTATATAATTTTGATGAAATTTTCATGAATATGTCTATATTTTCCATAAAATTGAGTACAAAACAAAATGTTTTTAAAAACAAGTAAAATTTTAAAATTTAATGAGTAGTTTTTATACAAATTTAACTAAAACAGTTTCTTTATCTTTGAATGTTTTAATTTCAGTAATAATTAAGTTTAAATCTTTTTTATTTAATTCTTTAATTGTTTTTTCATCAAATATATTAATAAATCTATGAGGCAAATGAACTTTACATTTTTCTAATTCAACAATAATTGTTGGTCCATATTTATCTTTAACTTTTTCAAATTTTTCTATTTTATATTTTGTATTCAATTCTAAACTTTTTATTGGTTTATATTCTTTGAATTTACATTCTCCAATATTATTAATCTCTTCTAATAGATCCATTTATTACAAAAAATAATTATAGAAATTTTAAACAGTTAATAATTGAAATATATGAAAAGAATTTTAAATATCACACAACAGTTCTAACAAACTGTTGTGTGATATTTAAAATTCTATTTTTTTAAATAATATCTGATGTATCACTTATGTTATCAGAAAAACCATTATGTTAATTTATTATGCATGGATCATTTAAAGTTGATAGATGTTTTAAGAATTTTAAAAACATATCATCAAATTCTGGTTTTATATAAAAATTCAATTCTAAAAGTTTAAAAATCATTGGTAATAGTTTTTTAAATGATATATTTCTTTTTGTAAAACTGAAATATGCATTAAAAATTACTGTAATATTTCTTTTATCTTCAAAATTTAATTCAAAATCAATATTGAATATTTTGTTTAAGAATTGATAGTAAAATATCCAGTTTGTATAATTTCTTTGTTTTAAGAATAATTTTATATTTTTAGGTGTTATTTCAAAACTATTGTCTAAAATACATAATGTATAGATTTCATTGATTAATTGTTGTGTGCGATATGGTTGAAAATGATTAAATTCTCTTAAAATATTTATAAGATGTTTGTTCTTATTCTTTCGTTTATTAATCTTTTTTTCAGAAATAGTTTTTTTACATATATTACATCCTATATAATTTTTAATAATTGTAAAGTTATTAAAATCACGACATCTATAACATATATCCATTTATATATAAAATGTTTATATCTAAATGGAAGAACTTATTCAGTGTCATAAATGTAAGAAGAAAACTAAAAATATTAATCCAGAAATTGTTGAAATGAAGAATGGTTTGTTTAGAATTGCTACTAAATGTTCAATTTGTAAAACAAATAAAAGTAAAATAATTAAAAAGGAAATTAAACCAATAATAAAAAAAGAATTAAATAAAAAAGATCAAATAATTGAAGCTAAAGAAATTCATGCTCTAATAAGAAAAAAATTTTGAAAAAGAAAAATAGTTACATTAGGTATTGATGATTTATGGGCAGCTGATTTAATCATTATGAAAAATTATGAAAAAGAAAATGATGGTTATAAATACATGTTGAATGTTATTGATACATTTTCTAAATATGTTTGGTCAAAACCATTGAAGAAAAAAGATGGAAAACATGTATCTATAGCATTTGAACAAATAATTAAAGATTCAATAAAAATTGGCCATAAACCACCAAACTTATTACATACAGACAAAGGATTAGAATTTGTAAATAAAGAATTTAATGGAATTTTGAAGAAATATAATATTAAAATGTATCATACAGAAAATGAAGAAAAATCAAGTATTATTGAAAGATATAATAGGACTCAAAATGAAAAAATGAAAGTTTTATTTGAAATTAATAAAAATTTTAGATGGATTGATATTCTTAAAGAAATAGTTAAAGAATATAATAATTCATATCATTCAACAATTAAAATGAAACCAATTGAGGTAAATTAAGAAAATGAAAATGATTTATTAAATACAGTTTTTAAATATATCCCACCAAAAATAATTACAAAATCTAAATTTAAAATAAATGATAGAGTTAGAATAGGAAACAAAAAATCAACTTTTTCAAATAAATATAAAAACAATTGGTCAAGAGAAATATTTGTTGTTTCCAGAATTAATAATACAAATCCTGTTACATATAGTATTAAAGACTTGAATGATGAAGATATACTTGGTAGTTTTTATGATTACGAATTGAAGAAAACTAATTTGTAAAATTTTATACTATATAAATGGAGAAGGAATGTTCAAAGTGTAAACAATTAAAAAATATTAATAATTTTTATAAAAATAAAAAATATAAAGATGGATTACTTTCATATTGTAAAGAATGTGATTTAATTTATAGAAAAAAGTTATATGATAATATTATAGTAGAAGAAAAAAGTGAAAAAGTATGTTTGAATTGTAAGGAAACAAAAGATATGGAAAATTTTCATAAACATTATTATAGTAAAGATAAAAAATTTGCAATTTGTATTGAATGTGTTAGAAAAATGATGAGAGTCACAACCCATTGTGAATGTGGTAGAGATTTAAAATGGCTTAGTTATCTTCAAAAACATTTACAAACTAAAATTCATAATAAAAACATAAATAAATTAGAAAATTCATAAAAATAATATTAATTTTTGAAAGTATTATTTAAAAAAATTACTGGTTTTAAAAAAGTTTAAGTTTTATTTAAAATACTTTTATAATTTTTAAATTAACACATAAATATTTATCTTAATATTTATATTTTACAACAATAAATTTTTCAAATAAAATTATTCTTAATAAATCGTGCACATTTTTCTTCTAATAAATGGAGCGTACAAATAAAAATATATTATGCCCTTATTGTAATAAGAATATATTATCTAAAAATTATAATAGACATTATAATTCAAAGAAACATTTTGAAAATAAAACTAAATATGAAACTGAAGTTAATAACTTAAAACTTTGGTGTAAACAAAATAAAATAGTTGATTATCAAAACGAAAATTTAGATCAATTAAAAGAATTAAAGAAGTCATATGATCCAACAAATTATTCACTATTTAACAGTGAAAAATTAAAAGAAATTGCTAACAAATTATCTGTTAGAAATGTTGACAATTTAAATAGAGATGAACTAATTAAAAGATTAAATAATATCAAACAAAATCCTAATAATCTAAAATATAGATCATTACAATTTATTCAAAATCTATCAATTAAAAATGGTATTAAAATAAAAGATAAAACTAGAAAAGAATTGATTGGATTATTAACTGATCATTTAAAAAATAAACCAATTCCAAAGGAAAATGTAATAAATATTCAGGAAGTGTCATCATTAAAAGGTTATTTTCAAGAGTATTATTTAACAAATTCAAATGATGATTTAGATATATCTGAATATTTAGAATCACAAAGAAATGAAATTAAAAAATTGATTGAAAAACAAGAATTTAAAAATAAAAGAGGTCAGTTATCATTATCTTGTGAATATGAAAGACAATTAGTAAATGGTGATAGTCAAAAAACCCAAATGTATTATCCTTTAAGAAGTTCAGATATATTAAACACTGATGAATTTATTGATGATCAATTTAAAAAATTAATATTAAGAGAAAATTTAAATCAACCATCAAAAGGATCTGGTTGGTCATTAAAAAGATGTTTAGATTTAAATTTAAAACTAAGTAAACATAATTCATTAAATGGTGGTTCATATGTTGAATTACCAATTGAAATAAAAAATAAAAAGTGTTGTATAAATTTCAAAAATAAAGATGAATATTGTTTTATTTATGCAATTAGATGTGCTATTGATAAATATGAAGATAAAAAGTTTGATCATCCACATAGAGTAAAACAATATAAAAATTACTTGAATGATGAAATTTTTAAAGAATTTGATTATCCAATGAGTTTAAAAGATATAAAATTATTTGAAAAAAGATCATTTGATTCTAAATATAATTATCCATCCATGTCAATTAGTGTATACAGATTTGATGAAGATAAAAAGATTGTTCCATTACAAATATCTGAAAATTACAATGCGAGATTAGATATTGATCTATTGTATATAAAAAATGATAATAATTCACATTATGTTTTGATAACAGATTTAAGTAAATTTGTTTCTACTCAATTAACAAAAAGTAATAGACATAAGAAATTCATTTGTAGAAGATGTTTAATACATTTTTACAAAAACAAAGATTTAAGTGAACATTTAATAATTTGTAAATCTCTTGAACCTTGTCGACCAATTTTGCCATTTCCTGGTGAAACTGTTAAATTTGAAAATTATTGTAAAAAACTTGAACATCCTTTTGTAATTTATATGGATTTTGAAAGCATTCTGAAAAAGATTAATACTTGTGAAAATAATCCAAACAACTCATATACAAATAAAATTCAGAAACATATACCTTATGCATTCACAATTTATTTAGTTTCTAGAGTGACTAATAAAATATATAAACCAATTTGTTATAGAGCAAAAACAGATGAAGAAATGAAAAATGTACCAAATAAATTATTTGAATACTTAGATGAGATTTCAAAGTATATAGCTAAAAAATATAATTCGAAAAACAAAAAGCCTATGAGTTTAACTAAAAATGAAGAAATTGAATATCATAAAGCAAGTGTTTGTCATATTTGTGAAACTAGTGGTTTTGATAATGACACAAGACGAAAGGTAAGAGATCACTGTCATTTAACAGGAAAATTTAGAGGTGCAGCACATTCAAGTTGTAATTTAAATCTAAAATTTCCACAAAATATACCTGTGTTTTGTCATAATAGTTCAAACTATGATACACATTTGTTTATCAAAGAATTAGCTAAAAAATATGGTAAAATTGATTTAATAGCAAATACTGATGAAAAATATATAAATTATTCAGTAAATTCAGGTTATGGTTATGAATTTGAAGATGATAAACCTAGAAAATTTGTAAAATTCTCATTTGTAGATACGTTTAGATTTATGGCCTCATCAATTGATAAGTTAGCTAAAAATCTGAAAGAATTTAAACACTTGACTAAATTTATAAAAAACATTGATATAATTGAAAAAGATGATGAAACATTTGAAATATTATCTTCTAAAGGTATATTTCCTTATGAGTTTATAGATGATATTGAAAAATTAAATTATGATAAAATATTAGATAAAGCACAGTTTTATAGTTCTTTAACTGATGAAAATATAAGTGATGATGATTATAAATACTATCTAAAAGTTTGGAATAAATTAAAAGTTAAAACATTAGGAAATTATTCTGATTTATACAATATTCAAGATGTGATGCTATTAGCTGATATATTTGAAAATTTTAGATCAGTTTGTTTAAAGAACTATCAATTAGATCCTGCACATTATTTAACATCACCATCATTAGCATGGGACTCTATGTTAAAATTAACAAAAATAGAATTAGAATTAATAAGTGATTATGATATGTATTTTATGATTGAAAAAGGTATAAGAGGTGGAATTTCTCAATGTGTTACAAGGTATTGTAAAGCAAATAACAAATATACCAAAAATTATGATCCTAATAAACCTGAAAATTACATGTTATATGTAGATGCAAACAATTTATATGGATGGGCATTAAGTCTAAAACTACCATATAAAGATATTAAATGGATGAATCCAAATGTATATACAACTGATGAATGGAAAGAAACTATATTAGAATTAGATGAAAATGCTGATTATGGTTATATTTTAGATGTTGATTTAGAATATCCAAAGGAATTACATGATAATCACAAGGATTTACCATTAGCTCCTGAACATTATAATAATAAGCTTTGTACTACATTATTTAATAAAAAAGACTATGTGGTTCATTCAAGAAACTTAAAATATTACTTAAAAAAAGGATTAAAATTAAAAAGAGTCAATAGAGTGATTGCATTTGATCAAGACAATTATATGAAAAAATATATTCAATTGAATACAAAATTAAGAGCTCAATCAAAGTCAGATTTTGAAAAAGACTTCTTCAAATTAATGAATAATTCCGTATTTGGTAAGACAATGGAAAATGTTAGAAATAGATGTGATATAAAATTAGGTAATGAAGAATATTCATTAAAACTAGCTAAAAAACCAAACTTTAAAACATTTAAGATATTTGATACCGATTGTATTGCTTCTCACATGATTAAATAAAAAGTAAAATTTGATAAACCAATTTATATAGGAGTTTCAGTTTTAGAATTATCAAAGCTATTGATGTATGAATTTTATTATGAAAAATTGAAGAAATTTGATCCAAATATAAAACTATTATATATGGACACTGATAGTTACTTTGTGGAATTAAAGAAAGATCCTTATAAAATTATTAAAGAAAATATAAATGATTTTGATACAAGTGATTATAAGAAAGATCATGAATGTTTTAATGAAAAGAATAAAAAAGTAATTGGAAAATTTAAAGATGAATTAAATGGTGAAATTTTAGAAGAATATTGTGGATTAAGATCAAAGCTATACAGTTATGAGTTTGATAAGAAAAATCCAGTTAAATGTAAAGGAATCAAGAAAAGTGTTGTAAATAAGTCAATTAATATGAATGATTTTAAGAAATGTTTGTTTGATGATGTGGAACAATATAGAGAGATGACATGTATTAGAAGTTTTAAACATGAATTATACACAGTGAGAATTAACAAATTAGCTTTAAGTAATAAAGATAATAAAAGATTTGTATGTGAAAATAGAGAAGATACATTACCTTGGGGACATAAAAATATTACTAAATGAGCGATCAACCACATGCATTAATTATACCAAAAGAAGTTTTAAATATAAATGATAACCAAATAATATATTTATATCCAAATATGACTTATGGTAAAATATTTTTATTTAGATATAAAAATACTAATATATATCAGAATAAAGAAGATAAAAATTTAAAACCATATAGAACTAAAATTAAAGAATTTATTAAAAAATATTTTTAATAAATGGAAATAATAATTATACCAAAAGAATTAATAAATAGTAAAAATGATCAAAAATTATATTTATATAAAACAAAAATATCAAATAAACATTTAGTTTATCTTTTTAAGTACAACCAATATTATGTTTATCACTTAACATTTAATTTTTGTATTATGCCATTTTTACATATAGTTTTATAATATGTTAAAGATAGTTTTAAAGAAAATGATCAAAATATAATTAATATGTAATATTTATAGTTGAATTATTACAATTTATAGGTATATTACTTTTTTCCAATTTATTAAATTCTTTCTCTTTTATTAAGTTGTTTTATATCATTTTTAATAGAACTATATAATTTACATTTATCATTTTTATAATTTATTTCTTCAAACTCTATATTATTTAGTTTTAAAACTTTTATAAACTTATATTTTTAATTATTTAAAAAAGTCACAATATTAGTGACTTGATTATTTCTTAATAAATTCTATAAAATCTATTAGTTTATTTAATAATTAAACCTTAAATAAACCTTTACAAACTTGTTTTTTTAATCAATTAATCTACTTCAAGATTTTTATGATATAAAAAACTTTAATAATTTTGATAAATTTCATATTTTTAATAGTTTATTTAATAATTAAACCTTTATAAACTCATTTTTAATCATTTATTAACGCGTCGCGATTTTTGCGACGCGTCAAATATTTAATAAATTCCATAAATTTAATAATTTATTTGATAATTAAACCTTAAATAAACCTTTACAAACTTGTTTTTTTAATCAATTAATCTACTTCAAGATTTTTATGATATAAAAAACTTTAATAATTTTGATAAATTTCATATTTTTTAATAGTTTATTTAATAATTAAACCTTTATAAACTCATTTTTAATCATTTATTAACGCGTCGCGATTTTTGCGACGCGTCAAATATTTAATAAATTCCATAAATTTAATAATTTATTTGATAATTAAACCTTAAATAAACCTTTACAAACTTGTTTTTTTAATCAATTAATCTACTTCAAGATTTTTATGATATAAAAAACTTTAATAATTTTGATAAATTTCATATTTTTTAATAGTTTATTTAATAATTAAACCTTTATAAACTCATTTTTAATCATTTATTAACGCGTCGCGATTTTTGCGACGCGTCAAATATTTAATAAATTCCATAAATTTAATAATTTATTTGATAATTAAACCTTAAATAAACCTTTACAAACTTGTTTTTTTAATCAATTAATCTACTTCAAGATTTTTATGATATAAAAAACTTTAATAATTTTGATAAATTTCATATTTTTTAATAGTTTATTTAATAATTAAACCTTTATAAACTCATTTTTAATCATTTATTAACGCGTCGCGATTTTTGCGACGCGTCAAATATTTAATAAATTCCATAAATTTAATAATTTATTTGATAATTAAACCTTAAATAAACCTTTACAAACTTGTTTTTTAATCAATTAAACTGGTTGCAATTTTAGTGACTTACATCTTAATAAATTCCATAAATTCAATAGTTTATTTGATAATTAAACCTTTATAAACTTATATTTTTAATCATTTAAATCTAATTTTATATAGAAGATTCTTTTTTTAATTTTAAATACACAATCGATCTTACATTTTCATTATTCAATAAATTTCCTTCATTATCTTGAATAGTAATTTTAATATTTTGAATTTTATTTATATTTTTTAAAGGAACATAATTAATTTCATTTGGCTTTTCACTAATCTTTAAACCATATTCAATATTTGGAAAGAAAGAATATAAAATTTTAGATTCTCTATGTAAATGTAAATGATCTTTATGATTTTCAATGCTAGGTTCAACTAAATTACAATGGATTTCAATAACATCAAAAGGTCTTAATTTTGGTAATTTTATTCCTTTTATTAATACATTTGGTTCAATCATTTCATCTTTTAACCCTAATAGATCAATTATGAAAGCTGTGACTATAATTTTAACAGGTGATTTTATTACAATAAAAGGACCATTGTTTTCTAATAAAAATTCATTTTCATTAAATTTATCATATTTATTTTTAAATTCTGTTAAACATTTTGTAAATAATTTTTTTATGTCTTCTAAGGTGTAATATCCTTTCTTTATATTAAAATATTGATCAATTGTTTTGTTTTGATCAATAATACTAAAACCATATATATTTTTATAATCATTTGGTACATTTAATATAAAATTATCTGAATAAAATCCACAAAGACCAATACTATAATTTCCATCTAAATGAATTGGATGTTCTAATCTTAGTTCAATCTTTGAAGAATTGCCTATAATTTTAAATAATTTCATCTTATTTAAATGGAAAAATTTTTAAAGGAAAAAAATAAGATAAAATTTGATACATATGATGAAAAAATCAAGAATAATCAACCAATTAGATTGTTAATAATAGGATCAAGTGGTTCTGGTAAAACAACATTACTATTAAATTTCATCTATAAAAGATTGATACCATACACAAATTTATATATTTTTAGTAAATCATTAGAGCAGCCTGCATATATAAAACTACAACATAGATTTAAAAATATTGAAATGAACATTAACAAAAAAGTTGCAAATTTCTTTGGTTCATGTGAAGATATAATTTCATTAAATGATTGTAAACCAAATTCATTAATTGTTTTTGATGATTGTATTTTAGAAAATCAAGATAAAATAAAAGAGTATTTTGTAATGGGTAGACATAAAAACATATCATGTATTTATCTTTCACAATGTTATTCAAAAGTTGACATTAAATTAATAAGGAATAATTTAAATATGTTATGTATTTTTAAGCAAAATAATCATTATGTAAAACAAATTTTTGATCATTTTGTAGGTTCTGATATGTCATTTAATGAATTTAAGGATATTTGTAATGATTGTTGGAAAGAAAATTATGGATTTTTAACTATGAATTTGATATTAAAAACAAATGAAGGAAAATATATGAATAAGTTTTCTAATATAAAATTTTCTTCTAAATAAATGTGGTGTATGCTTGATTTAATTGTTGATAAAATATTTGTTATAATAATATTTGCCTTATCTTTAGTGTTTATTTTTTTTATTAAATTTACAGAAAATAAAAAATGATGTGTTTGTGTTTAATTTTAGATTTACTTATTATTTTTGTTTTATTTATATTAATCATTAGTGTAGTGTTGATTGTGCTTAATCGACATAGTTTATGTTTATGTTAACATGGTTTATGTTTATGTTAACATCATTTATGTTTATGTTAACATATTTTTTCTTTTAATAAATGGATAACATAACTGTTGACAAAGCTAAAAAGTAAGATGAAATTGAAAAAAAATTAATAAAAGAATTTAAAAATCAGATTAAAATTGATGAAAATTATGAACAAATTAAACAAAAAGCATATGAACCAATAACATCTGCAATTGGTAAAGTAGAAAATAAAATTGGTGATGTTTTAAATGAAAATAAAAATTTAATGGATTTAGTACCTATTGTTAATCAATTTGCAAACATATCAATACCACAATCTGAAGAAGAATTTATGTTACCTTCAAGTACTCCATTTAGACCAATAAGAGAACAAATTATTGAAGAAGAATCAACATTTATAGATCCAAATATTGTTTCACCTCAAATATTAAATAAAATCATTGGTCCAATTGCACAAAAATATTTACCTAGAGCAAAAGATGATAAATTTGGTTTGTATTGGGATAAACATAAAAAATCATTTATGATTGGTGATAAAATAACAGTAATTGATAATGATGATTTACTTGTTAATGGTAAAACATATACTGGCACTCAAGGTTTATGGAGATTATTGACATATAAAGACGAACCAGATGATAATTTATATAGTCAAGATGATTTAAATAATTACTCAAAAATTTTATGGGAAACAGATTCAATTTATAAAAATAATGATCCAAGTACTAGAAAACCAAAATCAAGTAAAGGTAATAAATATATGAATTTGATTAAATTTATTTGGGATTCTAAAGGAAATATTGAAGGATCTGGTATAAGAAAATATTCAGAAAATAAAATTGAATACAGATATATTGATGATTTAAACAAATTAGAAAGTATAATCAATTATATATATGCTCAAGAAAAAGCTGGAAATAATAACTTTATCAATGAAAAAAGGGCTATTAAAGATTTTATTTCAAACAAATTAGATGAATTAATTGAAAAACCTGATGGTATAAAATATTTAAAAAGAATATTACCAACTATAACATCACCAATTATAGGTTCAGGATTATTAAATGATTTTATAAATAATTTACCATTTGAATTGCATGTACCTGGTTTTCAATATCTAGGACCTGGAACTAAGCTACAAAAAAGATTAAAAAGAGGTGATCCTGGAATAAATGATTTAGATAAAGCTGCTAAAGAACATGATATATTTTATAGAGATCATAAAGATACAGAATCTAGAAATGATATTGCTGATAAAATATTACAAGATAAAGCATGGGATATAGCAACATCTAGTGATCATGATATAGGTGAAAGATTAGTTGCTTTACCAACATCAGGTGCTATGTGGTTAAAAAGAAAATTTGGAATGGGATTAGAAATAGGATTAAAATTTTAACCTATATAAATGGAGAAAGTTAAGGTAAATTTAACTGATTATCAAAAATCTAAAATTAAATCTGCTTTTAAGAAAAATAAAAATTTGACTATACAATTTGAAATAGATCAATTTAAAAATGGTAATGATGTATTATTATTAACTAAAAGACAATTGAATAAATTAGAAAAACATAAAAAATTAAATACTGGATTAAGACTTGAATTTTCTTATAATCAACTTAAACAAATAAAAGATGGTGGTTTATTAAATGAAATATTAAATGTTGCTGATTATATTCCTGGCATAAATAGTTTAACACCAAAAGTTAGAAGAGGAGCTAAAGTAGTAAAAGACAATGTTATTCCAAAATTTAGAGAATTTATAAATTGGTTAGATCAAGAATTAGCTAATGTAAAAGGATCTGGATTAGATGAAAAAACATTAAAATATGTTAAGAAAAAAATTTCAACCCATTGACTTTAGCTGATTTAGAAAAATTATGTCAAAATATTAAGAATTTTAGAGGTGTTTTTATGAGAGATATGCTTCCAAAAACTGTTAATAAATTTGAATGTGGTGTAGTCAATTTAGATTCTTTTTCTGGTAATGGAACTCATTGGATATGTTATTATAAAAAAGATAAAATTAAATATTACTTTGATTCTTATGGAAAAATTGTTAATAAACCTTTTAAGGAAATTGTTAAATATTTAGGAAAAGACAATATATTTTTTAATGATTCACAAATTCAAAATTATAATGATCCACATATATGTGGTCATTTGTGTGTTTTTGTATTAAATGAGTTGAATAAAAATATAAGATTTGATAACATAATCAATAAATTAATTCTTAATAAATATGGATTCATTAAATATATTTGATCTATTTGGTAGACAGAAAAAAGATTAAATTGAAGTAAAAAATGATTATATTAATTCAAAATTAAATTCCATTTTTAATGATATTAATAAGGATTTAAAAAACCATATTAAGAAAACTAATAATTTGGTTAATGCTATTAGTCTATCCAAAAATTATTTAAGTAATAATTCTAGAAGGATTGTTAATGTAAAACCAAGCATTAACGACTATGATGTTGTCATAAAATCTGAGTTAAATGAAGTTTTAAATTCTATTATTAAGGTTGGTAATGATCATTCAAAAACTAAACAGGATTTAAATGAATTGGTTAATTCATTATTTAATCTAAAAATGTATGTTGAAGATTTAGAAAAACAACTTGAAGATAAACTTGCTGAAAAAATAAGATTAGTAACTGCTGGATTAGCACAAATATTAGAAGATAAACTTAATACAGTAAACCAAGAAGATCAATAATTTTTACTATATAAATGGAGTTTATTTACTGTCTTAAATGTAAACAAAAAACCAATTCTAAAGACATTCAAACAATAAAATTAAAAAATAAAAATATGGTTAAAGCAAAATGTTGTAATGTAATTCAAAGAAAAGTAGTTTTACAAAAATTTCCTCCTAATAAATGGCTCTATATAATTCATTTGATTATTTCATTACCAGAAACCAATTTCTATTAACCAATGAAGATTGGGATATTATTTCAGAAAAATATGAATTGAATGATGAGATGATTAGATTGTTTCAAAATAAATTGAATTGGGAAAAAATTGCTAAATATCAAATTTTGAATGAAAAGATTATTACTGAATACATAAATTATCAGTTAAAAGATCATATTGATTTGATTTGTAAATACCAAACATTATCTCAAAACTTTATTGAAGAATACAAATATATGTTGGATTGGGAATTACTTATTGAAAACCAAAACTTATCTGCTAAATTTATTGTTGATAATGTTAAAGAAATTCAATATTTTAAAGATAAAAATGATTATGATACTGTTGATTAAACATTTTTCAGTTGATTAAATAGATTTCAGTTGATTAAAATTCAAAATTAATAAAATTTTACTTGTTTTAAAAAACCTTTTTCTTTCCATATTTTTTCATAAATTTTTCCTTAATAAATGGCTAATACTTATGAAATTGAAAGAGCTGAATATAAAAATTTTTATCCTTTATCTAAACTACATTTGAATGAACCAAACAAAAAAAACTGAATTTAATATTGATTTTGGTGATGGATTTTGTTCATCTAAGTTTCAATTTTATATTTCAGGATCATTAAAAAAATCTGATGATAAAGACTATAGTGCTACAGATAATGTAAAGTTGATTAATAATTTTATACCATTCTTATTTTCAAAAATTGAAATTAGAAAACATAATAAATTAATTGAGGAAATTGAATATCCTGGACAATTGAGTACAATAAAAGGTACTGTTACTTATTCAAAAACAGAAGCAGTATCCAACATTTGTAATGGATTTCAATCAGATTTCAAAAAAACATTTGAAGCTGTGGGTAATCTATCACATTTTGGATTAGGTTTCTTTGAAAATGTTAATGTTCCAATATACAAAGGAGGATTCAATATATGTTTTGTTAGATCTGAAGATAATGATGCTATTTTTAGATGGAAAACTAAAAAAGTTGATGGAACTTTTGATGATACTACATTACCAAGTGCTGGAAAAATAATTATTGATGACTTTTTTATTAGAGTTCCAATAATTGAGTATAAAACTACAAGTAAAATTCAATATATTAATGAAATAACTAAAAAAGAAAAAATACTATTTCACTTTAATCATTGGCAATGTATTGAACAAAAGACAATAACTGGAAAAACAGTTAGTTTTGATATAACAAATATTTATCGAAACATCTATAATCCAAAATTTATAATAATTGGTTTTCAAAAAGGTAGAACTAATGATCAATTATATGACACTTCAAAATTTGATAGTATGTATATTAAAAATATTAGAGTAAAATTAAATGGTCACTATTATCCTGATGAATTAATAAATCTAGATATAAATAATGGAAAATTTAGAATTGTATATCAAATGTATCAAGATTATAAAAAGGTTTATTATAATAATAGTGAAATGTATTATGATCCAACAGAATTCATTGAAAATAGACCATTGTATGTGATTGATACAACAAAAACTCCTGTTAATATTTCTGGTTCAAAGAATGATATTATTATAAATATGGATTTTGATTATGATATAACTGTTGCTAGTAAAACTAATTGCTATGTGGTTGTTGTGTCTGAAAGATTATTAGAGTATAATGTGATTAAAAATGATATAACTGAAATCAAATAAAATTATTATAAAACCGCCATTTATTTACTACTTTTTGACATATTTTTCAAAATATTATTATATTTTATAAATAATGAGACTACTATTGTTAATTTAAAATTTGTTTCATAAAAAAATATTAATAAATAAAAATTTTTGATTTTCAAGGTCACAGGAAATGAATATTTTAAATTTTATTATTTAATAAATTTGTACTTACCTTATAGATATATCATACCAAATTTCATGTAAATATCTTAAAAAACAAAAAAGTTATTAAGGTTTTTATTTTAAGGGTAGTTCACCCTAAATTGGAAAATTTTAGTAAAAACATTAATTTTTAACATAATTATTCATAATTTTTAAGTTTCAGAATTTTTTGATAATTTTTTCAGTAAAATAGTTTAATAAAAACATACATTAGTTCACTTTTCTTTGATTTAGTTCAGTAAAAGTGCACATTTTCCAACTAATCAGTAAAACACTTGAACAAAATATGATTCCGATAAAACCACTTTAGATAAAATAGTTCACTTTTAGAGAACATTTTCTTTAAAAGATAAAAAATAGTCCACTTTTAGTGAACTGTTTCTTTAAAAACATTTTATTTTGTAGTCAATTTTATGTAAAATATAGACATATTCATGAAAATGTCATCAAAATTATATACTTTTTCTAGAAAAATATGAAAATGTTAGAAATTGACCTAAAAGGGTAAAAAATAGAACATATTGTATAAAAAAATAGGAAAATTCATTTAATTTTTGAGTGGCTCCTTTTTTGGCCCAGAAGTGACATGAATATATCTACTCATGGCTATAAATATATGTATCTTTGGTTCTATAGCTTATAACACACAATGTACACAATTAAGTAAAATGTTGGTTAAAACAGTCTGATATTTTAGATAAAAACTATAATATTATAGGCAGTAATAAAGTAACACTGTATTTTCATCATAAAATCTTAGTTCTCAGCTCTTTTAATTTCGTTCCCTCATAAATGTCATGATCTTTCATTAACTTTATAACTTTTGTTGCCTCAAATATTAAGGAAACATTAAATCCTCATTATTTCATAATATTCTTTTAACAGCTTGTGTTATGACTAAAGCCACAGTTCTTCAAAGTTAACTGTGACTTAAGTTATCTCTTGGTGTATAAATATTTTCATTTTTGAAATGTGCATTGTTCTGTTTTGTTAGCCTACAAGGTTTACTGTAATAGAATAGCAAATGATTAGGTAGGCTACCTAAAATAAAATTATAAATTTAACTGCCTAATATTTTACTTCAAACCTCTCCCTAGATATGCCACTGCGGTTATGTGGATTTTGACTAATGCCGTCAGTGGTTAACTTAACTGCTGGGAAGCCCAAGCGTCTTGAGCCTTGGTGTCGTACAGCCCTAACACTTTTGGGCCCTTAGGAATTGAATACCGTAATTTAGCCAATAACATTCCAGTACCTACAATTATTTCTGATTTTAGAATTGGTATCCTTAAAGTTAGTATTAGTACCTTAACATACACAATATTAGCAGTGAATCTATGCGTTTTTATTGTCTTCTAAATAAATATTTTTTCATTACAGAACCACATTTAAAATGGGGCCCAGGAGTAAATTTTAGGTAGGCCTACCGTACTTTGGTATTATCCGGAGACCCTTATGCTTATACAGCGCGCTGCGGGTTGGGTTATCATAAATATGTTTGTAGGACTTTCCTCGTTTCATTATGAATCAAACAATACCAGATGAGTCATACTTTCGCTCGCCAAATCCCCTACAAGTACATAGTCCATGGGAGGGTCGTTAACCGGAGTGCGCGCATCACCTGTCACCATCTGTCATGACCTGTATATCTGGTGTGGCAGCTAGCGGCAGCGACGCATTCATCTCAATCCTCGCCGACATCGCTGCCTTCTGGGAGGCAGAACTCAAAGGCCGCTAACCATGTAATCATGTGAAATATGGACAGTAATTCCATAAATTAAAGTACAGCATGTTCTTTCCATTTATGATAACCCAACCCAACATAACCGTCGCAGCACGCTGTATAAAGGTGGCCTCCAGATAGTAACAAAGTACCAAATTTTATAAAATTTCTGGTCAAATTTCTTTACTCAATTGGACTCTTAAAAATAAAATTAAAAGATAGTTTAACAGCAGGGCCGCTCCAATAAAAGGGCCCGTTGGGCCTTGGCCTTGGGGGGCAAGAGGTTTTAGGTTTTTCGGGGGTGCAAGGAAGAGAATCAATCCCCACGGTAGATAGAGAGAGGCACAATTATTTCTCCAAGGCCCATAGCGCATCACATGCAAACCAACCTGCTTAACAAGCCACCACAAAAATGTATCTCAATCAGAAGTAACTCTCCAGTCACCCATGTAGTTTGAGGAGAATCTTTTAACTAATTTGTTATCGGAAACCAACAAAACGTTTATCAAATTTCAGTTACTGGTAAGTAATTGGATATTGATAAAAATACCTTAGGGGCATGGCATTTCATTAAAAGAGTATAGCCTCAGTATCAAAAGCTGGGAGGAGGAGCTGGCAAAAGTTCCTTCAGTGCAGGATGACATGGTCATAACTTACTTAGTGAAGGAGTAAAAATTTACTCAAGTTATGTCACAGATGAATTTGTTACTGGGTAGGCCCAACATTATTGAGTTAGAGCCACAGACTGTCGAGATGAGGTTTATCGAAGCTTCAGAATGTTGGAACTTAAGTGTGTAGGCCTATAGGAAGGCTAACTTAAACTTACTTGTCATTGCATGGGTGATGCAAGGCGGTGGAGGTAAGCACCCTGACATGCCCCAGTCTATGGACCACAACAGCGTCGATCACCTTGTTGATTGTGACCATCGCGGTGTACTGCAGGTCATGTACCCCATGTATTAGACTGAGGCAGACTCGCAGTAACAGACAACATGCGGCAGACAACTCCTGGCGACGATCGTCCAGCGACTCACCACCAGCAAGCGGCTCACCGTAGGCTTCCAGAGCAGTCTAAACAAAGACAATATAATTAACTTATGATAATGAGACTTTGAACAGACACCTTCAAACTATAATATAAACAACTTGTAACACAAATACAATATAGGGCATAGGCCTACATAATGAAGTGATGATCAAGAGCCTAGAGGGTTAAAACTTAAACTTAAACATCACACTAACTTAACTTAAATGGTCATTAGGACATATGAACACAAAAACACAGAATAATGCTGGCTAGGCCGACATGTAAAATTGATACAAACAAAAACATCGTAATGGATATGCTAGAGATAAAATTGAATGCAAAACAGCAATCTGGTTTGATTGTTTGTGATGAAATTTATATTGTTTTGGTCCATAACTCATCAAATTACATATTCTGACTGTTTTATTATTCTTACTGTTAAAACAGTAAATTATTCCACTTGTTAAAACATTTGCATTACAAATTTTAAAGGTGGATTAAAAAAAAAAATTTTTGAAAACTATTCATTAAGTATTTTAGGCAAAAACTGATAAGGTAGTTGAACTTTATTTTATAACACCTTTTATCTAAAAGAATTCAAACCAAAGTTGAAACAAAATAAACAATCTATTATATTAACCAAGCTGAGTAAAATAAGTTATATTTAAAGTGGTTAACATAGATTTATGTTAAGAAATTTAACTTAACCTCAATCAGAGAGTCAGTCAGAGACAACATTATTTCTCAATAACATTTTGACATAACAACAGGTAACAGATAGTTTGTTTACAGTTTATTTTGAACAGACAACAGAAACATCAAAACAGTACTCTATCTGAAAATAAAGCAGTTCAGGGTCCGGTGGCCGGTGGGGCACACGGGAGGGACTAAGGCTAACATATCTTGTAGTGTCAGCGTTCGCCGCTAGAACTGCTAAGTTGAAATAATTTAAATTAATTTTTTTTTAGTTATAAAATTAACTTTTTAATTATAAAATATTGTTTTAAAATTATAAAATAAATTTTTAATTTTTAAAATTAAACTGTCATAACATAACCTAACCAACCAGACTTGCTGATAATATAAAAACTATATAAGATAGAAATCTAATTAATAATTACTTATAATTTTTAATTAATTATAAAATTAATTTTAAAATGTAGTATTATAAAATTAAACTGTCATAACCTAACCTAACCAACCAAACTTGCTGATATGA
Organism: Macrosteles quadrilineatus; assembly: GCF_028750875.1. NCBI lineage: Eukaryota > Metazoa > Arthropoda > Insecta > Hemiptera > Cicadellidae > Macrosteles > Macrosteles quadrilineatus. The sequence continues at coordinate 1,332,511 of NW_026542608.1, forward strand.
AAAATTTGTTGACAAAAAGTCAGTGCTACCAGCGGGATTCGAACCCGGGACCTCCTGCACACGTATCGTAACAGCAGACAGCACTATGTTTTCATTGCCCGCCACATCGTGGCAGCACCTACTGGTCGGTGACGTCAGCGCTAAGATCGCCCCTTCCCGCCAGAGTGTGCTGATTGCTTGTTCACAACCAAATCACAGACAATGGAAACCATTGTCTGGTTTACAAAACATTAAAGTATTATATTGTCTGTGACCAAATGCATGGGGCTTTCAATCTAGTAGTGTTATATAGTCAATGACATTACCCACTAGAGAAATGACGTCACTACACCTTTAGCCTTAGTCCCTTCCGTGTGCCCATTCCGTTCACCGTCCCAGTACGACATAGAGTATTTTGAATATCCATTTACTATGTAATCATAGGTTTTATATAATGCTTGATGAATTGGTATTAAGGCATCAATAATATTAGTGCTAATCGTTGATCAATATCCCTATGGCTACGTTTAGATCAATTAATTTGAATGGTGTAGACTTCTCATTCTCATTATAATGTAAATGTAAAATCAAATCGGAAGCATATGCTACCCATGCCTGTGTTAATGAGTTTATGCGTGTTCATGTTGGTAACGTCTAGAGTGCCCTGATGCCCCGGCCACCTTTAACTCCAGACCGTGGCCTTCGAAATGGCAACATTGCAAGTAGGGTTGTAACAGCTCAACAGCTGTTTTGTTTGGATGCGGCTATTGGTCTTTGTGTATTTTTTAAGAATACAAAAGCTTGGTTACAGGGCTATGAAAATAATGACTCGACTCCAACTTAATGTACAAAAATAGATTTTCAATTTGAATATTGTTTTGGTTTTCAATTCTATATGTTTATTTTCAATCTTTTAATAAATTAATGTACATAAATTTAAATTTCAATGAATAATACGCGAATTAATGAGCTGGTGTCACCTGTCTGCAATGTTATCTTAAAGGGACACGTCTGGCGCTAGACAACACTACTTTTGCAACGTTGCCAATTCTACCAGGCGGCGGCCTGGAGTTAAAGATGGCCGTGGCTGATGTCAAGTGTTATGTTCTCCTTTACTTTGGGGTGACTTTTTGAGGCACTTTTGCTGTTTGGTGCTATCTTTGATAAAAACACAGTTTTAAAATGAATTAGCAAACAACAAGAAACAGATATATATAGTAAACAGAAACTCCATCAAACCCGGACGGAATAAATAACCTTAAATCGTAGGCTATTCAATGGATCCATATACCGTGACCGATCTTTAGAGCATGTTTAAGTCTAATATTATGCTTTTGAATCAACTCACGATTGACTATGAAGTAGTTCCTATATGTAATTATTATCCAATGATTATTGTTACGTTGCAAAAACCGCTGATTATGCCACTGATTGATCAAGTAAAGCGTACTATTTGTTCTACTGTATAATGTAGGTCTTTCTATTTAGGCTTAACTATATTAATTTCATCGTGTTTTTTAAAAGGTGAGAAAAAAATATATGCCTTAATTAAAAGTGTGCTGGTACCACTTCGAAAACCAGATTATGCTGTAACCCAACCGTCACCTCATCACAACATGCATACGTGGAGACAACTTCTCACATTTTCCAGAAGATGGGCTATGCCAATTGAGGCGTCGAGAGGCCAAGGGAGATATGTGACTTTTTAAAAAATGTTGTCATGGTAACGGGTTTTGTTAAAAAAGGGTGGAATTTCAACAAATAATTCACTTATATCCCTTGGCCTCCAAACTAAACACCTAAGAGTTGGAAGCAAAGGGGTATAAGTGAATTTATTTTTATTTTAATTTTATTTTTTATGACTATGAAAAAAATACAATGACATTTTTTAAAAAGTCACATATCTCCCTTGGCCTCTCGACGCCTCAATTAAGGTGTCGTTAAGCCTATTGATTGAAGACAACTAACTGACGGCATGGTTAGCATAAGAGCGTCCAGAAATGCTGATTGAGATCAGCGAACAGCCGGGGCCGTATTGTCTTTAGAGCGCTGCATTGACGAAACAAAAAATTTTGACATTGGCGCATGAAATTGCCTTGCTGGACTACAATTTTTATTTCAGCACCAGTTTTTTGATACGGACGAAATAAGAGCATTCTATTGGCTGTCATGGCGTGACGTCACGCTTGTTATTGTTGTCTGTTGAAGTTGACCTCAACCCGTTCCATTTCCATTATAGTTACTTAATTCTGGAAGCCAAATATTGTTTCAATTACTTTACTCACATTTAATTTTGTCAAAGGATGGAGGTTAGTTAAAAAATTTTCTATTTTTAAGCGTTAAGAATTAATTTAATTAATAAAGATAACGACGAGCATATTTAGTTATGGATTGAACGTTTCTGCTAACAAACGGGATTTTGAATGTTACCGGTACATCAAGTTTGGTTAGTTTACCAAAGTTAGGTTATAACAGTTTCCTAACACTAGGTTTCCTTTGTGTGGAGCCTATGTTGCCAAACAGTTATACAAGTAACTGGATTAGGAACGCTTTCAGATTTGGCAGCAGACAGCTTGATCAGCTTTGTCTATGACGTCACGCCATGGTAGCAAATATAATGCTCTCATTTTGTCCGTATCGAAAAACTATTGCTAAAATATAAACCATGCTTATGTATGTCTTCATAGGGCTTTATTTCATGATTGATGCATTTTTTTAGGGGGGGGGATTTGGTTAACTCGATCAGATCTTGAGGAAAAATGTCGACAATGTCTAAAGCCTGGTTTACACGGGTAGAGTTAATCTACTAGAATCTCTACTCTACCCACAACTCTACCCGTGTAAACCATAGGCTTTAACCCTTAATAACCATCTTAGTCTAAGATAATACTTTTGCAGCGATGTCCTGAACAGTATAGCTGACGCTTGAAAAACAGTTAACACGTACGGTAATTCAAATCTACCGCTATAAATGAAGTGGCGACATTTGCCTCACGAAATTGTAAGGTAAATAGCTGATTATAATTAAGTCCTTAGGATGCTTTTTGTTCGTCTTTATAGCCATTTTCCTTTTGCATTTCCCCCTGTTGGCACAACCTACCAATACACTAAGGCTAAAGGATAAAAAATAAACGTGTCATTTAAATCAAACGTTTAACTTTGCTTTAGGACACACACATTGGCAGCGAGCCGAGGTGCAGGCTAGGTGCAGGCGATGTGCAGGCGAGGCGCGGCTATTCTGTAATACACGTGTTTAAATGGAGCACCGCACATTGGGGCGCACCGAAACTCCCCCGCAAAATCCAGGTAGACACCGAAACTCCCCCGCGACCCATAATCCCGCCCCAGCGGCGTACCGATACTCCCCCGCTGTCCTTCCTGGAATCCAAGGGGAGGCAATGACGGGGAGAGAGTTTTCGTTGTCATTGTAGAACGCGGAGATTCTCTTAAAACCCTTCATACATCACTAAGGAGAGAGAGTACCTACTATCGAGTCAAAAAGTATAGATACTCAAGTTTGAAATTTTATTACAAGGTCAACAGTAGACTAGAAAATTCAAGTTAAAATAATGTACATAATATTTTCACAAATTTATTTCTCCGTTTATGTGTGTTGATTTAAAATGAACACATGGGAAGATGTTATTACCATGGTATAAGACATAAGGCTAGGACCACTTTTTATTGAAACGTTTTCATTAGCTCGCTTTCTTGTCCGGTACAAATTTTGCAATCAATTTTACACTAAGTTCCCGATGAGCTAGAGACTTGAAACATAGCTCACAAATGGATGACAATGCAATATTATATCATCATCAATACTATTATATAAAAATCTAATGGTGTCTGTCTGTATGTGTGTTACTAATAGGTGCAAAAACTAAGAGTTGAATTTTGTTTCTAAAAGCGTTGGTGGATGTGTAACTACTATATGCAACATATGTAAAGATTAAAATGTTTCTATTTTGTGTCCTCTTCCCGTTGCAAAGCACGGGTACAACAGCTAGTTTAATTTTCATATTTCCATTGTGCTACGCTCCATGGGCTTCCAAATTTTCCATGTTTACATTTTGAAAGAATGTAAATATATCAATTAATTTAAGTCAGCTGTAAACACTTCAATTTGACGGTTCGAAGAGCAGAGGTTAAGAGGTACAGGTTTTGCTCCCAAGAGATTCTTTATACAAACAAACAATTCAAAATAAAGATAAACAATCTGATTGCAGATGTAAAGGTGTTTTTTAATAACGTCATTTGTTATGTATTTAGTATTCTATAAAGTAAACAATAAATTAAATAGATTGATATATTTATAGTTAGTAGGTAGGCCATACATTCAATCTAATACATGGTTATATGAAAATAAACTCAAATAAACCTTAGATTTCCCACATGCCTCTGTCTTAATCTTATATAGATGATTGAAATAGATTTAACATCCATACAAATTAAAAACTAAAAGGTAGAAAATAATTTATAAATATTTGGAGAGTATAAATACTTGTAAGATTTCAAACGAAAAACGTTTTTCGTTTTAAATCTTACAAGTATTAATACTCTTTACATAGTTATAAATTATTTTTCACTTTTTAGTGCGTTTGAAAACGTTTTGTTTTAAAAAAGTTTTTTATTTATAAATTATTTTCCATTGTGTGGTCCTTTAAGGAACACACGCTAAAATTACCTCAAAAGAACATGTAAAGTGACAATCATAACATTAAGGTTGGAAACCAGCAGGATTGGTATACTCAATAGAGGATTTTATTTACAAACTAGCTGTGTACCCGTTCTACGCACGGGGATCTTATAATATTCAGTTGAAACCTTCTTATATAAAGAACAGCAGTTGGTTTGCATATTTTAAGATATGCTGGCCAAACTATTATACATAGCTTCATTTTATGTTGTTTTTTGTTGTTCCGGATCGGTATGACAATCAATAAAAGGTTAAATTACCTCTGTGTCTGCCGGTCGATCCTATAACGGTAGGCTTACTTTTATTTTTACTATCTGATCTCGTTTGCATGGCTCAATCACGTCCTGGTTGAAGTTCGTTCGCTACGCTCACTCACCTGTATGTTGGAGCTCGTTCGCTGCGCTCACTTTCCTTCAGGTTAGCTCGTTCGCTACGCTCACTTGCCTTCAGGTTAGCTCGTTCGCTACGCTCACTCGCCTCCAGGTTGCAAATTAGCTGTTGTCATAAATGTAAAAGAAATAATAGTGCTAGTGCTGCACCCTGTTGGTAATCCTTGTAACTTTAATGCTATTGAACATCACAGAACAGAACCAACTTGTTTAATTGAAACAGCTGTTAAGATTCAATAATTTCATTTCTCATAAGGTTAACATGGGCTTCCAGAAATTCCACGTCAAAAATCGACAAAAACTTGATTTTCAAGGGTTTACTGTTAAATATCTAACTGTCTCATATTCGATGAAATACGTCTAAAACCATCTCATATATGTATAGTATTTGGAAAATAAGTTTCAGGCGGGACAGTGCTATAGTTATTGAGGAGTAGTTGTAATAAAGTGCGTATTTTAGCGTTACCAAGAGAATGACAGATAGACAGACAGACAGACAGACAGACAGACAGACAGAAATTGAGATAAGGTTTGATTCGGTTTCTCTGACCTATGAAATGTAAAAATAACCAAAAAGTTCATTATTCTAAGCAATGTACAGACAAAACTCTAATTTTATTTATATAGATTTAATTTCATTTTCGAGACTTTACAAAAATGTACTTGTAATTATTTGTAATTAATTATAATTAATTTAATTTAATTATTTATAATAGTTTTGAATAGTAATTAGAATTAGATTTTGCTGAAAAACAATAGACAATTATTGTTGTTTTGATGTTTGTTCAAATTGTTTTACACTCTTTTTACACTCCGCGGCATTGGAGTAGGCCACGGGTAAAGATAGTGTAAACGGTTTTGTGAATAATTAAGACCAAAACAACCTTTGTGTCCCGTTGAGAACTTGAGATGACAACATATACTAAAAATATTTTTTTAACAAGAAACATTTTAGGCCTACATAGAATGAAACAAAGTCTTCAAAATAACTCATCAAAGAATTACAGCAAGTCGTAATTTTTGTGATTGTTTGACTTACGATAAGGTTACAGTCGTCGCACGCGGTCACAAACCTGGATTATTAATTGGGCCGATATCCCAAACAAGTCTACAAAAATTTAGAACTACCGGATTTTAAGAAAGACACCTCTCTTAATTAATACAAGGTTCTTTGATACTCATTACAACAAGCTATTTAACTTCTTAAAACATTGTAACTTGTTTTAAAAATTGTATTAAGTTTTTCTTGAGTTTTGATGCACCAACTGGTACTTAATTGTTGGTTCATAATTTCTGTTTCTGAGCATATTAAATGAAAAACAATTACCTCTAGCAACATGACTATGTTGTCCTTTTTCTCGGGAAAAGAGTTTCCCAGAAGCCAAGGTATATAGCTTTACCTTACAATTATTTTCGCTACAACGTCACTTTTCTTCTTCACTCTTCAAACCCCCTTAAGAACAAAAAACATAATTGTCTTTCACCAAGTTTACTTGCCCTTGCTCACAAATAACCTGTTGCATAGGTTATAAAGTTAAGGTTAGGTTCGTCTTAACTGAACGAACTACTTTACTAAGCAATAAAACAATCGCACAGAATCACATAGTACTACTCGGTTAGAAAACCTAAGCAAAACTGAAATTATTTTTATTATTTATACTAGCTGTGTGCCCGTTCTACGCACGGGGATCTTATCATAGTCAGTTAAAACCTTCTTATATAAAGCACAGCAGTTGGTTTGCATACTTTCAGATATGCTGACAAAACTATTCCTTCGCAAATACAGTATCTGACAGTTTCAAGCCAAAACTAATGCTTCGCAATTAAATGTCACCCGGATCTTGTTGGTCCATATGTTATATCCAATGATTAAACTAAATAAACGGGTTCAGCATTCTGACACATACTTTCTCCCATAAGTTTGTCAACAACCTTTATCATGTGTAAGCGGTGAGAGTAAATATACGGAAATGGGATTTGTACAATTTTGTTCAGAATTTAAAGGACTATAACATAATGGTTAAAAGTATTTAAGGTACTACCTCAACCTCTTAATTTAACACTTTATTCGGGTTGACATTTTCATTATCAAGGCGCTCTTGTCCTTTCCGTGAAACATTGAGAAACAAGGACATTAATGCGTTACCATCATACATACACACAAAAATACCGAACTTAATTAGGGAATCTGCTACGCTTTAAGCATAAAAAGGTACATATAAAATTAGTACTTGAAATCTTTGTTAATGACATAAAATTTGATCATAACAATTTATATTTGCTTGGACCGGAGATGACTCGAAATTCTGTGGAAATGCTATCTGAACACATCAATTAAATTGAATAGGCCTACGCCTGTAATAAATAAGGTGCAACACCAACGATAACTAATTTGTAAATTACTGTGATGTGTTGGTACGTAAAAATGATTCTTGCTGCTACTAAAGGTTAAAAGGAAAAGAACCAGTACCGTACCAAAAACCAACGTTTACAGTTAAGAACTGTAGTACAGCCGACCAATTATATGCGTTAATGAAGGTTATTGATCTCTTGGTTTTGGATTTTCTCGTAAAAAGTTATCGGCAATCGTTATTTCCCATTAATTGCTTTATTTGTACACAACTCTATCGGTGTCAGTTTGAAAAAAAAACCTTATACAACATAACTTTCTGTTATTTAATAGATTACGTATTCTCTAAACAATGGTTGCTGGTATATATATTAACATTATAAGGAAATGTGACAAAAATCACACAACGTTGGGTTTTTGGACGTTTATAATTTTATTTCTTAAGTACCTAGGTAGCCCGTGTATTCTATGGAAAAGTACCGGTATCAAGGATCGTTGTCGAAAGGGTTGTTATAAATAATTGGGTAAGCATACGTACCACACGTACCCAAGAGAAGGGCTATGAGCCTATTGGCTGTATGGTCCAGCGATTGCATCACACGGTGAGTAGGAACTATTGACTTTATATAGTCAATGGTAGGAACAGAAAGTGACACATTGGAAAATCGAGTTCAGCATCATCCGTAAACCTCTGTTACAATCACCCACTGCAGTTGTAATATTTTGCTTTACACTTTACACAACCGCCATTGAAGAGCCGTCAATGAGTAGAACATTGTTTCTAAGCTATTGGCGACGGTCATTAGTAAATTTAAGTTTCCCAGCCGTATACAACACTGATTCAATCTTGATTCAATGTCTTCTTTCTGGTTATCAAAACTCCAAAACAATTTTATACACATATTTCTGGTTCCTGACCTGGATGATGCCTAGTTATTTAATTTACGGTTACACTATATTATTCCACTTGCGATTAATTAAATCCTTTATGTAATAAAAACGTTTTTAATCTCACTTGGATGGGATTTGCCTTCAAAACGTGATCGGAAATGGTTGTGGTGTTTGTAAACAACATTTGTAAACATTTCAGTGACAGCTAGAAAAAATAATCTTGATCCGAACAGCTGTTCGTTGTTTCATAGATGATTATGTGATACAAATTGGAAGAAAACTTGACAAAAATCGCACAAAACTGCATTTTTGAACGGCCGTAATTTTAATTACAAAGTAGTGAGACCATATTTTAATGGCTAAAGACACTCTCGCCAATCCAGTGAATACATTAAAATGACTTGGGTCTTGATAGGTACTCTCGTTTTCCTGGAGAAGATTGCGTAAAATGCCATCTTGAGTGTGTCAGACAGACAGACAGACAGACAGACAGACAGAAATTTAGATGAGACTTGTTTCGGCTTCTTTAATGTATAAAACGTAAAAATAACCTAAAAATGTATGATTCTGAGCAATGTACAGACAAAACTCTAATTTTATTTATATAGATTTATTGGGGCAAAGTATTTTGTCGTTCACAATTATTTATGTAGTTCCTTGCATCATTGGTGCTAGGAGGGGGGGGGGTTGGAGGGTGGCATCCCTGAGTCATTACGCGGTATGACAAACCTGGTGGGCTCAGGTACCTGCCATCCTCGCGGGGGAGATTCGGTTGGGGGATTAGCGAACCCTTTTGGTCGAGATAGTATGCGGGGGAGTTTCGGTGCACCGGCACATTGAGCAGAGGCTGCGCCTCTGTCAGGCCTCTGCGGCGTTGTAGTTGGAATACAGTTTTCCTGCACCTCGCTCACGCCTGCGTTGGGTTTCAAGTGTTTTGTGAGTGAAAGATATAGAAACGGAGCATTAATTCAGATGGCTATATGTTTTTGAGCTTTGCATTCCTTTCCACTAATGCCACTTTTAATCAAGTTATGGATATCATTAAACTGTTGTTTGTTCACACGCAAATATTCTCTAAAAGGCCGTCTGGCAGTTCAGTAGTTAAAACATACTCCCCATGGCTCAATATTTTTTTACGTTTTACGTTTTTCGGATAGCGATTAGAGTCAAACTAAATTATTAAACTCACAATTAGAATGAATAAGGTCCAAAGAATATTTCTCTACTCGCGACAGTAGGACCAAAGCTAGAGGAAACCTCTGTCCCGCCTCGCTTCAATGTGCGGTGACACGAAAAAGTCCTCGCTCCCGCCTGCACCTAGCCTGCACCTCGCCTGCTCCTCTCCTCGCTCCAATGTGCGGCGGGCCTTACTGCACTGGACATTCACTGTAGACTATTGTTCGACTTGTTTCTTTTATGTTACCTAGCGTTACTTCAAGATGAGGAGGGGGTATGTTGAAAATGATAAAATTTAATATTTTTGGGAAATAACTTAGTTTTAGAATGAGTACACATTAATTTGACCTTTAATATATTATGGAGGAGTGCGGCCATGCTGCGATGCAAGATGGCGTCACTTTTCTGCTGCAAGACACGTAGCAGCCCGGGGATATGGGAGAGGATACCTCTGAGAAGGTAGCCTAGGCACTCTGGGTTACTGGACATTGACAACAGCACGTGGAAGCTGCGGCCCGACTCGGCACTGACTGGCTGCTTCTCTGCAATGATTATAAAACATTTACTCAAATACTACAGTTAATCCTACAGGTTTATTCAATGTTTGGGGAGAACGAGAACATATTGAAGTATAGGTAGACATTTTGATGTACCCAATGGATATAAAACAAGAGGTATAATTTATAAACTAAAAATACATAGTAAAATGGAAATTGCTTATTATATTCTCTCTTCCTCAGTAATTAGTAGAAGATAAGAAATGTCTGAATCTAATATTTGATAGAGCAAACAAATTATTTAATTTTCTGATTATATTTATTGTTTGTAACAAAGCCACTCGTAAATTCGTTTGTTCATTATAGGGGGTGATATTCTATACATTCTACGAACTAGCCAACCAAATAGAACTACTTACAAAGAATGCACAAAAATCGTTATACATACTAGTAGATACTATAATTGCCAATAACAATAGAAATGGCTTTTATTCCAGTGTTTGTATCCGAGTGTTAACGTACTTTAACTGAATCTAAAACATATAGCAAGTTTGTTGTGATTGTATGGTAAAATATCCTTACTGTAAATCCCTAATTTTGTTTCCATTAATTTCCCTCGAATAATCTAAGATCATGTAATGAGGGGTTCAAATGTTAATGTGTCTACAAATAATGGTGTTGTATGGCATTACATTTCGGGCTAACTAGTTTTTTTTCTGGATTGACACCACATCTAGACGGAACCCTTTGTTTTATAAATAATGAACTAACAAATAGGTAAGACTTGATTCAGTGACTAACCAGATACTGAAGAATACTGCCGCTCTCTAGCAGCCTCCCTCCAAGTTTTTCTTCTGCATTTGTTTTTCCTTATTTCACTATCTCTCTTTTTTAGCACATCTCCATTCTCCTGAAACATAACATCCTTATTTTATTCTTCTTTGAAACGTATACACTACAAAGCCGACCCCTTTACCAATGTTTATACAACATGGGACGTATTCAAGTTATTATCTAGGTGAAGCATTTGGCTACCTAAATGTATTACAAATGCATCTGTAATTACAGTTCCAAAGCATTACACTATTCTAAACAAACTAGTGCACCTGTTGCTCGAATTCGAGCAATCGATAAGCATTGCAGGCGTTATTTCAAAACTAATACCCAGTCATAATTTACGATGACTTAAAAAAAGTCTACTCAAAGATAATGTTGTAAATCACTCCACTCCAGTTATTGAAACTAAAAACCAACTCACTCTGAAAACGAATGCTCTTGTGTGTATTATGAACAGCTGCAATTATTGACTAAAATGGGCGTGTTACCTAACAAGATCACATCGCGTGAACTATTTTATTCATGTCTGGGAATATGTCCCTCTAGTTTAAACACGTAGGTAACTGTATTCTTTATTTTGTTCGCTTTCTTGGTGTCATAAAAATAAGTTTACAATGACAGGACATTTTCCTTTGTTCATACTATTAGCAGAAATTTTTATTCTGTTTGGTCAACAATTTGATGTCTTATTTTTTGTTATTGTTCAATTGTACAATAGCCTTTAAAGTTAGTACCTAATAAAGTTTTGTAATTTTTAACTCAATATTTTTTGCCGCACTCATTTTACTTTGCGGCCTTCCAGTATTCCAACCAAACAATACAAAACGGTTTACTCGTGCTGTTTACTGACAAACGTGCTGTTTAAGGCACGTATTACGTGTTTGCTTGAAAATAAGTTGGCAACGCTTTAAGATACTACGACTACGATCAGCTGGTGCAGCGTTTCACAGCCTTCGAGCATTGATACTACGACTTTTACCTGTTAGTTGTTTCGTGTTAACGTTCAATTTTCGTCCAACGATGGATAACCTAGCCTAAAAGCTGTTATTTAGTGTTTGAAAGACTAATTCTTTATATGCTTTATAGTAACTATAGGAATACAATGTGGTACGCGAGCGCAATTTGCCTTTGCTGCAACCGATAAACTTTCCACACTCGCCTGCAGCTCATGCGTGAAAATGTTTTTCATGGGATGCACCACTAAAAAAATAACTATTTAGTTTTTTCATAAATGGTTTTCTAAAATTAAAACATATTTCAATACATTGTATTTTCACACACTAAACAGCTTTCACAAGCCGTGAAGTAATTTAAAGAAGATTTAAACGATTTAATATTATATTTTAATTTAATATAAAATTATAGCTCCCACTCTAGATTAGGCCTAAGCCTTTAATGGATTCCACAGAAATTCACCATTATGGCTTACCCTTATTGATTTTTGTTGTACAAAAGAAGCAGATTTCTACTTAGTGGTTAAAACTATTCAAAGTTGTATCTAATTGATGAAAATTATAGAGGTGCTATTTATATGTTGATAGTTTGAATGTTTGACAATGAATACAGTAACCAATTTCACTGTTAAACTGCTACACTGGACGTTGAGGTTGAGGTCGAGGGAGGCCAACGAATGGAACCAATCATTGACTCAACACTCTCCTGCAGATAGAAACATTGCTTATGCATTTACACTACCTGTTTATCTGCTTTATCAATGAATGGATATTGGACTATTATTTTTGATACATGTTTGCTGAAGAAAATATTAGACACCACTGTTTTACTTTTTAGACACGTAAAATTTTGTCATTGTCTTGAATTATAATTATTACTTAATTATAACGAAGTTTTCTTGTGCAGTTATTAACTATTTAAGGCTGAACACGTAGCAGGTTTTATTTAGAACCATTTTTAGCAGACTGTGTGAGTAGAAAAATATTAAAAATTTTCTTGGAATCGCTATAATTAATTTAATTAAAGCTCACGTTTATAACTTTGTCAATAATAAATTTCGGCAATTTTGTAATTCAATTAAACTTATGGTTATGATGCACAAACATAGAGTTTAGTTTTTAAAATTAAAATAAAGCTAAAAGACGCACATAAAACCTTTTTGTGTTCACGTTTTTATGAACTTACATTTAATGCAATATAAAAGAAAATAAAGCATTACTATTTTACAAAGAATCGAGCAATAATTGATCGGTTTTAAACTATTTGGTTAATTAAGTATTTTCTGGATTCCCAAAGTAATTTTACTCCCAGTACAATGTTTCTTACAAATAAAACCCGCTCAAAGGAAGCTGAATGAATTCTTTTCCAAGCTAAAAGGAGATAACGATAACGTTTGGTTTCCACAAGACATTAGCATTTAAATAACCTACGTAGATTTACCAAAAACAATCGGCAATAAAGAATAGCTACAACATCCTTTAGGAACTTTGTTTTAAAAACATATTGATACATGCTCTTGTACGTGTTATCCGTAGCTTGAACAAACTCTTTGCCAATTTGTTAATATTTTTACCATAGATTCTGCGCGAATAACACGTTAGAGATGACTTCAAGGCGGTAGGTAAAATCAGGGCTTACACCATGATTTTAGTAATGATACAGATTAAAATGATTTTTGATGCAACCTATAGTCATTGAAAGTATCATAAGCTACTGACAGAGATTTTAAGACGATGTTCCGTAAAAGCTGATGCGATTGAAAGTGGGTTTAATTGGAGTAGTAATTAGTAAAATTGGCTACCTCAGCAGGTCAAGTAATTGGAGCGTCATGTGCCAGGCCTCTTGTATCCTCTCAGAGGGTCTTGTGATACTAATTCTGACCTTCCATGCACAAGTAATGCACTTCATCTTACTAGAGAAATAGAAAACAAATGTCCCAGCACTGATGTAGAAACGTTTGTTTTGTAAATGTAATAATATTCTTAAATAGTATTTTGATATATTATAAGGACATTCACATTAACATTCACTCAAGGCATTTAAATAACAACTTTCAAATAATAACTTTCAAATAATATCAGCACATGGAAATGCCCTGAATAGTTCTTCCCTAGACCTCATGTATCACTGATAAAAGAGAACAGTTTGGCAATATGTTACTACTATCTGTCGATAGATTAGTATTCAAATATTCTCGAAACGGCACCAATAAGTTTTATTTGACAATGTAAAAATATTTGGATTAGGCTATACAGTAACTAATTACGACATAGGCCTACGTTTTTTTCGCAAAATAAAATACCCTCACTGCAGCAAACCTGCAGACAAAGCGACATAGGTTTGCTGCTACAGGGAGGTTAGTGAAGTATGTTTTTAGTAAAATACTAGTAGGTTTAGTATAAAATAAATACATTTGCCAAGTTTAATCAAAACATTTTCATAAACTAGAAAACTAGGACATTTTACAATATTGTCCATAAAAATAACACGGGAATTTTAAATTTGCAATTTTTGAAATTTTCCCAGTAAACAATAACTCTACAAAAACACTTTTGTATACTAAACTATTTTGTGTAGCTCTTAAAAATGGTCTAGAGTAGAGAAAACCCAATTTTTACCCCATAAAACCCTGTTCCCAGCATGTATAGCAATCATGTATGATCATGGTTTTCGAACTCATTCAAGTTTATCACCAAATTTCATCAAAATCGGACGAACATTACTCAAGTTACCGCGTTTACGGACGTCTATATAAATAAAGTTGAACGAATAGTGTTTTGGCCTCTAGGAACACCAAAATGAAAAAGTATATCGGTCCAGGCTCCAGGTCTCACCGTGCCACCTATGGTAATAGTATAGGGAAATTCGCTAAAAATGTACTTAATATAACTTACGGAAAATAAATTTTTTTATTAAAATCTAAATTAAATTTAATGGTTACTTAGGAAATCAAACAGTAGTTTATAAAAACCTTATAGGCCAATAATTATAAAGTGCTTTGTTATGGCAACTGTATTATAGACAGTGTATTCACTCCATCTGTCCAAATGAAGAAAATTTGATAATGCAAGATGATAATCTCTCGTATGTGTTATGATGGTGGAAGGTCTAACCGACAGTATGTTCGGATGTTCAATCTTTGTTTCGTTGTGTAGAAAATCTGTCTCTTTAATCATATCCAATACAAAATAAATGGGGACATTTCTAAGAAGGAAAGCCTAACACATGAAAACTATTAATGTTATAAATGTATAGAGTGTGTTACCATTATTTGCACTAAATTTATGTTTGAAATTGAAAAAAAATATTGTAAAACACTTGAACAAAGAGAATGTTAAATCGTGTTTAGGTATGGGTAGGAAATACATGAGTTCCTACGCATATTCATGACGTATATACATTATGCAGCTCGCTATACCCCAGCGCGAGGGTGATTGCAGCGCCTAACTCTACTTCTATCAATCTCTTGCATTCATCTCTTCTCATCAACCATCGCTAGGTTGCAAGACTTCCTACGCATATTCATGACATATATACATTATGCTGCTCGCTACCCCAGCGAGGTAATGATTGCAGCGCCTAGCTCTACCTCTACCCATCTACTTCAACTAATCTCTTACATTCATCTCTTCTCATCAACCATCGATAGGTTGCAAGACTTCCTACGCATATCCATGACATATATACATTATGCTGGTCGCTACCCCAGCGAGGTGGTGATTGCAGCGCCTAGCTCTACCTCTACCCATCTACTTCAACTAATCTGTTGCATTAATCTCTTCTCATCAACCATCGATAGGTTGCAAGACTTCCTACGCATATCCATGACATATATACATTATGCTGCTCGCTACCCCAGCGAGGTGGTGATTGCAGCGCCTAGCTCTACCTCTACCCATCTACTTCAACTAATCTCTTACATTCATCTCTTCTCATCAACCATTGATAGGTTGCAAGACTTCCTACGCATATCCATGACATATATACATTATGCTGCTCGCTACCCCAGCGAGGTGGTGATTGCAGCGCCTAGCTCTATCTGTACCCATCTACTTCAACTAATCTGTTGCATTAATCTCTTCTCATCAACCATCGATAGGTTGCAAGTCTTCCTACGCATATCCATGACATATATACATTATGCTGCTCGCTACCCCAGCGAGGTGGTGATTGCAGCGCCTAGCTCTATCTGTACCCATCTACTTCAACTAATCTGTTGCATTAATCTCTTCTCATCAACCATCGATAGGTTGCAAGACTTCCTACGCATATCCATGACATATATACATTATGCTGCTCGCTACCCCAGCGAGGTGGTGATTGCAGCGCCTAGCTCTATCTGTACCCATCTACTTCAACTAATCTCTTACATTCATCTCTTCTCATCAACCATCGATAGGTTGCAAGACTTCCTACGCATATCCATGACATATATACATTATGCTGCTCGCTACCCCAGCGAGGTGGTGATTGCAGCGCCTAGCTCTATCTGTACCCATCTACTTCAACTAATCTGTTGCATTAATCTCTTCTCATCAACCATCAATAGGTTGCAAGTCTTCCTACGCATATCCATGACATATATACATTATGCTGCTCCCTACCCCAGCGAGGTGGTGATTGCAGCGCCTAGCTCTATCTACTTAAACCAATCTGTTGCATTCATCTCTTCTCCTCAACCATCGATAGGTTGCAAGACTTCCTACGCATATCCATGACATATATACATTATGCTGCTCGCTACCCCAGCGAGGTGGTGATTGCAGCGCCTAGCTCTACCTCTACCCATCTACTTCAACCAATCTGTTGCATTCATCTCTTCTCATCAACCATCGCTAGGTTGCAAGACTTCATACGCATATTCATGACATATACATTATGCTGTTCGCTACCCCAGCGAGGTGGTGATTGCAGCGCCTAGCTCTATCTGTACCCATCTACTTCAACCAATCTGTTGCATTCAACTCTTCTCATCAACCATCGCTAGGTTGTAAGACTTCATACGCATATTCATGACATATATACATTTTGCTGTTCGCTACCCCAGCGAGGTGGTGATTGCAGCGCCTAGCTCTATCTGTACCCATCTACTTAAACCAATCTGTTGCATTCAACTCTTCTCATCAACCATCGCTAGGTTGCAAGACTTCATACGCATATTCATGACATATACATTATGCTGTTCGCTACCCCAGCGAGGTGGTGATTGCAGCGCCTAGCTCTATCTGTACCCATCTACTTAAACCAATCTGTTGCATTCAACTCTTCTCATCAACCATCGCTAGGTTGCAAGACTTCATACGCATATTCATGACATATACATTATGCTGTTCGCTACCCCAGCGAGGTGGTGATTGCAGCTTCTAGCTCTATCTGTACCCATCTACTTCAACCAATCTGTTGCATTCAACTCTTCTCATCAACCATCGCTAGGTTGCATGTCGTCCTACGCATATTCATTACATATATACATTATGCTGTTCGCTACCCCAGCGAGGTGGTGATTGCAGCGCCTTGCTCTATCTGTACCCATCTACTTCAACCAATCTGTTGCATTCAACTCTTCTCATCAACCATCGCTAGGTTGCATGTCGTCCTATGCATATTCATTACAAATATACATTATGCTGTTCGCTACCCCAGCGAGGTGGTGATTGCAGCGCCTAGCTCTATCTGTACCCATCTACTTAAACCAATCTGTTGCATTCAACTCTTCTCATCAACCATCGCTAGGTTGCATGACGTCCTACGCATATTCATGACATATACATTATGCTGTTCGCTACCCCAGCGAGGTGGTGATTGCAGCGCCTAGCTCTATCTGTACCCATCTACTTCAACCAATCTGTTGCATTCATCTCTTCTCATCAACCATCGCTAGGTTGCAAGACTTCCTACGCATATTCATGACATATATACATTTTGCTGTTCGCTACCCCAGCGAGGTGGTGATAGGTTCTACTTCATCTACTTCATCTACTTCAACCAATCTGTTGCATTCATCTCTTCTCATCAACCATCGCTAGGTTGCATGAATTCCAATGCAGATTCATGACAGCATATATTGTACAGCTCACTACACCAGCGCACAGTCGGTAGTAATTTTTCCTAAATTCTCCTAACCAATGAAAATTAGAAACCATTCTACTAGAAGTTTTTTTTATTAGGATTTCGTTATGTGAATAAAAGCAAGAGGAATTCGCCGGTATTATATACTCAGTTTTAAAAAGCTTTGGCTACTGGTACAGTAGGGCCTACCTATTCAATAGTCAATGATAAAAGTCAACATATTATTTAGCTTGAATCCTCTAATTTTACGTTTAATGTGCTAAGCAGTTGTGATTTAAACTCTTGCTTTATCACCCCTTTGTCAAGTTTGCAAATTCTATGCGTCAATTAAATAAAACGAATCCATCGAAGGGGAAGAATGCAGACTACTTCATTTTATCGTGTTTAGGCCTTACACTACGATAAGTTTTCATTTTACGGTAATGCGCATGCAAGGAACGCCCAAACAGAACGACCCTTGGTTAGAGAGGTATTTGGCGAGTAACTATTCATATGTTCACTCGAAAACGACGTTCCACATGCTCATGGAAGCTCCATGAATCATCAAGTTGAGTAAAGTCTATTTCAATTTAACATTATTGAAACAAACAATTACTCTGTCTTACTTCCCGGGGTTGGTTCGCAATTTTGATAGGATTTAAGTATCGTAAACACAGTAAATTAATGTCATACAGTTATTCATAGTTCTAACTCACAAATACAAGAATTATCCTATCCTATCTATATATTAATAGGCAAGCATGTTTCTTTAAAACCTTTTTTCTCAGCTCGTGTGCATCGTAGGGAAAATCTACGCATACTGTTAGAAAGCTATTTTCCTGTATGTGTGCAGAATCCCTTTATACATTAAAATAGGCTCAAAAATAAGCACAAAAAATTAATTTAAAATTTTGAAAAATTTAACATGGATATTATGAGTTGCCATGCTGGTGACGAAATAACAACGAAATATAAACAGAAAATCAAAACAAATGGAAGAAACTCCAATCACATGTTCTATTCAAAGTGTGGAATGAAAATAAAGAAGTCTGTACATTAAATATTTTTGGTCGAGTTTCGACCACTGGACGACCTCTAGTATCTTTCATTAAGCGACAAATAAACACACGAAGCTTACAGTCTGCCAATTAAAATAATTTCTTTGTAAGCGATTACGATTCATTTGTTAAGCGCTGTTATCAGTGTGTCGCTGTGGATGGATCACAGATTGAATAATTTTTTACTCTACTTTTAGGTTTTTCATTAGGTTATGTTCTTGTTTCCTGATTAAAAAGCCTTATTTCCGTAGAATGAGACGATACAAATATACACAAAAATCACAATTTTTAATGTTTTTTAAGTATTATTTTTCGTCATGCCACCATTTTGTTTCTACAATGGTTAGGGAGCTGACATTTTCACAGGAAATTTTTCAAATCTACTTTATAAATTACGTGAAGTTTCAAAAGGTTTGGTGTATAAATGAGCAAGTAATATAAAATCAAACGTTTAAACCTTTTCATGGGACACCCTGTATAATTACCACAACTCATTAATAAAATGCATACTATACAATTTTAGTTGCGTAACAGTCCAATATGTTACAACGAATGATGAGGTAATTTATTCAGCAGGCATATTCGCAGCGTGTGTCGCAAACTTTTACGCTCTTAAAAGCGGTCCTTTGTGTTTATGAGGCTCATTAGAATTTTTGGCGGGACAAAGCAGGCGAGAATTACAGTTGTAATTAACACATTAATCGTGGAACAATGAGGTGGAGAATGAGTCGCTCATCTGCTGTGAATCACAATCAAGGGAAATGCAACCGACTCGGTGTATTTACATTTGCTGTTTGAATTCATGAATCAAATTAATTTAAGCAAACATATCGGTGCTAATGAAATGTGTAGTTTGATTGACTTAATCGTTATACATACATTCAGAGCAAATCTTAGTCATGGACTTCTATTTTTTTAAGCACTGAAATTGTAGTCTTATGTTTAAAATCATTGCCAGTCTATTTAACATTATTAATAGGTTAAGAATTAATTGATTTCTGTATTAAGAATAAATATAAATATGACAAGTAAATGCTAACTTTTGTCAGTTACATATAATTTACAACAACAAAAAATTGAATAAGGTGATACGAAATGATAAACATCATACAAATTAAACAATCCTACGTGATGTATCACGTTATTAATGTCTTATGCAACTTTTATGTTATGAAAACATTTAATGTTGATTAGTAGTAGACTAACACCAATTAATTTATTGGTAATAATCTTAATGAAAAACGTTTTTTCAGTTAGAAAGGTAGTATTGTAGAAAGGTTCTTTCACTAATAATTTATGTTAGTGGTCTACGAGCGCATTGCGAATAAGTTTACCTAATTTTAATTTAACCTAATAAACAAAGTAATTTTGCTTTCAGGAAATAATGTAAAGATTCTCATACTATAGATAATTGATCATCTTGGCAATTTCGAAGTTTTTGACAAAAGTAAGTAATGATGTCAGCAAGAACAAGACTCTTTTTTGTAAAATATTTTTAAAAGTGTAAGAAAGCAGAAGAAGGTGCCAGGTTAGGCCTCCAATGTCGACCGCTTTCAAAAGTAATTTGTTTCAGTGATTGAACTTTTAAAGGATCGTTTGAAGGGATTGTAGCGAAAATCCCCTTTACATAGTCTGTGCCCTGGTGGCATTGGAAGCTA
This sequence comes from Macrosteles quadrilineatus, assembly GCF_028750875.1. Lineage (NCBI taxonomy): Eukaryota > Metazoa > Arthropoda > Insecta > Hemiptera > Cicadellidae > Macrosteles > Macrosteles quadrilineatus. The sequence goes on from NW_026542608.1 coordinate 1,353,044, forward strand.
GCAGTTCATGTTTTTTATAACTTGAAGCGATGAATGGTAAATTCAGCTAGAGACGAAATGTTTTAGGGTCTGAAATAAAATGTAAACTAATTCCAGTGTATTTATTTATATTGATACACAGCTAGTGCTCTAAACGTATTGTAGTTTTTTCAATCTTTATGGATTACATTTTCTTCGCATTGATAGTTGCTGAATCAATATTATTATTTTATGAGTCAGATTAAAAGAGAAAGGTGAAAACTTTTGAGAGCACGATTCCCTTGATTCGTTTCAAGGCTTTGGACGTAATATTTAATATTATTGAGCCGTGAAAGTCAGTTTTGGATCAAACGTATTCCACTTTAAATAAGTCAATTCCTAACTGTGCCATTAAAAAAAAAAAAATGTGCGTTTTATTAATAAAAGTTATACTAGACCGAGTTGGTTATTTCCCTTTGTTAATTTGTGCGACTTAAACACCAGCTAAGCCTTATAAAGAGGCCTATATATGTATTATGTTGTGTTAAAACCATTCTTCGGTTTTGAATGCATTAATTCGTCAGCAATTTAACTATACGGATTTATTAAAGAGAACTTAGCAATCAAATGCATTTCAAGCTGTCCAAATACATTACACAATTTAAAACTAATCTAAACTTAATATTACTGCACTAATGAGGTTTCTCACAACCCTGTATGACAGTGTCAAGCACGAGGTGACTGGGAGACAGATGAGTATTCGATGTGTACACCGATTACAATGGTTGTTGTGTTGTGTTACTGCATTGTTCAAGCCGCAATGAATCATCAAGCCTCTAAATGCGCGACTCTCATTGTTCACGCACATTAGTCCTGTGATAATAGTAGCAGGTTTTATCTGTACGTCTGTATTGTTAAATATGTAATGTAATACAGTTGAACCTCGATAACAAGTCACGCTTGATAACAAGTGTCGTTTCCAAATCCCCTTGAATTTATTTTACCCCTAATAACATGGGCAAAACTCGATAAGAAGTCAACCTTGATACCGAGTCTTACTTTATAATCCCTATGAGAGTCTTGCTATCGAGGTTCTACTGTACTATCATGCTAAATTTATGTATTTATTACAAAAATTCCCTATTACAAAAAATTATTGAAAAAACTAATCTGCTTACTTAGATTCTTTTAAAATTTGACATTAAAATAACTTTTATTGATTCTTTATTAATTTTAAGTCAAAATATATTCTAGAAATGTTTTAACTAGGCCTACAGATAACGAATTTTTGTCGTAAACAAACACTATTGTAAGAATTCACCCACCATATCAAACCAGCAGACCAAGAGGATATCCATTTGCCTGGTTAGATTTCTATTAGTTTCCTTTAAAATGCCAGATTAATTTCCTTATATGTAGTTGAAGCTGTGTAATAATAAAAATATTTGCAAGTGTTATGCAGTTTGGTAGTTTTCAGGTCCCAGAATCCTTACACCTCTCGATTTCGCTTTAGTTTTAATAACGAATCACACTCCAATGTGTACACCATTTTGCTGTAAGGAAACTTATTCTACTCGATTACTGACCAAACCAGCAGCCCATCCTCTTACCCTACCTTAAAAGATTTATTTATCTTTATAGTAGACTAAGAAGTGTAAATTCTTTTAGTGATGCTACAATCAAGTTGACCATCCAGTGTGAACTCTTACCACGCACAGGCAGAAGCCCATGTGATTTTTATATTTTAAAAGCTGTAATGCTGATTTATTACTTGTGTAAAATAAGATTGATTAATACGATTTGTTTTTACTTTTTGTACCATAACCAACTACTTTCAATAACTAATTCTAACTGTGTACGCATCTCATTCAAGCCAATATTTATTTAAGTTCCTTTTAGTTCATGGCAAACTAAAACTAAAATTTGAGTTTTCTTTCACGGGAAAGCTACTTTCTGAAATACTAGGTTTAGGAGGGAAGTACAAGTATACTTTTGTTATTCAAACATGTGGTCTAGCACAAAGCAGCTTGCCTAACAACCCCTGATGCACTACATCTATGTACATGCGAGTTTAAATGAAGTTATAGAGCTGTTATAAATGAGGAATTTTAAGTAAAAAATTTTCATCTTTTTTGTAAAACAACCTATTAAAGAAAAATAATAAAGTTGGTCCGATTGTAAATTTCAAAATGGCGACAGTTTAAATTTGTATAACTTAAATAACTAAAAAACGGCTAATTCTATGAAAAATTACACTCAGTTGGATAGATCTACAATGAAACTGCTGTAGTTTCCTATGAGTAGCTTACTACTTGAAGATATCATGAGTTTAAGATTTCCTTAGAGGTATTTATGTAGCAATGCTGGGCAGTTAGTTTTATTAATCTAACAATATTTACTTATAGGGTTTTACAGGCAAATTCGGTTGCGGTTCATAATAATAGATTTAAGATTACTGACCCTTCCAGATTTACATAAACAAATTTATGAAATGTGCTGCACCTCCAGCAGAGCTTTACATAAGAGTAATGAATCTCCTTTAAAACGCCACCCATCAGTCTGTGCCCAACTTTTCATCGCCCTCCGCAGACTTATCTGCATTTATTAATCACAGTTTGCAAACAGCTCGGGCCCTAATGTATATTAATGCGTAAGGTTTAACATTTGTTCTACCCTAGAAAGATAATCTCAAAATAATCTAAGCAAAATCAAAGACTTCTGTAGTCCACCGTAGATCTGATAACCGAGAGTAGTGCGTGAAATCATTGATACAACTTCAAATTTTAAAATGTTACCATTTAATCTTTTAAAATTACACTAGAAAACGGCTGTTATGTTTCTATCACGTAGACCTAAGTACTCATTAACGCTATTTCCTTTTTACACTCGTCATGTTCTATGTTTATATTTGCTTTAAGATGAAACCGTTTGAATAAAAACTTGGCAGTACTCCTGGGAAACTGTGCTTAGACTGTAGGTTTGTCATGCCGCCTCCAAATATCTATATAATTCTAAATATGGGACGTTTAAAAAATAAAGAATATCTTGGAAAAGAGTAGGCCAAAGTTAGTTTGAAAATCAATTACACGATAAAAAATGACTTATAAATACAATTTAAAAACTGGATAAGGTGAGGAACACGCGAACTCTTCCCAGCTGTCACCACTTCTCCTCATCTGCATTTTATAATTAGACACTCCACTCACCCGGCACCTCATGTTTTATTTTTACCACCTTCAAAGTTTAAACCCTTTACCTTTTATTCATTACAGAGAAAATTTACACGAATCTACTTTATACTGTTTCATCTCCGTACCAAAGCCTCAGTATTGAATTTTTATATTATCAGGCGAAAACTATCCTATACATGATTTAATTTTTATATAAACTGTTGCCTAATGAAATTTGTTCCAATATTTACCCCAAGGTTTCCACGGGCTTAAAACCATGTGCATGTTCTTTGAGATGACTTATGAAATAGCTCAATACCTTTAAAAGGAGTATAATCCATTCTTGAACATTAACTTCGTTAATTATTAAAAGTGCATTGCATTTCTTTTTGTCCTGGGACGCTAGGCACGAGCCTGGGATTGTTTTTCACATTACTTCAGGCTAGACCTAGGGGTTGCGGCATTATCACTTAGATAAAATCCATTGGTGACTTGGCGGGGATCGAACCCGGGACCTCAGGGACTAAAGTCCCGCGCTCTAACCACTACGCAAGCTCGCTCCCCCAAAGTGCATTGCATAAATACAATAAAGTACACAATTCCCAATTTGAATTTCTTAAAATTCTATTTTGAAATAGATTTATACTTGCCAAACTAAACTCGGTAATTTTTCAGATCGTTTGCAGTTTTATAAAACAAACCGTTTACTTTGGAAAGCCTTGTGGCCAAGTGTGGTCGGAGTACAAATTCCACATAATTTTAATGACAAAGATGTCCAAAGAGACGGTCGTTAAAGAAATCCACCTTGATCGAGGTTGCACACCCGCAACAAGCAAGTTTGCATTTCAGGTTGATTGCACTGCATGATTTAAGGTTGTGCACTTTTTTTTTTTTTTTTTTTTGCACTAGCAACAAGCAAGGTTGCATTTCAGGATCATTGTACTGTATGATTCAAGGTTGCACACCAGCAACAAGTAAGGTTGTATTTCAGGTTGATTTTACTGCATGATTCAAGGTTGCACACCAGCAACAAGTAAGGTTGTATTTCAGGTTGATTGCACTGCATGATTCAAGGTTGCACACCAGCAACAAGTAAGGCTGCATTTTAGTTTGATTGTACAGCATGATTCAAGGTTGCACACCAGCAACAAGCAACGCTGCATTTCAGGTTGATTTTACTGCATGATCCAAGGTTGCACACCAGCAACAAGCAAGGTTGTATTTAAGGTTGATTGCACTGCATGATTCAAGGTTGCACACCAGCAACAAGCAAGATTGCATTTCAGGTTGATTGTACTGCATGATTCAAGGTTGCACACCAGCAACAAGCAAGGTTGTATTTCAGGTTGATTGCACTGCATGATTCAAGGTTGCACACCAGCAACAAGTAAGGTTGTATTTCAGGTTGATTGCACTGCATGATTCAAGGTTGCACACCAGCAACAAGTAAGGTTGCATTTCAGTTTGATTGTACAGCATGATTCAAGGTTGCACACCAGCAACAAGCAAGGCTGCATTTCAGGTTGATTTTACTGCATGATCCAAGGTTGCACACCAGCAACAAGCAAGGTTGTATTTAAGGTTGATTGCACTGCATGATTCAAGGTTGCACAACAGCAACAAGCAAGGTTGCATTTCAGGTTGATTGTACTGCATGATTCAAGGTTGCACACGAGCAACAAGCAAGGTTGAATTTCAGGTTGATTGTACTGCATGATTCAAGGTTGCACACCAGCAACAAGCAAGGTTGCATTTCAGGTTGATTGTACTGCTAGGTTACAGTTAACAGTATCTGTTTTTATTAGTCTTTTCTAACATGACATGATAACTTAAAACCTGAGTTAGTATAAGATTTTAAAAGTTATCCCTAAATTATTTAATTAAATTATAATTCCATAATATAAGTTTATAATAAAATGAAACTCATCACGTATAATTCAACAATCCCATGAAACAGAGGTAAAACCAACAAACCTCACACAACCAAACCAGTATGAGTGGATATTAATATTGTTTAATTAGACCTGTTTACAATTCAGCTCAAATTGGTTTTCAATCAATTTATGTTATATAAATATACTAAATTCAACATTCCAGTTTAGTTTTCTGAACAGTAAATATTAGTATGAGACTTAATTTGGCGTTCATGAACTAGGATTATACAGAGAGCAATATTGTATAATTTAAATGAATATAAGTAAAACTGATAGAAAAGGACTTCGGTCAGTTCTTCTTTGTTTCATAAACTAAAAGTTTGAAATGTAGGAAAAGGTACTCAAAAAAATGTAGTGAAACGTAATAATACGTATATTCTATACTAAGTTGTATTCTAATAGCAAAGTAAAAGATTTTTTTTACTGAAAATACTTCAATACATTACCAAACACGAATGGACACTTCTGTTCTACAAAATTATTGTATTCATAATAAAAGGGTGTTTCACAAACTGGGTTAAATGGTTCATGTGGGTGGGGGAAATAGGCTTGTTAAGACATCTTGATACGCTGATTATTTTCCTTAAAAAGTAAAATTTAAATTTCTCACATTTAATTGAAATAAGTGAGTGATAATAACACTGATAAACATTTGCTAGACAGATAAACCAATTATCTGAGGCGTAAATCATTAGAACTTAAATTAACTCTGCTCAATTATTCATTCCCGTGACGGAGAATCTATACATTTTCTTCCACCTTCCTCATTCGTCCTCATTTTGAATGTAATTAAAATAAGTAAAAAAGAGCGTGTATTTAAAAACAGAACTTTAATACTAATATTTTTAGCTACACCAAATAAAGTATTTTCCAAATTCTGAGCTACCTGAAGCGTTATAACTATTACACAGGTCTAGTGTATGTTATGAGATGTATAATGCAATGAATAAACTCTAGCTTGTATGTTTGTAAGTGTGAGTCACAAAACGCTTTAAATGTGATGAAAGATACATGGACAGAATTATAGACTAAGAGAAGTGTCTAAAAATACCCTTAGGCCTAGAATAAAACAAAATGCATTGTATATTTTATAAGTGAGCAATGTATACTCTTTGTTAACAATATGTGATAAAAACTAAAGCAAACAAGCCTGACAAAAAATACCTATCTTCACAGACAGAAACAGAAAAAGAATCAGTATTATGTATCAGGCCTACTGACTAATAAAATTTGGAACATTTTAAAATGATTTAGTTATTTGAATTTATGACTATACAAAACAATTCACAACGTTTTTCTCTCTTACTTAGGCATATGTAGTGAAACACAAACATGCAAAGTGCGAAGCAGAGTTGATTGTATCACTTCTACAGTCGACGAAACAGATAAATCAGATTCGTTATGATACAGAGATCTGTTGCACAGCATTGCGTAATCAAGTATCGAGTGAAACTAAGTTCGCAACGTAACTCAAATATTAAATGGGTAAATGCAATTTAAGACACCATTTCATGCACTTATATTTTACTTACTTTCAGATATTGTATTTATTTACTATTACGGAAAAAGAAAAAAAAACATATTATGTCTATGAATAGCAAAATAAAAACTTTTAGACAATATTATTTTATATCGTCACAATGAACCATTGCTACAAAACATGTTGGCCTGGCCGTGGTATTTTATTAACGTACATATTTTTGGGCGTCACTCATCTTTTTGAAATTAGGAGAACACAGTCCTTGTCACGATAGTTAAAAAACAAACACAAACACACTTTTTAAATAAAAGTATAAAAATATAATACCAGACTTAAGTTCTCATATTTTCGACGTCTCGCAGCACTAATGTCAACTTGCGGCGTTTTCAAGGTCACCCATTTGTATTTTTCTCACGCAGACGTTGTGAGGTCCTAACCACGTGGTATTTTAGTCGAGGGAGATCCAATATTTCATATAAATAAGGATGGTTGTGAAACTATGATATTAGAGAGCTCAGCCATTTGAACTAACTAAACGAACGTAACCAGTGTAATGCTTAAAACATGTAACCCATGACATTCACCAAATGCCAGTAGTAAGTATGCTATTTTGACTAGCGGCAGCTTTCTTCAAACATAGTTGAACTTAAACTCACTTTACTAAGCTCTAGTTTAAACGAAAAACTGCTTTCCCCACTGTTTTGTGTTGGAAGGTTTAGCTTGGGTTAAAATTGTAGAAGATCCTGATTGCAGCGTGTAAAATCTAGCAAAATCTCATTACTATCCTCTTTGAAAAGGGCTTAAAATTAAGTTACACTTAACATCGTCGTTTGAAAACCTTTATTCATGCGGGAATTGGAAATTTTGCAGGCTGAATAACATTCAACGAAGCTTAACAAACTGCGCACACTTCTGTAATCTATCTATATATTAATAGGCAAGCATGTTTCTTTAAAACCCTTTTTCTCAGCTCGTGTGCATCGCAGGGAAAATCTACGCATACCGTTGGAAATATATTTTCCTGTAGAAGTGCAGAATCCCTTTAAAAATTATAATTGGCTCAAATATAAACACGAAGTATGGATTTGAAATTTAAAAAATTAACATGGGCTTTATGGGTTGCCATGCTGGTGACGAAATATATACAGAAAATCAAAACAAATGGAAGAAATTACAATCACATGTTTTATTTACAGCGTGAGGTGAAAATAGAGAAGCCTGTACTTTTACATTCCATCTCCATGTTAAAGTTTTCACCAGTTTTTTCTTTAAATTCGTCGTAGTTGATGTGAGCCACCAACAGATTGCGCTGATCTAAATGAATAATTTCTGTAGAATACAGGATGTTTTTTAACAAGTCAACCTTATGGAATGACTTATTATGAGTTATAGCAACTGTTGACCCATCAACTTTGTCAGCAACAAAAAATAAGAAATACAATTTAATTTAAGACACGGATTCAGTAACTGGCTCACACAACTAACTTACTTGTAAAAAAAAATGGCGACAACTGGTCCATATAGATGGGGTGTCTACTTCAGTATCCAATTGTCAATACGTGTACATTACATGTTTCTGGTCGAGTTTTCGACCACTGGACGACCACTAGTAAAAAATAAATACGTATTATTTAGAATGAATTATACGTGCATATATTTTAATATTGTGAATTGCTAAGCTAAACAAACCTCGTTTAAAACATTATATTTTCAAGTTTGGGATTTTAAACCATCGAAGTAAGTATGGAGATATGGGACAGCTGTTATACTGTAGCTCAATGTTGTCGTCGATTTAACCTAGAAAACTCTCTTTTGTAATCGTGAGCCATTGCAAACCAACATGCAATAGAGCTGTCAGTTCAGTTTATGTATTTGCAAAGTACTCTTTGTTTTGACAAATAGGTTTAACTGTAACGAGGTTTGTATATAACTCCGTTATTGTTTAGTCGCTGAAGTAGGTTAAGAGTGGTTAGTGCTACATTAATATGAAACACACTTTCACGTAATGTTTTTTTTTCAATTTCAAAATATTATTGATTATTCTACAAAATACCGGTTGAAAAAAAAATCAAATGATTCGTACCGTACATAGTACGAACCAAAACCAAATAATAACCAAATAATTATAATAGCCTACTAATAAATTGTGCATGAATGGTTAGTTAGTAGTTTTTTCGTGTTGAAACCATTACTATACGACGTACTGAACAACAAATAATACAAATTTAATCAGCCAACCCTAACTTTTTTCTCAAATTATTCTACAGTAGTAAACAATACTACTTAAATACAAATTGTATACAGTTGTCGATAAATAAAGTTTATTTTCTCACTTATCAATTAATTGTTGTCTACCTGAATATATATCAAATTAGGTTTTAAATTGCATAATTTGATTATGCTCATCGTATTCTCTAAAAAGTACAAAAGCATCTAAAGTGATACTGTATTGTATAAATTACAATCAGTTTTTGATTATTTATACTACTTATAAAATATGATTTTTTAAATGCTAAAAATAAGTTTCACATAATATAAATTAGTAGTTTTTGTAATCAAAATTCCTTAGAAAAATGCATCCAAAATACCTCCTTAAAGCATGTAGCACGGTTGTCAAATGTTGTCCCTTGCTAGCTTTTGCGATGATTTGGTAGAACTCTGTTTCAAAAAGTTGTACTTAATTGTTTAGTTTTTAAGCCATCTGAAGAGTTTCCGCACACCCAATGAGAAAACAGAAAATACAAAATTAGTGTTAAATCAATCAAAAAAAATCTGAGGACTATAAGATTTATTTAGGTGTAAATAATTGATAGGGAAGAGCATACCTCATAAAAATCATAACACCAACGCACAACTCATTAGACCTTAAACTTGATCTCTGAATCAATTAACTTGAGACCAATGTTTGATTAGATTTCCTAATTCACTTAGCAGAAGCAAATCAATATGGAAATTACCACAACCAAGTTGGACGTCGTATCGTTAGGCATCAAGTTGTACAGAATATAGATATTGCCAGGGATAGCTGTTATAATCTTGGCACTGTGAAGTTAGAGGCCTTAGGTGTGATGCGAATGACGCAGCCATCCGGAGCCAGATTGAATGTATTATATGAATAAATAAATCTTTAGTTTTCTTGTTGTACATAAAAATATTACACAAGATATAGTTCTTGTGTCCAGGCTGTAAAATATAAACGGCATTCTCTGAAGTACAGTAAACTCATGTCCATACGTAAACAATTGAAAAAAAATTTGTCAACCATAATCAATAGGCCTTAGCTTTAAACAATGCAACATATATAGCAACGAAATGTATGTGACATTACATTTTTTTCAGCCTACCGCTAAGAGGGGAGAATTTGCTACTACATAAACCATCAAATAGAATAACTTTGTCACATATATTCAAGGATGAATAGAAAATTGGGAATTTTTAAAGGATTATTATGTATTTTATTATATGGCACCTGCTTCATGTTAATATGCTTAAACGAATTGAAGATTTAAATTTTCATTACAATAAGCACAGTTCTGTAAGTAGCATAGCATTAAAATCAGCTTGTGAGTCGCATGGTGCTCCATTTAGAATATTTATTTACAAAGTTTTACTATCACAACTTAAGGGAATCTACTCATCTCACAGTTACAGGTTCTGATCACAAACTATTTTATATTTTAAACAATTAAGTTTTGCAATGTGCAACATAACATGTACATAATAATTAATTGAAATATAATCAACTAGTGATGCATATTCAAAGGAACAGTTATAAAAGATAGTTTCATAAGACTTTTTAAAGAATTAGAAACCTGCTTGTGGTTTTAATTGGTTCTCAAGGAAAAGTAAATGAATAAGGGCGATAAATATTAGCTTTTAAGATAAATGCATTATCTTAAGCTCGAGTAATTCAAACTTAAATTAACTCTGTTTAATTAATCATTTCCACGACAGTTAGCGGCAGAAGGATTTTGTCTTTAATTATCATCAGGCCACGGTACAATATCCCGTCCGTCCAAGACTTCATTAAATATTAATCTTACTCGATTCTCCAAAATGTCCTTTAAAATGATAAACAATAAACCAATCGTTTAGCTTTAGTCAAATAATTTTTGACATGTTTATGTTTTCAAATTATCTTCAACAAACCATCGGACCAATTACGTATTACTTTATACGTCTTACAGAAAAAATGTCATGATAGTCTCTGCACCTTTTTTAATCTCCATACTTTGCCAAATCTGAGAATGTTTTTTTGTAACCGAAATCATAAAAATATGTTCTATCCGGATACATGACATTTTTATGTTATTTATACTAATAATACAAACTTGATAAAAATAATAAATATTTATAAGTACTTTAAAATCTCTGCTAATTATAGTTCAGTTCTATTAGTACAAAATTAGCGGTTCGAATAAGTTTTTAATGAGCCACTACAATATATTATACTGACATATGAAAGTCACAAATAATCCACTTTTTGGAGCTAACGCAGGTGTAAAACTAATCATTAAACATAGTTGTATGTCAAACCTCGCGGTAGCAATATAATCGCAATGATCCGATGTGGTTTAATAATAGCACTCTGTATAATGGACATATCTGCGCTGCTAACACTGCCACAGATACGGGTATTTGGTCGAAGCCACCATTTGTAATCAGCAATATCAGTTTATTATTTAAAATAATGTTTATAAGTGGTGCAGAGCATTGTATAAATTTGGGGCTTCTTGAACTGTGATACCCATTTTAGTTTATAAGTTCGTGTTTTATGTATGTTTCATACAAACCAAGGTGATAAAACTGTTACAATAAACTTTTAAAACAGTAGGTAATAAGTATTGAGTTGCATTCTCTTTTATAAGGCCAACGTTATTATTAGTAAATAAAAAAAATATATAACGGAAGGTTTATTTTTAAATTTAATTAAGTTTTACACCCTTATATTTTACTATTAATTAAAAAATCTTAAATTTTACTTGATGAAACACAGTGATGGTTGTAAGGTTTAGGTCCCTAAAAAGTAACTCGTCCAATAGTTTTGTTTTTATTTGTATCGGTTCACCCATTATTTTATAAAAAAAAACCCATCATGTTTAAAGTTGGACCAAGATTGTGATTTTAAAGTACACCCACCACTACAAACCTGTAATATATGAATAAGTCGCCTTTGTATGTTTATACATTTACTGTAAGTCTTTGCATTAGCTACCAGGCACACTGTCAGTGATGCCACAATGGCTGAGTTTGCTAATAAAGACACTTGTTTGTAAAACTTACAATATGTGATTCAATAACATTATTCCTGCAGGCAAAAAAAAAAATCGTTTGATCTATTAGATTTTTTCTAAAATATCTCATTAAAATTATCATATTTACTCCTTATTAAATAACCTTATTTTTAACTAGTACTAAGGTTCGCTGCTACAGAGAGGTAAAACATTTAGGTTTTTTTTCAGTGAAATGTTAATAGAGTAGCTTGCTGTAAAATACAAGTAAATAAATTAGCGTCATTAGATACCATTTAAAATCGGATAAAAGGAAAATAACCAGTAGGCTATGTACAAATATGACACACCCTTGTTTTTATTTAGCTTGTCAACAACCATTATGGTAAGCGGTGGGAGTAACTATGATATTTTATGGGGAAACAAAAAAGGCTGCAATCACTTTAAGTATTTTTTTTTGTTTACAGCAATGGGGGTTTTACCTTTTTGTTTAGAGTAAAACAACTATATATTACTAAATTCAATAAATAATCAATATCACTCGGGTGAAATTGTAAGAATTCAATTTCTCCGTTATTTTATAGGGTTTTATGGGAAAATCACCATTAAAATTAAAATGTCAACAAAGATAAAAACGCCTGGAGAAACTGTAGCCTTGTACACATACGCACTCGCACACACACAGACACACTGACTGTCTGTAGATATTATCCTCTGAATACACAATTGTAATAAAAAAGTTTAAATACCTGCTATTAGGCAATTTATTAAATTAAAGATCCAGACTGGTACTTAAACTCACTGGGGTAGCGTTGTCCGTTATCCTAACTGATCAGCTACCGTAAATGTGTCGTGTTCGTGTGTTTGTCGATTTTAAATGTTTAATTTTACATTGTATAACACATGAGATCTTCCCACGATGAGATAAAAAAAATCCTATGTACCACTTGATGATGGCTCCATGCAGGAGCTGCGAATTGGTGCGTCTGAAAAGAAATGGAAGAAATATCTTATGTTCTTATTCTTTCCAATCCTTTGCAGTTCTCTCAAACTAAACGTTGCTTTTGAAACTTAGACCATTAGTGATATGTACATTATATATTGACAACAATTTACGTCAATAAGGCTTTAGTAAAGCTACGATTGGAGAAATATACACAGCCGTCTTCAGTGGTTTGAACTTTATACTATCTTAAAGATTTCAGTAACCTTTTACACGTACATTTCCTCATATGATATTTAGTTGTTTAAGTAACAATGCTGCTAAAGCACATGTTTTATTTGTACATTTTGTATTCGTATCTAGACTGCAAGGTCATGAGGCTTCACTACAACATCACCGCAATACGATATGGTGATGGTGTGTTGTTATCAGGATCGTTCACATACGACGAGTAAATGTGCAAAGAGTGAGTGAATGTAGCGAAATGGTTCTACCATTGTTTGGTGTAACTTAAATGGAAATAGATTAAGGTAAAGTGTACTAATCTTGTTTTCTAATCTACTAGCAGTTATTTAAACTTTAAGTAAAATATTATCTTAAAATTACATGATCTATAAACAAATGTTTATAAATTAATCAATTCACCCATTGACATAAAAAAATGTCTTAATTCGTAAAACAAGATAGGCCTAGTTTATTTAATCGTCAAACAAATAAGCTCAAGTATTTTCACAAAGACAAAGCTCTACGACTTAATAAACAATAATTATTGGTAAGTGAGTTACTTGAGCGCAAGACGCGTAACCTGGTGAATGTTGCAGACAAATTGGATTTGTGACGATGGAGTTACAGTCACAGAAGCTGCTACTGCTCAACATTATGTAACGGGCTTCTTGCTGCAGAATTAGTTCCCACAACTCCAGATGAAAAGAACTTTGTTCTTATGCTTTCCAATCCTTTACAGTCCTCTCAAAGTAAACGTTGTTTTTGAAACTTAGACCATTAGAGACATGTACATTATATTTTGGCAACAATTTACGTCAATAATTAGTAAAGCTATGATCGGAGAAATATACACAGCCGTCTTCAGCGGTTTGAACTTTATATTATCTTAAAGATTTCAGTAAACCTTTTACACGTACATTTCCTCCTAGGATATTTAGTTGTTTAAGTAACAATGTTGCTAAAGCACGTGTTTTATTTGTACATTTTGTATTCGTATCTAGACTGCAAGGTCATGAGGCTTCACTACAACATCACCGCAATACGATATGGTGATGGTGTGTTGTTATCAGGATCGTTCACATTCTGTAAATGTGCAAAGAGTGAGTGAATGTAGCGAAATGGTTCTACCATTATGTGGTGTAACTTAAATGGAAATAAATTAAGGTAAAGTGTACTAATCTTGTTTTCTAATAAAAAGCATGATATATGTTCATATAAGTAAATGCATTTAATATAATTTTCAAACATTGCTATCAAGGTAAAAAACATTTTTTTTATACTAATTTACATATACCGATCCGACTATAATAAAGCTAAATAAATATAAACTAGGACAGCTTAAATGATATAATATAAATACGAATCTCGTAACAGTGTCTTTAACTTAAATGTAAATCTCGTTAGTTCTCGTCCGTTAGTAGTTTCTCGTTATTTTTTATTGCAGATTTCTTAGCTGAAGCGAGTGCTTGAAATAGTTTATGAAATATATTTTAAGTGGGACGCCGTATCAGATTGCTTTCGCTGCATTCTTTAAATAATACCTCTTGGGTCACGTTTGATAATTAAGTGTACAAACGTACTATGAATCGTCATAGTAAATTTTTAAAATAAAATAAAATATTCTTACAATTAATTATACGGAAAGTAAATAAAGATACGTCTTATAACACTTAAAATATATATTTACGCTTATACTGTTACTCACAAGATTCGCCTATTGGGTCTGATGATGATTGGAGTGTCCAATCGAAATCGATCACCACTTACCATCTTTTGTATATTTACCGTCTTGTGAGTAACAGTATAAGCGTAAATATATGTTTTAAGTGTTATAAGACGTATCTTTATTTACTTTCCGTAAATTTAATAACACGTACAATGCTGATCAAGAAGTTATTTAATAAATTATAAACAACAAATAACATATTTAGCATGCAAAACTATTTCTTAACCATTTGAAATAATTGTATATTCTTGAGCATTTGAAATTAGCCAAAGTATCTGTTGTTTAACAGATAAGTTGATTATAAATATTTGAAGGAATGTTGAAAGTTTAGAGACTCATGAATAACAAGTTTTAAACAAGTTACAAACAAGAATCCAGCTTCGAGTTGGAGAAATGCTAAATTGTTTTACAAAAAGTTGTTTGATTTCAGTTCCTCAAGATGAGGGTTGTGATGTTCTTTTTACAGCTTGGAACCCGAGCGAAAAAATTCCCAAGAATGCTATCTCAAAAGGTTCCAGCCTTTAACGTAATTGTGGACTTTTGTGATTAACTATCCCTGATTTGTAATAAAATACAATTTTCAATTTGTAACGATTATGGTTAATAGTGTTACTATTGTGGCTATAAGGTAGCATTATTTCTCTTACATTATCGTGCGCCGAATCCTCGTGAACACTGGTGTGCAGTGTTTGGGGTTTAACGAATATAATAATCTTATTGTTTGGTAGGGTGATTACCTATTACGGTGTCTATGTTTATTACTTGTTGCACTGGCTACACTCAACCATGGCATGAATCTGTAATGGCAGTTTTCATATAAATTATAATACCAAGTCGAAAGGATCCCTTATAATCAATGAGGAACACTATACATATCGGCATGTCAAATGTTATTTCGACCACAACGATTTATTTTTAATGGTTCGTTAATAACAGAAAATAGTATCCTTAAAGATGATAAAGGAATTTCGTATACCCGAAAAACGTTTCTTTATACGTTTACCTTATTGACCGATACCATGGTCAATGTACAACTTATTCAATAAAACTACTAATCAATTTAATATCAGTATCAGTAATTCAATAGTATCTGACAAAAATACACCATTTTATGTGTTGACTGATTAATATCGGTAGTTTTATTCATTAACATGAATCAATAAGCTATACACGATTGAATAAGCGAAAGACGTTTGTCAATCAATTGTCTACTTTTTTTGTTTGTTAGTTCTGTTTATTGATAGGTGATAAAGAATATCGTTATTTCGTTTACAACGTACTTACTACTCATGTTATAGTTAGCCTACTAGTCTTTGTTACTCATTCTTCTTACATATAGAGGGAACTGCAATTTAGTCGCAGCCTAGCTATCGTTTTTAGAATTAGTAATGGTAATTAACTTACCCATCAATCACATTTAATTTAAATCTAAAATATTATGGAATCTTGTTACTAGCATTATAAATATACCAGAAAAGATTTTATTTATATCTCATGGGCAATCACGATGAATTGAACTACCGGACCAATCGAAATGAAATTTTCACGAATAGAGCCAATATAACACGGATGAACATCTATTTATTTATTTTTATTTTTTATTTTTTTTAACATTTCGAGGGTCCCCCCTTTTGGTTTTCATTTTATTCCCAAAGTTGCCACATTGTTCTTATGCGTACATTTATACATTAGCATAATTACCAGATTAGTAAACCACCTTTTTGAACAGGTTTTGTTTGCGTATTATTTACAATAGCAGGGACCGAGCTTTACTTGGGGAAAATCATTAGTTAGCTTTGACATCAGTCTTTGGCCAATGTCATTTATCCAAATCTTCTTTTGCAGTCTACTTCTAATCTGTTAAAATAGTAGTATCGTACGTAGTTGACATTGCTTATGTAAGAAGCAGATTTCATTCTTTTGTACTGTATACATTTTGTTGTTATGTTAGTAAAAAGCACACCTTTTAATCTAAACACTAAACAATATCAAAACAATCACATAACAATATACACGTTTGATAAGCATAGGCTAATAATGTTTAATAGACCATGAGACCCTTTTGGATCTTGTTCTTTTAACAACGTTAAAGCCCTTTTCTCGTTGTAAAGGATTAGTGTGTAAACATTGAATTAAGAAGGTTAACATTGAATCGTCAAAATGCAAAACCTTAGTATCTCGAATGTTTACCCTTCTGCTTTCAGTTTTAAGATTTCGAGCTAAATATTATTATACTGGATTCCAAACAGCCAACTCTGAGCTTTTGGTGCAGTGGTTAGTATTTTCTTTTACAAATTTGGTTTGAATTTGAGTCATTTCCAATATTATTTGGTTAGAATCAATTTAGTTTATTTAATTTTGGTTTGATTTATTTCCACAGCAAATCTATTTAGGTAGCCAATCTATAACATTAAATAGGTCTAAGCCTATATTTTCATCGTAAGCTTAAATTAAGGTTGACAACGTTTCTCTTTGGTCTCAACATATTTTATCTAAACGTGAAAAGGTACACTCAAAATAAGTGACAATGGAAATTGGAATGAAAAATGGAATTCCATCAGTGTTTTTAGTTTTGCTTAGAAAACTGTGTAATAGTAGTAGATTGAGTAAATTGACTGACCTTGGCGTTGATGGCCTGAGCCCCGAGATCCGGACTCTTGGTGCTGCCGTGACTGCGGATGCTGCCTGTGGAAGACAGCTGCTGGTCTCCAGAGGCACAACTAGTAGCTTCCTCCACAGACTCTGCTCGCGCCGTCCGCAACTTGCGGAGGATCCTCGACGGGTTGTTGGCTGTGCGGTTGGCATTTGCGATGGATATCGATCCTCCAGAGACTGAAATACATAATACTTCGTCGTTCTTAAATGGGATACACTGAAATTAGTGACGGCTAAAACTGGTGGCGTATACTTTTCATTTATCTATATTCCTGGAAAATTATATTACATTTGTATTATATTATGTAATGCATTCATTCCGATTCAATACTGACAGGTTTTCAGACCAAATAAAGAACACAGACTTATTGAAGGTAAGGCTTTAATTGCTGACAGCGTTACCATTAGACAAGCCATAATGTAAGTTAAGTCTACAATTACTAAGCATAAACTTTATGGTGGGAAGTAAACTGGTTTTAATAGTCAGCTTTGAGTAGCTTACCATTAAGTTGGAGCTGAATGGTACTATTGCAAAACTATGTTCCTTATACTCTCCACACGTATAAATACCTTATAATAAAAATAAAAAAGTATTACATAAGTTTTAAATCAGTGAAAAAACTACGCAGCACTACTATACTCCTTATAGTGTATTAGGCTTACGGTTTATTTGACAAAACCAACGAAAAAATAACATCCTACAAGATTCATGTCTTCAGACTACGCTAATGCTGGTGATTTCTAGAGTTCAATTTCTCTACTTACCTATGCTAGAGGTGAAGGGCTCCTTTTTGTCGCCCAACCCTTGCCAGCAATCCTGCAGCATGTGATGTTGCAGCCTCGCTAGGAGGTGAGGTGAACACAAGTCAGCAGGCGTCATTCCAGCCTTGTTGGCCACCGCTATCCTGGCTCCATGCTCCAGCAGATCCAGAACACACTCCCACGGGACGTTCTCCTGACACACAGCCAGGTGTAGAGCCGTGTTACCCAGACGGTCCTGTAACCATATGTACATAGTTACGTTAGTAGTGACCAGTGCCATTCAGCAGGCGTCACTCCAGCTTTGATTGCCACCGCTCTCCTGGCTCCATGCTCCAGCAGGTCCAGAACACACTCCCACGGGACGTTCTCCTGACACACAGCCAGGTGTAGAGCTGTGTTACCCAGACGGTCCTGTAACCATATGTACATAGTTACGTTAGTGGTGACCAGTGCCATTCAGCAGGCGTCACTCCAGCTTTGATGGCCACCGCTATCCTGGCTCCATGCTCCAGCAGATCCAGAACACACTCCCACGGGACGTTCTCCTGACACACAGCCAGGTGTAGTCATTTGTTACCCAGATGGTTCTGTAACCATATGTACATAGTTACGTTAGTGGTGACCAGTGCCATTCAGCAGGCGTCACTCCAGCTTTGATGGCCACCGCTATCCTGGCTCCATGCTCCAGCAGATCCAGAACACACTCCCACGGGACGTTCTCCTGACACACAGCCAGGTGTAGAGCCGTGTTACCCAGACGGTCCTGTAACCATATGTACATAGTTACGTTAGTGGTGACCAATGCCATTCAGCAGGCGTCACTCCAGCTTTGATGGCCACCGCTATCCTAGCTCCATGCTCCAGCAGATCCAGAACACACTCCCACGGGACGTTCTCCTGACACACAGCCAGGTGTAGTCATTTGTTACCCAGATGGTTCTGTAACCATATGTACATAGTTACGTTAGTGGTGACCAGTGCCATTCAGCAGGCGTCACTCCAGCTTTGATGGCCACCGCTATCCTGGCTCCATGCTCCAGCAGATCCAGATCACACTCCCACTGGACGTTCTCCTGACACACAGCCAGGTGTAAAGCCGTGTTACCCAGACGGTCCTGTAACCATATGTACATAGTTACGTTAGTGGTGACCAGTGCCATTCAGCAGGCGTCACTCCAGCTTTGATGGCCACCGCTATCCTGGCTCCATGCTCCAGCAGATCCAGAACACACTCCCACGGGACGTTCTCCTGACACACAGCCAGGTGTAGTCATTTGTTACCCAGATGGTTCTGTAACCATATGTACATAGTTACGTTAGTGGTGACCAGTGCCATTCAGCAGGCGTCACTCCAGCTTTGATGGCCACCGCTATCCTGGCTCCATGCTCCAGCAGATCCAGAACACACTCCCACGGGACGTTCTCCTGACACACAGCCAGGTGTAGAGCCGTGTTACCCAGACGGTCCTGTAACCATATGTACATAGTTACGTTAGTGGTGACCAATGCCATTCAGCAGGCGTCACTCCAGGTTTGATGGCCACCGCTATCCTAGCTCTTTGCTCCAGCAGATCCAGATCACACTCCCACGGGACGTTCTCCTGACACACAGCCAGGTGTAGAGTCGTGTTACCCAGACGGTTCTGTAACCATATGTACATAGTTACGTTAGTGGTGGCCAGTGCCATTCAGCAGGCGTCACTCCAGCTTTGATGGCCACCGCTATCCTGGCTCCATGCTCCAGCAGGTCCAGAACACACTCCCACGGGACGTTCTCCTGACACACAGCCAGGTGTAGAGTCGTGTTACCCAGACGGTCCTGTAACCATATGTACATAGTTACGTTAGTGGTGGCCAGTGCCATTCAGCAGGCGTCACTCCAGCTTTGATGGCCACCGCTATCCTAGCTCTTTGCTCCAGCAGATCCAGATCACACTCCCACGGGACGTTCTCCTGACACACAGCCAGGTGTAGAGTCGTGTTACCCAGACGGTCCTGTAACCATATGTACATAGTTACGTTAGTGGTGGCCAGTGCCATTCAGCAGGCGTCACTCCAGCTTTGATGGCCACCGCTATCCTAGCTCCATGCTCCAGCAGATCCAGAACACACTCCCACGGGACGTTCTCCTGACACACAGCCAGGTATAGTCATTTGTTACCCAGACGGTTCTGTAACCATATGTACATAGTTACGTTAGCGGTGACCAATACCATTCAGCAGACGTCTCTCCAGCCTTGTTAGCCACCGCTATCCTAGCTCCATGCTCCAGCAGATCCAGATCACACTCCCACGGGACGTTCTCCTGACACACAGCCAGGTGTAGAGCCGTGTTACCCAGACGGTCCTGTAACCATATGTACATAGTTACGTTAGTGGTGGCCAATACCATTCAGCAGACGTCTCTCCAGCCTTAATGTCTCATGCCTTAATAATGTCATGTGTATACAGTTTTACGCCTGCTGAAATGTACATAGCTACGTTAGAGGTGACCAATACCATTCAGCAGGCGTCACTCCAGCCTTGTTGGCCACCGCTATCCTGGCTCCATGCTCCAGCAGATCCAGAACACACTCCCACGGGACGTTCTCCTGACACACAGCCAGGTGTAGACATTTGTTACCCAGACGGTTCTGTAACCATATGTACATAGTTACGTTAGTGGTGACCAATACCATTCAGCAGACGTCTCTCCAGCCTTAATGTCTCATGCCTTAATAATGTCATGTGTATACAGTTTTACTCATGAAATCCGGTTATAATTGCTTACAAACTGAGTATGACGTTTTTAGCTGTTAAGATATTCGTCCGAAACTTGAATTACTAATTTAAATTAATCATCCTACTTTACAAAATTGAGATCAATTAAGTATTTTGGAAGTGGGGGGTTCTTAGTTTTAGGTTTTTGCGAGATTTATTGCAACAGTTCATAAAATTTAGTATAGTTAAATAATATATAAATAGCCTATTACCAGTCAATTAAGCCCAAAAACCTATTTAAAATATACTATGTTTAAAATCTATTTCAAACACAAGCTAAAGTAAAAATAATTATATATATCTAAACCAAATCTCAAAAAGTAATTTACCCAAATTAAATTTTATATAATATTAATTGGCCTGAGTGACTAAAATGTGAACAGTGAACATCAAGATATAGAAGACCTGAATACATTGTTGCTGAAAAACATGTGTTAGGTAACAACTGGATTGTTTCTTCTATCATGAACTAGCCTGATGAAAGTGTAAAAACTAGTTTGTATGATTTTTATATTATAATATTTTCTAGTAAAAAGTGAAAAGCTAAACCAATAGTCTAATTATTTCAAATAGTTTAAACAAGAAGAAATGTGGAAACTTGGAAGAAATTTGGTAATCTCCATCTTATTATTACAGACAATTCTATTTAAGTGTTGGACAATTTGAGAACATTAGCCTAATTCTGAGGTGGATCGAGTAGCCTCCTAGCTGTTAAAATCTATATTCTTGATTCAAGTAAAGACTTTTGTTTTAGAACAATCTTATCCAAATTCTATATAAAATTATTTAGTAAAAAAAGAAATCAAAGGCTAACTTTATTATCATAAAAAAAAGTTTCAAATTAAAATAGGCTATTAGCAAGGAAATTGGTAATAAAAGAGAGTTCCAAGCACGAACCTAAAAACCCTGAGGTTGCAATTGGCGCCGCAACAAGTGGGGCTCTCTTATTGACCAAACCTTGCTAATAATACAAGTAGGCCTAGCTTATGTGTTTGAAATAGCAATTTTTAGGTTAAACTAAGAATAGCCTATAAGAGTGTTGTACTATTATAAAGGTACCTAAGTTAAGATTCCCCACCTGTTTCCCCTTTCATAATTAGCCTATCAGTCACCTGTTAGTTAAAGATATTCAAGATGACGAGTCAATACAATTTACGCCCAAACCCTAAACCCTCTAGGAAACTAGTCGAAAATAGCGGGGATAGTGACGATAATAATCAAGAAGACAACAACATTGAAATTCACACAAACACTAACACCAGCGATATTAGTGAAGATGAATCATGCACTCTAACAGCGAAAAGCCCTGAAACATCATCACAACAAACACACTTAGAGGACAAATCCTTGGACGAGCGATCATTCCACGATTCCGAGTCATCAGAAATTGTAGCCCTAACCTCAAAGCAAACAAATTTTACTGACCAAGCCAACGTCCCGGTGAACGATGAACAAGGAATGATAGGAATGAATATGACAGCTGATAGGTCTACGTTCCTTACGACGGCAACAGAAACACAACAGCCAATCACAACACAGTTTCATGACGATCAATCACAGCGAGCTTCTCAACATGCTACAGCAAGCACCGT
This sequence comes from Macrosteles quadrilineatus, assembly GCF_028750875.1. NCBI lineage: Eukaryota > Metazoa > Arthropoda > Insecta > Hemiptera > Cicadellidae > Macrosteles > Macrosteles quadrilineatus. Next base: position 1,375,480 of record NW_026542608.1, read on the forward strand.
CACTCAACTACCCGACCCGAAACCCGACTTTATGACCCAAATTCAAACGCTATTCCAATCTTTGGATAATAAAATGATATCGTTGGAAACCAGCATTAAAGATGAAATAAAGACCCACTATAAAATCCTTGACACTAAAATTGAATCAATCACTGAATCACAAAATAAACTACAATTGGAATTAAACTATGTGAAGGAAAATCAACAAAAACAATCAGAGGAAATGAAATCAATTGAATCTAAATTAGCTACCCAAATTGCTGAAAGCTCCTATAATCTAAAAATGGACCTGAAAGCAGATCTAAATGCCCATAAAACTGAAGTAAATAGCTTAGTCCATACCCAAAATAAAATTATTAGGGAAGAGATGAGCCAGACTATGAATACTAATTTAAATAATATTCAAAGTCAAATTCAGGAAACATATGAAACACAACATAAACAACTCAGACACACAGTAAGTGAAAATACTCAACGGATTCAAGAACAACTAGAACCACATATTAAAGCAAATCAAGACAGAGTTGAACAAAACATTGAATTAATAGAAAATATGAAAATAACACTAAGTGAACATCATAACAAGATTGAATCTCTACAAAACGAAGCCACTGTTAAACAGAGTACATTCACCCCTAACATTTATGTATCTTGTGGTAGCGGAACTAACGTTGACTCAAATAACGTACCTAAATTCACTGGACAAGCACACAACCCCAAAGAGTTCTTAAACAAACTACAAAAATATTACTGTCGCAATTTGGTTCGCCAGAGTCCCACAACCGACCCTAAAGAATTCTTAATTGATACGATAGAGATGAGTTTAGAAGGGTGCGCTTCACGATGGTTTTATCTTATCAAAAGTAATATTAATACATGGGATGAGTTTGAGAGCATGTTTCTCATGAAATTTTGGAGCCAATCAGTACAGCGTGGAATTCGACATAGATTGGAAACCGAGAGGTACCGTCCTGGAGGAAAACTGACCCGCTCAGAATACTTTATAGAGAGAGTCATAACGTTGAAATCAATGTCCCCACCTTTGACTGATGAAGAAATTATTACATTGCTAAGCGATCACTTCAGTGAACTAATTCAAGATGCTCGCATAGTACAGAATGCCAACACAATATTTGCATTTGAATCGATCCTCCAGCGTGAAGATATAAAAGACGGAAATCGCCGGAACAAACAAAACCATCCCCCATCACACAATACACCAGCGACAAACCGAAATGAACCAAGGCCCAACTATAACACACAACCACAAAACAGATATCCTGACCACACTAATAACATCAACCAAAATGCATACCAACCAAGATATGACATGAATTATCAACAAAACAATCGACCATATAACCACAACCAACAATACAACAACCGGCCAAACCAACAAAACTGGTTCCCTTACCCACAAGGCAGATTTCCACAAAATTCAAATAATTATCCCACTACGAACGGAAACCGAACTGAACCCAATTATATGACCCCAGAACAACGACAGGTCTGTACCACCATAATCGATAAAACCGACCAACTACATAAGTCGGATTTAAACTAAAGAGCACTGAGAGCAAAAATGGCCTACACACTACTTCCCCTCAAAATAATATTCCCTTAATTGTCTCTTCAGTGCAAGAAAATCCCCTCGGAAAAATAAGGCCAAATGTATATAATGAAATAAATAATTGTTATGAAACTGATGTTATCTGTTGTGACAGAGAATTTTTATTAAGTGAAGAAGATGAATCAATTAATGATTCCCACGAGATTAAACAAATTGATTTTCCAGAAATTAGTGTTAAAATTAATAAATTGAAGATAAATGCCCTAATTGACACCGGCTCTAATGTATCATGTATATCGGAAAAATGGTTCCTAGAAAATAAACACCACATAGGTCATTTTGAAGAATTGCCAATTACAAATACACATATTAAAACGGCTACGGGAGATCGATCTAAGCGCATAACTAAAATCATAATGTTACCTGTAATGATAGAAAATGAAGAAACTCAACTACAAGTTTTACTCATACCAAACTTAGTTAGGAATTTAATAATTGGGAATGATGTATTAAATATATGGCAGTTTGAAATGAATTTTAAAGAAAAAGTTATTAAATTGAAGATTAAAGATAATAATATTACTTTGAAGTTCGGAGAGGTATCTGGTGAAGGTATAAACTGCAATTTTGTATTTGAGCAAAGCCCAAGGCGAAGCATTGAGAACGAAAATAATGATGATAAATATTATGAAGATAATTATGATAGTACAGTATTAATAATGATATGAAAACAAACAACAATCTACATTATATTAATTACACTCCTAACTTAAATATGAGAAAAAATACAGGAAGTCTACGAAGGCGCATTCAAGATCAGTACAATTTTAGGGCATTCAACTTATGTAAGCACTCTAGATGATAAGAAGACATTTGGACCATACGACATTTCAGCACTAAAAAGATATATTCTTCCTCAGCCGAAGATACAAGTTTAATAATCAAAAGTATGTGAATGAAAAATAATAGTAGGCCTATATTTAAAGAAAATTTTAAATTGAAGAAAATTAAATGAAAAGTATGTGTAGAGAGACCATAAACCCATGTAAATAGTTAAATGTAAATAATATAGACACTCCACAAAGTGAATTACATACCAGAAGAAATATATAAATTAAAAAAACATAAAATAGACGCTCTGCAGTGTAATATTAACTTAATTAAGAAAAGTGTGATGTGAGAAAAGATGTTAAGGAATAATAACTCATATGAACTATAATAATAGTGATGAGAAATTCATATTCCCCATTGTCCCCAATACATAAACAATAGTACTTCCTTTCTCATATCTTTAATGTTATTAATTGTTATAATTTTGTTGTTATATTGTTCATTATTCAATAATTGTGTTGATTAAGTATTTGTATTTAAATAACCATGTTCCACCTATCGTTCTTCATTAATAGTTAAGTCTTATTTTATTAAATGTTCACATTTCAAACCAAAATTTATTTCACTGTGTATCGAAACCTCATATTACATGTAATATTCAGTTTCTGCGGGGATATTGCAACAGTTCATAAAATTTAGTATAGTTAAATAATATATAAATAGCCTATTACCAGTCAATTAAGCCCAAAAACCTATTTAAAATATACTATGTTTAAAATCTATTTCAAACACAAGCTAAAGTAAAAATAATTATATATATCTAAACCAAATCTCAAAAAGTAATTTACCCAAATTAAATTTTATATAATATTAATTGGCCTGAGTGACTAAAATGTGAACAGTGAACATCAAGATATAGAAGACCTGAATACATTGTTGCTGAAAAACATGTGTTAGGTAACAACTGGATTGTTTCTTCTATCATGAACTAGCCTGATGAAAGTGTAAAAACTAGTTTGTATGATTTTTATATTATAATATTTTCTAGTAAAAAGTGAAAAGCTAAACCAATAGTCTAATTATTTCAAATAGTTTAAACAAGAAGAAATGTGGAAACTTGGAAGAAATTTGGTAATCTCCATCTTATTATTACAGACAATTCTATTTAAGTGTTGGACAATTTGAGAACATTAGCCTAATTCTGAGGTGGATCGAGTAGCCTCCTAGCTGTTAAAATCTATATTCTTGATTCAAGTAAAGACTTTTGTTTTAGAACAATCTTATCCAAATTCTATATAAAATTATTTAGTAAAAAAAGAAATCAAAGGCTAACTTTATTATCATAAAAAAAAAGTTTCAAATTAAAATAGGCTATTAGCAAGGAAATTGGTAATAAAAGAGAGTTCCAAGCACGAACCTAAAAACCCTGAGGTTGCATTATTTAATTACTGCGAATTTTACAGGTTTTTTAACAAGTCATTCGAATTTTTACTAAGTCCTGTTCTTCAAGTTACAACTATTTTGACGCTTAGATAATCCCTTTGGAAAGTATGGTGATTAAATTGGGTTATAAATTAGGATAGTGTTTGGTGCACGATATACAGGGTGAGTTTTAATTGTCCCCCCCCCCAACTTTTTTCTACATTTTTCAAATATCAATCCCAGACCACTTCCAAACATTGTTGGGTAGTAAGTACTTCATTTTGACAAGGTGGCCATTTCCGGCCGCCATCTTGGATCCGCCATATTGGATGCAAAATTTTTTTTCAAATGTAAAGGTGGGGTTGTGACCCATTATTTCGAACTAAATTTTTACCCTGATTACAATGCCGCAAACCGTTTAAAAAAATCTTGATTCATTCTAAAGTTATGAGGGCTTTTTAAAACTTTATTTTTAGCCCATTTTAACATTGTGCATTTACAAACTAAGACCATAATCTCAAAATAGTGCTAGATAAAGATAAGTATACACTACCATTAATTGTTGACCTATTTTCACTTGGTTATGACTGATGTATTTTTTTCGGCCGCCATCTTGGATCCGCCATTTTGAAATGTGATAAATTATTTTAAATATGAAGGGGGCGTTGTGACCCATCATTTCGAACTACTTTTTTAAGCTGAACTTAATTCCATGATCCGTTTTTCATTTTCATTTTTTGATTTTGAAATATTGACATTTTTAACAAAAAAATTTCAATATTTCATAAATAAAACTTGATAACAAAAAATGGATTGCGGCATTGTCTTCAGCTTAAAAAAGAAGTTCGAAATGATGGGTCACAACACCCCCTTCATATTTAAAATAATTTATCACATTTCAAAATGGCGGATCCAAGATGGCGGCCGAAAAAAATACATCAGTCATAACCAAGTGAAAATAGGTCGACAATTACTGGTAGTGTATACTTATCTTTATCTAGCACTATTTTGAGATTATGGTCTTAGTTTGTAAATGCACAATGTTAAAATGGGCTAAAAATAAAGTTTTAAAAAGCCCTCATAACTTTAGAATGAATCAAGATTTTTTTAAACGGTTTGCGGCATTGTAATCAGGGTAAAAATTTAGTTCGAAATAATGGGTCACAACCCCACCTTTACATTTGAAAAAAAAATTTTGCATCCAATATGGCGGATCCAAGATGGCGGCCGGAAATGGCCACCTTGTCAAAATGAAGTACTTACTACCCAACAATGTTTGGAAGTGGTCTGGGATTGATATTTGAAAAAATGTAGAAAAAAGTTGGGGGGGGGGGACAATTAAAACTCACCCTGTATATAACTCTAGTTGTGTCCAAAGTTATTACATTACAACTTATAAATGTATTGTATAGTTAGTGTATTTATATACCTACGACTGCTCAAATTACAGTAAAAGTGAGAAAACAACGGCCCACAGAGTACAAACATATAAATTAATTACATGTTCTGGTTAATTTAGCAGCCCTCACTACCGGGAAAATTTAAATAGAGATGAAAGTTAAACAGTCCGAAATCGACTACACTAAGTTCCATTAGCGGTATTGTTGGTGGTAACAATCCTCTTTGCAACGAACGATATGACGATAGCCGCATCAATAGTGATTTTGCACCATTATATGTGTGTTTCAATTTTGCAAAGTACATTTTAATGACTAATGTTTTAGTTTGCAAACAGTAAAAATATATTCATTAAATGACCAATTTGGAAGAAACATTATGGCTATAATATCATACATTCTTTCTTCGCAAAATGTTAATGTATATAAAAAAATAAAAAAAAACAGTAGGCTTATCGATTAATTGTGTTTGGGAAGTTACTTAACATTGTTAAAATAATATTTTAATAGATATTATAAAATACTCACTAATGTCTAACTTATTTAGGACTTCTGCTTAAGAAACAATATAATTTCATACCAAAATTTAAAATAAACTAACTGCTGTATGGACCTAAAAATATAGACTACTTCTGATCTATGCATCTTTTTACTGAATATTATTTCATTTTAATTAAGATTCCGCGGATTTATTGTAAAATAGTTATGTATCAAAGGATAAACACTAAGCAAGCAACATTCTTATCACCCCCTGAATTTGAATCGTGTCCATTATCACACTTTTTCAAAATCTTATGTGCACAAAATTAAATGATATAAAGTTTTACCACACACTCAGCACGAGAAAAATCTATTATTGTTAATAAGATTAGCCAGATTATAAGCAATATAATCGTACATTCGTTTGCGTTTGAACTTGGCTTTTTAAATTTCTTAGCTTTAGAAGAATATTCATCTTGTACTCTGTATAGTTTTAAACATTATAATTTAGTTGAAAGAACGCCACTAATGTATCCTTATCCGACATAATAATACAAAATATAAACCCTAGCAAATATGACCTGTTGGAATTTGTAATCTTGTTCCTCATTGTGAACAATTATAAACAAGTTTACATTCCCGCAGTGATCTAGCTGCAAAGACTCTATACTCACAATGTCAAAAGAACTAAGCTTTACTGTTACACATATAACTGAACATCATACAATAAACTGAATATATGAGAAGAATGTAAATCTATAAGTAATCGTGTACTGATATTGTTGGCCATTATTAACCATAAGGTTGGTGATCTGAGACCGGCAGAGCTTGTGTACACAGCCAATAGATGAGATAACCTATCAAGTAAATTGACCTCGTGTAATAGACAAGTATATAATACATTGGCTTATGCGTTTAATCAAGGTTCTTTGGTAGTACGCTCTACATCGATTAACCTATATTGTTGGCAACACATTAACCTACGTATTTTCATCTTGGGATTGTACCATGAACACTATTGAATTTATCATTAGTTTTTTATATGGAATGATTTTTTAGGTAAACCTCATCATAGTTTTGTTGAAAGCGTTATTTCGTTGTCATCGTGATTTTTGTAAGTTCTATTCCTATCAAAATCCATGAAAATAATTAACTATTCATGGAAGTAATTGACTAACTTTGGTTGCAAATAGTAAACAAAACTGATGGAAATTATTATTATATCAATAAGGTAATGAAATTATTCAAATGGCAAAACTTGTGATTTATGGCAGGAAAGTAGAAAACTTATAATTATTCGTGAATCAAGATATGCTTAGTATAAACAGTTTTTTTTAGATTACATGAATTTAAAATATTGATTTGTTTTATTCATTCACGCATCTTTTTTAATAGAACCACATTGCCCGGTAAATATTTAATTTGAAGAAAAAAATACACCAATTGAAACAAACTTTGACTATCAAGTTTCAATTATGTATACTACACTTTTATGAGCAAGCTACGAGGTACAAATCAATCAAAAATACGATCTTGACATAAAAGGGGAAAAATTATGAGCTGTTACAGGCTACATATTATTTTCATACATACCTGACAGCAGTCTGATTTAAAAAAGTAACTATTTACTTTCATAGAATTGTTTGATTAAAATGTATTTAACAGCAAGTGTATTCATTTTCGTAATTCTTTATGACGCAAGATATTTGTACAGGCAGAAATATTTAACTCGCTTCTGTCTGCAAATACACACGTTCACGCAGTAGATTTTCTTTTTCGTTGAGTATTTCTAAGAATGTCGAGGTGGCGGTAACATGACACTTGAGAAACGTTTTCCTTGTACGATAAGTTAACGTGAGCTGTTAACGTTTAAACGTTCCGTGACGGAATGGCCGCATCTGGGGAGGAAATAACATTTATAAATGTATATACATTATTACGCTTAGTGTTACGTACAAAAACACCACTCATATACATAAGAAAGGATTATTTCCTTCGATAGAGTTAGTCGTAAAGGTGTTTTAGTGTATACTTTGTGAACTAAGGTAACAAATGTAATTCAAGGGGAGTTGAACATTTGATAATGCATTGCAGTAAGGTTTGGAGTGTAACTAATGTGACCCCAGGGTTGTGTTAACTGGGTGTCGTATGTTATGTGATTCATTAGGCTTCTAACAGCAGAAAGGAATCTTAAGTAGAATACAGGGCTCGCATTTGATCCTTGTGACTATTATACGTTACTGTTGTATTTAGTTGTACTGACATATTTTCTTCTACATTCTTTCCTAATTCATAAGTTAAAATGAAAATATAAAATTAAGGAGTGATTTATAACCAAAGCACAAAGAAATTTTGGTATATCAAAAAGCCCATTAATTAATTAATTCACTTACATGCTGAAACAAAACAGCATGTTTTTGCTGTTAATATTTTTATTTTTTTAAATCACTTAGCCTCACATTTAAACTCTTTATACAGCTTTTTAGCGAATTTCCCTATAGGGAAGTAGCTATTACCGTAGGTGGCACGGTAAGACCTAGAGCCGGGACCGATTTACTTTTTCATTTTGATGTCCCCAGAGGCCAAAAACACTATTCGTTCAAATTTTTATATATGTATATATATATATATATATATATATATATATATATATATATATATAGACTTATATATATATACGTCCGTGAACGCGATAACTTGAGTAATTTTTGTCAGATTTTGATGAAATTTGGTTTAAAGGTGTAAAGCGGGATAAACTTGAATGAGTTCGCGAACCAGCACGATCGGACCATGGGAACGGGGCTTTACGGGGGGTTTTATGGGGTAAAAATTGGTTTTTCTCACTTTTGACCCTCAAAACACAAAATTTCCCGATTTCTCTTTAGACCTTTTTAAAGAGCTTAAAAAAACAAATAATTTAGTATATAAAAGTATTTTTGCTCAATTATTAGTAACGGAGAAAATTTAAAAAATTGTAAATTTCAAATTCCTATGTTATTCTTATGGAGAATATTGTCAAATGTTGTAGTTTGCTTGTTTATGGATATATTTTGATCAAACTTGGCAAATTTATTTATTTTGTACTTAGCTATCAATATTTTACTCAAAAACACACTTTATTAGTTTCCTTGTAGCAGCAAACCTAGGTACTCGTTAAACCTAATGTTATTAAAATATATTTAACTGAAAATCAATTCAGACAAATGGAAATTCGCTTAGTCGGCAGGTTTGCTGCGGCGGGGGTATTTATTTTGTGTTTGTTTTCCACATTATTGTTCTTAACGGGTTCTTGTAAGGGAACCGTAAAACCCACTGTCGGTCAAGTTGCTTACGTAAACTTTTTTTTTTTTAGATAGCATCATTATCAAATTAATGGTCCAATAACGAATGATATCTCTGGTTGGAAACGATCTTGGCCTACATACATTTTGTTGGTACATCGTCTTATATTTCTGTTCACAATTTAGAATTCCGTACATTGAAGGTGCATAGTTATAATTGTTTTTTTCTTCAAGCATCCTAACAAACAAATCCTGAAATCATAAGTTTAGTGGCCAAATGAAAAATAAGTATTGAAACTAACACATTTAGAAGAAAAAACGCTTAAGAGCCGATGTGGGGTAGCGGCAGCAGTGTATTTCCACGGGGATTTGGTTTAAAGCCGGAGACCGTTGATGCGAGGCGAGCGCCTTCTGTCTCTTCCCGAGTGTCCCATTTATTTAATATGGTCTGGTTTTTATTTTTTAAATATGCAGCTTTACACAATTTAGTACGACCTTGTTAAAATGAAGAAAATACACAAAATTATAAGAATAAGATAAACAAATTTACTTATGAGTCAGAATGTGCATGACCTTATAAAGTGTATAAGGTATGATATTCATTCTAAATTGTTAAAAAAAAAACGAATTCGATGAAAATACCATTTTACCTTGACGATTTAACTAAAGTACCTTGGGAACAAGCTTTGCTCAGGGAAAATCATTAATTTACTCTGAGAGTAGTATTGCTGATACATTAATCCATTCCCACACTCCACACTGCTCGTCGTTACTACTTACTTCACCCCTTCCTACGTCGTGGACCTGTATCCCTCCCTTCCCATAGCGTTTTAGGATTATAGGTACATCTAATTGCCACAAACAGTTCCCACACTCTGCAATGCTAGCCTTTACTACTTCCTCCACGACTCCGTGCGTCGTGGACCTGTTTCCTTCCCTTCTCATAGCATTTAACTATTGCAGATACATAAATTATTCAACTGCCACAAATGGCTCCCATACTCCACACTGCTCACCTTTACTACTTCCTTCACTACTGTTTACGTCGTGGACCTGTTCCCCCCTTCCCATAGCATTTTAGGATTGCAGATACATTATTCTAATTGGCACAAACAGTTCTCACACTCCACACTGCCAGCCTTAACTACTTCCTTCACCATTTCCTAAGTCGGATCTGTTTCGTTCCCTTTTCATACCGTTTAAGTATTGCAGATACATTAATTAAACTGCCACAAATGGCTCCCACACTCCACACCGCTCGCCTTTACTACTTCCTTCACCACTTGTTACGTCGTAGACTTGTTCCTTTCCCTTCCCATTGCATTTTAATTTTTTAGATACATTGATCCAATTGCCACAGACACTTAGCTTCCTACACTCTGCAGTGCTACCCTTTACTACAATGTATAGAGTGATCTTCAGTGTAACAGTTACAACTGACGTTTTTCCCTCTGCACTGTATTTTGTAATTTACTATGATACTGTGGATGGCCTACTATACAACATATGTACAAGACCTTTGATTACCTTGTCCTTGTTCGAAAAACATGGTTACACAAACTCCTGCTATTTGTAGCTAAGAACTTTCACGTTGTTGTATATCAGAGCGGGTATCATCGTGATTTGGTATGGTTGTTGCAACTGTAGAAAACTAGCCTACTATTAAGGATCATCAATAAGCATACATTTATCAATTACAATGGTAAACTGGTTCTGTGTTCTATGTTGATTAGACGCGTTGAAAACACGTATATTTTGAGAAATGTACAGCCTGTGCTTAAATAAAATATATTGGTAACAGATCTTATTTATTGAAAGTTAAAAGGATATACTTAATATGGCACCTTTCAATAAACATAAACAACAAAACAACGGGATCTAGACTTAATCCTCTTACAGAAGTTTTGGTTTTCAGCGACCGTTTGACCAAAACTTTTGTAATCACAGAGTTACTTCGGGTTTGATTTCAGACTGTGTACACACTCTTACAGATTTTTACACTTAGGTGGATGATCTGAAATATCAAATTTTTAACAAAGGATATGTATAGAAAATTATTTAATATAAAATATTGCCATATTACACAACACCACTCTACTTGATTACAGAATAGCTATAACAAGACTAAACAACATAAGCATAAATTAAAACGGTTGTAATGCATACAGGGTTTTATTTCCTCCCTAAGGTAAGACAATTCCGTCACGGCCCGATTAAAACGATAACAGCACATGTTAACTTATCGTACAAGGAAGGAGTTTTCAAGTGTCATGTTACCGTCACCTCAACATTTTTGACAAAGGCCTACTCAAAGGAAAAAGAAAATAAACTCCGTGGATAGAAACACATAACGTATTTCTATCCGTAGAAACAAATATCCTCAAAAGGAATTCCAGTTAAATTATTTCAATCATTATTTTTCAATCATACGTTTGGCTCAACAATGATCTGCTACCGAATAGTTAATGTCAAATGGCTTAGTAATTTTATTAAAATGCCTAAAGCAGTTTTTATCCTTTCACTGATTAAAAAACTATATATTTTGTAGTTAGTTTATAAAATATTGTTTTGATATTATATTTGTAGACACCTATGGACTTAGACATTTTATAATCAGCTTAGCTTAGTGAAAACGGAGTTAATAAATAAGGGGGTTGTCGTTTATAAATATACTGTAAATTCCGAAGTCATTTTGTCATCTCAATCATTATATAGTACACATGCAAATCGAGTTGAGTATAAGTTGTACGCTGACAAAATAGGAAGATAATAATTAAACGTAGACTTTCTTTCTAATGTTAGCATTTAAAATCGAAGTCCAAGTACAGAGATGCACATGGGGTCGCAGATCTAAAAAGTAAATACAAAATTAAGGGAAACACCAGGGTTACAAATGTATTGAGGTTCGAGTTGTGAAATTTATTTTTTAGTGAATGGTAATGCAATCTTCACTTCAACTTTGACAAAGATCCCCTGCTGAATTATGAATAGCTTTGAATCCAACGTCTGCTTGATTTTCTTGACGTTCGTCTCTGATTAATCAGCTATCGCTTTGCAGGTTAATGTGCATTTCAAATTCATTACGTCCTTGAAATCCATGCCACTTTTGAAATTTAAAACCAGCGGTTAGTTCCAGATGTATCAATCAATATAATTTTGTATCAACAATGAACGATACATATGTGGTGTAGTTAATCAGAAAAAGTTTGTTATTGCGATCATGCGCATTGATGTTTCTAGATTACTATCGATAGAATGGTAGCTGTACCTTTTACTTGAAATGAAAGAAGCCTTTACCCTTTTTTTACTTAGAAGTTAATGAATGTTTAACGATGTGATAACAATTGATTAGGTTCGTTCTACATGAATACACCATACAAGAGGAATTAATTACTTACAATTGTCCAAAACTACTATACTCAAGTGATGCAGCATGTGATCAAATTGAGGTAGATTACCTGCTACGATCAATAAAGTACAGGCTTATAACCAAAATTAGCTATTTAAAAATTATCAATCAATCAATCAATTATCAATTATTTAAGATGGGGACGCCACTATGTGCGTATTTTAACCCAAATATGAGTGAAGGATGAGTGTAGGATGAGTGGCGCGATCTTGTAGTCTTGTTAGTGACTAGACATGTTCCGGCCCCTCGCCCACTATACGATTTCGGTCGTACGACACTGTGTCGGAACGACAACATTTCCACAGTGAACCATTGGATCTTATGAAAGCTCGCCCACTATACGATAATCTCACGACTACGACAAACTGTCGTGAAGCAGTCGTCCACTGCCACTGTGATACACGACTGTCGCACGACTGTTTTACTCGCAGTGGCGTACACAATCAAAAGGGCGCTCGCCCACTATACGATTTTAATCGTATGTCGTGCGTTCTCCCCAGTAGTCTTATATACTGTAGGCCTATACTTTTTGCAATTAACTCATACTTAGTCATTATTATAGTTGTTATATCACTTTGCGTATTTCTTATCGTGAATAAATATTTTTTACAATTCATTCATACTTTTTTATTATAATGTTTGATATATCACTTGGTCTTATTTTTCAACCATTATTTTGCGTAATTTTGATCTTCCTATTTATTTTTACAATTTGTTTATATTTTTCTTTATATTATGTTTAAATATTGCATCACTTATGAGTAAATATACCAAAATAATTATTGAAAAAATGCTAGTTTGGCTATTATTTATTATTGTATAATCTTAATTATTAATTATATCGTGTAAAACGTTTCACTAAAACCTATAAATATAATTTTTTGTAGATTATATTGATAAAATTAAATCTATTTAAAAACTAATCCAAAACAATTTAACATACATACTTTTTACCCGACTATCCCAAAACCCTATGATAGTTATGGTAAATTTAAAAAACTTGTAAAATGCATGGACTAATATAATTTGAAAATTTCTTTAAATACATTAACTTAAAAAATAATTTACACATAAAAATAAATGTTTCTTTAATGCTGTAGGCCTACATTGGCCACTATCGCCACAGCAGCCACATTGCAACAACACGTAACGGAATCATTGTTTTACTATTTGATACGGAACCTCTGTTTTAAGATATTGCGTAACACACCCACACCTCACTCTTCCAGGGTTACCGAGCAACTGGCCATTTATCCGACAAAGTGTCGTAAAGTGGGCGAGGACCACACATATGATAAGAATATCGTACGACATAGTGTCGTACGACCGAAATCGTATAGTGGGCGAGAGGCCTTAGACACAGCTGTTAATTAATAGCCCATACAAATAATGGCAACTAAGGGACCTACAGTTTATTGTGGAATCCGAACCACATTTTTTCCTCGTAATTAACGAATTTGTCTAATTATTAGGATAGTACTGCGGATAGTCGTAGTACTCACTAGTGCGGACGTTAATCCACACCAGGTAGCATCGCATCCACAGTGCATCCCTATAATTATCCACAATTGTAAGTAAAGGCATGAAAAATAAGTAAATTTTAAAGTTTTTATCTTTTTTTAGAAGTCGTTCAAAATATGCCAATACTTCATATAGTTCAACTTATTTAATCGATTTAGTTCTAAAACGAGAGGAAAATATTCAATGTTACGTGGTTAACGTCACTACTATATCACTGTACAACTGTGATGAACGTGGTACAGTGAAAGTGGTATTCATGTGAGTAATGAATTGCAGGTCATCATATTATAACATTATAAGTCAAAATGTTGGAAATTCATAACATTTCTGCCGTTCTTTATTTAATATGAAATTTAATTTGGTAACGGAAAAAGGAACGCCCATTTATCTACAAACAAAATTATAATAATATAATTATATTGATTCATCCAAAGAAGTTGAATTTATGCCAAAGTGGCCAAATATTTTCGGTGTCATGGTGGATCAAAGCTCCACCAAAGCTTTGCCAAAGATGGTGGTACTTGTTGCTATCGGACTTATATCTAATCCGTCTTGTTAGTTCCAAACAAATCGTCGTTGACAAATCTTTGTCCATCAAATGTTTGAGCCAAATAGCTTCCAAAGTCCATTTGTAGTCTTCCTTTGCAGCTGAATAAAGCAATGAAGTATAATGTTAAAGTTTAAATATTTTTAGTATTTTAAATTGCTTAATTATATAGTTCCAAGGGTCATGCAAAAGTAATTTACAAATATGATCTGTTTATGGGTTTGAATCCATTTTCTCGTAACATATTACTACATAAAAAATACCCTGTGTCATCGTTACATGTTTCAGCTTAAAGGGTCTGAAGCTTTTTTATGACAAGGAACCGATCGCAGTGTTGTTTGTATTTGACAGTTTACCAACCTGGTAAAAAGCAGAAAAGAATCTGAGCTTTTTATAGAAGCGATGGTCTAATTCAATAATAAATTTAATAAAACATGTGACTTTATTCTATACTGATACATTTCTTATAATCAGCTTCGAATACATAACCGTATGGTCCACTATCTCAGATAAACTTTACTGGTAGCTGATCGATACCTTCTCAACAGATAAATGCTGATAATGCTTGACCATTGACAGGCAAACTAAACCATATTTTTTCGAACAATTTTAAAATGAAAAATAACTCTCGGGAAAGCATAGACTACTTAAAAAAAATAATTTCTACATTACTACGTCATACTACAGAGAAAACAGCCTAGCTAAATTTCTCTTTTTAAGGTGAAATATAGTCAACTGAAGTCTAGGTCATCACTTTTTTTTATAACATAACTGAAAACAAGATTGGATTAATTTCAGGAGAAAACTTGTAAATTGGTGTTTTTGGCATGAAAATAGTAGTGTAAGATGAATATAATTATAGTGATTCAACTAAAAAATGGGTCTTTTGGACCAGTTTAAATTTTTCCTTTAATTTATAATTGAGCTCGTGTTGAAAAGAGTCACTTGCCCACAGCAATAATGAAATACCTGAATTGCAATTCAAATAGAACTAAAAGGTATTTGACAAGAAATGTAATTAATATGACGAGGAAACATATTTTAATCGAAACTAGTAATGTGATAGAGGATGACATTTCGAATATAGTGTGGTTGGGATGGGAATATTAAGGGAGCAGTTGGTAGTAGGAGATTGGAAGGGGGGGGGGGTTAGAGGTTTGAGCGGGGGCAGAGGAGGGGATAAGTCATGTCGGGGTGGTAAGCCGATGTTCTCCGTTTCATCTCATTAACTTTGGCAACATTTGCCACCCTTCAGTCGTTAAGCTCCTAATTTATCTAAATGATAATAAATGTCAGTATTTAACACAGATTATGCATATTTTAGTTTAATAGTTTCGCACAACAGAGCGCAGAACAACTTTGTAACTTCATTTTCTCAGTTTGTATATTTTGAGGTAATTTATTAGAAGAATAATGTAGGCCTACACGTTAATATAACGATACTCTTTTAACATACACAGACTTTTAAAACGTACTTGATAGGGGATGCCGAAATTTTATCCCCCTGGAATTTTACCCCCTGGGCAAAGCTGACGTCACTATGACGTAGTAGACTGAGTGGCCAAAAGTTTGTTCGCGGCTGGAATTTCACCCCCGCGGATTTGGAAGTCTAATGAAAATAGCTAGAGCGTGATTAATTAGATTAGCGATAAAAACCGGAATTTTACCCCCTGTCCATATAACTAGCGTTTAGACAACTGAAGATGTACGGGCCGGATTTTTACCCCCGGATTTTTACCCCCGGAATTTTACCCCCGGATTTTTACCCCCCGGAATTTTACCCCCTAGCCCATTTTAGAAATTGAATGATTGATTTTCTTATTTATGTTTTTAATTAATTGTAAACATTTCGTTATTTAGTAGCCTATCTTTATTTATTTATTTTGTAATCTCAACTAAGTAAACAGAATTCGCTGTTTTATTTTGATCATACTAACCAACAGTTGGCTTTAAAGATCGAATCCTGATACTCGAATCTCAAAATTAAAAATTAAAACCTGTTCGATTAGTTAATGATACAAATAAATTAAAGAGAGCTACTTAATAATAAAATGTTTACTATTAAATAAAAACTGAATGAAGATAATTAATAATCATTCTACTAATTTATATATCTGGCCAGGGGGTAAAATTCCGGAGGTAAAATTCCGGGGGTAAAAATCCGGGGGGTAAAATTCCGGGGGTAAAAGTCCGGGCCGTACATTCTAGGTTTTTATAATTTGATGTGTTCTGATTAAATTCACAACCGTGAAAATATACAGGGTGGTAAAAAAGTCCCTGGACAGTTAAATATTTAAAAAAATAATGAAGATAGAGCTACAATACTTGGTACAAAGTTACAAGGCATAAAACTCTATTTTAACACATATTCAGTGATCCAATAACTCTTCAGGGGGACGGCCCACAAGGAGTCGGAAGAAAATCTTAAATGGAAGCATAGGTCAGTATGCACATCAAATTAAAGGTCTTTTTTAGTAGAATACAATGCCGAAACCGCACTTCAAAAGGTTGATCCAGCGCAAAATGGCAGATGTTCAAAGATTTCTCGAATCCGCCATTTTGAATCTTTGAACGACTGCCATTTTTTACTCAGGCATTTTTTTTAGCTTGAATTTGCGGCATCGTTATCTACAAGTGAAGACCTTTAATTTGATGTGCATATCGACCTATTTTTACGTTAACAATTTTCTTCCGATTCCTAGGGCTGTGCCCCCTGAGGAGAAAGCGTATAATAGCAATGTTAATTAAATTAATCTGTGAACAACTGTCATTTTGCGCAGGATCAACCTTATGAAGTGCGGTTTGTGGCATTGTATTCTACTAAAAAAGACCTTTAATTTGATGTGCATATTGACCTATGCTTTTGTTCAAGATTTTCTTCCGACTCCTTGTGGGCCGTCCCCCTGAAGAGTTATTGGATCACTGAATATGTGTTAAAATAGAGTTTTATGCCCTGTAACTTTGTACCAAGTATTGTAGCTCTATCTTCATTATTTTTTAAAATATTTAACTGTCCAGGGACTTTTTTACCACCCTGTATGTTTAATTCCGTGTTTAATCCATCGAGCTGATGTCGCGAAACTCAAAAGTTCACGGCCGGAATTTTACCCCCTGGTTTGTGACGTCACGTTTGCCCAGGGGGTAAAATTCCAGGGGGATAAAAATCCGCTACCCCGTTTAGACAACTGAAGATGTACGGGCCGGATTTTTACCCCCGGATTTTTACCCCCGGAATTTTACCCCCGGAATTTCACCCCCGGATTTTTACCACCCAGAATTTTACCCCCGGATTTTCCCCCGGATTTTTACCCCCGAATTTTTACCCCCCGGAACTTTACCCCCTGGCCGATTATAGAAATTGAATGATTGATTTTCTTATTTCTGTTTTTAATTAATCGTAAACATGTAATTATTTAGTAGCCTATCTTTATTTATTTATTTTGTAAAGAAATGTTCGAAACAATTATCATTCAGTTGATTGTTTATACGTCATATTAATTAAATGTTGGCTTCAAAAATCGAATCCTAATACTAGAATATCAAAATTAAATTTAAAAACCTGTTCGATTAGTTAATTTTACAAATACATTAATATAGGCTACTTAATAATAAAATATTTACTATTAAATTAAAACAGAATGAAGATAATTAATCATTCTCACTAATTTATATAGGCCTATCTGGCGAGGGGGTAAAATTCCGGTAGGGGGGGTAAAATTCCGGGGGTAAAATTCCAGGGGTAAAAATCCGGGGGGTAAAATTCCGGGGGTGAAATTCCGGGGGTAAAATTCCGGGGGTAAAAATCCGGGCCGTACACTTTAAGTTTTAATACTTTGATGTGTTCTGATTAAATTCACAACCGTGAAAATATATGTTTAATTCCGCGTTTAATCTATCGAGCTGATGTCGTAAAACTCAAAAGTTCGCGGCCGGAATTTTACCCCCTGGTTTGTGACGTCACGTTTGCCCAGGGTGTAAAATTCCAGGGGGATAAAAATCCGCTACCCCTTTGATGGTACGTTCATTTTCGATAACTATTAGTAGTAAATAGTGTTTTTTTTATTACCAAACATAAAAAATGTTCTTAGATATAAATAAAAATCCCATATGTTTATCTCAGTCTGCAAAGGAAGACACAGTAGGCCTACTGTTGTCGTATGTTCGCACCCAGTTGTCACAACAACATGGTATTTATTAGAACAATTCATTCATGTTCTGTACAAGGTTTCTAAACTTTCTTATCAGTGTTAATTGTACTTTTTGCAAATACCACTTACTTATGAGTTATATGTATTATGTTATAATTATCATATTGTATATGTTATACAATATAATAATTTTAATGTATATGAATTGTCATACAAATCGTCGTTGACAAAACTTTAGTAGTTTTGTATCTTGTAAAATATTTTTTTATGTTTGATTCATAACCATCAGTAATATTTTAGTTAGTAAAGGGTATTGTTGTTGTAATTTATTTCGTTATTATACTGTCATTCTTATGTTTATATTTTGAAAAATATTGTTTTTATACTGCCACTAGTGAAGACGGACGTTTTTCCCTAATTATATTTATATTGTATTTTCATTACTCTTGTACACATTTATTTGCATGCTTAATGCTATAATGTTTATGCCGTGTTGTAGCATTGTTGTTGTAAAATAAATATAAAATAAATAAATAAACTTCATACATGTTTGTTGTGCCACATAGAAATCCATTCGTTCTATGAGGGTGCCGAACACAGTAATGTTATTTTAGAATCATACCTTAGTAAAGTAATCATCAGCTGATAAGGAAGAGCGGCGACTAAACCCATTAGTTTTTCGAGTTTGTGTTGCACAGCCTTTGACAAAAACTTTGACAATTCTAACTCAAGAGAGCACGTCTTCAACTTTTCCACTCACATCCAAGATATCACCTTCTTTGCAACGATAATAAAGTTACAACGAAAACGTTGTAACCGTTATGAGGTTTATGTTTTAAACTAATTTTGTTCACTTATTACATCAGTAAACATGCAGATTACAACAAACTGTTGATTTCTACTTTTGTATTTTTTGTTAACCCAATTACAGTATTTCTAAGTCAGTTAGGATGGGTTTTTAGTTCTTTATAGATGACCTCTTACTCTAATTATAGTTTTTAGGATACTGGCTGTACGATGATCAACAGCTTGGGGGCTTTTGCATAGCCTGCTTTAGGCCGGGGCCACACTTGTAACTTTCAACCGGCGAGACTGTTTTTCCGTTTTCACGTACGACGCACGTGAAACAGTTTGACCGTGGCCACACTCGTCTTACGAGATAGGTTTTTTGGGTAATCCAGTGAGACTGATAGAGCATGCCACACTGGCAATAAAAATCGTCCGTGTCCGTGTTCCACCTCCCCCCCTCCACGTACTAAATCATCCAGGTTAAAACTAGAAACGTCCGTGGAAAAATTCAGCGAGATAAGATGAGTGTGTTCACTCCCATAAGCCGCAATGCCCCGCGACTAGTTTTACGTGCAACGCCCGTGGAATGTTAGTAGAGAATACACGTGCAATTCCAGCGGTAAAACCAGCGAGACTGACAAACGCGTTCACGGACGTTTTTACTCTAGTGTGGCCTGCCCCATATACCGTAATGTATCTCTCAAACCCACGGGTAACGCCCGTGAAAAAAATCAGCGAGATAAGATATTGTTAATGTATTTATACATCAACATATACATATACAATATGGAATATATTGTCTGTGCTAGAAGTGTTTCCTATAGCTCAAAGTTAAAATAAACAAATAAAAAAATATCGAAATTTCACTAAACAAAAAGTAAGTATATAATAATCGGACATATCTCACAACACACAATCAATGCTAAATCTGACTTACCACCAAGGAGAGCTTTTTGATTTTATATTTTAGATGATGATTGCTTTACAGCTTGTAAAAATACCACCAAAAAAATATTATTAATGTAGGGTCAACGTGGTTTGCAGTGCATTTCATGCAGTATACAGTTTATAAGTATACATGTGAATGGCATTTTTTAATTCGATTATATTTTCTGTTTATATTGCGTTGTTAATTCGTCGCCAGCATGGCAAGGCACATTTTAATTTTTTGAAATTTTAAATTAATTTTTGTTTTTATTTTTGAGCCTATTTTAATTTATAGAGGGATTCTGCCCATCTACAGGAAAATATCTTTCTAACTGTATGCGTAGATTTTCCCTGAAAGGTTTTAAAGAAACATGCTTGCCTATTAATCAATAGATTCTAGACAGCATTAGTGAAATAAAAGTTAGTATACTGTGGTAAAAGTTAATGTTACTGTAAACTACTATAATCAAAAATAAAGTTTTCTAATGATTATTTCCCCCTGAATAACCAAAATAATAAAAATTGGGTCTCTAAGTTAAACACAAATAGCATGACAAATGTTGATTAATAAATAAATGCAATACGCATAATTAAAAATGAAAATTTCTATTGATTATTTCCCCCCTGAATAACCAAAGTAATAAAAGTTGGGACTCTAAGCTAAACACAAATAGCATGACAAATGTTGATTAATAAATAAATACAAGACTTTATGAGCCTTTGACTTGAAATAGTTGGAATTTGTATTCGAAAGTAATGCAGCTAAAAAGGTTGATGAATTTCTGTATCCAATAAACGGATTTCTTTGTAAAAGTTCGCTTTGGCCTTTCATCCAATCGCGTGAAAAAGTTTGATGGCCGATAAGGTTCAAACATTTATTATTGCTGAAATACGGTTTCGCAAGGATATACTAGGTTGTAAAAAATATTGCTACCATAGGTCTAATGGGAAAACCCGAACCCGGGTCCGATTGACTTTTTTGTTTAAATGTCCCCATTTTTTTTTTTTTTTTAGGGAGAGGAGGGAAAATGCTTTTACGCACACAGGTAGCCAGCCTGTAGTGTGAGACTCCTGAAAATTGTCAGACTACTCACTAAAAAACCCCCTCTACTCTGTTGGACACAGACCTGGAATTGTTTGTCACATTACTTCAAGTCAGGCCAACATGTGACCTAAGCCCTCAGGGCTCGCACCGTTTCTGGCATTTCGATTCTTAATGACCTACAACCACATCCCGGTCAAGGTCGATCTTCTTGGCGCGGAGAATACCCTGGATATAATGTGACACACAGGTCCAATTGTCCTCACCCTCCGTCATAATCGGTATGACCGTGTCCACCGACAGCAGTCCTATTAATTGTTGAGCTTCCAGGCGGGGCCTTTCCCAGCGCTGGCAGTGGAAAAATGTATGTTCCACGTCATCGAGAATGCCTGGGCAGTATATGCAGTCGGGTGACACGGCTTTGCCCATCCTGAACAGGTACGACCGGAAAAAGCCGTGTCCCGTCAGAAATTGGGTGAGTTAGAAGTCCACCTCTCCGTACCGCCGATCAACCCAAGGTTGGACTTGCTGTATCAGTCGCCTGGTCCAGAGTCCCCGTGTCTCCTGTTCCCAGCCCTCCTGCCACAGCTGGTAGGTGCGGGTGCGTTCCTCTGTTCGTGCCTCGTCCTCCCCACGGCGCCGGTAAATTGCCTTTCTCTCCGCCGCCAAAAGTTTGACGGGGATGACTCCAGCAATCACCAGGATGGCGGGCTCGGACACTGTTCGGTAGGCAGATGCTACCCTCAGTGCTGCCTGACGCTGCACTCGGGCGAGCCGCATCCTGTATGCCTCCTTATTTAGTGCGTCTGCCCACACCTCCGCACCGTACAAGAGTACGGACTGGACCGAAGACATTAACAGCCTTCTACGACTGGACCGAGGCCCTCCGACATTGGCCATCAACCGGCTAAGAGAAGAAACCACCCTAGCGGCCTTGTCCGCTGTACGGAAGATCTGATCCCGCCAGCTAAGCTTGCTGTCTACCATGACACCAAGATACTTGGCAGAACGAACAGTTTGAACCTCGACGGCTCCCACCCTCAACGGCACGATGGTGTCAATCCGTTTTTTTGTCAAAATCACGATCTCGGTTTTGCTCAGAGCAAGCGAGAGACCGTGGTCTGCCATCCATGCGTTTATGGTACGCATAACTCGGTTTAGCTTTAGCTGAGCCAGCTCAACGCTACGTGCAGCTATCAAAGCTGCAACGTCGTCTGCGTACCCAACCAAGACTGTTTCCTCAGGCATTTCAGACCTCAGAAGGCTGTCATAAGCGACGTTCCAGAGGTCTGGGCCGAGTATGGAACCTTGGGCAGCACCAGAAGTGACACTCATCGTCCGCGGGCCCTCCGCAGTGTCATACGTTAGGAGGCGAAACCGGAGATAATCCTCTATGATGCGCATGAGGTATGCCGGCACGTGGAAGGTGTTCTCCAGAGCATCCAGCATATCGCACCACCTCGCCGAATTAAATGCATTTCGCACATCGAGCGTTACGAGCAGCACAACCCTGCGTAGTGGGTAAAATCCTCAGCTCTCATCACGGCTTGCTTCACCTCCTCAATCGCATCAATCGTTGATCGCCCCATCCTGAATCCATACTGACGAGGGGAGGGGTCCCCCGCAGCGACAACGGCTGAATTTAGCCGGGAACGGATCAATTTCTCGAGGACTTTGCCAGCCGTATCCAACATACACAGAGGTCTGTAAGAGGATGGCAGATCTGGGTCTCCCTTGCCCTTCCCAACAAGCACAAGCCTAGCTGTCTTCCAGCACAAGGGGAAAACCCCTTCAACCAGGCAGGCGTTATACATGCTCAAAAGGATCAAGGGGTTGGTAGTCAAAACCTTCTTGAGGACTTCACCGGGCACCCCATCGGGACCAGGAGCCTTGTTGTTCTTCAGGGATATGACGGCCGCCACCAGCTCTTCAGGGCTGAAAAGTGGGACGTCGTCCACCCTTCCATAATCCCGCAGTGGGCGCAACGCATGAACCGGGAAAAGGGACTCGACTATCCTCTCCATAGTGAACCTGTCCATGACGGAAGGTGGAGAGCGGGTTCCAAGTTTCTTGGTTACAAGTTTGTAACCCAGGCCCCACGGGTTGGAATCAACATCGTCCCTTAATTTATCCCAGCAACTGCGTTTACTCCGATTGATGGCTCGACGAAGATACCTCCTAGCCACCCTATAAGCATCCGACTTACGCCGTCTGTCTAGGGGTTCTCTAGCCCTGGTAGCAAGTCTTCTGGCCCTCAATGCCGCTCGACGCAATTCCGCAATCTCGGCAGTCCACCAGTACACAGGACGCTTATTGCACCGGTATCTCTTGCGAGGCATAGACTCATCGCAGGCCGAGACAATCAGTTTCATCGTGGATGCAACTAACGCCTCTGCGTGAGGCACGCCAGTTGCAGGATGAACCACCGGCGTTCTTCGTAGGATGGCTCCATTGAATTTTGCCACGTCCAGTTTTTTAATGTTCCATCGAACGGGCACTTGACGAAACGCTGCCACTTGTCTCTGATGACCATCCAGGACGTCAAAAATTATGTACTGGTGGTCACTGGCCGTGTAATCCTCCAGGACTCTCCAGGCTCTGATCCTTGGCAAAAGAGACTCAGATGCAAGGGTAATGTCTGGGATCGTTCCCCGCATCCCAGGCGCCGGAAAGTTGGCGTGTTGCCCTCGTTGACGACAACGAGTCCGGCTCTGGCAGCAAAGTCCAGAATGTACTTGCCCCGGGAATTTGTGAGGGTCATTCCCCACTAAACAGCCCTAGCATTAAAATCCCCACCCACGACGACGTGTCCTGTGGTATTGCGCACGCTCTCTTCCAGGCGGTCTATCTTCTCACGAAAGTCACGGATGGCCTCATTGGGAGTGAGGTAGACACTAAAGTAAGTGACATCCCGGCACCGAACCCAAACGAAACCTCGGCCCTTCGCGTGACCCCGTACTTGTACTGTAGCTGCATTACGCGCCCAGATTGCAGCAGTACCAAGACTATCAGGGAACCAAAAAGCTGGGTCCCTATCACGGTACTGGTACTGTTCGCTGACTAAAAGCGCGTCGACATCGTGTTCTAGGGCAAACTGACATAGAAGTGCGTCAGCCGTCCTGGATCGCTCAAGATTGCATTGAAGGATTCTTATCTTCGTGGGAGGGCTTTCGCTTGTTGTAGTGCAGATTTAAATGCACTGCACTGTCCAGACCCAGCTATATGCTTCAAGTGTTTTTCAGCGAGCCCATTTTCTTTGCAAAGAAAACAGGACTCGACTTGGCAGTCCTTACGGATGTGACCAACCTCCCCGCACCGAAGGCAGTTCTTGCTTCGGTCGGGTCCCTTGCAGTTTCGGGAGGAATGGCCGAAACAGAGGCATTTAAAACACCTCTTTACTTCCACTCTCCGTCTGAGCCTGCAGTTGACCCAGCCGACTCTCAGATGTTGGAGTGCCAGCACCTTATTGGCATGTGCGTCTGCCATTTCGGCGACCGCCATCCGCTGCTGGCTCCTATTCGGTTTTGTGAGCCACACCTTCAGAAAAGCCGTTTGCCCACCAAGCTCGGGGATAGCTTTCTTCAGGGCTTCCACAACATCAGCCTCCGTCGACACACAATAAATGTCTCGAACCTCGACTGATGTCTTTGGCTCAAGAGAACGGACGGTGCCCTGGCCTTCGACAGCTGCCTTCAGTTCGGCAGTAAAGGCTGCTTTGTCTTTCGACCTACCCAGTTCAAGGAGAACGTCCCCGCCCCGGGTTTGTCTAATCGACCGTACAACCGTATCGGTCTGCTCTGGCTTAGCATTGGCCTTGATTGCACCCAAGACCTCGGCAAAAGATCTCCCCCCTGAGGGTTTGACAATGATTGCCTCCATCAAGGGATTTTTTGGCCGCAACCTTTTAGGTGCAGGCACCGAACCGGGCCCAGTTTGGGCCACGCCAGTTGGCTGTGCCTTCACTGCCTCATTTTTCATGGAGGCGACCTCCGCCCGCCTCAATTGCCTCTTCTCCTTTTTGGAAAGGCGTTTTTCCCAAACAGCCCCAGGTGTCTCCACCACTGACCCCTTTCGGGAACTTCCCTGAAGAGGGGTCGTGGGTTGCTGTGCCAGTTGGCGCCTCGCTCGAGATGCAGCTACGTCCGAAAACGACGTACCGTTGGGCACAGCAGACGAGAGGTCCGTCTGAGTCGCCTTGGCCTTTACCGTGGTCTTTTTGGTCTGGACGCCTTCTTCTCTTTTTGGAGGACTCTCCAATGTGGAAGGCCTCCGACGTTTTTTAGAAGGCAGCGCTCTTTCATCGGGCAGGGACACCACCTTTTCGGCAATCTTTTCCATGGTCGCCTTGCTTACCAGACGGCAGGCAAAGACGAAGCCAAGGTCATCCTCTAATTTTGCCATTCCATTTTTTACCACTTGGTTTACGGCTCTCTGGGTCCGGAAGGTGTCCAGCATAGCCTTAATCGTCTTTTCCATGTCACGGAGCCGGGTTTCAATGTTACTATCTCAGAGCTTTCCGACCGCGACGTCGCTGTGAAGGTTTCCTTCGGCATCCCTACAACAGTTCCCGGCAATGCCAGTTCGACATCTACATCGCCAACATTTCCTGGACCGTTTCCAGCTCCACTTGCCGAAAGGGATCCTAACGGGGGGAACGTAGAGCACTTGAAAGGTGCAGGTGGCGGAGATGTCCTTACGTTCTTCGGTGGTGGCGACCTCTTAAGCTTGGAGCTTCGATCAAAGGGGTTCTGCTCCACTTCAGACGCTTCATTTTGCTCATTTGAGCTCCTATTCAATGATGTGTTTGTAGGATTTTTATTAAAACTCATCGTGTTTTCTCCAGCGCATCGTGCGGCAAGGAGCTGCCCGGAATCAGTCAGGAACGGGTATACCCTCGGGGACCAAAAACCCCTACCCCGGTTCCCCGGAGCCCGACCTCCGTTTGCCCAGCACCGGATACCTGACATGCCGGGGGTCGCCCGTCGCAATGCAGAGCCCGACCTCTGCATCCATGCCGCACTCCCTGACCAAGGACCGAAGTGGCTGGTTTCTCACGACCCACTGATAAAACCCATCGGCAGTGCAGAGCACACATCAACCCCTGCAACACAACAGGGGCACTCCCAGGGACTCCCAGTGAGTTCGTCGGTCACCCTTTTAGTCGCCTCTTACGACAAGCCCGAGAAGGCTGCGGTGCTATTCTAACCCGGTACCGCACGGGGAAATAAATGATAAATGTCCCCATGGGCCCAAGCACCATCTGTTTATACTCATAAATATAATATATATTTATCTGTTAGCTCGATAGCTCAAGTAAACATTATATAATTTTAATCAAGTTTGTTACAAATATTTAAAACTGTTTATTCGAACGAGTTCTCGAACCACCGTGATTGGACTATGGTAACGGGGTTGTATGGAGATTTTATGGGGTAAAATTGGGGTTTCCCATTTTTGGTCCTCAAAATATGCATGAAATATTACAATTGTACTAATCTATTATGCAGACCTAAAAACGCTTAATTAAAAATATCAAAGCATCGTTGTAGATCTAATAGTTACGTGATAATCCTAAAAAATATCTGTAAATTTCACATTTCCACGATGTTAAAAATGTTAAAATTAAAATTAAATTAATGTTAAGGACATAAACTGATAAATGTTGGAAAATATATGTATTTTATGCTAAGCTATTTTCACATAAACATGTTTATAAAAAAGAGAAACACTACATTGTCTTCCCTGTAGCAACACACCTAAGGATGTTATATAATAATAAATAAATAAATAATAATAAACTTGCTGTTATTTAAACAGGGAATAAATTTACTATTTTAAGAATACATTTTAATGAAAATCCAACCAGGCAAATTAAAATTCTCTTAGTCTGCAGGTTAGCTGTGACTGAGGTATTATAATGTTTTAGTGTTTAAAAAGGTTTTACAAGAAACATCGGTTACATAAATGTATGAGATCTTCCACGGCATGACATGGTGATAAATTTAGGGTCGCTTTCGTACATTGTAAAGTAAAATTATAACTCTCACAAGCAATTTTTTAAATGTCTTAGCAGTGTTCCAGTTCAGTCTCTGTATTTAGCTAAATAAACGTTAAATGTTATATTGTTGAACTAAAGCTCTCTGGAGTACTTTATTGTTCTTTTTCGTTGAAACAACTGGAACACATTTCAGTACCAACATATAGTTATACAAACGTTAAAACGTTTAAAAGCCTTCTTCGGAGCTTTTAAGACTCGAGGAACGAGATTTACAAATACAATGTAGAGGGTGAACATTTGTTATTGTATCGATAAATAGTCTATTATTAACGTAAATAAAATCCAAAATATACATGGTATACGAAAAATAAAAATAAAAATATTAGCTTGGCAATTTAGATTATCATATTATGCATAGGATTTATTAGCATAATAATATACGGGTGTCCAAAACCACCCGTACACCCCTTTCAAAACGATGGAAACCATTTCTTACAAACAAAAAATAATACAGAACTAGCTAAATTGGCACGGTCTACCAAATGGTGATAATTTCAAATCCAAAATCAAACCGGAAGTGGCTTTTTCAGACCGGAAGTTGACATTTTTAAATGTAAACTACAAATTTTGATTACAAAATCGCATTCTACGTTGAAAAATACATAACTTTTGTCTAAAACATTTTTTGAAAAAACTTGTTTTCTCCCTCTAATGCCCCATTAAAGTCAATAATTTTTGGTCATTCATCCGTCAAAGTTACTCGAAACAATAATAGAGAAAAACAAATAACAAATATTACATAAAGACATGTGATAAATAGTATCAGCTGTTCATTGTAAACACCTAACAATTGAGTTAAAGCTGGTCTACCCATTGCTTAATTTCATTTTATTTTTAAAATAAATCATTTGTTTTTACATTTAAGGAGTCATATGTAACAATAAATTATAAAAAAATTAAACTTAGCAATGTGTAGACCAGCTGTTACTCAATTGCTAAGGTGTTTAAAATAAACAGCTGATTCTATTATTCATATGTCTTTATGTAATCTTTGTTGATTGTTTTTCTGTATTATTGTTTCGAGTAACTTTGACGGATGAATGACCAAAAATTATTGACTTTAATGGGGCATTAGAGGTAGAAAACAAGTTTTTTCAAAAAATGTTTTAGACAAAAGTTATGTATTTTTCAACGAAGAATCCGATTCTGTAATCAAAATTGGTAGTTTACATTTAAAAAAGTCAACTTCCGGTCTGAAAAAGCCACTTCCGGTGTGATTTTGGGTTTGAAATTATCACCATTTGGTAGACCGTGCCAAATTTAGCTAGTTCTGTATTATTTTTTTGTTTGTAAGAAAAGGTTTCCATCGTTTTAAAAGGGGTGTACGGGTGGTTTTGGACACCCGGTACTATGTTGCTCATATTATGAAGGGACCAACAATCCTACTCCGTATATTTTGGAAATTCAAGAATATACAGTTTTCAATATTCGTAAGGTAAAAAATATTTCTAAATTCGACATTTGTCAATCATATAGCCTTTGAAAAATTGCAAAGTTTAAAAATGTTTAAAAAAATTGTTTTTAAATACTTGTTGTTTCTATACAGTATTTGATTTAAAATTACATTTTTCCATGTAATGTGTGAAATCCTAGATTATACTATAAACAGCTGTAGGCAAAAATATTGAAATATGTCGCCATTTTACAAGATGGCGGCCGTAGCACAGCTTTGATTTTAGCAGAATGTTAGGGGAAGTTCAATAGAAAGACACAGCCAACATCTGTACCAAATTTCTTGCTTGTACTAATTTGTTTTAGGTTTATGGAATTTTTCATTTATTTTTACTGTACTAATTCTTATTTTATCAATGTTACGCGAGCAAACAACATAAAAGTAATTAAAGTGTAAAATAGTGGTAGACCTAACCAATAATGAAATTATTAATGAAATAATCAATGAAATTAATTATTTTCATTCCTTTTAATCCATTTCATTTATATCTATAAATCACCATGCAGGATTGCAAACGTTCTTTTTGCAAATTATGTAGATATTTTGTTGCTTGGCCATTTTGTTTTGAATATTCTAAATCGAATGAGACTCGGGGTTGTTTTTTTACATATATTTATTGTAACTGCAATAAGACCCCTAATTTTCATCCTCGGTTATACCGGTCCTCAGTTTATCCAGCCACTCCACTCCTTGGAAGCCAATTTTGAAAACCGAAAACTATATCTTACGGCTTGCAGCCACTAGTCTCCGCGACTCTCGGCTCGAGGTTCGTCTATTTTTTACATTATACTTTACATTACTCGCTAAAAACAATTCCTAACATATAAACAACTTAACAACACTAACGCACTGTGTAAAATTATGAGTAAACAAATTATACTAACAGTTTATTAAATCCCATTATAGTGCAGTAAATATAATGTACAATAATTTATAATTTTGATATAAGACAAAATACTTTTTTTTTTTTATATAGATCAAATCAAAACCTGGAAAGTAATGTAACACTGTTGGGAATTTCTATTGATTGTAAATTGTCATGGAAGAATCATATTGAATTAGTTTGTAAAAAATTACCAAGAGTAATATGTTTATTGTGTAAGTTAAGACAAATGTTACCTGATGTTAATTTAAATATGGCTTATTATGCATTCTTTGAAAGTATATTGAGGTATGGTTTGGTTGTCTGGGGTAATGGCATTGGTATCGATGATGTCTTGATATTACAGAAAAAACAGTTACACTTATAACTGGTTCATCTTTCCCGGCACATTGTAGGCCTTTGTTTGTGCAAACAGGGATTTTGACTGTGATCAATCTTTACATTTATGAAGTTATAAGGCTAGTGAGAAAAAATATTGATTCTTTTTGCTAATTGATGTTTGATTCATGTTTTCTTTGATAAAAATATGTCTAGGACTGATGTTCATGATCACTTTACTAGGTTTAGGAATAAAATTGACATATCTAGATGTAGATTGACAGGAACACAAAAGTATCATCACACTCTGGGCTTAAAGCTTTACAATAAACTGCCAAACTACGTTGTAGATATTACTAGTGATAAGGTATTCTTTGAAATTCTGTATAAATGGCTCCTAGAAAACCCAATGTACCAGATTGATGAGTTTTTAAATTCTGAAATAGTTATTTGAATATGCTGTCATCCTACATAGCTTTAAATAGAAAATAGTATTAGCATTGACTTTATATAGTCAATGGTATTAGTTTTAAAGCCTGACATTTGTTTAGACTAATTTGACGAGATCTATTGTAAACAATGTATTTACTTAATGGTCAATAAATTTCTTATTCTTATTCTTAATAAAATGACATAAAACAATACAAATTAAATGCTACAGTATATAGTAAACATATTATATATGTAATGATAGGAAATAGAAAGTAACCAGGTTTTATTTGATTCAGAAAACTAGTGCAAACAGTGATAAAGTAAATGGAGCTGAATCACTAGAATATTTTAACCTGCAAAATCGGAAACGCTTAGGCAGCAGAGAGCGTTCCGTGTTCAGCAATGTCAGAATATTTGTCTTGTTAATGTTTCTTTATTTTAGAATTTTCTTGTAATTTTTGTGGTTTCTGCCAAATTTTATGAAATATATTTTGTGCAGTGGAATATTTTATTATACCTCAATTCTATGTAATGGTGGAAGATATTGTGTTAGTCTAGTTTCGCTCCTTGTTTCTATGATATGAATGTACCGGTCGGTTTGAACCAGCGACCATGTTTGAACTTACTGAAGCAATGTTAAACTAGACATTAATCTCTTATTAAGGTCTAATTTATTATAAGAGCTTACAAGAGATTAGTTGTGTAGTAATCTTATATTTCCTATATTTCACCAGCTTATAAGTTGACGAACTTTTAAAATAAATTAAATTATACGAATTACAAATCTTTTATTTTGACAGGTGAAGTTGTAGTTTCATGGCCCTTCATTACGCTTAACCTGCATTTATAAAGAAATATGCCAAAATACACATATTTACTCGTGTAAAAATACTGTTATTTCTTTAGTAAACGTAAACAGAAAGATTAATTAGGCCATCTTTTTAACACTGCGGTTTACTGTACGTTTTTTGTAATTTGTCTTATATTTTTCAAGATTTATTGATCTTTACCGTTAGTGACAATTAAAACCGTAGATTGAATAGAGACAATGTGGTTAAGGCTAGTCAATTGGTAATATCAATGATTTTTAATTTGACTTTGAACGAAGGGATTAACACTGTGTTAAGAACACAGTGCCAACACGTGGTGCACGTGGGCACGTGGTGTCATAGACGTACTACTATGATATTCCAGCTATCACGGCTATGGCTATTTAATTGATATTAAGCTAAATGTGACAGTGTCTAGATTCTTTATAGCTTGGTAGGTAGATAGGTTGATTCTAAGATTACAAAAATATAATTCAAGTTTTATAAATAAACGCTACATCAATAACAACAAAATAAATTTAAAATACTGCTAATGTAAGTTACTGAATTGCACTAAGGTACAGTAAAGTGGTTGTTGTGCTCGTGTTAAGACACAATAACCGTGTTAACAATACGTGTAATCTGACAGCTCAAACTGTTCGCTAATTACGCAGTGTATAGCTTCTCCTTCACTTACCTTCACCGGCGTTGGCGTTGTACAACTTTGAAACTACTGGTTACGACTAAGATAGGATAGCTTTTGTGTTAAATGGTTATTACGTATATAAAACTATTTTTATACATTGTTTCGGTGAAACCATGTCACTTAATGATTTTACTTCTTTTGATTGAACGTAGCCAAAAATTAGACCACATAGTAGCGGTTTAAATGGTTTTGACATAGTTATTGTAAATCCATTATGAACAACGCTGTTAAAACAATAATCACATACCGGTAAATATAATGCACCTGAGAAATAGTGGTATGTTTTGGAACAATGTACGTATCTTTTTATTAAAATATGGTTTTTATATTGAAAAAGCTGAAATATAAGATCGAGAGGGTGCATGGTTACCTGAAAGTTGACGGAGGCGCCATACTTGAGCAGCAAGTACACGAGGGTGGCGTTGCCTCTGATGACGGCGAGGAACAGAGCGGGGAGGGTGAACAGGTACTGTCGAGTGTAGGTCTCCATCCACCCCGCTACCTTGTCAGCCTCGATGTTGGGGTTGACCTTCAGTAAAGGGCCTTCCTTCCCACCAACGACTGTAGGAGAGCCTATCCCCAGGACTTCGTCACCGTCGTCATCCTCATCAGGACTACTCAGGGAGCTGCGTGACGACCTCGACGGGGAAGAAAGGGATGACGAAGAAGTGCTTGAAAACCCACTCTCTGTTTGATATGTGGCGAGCTTTCTCTGTTCGTGAGCCGCTAAAAGCGTTTCTACGTCGATTTGGTGCTCTGTTGGAGTGGCCTTATTTTCTTCGTCTTCTAAAGCTTGCTGCTCCGCGTCTTTCATTGACAGATTCAGCAGTATACTTTTAAAAATTTCACTGCTTCTTCTCAGCTCAGCGAATATACTCCTTTCTGGAATTATAGCCTTGACCTTGGCCGGGGATGCGTCAGCATCTGGTGGTCTAGGGGAGATGAGGGGGCTGGACTTAAGTGATACACTTCTTCTTTCCGTCGTCCACGATCCGCCAGGTCCTAGAAGCTGGTTGTTGTGCTCCAAAGAGAAGGATCTCTGACGAGGTAAGGACTTGGTGGTAGCTCTCCGCTTCTTGCTCATGTCCGTAGGTGACGAGGGGGAGATCCAGCTGACCCGACGGACGGGGGTAGCTGCGGTCGGAGTGGACGGAAGAAGCTCAGGTTTGAGAAACTTTTGGGGAGACAGTTCTGTCAAGGGCTGTGCATCATCTTTGGTAGAAGATTCTGTAAGAGATAATAATTTTTCTTAGACTTATATAATAGTCTAACAAATGTTTTTAACTATAACCAGTTTTATTACAAATCATTCATAACTAATCACGATTTTGTCTGGTGTCTTGTACGTAAACAGCTACCTCGTCAGTTAAGACCTTTAAACAGTTATACATCATTTTATATAAACAAAATTATTCTAATTTAATTTGTTTTGAGGAATGGTGTATTATTGTAGTCAGATAACATATAAATGAAGAATTCATTTAATATGGCACAATTATGTTTTAGACAATTCACACCACGTTTATCCTTTTTATGAACTTCAGTTTACATGTTATTCAAGTGTAAAAGTCAAGTGCGTGTTTACCATTCATTACAACTAATAACCTGTAATCAAGCAAAGTACTCTCCTTAATTAAGTAATTTTTAAAAGTCCGTACTAGCAACGGTACAATGACTCAATATGATGCAGAACTATTGGCATAATTGATATTTTATTTCAGGAGGCATAATCGTAGAATCTTACGGTATGTAGTCCTATTTAAAACGGGGGGGGGGGGGGGGGGGTTGTGTTTACTTAGTCCTAGGGATAGCTACTTATATAAATATAGTCTACTACTATTTGCACAATATGTGTATTATGCTACATTATACATTTCCTAAGGCAAGGAAAATTCTATCATTTAATTGATTTAAGAGACTTATTATACTGTAATATTTTGGATATATTTGTTATGTTCAAATGCCCCTATACCCTATTATTTGTATCTCCTTTCAAACCAATTAGCCTTAAAATAGTTAGAAGAGACTGTTCAGGTTAGTTCTAGTTTTTATCCATGCAAATCGTAATTAACAAAATTTGCCAATTAATTATTTGTAAAATTACAGTACCAGGGCTCATTATTAAAATTACCTTGTTATCAATCATGGGAATATTAAACAACAGTTTTTAGGTTATCATATCGTAAAATTGTATTGCAAAGTTTCAATTAATTAATTGTTTGCAGTTATTAAGCAAAACAAAACGTATACGTCTATTATCTTAATTCAGTTAATTACACTAGACACTGTTATCATCTAATGGGACTCTCAATAACATAATGAGTTTAATCAAATTATCATTTTCAACGGTATAGCCCACAAAAGCACATTACATTCCGAGGCTAAATGGACTGCAATAGTGACAACACATTGCCACCATTGACTTTGGCTACTGCAAGTAGACTTCTCGTCGTAACCCTATATAATGCGTAAATATGTACAACATGTTTCTTCTTTATACGGTGGTGGTGTTTCTTTATTTATAAATATTTCAATACCACAACCACTTCTAGTATATTTTTAAGGCAATAAACCTCTCTGTTCTTTCGAATTATTATCGAAGTTTTAAACACCAGTAAAAGAATAGCAGGCATCATCCCAATCAAGCGTTACAAAACGTAAACTTTTTAAAAATTATATCGATAGATCGATAGATGATTTACAAGGATGAAATTGATGATAAATTTATAACGGAGCATGTCTAGCCATTGATTGCCAATATAGTTTTACAGTAGGTTCCGCCCAGGTTATGTAGAGAACTTTTGGTTTTATCATTGGTTTATTGACATTTCGTAAACTTTGGAAATACTGTATTTCAACCCAGTGAAATAGTTTACTTATGACGTTTTTGGGTAGTAAAGTCTAAAATTAAAAAAAAATATTAAAGTATCCTTATAAAAAATATTTAGTTGTCATTATCGCACTCAAACGTCACCTACATTAAATATACTTTAAAATGGATTTACAGATTTAACAAGATACTATTTCTTTTAATGTATCCACAGAGGTGTTGATTTAGATTTTTTGTTATTTTCTTACAGTCCCAGTAGTTATTTTTATTTACATGGTTGGTTTTCCTCACCAGACTTGATTTTCTTTGGCGAAGGAGTGCGGATGTGCGGCTGTGGAGAACACGGCCGGGAGGGTGGCTGGGGCCGGCGTGGTGACGGAGGTGCCGGAGGGACTCTGCCCCCCTGGTCCGGCTCCAGACCATACTTGAGCAACAGCCTCGCTACCTCCACGGCCCCGTGGTCCACCGCCACATGGAGAGCGTTGCTGAAGATGAGGGGAGAGATGAGTGGAGACCGACACGACGACGACGAGGACGAATATTGGTCCGACGGCTCCAACCTGTAACAAGTAGGGATTAGCTCAAGTAACCTCCCCTTTGGGTTAAGATGAAACACTGAAGAGGATTAAACCTCTCCCCTAATTTAGAGAAAATACTATTGTATATGGACCCACAATGAACGCTGGGAAACCCAAGAGCATAAAACCAGTTCCATCCTGCAAAACTAAGAATAAAGTGGAAACATGTTTAAAGATGAAAGCATATTTAGTCTAGTATTAGGCTAGATGAACATTAGTTAGTTTATATAGTTAGTTGTATTGAGACTTTTTGTATCAGAATAATGCTGGTAAATAAAGATATTACTTTCAGTTTATTGAAGCCCATCTGAAAAGTCCTGATTACATTTTCGGCAATAACTAAGAATACCCTACTTTTACAACTGATTACAGCTGGACGATTAAAAAGCACTTCTATTTAGTGAACACAACACATATTTATACAACTTATTGAATGAAAACCAGCAACGTGTTTACTAGACCATTAGGGTTTGTTTGATTAAGCAATGAGATTGTTCACTGGATGTTTCGAAAGACTAAAATGTCCATTGATTATCGCCGTTCATGCAACGCATTCCACTGATTGTACAAAATATGAGGCGTTTGTGTACATCCCAAGTAAAAAATGTGAAAATATATTTTGCGTTTAGTTAACGAGCTATCTGTATATTTTTTTAAGATCTCTTAGAGAGGTCAACAAGGTACTATCATTGTATTTCACTGCAAGTTTTAAATAGATTGTAAACAATACCAAACTACAAATATGAAATTTTAAATCAATTTTCAAATTTGCCAAACGGTTAAAATACAATGTAACCATTTTAGGAACCTAGCAAAAATATAGCATTTTACTAAATTGTAGAAAAATCATTTCCCGCTGCATGTTACGCATACTAAGGCTAAATAAAAAATTAAATAAAATGATTCTACAATGTTCAATAATTGATTTAATATGTTGGCATTTCAAAAGACATAATAACATCGCGAACTTCTATATATTTAATGCGTTGCCTTGTCCTCCAAAATGTGTTGTTTTTGGAAATTGGCAGTCTGAGATTCAGCGGCAAATAACTTAAATCTCTGCACGTGAGACTCATGCAAATGTATATAGAAGTTTGTACCGTATAGCTTATAGCGTAATAGTGGATTAATCATAAATTAACCTAGGGTAGTATCAAGAATAATTTTTATACAATGTTATTTCTATATTATAAAGGAAATATTCGTTGCTTCCCATGAAGAATTCTTAAATCGCTGTAATTAACCTAGGCTCAAGCTGTTCAGCTTTTAGTAACAGAAAATGACGGAGCACAAAGCTGGTGTAATTAACTCCTACAAAGGGTTTCCTGGATGAAATAAATTCTTTTATTCCTGGTTAAATTAATTCTGAACCGTTTTAAAGAGCACTAGAGCAAATCTTTACATAGTTTCATACAATTATTTTCTGGGTAAGTGTTTAGCCTTAGTAATGGATACATTTTCCTATAGTTGTATACTTTAACTAGCTGTACCCGCGGGCTTTGCCCCGTTTAACTTCATACTTGAGCTCGTTCGCATGGCCCAATCACGTCCTGGTTGAAGTTCGTTCGCTACGCTCACTCACCTTTAGGTTGGAGCTCGTTCGCTGCGCTCACACGTCCTGGTTGAAGTTCGTTCGCTACGCTCACTCACCTTTACGGTTGGAGCTCGTTCGCTGCGCTCAATTGCCTTCAGGTTAGCTCGTTCGCTACGCTACCTCGCCTCCGGGTTGAAGTTCGTTCGCTACGCTCACTCACCTTTTGGTTTCAAATTAGCTGTTGTCAAATATTTAAAAAAATAATAGTGCTGCACTCTGTTGGTAATCCTTGTAACTTTAATGCTATTGAATATCATAGAACAGAACCAACTTGTTTAATTGAAACAGCTGTTATGATTCATTAATTCCATTTAAATATGAGTACTCATTAGGTTAACATGGGAAACTCCAGAGCCACTGGGGCGGAGCCCGAGAGTCCGATCAGAATAAAAACCACTTAGTTTTCCTATTTAATGCCTAAAGAATCAGTGTACCAAATTTCAGCCTCCTAGGTAAGTGGGAAGTGGGAGAATTAGTGATGAGTGAGTGAGTGAGTCAGTCAGTCAGTCAGTCAGTCAGTCAGTCAGTGAGGGCTTTGCCTTTTATATATATATAGATAGATAGATATACATAAGCATTTTTATTCATCGACCTTACAATAAAATGACCATGCACGAAAATACAAAACACTATGTAAAATGAGTTAAATGAGTTATAAGGAAAGGACTACCTTATAAAACTATGGAAAGTCTTAGGTTAGATAATGTTAGTGGAAATTGTACTATATTGTTTGGTAAAACTTTTAATCCGCTAGGCGCTTTCATATATTGTTACAATTTTATATTACTGCTATGCAATTATTGAACTAATAACGTGTGTTCAATAAAAACCATTTTACACATGTATTATTGTAAAGATACTACGAGAGCATGTATAGTTTCGTAAAATGTATTCTTAACCCATTGTTGTTTCTTGGCGACAAATAAGTAGCAAGGGAGTAAACTAACGATTTTGATTACAAACATGAGTGAAGACTTATCCGGCCTTGAGGGAAGCCACTATAAAGATAAGGACCGTGCAGTTAGTGGCTCAGGGATGAACAGTAATCGTGTGCTATGATGATGAGTTTTTAAGTGGCTAGCAAGAAGATGGTTGTAAATAACGCTTTATTCACTGTCGCGTCATAGCGAAAACCCCGCCACGACGTCGCGTCAACACTAACGATCAAATCATTCATAATTATCTCATTAGGTGTGGTTTTTAGAAGAAGCTTCGTTTCGCGCAAAGAATTTATGCAACGCTTGACTTCTTGAGATTGCTAGTTCATGCACCCCTACTTATTAAACTAAACGAGTAAAGAAAAAAAAAACAACTCTACTAGTCAATTACTATTAACCCTGTTAATATCATTATTATGATAACAGACTCATTTCATTTGGCCCTACTCACTAAGTGGGTATTACTTTTTTAATATAGGCAAATAGTATATTACGTTACTAGTCCTGAAAATAAGTGTTTACCGGACGAGTGTGGTCGTTCCCGTGCGAGACGAAGTCGAGTACGGGATTACCATACGAGTCCGGTACACACATTTTGGACGAGTTACGTACGATAGTTTACGCCATACTACTTAATCCGTACAAATCGTTATATATTTCCACCAACTAAAGGACTAAAAATCACTAGTCATGAGAGGTTATGTTTTTGTTTATAACCACTAATTGCCACGAAAATACAGTATAATCAGCTGATTGG
This sequence comes from Macrosteles quadrilineatus, assembly GCF_028750875.1. Classification (NCBI taxonomy): domain Eukaryota; kingdom Metazoa; phylum Arthropoda; class Insecta; order Hemiptera; family Cicadellidae; genus Macrosteles; species Macrosteles quadrilineatus. The sequence goes on from NW_026542608.1 coordinate 1,414,200, forward strand.
TGTCCGGTAAAACTCATTGCAGAACAGTATTACGCAATGAAACCCCATTTGAATAAGCTGGTGGCAAACAGCTGTTTTCTGGACTAAATCCTTGCGTGGAAAGTTCATCAAAATAATGTAGTGTGGCGTAAAATATGTTTCCAGCTTAGTTATGAGGTTATTGTTAACATGTATTTTTATTCAGGCGAAATCCTCAGGATTATCTACGGTTAAACAATGGTTGGTTGATGCTTACAGGTGTTGAGACTGCTTTGGCAAATAAACCAAACAAACAAACCACAACATGTATAGGTCATAATAATCAATAGTTTCAATAGCATAGAATCTTTAGTCCGAGATAAATACTGCACGTGAGCTGATTCAATCCTGAGAAAAGTTTGACGATTTTTGATGGTTCAAAACTGGACTAGGCTGTCCTGGATCATTTGGCTTTTAATAATAGTCCTAGCAAAAGAAAAAGTCAGTCTTAGTCACTAACAAAGCTACACAACGCATATAACTTCATTCTACACTCATCCTTCATTCAAATACACACCTAGGTTGTGTCACCATCTCAACTGGTAATATGCCTAATCTATATAAATAAAATTACAGTTTTGTCTGTACAATAATAATAAGCTATTACAGCTTCAATTTGTTATGGTTTTTAAATAGGTTTTGCATTTGTTTTAGAATAATTTAGTCTACATGGAAATGTTTGTATAGGTTTAAATAAGAAACTAATATCCAAATCAACGACCATCTCAAGCTACGCCACCAAGTTGGGCCACTTCACCCAAGACTCTTGCATAGACTTCACTGGTTTAAAAACAGATTTTATTAAAAATTGATTAGAGAAAAATGTGTGCAAGTTGACCACATTTCCTCACACCAAGTACGAAGGTTCACTTTCTAACATGTTAGTTATCTCCTACCATATCTTTCTATAAGACACATGTTGATAATTTGAAGGTATTTTAGACTGGGACGGTAGTGTCGTCCTGTAATCCAGCTACTGGGAGGTCACAAATTGTGGATATTTATAGGCATGCACTGTGGATGTGACACTCCCGGTGTGGATTGACGTCTGCAATAGTGAGTACTACGACTATCCGCAGTACAATCCCAATAATTAGACCAATTCGTTAATTCTACTATAAACTGTAGGTCCCTTAGTTGCCATTAGCTGTATGGGCTATTAATTAACAGCTGTGTCTAAGGAATATGTCTGCCTTAGTCACTAGCAAGACTACAAGATCAAGCCATTCATCCTACATCCTACACTCATCTCCATTCTTACTTTCTGGCTTAAAATACCTACTTTATACGGTAGCCATTTCATAAGAAAGAAATAAAAAGAAAGATATAGCCTATTCGGTAGGAGCAAGACGGCGCACATTTAAATCTTCAGTAAACCAGTCGACTACATCTCCGCACATCACCTAACACATCTTCGCTGTTATCACTAACGACATCCGCCCCACTCTTATCGGCTCTTACCTCATTTGTATATATCTTCAATATTGCATTGTTTGAACTCTGCTGTCCCTGTTTATAGTAATGGTAGTTTAAAAAGTAAAAAAAACTTTTCTCTTTCATAACGGTTGTTAAAATTATCATTGAGTTTAACTTTTCGAAATAAAAGTTGGGTTTACACCGTATGAATACTGACATCATAATTTAACAAACATAACTGTTTTTAAAAGGGAATTGGTCCCCTATTGAAACCCACGAATCTCATACTATAGATATATATTTATGAGCAGTAATGCAAACTGCGAGGGAAGATTTAATAAAATTGTTTAAGCTTATAAAAAAAAAAAAAAAACTTGCCTTGCCTTAAAGTGTAAAACATGTTATCGGTGTGGAGAAACAGATGTAACAATGGCTTCATAGCTGTCAATAATAAAGAGAACCATAAATATGATGAGAGTGTTTCAATTTTGAAAAATATAATGTTTATAATAGGCTAGTTCATACTAGTAAATCTTCTAAAGTATATAGTTTATAAAATATATTATATAAACACTGGATTTGACGTTTTGATTACAAGGCAAACTTGAGATTTGAAAAGGTTTCATAAAAACAATAAGTCATTGTTTCCAAGACAGTAGCCTCATTGTCCGCACTTGGTGTCTGTCACATTCATCTCTTCCAAGCCCTGTGAGATATTATTGTATTTACCAGCTTCATTGCGACTGCTAGAACGAACGCGTTAAAATGGAAAATAAAATACACCCAAATACAAACCTTATTATTGGAATTTCATAGTAGGTGTATATAAATCACCATTCAAATATTGGCACTAAAGGTGAGAAATTCATACTTGGTGTCATTCAAAGGATTACGATTTATTTATTTTTTGTGTAGTATGTGTAATCTTTGATGGTACTGATCAGTTCATAATCCTAACAAAAAAATATTGTCTAATTCAGTAACAACGACTTAAGCAGCTTTAATCAGCCCCTACTCATCATTGGCTTAGTATTTTAGGCCATTCGATGAAAACTTAAATTACCCTAAGGAGTAAAAGAGCTACTTTAGACCCGCAACGCATGTTCAAAGGTGCTCATTGGTTCAAAGCGTTGGGCTTTGCTGATGTATGACGAAGATAGTATTTTTAACGTATCTCTCATATAGCTACATGGTAAGACCTAGACCAGAGGCCCCAGAGACTCAAAACACCATCTAATCAAATAAATATTTATGCATTTGAACGGATGGTGTTTTTGACCTCTGGGGACATCAAAACGAAAAAAAGTGAATCGGTCCCGGGTCCCATTCACCATTACCATTACCATTACCATTACCATTACCATGAGACCTACGGTGATAGCTTATTCCCTATAAGGGAAATTCACTAAAACCAAACATAAAAAACAGTAAAAACAGTTGAAATATACGGTACTTATACATGTGTTGTTGTAGGCCTATGTCTAATAACTATAATTGAAGAAAAAAAAAACTAATAATTAATATTCGTATATTGATTTTATGGAGATTAAGTATAACATATTTACCATATACCATTTATTTACCATGGGCTACTTTGATGATAGATATATTTGGATGAAATGTTGTCGATTTGTTTATTTTTTTCTTAGCCATTAGCATTTAAATGATGAACCACACTTTATCACATTCCTTGTAGCAGCAAAACTAAGTATACGCACTAATCCTAATGTTATTTAAATGGGGAATAAAATTTAACATGCCTAAGAAGATACTTATGTGGAAATCCGATCAGGCAAATAGAATTAGTCAGTAGGTTTGCCATGACAAGGGTATTATTCACTTTAAAATGTTTAAATAATGTCAAGTCACCTTAAAAGCTATGAGTCGAAAGCAACAATATATTGTTTATTTTATCGCTGGTATTGCTATTTATTCAAGTATTTTCAGGGCTATATACTAGTGGTTCTGATACTATTCTATAATTAAATAGATTACTACGTTCATTGATATGAGTTTTTATAGTAAAAATATAAACGAGAAAAAAATTAACCAACCCGTTTTGCTTACACAAAAATTAATTTAAGAAAAAAAGTTCCCAAATGTAATAGCAAGAGACTTCTTAGAATTATTAGAAAATATTATCACTATATGTAAAAATTAACAAATTAAACGAAAAAAGTAAAATTTGTCAGGAACAATAAATAATTGTTCCGTCAAACAGTCTGTGCTAATAAATTTAATATATGCATGAATATCAGAGATAACGAACTAAAAGGTTAACTATCGAAAAACACATGTTTAAATGTCGATTTATATATTAGTACCTGGGGACCGAGCTTTGCTCGGGGGAAATCATTCCCCCACTCAGCGATGTCAGCCTTTACTACTTCCTTCACCATTTCCTACGTCTTGGACATGTTTCCATCCCTTCTCATAGCAATTCAGTATTTCAATTGCAGATACATAAATCTAACTGTTACAATTGGTTTCCAGTTCCCAGACTCCACACTGCTAGCCTTTACTACTTCCATCACCTCTTCCTAAATCGCGGACCTGTTTCCCTCCCTTCCGATTGCATTTTAAGATTGCAAATACCTTATTCTAATGCTCATAAACAGTTCCCACACTCCGGACTGCTCGCCTTGACTACTTTCTTCACCACTTCCTACGTCTCTGACCTGTTTTCCTCCCTTCCCATATCATTTTAAGATTATAGATACCTTAATCTAATCGTCATAAACAGTTCCCACACTCCGAAGAACTCGCCTTTACTACTTCCTTCACCACTTCCTATGGCGTGGACCTGTTTCCCTCCCTTCCCATAGCATTTTAGGATTGTAGATACCTTAATCTAAACCTCAAAAACAGTTACCGCACTCCGGACTGCTCGCCTTTACTACTTCCTTCACCACTTCCTACGTCACGGCCCGTTTCCCTCCCTTCCCATTGCATTTTAAGATTGCAGATACCTTAATCTAATCCTCATAAACAGTTCCCACACTCCAGACTGCTCGCCTTGACTACTTCCTTCACCACTTCCTACGTCTCGGACCTGTTTTCCTCCCTTCCCATAGCATTTTAAGATTGTAGATACCTTAATCTAATTGTCATAAACAGTTCCCACACTCCGGACTGCTCATCTTTACTACAGTATTTCCTTTACCACTTCCTACGTCACGGACCGGTTTCCTTACCTTCCCATAGCATTTTAGGATTGCAGATAACTTACCATCCTTATGAAACAGCTGAAGCCACTTTTATTGTTAGTTCTGTCTGGTTTTCTATAAAAGTCGTATTTTGTTTAAAATTTGTTTTTATTATTTTAGGGTTAGTTTCTCATTATTTGTGTCGCACTGTTTGGCCAACGATAGTACTATAGTAATATAGTACGGTAATATAGTGAACGAGTTATCGTTTATGATTAAATAGTATTATTTGGTTAAACGAGGGTTTAAATTACTGAAATAACAAGAAACAAATTGTAAACAAAGATGTCGTGCATCTACAGAAAACCGGACAGAACTAACAATAAAATTGGCTTCAGCTGTTTCACAAGGATGGTAAGTTATCTGCAATCCTAAAATGCTATGGGAAGGTAAGGAAACCGGTCCGTGACGTAGGAAGTGGTAAAGGAAATACTGTAGTAAAGGTGAGCAGTCCGGAGTGTGGGAACTGTTTATGACAATTAGATTAAGGTATCTACAATCTTAAAATGCTATGGGAAGGGAGGAAAACAGGTCTGAGACGTAGGAAGTGGTGAAGGAAGTAGTCAAGGCGAGGATGGGAAATCTACCTTAATCTAATTGTCATAACAGATCCCACATTCCGCACTGCTCAGATAGCCTTTACTACAATCATAGACTAACCAACGTTTTATCTATGCTACAATGTATCGAGTAAGCTTCAATAGTAACAAGTGACGTTTTTGCTTTTGTACTGTATTTAGTAATTTCTAGTATACTGTGTGTAGATGCCTTTATGAACACATGTGTTAGAACTTACAAGTCTTTTGTTTAATTTTTCCTTGTTATTTAATTCAGCCAAGATGGTTACTTAGCAACCCATAAGACTAATGTTAAAAAAATGTGACTTTCAGTTTCAGTTTTCCCCGTAATTTTCTGCAGTAATCTCGTTTTTAGGCCAAAAATCAACTATTTACAAGATTTGAAGAAAATCGTCGGAGCCGTTTTCGAGATCTTTCTGCAAGCAAGCATACAAGCAAACATTGCTCGTATTATAGTATAGGATAGGATTTATTAGAATATTTTCAAGTTGACTTGAACGTTGTATATAGCCAACAACCACCATTTTGATTTTACATTTGTAAACCTTGAAAATATTCAACAGTACTTTTGCATTAATATCCTTTTTCACATGTAAGCTTTAAGTTTTCCTCCTTCATTTATTACAGAAGAATATTAATATTCATACAACTCGTGGATTCCCTTTCAAACCTATATAACCAAAATCTATTTATGTATAATGTTTAGGGTATGTGCATCAGAGCTTCATGTTACGTCCTGAATGTCATCACAAAGTTCTCAAAGGCCTTTGTAAGCATCGATCTTCAGGGCTTTGTTATTATGATTAGGCACCGAGAGTGTGGGTTTTTGACATTTACAAACGGTTTGTTTATACAGCAAAAGATTATTCTTAAAAGTATCTCAAGTTTGCAGCAGTTTTTATTTTTTTTGCAATAAAAAAAGTATTTAGTTCAAAAACTGTGATAAACTTGGTGTACTTGATAATTCTTTGAGCAATTATGGAAAGAAAATAATATTAATGGACCCAAAAACATTTTGCTGTTTCATAAAAAAATACAACAAAAATGTGTTAAACTATAATGACTATAACAACAACAGGTAGATTAGGGTCAGAGAAAAGTGTGGGTTGATAAACTCATTAGATATGGTTGTCCTCATCAAAGTTACGAGTAACTTACAAAGTAGTTCAGCTGTTGCATATTAAATACAAAGTGGATTTTAAGCGGGTTATAGACCCTACACAACGTATTTACATTGTCATTAGTTCGCAGAGCCAATGAGATTATTCACAAGTAGCTTTGACAACTTGTAATTGTGTTTTCACCGAACCCATTATTTCCCCATCTCTGGCTATCATTGATGGACCGCTGATTTGTGTCCAACGGGGAGCTTAACCGTATTGGAATAAGGGAAAGCCAATCCGTACAACCTTGGTTAAAGGTTCATTCAAAAATAAATACCTCAAGAAAAATATTTAAAACTAAAACTTTTACTGTTTGTAAAACCCACTAAAATGTTATTAAGACAAGCATTTTTGATAAACTAATGGTCGTGGTCAAACACTGTAACTCACTGAGCACTGTACTAGTTTTAACGTGAATGTTTTGATAAAGTGATTCAGCTTGAGCTACTGTAGCTCCTAGCTCCTGACAAATGACAAAACGTGTGGCATCCACGTGCCTAGAATAAGGTATTGAATCTGTGGAACAAGTGCTGTACCTACATAACAAATAATCATACTTATTTATACAATCTACTGCTTATATGACCCACCTATCACTAAACTGTTGTCATACTTTGTTAAACATTTTGTCTTTTTCTGAGATATTTAGCTATGATCTGCGCCTGAGACTGTAATTTCAAACTACTTTGAACTCTTAAATGGCTTGTGGAAGTTTTCGTGTTTGTATACATCAATTTCATTGTCATCCTAGTATAGGCTGTACACGTGGTAGTAAAACGTAAATGTAAATAAACGTTAATTGCGTGGTTTTAGAAGTTTATACAGGTTTTACAGTCCTGAGAGGTAAATATACTTAGTAAATCAACTTTTTGCTTGTAAGATGGTAAGTAGGAAGAACGTATAAATGACTCACTGAATAAAAGATGGTAAGTAGTTATCGATTTCTATTGGAACATTTACCATATTCTGAGTATACAGTATAATCGTAAATATCTGTTCAAGTATAACTGGACTATTTTCATTTACATCCTTAAATCTATTAGCACGTACTATGCTAATCAAAATGTTTAAAGAATTGAAAAACATAAAGAATCTTTTGATAAACTTAACTGGATATTTTGGATGTTTCAATAGAAATTCGCAATTAATTATGACATTGAAGAGGTACATGGTTACAAAACTTTGTTCAGATAGGCGTTATTTTTTCATAAGTAGTTACATAAAAGCTGTATGCTCTGTTGGATATTTTGAAATTGTGTTTCTTTTAGAGAAGAGTACTGTGTAAAAAAATGAGTTAGTGCAATATTAACAATAGTTAAAAACAAAAGCTCCGTTTTCAAACTTTTCATTAAATATTATGAATAGCATCAACGTTTTAGCGAATTCCCCGAATAAGCTACTAACGTAGTACTCATGGTAAGACCTGGACCTGGGACTGATTTACTGTTTCGTTTTGAGGACTCTAAAGGCTAAAAACACCATCCGTCTTAATTTATATAATATATATTCGAGTTCGCGAACCAGCATGATCGGACTATGAGAACGGGGGTTAATGGGGGATGTTATGGGGTAAAAATTGGGGTCTCCCATTTTTGACCCAAAAAAACATAAATTTAGCAATTTCTTTCCAAACCATTTTGTAGAACTTAAAAAAACAAATAGTTTAGTATATTGACGCGTTGTTATGCGCTTGATGGTTATGGAGAAAATTCCAAAAATGTTAAATTCCCATTTTATTCTTATGGAGAATAAGTACACCGTTGTAGTTTGCTAGTATATGAACATATTTTGATCAAATTTGGAAAATTAATTTATTTCTTACTAAACTATTAAGAATAAAAAAAAACTTTTACCCTCCCTGTTGTAGCAAACTGAAGTACTTGCTAAATTAATTCTATTTAAATCATACTAATATTATAAAAATGTGAAAGTTTGTGTGTTTGTTTGTTTGTTTGAAGTTCAATCACGCATTAACTACTGGTCGGATTGTGTTGAAATTTGGTATGATGATAGCTCATATTCCCGATTAACATATAGACATGTTCTTACCTCAAAAATCCTTTCGGGCTCCGCCCCAGCGGCTTTAGGGTTTCCAATGTTAACCTTATGAGTATCTATAATATTAAAACGAAACAGTGTTTTTTTATTTCACGATTCTGAATCAACCACTCGACGGATTTTCATGATTTTTGTGTTGAAAGAAAGATAATTTTGAGAGCTAGGGAATGTCGAAGCCATAATTTTAGTTTAGGGTCCCAGTTTTTTAGAAATTAAGTTTTAATTTTTAAAAAGTCTAGCAGCCGACGCTAAGATTATAAACTACCTTTTGGCATAAATAATTTGCTTAACATAACAGCTGTAAACATTCAGCTTTTGTGTCACAAATTCAGCATTTAGATAAAAATGTAAAGACATACTTAGGGTTGACTTATTTATACTATGTGTAATGTTAATCATTGTTACGTTCAATTCTTCTGTAAGAGGATGAAAGATTAATTAAATATACATAGTAAAATACTAGGATGTTAAAATGATTTTTTAAAGCAATCTTTGTATTCTTCGATTTGTTTTAGAGCAATATAATTTGTTTTAACTAACAGCTGGTTAAATATAAACTATAGAACTATGACGTTATTTTATTTAATCTTTTTTGTCATTGATTATAGGAAATAGGTAAGATTAGTAGAGATAATTAGCCCACAGTTTAAAATAATTTATTAAACCACAAAATTAATTAAACCACATTACAAATCGAGGCTCTGTACACGAATCTTAATAAAAAAGGATAAATGCAAATTATTTTACTGCTCCACTTTTCAAGGAAAGATTAGAAAAATAACAATGTTTACATGTTTTAATTCTTCATGGTAGCTTTTTGTTTACAATTATGTTTGTCTGCTTTAACTTTGTTTGGATTAGGCCCGGAAATATTTATGTCATAAAAAGAAGGTCAAGAATAATCAGGAATCACGATTTTAAATTACCACCACAACCTCAGCCGGGGTTTATACAAAGATAAACAGATGGATGACATAGATTGAACACAACGTCAACATTGACCTAGGATACTGCAATTAGACAAACCATCCTTTTATGAAATCGTGTTCAGTTGTGGTTACGTTTGGGGGTGCCTATATCAACGCCCCCAAACGTGAAAATATCACTTTTTTTCAACTATGAATATATTGTAGTTTAAATTAAATAATATAGGAAATTACATTTATTCAATGAGGGTGGGTAATTATCAAGGATAGAACTGATAAAGGTATGGATAATAAACATTGACAATTACGTCATTTGCTTTACTAGCGTGTTTACTTTTTATATTCCTGCTTCTATGTGACCAGTTCTTTTTTTTCAAATGAATGTTATTTGAACCAAACAGCTGTTTCAAAACAAACTGTTATTGTTTTTAATTTTCTTTGTTTACACTTAATTATTTAGCAATTAATGCAGTGAAATTGAAATAATAGGTGTGACGATTAGTTTTGATGTTAGGACACCAAAGTTAAATTATGTGTACTGTGAATTTTATTGAATATTATCGTTTTATTTTGGGTCGTTTCTATTCAGACCTACTGGAAATTGTGTATAGTAGTTGTATTGTGGTGATAATAATTATGGAAGAGGCAGGTATACTATGGAAGTAGGTATCGTTGACTAGGTCTATACACTTCTCAATTGACTATTACTTTCTCTACTGTATGCTACTTATACAGCCAGTGTGCGTCTGTGCGAATCGGCTGCAATTCTCACTTCAACGCTTTTCACATAGTAAAAATTGCAGAATTGCTGTTTTATTGTAAAATTATCTGATTTTAAATGCATATCGTATAGGCCTATGATGGAATAAAAACATATTTTTCACACAACATTTATTTACAAGATGATTTGTCACATTAAAACTGCAAGAAACTTTGTCTTTATATGTGTAAACTAGCTGATCTGAATTGTACACGGTTTTAACTTACTACTGAATTCCCGTACGTAGGACGGGCTAACAGCTCGTTCATATTTAAAAGGAATTAAATAATTTTGACAGCTGTTTCAACTACACAATTTGTTTCTATGATATTCAATAGCATTAAAAGGTTATACGGTTTACCAACAGGGTGCAGCACCATTAGTTCATTATACATTTATGACAACAGCTAATTTGAACCAAACAGCAACAAAAACCTGATTTTGAGAACTTTACTTCTTCCTATTGTGTAGGGGAAGTGGTAGAACATTATGGCTAATGTAGATATTCTATATACTATAGTACACCGTAGATTATAGTAAACCAAATTTTCCCAAAACGAGTCCTCTCTCATTGCTAATGCAAAGCACGAGTATTTAACTACAATAAGCATTGAATACCAACCCCGTACGAAGGACGGGTACTCAGCTAGTAGGGAATAAATGTGATATTTTTAAGGAGATATTTTAGTGTAAAATACAATCAGGTAAATGGAAATTCGCTTTAGTCTGCAGGTTTGCTGTGGCGGGGGTATTATACATTATATTGCAGGGATCAGTTTGCTAATTTCCGAAGCTACATACACATACACACGGGTTGCACCAGAAAATGTGTTTATTTATGGAATCGAGAAATGAAGGAAAGAGGTTTTAGCAGGATTTCGTGTTATAATAATCGTAAATGACGACTCGTGTTCAAAAGACCTTCACAAACATCAATCTAACGTGCTTTGTAGGTCTGATTGAGTTGACGCAACACACATTTGATATTTAAATGAATCATGTTTATATTAAATCTCTGTCATAAAGAGGTATAATTCAAAACTAAACATTATTCATAGTATCAGATTTCAGTAACCTGTTGTTGGTGAGTGATTAATGTCCGTTTTGGCCACTGTGAAATATTTTAAAGTAAGTTTTGGCTGTGGGAACGCTAGAGTAGCTTATAGATTTGTGGTGTGAAATTTACCACCAATTAGGGACAGAATAGTCTTTGAAAAATAAAAACTTTGGCTATTGTAAACTGTAAGGATAATTTTGGGATACGTAATGAAGGAAATTTAAGATTGATAGTTCATTTATGTATTATGAACCATTAAACATTAATTCATAATTATTAATTAAATCACCTTAATACAAAAGAATAAATCCGCATTACAATTTTCATTTGATATTATTGACCTTGTAGGTTATGCTTTCAATTCACAGGTTTAAAGAATGTAAATTGAATTTCGCTTCGAAGATCAACATTGAAGTTTTGCAGGTTTTAAGTGTGTTCTTAAAGTAAGGGACGAAGAAGAAAGCTTGAAAGATCAAGGGATGGGAAACCCCTTTGACCAGATGACCGAACATTATTTTCTAACATACTATATAATAAACGCTACAGAACAATCTTTTACGAACAAAGATTGTACAGCTACTCAACGAATTGTCAATAGTCAATACTAGTATATGCAGTTTTGATTTTGTCTAGTGTCATAGTTTTTAGTCAAGAAAACACGAACGTCTTTTAAGGGGCAGCGTTCAAACCAATAAGTTTGAAAAAGAACTAACCAAGCAGCCTTGACAATACAGTAAGTAGTTATTTTAAATCTACGGTTGGATCTTATTTATACAGGCCTAGTTATGTGCTAAGGTATATTAGAATGGTACAAATATTTCCAGGTAATAAGATACTGTATTTGAAAGAGATCTTAGTTATCTTGATATTTTGGCTGTGCTTTATGGGGCACAACAATCCGTAATTTTACATATTTCAGAACTATATTAAAAGATTTTAAATTTTTCTCTTAAACAAAGTTGAGGCATAAGGACTTAAATACGCGTTTTACCATATTTTAAGGACCTACCATACGTAATGAAAACAACCATGACTTAGATAGAGACTATGTATCTAATGCAATCAATTTTATTTTCATGTCATTGTTATTTCACGTTCGTAAAACTAATAATAAATGGTAATGCTGAAACATTTAGTAAAAAAAATCAATTATTTCAACAACAGTTTGACAAACCGTCAATACTATGCTGATGGTATTAAAAGACAACCGAAATGATGTTTAGACATTTAGGGGCGGTTTGGGAGCTCGGTATTAGCGCTAGTCCGCGACTAAATCCGGATATTTCCGGTATTTTAGGCTGCCGCCTCGAAAACGGGTTTGTGAGCTCGGGATCAGTAAGGCGCGCGCCTAACTTGTGCAGGGATAATCTCGCGCCTAAATATTGTTGGTTTGGGAGCCAAGTAGACTTAGGCGCCAGCCTAAGAAATAGTCTCGGTGGGTTTGGGAGACCAATTTCGGGACTAAGAGATATGTTTTCATCATAAAAATCAATGAGTTTAGTCCCCAACTTTAGTCCTGCCAGGGGGCAGGTCTAAGTCGACATCATGCCGGTATTAGCTCATTAGCACGTTAATTGTTTACATATTAACTAAAATAATGTTATATTGGAATTTGTTATTAAATTCCGAACATTTTCATTACTCTCAAAGTATATTTGATAAAACTTTTTTTTTGTTTTCTGTTGTTCAAAATAAAACGAAAATCTTGCAGAAAGCTAAATTTAACGAAAGATTATTTGGTTTTTGTTTATACTGTTAACTGCAATACAAATATGGACCCTAAATAGAATTTCTTTCAACTGAGAGTTTGGCTATAAGCACCCGTACCTTAATTATAAATATTTTATTAGTAAGGAAATAATTAGCAACCACATGCATACCCCCCACTACGAAAGAGTGAAGAGATAGTAAACAAAACATAAAAAACTGCAAATAGCTCACAGTCATAATTGTTATCTTTTAATTGCGTTGTGATAGAGCTCAGTTCAGTGTTATTGACCAAGTGCTAATTACATCAAAATGGAGTACCTAGATTATTTGGAGTATAAGAAAATATATACAGTATATCAATAACCCGCTACAGAAAACCTGCAGACTAAACGAATTTCCAAATAACTTAATAGAGCTTTCAATTAAATTTATTTAAATAACTTTAGGTTTAACAAGCACCTGAAACTACCTACGGTGTAGGTATGCTGCTACAGTGAGGGTAATAAAGTGTGTTTTTTAACAAAATATTAACAGCCTTATAAAAAAATACCCCACACTAGAACAGTTAACTCATTCTCCATAAGAATCACATGGGAATTTAAAATTTACAATTTTACCAATAGTCTCTGAAGCCAATAACCGTACAAAACATTTTAAGATATTAATTTGTTTTTTATACTCTTTAAAATACTCTTTACTCTTTAAATTACTCTTTAAAATATTTAAAGACAAAGATTTATGTTATAGGGGTTAAAATTGAGAAAAAAAATATTTTTATCCTATACAACTCCGGGTTCCCTTGGTCTGATCATGCTGGTTCGCGAACTCATTAAGGAGAATCGCGCCTAACACTTTCATGCCAAATTTTATCAAAATCAGACAAAAATTACTCAAGCTATCACGTTTATGGACGTATATATAATACATTTATATATAGGCTATACATATATAAAATTTTGAACGAACAGTGTTTTTGGCCTCTAGGGACATCAAAATGGAAAAGTTTATCGGTCCCGGAACTAAGTGCTACCTACGGTAATAGATACTTCCCTAGGAAAATTAGATAAAAGAGTGTCATGTAAAAAAAGATTTTAAATTGACAACAATTTTTTCAAGTACTGTATTAAAAGATTTTTTTATATTTACCTTGGCTTCACACAATCATAACCTCCAGAATTACTTTTTATTATTTTTTTTGTCAATACCCCTATATTATACTGGGAAATTACTGTTTAATTTTGAAGCTTTTTATTGCATGAAACCGAGTTTCCGATGTTAATCCTATGTTGCTCTGTACGTATTTATAAGGTGTAGTACTTAAAAGACAACTAGTAGTACTTAAGGACAACTGATTAAATAATTATAAATCCTAAAGTGAAAATAAAGTTAGATCTTAAAAGAATTTAATATAAACAAATACGTTTCTTCAGTCATTGAGATGTAAAACAACGATCTTACAAAACTACATTTTTGCAATGGTACAATGCAGAAACATACACCATAGTCTACTAATTAGCCACCATTGATATACCAAGATAAAATTGTATCCATCTTCAATAAGTGTTTATCTTTTGTTGTTGTCAACGGTAACGGGTTCTGCAATGGCCGTTGCCAACGTCAAAACCTGAATTCCCCGCGATTCCCTGTCCATCTAGCCACGCTGCAACTTAGGCGCGACTATACTTGATCTACGACCATTTCAACTTAGGCGCGAGCTCCCAAGCCTGGTTTCTGGTCCGGGGACTAAAGTTAGGCGCGTCCAACACTAGGCGCGTACTAGCTGGGCTCGAGCTCCCAAACCGCCCCTTAATTCAGAACCACCGCACGTGATCGCGATCCAATCACAACGACAAAGCCCTGCAGATTGATGTTACAAAGGCCTTTGAACCTTTGGTGTCGCCCTCACAGTTTTAACATGAAACGTGTAATGTAGTTTGCTTCAGAGAAATAAATGTTTGTCTCTATGAAACGTGTGATCATGTCCCTTTCAGCACTCAGCACAGTAATGAAACATCCCAATAGTCGAGTACTATGTATTGTATTATACTGCATTTTATTTAGTTAAGATTATTCAACTGAAAAAAAATAAAAATAATAAAAGGTGAAGCATAACATTTTCATAAATTAAAATAAATATAAAATGATAACTAATTGTTAAATGCAAAAAAGTTTGATATTTATAATTATAATAAGGTGGTCAAAAATGTTTGTATGACCCACGTGCACACTCATGTGTCAAATCCTGTCACAATTGATACTTAAAGGTGTGTATCAATACAAATAGTTGGCACAGTTTATTGTCAGTGCATGGTCGACTCGGACAAGACGGTAATTGAATCATCAGATTACCGTGTCTAATGGACAGCTGCTGTAGCATTAGTGGACCTGATTAGTGGCATTGTCAGCCACATTACAGTCAAGGTACTTACATTGCAAACGTGTGTAAACATCATAAATACCAAACAAATGTGCAAGTGTTGTATTTCCTCTCTCACATAAAAGAGCTTTTAGTCAAATGAAGAAAACATTGAGAATATTATAACAATTACAACATTTTCTCAGTTATTGGCAAAAACGTCATTCATTTAAAGAAAATTACAATACGTCATTGTTGGACATAATCTCTTTAAAAACTGTGATTACATTTCGGCATATTAATGTTATTTAATAATAATCAGTGGCTTTTAAGTTTTAGTACGGAAAACGTGTAAAACGCTCAATTCGCAACAAGACGAATGCGGCTTCTAATAAAATAATCGGCACTAAACGAATTTATTAGCAAGTGGATATTCCACTCTGGACTAAAATTATACAGGGTTAGGCAAAAGTCTGGAACCCCCCATTTAACTTTTTAATACGTTGCCGTAGGAAAACCAAACTCGGTACATATTTAAAACATAAGAAATTGCACTTTTTCATCAAAGTTACAACTTTTCCCAAGCCCCCAAAATGGGGTATTTTGGAGGCAGTCCCAAATTTTCAAATGTAAACTTCTATCTTGTGACCCCTCATTTTAAAGGGTTTATCAAGAGAAATTGAATGGCGCAAACCAGAGGTCAATATCGCACCCCTAATCAAAATGGCAGATATTTTAATTATTTAATATGAGCAAGCAAGATAAAGTCTTGACACCCCCTGATAACTTAAAAAAATTAATATTTTAATACTGACCAAAAGGTGAATTCCCTTTTTTTATAAAGGTATGCTGAGTTTAGTTTTCCTACTATAACCTGTTAAAAAGTTAATAGGGGATATTTCAAAATTACTGCCATGTTGATTAAGGGTGCGATATTGACCTCTAGTATGCGCCATTTAATTTGTCTTGAGAAACCCTTTAAAATGAGGGGTCACATGATAGGTGTTTACGTTAGAAAATTTCGGGCTTACAAGTTCCGGTTACAAGTTCTAACTTTAATGAAAAAGTCCATTTTTGTATGTTGTAAACATGTGTAGAGTTTGGTTTTCCCACTGCCACACGTTATAAAGTTAACCGAGAGTGTCCAGACTTAATCTTGCTTGCTCATCTTAAATTAAAATGGCTGCCATTTTGATTAGGGGTGCCATATTCACCTCTGGTTTGGACCATTCAATTTATCTTGATAAACCCTTTAAAATGAGGGGTCACATGATAGGTGTTTACATTTGAAAATTTGGCGCTGACCCCAAAATACCTCATTTTGAGGGCTGGGGCAAAGTTGTAACTTTGATGAAAAAGTGCAATTCCTTATGTTGTAAATATGTGCCGAGTTTGGTTTTCCTACTGCAACGCATTAAAAAGTTAACTGGGGGGTTCCAGACTTTTGCCTAGCCCTGTAGAGTATCTATTATCTAAACTACCTAAACCTATTAAAAGAGATTAGCTTGTTGGATATGGATTCTTTTTTATTCTGTCTTCACTATACTAATGTAAATAAGATGATTTTGTTAGTATATTTAGTTTAGGGTGTTCGAAAAAAGGTGGGGATATAATTTACGTAGTGATTCCTTGGATCAAAATAAAGATAAAATCAAGAACACAATTTTTCCTAAATCGCTTCGTTAACCAGATATCTGCCATATTCTTTCACATAAACATCTTTTTGCTTCGAGTTTTTTCAACCGATCTTCATGAAAATTTGTATGTATTTTAAAGTAGAAGAGACCCATGTTAGAAAAAATCTCATCTTGATTTAACTTAAAATGTCAAAATGGCGGCCATTTTAGTTCTTTAAACTTAAATTACTGAAAAAAAAACGGCTGATTTGATGAAAAACTTCCAAGAGCACTTTTATTTAGCAATTTCTATTTTTTCTATCAAACGATACCAAGTTCAAAAAGATCGAATAAGAAATAGCTGAAATATTACGATTTTTTTTTTAATTGGGTAGAATAAGGCAGAACGCTCGTCAGGTTTGCCCCATTTTACAAAAAATCTTAATATTTCAGCTATTTCTCATTCGATCTTTTTTCACTTGGTATCATTTGAAAGAGAAGTAAAAATGCTAAATAAAAAAAAAATTTCTTGACATTTTTTCATAAAATCAGCCGTTTTTGAGTAATTTAAGTTTAAAAATTCAAATGGCCGCCATTTTTAAGTTGAATCAAGACGACATTTTTTTCTAACATGCGTCTCTTCTACCTTAACATACATACCAAGTTTCATAACCGGTTGTAAAAAATCCAAAGATAAAATTTTAATGTAAAAAATATAAAATGACGGATATCTGGTCAATGAAGCGATTTTGAAAAAAAATGTTATTATTGATTTTCTCTTTATTTTGACTCAAGGAATCACTACGTTAATTATGTCCCCACCTTTTTTAAACACCCTGTATACGACAGTTACTTGATTGAATCAATATTCCATACAATTAAGAGCTTTTATAATTATTATAAAAATGCATTAAATAAATCCATACCTCACCATGCTCCTCTAGATTAAATATAACAATTACTCGTAGTAATACTAATGCGTATATTTTGGTCGTTCTAATCAATAGCAGCTAAAAGAAAAACTGAATTATTGGTGTTTTATCTATCTGACACACCTTTTGCTGCAGTGAAAGCCAATAATTGGTGTTGGGTTATAAAGGTCCAAAGGTAAAGTTCATGTTTTATCTTTATAATCCTTAGTTCTCCAGTTACTAACTTCCTTTGATATTTAATAACTTCGCCGTGGGTGACTCCGGGCTCCATAGAGTATCCAAGGGAAACATTAAGAATTGAATTGTTCTTTAAACTGGTCTGTTCTATCAATGACTACAACCCATTAGTTCTATGTATGATGTCCCTTAGTTGAAGATATACAAAGAAATCTGCTATATAAAAGGAATAATATTAGATTCATAGAGGCACGACTGTGGATATTATCTTGGATATTAACTAGTGTGTACCTGTTGCTCGAATTCGAGCAATTTCGAAGTTTAGCAGGAGTTATTGTAAAACGAATAACAGTCATAATTTCCGATGACCTTAAAAGAGTCGACACAAAGATTATGGAAATACTCACGATGTATAGGCCTATAACAGTTCGATATAATTAACATTTCTTGTAAATATCTTAAAATTTTTCAAAAGCTGATCTTGTTTTTTAGTGTTTTCTAAAACTGTTTCTACTATAAAGTAAATCGGTCCCGGGTGTTGGACGAGTCCTACGGTAATAGCTTAATCCTCTTATGGGAATTTGGCTAAAGCAATATCAGTTTGAAACCAGTTAATAGATGATTGAAAACTACTTTAGAGTTGACAATCTACATTTAACACATGTCATTAAAAATTTTTTTCCAGTTTAGAACGATGTCACTTGATATTTTAGGTGCTCATTGCTTTTATAAGTGACGCGATAAATATATCATTTAAGTATATCATAAGGCAATTACTAACCTATAAAATCCTCAAGGGATCCATATCCGTTAAAAGTACATCTAAAATTACCTTAAAAACGTAATAAAACCAATTCAAAACCCATTTACGTATATGCCAATATTGAAATTGAGTTATGAAAACCCCATTTACGCAGCCTACTAGATTGTTGCCTCATACAAATCTTCTTAAAGTATTCTATTTACGTACTATAAAATATAATGTAATGTAGCTAAAGAAACTTAAGATTTACTGGCCCTTATCATCGTGAGAAAGGTCAGTAGCTTTATGAGGGTTCGATACCGGTTATAGTCCTGATGATTAGGCATCAAATAAATTATCCTCAGATCATCTCATACCATTCTACACTCACCCTATATTTGTGTTAAAATACGCACCAAGGCAGCGTCCCCATCTCAAATAAAAGATAATTGAATAATACTGCAGAAAAAGTCCTATTTAACATTATACTATAACCATTTCTCTATTATTAGCGTCATGTTATGGCGCATTTCGTGGAAGCGGAGGATGAATGCAACGGAAGAAAGGAGTTCCAGTAATGAGATATTGCTATTGTCATGTTTCCCCTTTAACAATGGGAATCATATTAGCTGGCCGGGAAGTGAGTTTTAATAAACCGTTGACAATAGATTGTGCATCAGACCGGTTATTGCATTAGCTTAGGCTTGGTGCTATTTTGATATCAGACTGCGTAGATAAAGTAATAGACGTTCTTCAGCATGGAAAGGGCTGTTCTTTCTGTTATTGGCAATCTGGATACTATACAAGTGAAGTTAGTGTTTTCAACTAGGGATGGAAACGTTTCACCGCCATTACATCGCGTGGTTTTGGTACTCTTTGTCGTTTAAGGATCGCTTTACTTAAATAAGTTATGAAATGGTAGATTTCAAGACCAAATAGGCAGTATAAACCTAGAGCAGAAAAAGATATTAAAATGGTGTTCCGCTCCGCTCCTAGGAAAACAGTAACATTAAATTTCCTAAGACAAGTGGAGTCCGCTCTCCGCGTTACGCGTGCCGCGCTCCACTTCCGTGCCTAGGAAACCCCAGCTTTATTGATTTGTGTGTTCTTATCACAGTCTTATATCGGGAATTATAAGAAGCAAAAAAGTCCCCTACCCAATCCATTAAGCTTCAAATACTAATCATTCGTTTCGTAAAAAGGCCAGGATGTTTTTGAACCTTATCAACCTTATTTGTTGAACCTTTAAAACTATGTATCATTTGTTTTGACCTCACTAAACAGTTAGCATCTGGGTTCTGCCCCCTTTGTTGAAAAGACAACCGTTTACAAACAGGCACAGTTATATCTAGCAAATCAACGTTGCCCTTTAAAAAAAAAAATGTGTTAAAATAGTAAAACTCAAGTATTGTGATTTTATGGGTCAAATTATTTATGTTATTTAAGAAAAATACAATGCTGTGATGTCACCCTGCGTGGGGTACTCTTTGTCATGAGCGAGAATTAGGACGAAATTACAGCTCTTCTCTAAAATGGCTATCGCCGTATAAACAGCGTCAAGTCTTATGATTCTCAGTCTATTAATCGATGTTTGTTTTAAACTACCTAATTTCTTCTAATTATCTTTTCCACGGAAAAAAGAATGTGTAAATATGTGGTTTTACTGGTGTCTATTTGTTATGGATTATATGGTGAAAAGTATCACACGCGGCTCGGGAAGGTGCTTCCATGAAATCCCGAAATCGCAACTATCATCATCGCTACGTAAATACCTACATCCAGGTTATGCCACGTTACTGTTATTAACGTTAAATTATAGCTTTTTCCTACAGTTACCTAACAATGTACATGTTCTCTCACTGATTTGAGAAAGCAAAGTGGCCAATTCGCTCATCAGTGAGACAATGTTAACATTGTCTCACTCTAATTACTTTGTCTCACTCCAGATTTGCAACGTGAATGCACGAAATAGTGAGCGCGTAACATGCAGGCAACGTCGTATGCGCGCGAAATACGTTGGCAGCACTGGCTGTAAATCAGCTGGTCAGCTGTTGTACTGTTGTATTTGTCACTTCACGTTAAATGTTATATTAAAAGTTCACTTCTGTGTAAAAATAGGTTATGTTTCTTCACTAATTTATTTGTTTTATGGTAACTGTAGGAAAAGTATAATGTGCAACTCGAGTTCAAAGTACAATTGCCTCACTCGAGAAACCATTCCTCACTCGCCTACGGCTCGTGAGTAAGGATTTATCTCGAGTGAGTCAATTGCTCACTTTTCTCACTAGTTGCACAAATAACTATACTCCTTAGCTTATATAACTTATAGCTTTAATCCACACCTTACACCTAGGACCATTTTAGGTTACTTTTGAAAATAATTTTCTCAATTTTAGATTGATTATAACAGTAAAAAAATGAAAACAAAACTATTATACACCCACAAGCTACTCTGTTTTCTTTACCTTCGTAGAATACACATATAGAAAGGTAAGTGTGCCAAAACAATGTAATTAGGCAATTAAATCGTCCCACCTAACGTTTTAAAGACTCGGAGACGATACAAAAGCACGCACCTGAGTGCATTAGCCGAGGTAGAGTACAATAGATACAAAAGCTTTGAAACCAACTTGTATACTTAACAAAGCCAACAACGTAACTTGGGTGGTTCATGAAAAGTACAATGAAATCTATCATTGTTGGCTATTTTATATGCTCACTTTGGCATTCTTTTTGAAAATATTTGCTCTAGTAATATTTATATAATTCACCTGGATTAGTTTTGTTTATTATATTAAGCAATATTATTTTGAATTTTAGTATAATATTATCTGAGCATCCAATTACATAAGATAGTAATCTAGCTCAGATATCATCAGGTTTCGGGGGTTTAGGTTTACTACTACAGGGAACCGTAAGAAGATTATCTATAGTGAAATGTTACTGCACTATACGTTGATTTCCGCCAACGGGTTGAGAAAAGCTTGATATAAAATAAAAATATATACCAAATGTGATCAAAATATGTCCGTAAACAAGCAGACTGCTACACTTTACTTCTCTCCATAAGAAGAGATTTTAAATTTACAGTGGTTTTGAATTTTATCCATAAAAATAAGGGTACAATAATACTTCAATATACTACATTATTAACTCTACAAAATAGTTTAGAGAAAAACTGCAAACCTATTGTTTCATAAATTCACCTTACAGCCCGTTCCCATAATACCATAGCCGATTAAGCTGATTTGCTAACTTTATCATTCGATAGATAGAGTTTAATTAAACTTAGATTCACACATTGGTACCAAATTTCATGGAATTCGTGTAAGATTTGCTCGAATTATAGTTATATCTAATAGAGACGCATACACACGCACACACACACACACACACACACACACACACACACACACACACACACACACACACACTACACACCCGTTTGTACCAAATTTCATCAGAATCGGATGACTTTTGCTCGAATCATCGTGCCAACAAACAAATATATATTTATATACATGGATTTGATCAGATTGTGTTTTTGGCTCTTGAGATTTCAAAACGAAAAAAGTAAATAGGTCCGGGTCCAGGTCTTACCATGAAAAATACGGTAAAAGCTTATTCCCTTATAAAAATTCGCTAAAACTCTAAACAGACCAAAATTAAATTTTATAATGGTAAAATATAACAAATTTGGCTAAGGGTTTGTTCGGAAAGAGCAGACAAAAGGTGTCTTGCTTTATCAAACGCTTGACACAATTAAACCAGAGTCCGAGCGCTCATTGACGTAAAGGGATTGATTACCTCCTTCGCTTTAGGTGATTGAGTTACATAACAGAATAAATCCAGCTTTTGTAAAGAGGTAATCAGTTTACAGAAAGGTTTTTTAAAAAAATAAGGTAGTTTTGTCACTATTAAATCGTCGTTGTTAACTGTCGCTAAAATACGACAAATAAAACTTTTCTGATTGTGGTTATATGTTTACCTGTATTAGCGAAAGCTCGGTAATTATCTTAACAAACATAGACTAATAATTTTATATTAGGACACACCAGAAAAAATTACACGTTAAGGACAAACAAGTTTGAATTAACATTCCGTTATTTTAAATTTAAAGCATAAATTATGGCCAGAGGAACACTAAAACTAATGTTTGAAACCCTTTAAAATTCTTGAAAAACAGTGTTTCCAATTTAATCATGAACCTAACCACAATGCAGTAATTTACATACATTTATGTAATGAATACGGCTCTTTATGAATGGTTTATATGGATAATTGGTGGTATTTAGCGTATTAAAACCAATATTTATAATACAATCCAATTATTAGGATGAGAAATATTCGGATAGTATAGTATCTTTTTGAAATCCTACCAAAATCAGGACCAAGGGAAGAAAATACAAAACATTTTGTTGTGAGGGTTGAAGACTGGGGTGGTCTCGTGTAAGCCAGAGTCGCCCTTATAGAACACTTGTCTTGACGGCCACTTTCATTATTACCAACACTGCCACAAACACTCGTAGCGTAGCAATGTCATCTTGCATTGGATGTAAGAGATGGACGGATTATTTAGAAGATTACACGCTTCAACATCTTGAAATAACTATACATTTTAGAACATGAGTTTATAGGGAAAGCAAATACGCCTCAGCTATTTTTGTGTCCGTATGTTTGGACAATATTTTTTAATATTATTAGTTGTCAAGTAATAAATTCTTTGTGTAGGTTAGGTTTTGTAGAGTGCAGTAACAGTTCAATTATTCAGTACCTTAATGTAGGCTACCTAGCGTAAAAATCTTCCATAAACTGCATATGGACGATAAGGTGTTGTTGAATAATTTTCCAAATAAAATGTCTTAAAATTTTAAAGCTTTATATCCTGTTATATATTTATTTTGCATTGTTGTTACATTAAGATAGGAAATTAATAAGGTATCCTACGGGTAAAGTTGAAGCTGGAGTAAAATTATTCTTTTAAACAATTTCTAAAATTGTATTACGGTCTGAACTGTATAGACGACTTATCCCAATTAATTTTAAACCAATCTGGATATAATCTATACTTTTAATTGAACATACTACAAGTGTTCTATCTAGCGATACAAGTGTTCCATCTAGCGATCCAAGTGTCCTATCTAGCAATACAAGTGTTCTATCTAGCGATACAAGTGTCTATCTAGCGATACAAGTGTTCTATCTAGCGATACAAGTGTCTATCTAGCGATACAAGTGTTCTATCTAGCGATCCCAGTGTTCTATCTAGCGATACAAGTGTTCTGTATAGCGATACAAGTGTTCTATATAGCGATCCAAGTGTTCTATCTAGCGATCCAAGTGTTCTATATAGTGATACAAGTGTTCTATATAGCGATACAAGTGTTCTATCTAGCGATACAAGTGTCTATCTAGCGATACAAGTGTTCTATCTAGCGATCCAAGTGTTCTATCTAGCGATACAAGTGTTCTATCTAGCGATCCCAGTGTTCTATCTAGCGATCCAAGTGTTCTATCTAGCGATACAAGTGTTCTATATAGCGATACAAGTGTTCTATCTACTGAAACAAGCAGAAGAACGATCTTTGAGGGCTGCTTATTTAAAATATAAGTAAGACGTTTACATATTAACTCAACGGTATGATATTTTTCATGATTCAGTTGCTGTGGTGTTGATAATCTTAGAAGAAATCGGTTACCTTTGTACGATCCCGCACTTGGTTACCATCCTCATTATCTTCCTAGCAACGTCTTCGTTCCAGCACAAGGAACTCAAAACTCTGACTTGGTTATCGATGTTACGTATCATTAACAAGTCGACAAACACTTTTGTGCAAAGGTTAGGTCGATGCTCTTTATGCGTCTCCGTTATAGGCTATTCCGTACATGACTTTCGTACTTGTTGACTGAGGTGAATTGATATAATTATCACAATATGATCGCAAAATAATATCAGTGTATATTAACCAGATTTGTCATAAGAAAATAAGTGGTAAATATGTAGTGCCTTTGGCTTAGTTTAGCCGAAATCCCCTACAGTATTTTGTTATTCTTCAAAAATAATTCAAATTTAAAGACCTTTTCATATATTTTTGAGAAACTTGGTATAAACTTTTACGTTGTTCTCATAAAAGTATCCATGGATACTTTTGATTAAACTTAATACATTTTTAAATGGAGGTTATTTAACGTTTTAGAGTTAAATTTAATAAAAAAAGCTATTAAATCAAAATTATACACGGTATCAAATTGAAAGCATCTTTTGATCCATATACAATAATTTGTTGATTGTAAAAACTGATAAATTCTGAACCACGTCTGTTTTGTGTTTTAAAAAGTCTCAGGAAATTTTGTATAGTTTAAATAATTACAAAATCAAATTTTATTCATACAATTTATTCTTGTGTACAAGGTTGGGAAATTCATTTCCACTACACCCAATGACAAATACTGTTTCATATTTACGATAAATTCGTTATTTTACATTTCAAAGTTTACTCTTCCTAACCAATACACTGATTTAAAGTTGAAAGTTTAACATTAGAGAGGTATCAGCAATATTGAACAGATCCATTATGGTTGAACGTAAGTGAATGAACAATCTGAGATTTTACTCTAGGATTACAAAGACTAATTGATCCCATAGCTCCGTCTGACCTAGTAACCCTTACTAATGGATCTGACAATTCTATTACCCTGTAACACTATCTACTTAGATCTCGCCTCACTTACTTTGCATGCACCTTGCAAGTGGAACTACAATATGTTGAATACATGAAATAGATGATAAAATGTATACGTTATAGATAAGTAGCCTATTGCAGACGACGAAACACCTTTCGGAATGATAGGTTTTTATGAATCTCTTACAAAAGCCATTAGTAACATATCCATCCAGGAAAAGCTATATTTGTTTATTTGACCAACTCAATTAAATATAATTTTCTAAAATATTCCTACTTGTATGCTACACAGAAATCAGGTGTTAGTCGTTTACTTTGTGTGCCTTTGGTATGACCACGACTTACATTGGCATTTCATAACCATTTAGCTATGTCAGAAGAGTCTTAATTAGTATTTCACACACATCCACGGTAAACATTACATATCATGCACATTTGGCCATTAACTACAGTTGAAAACTACAGCTAATAAACATAGAAATATTATTAAAATTGAAACATATTAAAACTAACTTATAACTATTTCGATATTCTAAAGATGAACATAGTTAAAGGAAGGATGGTTGAGTACCTTGGTACCTAAGTACAAAGATAAACGACCTAACACAGTTTGCGATGTAAGTTTGCAGGAGACTCTTTGTTGTATGAGCAACTCGTTATTTCATAGCCTCTGGAAAATCTGGGATCCTTTTAGGCTTAATGACTTTTGTTGCATGACTGGATATTATTTGAGTTAGTTTCATTACTTAGTGTGATTTAAGCGAAATTAATTGTATTATTGCGACTTTACCTGTTTATAAAGATTTGAAGGAAAATATTTTATGGGTGCATCACTAATTTTACTGGTTAACAGTTTTGGAAGCAACTTAAATAAAATAAATAATTTCGTCAAACCCATTGCTATATGGTACATGCATCTATAGACACATTCACAAAATTACTTTCCCGATGATAAAAACGCCCATATCAAAATTTGAAATTTATATAAGGTGTTCCTACCTATTTTGGATAGGAATGAACTGAACCACATTTGTAAGTGTGAGGTCAGATGAGAAAATGTTTAACTGATCTTAAATGTAGAATGAATAACTTATTCAGGCAGAGAGTAGGGTATAGTGTATAGCCCCATAGAATTGCTTCACAAATAATGCTTAATATCTGTGAGGGTGGGCAAAATTTTTCACAATCGTGCCCACAGGTTACTGATTAACTCAGTCAGTTTTGGTGGCCTCGTATTGAATTACGATGACCTTTGTATATGATTTTCCCCTGCGTAGAATAGGACAAACAATGTAAACATCTATGCAACAAAACCAGATCAAGTTAAAAGAGCAATATCATGACCAACATCATTACACACGAAAGGCAGGTATCCTATGAAGAATATTTTAAGATCTGAATTCATCAGAATTAAAATTTTATAATTGATATGATTACCTAGATATCAATAATTTATCTCTTAAAATATATATGACTAAAAAGAGCAGTAAATTAAGAATAAGTGTATTGAATAACTTCATAATGATATATTGGTTTTAAAGTATTGGTATTTAAACACAATCCAATGGATATGAAATTAATATTTTTCGAACTTTTTGTGATATAGTTTAATTTGTATAAAATGTATTATACCCAAAAATTATGACATATTTAATGAGCACGATACGTGCGATTGGTACTCACTATTTCTACAAAATCAAATAATTTTAACTAAAACTGAAACGAGTTTATACTCCTTGGAACCGCCTCTGTTGACAATGGAGATTTAAACATTCAGGTATGAAAATTAACGTGCAAAGTTTGGATTGGAGATTGGACTGTAAGGATTAGTTTTAAGCCCTCCCCAGCCCTGGTTGTTGGGCTTCGTTTAATCTGTAAGTAATTGGTACAGTTATCTCAATAACTTTAGAACAATCACACATGTTTATGGCCACCAATACTATAATATATTATAGTTTGAAAGCAAGAAGGTATACTATACAGTAATAGCCAAAATACGTTTAAATAATATGTAAGCAAATTGTTAAACATTTTATAATTGATAGCTTGTAATAAAATATTTACCAGCTACAAAATACAAATCGATACATACACTTGTTTGTATGTATTGATAAAAGCTGCTAAAACACATTGATATCAATTACAAATTTTATAATGTCCCAGGATAACTTTGTGAGGATTCTCCCTCAAACATCTAATCATAATTTGAGAAATTTATCTACTGAATCATCTATTCTGAACAAAATGTCATTGTTACTATAGCTAAAATATACCAGTAGTAAAAAAAATATATATACCGTATTATATGCCCACGCCGCAGCCTGCAGACAAAGCAAATTTCCATTTGCCTGGTTGGATTTTCACTTAAATACTTCGCTCATGTTACATTTTTCTCTATTTAAAAAAATGGGGTTTAACATGTACCTAGGTTTGCCGATACGTAGAGGGTAATACAGTGGGTTTTAGGAGAATGTTATTAGCTTATAATAAAAAAATAAATAAATTTGCCAAATTTTATCAAAACATATCCATAAAAAAGCAAACTACAAAAGTTTACTTATTCTCCTTAAATAGAGCATGGTAATTTAATTTTTTTTTTCATTTTTTGGATTTAATCCGTAACCAATAACCGTATAAAACACTTCTTTACAATGGACTTTTTGTTATTTTAAGCTCTTTAAAATAGTTTGAAGAGAAATTAAGAAATTCTATGTTTTGAGGGTCAAAAATGAGAAAACCGAAATCTGCTAAAAAGAAAATATATATTTAAATAAACCGTACAAGACGTATAATTTTTACGAAATTTTTTTGCATGTAAAAGTAAATCATTATTTCTCGCCCTAAGGATGAACTTTCATGTTTCATGTTCTTTGTTAGAGTGTGTTAAAAAACTGTCTAAAGGCATATAAGATAACGCTTAATTGGAATACAGCATGGCATAAAACATAACGAAAAGTAATCCTAAAATCCAAACCAACCGTGAATCGTTACTGTTGTTTATTAATTCCTAATGAAACCTAGTATTAACACAAGATTACAATAATTTCGACTACACGCCAAACTCAAAATATTCTGTAACTACTGCACCTGTTGCTCGAATTCGAGCAATTGCAAAGTATTACAGGCATTAATTAACAGTCATAATGTCCGATGACAAAAGAGTCAACTCATAGATAGTGTAATCAATCACTCCACTCCAGTCATCGAAACTGAAAACGATCTCTTTCTAAAAACGAACAATCTTGTGTGTATCATGTGTTTACGACGAACAGCCAGTGACGTAGCCAGGGGGGGGTGTGTCCTGGGGACTTAAATAATTTTTTTTTTATAAATTAAATGTAAAATTATATAATCATACTGTATTTACGTTGCGGTTGATTATTTTCAATGCATAGAGAGCTAATAAAGACCGTTTTAGGGCCTATATTTTTTTTATTTTCCCGGACCCCCCCTTTTACCGGACCCCCCGGTCTGTCGACCCCCCCCCCTCAACAGCTGTAATTAATACAAATTATTTGTTTGTTTAAGTAAACAAAATCTCTTCTTCAAAAGAAATACATTGGGATTTTGATTGCCTGTGGGGCAAAGCCCGAGGACTTTTACTACAGGAATTGGAGAAAGGGGGCGTCTAAAAAAAAAAAAATACTCCATTTTGACACATCGTATGTAAAAATCCGTCCATTATTAAAGGAGGAGTAGAGTTTCGTAGAAATAGACTTCATGTATATAAATAAGGATTCCTTCTGATTTAAGGATATAATAAACTCGCCTTTTACCGTAACTATGTGTGGTGAGCAAAGTTCCCAAAAAGTTATCCGAAGGCAACAAAAATTATGAAATTCTGACAAGATTATGTACATTTAGCAAATGGTTTGTTTGGTCTGCCATATACTAAATAATTACACACATGAAAAGTGTAAAATAATATTCCGATTAGTTTGAGACAAATAAGTTATCTAATAAAGCTCGTTGGAATTCTGGTCCTAGCTATACATGTAAATAATGTTTAACAAAGGTGATATCTAAATCGGTTCTTTCAGAGATTTTAGAGAATATAGTTAGAAACAAATTGACCCAACGTATACATCCTAATGTATGCGTGTCATGTACCTTATGACTTGTGGGAGACGATTTAGATGTAGAGACTGTTGAGAGTTAAGCTTGTAACGCAACAGTTTGGAGCCATGTTTAGTAAGAACATATGGATCAATGGTAAATAGATTTGACATTTTCATATATCAATGCTTACTTGTCGATGAGTGTTTTCGATTTTCTAAGCAGAATTTCAACATCCTGACTGGCAGAATCATCAGAGGAGGACTTGTCCAGCAAGCTTCCATGGAGATTTACCTGCAAACAAATACACATCATCTAGCATTTTGGCTGATTTTAGGTCTTCCTACAAGAGTTACGTTGAACGGAATTAATCTAGCTATCGGCGATAAATTTTTGATTGTAAACTGAAAACAACATGTCGCATACCAATATTGTATTATTTCCACAAATTAACAAATCTAAGAAACATAATCGTTACGGATGGTGTATTTGGCCTCTGAGGACTTCAAAATGAAATACCCCAACCGCAGCAAACCTGCAGACAAAACGAATTTCCATTTAAATTACATTAGGTTTAACGATTATCTAGGTTTGCTGCAACAGAGAAAGTAGTTGTGGTTCTACTAAAATATTAATAGCTTAGTACTGTACAAGATAAATACAGGGTTAGTAAAAAGTCTGGAGACCCCCTGTTAATTTTTACCGGCCTATACTAGAAAAACTAAACTCGGCACACATTTATATCATGTTATGAAGTACTTTTTGGGCATAACCGCCACTTGGTGCAGCCTACATCCACAAAATGGGGGATTTTGGGGAAAACTCAAAAATTTCAAAGGTAAGACCCATCAAGTGACCCGTTATTTTGAAGTTACTGTTAAAATAAAACCTACAACGCAAACTAGAGGTCTCTATCTCAATCCAGTAAAAAATGGCAGCCAATTGAAATTCTCAGACGTGAAATTTAACTTACAGCTTTCCAAGTCTGGAGCGTCCCTGTACATTTTGTAACGGATCACACTAGATAAACTAAACTCTGCACATCTTAATGGCATGTTATGAAGTACTTTTTGAGCCTTATTGCTACTTAGTTTGCAAACCCACAATGAGGGATTTTGGGGGAAACTAAACAATTTGTAATATTAAGCCCCATCAAGTGACCCCTCATTTTTATGTTCGTGATGAAAGAAAACCACCAATGCTAGGAAAACTACAGGTCTCTAATTTTTGAGTTTCCCCCAAATTCCCCCATCTTTTGGGATGTACAGAAAGTGGCGGTTATGCCCAAAAAGTACTTTATAACATGCTTTAAACGTGTGCAGAGTTTAGTTTTTCTAGTGTGAGCCGTTACAAAATTTACAGGGGACTCCAGACTTGGAAAGCCGTAAGTTAAATTTCATTTCTGAGAATTTCAATTAGCTGCCATTTTTTACTGGATTGAGGTAGATACCTCTAGTTTGCGTTGTAGGTTTTATTTTAACAGTAACTTCAAAATAACGGGTCACTTGATGGGTCTTACCTTTTGAATTTTTTTATTTTCCCACAAAATCCCTCATTTTGGGGATGTACACCAAGTGGCGGTTATGCCCAAAAAGTACTTCATAACATGCCATAAAGGTGTGCCAAGTTTAGTTTTTCGCCGTTAAAAAATTAACAGGGTGTCTCCAGACATTTTACTAACCCTGTATATTTGCCATATTTTATAAAAACAAATCCATAAACAAGTAAGCTATAAGAGTTTACTTATACTGTTTTCCATAAGAATATCGGGAATTTTAAATCCATAATGGTAAAAAAATATTACACGGTTCCGAGACTTTTCAATCAAGCTGTATAACTAAATAAAATACAGACATAAATATAAATAAATGTAAATACGAATTTGAACGGATGGTATTTTTGGCCTCCAGGGACATCAAAATGAAAAAGTGAATCGTTCCCGGGTCGAGATCTTACTATGATACCTACGGTAATAGCTCATTCCCTGTATAGGAAATCACCAAAGGTAGTTTGATTTTATACCATATCATGTTATTCCTAGCAAAAGTTGAAAGTTAATTTTTAGATATTTCTGTTCACATTAAAAATTTAAGTTTCACCAAGTCAAGGCTAGTAGAGAAGAAGGAACAACTCCCTTTTATCTCACCCTTCTTTTATGTTGTAATACTAAGTAGGATTACCTTTAATCCACGCACTAAACAGAAGCAGCATCAAGTAAAGCTATAAGGTTTAAACTCGAGGATTAAATAAAGCCTTTATAAAGAGTTATTTAGTTGTGGTTCTCGTTTTATTTACTCTATGACCAATAGCATCTTTTAGATATAAACATTACAACGGGATATTATAGTTATCTATATAGCATAACTTGACATTAGCGCATTGAAATATAATTAATTTGAAATTGTAGTGTGTGTAGAGTTGTGTTAATGGATTGATATAAGGTCAATCTTTGGTGTCATAAAACAGATTAACATCATGTTTCGTTAGTCTTGTTTTGTTTTAACGAATTTCCAATCATAGGGAAATTATAGCCATTACTATATGCGGCTCGTTAAGACCTAGATATCCGATTTACGTTGTGAAGATTTTTTTTTGTTTTTTATCTGGAGGGGTAGACTGAAAATCTGTTAGTTATGACTGTGGCTATTATAGTCGCTCTGTAAGTTCACAAACACTTAAAAAGTGACAGAATTTTATTTTCAGAATACCAAATGTTAGGTTATCAAGGTGTTATCTACAATATGAACAAGTAATGTAGAATTCATTAGAAGGTAAAATGATACGTTGTTAGGTGTTGAACAAATGTAAAAGTTCATGTAATTTGATAGTTAGTTGCACTTTTAAATTCCAAAATTTTATCCTAAATGTTTGTATTAAATGCAAATATAAAAGGTCCGTAATGAGTTTGGGGTATTATAACTCTTTTCAAAAATGAAAAATACATACTTGGGAATGCAAGCATAATGAAGCAGAGTTTACAAACAAACAAAGCGCATTGTGTTGGCTGCGTATGTGATGAATGGAACTGTTGACAAATATTAATTGTTTAATTTGGCCCAAACAAAGCTTGAAACTAAAGGCAATTTATCTCCCCCACCATCCTATCAGGCCGAAGCACTCAGTTCAACGAATTTATGTTTGTGTTTTTAATTCGTGCAACTATTACAAGTTTATCACCGCAGTAACAAAGTTATCTGACATGGTGTTTATTTGCGGTTAGCACTTCTCATAAATGAGGTTCACAAGTTACTGAGTGGTTGTAAAATGGCAACAACAGCTGATCAGTCAATGATTGACCATTTTATTTTTTGAAAACAAAATAATGCATAGGCATTGACAAATAGTCTAAACATCTTTCAAAAAGAGCACATACAAAATGTTTAACATTAATAATTTTTGTGTTAGAAATGTAAACATTATTTCATTCTGAGAATTTCAGGATCCAAAGAAGACAAATTGGGGGTTTTAACACGTCAACTAAGAGATGAAAAGCAGAGCCACTTACGACAATTACAGCTTCAAAAGCCTAATCTTCTGGTTTCTCTCTTAGTTATGCTAACAGCGCCTGAATTTTCATCTACAGATGATTAAATATTTAAGCTTGTATACTTTTAATTATTTATTTAATCAATACTACGTATTGCAATATCTTAAATGTAT
Source organism: Macrosteles quadrilineatus (assembly GCF_028750875.1). Classification (NCBI taxonomy): domain Eukaryota; kingdom Metazoa; phylum Arthropoda; class Insecta; order Hemiptera; family Cicadellidae; genus Macrosteles; species Macrosteles quadrilineatus. The sequence goes on from NW_026542608.1 coordinate 1,447,314, forward strand.
AAAAAAAATTGTTACAAAATATTGTTCATAAATTTATTTTAAAGTAATGAATGTAAACTATGAATGTAAGCAGTGACAAGATCACACAGTTTTCTAAATGTCAGTAAAAGTAGGATCTGATGAGATTGTACGTGACGGGCTTGGTAATTACTTGAGTCAAGTGTTCCCTGAAGAGACGCTATTGAGTTGACTGATCTGATTTTCATTAGCAAGGGATGACGTGAGCGGGTCTGATGGTGCCGAGCCAGCCTCCAATAATTATATTCTTATTGTATAATAAATGGTAGCAGATACTTCCTCCACTATTAAATATTATCCGTAGCTACGGACAAATATTTTTTATAAAGTTAAACAATATGAGTTGAAGTATTAATTGACTGATGCATTAACCAACTATGCACAGACAACACAAAACGTGCACTCACACTCAAAAAACAATACTTTAAATACTTAAAAATCCATGTTTTGTCTTAGAAATTCCGACAGGAATATAAACTCAACGAAATTAGAAAGAACAATATACACAGTGTGTAAATTAAGTCTTGAAACAAATCTGTATTTTTAAGGGGGTAGGGGGTGACTTATTTTTTTCAAATAGCAACCCCTATGTTAACAATCAATTCCAGAAACAGAATATTTCTATCTATTTCGGTTTTTAAAATACAGATTTTTTCCATATTTGTGAAATTGGTGCTTTTTCACATACAGTAAATCAAATTTTTGAATACCTACCATTTTAGCTAGGGGTGAGATATCCACCTCGGGTTTGCGTCATTGTCTTTTTTTGACAAATCCTTCAAAATGAGGGGTTACTCAATAGGGGTTGCTATATTTAAAAATTAGTCACCCCTACCCCTTACCCTGTTGGGGGATTTAAAAATATTTTTTTATGTAAACAATTACGGATCCTTTGTTAACAATCAACGACACAAACAGAATATATCTATCTATTTTTTTTTATTTTTATAAAGATTTGTTTAAAGACTAATTTACACACTGTATATATTCATGTACAACGTATAAAATGAGAATAGATAATGTAAGTTTAAGGGAATCATAGTAACTAACAGGTTGATATGTAGTTATTAACTGTTGAGAACTAAATATCAACCGGTTTGAAACGAAAGAGAAAGCTTTTTTTTTAATCGTTGGAAACTATATTTAATAAAACTAACAATTGAGTAATAAAAAAGGTTTTCTAAAATCAAAATCCGTAGTTGCTGAATTCATCACTTCATAATTTATCAAAATGTATTTTAAGTAAGAAATTTTAAACTTGAATCGTTTAACATTATGTGCGTTTACTTCCTTGTTTAGTATAAACATACTTTAGTATATTGGTAAATTGTTACGGTATTTTATTACGAGAAAAACTATAAACTATTAAATGGCATTGTAAATAATAGAATGTGTAGTTTTTGTAATATAATAATATTTTGTTTTATAAAAATAAATCTCTTGAATAATAGACATATTTCCATCCTAACTCTAAAATTCCGTGTGAATATGCCATTTAACTAGCTAGGTGTGTACAAGTAAAATAGTAAGCCACTATTTAGCTACGCAATCCAAATAAGAGGACAAAACTAACGGGTATCATATCATAAACAGAGCGAAATTGGTTTAGATTCAGTAAAAGGTCGGATCAGGTAATTAATCCAGTAGGCCTAAGGCACTCTCAGAAGCGACGTTATCGAGTTAGCAATCTGATTTCCATAAGCGTCCACGAGGTGACAGACACTCTTGCAAAGCAACACATCTGTGTCACTAGCCACACTTCAAATACAACTGTATGATTACTTATCATGAACATATTTTATTTTTATTTGTGTTAATCAACGTCATTAGTAACTTTCAAGTTTTGTACACGATCCGGACTCTGGTATTGTTACTTTCTAACGCGAAACGTTTGATAAATCGCAGCATTAATTAATACCCCAATGATAAATGTTAAATATCATTAAGACCAGAATTTTTCTCAATTGGAATCGAACTAGCAGCCTTGAGATTAAATGGTGAACACAGTAATCACTAGACTACCTGGAAAATTTGTACGGAAGTAATTCAATAACTGTTGTATAATTAATTACTATAGCTTATAGATTGAGATGTTGAGATGTAACATTTCTACTTAAACTGGTTTCAATACACTTTGCAGAACAACAGTTGAAAAATACGTTATTTTAAGATACTGTAGTGGTGTGGTACTTTAAAATAAATAGGAAGATTTTCAAAAAATTTAGTTGGTCAATTTTCCTTTTCATAAACGTTATAAATCGTATATTTCATTACTAGGACCGAAAGTGGCATTTTCCGACACGCGCTCAAGTTTCATGTGTGAGTGAAAGTCGAACACAGGAAAACAAAATTTCACGTGCGAGGAAAAGCCGAGCATGTGAGATTAAGGTATGTTATATTACAATTAAAGCGCTTTGTCAATTTAATCTTTTTTTTCTAAACCACATAAAATAATCTTAAAAATGATATATTGTGTGGTAATGTATATTTTACTATTTAAAAAGACAATAAGAAAATAAGGTAAATTTTTCTATGCATATAATTAAAAAAAAAATTTGAAATGTCCTAAATTAGGAGTTTAAGTAAAATGTTATTTGCGAATAAAACCACAAAGCCGTTTTCCTCTCTGAACATAACAACTCTTAAAGAAGATGAAGCTTGCCAAGTTAGTATATAAAATAGACCCTCTAGCTTATGTCTTGCTGTGCAAACATCAATTAGTGTATTGTTAATATAGGTGGCAATGAACTGTGCTCAGCACTTTAGGTGCCTTTGCAACCGATATGCGTAGAATACAAATGTGCCGTGATAAACTATTTGGACTCTTATGAGCTAATTTGAATATTGAACCAAATCTATAAAAATAGTATCATAATTTGCAAAAACTAAAGCAAAACGGTTTTGAGTATTATTTTACTTTAAAAATACTACGTCATGGTCGATGAAATCATTAAAATAGACGTTGGGTTCAATAAAGTATATAGATTTTATAATATTCATAGTAGACATAACAGTTTGGTAAAACTTTTAAAATCTGAGTAATGACCTACACATTTTACAGATTTAATTTCCTTATTCCTTATAGTATTATCCATTTTTAAAATTTTGGACATTTATTGTTTACAGTTTCTGAAAAGAATAGCCAGATTAAAGGAAAATGCTTTAGAAATAAAGTACTGTATTGTCAAAGTTTTACACTTAGAGTACCATTTGCCATTCCGAGTAAAAAAGCGGTCCAGATACCAAGTTTTTTGTTAAATTAATAACCTGCATATTTTCAATAACATGGCAAATAAAAACACGTTTCTTTTGTATCTTGTTTATTCATTGGTAGCTGAAAGAACTCCCGTGAGGCTTCTGTCGTTAACAAAATAGGTTTGAACATTACTAACAACATACATTACAAAAGTGACATCAAGTTTCCTCTTTTATTTACGTGATAATTGGTTGAAGCACCGTTGTGAAAAATAATATTAACGTGCTTTATAGAAATGGCGATTTATAGGTGAAGTTTATATAAAGAAAGGTGAAGTGAAAAGCTTGCAAGTTATTATTTGATGTACAAAAAAAAAAACAAGCCAATACTTTTATTGGCTGGGAATTTCAGTAGTTTTATTCTATTAATCCTGTACTTACGAAATATGTAAAGGGCTGTTAAAAACGTTAAACATAAAATGTATTTAAAAAATTTAGTTAAAATGTAGTTAAAAAAACTGTTTGATATGAAATATACTTTTTTGATATCCTACATTTATAAACTATGTCTAATGGCAACTCTTCAAATAATCCCTAACTAGTGCACCTGTTGTTCGAATTCAAGTAGTTGCAAAGTATTACAGGAGTCATTTTAAAGCGAGCACGATGTAACGGTTCAATGTAATATATATCTTGTAAATATTTTATCATTTTTCAAAAGCTGATCTTGTTTTCTACAATGTCTCCACATTGGGTTTTTCATGTTGATCTTTGTCATTGATCATTTAGTCTGCAGGGTACCACTATTGTCAGCAGTATGTTTAAATATTTCGGTTATAATATTAAATGGCGATACAATTTGTTCACATTAACTGATTTCCAGCATAAACTAAATCACATAATAAATTGTCTAATAAACTGTCTGTCACAGTTCTATTATCTACAATTGGCTATATTGGCAAGTTGTTGTAACGACGTCAATTATATTTACCTTAGAAAATGCAGAGTTAAAAGGCCTAATGTTGCTCAGGTGGTATATTTTGTTTCCTTAATTGTAAACAGTTAATAGAATCCTTCATTGGAAGTTTTAGTAAAGGTCTCTTGGATTTGTCGTATTCTTCTAAAACAACTTTACTTTAACGGAAACATAGATTAAATGTCCATGACGTACCAGTCTTATTAAGCATTAGATGGGTTTCCTCTGCAATTACCACATGTTAAGTTGATGTTTCCTACAAAGAATTGTAGCACTTCGGCTAACATCCTTAATCGTTATTTAAGAATCTTCATGTTGTAGGTATTTTTCGATATATAGGCTAATGATGATAAATAATTCTTAATAAAACATGATATAAATATCTTAAACTTGGTAGTGTTCTAAGACTTTCCTATATTTTGATAACTAGCAAATCAGTTCTTTCAATTATCGCTCAAGAAATATAGTACTGTGTCAATTTAGTTTTCTTTTTGGTGAAATGTGTAAAATTGTCCAGGATTTTTCGCTTTTTCCATTGTAATATGTACGTAAATCCAAATTCAAAGAGTAAATATTTTATTTCAGCCAAGTCAGTAATAGTATATTTCATAACAAGAGTAGAAAAGTGTGTGAGACCGTACGTTTTACGATATTTATCGAGCACTTGAAATTTGGTCAAGCATATTTAAATACCCACTTTCACTCGTGTTTTGAACGTTACTTTTCACCACACTACAAAGAATAACTGTTTTTAGCGAATTTCCCATTATAAGGAATAAGCTATTTTTAGTTAAAACATACATAAGATATTTCCTTATTCCTGTTATTAGCATTAAAAAACTCAAAGCGTTTTAAGTTAAGCATTCAATTTAAAGTTAGAATTTACATTTATTGTATTATTTTGGTTTTTGCAAATGAAAACAAATGGTTCAACAATAACAAATGTTTGTTTGTTTGCGTCGGCAAAATCCTAAAAAGATCAAAAACATTACTTTTGCATAGTAAACATTGTTTTTGCGTAGTAAACAGTGTTATGATGAATTTTCAAAGGCAATTATCGTGTAACAAAAAAAAGTCATTTCACAGTAGTGTAGCAAAAATGTTTGTTGCATGCGAGTCCTTGAATTGCAACTAAAATTAGATTATCCAGCTGACCATTATGCAAACAAATATGTTCTTCACAAGGATAACATTGAAACTTTATAAGCCACTGGGGCAGAGTCCAAGGGACCTTTCTCAAAAATTTAAAACCAGTTTGCACACCAACGCAAACTGAAACTGAACGCTGCGCTGTAAACTGAGCGCTGTGTTGCGCTATTTTACACGCTCTTTGAAAAAAGACGCGAAACAATGGTCAAAATCAGTTTAGAAATGGCAGAGGTGCTCAGCCCACTCACTAATTTTGTGTTGGCGTATTAATTATCAGATTAGATAATTACTAATTATTAGAGTAAATGAGGCGATAAGGCCTACACTAGTTTTGTTTGCTCTTGTAAGGAAACAAATTTCAAATCTATTCCTTAGACCTTGACAAAACCCCTAATATTATAATCCAAATTAAAGAGACTTCCACTTAGGGAGAGAGCCTGGTATTTATTAAACGTTTCTAATGATTAAAGTAGTTGGGTGAAATCAAGAAAGGACTTGCAAAATAAAAGTTATACACGAGATCATACCATTTAAATGTGAGATATGCTAGAATTTTTACTAAAATGAAACTGTGTTCTCAAAATCATGTGGTAAAAATCACAAGATAAAAAAAATTGTTTTAAGAGATAATTATAATAAAATATGTACAGTAGTGATGTCATTTAGAACTAAACCACGAGGCTTAATTTTACTAAAATGCTAAAATAAATTATTTGATAACGCTTATATTTGGCAATATTTAATATTTTCTTTCCCATAGACAAAAATATATTTAATAGCAAATTTACTTACGGGGAATTTTTCGTGGTGGAGGTTTAGAAATCGTTTGACGCGGACAGTGTCGTTGCAGCGGATTGCACGCTCTAGCAGAACTGCATCAGATGACAGGTCGCCAGACGAGGCATAACTGGAACAATAAAAAATACGTTAGGAGAGTGGAGTCAGACTTTGGTAGTAGTATAGTATAGTAGGAGTTAGTACGTTGGTAGTCGCTGAACAAAAATCACAAAAACAATAAATACTACACTAGGCTAAAGCATTTAACTGGTTTAAAAAAAAAATACAGATGACTTTACATCTGGTGAATTAAAAGTTATATAAGAAATAGACTCAGTTCAGGCTTCTTTTACTTTTCAGATGTTTTAAGGATGCCCTGTTTCCTGGACGTAGTCTCTGGATTACATGTAATCTCATAAAATGACTCTCCTTGTCCAAAATATTTGATTAAGTCACCCAATTAACAACACAACATCGGCTGCCTTCCTGACAAATATGGTGTAGGATGTGTAAACTGTAAAGCAACGAGCTCGTTATTAGATCGGTCAGATAAAAGCTAACTAGAGGAAGGAGGATGTGTGATAGCGTCACGTAGCAGCTATAAATGTAGAGAGAGGGAAAATCCCCCCAGAGACAAGTGCCGGGATAACATTGCAATTTGTCTTGTGGCTTCACACGTCTTGTACTAATGTCTACACATCCAACGACGCACTCTAAACACTCATAGCTCGCAGTCTTCAGTGGTCTTGTAGCTTCACAAGTCTGCACATCCAACGACGCATTTTAAACACTCATATCTCGCAGTCTTCAGTGGTCTTGTAGCTTCACAAGTCTACACATCCAACGACGCATTTTAAACACTCAAACCTCGCAGTCTTCAGTGGTCTTGTAGCTTCACAAGTCTACACATCCAACGACGCACTCTAAACACTCATACCTCCCAGTCTTCAGTGGTCTTGTAGCTTCACAAGTCTACACATCCAACGACGCATTTTAAACACTCATACCTCGCAGTCTTCAGTGGTCTTGTAGCTTAACAAGTCTACACATCCAACGACACATTTTAAACACTCATACCTCGCAGTCTTCAGTGGTCTTGTAGCTTCACAAGTCTACACATCCAACGACGCATTTTAAACACTCAGTAATTTTACTGGAAGTATAATCTTTTAATTTCATAATTAGATATATTAACAAGTTACCTGTAAATGTCAAAATGAACATTAATTGTTAATTAATCAAATGTCAAAATGATACATTATTCAATATTATTAAGAAACTATTTATACATAGAGTTTTGGGATTCGTAATCAAATTTAATTTAAAATGCTCGATTTATGATTACAAAATATCAACGTAATGCAAATGCATCATGTGTGCTTAAGACATTTGATTCAAGTTGTTAAGATGTTAATTTGTAGTATTATAATTTTAATAACTTGAATGTTAACATATTTCTTTTATTATGCAAACATTCTTCAGAAATAAATCAAATATAATATCTAACAAAAACATCTTTAACACAGAAACAAGTAAGCTAATCGACACATTAATTTGACATTCATGATTGACAGTTTGACTTAAACATTGTTACTGACATAATATTTTTAGTTTTTAGTGTTTTTTTGAGGTTTTGCAGAAGCAGTCTTGACACCTAGAAGCATCGTTCCGACCTTCATAGGCTTAATTAGACCTTCCTAGCTGGAATAGTTAAGGTTATTTTACAGTTTGCTTTATTTTTATGTATCTCATATTTTACTTTAATGGATTACTGTTGTACATTTTTACGTCCAGCTTACCCACGTGTAAGCAAATAGTCTAATAAATAATCATAATTTATTTTATAAATGTTTTATAAACGGTAAACAGACGGGTGATGTTGAGATAAATGAAGTGTTTAAATCTCTCAACAGTCTGCTCTCCAGTGAAATAAAATAACAGATCGGTATACACCTTGTAGTCTAACATATCTTCCATCCGTCAGTTATTCATAGGCGACGTAGCATTTATCAGGACTGATGGTTTTGAAAAGATCGCGAAACCTTTCTGCTTTTGTTGCCGAACAAAGTGTTTGAATAGACAGGAAGCTTTTTGTGAAGTTGTCACTCGTTGTAAAGATACCCGTCAATGAAAGAGCTGTGTTAAACTGCTGGTTTACCAATATCTATTTTTTATATCGATGCTAGTTTGTTAAGATAGCGAATAGTATGTATTACATAAGTAATATCGATAAGTATGTCCGAAACATTCAAAGCTTCATCTGCAGATCAAAAGAATGTTTTTACCTTTTAAATTATTACTCTCCAATCATTGCTTGTGTTAACTCATTGATTTCAAACATAGGTTTAATTTTTAAGACTCGCCATGCAAAATAGAGAAAAATATTATCGAACGCGCAGAATAGAATTAAACTGAAACTTCCTTTTATCGCCATTGAATAGATATGTTTTATATAACTTCACAAGTAATATTAAATATGCTAAATCTAAATGCACAGTTACAAAGGCACAGAAGGCTACAATATTTCTTTACTCCCTCATCACAAGAGAGAGGTGTAGGGGGGGGGGAGAGATTCTCTCTGAGGACCGCCTCAAGAGAAGTGATGCGACATCGGCGTCGTCGTTAATCTCGTAATTGCTCTAGATATTTTATTAATATTTTTGATCTCACGAGGATTCTCCAAAAGTCTTAGCTTTATAACTTTACTTTTTCTTGGGAACCCAACATAATACTTCATTGCGTGGTCTAAAAGAAGTATAAAAGTACCCTGTTCCTTAAAAGGAATAACAATCTTACGTATACAATGTAAAAATGTATGCTGTATCAAGTTTCTAGGGATGGACTAGTAAGCTTTTTATGAGAGATATATTAAGAAAGAAATTAAAAACCTAGAATTACCTACGATCTATCATGATACATACCAGATCATTGAGTGTTCAACGTTGTATACTTATGTTATTCAGTGTTTATTTATTATATATTAGTAGCCAAGCATGTTTCTTGAAAATCTTTTTTCTCAGCTTGTGTGCATCGCAGGGAAAATCTTGGCTTACTGTCAGCAAAATATTTTTCTGTAGATGTGAAGAATCTCTTTATAAATTCAAATAAGCTCAAAAGCACAAAAATAATTTAATTTAAAATTTTTAAAAATTAACATGAGCCTTATGGGTTGCCCTGCTGGGGACGAAATAACAACGAAATGTAAACAGAAAATCAACATAAATAGAACAAATTCCAATCACATGTTTTATCTACAGCATGGGGTGAAAATAGAGAAGTCTATTACATATTTTTGGTCAAGCTTTCGACCACTGGACGACCTGTTGTTAATATAAATTGATATGAACATTTTATTTGGTACGTTGGTAAATTTTACTTCTTCCTAAAATATGATGTTTTCTCATTGAAAAAGAGATTTATATTTATATTCTCTTTTACACAGAAACTAAATGATTTTGTTTTATTTAGGCGTAGGCCTACGTAGCTTAACATTTATGTTAAGTATGATTACGGAATAATACTAACTTTAGCGTAAACTGACACGTGACAGCAAAGAATTATAATTAACAATTATAACAAAAGAATGGTACTTTACGTTTAGTCGTGTATATTTGAACAAACGATGCTTGGCCTGGGGACAAACGAAGAGAGGTTTACATAAAAAACTTATTTCATAAAATAATTCTTTAATATTATAGTACTGAACAATATACATTCACTTGTTTGTAAACCTGTCTTTAGTTTCATTATCCAACACCCTAATATACAGTGTTTTTTTTTACCTAATAGGATTTTTTTAACCTGCTAACTGAATTTTCATGTGTTGATGAGATATTAGTAAGAAGATCAATTTAACTTTTAAAGTAACATTTTAAACGACTGTAAGAATTAACTGACTTTAAAAATAGTTTTAAGTGCCTTACGAATTATTATTATGTAATTATAATGAGTAGATAAATTATTTTATACTACAGTTTTTAGTACCTAATGATTTTTGTTTTATGCCTAAAAATTATGTTTTACTTTTTACAAAAAAAATCTAGTCAATCATAATGTAATAAGTCGACAACATGATCGGAAAAGCACACTGGTAAATAATTGGAACAGCATAGTATCCGAAGTTTAGCTACACGTGGCACCACATTCTGCTCGGGTAACTCATGTCAAGCAGTTGTTCGATTAGTTTTATCAAACACTCTTGTATGAATATCCTCTAGTAGCAAATACTTAAATCATATCATAAGAACAATTTGAAAGTTTGATCTTTTAAAGTTGAGATTATATTAGAAAACATTAAAAACAAAAAACAAATATTTTCAGCTAGCCTTAAATAACAATAACTTTATAATCTCTTGATGACAAATATAATTTATTTGCATTATATTTGGCAATATTCGTACAATTATAATACCAACCAACTCTAAAAAACTTAAGGATGATCATGTTTGATCGATAGTTTTGCCTAGTATTGCATTATTCTACAACAACCTAAACCTTGTTTTAAAATAACATACAAAATAATAGTTGTTGGTTTAATATTTTTTAATCAGAATTAATTAATAAAATACAATTACTATGATTTCGTTTACGTTTAAAGAACATTTGGCCTAATTTATTCCTATTTAAAAAATGGATCTGATGCGTACCTGACTTCAGGGATGAGAAATGTTTTATTACAGCTTCCGTTTTACGTGGGCTGAAGCTGGAAGATTTGAATGTTTTAGTTCAACCATTCTGTCGCACACGACCCCCTTCATTCCCCTTACATTCCCCTTCTATACACAAGAATGCGCGAAGTTAAATATTCCTCTTAAGCAAATGTCACTAAATAAATAATAATTGAAGTTCTGGTTGTTCTGGTTGCAATTGAAGTATTAGGAGGTTTATGATTAATACATTCTCAAAGCAATTACTAAAAGGTTTTTTTTTACTTTACATGAAGTAAAATCCATTACAAAAATTATGGTATTGATTATTACGAATCCACTATAAAATCCAATTTTCTTCACTTGGATTTTCTTATTTCCAATGAGTGTGTAGGCAACAACAGTTTTAGCGACTTATAATTATCATACAAATTATTTACTTTTTCATTGTAAATATAAGTTGGTTTATTTTATTTTAAAGGTAGTCTTGACAAGAAATAAAGTAATTTATTGATATTATGATGACTGTGTTATTAAAGTTTTAATTAAAACGCTTCTTCTTCTGTCTACTATAATACACTCGTACTTAGTCACACACAACCCTAGTCTGTTTGTCAAATAAATATAACGCTGTATTTCTCCTTGGTTTACATTTTTATACTTTGATATCAGTGAATTCAATGTTTACAAGAAATATAAACCGAATCAACATAAACTCTGTTAAATATTAAAATGTAAATACGTGTTGGTAGATTTATGATAAATATATAAATTGGATGTAGGCTAAGTGAGGGACGTTGGTGGAGGTAGGGGTGGGAGGGGGGGGGGTGGCAGATGTCAAGCACCATCAGTAGGTAATGGCTGTTGCATTTTTTATGGCTTCTGGTAAACCACAAGCGCGTCTGCTTCGCTGCCTTAAACTGGGTCCCTGTGGCGATTAACAAGTAAACATTGGAAATTATAAGATTGTAATTTAGTAAAAATTAAACATTAAATGCTTATGTTGTACAATATTATGTATAAGGTCAAAGATAATTTATCGTCTGTTAAATACTTGATTTACTTGTATACTCTTTTATGTTCTATTCTTCAAACCAAGAAAATCGAATGCATTTGTTTAATGGTGGGTTTTTGAAGTTTTATTGGATACCAACGACGAGACAAATTTAGACAAAGTCATCACGTAAATCTGTACATAGTTTTTATAAACTTGTTAAACAGTGTGTATTCTGTCATTAGAATCATTGGACATTATTACCAAATAGTATAATTACTTAAGTGTTTATATATTATTACTTAAGTAGTTATATACTACCAAGAAAATAAAGCGATTTTCCGTTTTATAGATTTTACTAAATGTTTCCTTAAATATATAAGATTGAATAAAATTAGGTTTAATGAGTGCCCAGGTTTGGTACTACAGGCGTAGGAGACAAAGATTCTTGTAACTACAAATTCTATGGAAATAGATTTCTATTGTAATAGGATTTCTTCTGTTGGCAATAAGAATCGTGTTAAACGAAAATGCAAGACACAGAGGCAAAACAAACGGAGCATTCAGCTGAAGGCAAAAGCCTTGTCTTCCAGGAGTGTTTCCCTTTTGTTGTTTGTAAATAATTCTGGTACTCTTGACATATTCTCAGACTATGGTTCGTTACTTCTTTTTAATGGATACCACTTGATTTAGTAATAAACAAAAGCTCTCTAAAAGCGTTTCTGCATTTTTGGATGGTTGCGTATTTACCAATAGCTTTTCCTTGAGTAAAAAGCTGTTAGAGATAACATATGAATTGATTATAATAACTTTATAATTCCTTATAATCAATTCTCTTGGTTCCTGAAAGTAAGCTAACTAAAACTTAAACTAAACTAATTTGACATATATACAGATATTATATTTTCAATGATATTTACTCATGAACATCACACTTAACATTAACAACGTGTTTTACATGTAAAATATTGTGACTGTAAGCAGTAAAGTTTGATGTTAACCTACATCGAATACAAAGATGCGCAACTTTGAGTGAGAGATGACAGAATGATTGAGACATTGTGTAACTTGAAGACTTCGCTTTGACGATGCACTTTCATTCATACTTGAACAATTCCCCCGAACTTGTAACGCTTATAGCCTTGTATACTGATGGGATCTTGAGCACCAAATCACAGACAATATAATACTTTAATGCAGACGGTCAGCTGGATCTGCGCTAGGCGCTGTTTCATGATGCGGCTGTATTGCCGCGCCACTGTAGCGGAAGACGCGAAAAGTTTCCTCCTCGAGTGGCGCTGTGGGATTCTATTTAAATTTGAATGAACGCGCTTTGAATGAGATGTTTCTCGAACACTATTTAAGATATCTTTATGAAACTTGGTATACCGTTTTAATACGTCATAATGTATTTAAGGAAAAATAATCAGTAACAAATATGATCCTGTTTCAAAATAGCGGCGTTTTAGCGTATTTCCCATATATAGAATAAGCTATTACCGTAGTACTCATCGTAAGACCTGGACCCGGGACCGATTTATTTTTCGTTTTGAGGTCCCTAGGGGCAAAAAACACCAACCGTTCGAATTCATATACAGTATCTAAATAAATTCTTGAAAGAAATCTCTATTTCTTCAACCGAAATAGATAGAAATATTCTGTTAGTGGCGTTGACTGTTAACAAAGGTTCCTTATTTTTTTACATCAAAAATATTTTTAACCCCCCTAACAGGGTAGGGGGTGGGGGTGACTTATTTTTTTTCAAATAGCAACCCGTATTGAGTGACACCTCATTTTGAAGGATTTGTCAAAAGAAACACAATTACACAAACCCGAGGTGGATATCTCACTCCTAGCCAAAATGTAGGTAATGCAGGTATTCCAAAATTTTATTTAATGAATGTGAAAAAGCACCAATATCAAAAATATGGAAATAAATCTGTATTTGTAAAACTGAAATTATAAAAATATTCTGTTTGTGGAATTAATTAATTGTTGACATAGGTTCCGCAGTTTTTTACATCAACATTATTTTTTAACCCCTTTAACAGGGTAAGGGGTGGGGGTGATTTATTTTTGTTTAAACAACCCCTATTGAGTGACCCCTCATTTTGAAGGGCTTATCAAAAGAAATACAATGACGCAAATCCGAGGTAGATATTTCTTAGCCTAAATAGCGCACTAAGTTTTAAGTTGTAACTTGTAATTTCCATCAGATTTGCCTTAGGAGATCTGCTGACTTACTACTAAAAACTGGAACAAACTTCCTGTTAGGTGTCGGCTTATTTAGCGAAAAAATGTGATATCTTAACTATTCGTTATAAGATCTTTTTAACTTTATGTAGTTTAATAGGAAGTTATAAATGATAAATTATAATGTTCGTACGTGGTGTATAATGTATAATTTCCTGTACGTGATGCGCCAATGTTTTGGTAATACAGTAATAAAAACTTACACTTTGAAACTAACTGTGACTTTATTGATGTATAAATTATTAAAAATCACATTAGAGTGGACTGTATAAATGAATCTGATTAATAAATTGCTATAACGAAACGAATGCGGTTGTAACTAAATGTGAATTGACTAGTGAAATACGTGGAGAGACCTGCCTGCTCGTGACAAAAGGCACCCCTCGCCCTAGATTAGGCGCGCCACACATTGGAGCGAGGCGAGGTGTAACTCTACAGCCTGTAGAGTTAACAACAATTCCACGAACTGCTGAGGAAGTGCCTGTCCTTTCGCAGATGGACGGTGTTTATGATTTGTGCTAAAATATGACAAGTGGCCCTATCCGAACAAACATTAGACTCTACATTTTGAATATGCTTTATTTGAATTTGTTTTATTTTGATCCATTGACAACATTCCTGAATTGTTTGTACTTACATTAGGGACACCCAGTATACATCTCTGATTGGCCGTGAATGCGATAACTTAAGTAATTTTGGTCCGATTTTCATGAAATTTGGGTTGGAGATGTATGATGGGAATTACATTGTACATCTATTTAAACTACTTGTCACTTACCATGATATCTTTCATGACGTTGATCGTTATAAAAAACCTAAGACCTACACAAAACTCTGTTGATGATTAACTAAACGTATTGATGAAATTACCAAAAATGAGCCATTATTAATTTAGAAATATTTTTTACCTGTGTTTCTTTTGGGAATTTTTAAATTTCATTTTAAAATTTATTTAAAGGATAACTTCTAAGTATAAGTAAAATTCGACTTTTGAAATATTTGAATAGAAGACAAATAACGTGTTATGACATCGCTGACATGGATAACATAAAATTGAGTCCTATTTTAATGTTGACTCTGCATGTAATATTTTAGTCTAATGGTAATACCTGCATTATTCATCACAGTTCGGTTTACTGGATTCATCTAAGCATAGGCAGGCGTTAAACTGAATCTTGAAAATAAAACAATCATTATTCACCTTCGCATACTTTACATAATGAACTCACTTTAAACACAAATGCAAATTGTTTAAAACAACATTTAATCAAAGACAATCAATTAAATAAGAATATAAAAATAAGCTGTTGAATTATTAACAATTTGTTCGTATGTTTAGATTATGCATACTGGTTAACCAATTACTGCCATCTATACAAATTATTGGTTTTTCTTTTCCGAGTCGGGTTGAAGGTCTTTTACCTATATGCCAACCCCGTGCGAAGGACGGGTACTCTGCTAGTTATTAATAAAATCGGTTAATTAGAACTGTGGATTTAATCGTACAAAATCTTTAGTTCAGTATTTTCTCACCATTATAAATTTGGAGGTTGCTTAACGTTTTTGCAAATAACTTAGAAATGGTGAGGAAATCGACCAAAGTGGAAGGTGATATTCTGATAGTAGTAATTTTTGGAAAATACTCAATAAAGGCAGCCTAAAGTTGGCTACAAATATAAACTTGGAAATTAAACTTGGAAAAAATGCGTTTTAAATGTAATATTGTTAATTTTTATTGTTTTTGGTTTCCATTGTCTGTGACCGAATGTTTTCATCTAGATGTAACAACAGAACATGGATTGAAACATGAGGTGAACACGCAACTACACGGATCGACGTAGTGTTTTTGCTGAGGCCAGGCCAGTCACATCGGCAGTCAATACTGGGAATGACGACGTGGTTATGGCTCCATAACAGGAACAGGGCGCCCAGATGCCTCAATCATATTATATGCAGGACATTCTGGATCAAGGGGAATATTATAATCATTCAAAACTCCCACTGAATACATATTTATGCATATTATTATTGCTTTGACTAAATACATTTATGTTCGCTTTAAACATTCTTTAAGTAACTGAGAACAACGATATACAGTAGAATATTTTGATAGAGTGCAAGTGCGATTTTTTGAATGTATTAACAACAATTATTAGACACTATTATAAAAAGTATTAGCGATTGAGAAGGGGACACCACCTATACAGTAAGTGCGAATTGTAACTCAAATATAAGTAAAGGATGAGTGTAGGTTCTAGAATGTTGTGAGATGACCTGTGTAAATTGGTTACTGACTAATACCAGCTGTGTCTTATCAGTCAGGGCCGTTTTAAAGCCCAATGATCAGGGCCAGCTGGGTCACCTACTGACATTTCCCAGAATTGAACCAGCGACCTTTTAATTGCTGCGAGCACTACCCAGCCAATTATTGGTTTCACTCATCAGATATTCAACATATTTTTAAAGCTTTCCTCTCTCTCGGACTCGTAAACTACAACACAAACACAAGTACACAAATAACACGCGCTCTTGACTTGATTGCGACTTTTTACCATAACGAAATAAACACACCACTTCATGAGGAAGGACGGTTTTCGTAATTTTGCTTACAAACAAGCAATCACAGCTTTGAATGGCTGAACGAGGCAATTTTTCCACATGAGTACTTGTGCGAATATATAATTCTAAATAAACAATTCAATAATTACAATACCTTAACTAATTATATTGTGGTTGCACTTAACCTTCTCTATTAAGCTGGTATTACACATACAGTGTACACGATGTTGACAAAACCTATGGGTAGTTAGTTTCTAATAATAGACTCAATGCCAACACCATTACTAATTTAATCCATCCACATTTTGTGCATAATTAGTTGTCACCAACTCATCACTTAAAGGAGAACTTATGAAAACTGTTTTAGGATTTTGTTTCACCCAACGTTAGTTAGAAAACTACACACACAGAATAGAATACTCGCTAAATCAGTTACTGACAGCCTTTCAGTAACTTATCGTACAAGACTCGCATTAAGGCTTTTCATTCAGTACAAACAATGTTAGTACTACCTATTTAATAACGGTAAAGTATATTTAGATAGCCTACAGCTATACATGTTGGATGTGTACTTATTTTAATAATACATATAGGGGTACGGAATTTTAAAAGATATTTCAAACAGCATATACAGGTTAGACAATAGACAATGCTGAAGATACTTGGATATCATAAACGAAATCACTATCTTGCCATAAAGATTGTGTTTCATCGTAACTTTTGACACATAGCTGTTAAGGTTTATGCGTCGTTAAATGAACTGTGCCGTGTATGAGATATGCAAAGCATATAGGATGTTAGATATCATTCCTAAATTTAGTCTACTGTATTAACATTACCATAAAAAATACAAAAAGAAACAAATGGTAAGGATCAGTGAATAAAATTTGGGTAAGTTTAATTTGCCTACAATCATAATAACATTTGGCTTTTGTTAATTAATTTTTTTTTAAGAAGGCATTGGTGCCCTCTTTTAACTATGCTATTTTCCATCTACGAAGACCTCGGGTATGTTCGTGTAACGAATCCAACAAAGCATGAAGTGAACCAGTACAGTACAACCATGAACCTTATTTTGGTTGCAGGACGCGAACCAACGACTTCGCTGCGATTGATTCATAAACCGTCACCATTATGCTTGCAAACCATTTACTTAGAAAAGTGTCATATTACTAACTCGGGAAAGGGTTAGCTTTGGTCCGACAACACATTGAATGGTTCTCAAAAATTAATAACTACCATCGAGAAGTAATTAAATATGTTTGTAAGGGAAATCATTTGTTTCTTAATATAGTGGATAAACTAAGTTAAGTGTTGTGATCTTATAACATAATATTCGTGTTTTGCAGCATTTAGAAAATAAAACATTTTCCATAGTTTCTCACATAACAAATAAATGTTTATTGACAATATGCAAAAATTTTGAAATCTTTATAGTATAGCATATGGTTTTACAATATTGAAAAGGATGAAAGCAACATTTACCGAGTAGCCTTGAATTCCAATCATTCAACTCCTCCGTTCGATGTATTGATGAGCAAATTTGTGAATAATGGGCGATGAGCAACAGAGTTCATGGGGCATTTTTCCTCGTTGCGGTAAACTGGAGAACTAATCATCTGTTGTGGATGCGAATTAATCAGTACTCGGTTTGATAAATATGAACTCATCAATTCGAGCTTTTTCAATTTGTCATTTGACCCACGAATACTGTTCAGTTGACCGATACTATAATATTTTACCTTAGCTGCATTGAAGCCCGGAATACAGATTAAAAAATATTATTCTATCACTTATAAACCTTCATTTAAAAGAAAATGTACCTGCTGACACGTAGGTATTATTTTGTAAATCACTCTAAATGTTTAGACACTTGGAATTACTAAAGAAGCTGGCTACTATTCATCGTACACGCTTATCAAAGTTATGTAAAGCTATTTTATGGTTTCTATAAATTAAAAATTTAAATGCCATTTTTTTTTACTATAGAGGTTTTCTGATTAGTTTATTTGTTATATTTTCATTCTTTTAATTTCTATATTTGTTTCTTAGAAGGACTTAAAATTTCAAAAGAGTACAACAGGCATTTCTGTTCATCGTAGCAGCAAATCTTCATAGAGAATATCCGTTCAAAAATTATATTCCAAATGAGCGTGGATCTTATACTGTAGTACGATTCCTTTTACTTTCGAATATGTTGGATAAGCCAAAGCGGTTGGAAATCTGGCATTTAGGCTATAATATAATGTTTCAATATCAACAGAATATGGTGATGACAGGTATTTCAGTTTCGTACTACATTTTGAGCAGAGACACTTGCCTCACATTTGGTCTCAGATTGCATACAGTGTATACAGACAGAGTATACTTAATTACATCAATTCCCTATCGGTAACTTCAAGCTCTTAAATTATAATTACAACAGTTGATGAATTCCTAGATTTCCATAATCTTCATTACATTCATAGTCATTTGACTATTCTTAACTAGAACGTGATTGATTATCTTGTGTATGAGTTTAAGAAAAAGTAAATCTTTGCCTGTAAGACTTGCACAACAAGGTAACCCACATCAGAACTTGCAATCTTTCCAATCTCAGGTAGCATCCATCTCTGCCGAACATAATTGCGTTTTTATCTTAACTGAAAATTCAAGAGGCAAGTTGAAAACAAACCTTTTACTTATCGAAATGGCTTTATATAATCGATTGTAAGCAACAATTGTTTTTTATTATTCTCTAGAATGTTGGCAAGTTGTGTATTTTTTATTATGAGAATAGAAATATGTTATTTATTAATTTGAAGGCTATGATGTGGAAGGATGCTGAAACCTTCCATGAACAGGGTGCTTAATACAGTTGCATTACGTAAGAGCTACAATAATTTAATCAAAGAGTGGATTAAAGATATTTTTAGTTAATACAAATTCTTTTGTACAATAACGTTTATGTATGTTAGAAATGTATCTAGTCTTTCTTGTTATATGTTAGTTTATTTTAAATAATTGTGAGTCCAACGGGGTAAATGAAATACAAAGAGTTATGATGATAAAAAGTGTATATAATATTAAAGTTAATTTTTTATCCTCTAAATGGACCATGATATAAAAAGTAATTTTTTTATAAACAGTATTCAGTTTTGTAATTTTTTAATTCTTCTTACTGCCTTTACATGCTATTACTAAAAACAGCCGCTTTAAAATTCTATGGAGAAATACAGGTTCCTTTACGACATTTCATTTTGATTACGGGTATGAAAAGTTATGGTATCAGGTTAGGATCCGGTTAGATTTTCATATCAACGACGACATTTGGGGTATTTCATTTGTTTATATCCTCAATACCTATAACTACAACACCCCTAACCAATGATCTGTGTGTAGGTGTGGTGGAGGGGAGGAGGGTATAGTCGATACGGGATTATGGCGGTTTTTACGACCCAATAACCTGGCAAATGTGCCGCAGATGCCTACATTACGGGGAGTCTTGACTGCTCCCAGCACTGTGATCTGGAGAATGTGATATATAGACGGGAACCACTCACTTGGACACTTGCACGGAGTCAAACAGAAACATCCTCATTAGAAGTTATAGTGCCAGCCTTACAATCACAAAGTCACATGTTTCATTCTGAAATAAGTAAGAGACTTGTTAGTAGTTCGAAACTGTACCCACCTGTCTTTGGGCATTGGGCTTTTATAAAATGGTCGCCACTAAACAAAGCTGCGAATAGCATCTCCATCCATTATACACTTATCCAAAAATCACTCTGGGACTCGACATCATGCTAAATAATCTTCAGAAATTGTTTGTATAGTAATAATTTTTAGGAATAATTTATTCCCACTATTAAATTACTTAAGTGTGGATTTCATAAGAATATTTATTTAAGTACACGTTTAATGACTCAATATATTTTTAAAGAATATTCTCAAACTTATTCAATAGCATGGGTCAAAATAAGTTTAGTTATATAGCTAGAGTATATCAGTTTCGAAGGATCTATAAAAAAAATAAGCCATTCATGAGAAAGAAAATCAATCAATTATTATTTATCAATCGATTATCAGTTATGAATTATTTAAGATGGGGACTCCAATATGTGCGTATTTTAACCCAAATATGAGTGAAGGATGATTAGCGCAATCTTGTAGTCTTGTTAGTGACTAAGGCCGACACATTCCTTAGACACAGCTGTTAATTAATCACGGCTAATACCTACAGTTTATAGTGGAATCCGAACCACATTTTTGCCTTGGTATTAACGAATTGGTCTAATTATCAGGATATTACTGCGGATAGTCGTAGTAGACTACTCACTAGTGCGGACGTTAACCAAGTGAACTTCACGTGCTTAACAATTTTGGATAATTGAATGGATTGCGAAAAATATACCTGCTAGATTATAAACTTAGCCTTCGTTATCATATTGAGGATTTCTATTTTCCCATTGTTTTGCATTTTTTTGATGTTTGTGTTACAATCAATTTTGAAATAATAAGGTACATTCACGAAAATCCACACCTGTCATGCAAGATATTATACACTTAAAGACGAAATCCATACTCGATAAAAACATACAACAGTTTAAGGTACATCGTAACAAAGGTGTCGTAGTAAATTTTTATCTATGAATAAGCTATCATATACATTTTTCCGCCCATGAAGTTTCCTGTGAGCACTATACGGTTATGGATTTACGCGTGTAAAGTGTCAATCTTCAACTAGGAGAGACGGCCACTTATGCGCTATCCCCATATTACCTCATGTCTGTTTAACTAGGGGCATGTTCCGAGAGGATATGTACATAATGGAGGGCTTCGTATCCGGATATGTAACATTACCATATAGATTGACGTGTCATGGCCTAGCCAATATTTGATAATGATGGCGGTACATTAATCTAATGTAACAGTATTACAATACATTCAAAATAAAGTATTTTATGCAATCCCTATACAATCCAAAATTAGGATGTTACATCTTGTTTTTTTATTGTCAACATACTGTTTTTATACTATTTCATTTATTGCTCATATTATGGTTGTATGGATACAAACAAACCTTAATAACTGTATGTTAATTCGTACTGTATATATTTCTTACAATTACATCAATCGTTGTTTTTAAAGGTAAAAGTCGTGATACATTGGTTTTATGTACTATTTAAAATACCTAAGACACATTTAATTCTTTAATGCTTCATAAATTGATTTGTGGTAACAAAATAAACCCATTGAATCTATATGAATGTTGTACACAAATATATTACAACTTAAGAATAATTTAGCACTCAAACGAAGCTGTTTTCCTATTCTATAAACAGGGTACTACGACAGTAAAATTAATTATTGTAATTGTTAGTCTTATTTCCATATAAAAGATCATTTAACCAGTAGATTGATGGTTAGCTCCATTGTCAAAATGTAGCATTGCAGTTAAAGTACTTACTTCGGCAGCACACAAAACTTTCATTTCAAGACCTCGATTCTTATACTTCAAAATTTCTAAGGTTTTCCATTTTTCCTTCCACTTTACGAACAAACCCCTCCTGTAAGTAAGACCCGCCCTATTTAAAGGGAAGTCACTCGGGTAGAGAAATGTAATGCTTCACTTAAATTTGTCAACCTTATTAAAACTTCATCTGCACGATGAATATTGACAATCAATCAGATATTAAACTTCTTATAGATATATGAAGCAAAAATATGCCATACAATTTCCCAAGGTTTTACTTAAACACCCGTATGAGTATAGTTCTAGATTAAACTGTATTTTAAGCTTTGGTACTATTTTTTTGAAGACAGTTTAAACATTTGATTTATAAATATAAAATATGTATATTTGAATGTTCAAATGACATTTTAACGTGAACATGATAAATGTACTACATCACTAGGCTACTTTTAACGTGAACATGATAAATGTACTAAATCGCTAGGCTACTTTTAACGTGAACATGATAAATGTACTAAATCGCTAGGCTACTTTTAACGTGAACATGATAAATGTACTAAATCGCTAGGCTACTTTTAACGTGAACATGATAAATGTACTAAATCACTAGGCTACTTTAAACGTGAAAAAGATAAATGTACTACATCGCTAAGCTACTTTTAACGAGTACATCATATGAATATCTTCTATGTATTTTCTGGTTTATTATCGATGTACATAAACCAAGTTCATGTTATGTATTAAGTAAATGTCCCAAGGGCCTAGGAGAAACATGATAATATCATTATCTGGGAGATTGGTTAGTACAAACACGGTTCGTTAGTGTATGCTATGTTTGAAAACATGTTTGAAAACTGTTATCTAATTTGAGATTTGTATCACTAAAAACTATTTTCAAGTAAGAGTAGACTATAACAATGTGAAAAGTGCAGTTTATGCTCTACATTACAGTATATTTATATAGAGTATCTAGTTTTTAAGTAGAAATTGTTGGGTTTTATCTATCACGTACAACTACTGTTTTCACGCAAAAGTGTTATATGGAACGTATACAAATCAAGACAATGGAGCTAATAGATTTGAATAATGCTGCATTCCGTCGATTCATTTATTCCATTTACATAAGACTTTTGTACTTATTACAATATTTTAATCGATTTTAAGGTTATTTTTAGCGAAATTTCCCAATAGGGGAAAAGCCATTTTTGCCAATGGTATCACAGTAATGCCTACTAGACAAATTCGCCATTTTTTATGTAGTTAGCTTATATTAGAATTTTATAATTAAACGGATACCAGGGATACCCTAATGGGCCTTGAGGTACGAGCCTGACTTGGAATGTTGGTCATAAATAACATAAGTTTAATAAAATGAAGAATTTGTTTTTCAAATCAGACAAAAAATGCATACCTTCAAAAGTGATGCAACAAATAAGTTATTCCCCTTGACCGAAAGTTTAGTCCCTGCCTTAAGCAATAAATGATAATCGGTATAGACGTAACTAATTACGACAAAATGTTTTTTTATGTTTATTTATTTGACAAGAAACATTTAGTTTTTAACAACTTTACAATTAATTAATAAATGCATACATGTTTAAATGTACTTGCAATTAATTTACGTAGATAACATCAGAAGTGGATTGCCAAACGGAACTGTTATAACGGAGTGGATTACTATAATAAATAATCTTACAAAACACAGTCTCTACTCTGTTCGACGTGAAACATGAATTCCATCTCCTGTGCTACTTCACTTTTCTGCACTTCTAAACGTATACAGTATAATCGTTAGAAAAAAACTGCATAGCCGAAAAAAGTACTATGATACATACTGTAGCAAAAGCGGCAGTTTTCAGCAAATGAGGCCCTGAGAATTACTTTTTCCTACAGTCACCCGACAAAGGTTGGCTTCCCTGTACTGTTTATAGTACAGAAAGCTGCTAATTGCTGCATATTTATACCTTGCCGTACGGTTTATACTTTGCCGCACATCAGGATTCCAACGAAACAACACAAAACAGCGTGGTTTTATTATGCACGTAATCCGTGTACGCTTGGAAATAGGTTGGCAACACTTAAAGATAATAATTCTATGAGCAGCTGATTGACTATTATAACTACGATTTAACCTGTCATTTCGTGTTTATAGTTTCGGTATTTCTGAACTTTCTGGACTTTTCTTTTAAACGTTTTTAAAACATTCCTACGATCTTAATAAACAAGAAAATACCTTTAAAGCATTTTTTAGGCGCGGAAACCACTTCAAATTACTAAAACATACGGAACTATATTCTCAAAACGCGGAGCACATTTCTTGCCGAGGAAAAATAGCGGAGTGATACGGACTGCGGGTACTACTTTCTCTAGGGCACCATTTGTGTCGCCAGCTGAACCTAAAAAGGTGTTGTATGGTGTTTGAAAGACTAATTATTTATATGCTTTATAGTGACTGTAGGAAAAATATAATGTGTAACACGAGTGAAAAAGGCCTTTGCTGCACTCGAGATCATTCCACACTCGCCTGCGGCTCGTGCGTAATCATTGCTCTCGTGTGCAGCAAAGTGCCACTTTCACCACTAGTTACACAAATAACTATTTCAGCATTTTGCCTAAAAATCACCTGAAATCGAGAGAATCCTCAAGACACTTAGATTTCAAGTAAATGGATTCATCAAAAGTATTTGTCGATTGTTTTCATTCGGTTGTAGTTCGTTGTGAATTTTTATCGACTGATCCAGCGATCCGCTATTTGTATGCTTAAAATCTCACAAGATGACCTATGCTCAGATCTATATATGAACCCCAAAGTATCCATGAACTTTTGAGAAAACTACAAGTCACATCCCCATAAACCATATACTTAAAATGTTCGTCATGACGAGAAACCTTGCACAAAACTATCCATTATTTCATAAATTGCCCTATAAGGTCGTAATTGCTTTCCAAAGGGAACTTTCCATATACCTAATGTTAACAATATCTCAGCTGTACTTATTTGTATGTTATTCTTTCAGTTTATACCTTATTAAGATCAGGTGTGATTATTTTTGTATTACTGTATTCTGTTTTGTTTATTTCAACTTAACTTAACGAACAAATATTTTTATTAATCTATATATTAATTTGAAACTGTTTTTCTTTGTCACAGCTATTTTGAGTGAACGGCTGGGCGTAGAAACTCGGTAGAGGTGTCTAAAGAAAGGTCTTGGTCTGTAGATGAGCCATCAAAAGAGAAACATGGTGAATTCCCTTGGGGCTCTGCTCCAGTGGCCTTTGAATTCCCATCCCATGTTATTCTTATGGAGCAAAACGGGGTTTTTGTCACAGCTAATTTGAGAGAACGGCTGGGCGTAGAAACTTGGTAGGGGTCTCTAAAGAAAGGTCTTGGTTTGTAGATGAGCTATCAAAAGAGGAACGAGGTAAATTCCCTTGGGGCTCTGCCCCAGAAGCCTTTAAAGTTGCCTCTTCAGATTTGTTTATATTACGACCATATACATAATTCTACCCTAATTTTTAATGAAACAGCTGTCAATATTTTAAATTGTGATTTATTGAATTTGTCAAAATGAAGTACAGTATTTGCAATGGGGTTTTCTGATTTTAAAATGGATTTTCTTCTACATCGTGTCATGTTTTGCAATATAATGTTCTATTACCAAATCAGTGGAAAATCCTAATATCACAGTAGGTAACTCTTAAAATTATTTCTTTTGGAGTTAACTTATATCTATTGTATGGGTTGGTTTCTGCCTTTTTTACCACTTCTTGGAGATTGTACGTAGGTGATATTCGTTGGCATATTGCATCTGTAGACGAAACTTGGGTTGGTGTAATTATTACAATGAAAAAGAGCGAGAAATCCTGGACAATTTGATATAGGCTAAAAATAAAACTGAATTAACACTGTTCTACATTTCTTGAGCAATCATTGAAATAACCGATTTGCAAACAATGGAAACAGAAAAAGTCATAGAAC
Organism: Macrosteles quadrilineatus; assembly: GCF_028750875.1. Lineage (NCBI taxonomy): Eukaryota > Metazoa > Arthropoda > Insecta > Hemiptera > Cicadellidae > Macrosteles > Macrosteles quadrilineatus. The sequence goes on from NW_026542608.1 coordinate 1,473,315, forward strand.
ACAACCAAGTAGAAGAAATTGAAATAATGTTTTTTTTTTTCATTTATAATCGTTATCATAGACAACCTAATGCGGCTATGAGAGGGAACAATTTGTAGAAAACACTAAAAAAACAAGATCAGCATTTTCAAAAAAGATAAGATATTTACAAAAGATTTTGATTATATCTAACTGTTGTGTAGATTGTGAGATTTCCATGATCTTTGAGTCGCCTGTAATGCTTCGCAATTGCTCGAATTCGAGCAACAGGTACACTAGTACTTATGAAGTCAAACGGGTTGAATCAAGTGGGTAAAATTTAGTTAGGCTAAATTTATATCGAAAACCCATTCTTTTACACATGAAATTATTTTTTTATAAAATTACATCTACCTTTCATGCTTCTTTCAAAGTGTTCCATATAATGATGTTTATAGTCAGTCTAAACACTAACAACACTAAAATAACTCAATGTCTTAATGCAGCTGTTTCTTTAAATTAGCAAAGCATAAAAAGGTGGATGTAATTTTATTAAAAAAGGAAATGAGAGTATAAAACGGACATGAAAATTTAGCGCATCTGCGTGGTACTTGTCAGACAAAAATCTATAAAAGTTCCTATACTTGTATGTTTAAATAACATTTTTATGGAATATGTATATTTGTTTGTTGTTTACACTTGTAAATAATGATTTCCAAAATGATATGGGTAATTTTATTTTAAATTATAGGAGCAAATCATAATACCAAACGCCTTTTTAAAGATATAACAACATGGAGGGGTAACTCATATTAGATCGAAATTACTTAAGTTATAGTAAAAATGTTTACTCTTCACTAACCGATTGTTCTTCCAAATCAGGTTGGTATCTTGATAATGATCCAAAATATTTTTCGTAAATACAAACAATGTATGTAATGTTAATTACTTCAATTCTAATAATCTTTCTACTACTTTACCTTACCTCTATACTCTAGATAGGTATATAGAACAGTTTTTCGGCGATTCCCAAATTTTGAAGTTTGGGATTTAGTGAGTTTTGATTCTGTACCCCTAATATCAGGATAGTATTATTAATACTCATATTTAAAGTAACATTGCGGAAAACGTTTTTATCCATAAAAAAAAAACAAAAACTTAAGCCACTCTTTTATATTTCATTATTAGCAATCAACCATCGTATCGTCCAAAAGGTTACCTAATATAAACAATTCTAAATGAAGTGCCTTAACTTTTATGTAATACTTTAAATACACAGAAAGAAACTTGAAAAATACGGGGACTCTTTGACTTTATTGAATTCAAGTTGTTCCGTCGAGGGCTTTTGAAATTCAGACAAGTAGTTGAGCTACGAATACTTTACGCTAAGCCATCTTCAATTATTTTTTATTTAATTTTTGAGCAGTATATACTCAACGCATTTTTAACAGAATCATATATTTCAATTGTCGAAAGAAATATTAGCAATACAATTTTAAATATTACATTTTTATTACTAGGGCCTCAATGTTCATCCTTGACACAGACATTATGTCTCGAAATAAGCTCCTAAAAACCTGCTCTACAAGTTAGTTTTATTTCAGTTTTTCGTATTCCAGAGAAAATATATGCATTTTAATAAGCAACAAGATGTGCATTTTCTTTAAATTTTCCTTTTTTCCTTTTATTCTGGAAAAAAAGAATAATTTTATCAATAAAGATTACTTTTTGGTGATGACAAAGTGTATTTTAAAAGATTGTTTCTAGTTAGCTTTAAAATAACCGAGATATCAATCATATTATTGCGTTACAGTTTAGTAGTAGTCCTTAACATTTATTTTTTTTATTAAAATACAATTAACTGTACAGTCAAATCTAATAGTGTAAACACAATTTCTTTTTTACTGAATTGCCACAAATAGTTTGCAAGTGACGGCGATGGAGAAAATCCTTTTATTTCTAGATTTATAGATTGTTCCGGGACGATATGGACATACCAGTGACAGGTGAATAACGTGTAATCCAGCAAGCTCCAGTGCACACCATCGAACCAGTGTAACACAATATACTGATGACATTTTGGATATCGTCGTTTCTATTTAAAATGTTAAATGATTTTTCTATGCATTAGTAAGATACTGCTTTTAAAAATATTTGTCACACGGTTTGGTAAAATGTTTAGACCTACCTCTTTATTATTGGTTTAGTGAAGGAAATCAAAATATTTAAATTAGATTAGTAGTTTCTTTTGAACTTGAAAAATATCTAACATCCAAAGCTTTATTTATTTCATCAAATTTGGAATCGATGCAATGAGTTGTTAAAGCAGCCATCCATTAGATAGAGGTTCAACTTATCTGGTTTCAGTGTTTTTACTATTGCACCAGGAGAAACACAAAATTAATAGTCTAGTTGAGTTAGATATAAACAATTGGAATATATAAACGCCCTTGTCCATAATCTCTACGTGACCGGTGCGATTTATTGTCAATGATGTCAGTGTTGCAGAGGGCAATATCTTGAGTTATAGAAGGCCATAAAGCCAGACTGTATATTGCAGTACTCTGACTGCCCCGGACTGTACGTTTATTGCGCTGACATTGTAAAGGAAGTTTAACCTGGATGGATGCAGACGACATGATATGGTAATAATTTGTGTTCACAAACCAATAAACTTTATTGGCCTCTTATAGAGAGAATCGAACATATCAAGCGGATAATATAACATCATATACGTTTTACTGCCGGATAAACATTGTAAACCCTGTCATCGAAAGACACAAATATGGATTACTGTAAATAACTAAAGAGATTGGTGTATATTTAAAGAAACTCAGGTTTGAATTGGCCAAACTTATATCTTGTTTCCTTAGAGGTAACAGTAGAACAAGGTCGCATATCAAGTTATTTTTTAATTGTGCAAAAAATGCATTTTTTAGAGATAAAAACCACGTTTTCCGCTGCCATTTTAAAACGGCTCGACGGATATGGGGTAATTTACGAGTAACATTATATCGAGATTTCATACCAAACTTCATAATATTTGGACTAAAAACGCATAGTTTATTGCTTCATTACCATGTTTTATATTAATATAATTATTGATTAATATAGACAATTAATTATTATCTTAAATTCTAAGAGCCTACCAATGGTACGTTGTTAGTGATTGCTATTTTCTGCATCTAAATAAAAAAAAAATACCAACCATAAAAAGAACTTTATAGAACAAACCAAGGTTCAAGGAAAATTCCCTGTTTGTCTGCCGGACTATTAGTGGATCAATGTTTGTACCTACTTAATACACGTTTGATAAAACAATATGCAGTAATAATAAAAAAATTTCTATTTTGTACATTACTAACCAACTTAAATAGACACCATCATTAATTTGTTAAGCAACTGTTGTAAAGGCTATCCCAGCTGGAGTTCTATTTGTGGATTAAATTCCGAGTTACTTGATTATTCTCAGGATTTGGGATGAGTAAAGCACTCCTCCCTCCTAACACAAGTTACACTTTATTTAACCCTAAAGAGAAATAGAGATTCAGTGTTATTTAGCAAATGTAACATTTGTAAAACCTCAAATCTCATTTATGTTAAAACCATTCAACTTGTTACAACACATTGTGTTTACTAACATGTTCATTAGACCGAATCAACGTACTATTACAATATAATTTGCTACAATAATGTGAATAAATGGCATACGTTCCTTCATAGATTTACCTACTGTAAATTAGTCCAATAAAGTAATTGGAGTTTTATTAAAAGTTGGACATAAAGCACCGGGCGGGAATAAATTTAAGGATTGCAATAAATTAACGTGCACCTTAAAAGCTTAAACAATTAAAAATTTGAAAATTTGATTTATCTATGCATACGCATACATACATGTTGATCATGCAAGTGACTGTGTGCAAATGATATGCAGCAATAATAAAAGTAGTTGTTGACATAAATTTTGTGAACCTCGCGTCTAAAGCTCCAAAGTGGTTTTTAAAGTGGCAGAGGGAATTACAGCAAGTGGCAGGGCCATAAACTTATCGAAGCCACAATGGGCATTAAATCTGTCACCAGAATGGGTAGTACATCTCCAGTCGCACTGTCTGAAATCGATTCTTTAATTACCTTTGTTAGCGAACACAGTATCGGTCACAGAAACACTATACCATTCTTTTTCCATAAACATTTAGGATATTAAACACGTAATCAATAGATAGTTCAACACAGCAAAGTACGCTGTACAGTATTACAATCCAACAATCTCTGAAATGTTTTACTGTGGATTAACCTGTGACGAGGAGGATTTAGTTGTGTCAAGGAAGACACAAACATAATCCACATCTGTTGCTCGTACCTGCGTGCCTTTTACAACGGCACTACAGCTTGGATAAAAGCAACGAAAACAAAGTGTATTTCTTACAGATAGAAATTAATGTATAATTTTTATTTTTATTTCTATATTTGTACCTGATTTTTAGTCGTGACAGAGGTGTATTTAACACTTCTTGTTTGGCGCATTTTAATAAGATATGTTCATGTGATAACTTGAGATAGTAGTGTGTCTAGCGATTTTACATTCGAGCTCAAGAAGAACAGTAAACCGAAGCAAGTTACCTTATGAGGTCTAAATTTAAACATTCGAGATTTACCAAAGTTAAGGTACTTCAATCCTTAAAGTTCGGACGTATCCATCTAACTAATTAAATTATAAAATGATTCGTGGGAATAGGAATATTTTCGTTATTGGTAATACAAATAAAGCTACTAAAGATTTAAAATGTACCTTTCTGTATAAATCCCATGAAATACTGGATATAAACTATGCTTACAAATAATATTACAATTTTAATTAAACTAAACATACTGGACAGTATTTAAATATTTACGCGTCCATAAAAAAATAACAAATTTGAATTAAACTACACACTTTAAGGAATGAGTGAACGTTAGGTAAATGAATATCCTAAAGGTAATATCCTATAGGTAAATGAATGTTTAACCTAAACTAAAAGTTGATAAATCCACGTAATACTAGCTTATTCGACTGGTTTCCAGATCTTGGGATATAATTTTCGTTTTACCAATCGGTTCACAACGAGCCATTAGTGATAACTAAGAACATTATGCATACAGTAATTTGATCAAACAGTTGAGCTATAATCTAACCACCACAGTGGTTGAGAGTTTAGTTAGTTACTCTGATTCATATGAACGTGGTCGGCTCGCAGCTCGCAGCAGTCTAAATCCCTGCTCTAATCAGGCAGCTCAGAAATCTAATCAACAAGTGAAACTCCAACCTGGATAATCTTGACGGCCTTTAGCAGTGTGTATCATGAGGTAGGCACAAGTCGGGTCTCCTCTGAATACATGTGGTGACAGTATAGGGGATTTAACCATTTATATATGTATATATAGATTAGCTTTAGCGTTTATTAACTGTAGTTTGTTAAATATGTAATTGTTTAGAACTATTTAATTAAAATATACATATTTTAGCATGTTTAGTTGGAGATTACTGGGACTTTTATGTTGTATCCGTGCTAGTTCTGAATGATCATTTTATTGTTAACTTAATGATAGAAAGATACTCTAATCCTTCCTTATAAGAGATTAATAAGTGTAAATTACTAGACTGGTAAACAAACGTGATTTCGTCGCTTTAACTAATAAACAAGTTGGTCTTTGTTACTTTTACACTTTTAGGATTAAGGTTCCTACTTTCCATGATGTACTAAAAGACCTTACTACCATAAAAACTGGCTTTAAAAAAGAGTTGTAATCAGAAATTCATTTACCACTCATACCAACTATTTACACTTGCAATCGTATAATCATTCATGTGATTGTTTTTATATAAATTAACTCATATTGTTGATATGCTTGTAGATTTCTTATCATTGCTAATGTGCCCGAGGCTGCAATAATTTTAACAGTGGGAAAACATTGCAGGACTTAACCAAAGTGTTGCATGTAATAATATAAGATTACTTACTGAGTTCATACATATCTTAATATTATATTAAGGTGTGAATACGTAGAGTATTAGGTAATATTTCATATAAGTTCTAGTACCAGAAGGATTCCTAAAATACATTGAAATAGGATAATGTGGAGACTGGGGACCACTAGCGATGTTCTAGACAGAACAATCAAGATGTGACTCTCAACTCGTTGCTGACAACTCAATTTTCCAGTTTAGTTCGTCTTAACTTTAAAGGAAAACTGATTGTTCCTAAATAAGCTTTATGCGAGATGAAAAAATACAAATGAATATGGTAATTGTATATCCTAGTAATTCTAATAATTCTAGTTCAAAACCTAATAGATACGTTGAGAGAATGCCAATTGAGATGAATTATTACAAAAAAATGCAAATATATAATTTATTATTGGAAAGTAGCCATTAATGGAAACATACATTAAAATATAAAATATTTTGGACTCACAAGTGCATATAGTAATTAGTAACAGTAATTAGTAATTAGTAACAAAATCTTATTTCTACATAGGCCTACAGACATTGTCTAAAATTATCTACTTAAAAATATAATTTTCTAGACGGATAAATGTAGCCTATGCGGTATATTCACCTATGATAATAACCAGGTTAGCTTTGTAAAACTTAAGTAGGCTATACAAAAGTTATACGAAAGACCACCATAGAGATTGTGTTTTCAACCCTCATTCATAATATTAGTTCCAAGCTGTAGCCTGTCTGGACGCTATCAGCGACACTGATGAATAATCAATGCAGGTAGTAGTGAATAATGAACCTTTCAACTACCAACTCGTTCATTAAACCAATCATATAGTTGCAGTAGTAGATCACGCTCGCATCACCTCCCCCCCCCCCCAGAATAAACAGGGGGAAATAACCATTCACTCTAAACATGTAATTTTAGAGATGGCTATAATTAAAATTGTAATTCTACTACCTTAGTATATCTCATACAATCACAAAATATATTATCTACAAAGCAACTAAATGGGCGATACGAATAAATGGTAAAAAAATGACATTACATTAACTTACCTAATAGTATCCCTAAATGGTTTTAGAGTTTTATCTCATCTTTAGCACATTCAAGCTAAAGTCAGGACAGAAATAGTTTGGTGTCAGAGTTCTGAAAACATCTGTTTTGACATTCTATTGTGTAAATTATCACTTTCAAAGTTCCATTTATTTTCCAGCCCCTATCTCGTCAGTTTGGTGACAAACTTATGTTGCCAAACTTTATATTGAAAGCCACGCTCACAGTTTGACTACTCCGGTGGAAAACTTTGGACTTTGATTCCTACATAACAGCCCTTAGGAAAAGTTTTTTTATAATAGAAATAATATAATTAAAGAGAAATAATGGTTAGAAAAATCGATGTGGCAACACTAATTGTTGCTATGTGCGTAATTTTGGGACGAATTTAAACTTGTTCCCAATGTTTTAATGTGTGTCTTCAACGCATGATCATCCTATGTATTACAATTTGTTTAATCTACATCAGTATACCTAAGCTATCATGATTGAGAACGACTCAGATTTTCACTTTTCGTCCCTTACCCTACAATCATTGATTAACTAATACAATACAACTTTTAGTGCATAAACTTATTTTTATGCATTAAAAAAATGTTAATGCCCCATAAATTAAATAATTAACCGTAGCAACTGTTCATGGTTTGGCCCTAAATCGTATACCAATATTAATATGAAACAGAGTAGTAGATATCTGTTCAAACAGAATTGGGTTGTTTGAGAAATAAAATGTGCAAACTAAAACAGGGTATATTGTTTTATGTCTGATTTTTTGGAATTTTTTATTCGACTGCAAAGAAATTGTGTTTGTGAAATTTACTCATTAGCAATTGATTATGTGTAGCGCATTTTTAGTTTTAACTGGGAACAAAGTCATTTTCAATTATTTTGTTTACAGAATGTGTTATATACAACGGTACTTTACTGTTAAAGGGAACATTCATTATTATCGATGATTTATTTTCGATATTTCGATAGTTTTGTTTTCCATCCGATATATTGATAGTAACAAATTGAAACATATCAGCTGACAAGTACGATATAGGATACAGTAAATAAATATTGTTCAGTATCAACACAATAAAAAAAAATTCTATTGAAATGGAACTGTTCTAAACTAACCTAACCAACCAAACTCGCGGTGACATTTCAAAAATCCGTTTGATAGCCTTTTCCCCAAATGCATTTTCTGTTATCAAATGGAATTTTGAAACGGTAACTTAGCCTATACAGCAAGTTTGGTTTTGTTTAGAATAGTTTCATGTCCGAATCCAATATATAGGCTATTATTTTTGCCTAGACAAGGTTAGTTCTTAATTTGTAATTTAAATGCGTTTGAAGATATTAAAACAGAAGGAATACCAATCGTGAAGTAAAACAAAAATATCGATATATCGAAAATAAATCATCGATAATAATGAATGTTCCCTTTAACAGGAAAGTACCTCTACATCATATATTTGCATTGGAGGCAGATGGGTTTAGTAAGCACTAAGAATATGATTCTCCATTCTATAATTAACACTGTCCTCTTAAATTTCACCGACTCATGCTTCTTCTCGGTGTGAAATTAATTGAAACCCAATTTCTCTGTATATCGAAATAGTTTAACTTAACGTTGTATATAATTGGGTATGTATAATGTAATTGTTGCAAATTTCTTACCATTGCTGAAGGCCATTGTTAGCAAAGGAATGAAATAGTTTAACAGTAATTGTTATTAGTTAGGGGTCGTACAAATTTGTAATTACAATAAAGTAGTTTAATACTATTAGATTTTTGACACCGGTAGCATATTTTATTACTGCATAGTCATGATAATTGTAACAAGATTGTGTACCCAGGGGTGTGTGTCCATGTAGGGTTGTTGCATCATCCGAGTTTTGTTTCATTTACTGTGTCATCTCTCCCCAAGCGTCCGGCGTTATTTCCCACAGGGGCTGTCCCGTGTCCGACATAATAGATTTAATCATATGACTTCCCAGTGAACAGGGAATCTTTCGTAAAAGCTACAAAACCATTGTTATACTTATCGCGTTCCATACAATTGCAAACGTTTGGTTTGCAATTGCATAGCTTCTTTCCGCAGTTGTTATCATAAATACAAACCAAGTTATTATAATGTTGTCATGTAGCTACAAAGCAGACTTAAAATTAATAGTAATTAATTTTTAAGTTTTTTAATTCATTGTTTTTTTTTTAAGAAAACTAGCTTACATTGTACTAAGCTTTGTTCCACTTTAAACGTTTTAAACTTAACAACATTAATGGCACTATAAGTTTATTGCAAACTTATGTTTAGTATAATTACTATATTTAACTGTAATAAATAAATTTTAAAGGGTAAAATCTTTAGAGTTTTGATAAATTCGCCATAAACCCGGTTGTATATAACAACAATGGCTGTGTTGAAGATGGGGAAAGAAAAGTGTTAAACTTATAGCAGCAGAAGCAAAATGAAGTTTTAAAGCAAACAGACAAACTAATTACCAACTCTATTGTTTTACTTCATAGAACGTCGCTGATCGCTCGGCAAACGTTAACTCGGAAAAATTAATTTACCAACCCCCTTTTACTTGGTAAGAAAACAAAAAACTGCCGTCTACAGTACAAGACACATCGTATAACACAACATTTGATTTAATGATTTAAGCATAAGACTAGTGTACTTTCTTTCTGTTTGTCTGTTTGATTGTAGATTACTTCCCTTCTTAGTAAAGAAATGTAGATTTTTTAAAATCACATATCCAGGAAATCTTTAACTTTTCAAAGTTTTGATTATTTGGGATATTGTTGTATATTATATGTTAGAGCTAAAATATCTTAAATTGTATACTAGCTTATACTTTATTTTTTATTTATTTCAAATCAATCCAAACAACTATAACATCTAACCTAACATTTAACCTAGTTTCAATACAAAAGAGTTTTTTTAATAACAAGTAATGTATTACAATAATTTAAGGAACAATAAGCTGTGTTTCTATCCGTCAAGACAGTAGGCCTAAATCTAGTTTTGGGGAAGGCAAGGGGAAGTGAGATAAGACGAGGCGACAGTGTAGGAGTCATAAATGATGAGGAGGATCCCTACTGGGCAGCTAAACAGTTTGCTTGCTGTGTCTTGGCTAAGTGAATTATACCAAGTCCTTCCCTCTTTCTAAAGAAACTGAACTGAAATCCTTTAAAATGTCTATAACTTAATATGAAGGTTTTCCTTGGAAAAACTTATCGATTTAGGTAGAAGAGACTTATAACCTAAAACTCACATTATACTTTGTTTAAAGCAATTTTGGGTTTGACTGTTTGGGTTTAAAACTTAATCCAACTGATTAACAAAGAAAACTGCTGTATAATGATACACTGGAACTCCAGATCCGGACAATTTCCGTAATGTTTACCCACTTCGAGATGTGGAAAGTGTGAAACACCCAAGTTGCGGAGTGAATATTTTATTCAGAGATTGGCCGAAGCGCAATGCCCAGTTGTTGTTAGTAAACTGATTTACTTAAATACCAAAGTCAAAACGTTATTTGGTGATAGAGCAAATACAAAATTCCCACAACACAATGTGATTGCCCACGTCACGTTGTGGGTATTTCTAGTTTGCGCAAACGCCAAATTCTTGTTCTCATTGGACATCAATAATGAAGACTTAAAGGTGGTGACACACAATCGATCTTTTCCCCGATCAAGACACCAAACCGAACAGGGAGAAGAGAGGTAAATATCAGCAAAATTTAAATCCAAACATATCCCCGAACAAGACGAGTTCCACCGAGTAGTCCAGTCAAGGAATGAGGTGTAGAGTGCGTGAGCAGGTAACGTACGCGATTCCTTCAGAAACTTGTTCAGGGGGCTTAGGGTGTTAACGTACCAAAAGTCCTGACTCCAAGGTGGTGAGCCAGGGGGTGGAGGGGGGAAAGGGGGGGGGGTTAAAGGTACACATTTTGGGTTTCTCGATTATATCTCGAAAACAATCAACTTTTTGTATACTATACTAAATTATAAAATTGAAGAAGATTAAATTTTCTACAAGAAAAGTATATAATGTGTTTATTTTGGTTAAACAGATTATGAGTTATTACTTATGAGTATTTAATATCCTATTAAAACCTGAAATAACATGTTACAGATTGATAATTTTAATTGCCTTTAATATTGATGTTTATATTAATTTGAAAAGAATTTAAGAATTACTTAATTCAAGTTTAATTTGAACATGTAAAATACATTATCAACCTTGGCCACATAAACCACAAAATTACCACATATATGCCCATAATATATAACGGCAAAATATTACCCGTAATTTATTTATTTTACCAATAAAGAGTTTAATTGCCATATTCAATTAGAATTAACAACGCCAGAGCAGGCGGCCGCTCGGTTCGGCACTCGCACCGGCGCGGCGTACGGGGAAAAATATACCGTGACACACTATCGTACATCGCTCCGTACATTGGACTAATCTTTTCTTTGACCTCTCGCCAAAAAACCGCCTCCAGAGCGCTCGTATCCCTGCTCGGCCTGATGTCTGGTTCACCGTCTGGATGAGTGTACGGCCATCTGTCACACTATTGAACATGCTTCCTTCTACCTCCCTTCTCTCTTCTCCCTGCTCGGTTCCGAGGCTTGATCGAGGAAGAGAATGGTGTGTCACCATCTTAAATATAGAGCAAGACCTACCTCTGGGCTTTCTTTGCTTGAGAAAATCTGCTATTGACACAACACAGGAAAACTGTGTAATTTCCTCAAAAATCCAGGCAGAAAAAATGTTGAGGAACACGGAAAGAAAATTAAGCCCAGTTTCATTCGGAGACAAAGTGATGTCAAGCCTAGAAATACCACAACCTGACGTGGGCAATCCGTGCTTAAGTCTGAATTCAGAGTATGAGTGTAACATACAAGGTTCTTTAAAAAAATATATTATCTGAAAGAAACCACGTTAACTGTCTTATGTACACTATGGAAATCGCGCATGGATTAATTAATTTAACAAAACTGTGTGTAAGTTTAGACTTAGCTTAAAACAATAACCCAAGCCAGGTACACAATCCAGGATAACAGTTGCACAATAAATTACCAAACTTCATTTGGAATATTGTAAGCAAACCAATTAGATTTATAACTAGAGGAAAACAATAAAAAATAATTCTATATAAAAACAGTATATTATTAAAATATAGTGGTTTCTGGTTCAAATAAAAAATACGTCTCTAGAGTAATAATGTATTTTATAAAATAAAACATGAATCCAAACTATCATTGGATTGTTATTTTTTCAATTCTACGTCTCAGATAAACAACTCTGAATTACAGGAGTTCCAGAGCAGTGGCGAAATGAAGTTTTAAAGCAAACAGACAAAACTAATTACCAACTGTATTGTTTTCCTTCACGAGACGTTCGATCGCTCGGCAAACGTCATCTTGATAATTAATTTCTTATTCTTTCATTTTACGAGAAATTAAACCTTCCATCCTCAAATGTAATTGGCGTTAGCTCAAGACCTCAGTGACTAGAACTTTATAAGTGTTTGTAATTTAGCTTGTTAGACCCTCTTAATTACTTGGTATACATACATTGGTTTAAAAAACTAAACAATCCAACCAATCTAAACTAACGTAAAAAGGGTATGATTATTTTTGTAAAAATCTTCAGATCATTACAGGCTGAATTTCTCGATCCTAATTAAAATAAAACCTTTTAATTTATTGGACATTGTACATTATATATCCACAAGCGAATTTGTTAAAAACTTTGTTTTCAGTTAGCATTAAGACAAAAAAAATTTGTTTTTACTAATGTAATTGATGTAATTAATATTGTTGGATAAAATGTTAAATAGTTGTATTTACATAACAGTTACACACTGATAAACTCTTACAAAATCAGGGTATGATTTACTATTCATCGTAGGAGTGTTATCAATGATGTTAATCGTCAAATAAAACAACGTGTTTGTTTTGAATTGTTCGATAAAAGTAGATTACAGACCATGATAAAAGAATATCATAATTATGTGCAAGTTTTGACACAACGAATGCAATACCAATGCAATGTGCACTAAGAGCAAAGTAGCACAGCTTCATGTTTATATCTTCAGCATTACAACAGCAAAGGCGTTGTTTCATTTACTGTCATCCCTCCCCTTGTGACCAAGAATGTCTCCCTCAGAGAAATCTCTCCCACGTACTGCATAGCAAGAATAACAATTATATTACGAGTTTAATTACTTCAAAATATAGTTCAACAAAATCTTTATGTTTACCACGATAAATTTCAGCTTAACTATAACTATAACTATTATAACTATATATTAACTACTGTAAGTAATAAAAATATTTTATACTGTTTAAAATATTTGTTTTTGTATTGAAATGTGATATAGCCTATTGTTTTGCTGAATGGCCAAATAAATCATCGAATCATTGAAATGCAATGTATCACCCACTAAGGTTTGTAAAAAAACACATTTAAAAATGACTTTAGATTCTTTTACATGTGTACGTGTATATATACAGGGTCCCCCGTAAGTAAGTACAAAAACGTCAGAAATAGATTTACTGGGTCGAAATAAAACCAAAATCAAGTACAAAGTTTTTTTCAAAAAATGCTTCGTTAGTCATAATATCTGCCATTTTTTTGGTTTTAAATTTTATATCTGAATTTGAAATATTATCGCATCAAATGTTATAAATTACAAAATAAAAATAAATGCCGGATATATTTTTAACGAAGCATTTATGGAAAACATGTTCTTAATTTTTGTTTTATTTCGACCCATTGGACATATTCCTGAATTACCCTTCTTACTTACGGGTTACCTTGTATATATGCATATGTATGCAAATATGTGCAAATTGTCTAGTAAAATATTTTGAACTACCACGCTGTATTGTCATATGAAAAGTATGTTTGCGTAGTTGCATTACGACGTGTGCTACTAATAACGTGTGTGGTTGGCTTAAATCATGTTCTCAGTAACACGACGATGTAAATGTCTATTAGTTTGAGAACGTCCGACAAGCGAAAAGACTTAAACGTGTTGAATCAAACCATTGTGATTTTTTTTTTATTTATTTGGCTACTATAAATAGATATACCGTAAATAGTTTATGGAATCCAGTAGTGTGATATCTTACCTGTATTGTAGACTGGTAGACTGGAGAGAAAGGCGCGAGGGGCTGTGAGCAGGAGATAGTCTTAAGGGATGAGCTGGCGAGGGACGAGTAGGGGGGGGAGAGGGCTGGCCTGGGGACGACACTGCTTCATCCTGGAACACGATAAAACCATCATAATAAGGCCAAGGATCGTGTATCTAGAGACTGGTAGACTGGAGAGAAAGGTGCGAGGGGCTGTGAGCAGGAGATAGTCTTAAGGGATGAGCTGGCGAGGGACGAGTAGTGGGGGGAGAGGGCTGACCTGGGGACGACACTGCTTCATCCTGGAACACGATAAAACCATCATAATAAGGCCAGGGATCGTGTATATACAGACTGGTAGACTGGAGAGAAAGGCGCGAGGGGCTGTGAGCAGGAGATAGTCTTAAGGGATGAGCTGGCGAGGGACGAGTAGTGGGGGGAGAGGGCTGACCTGGGGACGACACTGCTTCATCCTGGAACACGATAAAACCGTCATAATAAGGCCAAGGATCGAGTATATATAGACTGGTCAGCAGGAGGCTGAAACCACACATGATAAAATTGCTTATAAATAGTAAATTGACATAAATTAACTCCTCCAAAATTTCACTCAGAATATCCTTGAACTTTTTAAGTTTTTTTTTTAGATTTAGCTATTCTTAAAGGGAGTGCATTTTGGAAACATGTGTTCAATTTAAATCTACATAGGGAAAGTCCCTGCCAATTGTAAAGAAAATGCACCCAACATGTGAGGATGTTGGTAAGTGAGTCCTGATTATTGTGGAAGGGGAAGCATCGGCAGCTGACTGCAGATGGCACCACATGTCTCGGGTATTCACCCTTCTCAACTCTCAACTCGATAATTTGCATGCATTTACTGAGTTGCCTTGGTAAAATTTAAATAAATCAATCCGTTTTCTCCTTTAAATAGTTTGGAAGAAAATGCTTTAAGTTCAAGGTTCATACTGGATTTTTTAGCTACTCATATTTTGTGAAGGCTTCCATATATTAAAAATAAGGTTTTTAAAACCTTTTCTAAAAAAATTAAAAACTATGTAAAATAAAGTGTAAAGCATTTGTAATAATATGTAATAGACTATATAATACATCTTGTGACCTTACTTGAGGAAAATAATAGTTGGATGGCAATAAATTAATTACTATGCATTCACTGTTGTTTTATGCATTATACTACCATTTTTGAAGTTCAAAACAATGAGTTAGTATATGAAATCTATAAAAGAAAAAAATTGAAAAATCTGCGGTTGTTGGCTGTTTATCCGCAGGACCTTCGTACGAGTAACGTCAGAGTCACAGGAAACTTGAGCATTTAAAACTATTTTTCTAGAAAATTATTCTTGTATACAAAATGTTTGATACTAATGGTAAATGTTTGAGCTTGTAACTCTACAATCATTGCCTATTTTGTCGTTTAAGATTATTTAGAACAAATAAAGTGAAACCTGTATAATTCCCATTTTTGGGCTCAGCCAAACTACCGTTCTTCTCATTACAGGTTGAGGGATTCTGTTTTCCTTTGCACAGCAAGTAACCTCAGCACATTAGCTAAATACCAGCGATCAAAGGCAAGATCTCTTCAATAACATCGTCGTTTTATGCATTATACACGCTCTATCTAATGTTCACAAGCCACTAGGTATCGTCATAATCTCAATCCTATGTTACTTCGTGGTCCAGATAAAAAGTTAAAACATACGAAGTGTATCGGGTTTTCTTTGAAAATCTAGGATACTAGACATAACGAATAAAACAATTTTTATGTTTGAAGTTTGGAACATTTTGGAATAACATTCGCACGAACAAGTTCATATTTGTCAAAATTAAAATCTATTATAGAATTTGCTACATTCCATTATTAGTACTAGATTTGCTTGAACTACTTTCAATCGTTAGTAAGCTGGGGACCTGGGGGTGTACCTGGGGACTGAGACATGGCCCGGTGTAGTTTATTTCCATTTTAAAAGCAATATAAAGGAAACTCACGTTTTATGTACAAACTATTTTTTGTTTTCAAATGAAAATATCGATATGTAGATTAATATTGATTATTTTATTCGGTTAGTTGGGTTAGGTTTTACCTAACTAACCAAACTCGATATATCGAATGAAATAATCGATATATTGATCGATATATTCATTCGAATGAGTGTAGGTCGTAAAGTAAAGTGCAGCCTAATATTATTAAATATTGATTTTTTCACTGTTAAACCAGTTTGCCAAAAAATGCCTCAGTGCTACAAGTATTGTGTTTTAGTAGGTGAGAGCCAAGTAAAATAATCAGTAATTAATCGGGCCTATTTTCACCTATAACGATTAATCTTCAGCTTAATTTTCGCGCATTAGTTACAACTGATGTTTTTCCCTTTGTACTGTACTTTGTGTTGACTTAAGTGAAAGTAAATTACTAACACCTAAGGTTTTACTGTTACAATAATTATCTTTTATTTTACTGAAGTACACACACACAACATTTTTACTCAAACAAAACTTATTCAACAATTCTCATTACTATAAAAACAATCCTAACTATTTACACATGGTCAGCTGTTACCAACATAAATTAAATTAAATACAGAACAAGTAACAGCAAACATATTATATAAAAATAAAATTACATTCAACACCTTCCCTTAATTTTAATTTTATGTAAGAAACAAAAAATAAATATCTTGATTATCGTCTTCTGTTCAAGATTTTGGATAGTTGATCAAAGCTTTGCTAAATTGATGAAACTTAACATTGTTCAAGGGTTTTGTAAACATATCCGCAACATTCTCAGATGTAGAAACAAAAGAAATGTTTATTTTACCTTGCCTTACATTTTCAGTCAAAAAATGGTAGCGAACATCAATGTGTTTGCTTCGCTTGTTAAAAATTCCATTTTTACAAAGCTTAATAGCACTTTGATTGTCCATGTTTAGGTTTGTTTCAACATTAGTTCCACTCAACTCTTGCAAGAAAGTTTTTAAATATAACACTTCTTTGACACATTCCGCCGCTGCAATGTATTCTGCTTCAGTGCTGGACAAAGCTACAATCGGTTGTCTTCTTGTACACCAGCTTATTGGGTCTTCTCCATACATTATGACAAATCCAGTAGTACTTCTTCTTGTATGCTTGCAATTTGCATAGTCTGCGTCACAATATACATTTAGGCAATTTTCTCCTGATGCTGAAAATAATATTCCTGCGTCTTGAGTACCTTTAATATATCTTAAGGTTCGTTTGACATTTACAACATCTTCATTGATTGGATTCTCAACACATCTACTTTCTAATCCCACAGCAAGTGTAAGATCAGGTCTGGTTTTATTGGATAAGTACAGCAAACTTCCTACAACTTCTCTGTAAGGATAATCTTTTGTCAGGCAGCTTACTTCTTCATCAGGTTTGCTCGTTTTCACTGGACAAATGGGAGTGTCTACAGGTTTACAATCTATCATTCCATATTTTTCGAGAATACTGTTTGAATAGTTCTTTTGTGTTAACAATATCCCTTCCCTTGAATATAAAATTTCCATTCCAAGAAAGTTTGATGGGTTTTCGTCTGTTTTTATTTTAAAATCTCTAGACAGCTCGTTCAAAAGTTTCTTCATCTCTCTTTCATCTGAACCAGCAAGAATTCCATCATCAACAAATATAGCAAGATGAATACTGCCATTTGTAAAAACACAACGGTCAGACTGAGTTTGTTTTAAGCCATATTTTAGTAAGCAGTTTGTAAACAACTGGTTCCATTTAAATGGAGCTTGTTTAAGTCCATATAAAGTCTTTCTTAATTTTAAAACTTTATCTTTATGATCAAACCCTTCAGGTACACACATATAAATTTCTTCATCTAAATTTCCATAGAGAAAAGCAGTTTTAACATCAAATTGCATTAGTTTGAGATTTTGTTTGGCAGCTAATGAAAATAACAAACGTAAAGTTGAATTACTTACAACTGGGCTGTAGGTTTCATCATAGTCTATACCTTGTTCTTGGGCAAAACCTCTTACAACTAGTCTCGCTTTGTATTTTCCGTTATCCTTTCTTGTTAATACCCACTTGTTACTTAGGATCTTCTTGTTTAGTGCTTGCTTCTTGTCAACCACTTCCCACGTTTCATTCTCAATTAGGGAGTTTTTCTCATCCTCAATTGCTTGTAGCCAATTCTTTTTATCTGGTCCTTTGATTGCTTCTTCATATGTCAACATCACAAAATCTTTATATCTTTCAGGTAGTTTAGTTTTTCTTCTTAGTTTGATGCTTTGTGTAGTATCAGTATTACTTGAACTTGGCTGTTCTTCATTGATTTCATTTTTGTCTGAAACCAACTCAAACTCTACTTCATTATTACTTATCTCACTTAGATTATCTGCACTCTCAATATCTTCATTTTCATTTTCGTCTTCTTTCTGGTCATTTTCATTTTTGTCTTCTTTCTTGTCATTTTCATTTTTGTCTCCTTCCTGGTCATTCTCATCGTGACTGTCATCGTCTTCAATAATTGTTGTTTTCTCCTGTTCTTTGCCAACATGCTTGCTTTTGTACTCAACGAATTTCACATCTCTTGAGACTTTTATTTTCCTAGAGCGTTCATCCCATATCCTATACGCATTCAGACCATATCCCACAAAAATAAATGATTCATTTCTGATATCCAACTTTCCTAAGTTAGGCCTGGTTATACGAGCATAAACTTTGCTGCCGAAAATTCTTAACCTTGATAGATCTGGTTTTTGGCCATACCATTTTTCACATGGTGTAGTGTCAACTGACTCACAAGGACTTCTGTTTACAATGTATGCGGCTGTTCTCATAGCTTCTCCCCATAGCTCTTTACTTGATTCTGAATCAAACAGCAGTGCTCTTGTTTTTTCTAAAAGAGTTCGGTTCATCCTCTCAGCTTTGCCATTTAGCTGTGGCGAATAAGGAACAGTGTAGTCTAACACTATACCCTTTGTTTTACACAAATCTTGGAGATGCTTCGAAATATATTCTCCACCATTGTCACATCGGATCTTGTGAATTTTTAAGTTCCATTTAGCCTCTACTTCTGCAAAATATTGTTTTACTGCATCAAACACTTCATACTTGCCTTTTAAAAGATATACCATAGTAAAGTTTGTGTAATCATCAATAAATGTGATAAAATATCTTTTACCATCATGAGTACTTGGTTCTACTGGTCCACATACATCAGTGTGAATTATTTCTAGTGGTCTTGTTGCTCTTGTTCTTTCAGTATTAAAAGGTAACCTTGTCTGTTTAGCCTTCAAACAGACTTCACAAGTCGTTCTTCTATCACAGGTCTTCAAACATTGGCCAGACAATTTTATACCTTCTGACATAGAAATGAGTTTATTTAAACTATCAAAACTAATATGTCCCATTCTTCTATGCCACAAAATTACACTATCATCCACTACCGGTTTACTTGTTTCTCTTTCTATTAACTGAGCATTTAAATTACTATTAATGTCAAAAATCTTCACTGTGAACAATCCATTTGCATTTTTTAAGCCTTCCAACACTTTATCTCCAGTTTTTTTTAAGTCCTATCATAACTTTATTTTCAGAGAAAGTAACCTCACCACCATTATTAGTTATTGCAGAAACAGACAACAAGTTTTTACTGAGTTCAGGAACTGGACAATATCACAAAAACATAATTCAACAAGTTTTAAACGAACCTGAACACAGTGCAAACTTTTTCCTGACTTATTCTTATCCCTGTCCTCTCATTGGTCAATTTTAATGTTAGTGGAGAGGGAAAGACGCCACTTGGTCAGTTCCGCATGTATCGTCGTACCGGCAACTCCCGTGCTTCACGGTCACAAACTATCAAACCGCAAAAATATATAATTTTACCGTTCAAATACAGTAATACTTCGTAAAAGTTGTTTTTTAGTTCTTTTATAAACTTTTGGACAGTGATTTTATTTTATTTTACCTTTCACTCGAACACGTGCTCGAGATCGTGCACAGACTTGTCGAAAAAGCGTGGTTTCTTTTAGTTTTTACGTACAATCTGGTTTTTGAAGTGCAAGTTTATTTTGATATTTTGGAGAAGAGTGTGTTTGTGTCATCTTATGCCATTTTTTGACTGTACCATCGTCATCGCCCCCCCCCCTTCCAGAACGTCACTTCAGTTCCCAAAGAAGGCGCCTTCTCCCCCCTGCTGAGTCGACTCCCCTCGCTGATCCCTGGACCACGTTGCTGAGAGGCCCTGTACCAGCAGCCACAACCTCCCAAGGACCAAAAGTGCAGTAGTATTATCAGGTACTGTGCTCCAATCAGAATATTACTTGCACTATTTCATTTATTAAGCAAAGTTATTGTAGAACTTTCACGGTGTTGTTTCTTTACGAACTCATTGACATTTGTAAATTCTGAGAAAAACCGGCGCATTGCTGTAACCGAGTATTTCGTTGCAGTTAACATTTCATTTCTAGTTGTCCGAGAATTTACTCAATAACTATAATTAACGAGCGACTAAACTCACGTTCGGGAGTACGTTACGGGCACATTATACATTGGTCCTTCGAGCCGGATCTATTTGGTCTCAGATCCCTCAAACCCCTGTCTTGAAACACCTCAGAATTGATCACACTACACAAAACATCCCATATCAATGGAAACCAACTTTCATAAAACTATATTTAGTCAAGAACACGCTAGCCTAATGCACTTCAAACATTCAAATGACATCTCTAACAGTACTTTAAAATAAATAGTGTTAAATACATAACATAATGAAGTTTATCACGTTCAAACGCCAATCCAAACTAATCCAAACCCGAGCTGCGAAACTTCTAATTCATGCTAAAACTCTTGAAGAAATACCTGAAATATTAGATAGGCACAAACAACAAGCTTTATCTTTATATGAAGAACTTAAGGAAAAAACTAAAGAGTATCATACTATTAGGGATAAACTTCTCAACACTCCTAGTGCAATTGAAGAGGACGATGAGAAAGAGTTACAGGATATCGAGTCACAAATATCTGATATATTTTTGGATATTCATTCTACTGTAAGACCTTTATTACCAGTCACAAACAATGATGATTCTCTTAACACCTCCAGTGTTAGTTTTCACGCTCATGAAACTCAGTCTACGAGTATTAGACTTCCTAAAATTCAAATCAAATCTTTTAATGGAGAAATGTCTCAATGGATTGCTTTCTATAACATTTTTGATGTTACAATACACAAAAATAAGTCTCTAACAGATATTGACAAGTTTCAATATCTTTTGTCTTCACTTCATAATGAGCCTTTAAATCTAATTAAGGCATTGCCTATAACAAGTGAAAACTACAAAATAGCTTACGAAACGCTCACAAAACGTTACCACAATCCAAGGGTGTTAAAATCATTGCATATAAATCACCTCATTGACATGCCCACTTGCCACGAAGTAAATGCAAAAACCTTAAGGCATTTTATTTCACAGTTTCGAGAGCACAGTTCAGCTTTAAGTAGCCTAGATGTTAGTACTGTCGATAACAATCCTGTCTTAATGACTTTGTTACTACGAAAGTTTGATGTTAATCTACGTACACGTTTTGAGGAAAAACGTGTGACCTTAGAAGATCTCCCTACTCCTGAGGAGTTCATAAAGTTTTTAGAAAATGAGTGTGTGTACTTAGAAAATGCGCATTTAATAAATTCAGATGCAGTTAGCTCACGGAGTCAAGCACAAACATTTTTCAACAATAACAAAAGCAAACCAACATTCCAAAGGTCAAAAAATGTTACATTAAGCGCTCAGAATGTTGTAAACAGTTGTACATACTGTAATGACAACCACTCCATTTACTCGTGCTCTGCATTTTCGAAACTTGCAATCAAAGATAGATTAAATTTTATCAAAACAAACAGTTATTGTGTTAACTGCCTGGGCCCTCATAAATTCAAAGAATGTCCTAGTAAAAGTACGTGTAGGAAATGTGATAAAAAACATCACACATTTTTACATTTAAATGTAAATCAATCGAAGGATATGTCCCAAGGTCATTGCCCTAAAACTGGTATCGGCGGCAGCGCCCCACCTCCCCCCCCGGGCTGTCCCATCGCAATCAGCTGATAACGCTCTCTCTCTCCCTCAAACTGCTTGTGCAGTAAATACAAATAACGAAACTTTTACTACAGTATTGGGTACTGTACTTTTGAAAATCCACGCTTCTAATGGAAATAATATGATTGTGAGAGCATTGATTGACAGCGCATCAACCTGTTCTTTTGTAAACACTGATGTCGTAAATAAATTGCAATTAAAGAGACAGTTTTCTCCTAAGATTGCAAAGGTCGATGGTATATCTGCAACCCCTGTAAATACAAAAGGAATTGCTCATGTTAACATTTTCACATTAAATGAACAAAAGGTATCACACCAACTTCCTGTTGTGATATTAGATAAAATCACATCAGATCTACCTGCAGTCTGTCTGTCATCCAAAATTAAGGAAATGTTAACTAATGTCAACCTCGCAGATCCTAGCTTTGATAAGCGAGGTCCAATTCAAATGTTGTTAGGTGCTGATATTTTCATGCAAATAATAAAATCAGCACATTTTAGCTTAGGTGAAAACTTGCCTAATGTTTTAGACACAGTCTTTGGCTTTGTTATTATTGGTAAAGCGCCTGTACTGAACTCTGACCCATGTGACGTATCTGCGAACTGCACAACACTTGTTTGCCTTCAAAACGATCCATTACACAAACTTATGTCCGACTTTTGGTCCCTAGAACAACCACCAGAACCAAATAAATTTACTGAGGACGAAATTGCATGTGAGAATCACTTTGTTAAAACTCACACTCGTTCGCCTGATTCTGGGAAATTTACTGTGAAACTACCTTTTAGACAAAACCCCGAAAATCTAGGCGATTCATCGTTTACAGCAAAAAGACGTTTTTTATCTCTGGAAAATAAATTAAAATCCCAGCCTGAACTTAGAGCACCCTACTGTGATTTTATGGAAGAATATCAAAGTCTGGGGCATATGACTTTGTTGAAAGGAGATTTCCCTAAAGATAAGCATTATTTTCTCCCTCACCATGGCGTTATAAAGGAATCCAGCACTAGCACCCGTCTTAGGGTAGTTTTTGACGCCAGTTGTAAGACCTCTAATAACATCTCTCTAAATGACATATTACACGTTGGACCTAAACTTCACAATGAAATTGCATCAATTATAATCAACTTCAGACAACACCGCTTTGTTTTTACAACGGATGTAAAACAAATGTTTCGCTCAATAATTCTTGATGAGTCAGACCGAAAATATCAGCTTATCTATTGGCGCAAGGACCCAGCCGAGCCGTTATCTGTTTATCAGTTGAATACGGTTACATACGGAATGACTTGTAGTCCTTATATTGCTAACAGAGTAATCAAACAACTAATTGAAGATGAAAAGGATTCTTGCCCTGTTGCATGTAAAGCTTTACAGGATCATATTTATATTGACGATATTGCACTCGGTGCTGATAGTTTAGAGGATGCTGTCGAGCTGAAAAATGATGTAATATCCTTATTGAATAAAGGAGGTTTCCAGCTAAGAAAATGGACTGCTAACAATGACACGCTCTTATCAGATCTTCCTGTTGATTTTCTAGAGAAACCTGTACATTTTTACACTCCTGATCAGCCACTCATTGCAATTCTAGGTCTACAATGGATTCCAAGCTCAGATAATTTTACTTACAAAATTAATCTGGACAAATGCGAACCTCTCACCAAACGAAAGGTGTTAAGCAATATAGCTAAAATATTTGACCCTTGTGGTTTTTTATCTCCTATTGTCATTTTTGCCAAGACTTTTATCCAAGCACTCTGGGCACGAGGGCTTAATTGGGACAGTATAATTCCACATGACTTAGCAGAACGATGGCTTATTTTTTATAAAGAATTACCAATGATAGAAACTGTCAAACTACCTCGCCATTTTGGTACTTCTAACGTAAACAACATTCAACTTCACGGGTTTTGTGACGCAAGCGAGGTGGCATATGCCGCATGCGTTTATTTAAAGTTGATTAATAAGGATGATGATACTATCAAGACAACTTTAGTAATAGCAAAAACAAGAGTTGCACCGCTTAAGCGTACAACATTACCCCGCCTAGAACTATGCAGCGCTCATCTGCTAGCACAGTTATTGCATTATTCTATGACAATTGTAAACAAACAAATGAATATTGACTCAGTGTACGCGTGGTCCGATTCAACGATCACACTTGCTTGGATATCAACACCTCATTATAAATTAAAAACGTTTGTAGCTAACAGAGTAGCACAGATTCAAGAATGGCTACCAGGTGTTACTTGGTCACACGTCCCTTCTGCCTCAAACCCTGCCGACTGCGCCTCGCGAGGAATATTACCTCACCAATTAATAAATCATCATTTATGGTGGACTGGTCCACAGTGGCTATCGTCTCATCCCGATTGTTGGCCTAAAACTTCTAGTTCCAAGCTCAATATCAGTGAACTTCCAGAAGTTAAGATTACAACTGATAACATTTTAGTATCGACTAATGCCGAGAAAAATGAATTATTGACTACTTTCTCTTCATGGTTAAAGCTCAAAAAAATAACAGCTTTATTATTACGATTCGTACACAACACAAAGGACCCATCAAATAAACTTACAGGTTATTTATCATTGAAGGAACTTGAACAGGCTACCGTGTCAATTTGTAAAATGGTGCAAAGTGAAGCTTTTTACTCGGATATTCAAAATTTGAGAAAAAATAAACCTTGTTCATATAACATACAATCTCTCGCTCCCTTCATAGATAAGGATGGCCTAATCCGAGTTGGCGGGCGGCTAAAGAATGCTCTTATCAGTTTAGACGCTAAACATCCAGTCTTAATGCCCAAATCTCACTATGTGTCAACGTTGATTGTTGATTATTATCATCTGATGTATCTTCACGCTGGACCACAGTTTTTACAATCTCACATCTCAAAGCGTTTTTGGATTTTATCTGCAAGAAGCTTAATTCGATCAAGGGTTCACAAATGTATAACATGCTTTCGTTTCAAACCTCGCACTGTTTATCCTAAAATGGGCGATCTACCAGAACCTCGTGTTAATCCTTCTCCTTGCTTCAACGCTACTGGTCTTGACTACGGAGGCCCTTTTGATATTAAAGTGCACACTTTGAGAAGAGCTCAAATTGTTAAAGCTTACTTGTGTTTATTCGTATGCTTCGCCACAAAGGCAGTTCATATTGAGATTGCATCCGATTTAACTACAGAAACATTTATCGCCGCTTTGAGTAGATTCGTTGCACGAAGAGGAGCCCCATCTCATTTGTATATGGATAATGCCACTAACTTTGTGGGAGCTTCACGTCAGATAAACAGAGTTATAAGAGATCTTATGAGAAGTCAAGATACAAAAGATAAATTGAATGAATTTGCCGTGCAGTACGCAATTCAATTTCATTTTATACCACCTTCAGCCCCTCACCAGGGTGGTATATGGGAGAGTGGCATCAAAAGTGCCAAAACCCTATTGAAAAGAGTTATTGGTGAAAGAATTCTCACTTTAGAAGAAATTCAAACTTTATCTTTGCGTGTCGAAGCCATTTTAAACTCTCGTCCACTATGTCCCATGTCATCTGATCCATCGGAACTCGACATTCTAACTCCAGGACATTTTATCATTGGAAGACCCATGATTTCCCTGCCTGAATCAAACCACGGAGAGTCACCTATGAATCACCTGAAACGCTGGCAAGCTGTACAATCGATGGTTCAACATTTCTGGAAGAGATGGCAAGTTGAATACCTACACACACTACAGCAGAGAGCGAAGTGGACCAAATCACACCCTAATGTAGAAGAAAATGATTTAGTCTTAATTCATGACCAATCAGTCCCACCTCAAACTTGGATAAAAGGAAGAGTCATCAAAACACACCCTGGACGTGATGGCGTCACTAGAGTCGTCACCCTGAAGACAGCCAGTGGAACGCTCACGAGACCTGTCGTCAAGATCTCACCCCTTCCTAAGTAATCTACAAAAAATAAAAAAAAAATAAAATAAAAACAAAAAAAAACACAAAAAAATAAATAGGTTTATTTCATATGATATCTATTTCTACAAACATACTTTTTTATTTTCAAATGGAACTTTCTTTCAAGAGAACTTTTAGTTTTGTTTTACATTGCGAATCCCTGAGTGATTCACGGGCGGCGGTATGGACAATATCACAAAAACATAATTCAACAAGTTTTAAACGAACCTGAACACAGTGCAAACTTTTTCCTGACTTATTCTTATCCCTGTCCTCTCATTGGTCAATTTTAATGTTAGTGGAGAGGGAAAGACGCCACTTGGTCAGTTCCGCATGTATCGTCGTACCGGCAACTCCCGTGCTTCACGGTCACAAACTATCAAACCGCAAAAATATATAATTTTACCGTTCAAATACAGTAATACTTCGTAAAAGTTGTTTTTTAGTTCTTTTATAAACTTTTGGACAGTGATTTTATTTTATTTTACCTTTCACTCGAACACGTGCTCGAGATCGTGCACAGACTTGTCGAAAAAGCGTGGTTTCTTTTAGTTTTTACGTACAATCTGGTTTTTGAAGTGCAAGTTTATTTTGATATTTTGGAGAAGAGTGTGTTTGTGTCATCTTATGCCATTTTTTGACTGTACCATCGTCATCGCCCCCCCCCCTTCCAGAACGTCACTTCAGTTCCCAAAGAAGGCGCCTTCTCCCCCCTGCTGAGTCGACTCCCCTCGCTGATCCCTGGACCACGTTGCTGAGAGGCCCTGTACCAGCAGCCACAACCTCCCAAGGACCAAAAGTGCAGTAGTATTATCAGGTACTGTGCTCCAATCAGAATATTACTTGCACTATTTCATTTATTAAGCAAAAGTTATTGTAGAACTTTCACGGTGTTGTTTCTTTACGAACTCATTGACATTTGTAAATTCTGAGAAAAACCGGCGCATTGCTGTAACCGAGTATTTCGTTGCAGTTAACATTTCATTTCTAGTTGTCCGAGAATTTACTCAATAACTATAATTAACGAGCGACTAAACTCACGTTCGGGAGTACGTTACGGGCACATTATACAGGAACATACAGCACATTATTCAGGATACATTCTTTGGATTTTACGGTTCCACTCGTTGAAGCTAACATGGTTTGATTTTTCTTAGCAACATATATTTCAGAAGAAATATTTTGTTTATTACTTAACAAATCTTCACAATTTGTCATATGTGAAGATGTGCCTGAATCAACAACCCATTCAGATACAAAGTTTACAGTCCCACTATTAGCCCGAACATTTTCATCATACGACAAAAATGACACAGTTTTACTAGCGACATTTAGGTTCTGGCTTTTTCTAAAGTAACAATCTTTTTCATTATGATTTGACTTTTTACATATATTACAAAATAAATTTGGCTTTACATTTCTTTTTTCAAACTTGTTAACAAAATTTTTTACATTTCCACAGGTGTTTGCTAGATGACCAACAGCATTGCATTTAAAACACCGCCTTTCATTATCAGAGTTAGCCCAATTGTGTGTAGGTTTCTTGCAGTATTTTGCTTTATGGCCTGGAATTTTACAGTTGTGACAAACAACTTGGAATGCAAGATTTTTCTCTAGGCTTACCTCCTTTAACTCACTTCTTGACTCTTCTGCTAACAGTCTCGCTGTTAGATTTGCCAATGTCTTTTCTTCATTGGGCATTGATTCCCAGGCAGTTACAAAATACTTAAATCTATCTGGCAGACTGACAAGAATTTTTGATATTATCATTTTTTCATCAATATCTTGTTTTAAAGTTTTTAGTCTGTGTGCTATGTTTTCAATTCTACTTGTGTGAGAACTTATATCAGAATTAGGCTCATACCTGAGGTTAAAGAATTCTTGTAATAACGAGTACTTCTGCTGCTCTGAGTCTCTTTCATAAATATAACACAGCTTCAAAAACATTTCTCTTGAGTTTTCACAGTTAATAATATGTAACATCGGTCCCTTCTCAATAGAACTAACTATACACTTCTGAGCCTTGGCATCTCTTTTAATCCAATCAGCCTTCTTCTTTCCATCGCCCATATCTTCAAGTTTCTCAGAACCATCAACAATACTCATCAAATCACTGGATTGAAATATTATTTTAATCTGAAATTTCCACAATGGAAAAGTTTCAACTCCTTTGAGTTTTTCTACGAAATCATCTTCTTTTACTGATGCCATTGTTAGTCTTACTTTTACTTTTTCACTCACCTTCACTACACTTTAACTCTTGGGGTTTTACTAGAAGATTACTTCTTGTTTTTACAGTTATGGTTGAATTAATGATTTTTTCTGGGCCCATAACCTGTTGACTTAAGTGAAAGTAAATTACTAACACCTAAGGTTTTACTGTTACAATAATTATCTTTTATTTTACTGAAGTACACACACACAACATTTTTACTCAAACAAAACTTATTCAACAATTCTCATCTATCTATATATTAATAGGCAAGCATGTTTCTTTAAAACCTTTTTTCTCAGCTTGTGTGCATCGTGGGGTAAATCTGCGCATACCGTTAGAAAGCTATTTTCCTGTAGGTGTGCAGAATCCCTTTATAAATTTAAATAGGCTCAAAGATAAGCACAAAAAATGAGTTTGAAAATTTGAAAAAATTAACATGGATTTTATGCGTTGCCATGCTGGTTACGAAATAACAACGAAATATAAACAGAAAATCAAAACAAATGGAAGAAACTCCAATCACATGTTTTATTTACAGTGTGGGGTGAAAATAGAGAAGTGAGTACATTACATATTTTTGGTCGAGTTTCGACCACTGGACGACCTCTCGTTACTATAAAAACAATCCTAACTATTTACACATGGTCAGCTGTTACCAACATAAATTAAATTAAATACAGAACAAGTAACAGCAAACATATTATATAAAAATAAAATTACATTCAACACTTTGTAGTTCGATTGGATAATGTAGATGGCTTGTTATACAAAAAAAAACTAGGTTTTACCCACCGGCATCACCCCGTTTTCCTTCGTAAGTATTAATAAAACTATTGATTGGTTGAGTTAAGCTGAAATGAACAAAACAGAATACATACACACATAACAGTTATACAAACAAATAATCACACATAATTTTAACAAGGAAATAATTTGAAAGAATGACATACAAATAAGTACAGCTGAGATATTGTTAACATTAGGTATATGGAAATTTCCCTTTATAAAGCAATTTCAACCTTAAAGGGCAATTTATAAAATAATGAATAGTTTTGTGCAAGGTTTCTCGTCATGACGAACAGTTTAAGTGTATTGTTTATGGGGGTGTGACTTGTAGTTTTTCCAAAAGTTCATGGTTTTTTTTAGCTTTATGTAGATGTTAGAAGTCTTTAGTTTACTCGTTCCTTGTTATTTTGTTCAACAAACATGGTTACTTGGCAACCCATAAAGCCAGTGTTAATTACTTTGGACTTTCAATTTGACGATTTTTTACGTAGTTCGATTTTTGTTATAATTTTTCTAAACCATTCTTTAACCATGGTTTAAGCATTCTTAAACCATCTATAAAACTAATTTGAGAGTTTACAGTCAATATGTCCCCACTACTTAATTTTAGTAAAATTCTGTTGATTTTAAGAAAATGCTGCAAGTTTAATAGCACAACTCGCCAGAACACGTACGTCTTATAAAGTTGATTCAACATCCAATACATCAGAGTTACAAATAACCCAAAACCGCTATTGCTGTGCAATCAGCGTATTTAATCGCTCACTCTCGGCGAGAAAACGAGTGTTTGTCTACGTGACCTCCTTGAAACACCCTTTGTGGCACACAGATAGTCAATGCAATATAGCAGCCTCCACCAGGCCTGTGTCAACCGAGACGGGTGTTATGTGTTTCTTCTCTGCAAACTAAACACAACAGGCCCACTACGAAATATCCCTGCCACAGCAAACTTGCAGACTAAATGAATTTTCAATTATTCGGATTTACATAAAAATATTTCCAGAAACATGTAAGATTTATTCTTTTTTTGAATAAAATTGGGTTAATCGATTACTTAGGTGCTGCTGCGAGGAATGCTACAAAGAGTTTTTGATGAAAAGTTAATAGGTCAGTTTGAAATAAATAAATTTGTTCAACACATATCCTACTACAGTTTACTTAATCTTCATAAGAAAACATAAGGGTTTTAAGTGTACATTACGTGTACAACAACGCTTCAATATAGTAAGTTTGTTTATTTTAAAGGTAATGTAATGAAAATTGGGCTTTTGTTTTATTCGAAAACCCGATTTGTAAAACATTAAAAACCCCATAACACCCAGCTACAATTACTTGATCTTGCTGGTTGGTGACTCGTGAAAGTTTATATATAAATCCACCATTGCTCAAGTTATCCTGCTTATGGAAAAATACATATAGAAACCTTTTAACATTATTATTAGTCTTTTAACTACTGTTACACACAGAACTTCTTTATACTCAACAAATCTTGATGTATTATGGAGTCACATAAAATACTACACTTTGTTAGTTTCTAGTTACCACTATTTACCAGACATATGTCCTACAATATGAACTCACTATGAAAGTTTTCCTTATTTCAATGTCCGCAAGACATTATAAGATCCTACCGAGGTAGAATAAAGTCTTTGTAAGATGACATCTGTTGTGAACGAATCACAACACTAGAATGGATATGAAGTAATTGCATTACTAAACTGACAAGGTTCCCAGATTGGTTCAAACACCTGTCAAGCTCCTACCTCAGGCGACAGGCGACGTGCCCTCGCGCACTACAAACCCTCTCTCTCACACACTAACTTGTTTACTTTCACCTCGTTATACGGGTATAAAACCAATGATAAAACATCGGTTAGTATTATCCATACTGGCACTCGAACAGATTATTTTTTTAAACTATTTTAACTTTAAGAGTTGAGGACATATTTTGAGTTTCAATCGTGTACTAGAATAATTTAGAAGATAAAAACCATCTGATGAATAAGCTTAAATAGGGATATAACAGCTCATTAAAGGACAACATTTACATTAGTTCATGTTGATTTATTGATATTAATAACATTCTATGCAATTTTTCTATGCATTTATTGAAAGAACATTCAACGTATAGTTATTCTTTAAAAAATCTACTATTTCTAAGCTGCTGCCTTTGTCATTTATGAATAGGCTTTGTTATCTACTCTGATTTATTTATGGTTTATTGCAATGGTCAAATAATTATGTATTTGAAGTGATCCAAGATTTAACTACACAGTACAGATTTTGTCCAACAGTGTTATTTTTACGATAATTATTAATGAAGTGTTGTTATTATTGACGGTAATATAGAGAGGGTTCTCAAGCTGACTTATTAATAACTTATTCAAGCGTGAAGATTAATATGAATGTCCTTAGTATAAAAATACAATAGGAAAAAATCGGTAAAAGTAGTGAATTGCCCTAATATTTTATACTGCTCTGATATAATTAATTAGAGTAACTTTTCAAAAGTTTGAAATTACTTTCGACATTTGTTACGATTCAAACAAATTAGAAAACTACACGCAATTTCTATATAGTTAAAAAGTTAAACTTACAATAAGTGTAAAAAACTATAGTACTGAAAATAAATTTTAAAGCTTCTATAAAGCATTTTAAGAAATATTGATTTTGCATAGGTGAATCCAATATTACATTATGGACTGAGTAAGTAAATGTCGATGGATTGGTGTCCCACCGATAAAGCATTGTGGATTTGGCGTATAGACTCCGCGCCTCCTTTGGCTCACAGTAACTTATACCTTTCGAAAGAAATATGAATAGAAGCGTTCTCTCCCACGTATAGTCGAACAAAGTCGTTCACTCAAACATAATATAAAAATAGACTATACATTAATTTAAAAAATGTTGCGTTGCAAGTTTTACTTTAATTATAAACATTATGCAATTATGTTTTTTCTAACAAATATTATTTATTAAATACGTTGATTTGAATTGTCCAAGTCTTTTACAATAAAATATTGAAAATTGTTTTACTGTATTACTTTTTAGGTACAGTAGCAGTAACGCGTCAATGAAATTGTTTTATCGTCTTTAAGTGTTTAAAACAAAGGATTTTAAAATAATACGTTCCTAGGTATTATTTAATATAATAATACTCATTTAAAAAAATGGTACTGGCATTTTAAAATTGGGATTATATTAGAGAGTCATCATATTGTTTTTACGGCTAGTTGTATGGTAAAAATTAGGAGTGGTTTACTTTGACTCCGACAACTGGTATTCACACGTATTACAAATGTTTAACTATGTCGTTAAAAATTATAGGATATGATTTGTTAAATAGAAAGACGAAGAAATGCCCGATGTCTTAAAGTTATCAAAAATTGACATCCACCACAAGCCATTTGCTGCTGAGTTACCTATAATTTCGACTTTTTCGTTATGTCTTAGAATGTTGAAATCAATTTTACTGTACAATTTGAAAATTTGCGTATTTAATAATTGCATAATTTGTTTTACATTTTTAGCTTTTTAGGACTAGTCCCTACATGCCCCTAGTTTATTTTTAAACAACAAACGTGTGAAAAATCAAGCAGGTTTTCAGATTGCAACACTTGAAAAATTGATTGAGTAGCTAATTTTATTTTTGCAACTGAGTGAAATCATATTGTTATTGAAATGAAATTGAACGAGGTTTTAACAGGTGTCGGTTGGGGACAGTAGGGATCGAAGCAGCTTTCGAGGACCCGTTGGGTGATGAGGGGTGGAGGAGGTGTGAAGTGGTGAGACGGCAAGATAAGGACGATCTACAGCAGCCGATATAGCTCACATCATTTACTATAGACTCTAACAGCAATAGATGAAGAGGATACAGTTCAAACTAGAAATCACTGACGTATCAAGTAAACTTATGAAACGCCTGAGGGACAAAGCGTTTATAGTTGTGTGATTTCACAAACTTCGATCCATCTGCCACGTCAACAAGTGGGGTCGAGAGCTTTATATATCAGAGCGTGGTATGGTATTATTAATAAAAGCGACGTTAAAGTTAGTTTGGGTAAGCGATTCTATTAAATTGTTTACATAGCTCATAGGTATAAAGCAAAGAATTATATCTAGTTTTAGGATATATCTTGACAATTTTATCGAAGAATAAAAATATAATTTTACTAAAGAAGGTTAACGCCTACTAAATGCGTAAAGTAAAAGTTCATCACAAACATATTGCAGGGTAACAGACATCACGTAGCTGCGGTTCACGCTGGGGAATGTGCAAATTGCCGACGGTGAAATATGAGCAGGGACATCACCGCCGGGGCCGGGCCCGTCCTGTAAACTTATACACATTCATAAAACCTCAGTTTCTCCTATTAAAACCCTTTTATCTACTAGAATATTAGCTTGCTCGTAATTATTATAAAGCATATCATAACTAACAACGAATACACTAATAAGAAAACATTTAGGTAAACAAAGCTCAACAAATTTAAATAGAGGGTTATATGACTCCAGTGTTCCTTGAAAATAAAAGGAAAAAACTATGTATTGTTTTAAAAATATCAATGTTGAATTTTTTATGTTTAAACTCACATCTCCAGGAGGAAGATCAGCTTTTTCCATGTTTGACCAAATATTCTTATGTGCT
The DNA here is from genome assembly GCF_028750875.1 of Macrosteles quadrilineatus. Taxonomy (NCBI): domain Eukaryota; kingdom Metazoa; phylum Arthropoda; class Insecta; order Hemiptera; family Cicadellidae; genus Macrosteles; species Macrosteles quadrilineatus. The sequence continues at coordinate 1,507,145 of NW_026542608.1, forward strand.
TCTAGTAAATACCTACGATCTTTTGTTAAATTTAAATATATACTATTTTTGTTGTTGTTGATGTCATTTTGATATGCTTAATACTATGTTATTAGCTGTATCTTGTACATGCTGTATCTACGTATATCTATAAAAGAGGAAGTTTGTATGTATGTACCCTATGGACTCCGAAACCGCTTAACAGATTGCAATGAAACTTTCAGGCATTATTAAGCATTATTTAAGGATAGTTTGTGTGAAGTTTGGTGCAGTTCCGTCAAAAGCGCTCTGCCCCAGAGAGCTTTAAGGGGTCCAATGTCAGACTTTTGGAACTACAATGTTTAAAAATAAATATAATTTTAAAGCAGATGTTTACTTTCACCAACTGTTTTGTAAACTGATTCTGTAAATATTTTCGCTTTGGAGGACTTGCCCGTTTAATTTTTTTCTTGAAATTTACCTTGAAAATGTTTAACACTAATATGTACCTAATAAACTAACTGTTTAGCCCAAACTAACTAACGCAGTTATTTTTGTTTACACGTAAAATTAAATTATGACAATAAAAATTATCTGTAACAGCTGTTTTTGCTAACTACCACTACAAAAAGGTGTTGCCGATAACATGGGAACTTTCAAGGGCTGTAGGGCATAAACCAGATTTTTCCCAGCCTTGGAACCAACTCCAATCGGTTTCTCGTGGCCAAATACCCCATAATTAAAAAGAAATCCTGGGAATAAAATAAAAGTTTGCCCGTACACGCGCTTGTTTTAGAAAATAGGATAAAGATAATCATTGGAAAACAACTTTTCACTAACACTTGTGTAAGTAAAGTAGGCCGCGCGTGCAATGTAACATCAGTGTTCTTCCATCCCAATTGCTTCCTCCCTCTCGCCACCCTACATATCTCTCTCTCTCTCTCTCTCTCTCTCTCTCTCTCTCTCTCTCACCCCCACAGCCTATGGGTGTAAAATTCCACAGCATTAGCTAAATACCAGCGATCAAAGCCAACCCACTTCCACGGCATAATATAATATCCCCGGTTTGTGCATTACACACATCATCTAACGTTTACGAACCACTGGATATCATCTACTATTTTCCATTTTTGAACCCCAACAATACGATTTATGTTGTTTACTCTTGCTTTGATATAACTTATAGCTTTCCCGAACATTGTTTCGCTACCTACATTTATCATGGGAATAAAACTCAATCATAAGTGTATATTATAAACTGATAATGAAGTTTCAGTACATAACGAAGTATAGGCTTGGAAACATACGCTCCCTGTGTAATCGTCTTCCTGAGTAACACATACTTCCTATTGTGCAGATTCCTCAGGGGTTCATACAAAAATGGACGCATAACTCTCAGATCTTCACTTTATGTATGTGAAACTAGTAAACTTAAGATATATACAATTTATAACAATTATTTATCAACAAAAGAATACAGAAATACTAGTTGTTTGTACCGAAAATCACTAGATCTGACAGGCAGTGACTTACTTGTTTGGACAAGGTAGTACTTTAAGTCTGAATTCTCCGTGTAAAATGGAAGAGACAGGCAATTCATATATTAGTAGTGTCCAGGTCAACATGCGGCCTACTAGAGTAACTGCTGGCATTGAGTATAGAGTGGATTATATCCATCAGCTTGTAAACACGTAGAAGAGATATCAGTCAATATTTCCCAGAATATTGTGGGTTTTTGGGTCCCAACAAAGATTCTATTTTAAAACTTTTAAAAATAGGATTGCAGTTTCAGTAACATAATGTTGTCAATACTGCCTGAAGCTTCTGTTGATATAAATACCTTATGTGTATTATATTTTGGGAAAGAACTAGTCGAATGCCTGCCACAAGACTAAACTAGGTCCCTCGAAATTTGACAAATCTATTTAATGGAAGTCGTTCTAAAAATCACCTATGTTCTTAAGAAAGAATTTGGTGAGTTTGTTTTATACTTTGATATTCGTAGATCCTTGATTCTATTCTTTAACACAATATACGTTTCAAAAATAAACCTTTAGGGTATTTTAAATTGTAAACCTAAGAAAATAGAAACTAGTACAAATTATACATTCTTGATCACTTACCTCCCTATATATTTCTGGTTAAGAACTGCTTACTAGATATTGTATGCTGGCATATTACGTAAAACCATTAATATTTAGCTAAATAGTTCTTAATTTAAAATTCCTCATCCAATAGCGTTGCAGTAAATACACGTTGATATTCATAAAAAGTATAAATTTAAAAGAGGAAACTACATTTTAAGCCATCAATAAATCGTTGTGTAAAAAATACTTGCTTGTGATAGGAGTTCGGGGTAATTTGAGAGAAGTGAATTGAATGTCAAAACATGAAAGTCAGCCTGATAAATTGGAGCAATCCAATATAATTCAGTCATCCTCGAATTGATGAAAAGCCGATAACTCTATGAATATAATTTATCATGATACCAATCAAACTCTGGGATTCATTTACAAAAAAATATAAATTGACATAAAATAATTCGTTGTTACAGTAAATACTATGGATTGTAACCGTTTCTATTTTCTTTGCTAACCATTTAAGTAATCACACTATTGGACAATAACATATATTTTTTGATGTTCAATTAATAAGAAGATACTTTACTTTACATATTCAATTACATTCATTTTTACTCATATGCTTATTTATGAATTAGGGATCTATGTGTACAATAGTATCAATGTGAGTTTTGCATTGGCACAGAAACGTAAATGCATGATACAATCACAATTGCAGGCTAAACACCTGTGACATGTTTGTAGTCCTCGATTTTAATTTGTTTTGCCCAATATAAACTTATTCTACTAATTAAAATACTGAATAATCTATAGTTTTAATAGTTAAGTGTTACTGTCAAAGTAAACATGTTTTACCACTGACAAAACCAAAATTACAAAAATATTCAGCGCCATAGGCAACCGTATTTTGTAGTAACGTGAAACCTGTTTTTATAACCTACGTAGAAATATTTATTAAAGTTACTTTGGCCTTTCACATTGAAATGAAACTCGTTTACATTTACAGTTCATTAACCCTACATAACTGTTTGTTTACTACTTGATGTTTTAATTAGTACTTCAATTCATTAACTTTTTATACTCGTATATTTTCGAGCGAGTTAAACGATATAACCGCAGTTCAACTTTATAAACCTGGCAATAAGTCAGGCAGATTGTTTAGTAAAATTATGTAAATATTTCACAATCTAAAATTGGAAAATATAAAACACGAAATTGTTTCATTTTTTACTAGGATTTAGGAAAATATTAACAGTAAATAAAAAATAACTGGTTTAGATTATACGAACATCTTGAAGAATCATATCAATTCATTTTATATTATCGGCTTTGTTAGATAATTAGCAATAGTGTGTCAATAGTAAAATGAATTACAATGATTGATATTTAGAATATGTTCTTAACAAGTATGCTGTAACAGTAACTCATAAACTGAGTTTTAATCCATATGGGTCATACGCTTCGTGTGTTTTATGTAGCTTACGGTTTCTGTTGCATTTAATTGCAATAATTTTTGAGTGCAAGTATTCATAAAAAAATAACACTGTTATTTATTAACTGTTCAAACTTCTAAGAAGACGTGACACGAGATTTAAGAATCAGGGCTTGGTTGTCTGAGTAGAGGGGGTAGTCGAGGGTGCGACAGGGAGGAAGTGGGTAAGATATAAGATAAAGGCGATCTGCCACTTCCAATATCTCTCTGTAAACCCAGACCATTTACTGTCACTCACACTAGAGCTTTATTGAGCTATAACTCGATGTTAATGGAAAAGTCCACAGTGATCTTGACACCATATTTGAACATGTTTTGTAAAATTATGAAAAGTTCAACGACACATTTTTTATTTCCCTAAGAAATATAAATACCCGAAAAATAACTCCCTAGTTTTAATAAACGATTGTTTATTGTAGAGAATACATATTCTTATATCTAATACATGAAATTAAAGAGGGTTTACTCAAGTTTATTTTGACATTAGTACACCTCGATATGTGACCCATTTGTAGCTCTACAGATATCTAACCGGTATTCGATCTCTCTCCAAGTGTTAGTTAACATATCAGGTGTCACTGATTCTACTGCAGCTACGATTCTTTGACGAAGATGGTCAATGTCACGTTTTTTTTCTGAATAAACCAAGTTCTTAACGTAACCCCACAGGAAAAAATCCAGTGGTGTTATGTCTGGGCTTCTTGGAGGCCACGCGATCGGGCCAGCTCTCCCCATCCATCTTGCCGGGAAACCGAAAGGTCCTCCAAGAAGCCCAGACATAACACCACTGGATTTTTTCCTGTGGGGTTACGTTAAGAACTTGGTTTATTCAGAAAAGATACGTGACATTGACCATCTTCGTCAAAGAATCGTAGCTGCAGTAGAATCAGTGACACCTGATATGTTAACTAACACTTGGAGAGAGATCGAATACCGGTTAGATATCTGTAGAGCTACAAATGGGTCACATATCGAGGTGTACTAATGTCAAAATAAACTTGAGTAAACCCTCTTTAATTTCATGTATTAGATATAAGAATATGTATTCTCTACAATAAACAATCGTTTATCAAAACTAGGGAGTTATTTTTCGGACACCCGGTATAGTTGCATGATATTGTGAAGTTCAAGTTTATATGAATGTAAAAGTAATAATTATTCATATTTCAGAACTGGAATTCTCGGTAATTTAGTTCTTTATGAAATGTAAAAGATACAATTATGTGTTTTTTATGCATCATTTGTTTCAAAAGCTACGCACTTAACCTATTAGGTGTAGAGGACAAATTTAAAAGGGTAAGGACAAGGAAAATATAAAAAAATATTGCATTCCTAGTCATTTCTACACGCTGAAAATTTACTTATATAGTTTGATTATCAATCCTAACCTCCTTGACTGTCATTTAACTCATTTTGTATTGAATCGTTTTGAACGACTGGAAAATTTTGCTAGCCTGTTTTATACAGGGTATTTCAGTAAAGCGTAGCGGGCTATGCAGATTCAGATTCTAAATACAAAAATGAGTCGAAAATGTTGAATAATTGTTTTCTATTTCGGCTTAGTTTACCCGTAATTCGCCATTTTGTAATTTTTTATTAATAACTCAAAAGTCCTTAGAGATGTTTTTATGATACTTGGTATAAACTTTAAGTTCACAGGCATAAACATTTTCCGAAATTATCTTTGATCAAGCTCATCAAATTTCAATATGGTGGCCATTAAAATGTTTTATTGGCTGGTTTTCATGGAATTTTACTTTGGAACCTTTAAATGGCCGCCATTTTGAAATTTGACGTGTCTACGCTTTACTGAAACACCCTGTATAATAACCTACCAGTTAAGTTTGGCTATTTTCTATCCCTTAAAAGAAACTGCATCTTGTCTATATAGATGGGATGTCTACTTCAGTATCTGAAATACGGTGGTAAAACATACAGCAATAACCTCCCGTGTTCCACAATAATATTAAAGTAAATTAAAGGGTTAATTAGGTAAAAAACAGTTTTACTAACTTCAGATTATTAGATAATTTTATTTTTTACAGTCAAGGTGAAGTGGTCAATCACTTTTGTTCGAACAAAAAGTTAAGCATGACACTTGATAATATTGAAGTTTGATGTTAGGTACCTACTAACCAACTGTTAGAAAATGTTGTCGGTTAATGGTTGATAATTGTATATTGAGGATATTCGTGTTGTTGTTAACAATAGAAGTATTAGTTGTTGAATAATTCACTTAGGTAGTGACAATTTGGTATAATTTTTCTTTGCTCTATTTCATAAAATTATTTTGTTACTATTGACTTAAGATACAGAAGAATCTTTGAAAAATACACTCTTAAAACAGTACCATTAAACTATTTATAATTTTTATTTTTATTATTTGCATTTATTATTATTTTTTTATACGTACAACTAAATGGTATGCATCGTACCAAGTAGCGTAATAATCTGTTGTATGTGAATAAGATGGACAAAGGTGTTTAATAAAACGAATATATACAGTTAATTGATTTTTGCTCCTATAAAGTATCTTAATTAAATAGTAGATTAGTAACTATGTCATTAAGTAATTGGAAGAACCACGTTGTCTCCTTACACCTCATCTCCCCATTGCAAACAGTATAAGCACAATATAAATATATTTCAACCCCATAAGAAGGACGGGTACTCTGATTTTGACCATCATATACTAAGCGTTAGTTCGCGAAGGAATTGATGCTAATGGTAAGACTTTTGAAACTTAACAGTGACCAAACCAGAACAACACACAATGTTTATTGTTTTATAATACATTTACTGAGAACTCTAGGAAAAGTCTCTTGCTTACATAAAACGAGAAGACCATGCATGACTTATAACAACCAAATTGCTTTACTAATATTTGAACATTTTAATGTTTTCAAACATCTGTATTATTTTTTAGGTTTTCGTGCTAATATCACCAGTTCAATATTTAATTTAAAGAAATAAGCAGGATTATAGATGAAACACGCCTGAGTGGGCCCGCCCTACTCAATGAAGCTCAAGTTTATGATAAATTGTCTGTCAAATATTGTTTGATGGATTGATAACTTCTAACTCTCAGTTTTCTTTCTTTAAGACACAATAATGTCTGTGAATCTAACTTATTACACATTTGACATAAAAAGTACAGACAAATCTATAAATTAGTATTTTTAATGTTTTATTCCATTACAACATCCTGGTGGATTCCTAAGTATTTTTAAGTATACAAATGGGGATTAAGGACAAAATTACTATTCATCTAATTATATAGTAAAATGTTTAATACGATTTTATTACCTTATTCGAAGTAATTATTTTATGAGCACATGCTTTACCCAAAAATTATCGCTTAGCAACTTTTCTTTTAGAGTAATAACAGAAATATAAATTTACTGAGCACAAACATACGTAATCGATTTGCATTGATAAAATTGTACCGAAAGTTTGTTCAAGCCTCAAGCCTGAGGGGATCGACAGGAATGATTGCAAGCATTGTGTAGTTAAGCCCAGGGGCTCGCCGTGTTCTTATTTAGACAGCTCTAAGACTCTACCTTGAAATATACCTCCTTGACTTAAATACATATATCACTGAGAACTGCTAACGAAATGTATACATGGTCAAAGTAAACAACATATCGAGTTATGGGTCAAGTAACAATATAGTTAGTTACAAGCTGCTATACCCGTGCTTTGCAACGGGAAGAAAATGTGACCTAGAGAGCTATTAAAGTAATTCTGATGTGTGTTTTAAAATACGGTAACTCTAAGATTTAGTTTGAAAATATAAACTGATTTAAAAGTGTAAACCCACTTACTTTCAAACTCCTGCTTTTTATGTTAATAGATCCAAAAGAATGTGACAACATAGGCCTACCTTAGTGTAGCAACAGTATCAATTGCTTCATATTGATGCTTCACGAATGACATGTTTTACCACAATTCTTCAACTTTAGTCAAGCCTCTTTACATGTAGCTTACTATATAAATTACAAAATCAAACTTTCAGCAATACTTTACAAAACGTATAAAACATTTCTTTAAAACCAAACATAACCCTCCTAAATCTACATAAAGCATCACAAACATCTTTTTCGAGTAAATAAACAAACACCGGTTCATTGTACTGACCAGCTGTTTCATTAACTAAATTAAATTAAATCATGTAAACTTTGGAAGCATGCCAGGCGTAGCCCTTTGCAAATCAGCCTGTGGGGCAGAGCCCTTAGGAAATTCGTCCATATCAATACTTTTCGGCAAATCTACAAACTCTAAGCTTCATTTTGATTTTACATATGCCTATATTTTTATTTGGTAAATGACCTTAACTGTTTACATAAAATTTCATTGTATCACTTTAATAATATAATAGATTTTTGAGCTCAACATAACCTTTATTAAAATGTCAATAAATGGACTATTGGTATGATTGAACTAGGCTTATAATCTGATGAAACACAATGTTCATATTTTTACATGCAATTTTCGAAAATTTTCTAACAGGGTTCTCGGTTAAGGATTACAGTTGTATTTTTCCAAGTAGTATACTGTTTCATCACTTATCTTGAAAAGCGTTGTTATGTGCTGTCTGCATAACAAATATATAATACAGGGTGGCTGGTCATCAGTGTTACACAATGTTTTTGGTGTAAGTAAATTGAGTGTGATGATGCAATAAGGAAATCCAAGTCAAAAATGGGCTTACCAAACAATTATTTGTTCTAAAATAGCCATGTTTCTTTTCGTTTTTTTTTTACAAAATACAGTGATTTGATGTACATGTCAACCTATACTTGTATTTAAGAATATCGACTTCATCATGGATAACCGTCTCCCATTGGAGTTTGAGAGTCAATCAACCTATGAGAAATAATATATTTAGGCCTAATCATGTATATATATATGTATATAGGAAAAATAATGATAATAACATAATTTAGTCTATAGGTTGTTTGGAAAGGTTTAATTTTACACTAAAAAGATTTCACTCGAATTTTTTTTAGGATATTTGTCTTTGGTTTATAGCTTAATGCCATAGACTTCTTTGAATTAATTAACAATCTTGGAGTTTGTACGATATTGCGATGTGTTAATTAATTTGCTTAAAAATTCTTAAGACAAACATTTTCATATTAAAAGTGACAGCATTTAGTCCAACCAAAATTATTGGATAGAATAATGTAAGTAAGGCATACAATTTTAGCTCTCAAAGCTTTATTAATCCTAGTAACGTTTGAGTAAGTAAAATACCCCCGCTGCAGGAAACCTGCTAACTGAGAGAATTTCCAGTTGCCTGGATTTATTTAAAAAAATCTATTATTAACATTTATGTTTAACGACTACCTAGGTTTTCTGCTAAAGGAAAACTAATAAAGTGTGTTTTTTTATTAAAATATTAATAGCTTACTATAAAATAAATTAATCTACCAAGTTTTATCAAAATATATCCATAAACAAGCCAACTACAACATTTTACATTATTCTTCATATGAATAACATTAGAATTTAAATTGACGATATTTTGAATTTTCTCCGTAACCAACCGTAAAAAACACTTTGATATACTAAATTATTTGTTTTTTAAGCTCTTTAAAAAGGACTGAAGAAAAGTTGAGTAATTTTGTGTTTTAAGGGCGAAAAAGGAGAAACCCCTATTTTTACCCCATAAAACCCCCGTTGAACCCAGTTTCCATGGTCCGATCATGCTGGTTCGCAAACACATTCATGTTTATCCCACCTTACACATGATATGTTACTTACTATAAGATATTTTAGTGTATAACGTCAGTTTTTACACGTATTACATTTAAATGTATTATCTTATTCTAAGATTGTGTATTTTAGTTACTAAGACGTCAAAGTTATAACAGTCCAATTTATGTGTAAAATACGTTGCAATGAACATAAATTGATCTAGTAATTTAAAAGTATCCATCTTTTACACGGTATTTTAACTTACCGTTAAATTAAATTGCAACAAAATTACATGGCTTTTAATGAAGAAACCCCACATATTGGTAGTAATTAAATTAATCTGTACACAAATCAGAGGTAATTTTCATAATTGGTTCGCTGTGAGGTAGAGCGCTTTTCAACTGTGTTTTAGAAACCCCCAAAATTAATTACTATGGTTTAGTTTAGGAGAACTATTTCGTAAATATTTGGTTTTTCAAATTAAAAGAGACATACAATAGGGTAAACGAGGACTCCTATTACAAATTAAATTAAGGTTCTATACATCTATTGTGGAACTCGTAAATGCAGTAAAAAATTCAACTGAGAAAACCTAAAATCCTATGTAGAGAGATAGTAGTTTTATACTAACAAAAATATAAATTAAAAAGGCAGTTCTGCCATACTATTGAGTATAATGAGACCAAATTAAAAATTATAGTATCATTTTTGGTTTTTTCTTTAAATACTGGAATTGTATAACCTTTGGTTTGATAAATCTTTTTTTAGTTCTACATATCCTTTCTACACAGATGCATGATAAAAATTGTCAATGTTTTACGGGCCGAGTATAGAGGACCACGTTTTAACATGTTATCAATCATCACCGGTCTTGACATGTCATCCATCAGATAAACACATTCTATGTTACAGCCCGTTCAGATAATTTAATAACACATTTTCTCACCTTTTTATCATCGAAATGTATTTTTCTAATGATATGTAATATTAATCCTAGTCACATTACTAAAAAATATAAGAAAATGTTAAATATTATTTAAATCATTTTAATTTTAGCCATATTAACTTCATGTTTATCTTTTATTCATGTCTAATTCACATCAAGCTATCTATTTGAAATATAGTGTGTTATGAGAGTAAGATTCAAAAAGTCATAAATGGTAACAACAATTAACTAGAACATATTTAATATGCTGAATTAATTTAAAGAACACGTTTTATTTTTCAGAGGATTAAATGTGGATTGATTTTCCTTTTTATTATGATAATTCTAAAATTACTTAGCACAATCACGATTGTATGGGTTGTTGTATGAATGTATCTAATTATTTTTAGATTTATTTCATAGTTTTTAATCATCCACCCAAATATTATAATTAATATTGGATCTTGCAAAGAAAATATTTTTTATATCTATTTTTATAATTTATTCTGTATAGTGTATATGTCAAAATTTAATTTGTTAAAGATTTTTCTCTACAGTAGTGTAGTGGTTCTAAATACGCATTCAATTTTTATTTAATTATTATTATATGCTAGATTCATTATACCACAGACTGGTTATATATTGTTTGTGATTATACTAAAAAACACAGCAGCATACTAATAAGGTAAAATGAACTTGACCACCATGCACAGACCGCTTACAATTTTTTAAAGGAATCGCAAAAAATGAAAGATGATAAATATCGTTGAACAGAACTGAAAATATTCTAGTTAAATTAGACTTAATTACGCAGAGCTTGGCAGATGTATTGTTATGGGAGGGTTCATCAGTTGTCATCATTTATTGCTGTTACAATCAAGCAACTGTCAAGGGAAATCAAGATGCATTGAATCGAGACATTCATTCATTCATGGTTGGTGACGAGAGTCGTGTCTAGGAGTCGTTAACAATGTAAATATTTGAACCTTAAGTAAAGCTGCTAAGACTATTTCAAAGCGGAAAACCATCTACCTACGATACAAAACCAAGTTATCTGAAAACACAAATTATCTGAAATTATAATGTGTTGTGAGTAAATAGTATAAATGTTAATAGAATTATTACAAGTGTTATTTGACACGATGCTGATCAAGAAGTTATTCAACAGCAAATTATCTTTGATTCTACCAAATGTTATGACCATATTTTTATTAATAGTGATTTTCTCATTTAAAATCTGAAATGTGTTAATATTTGTGGTGTTTATATTCCATTTGCTTATGGATATTCTTTCATGTAGACCTTAAAAATATAGACGGTTCTCTCTGCCTAAAAGAGCGATTTCTTATATTGGATAAGTGAAACTTGGTTGAATCCGAACCTCCAGACTGTGATAATATACTCTTAGGTAAATGGCGCGATTTTGAAAATATCAAGAAGGAAAAATGCTAATGTAATTGTTTCCAAAGTTTTTTTACTGACCAAACTTTGTGTCAAAGTTTAAATTCAATTTCCTGAAAACACTAATGGTATGACGATGAAATCAATTTATGGAAAGAGACAATTGTGTTCAATGAGATGTAAAATGCAATTGCGTTATATGATATCCGAGACAAATTTTACTTCAGTTAAAATGATAAATAACACGATTAACATTGTGTTTGTTCTCGTATTATTTTTAGTTATTGTTATTGGGCAAAGTAACTTTGATACAATACACACATTGAGTGACCCCGAGTTCCATTGTTGTCGATACGTTTAATCCTTAATAGTCCTTAATAGTTCTGTGTGCATGTCGTGTATAGAGAATTTTGCTTTTGCATTTCAATATAGGTGTCTTAGGAAGTGTTTTCCACTCGGGTGTCAAGTTCGCACCTGGTACGTTTTCGAGCTATGACGTCATCAAAATGGCGACCATTGATTTTTTTAAATCGTATATTTCGCAAACTATTTGTCGGATCGGAATGAACTTTTTTTGTTTGAAAGATAATTTTAAATGCTACCTGTTTTACATTTACACATTTGTTGTATGTTTAGTACATTCTTCGTAATTTTGCAAAAACCTGTATTTTTTAATATGTTTTGTGTCATTTTCGTTTGTAACGTTTTATTGATACAATTTATCAAAAACCACCAATGAAAAAAGTTGTAGAACGTTTAAAAATCTTTACAAAAATACCAAATTCGATATGTTTTTCTCAAAAGATTACGTCAAGAAACTAGATAAATCTCATAAAAACACAAATTTTGGCGCAAAAACGCCTATTAGTCCGGCATCTAGGGCAGTTCGCAAGTCTTATAAAGACAGTTTTACCATTCAATGTTGATGTATGTGTCTAAATAAGTGTTTTCAACTCGGGTGTCACGTCTGCACCCACTGCAGTTTCCGGTTATGACGTCATTAAATTGGCGGAAAGGGCTATATTAAAAATAACTATATTTTACATACCATGTATCGGATCGGAATGAACTTTTTTTTGTTTGAAAGATAAGTTTACATGCTATCTTTCTTATATTCAGACTTTTGTTGTATGTTTAGTACCTTTTTCGTAATTTTGCAAAAACCTATATTTTAAAACATGTTTATGTTACTTTTGTCGATAACGTTTTATTGACACAATATATCAGAAATAACCTAAAGACAAAGTTGTAGCACGTTAAAAGAGCTTTACAAAAATACCAAATTCGATATGCTTTACTAAAAGGATCACGTCAAGAAACTAGAAAATCGTACAAAACAACCTAATTTGGCGCAAAAACGCATATAAATCCGACATCGATGGCTGTGTACGAGTCATATATAGACAGTTTTACCATTCAATGTTGATGTATGTGTCTAAAGAAGTGTTTTTAACTCGGGTGTCACGTCTGGACCCACTGCAGTTTCCGGTTATGATGTCTTTAAAATTGCTACATGTTACGATTTCACCAAATATTTTACTTAAAATAAGACCAAAACCCTCTTTTATGCAAATAAAAGCACAACAAATCAATGTAATTAGTCCATAGGAATGTTTCCACTATAAAAATACCCCCGGTGCAGCAATCCTGCCGACTAAGCGAATTTCCATTTGCCTGGATTGTTTTTTAATTAATCCATTTAATTAACATTGTTTAAGAGTACCTCAAAAATCAATCCAGGCAAATGGAAATTCGCTTGGTCGACAGGATTGCTGCACCGGGGGTATTTGTATAGTGGAAACATTCCTATGGACTAATTACATTGATTTGTTGTGCTTTTATTTGCATAAAAGAGGGTTTTGGTCTTATTTTAAATAAAATAGTTAGTAAAATCGTAACATGTAGCAATTTTAAAGACATCATAACCGGAAACTGCAGTGGGTCCAGACGTGACACCCGAGTTAAAAACACTTCTTTAGACACATACATCAACATTGAATGGTAAAACTGTCTATATATGACTCGAACACAGCCATCGATGTCGGATTTATATGCGTTTTTGCGCCAAATTAGGTTGTTTTGTACGATTTTCTAGTTTCTTGACGTGATCCTTTTAGTAAAGCATATCGAATTTGGTATTTTTGTAAAGCTCTTTTAACGTGCTACAACTTTGTCTTTAGGTTATTTCTGATATATTGTGTCAATAAAACGTTATCGACAAAAGTAACATAAACATGTTTTAAAATATAGGTTTTTGCAAAATTACGAAAAAGGTACTAAACATACAACAAAAGTCTGAATGTAAGAAAGATAGCATGTAAACTTATCTTTCAAACAAAAAAAAGTTCATTCCGATCCGATACATGGTATGTAAAATATAGTTATTTTTAATGTAGCCCTTTCCGCCAATTTAATGACGTCATAACCGGAAACTGCAGTGGGTGCAGACGTGACACCCGAGTTGAAAACACTTATTTAGACACATAAATCAACATTGAATGGTAAAACTGTCTTTATAAGACTTCCGAACTGCCCTAGATGCCGGACTAATAGGCGTTTTTGCGCCAAAATTTGTGATTTTATGAGATTTATCTAGTTTCTTGACGTAATCTTTTGAGGAAAACATATCGAATTTGGTATTTTTGTAAAGATTTTTAAAAGTTCTACAACTTTTTTCATTGGTGGTTTTTGATAAATTGTATCAATAAAACGCTACAAACAAAAATGACACAAAAATATTAAAAATTACAGGTTTTTGAAAAATAACGAAGAATGTACTAAACATACAACAAATATGTAAATGTAAAACAGGTAGCATTTAAAATTATCTTTCAAACAAAAAAATGTTCATTCCGATCCGACAAATAGTTTGCGAAATATACGATTTAAAAAAATCAATGGCCGCCATTTTGATGACGTCATAGCTCGAAAACGTACCAGGTGCGAACTTGACACCCGAGTGGAAAACACTTCCTAAGACACCTATATTGAAATGCAAAAGCAAAATTCTCTATACACGACATGCACACAGAACCCTAGTCAGGTCCTGGACTATAACTATTGATATAACGGTCAACTGTTTTAAACATACAGTTAGAGTTTACAATAGTTATAAAAATGTTTTTTTTTTTTTTAACCTGTGTTCAGGATTTATCAGTTTCGCAAACCACTAATACATTAAATGTATATACTTTAAAATGTATCAATATTAAAACTAACCACATACGGCATTGTATTGTAAATAAATACTCATTTAGTTTAAGACTAATGTATTTCGTGTACTGTTATATAACCCGCTGAGCTCATATATTATTATATTGAAAACACACGAAGTAATTAACAATTTACCGATATTAACTAGACTGTTTTTCAGCAGTTGCTGGAGAGAATACCATAGAATATTTTACTAAGACACAACAATATAAAAATAATATTATGTTGAATTAAATAATACGTTCTGTTCCTACATGTTAATTGCATACATGATATTCGTAGAAAATATAGTCTGACTACGCATTATTCATTATCCAATTTTTTTTTATACATACAGTATACACAGTAACGTTTTGTACCGTCATATTAATATTTTGTTTTATTTACCAATTCAAAAGATCACATGAAACGATAAGAGGAATTGCCTAGAGCAAAAGCACAGTTATTGTCCTTCAGTCACAAACTAAGTCTGTCTGCTACAAATATTAGGATAAATGACTAAGATGATGAAATTGATTTCCTGATTGATTTCCTTATTGGTGCAAACAAGTTCTGTTCTGTTTCCTCCGAGAAAATCAAAGTCGTATTTATCTAAGGCTGGTTTCTTCGTACTAATTCAATTCTAGCTCTGGTTTTCAACTCTTAATGGATTGATTCGGGTTTGTATTTTTATTTTACTAAAATGAGATACCAAAATTTTATTTTGCAGCCAAATAGCAATACAGATACATAAAATGCCAAACGGGAAATAATTTTAAGCAAATGCATTTAATTAAAACAAAGCTTATTCCTTCTGTAGTAGTGTGTGATAAATTGTAATCCAGCAAACAATTGCTACTGTCAATCGTTTAAGAAATACTCTAATATGGCCTACACCAAATAAAAACAATATATAGAGAGGGCTTAATATTATTTTTAACATTGTAATTAAACACAGAAACCTGTTGTTAAACGCAGAAAAAATGTTCTGTACATAAATTCCAAACTTAAAATATAAATTGTGAGACTTTTGTATTTAAACGATGTAAATGGAAAGAATTTATGCAAAGAATTTATTGAACCGACAGATGACTATTGAACTCACCGTGCGTGAGCATTCCTGACGTTAGGCGTCAACTCTCACGCTACAAGAGCTGATCACGGAAACCTACACACTACACAGCAGAACATGTATATACGTGTATAAATGTCTCATGTGTGGTATAAATACACGTCAGGCGTCGACTCTCATGCTACAAGAGCTGATCACGGAATCCTACAAACTACACAGCAGAACATGTATATACGTGTATAAATGTCTCATGTGTGGTATAAATACACGTCAGGCGTCGACTCTCATGCTACAAGAGCTGATCACGGAACCCTACAAACTACACAGCAGAACATGTATATACGTGTATAAATGTCTCATGTGTGGTATAAATACACGTCAGGCGTCAACTCTCATGCACAAGAGCTGATCACGGAACCCTACAAACTACACAGCAGAACATGTATATACGTGTATAAATGTCTCATGTGTGGTATAAATACACGTCAGGCGTCAACTCTCATGCACAAGAGCTGATCACGGAATCCTACAAACTACACAGCAGAACATGT
This sequence comes from Macrosteles quadrilineatus, assembly GCF_028750875.1. Classification (NCBI taxonomy): domain Eukaryota; kingdom Metazoa; phylum Arthropoda; class Insecta; order Hemiptera; family Cicadellidae; genus Macrosteles; species Macrosteles quadrilineatus. The sequence continues at coordinate 1,523,517 of NW_026542608.1, forward strand.
ATATACGTGTATAAATGTCTCATGTGTGGTATAAATACACGTCAGGCGTCAACTCTCACGCTACAAGAGCTGATCACGGAACCCTACAAACTACACAGCAGAACATGTATATACGTGTATAAATGTCTCATGTGTGGTATAAATACACGTCAGGCGTCAACTCTCACGCTACAAGAGCTGGTCACGGAATCCTACAAACTACACAGCAGAACATGTATATACGTGTATAAATGTCTCATGTGTGGTATAAATACACGTCAGGCGTCAACTCTCACGCTACAAGAGCTGATCACGGAACCCTACAAACTACACAGCAGAACACGTATATACGTGTATAAATGTCTCATGTGTGGTATAAATACACGTCAGGCGTCAACTCTCACGCTACAAGAGCTGATCACGGAATCCTACAAACTACACAGCAGAACATGTATATACGTGTATAAATGTCTCATGTGTGGTATAAATACACGTCAGGCGTCAACTCTCATGCACAAGAGCTGATCACGGAATCCTACAAACTACACAGCAGAACATGTATATACGTGTATAAATGTCTCATGTGTGGTATAAATACACGTCAGGCGTCAACTCTCACGCTACAAGAGCTGATCACGGAACCCTACAAACTACACAGCAGAACACGTATATACGTGTATAAATGTCTCATGTGTGGTATAAATACACGTCAGGCGTCAACTTTCACGCTACAAGAGCTGATCACGGAATCCTACAAACTACACAGCAGAACATGTATATACGTGTATACATGTCTCATGTGTGGTATAAATACACGTCAGGCGTCAACTCTCATGCACAAGAGCTGATCACGGAACCCTACAAACTACACAGCAGAACATGTATATACGTGTATAAATGTCTCACGTGTGGTATAAATACAAGTCAGGCGTCGACTTTCACGCTACAAGAGCTGATCACGGAATCCTACAAACTACACAGCAGAACATGTATATACGTGTATAAATGTCTCATGTGTGGTATAAATACACGTCAGGCGTCAACTCTCATGCACAAGAGCTGATCACGGAATCCTACAAACTACACAGCAGAACATGTATATACGTGTATAAATGTCTCATGTGTGGTATAAATACACGTCAGGCGTCAACTCTCACGCTACAAGAGCTGATCACGGAACCCTACAAACTACACAGCAGAACACGTATATACGTGTATAAATGTCTCATGTGTGGTATAAATACACGTCAGGCGTCAACTTTCACGCTACAAGAGCTGATCACGGAATCCTACAAACTACACAGCAGAACATGTATATACGTGTATACATGTCTCATGTGTGGTATAAATACACGTCAGGCGTCAACTCTCATGCACAAGAGCTGATCACGGAACCCTACAAACTACACAGCAGAACATGTATATACGTGTATAAATGTCTCACGTGTGGTATAAATACAAGTCAGGCGTCGACTTTCACGCTACAAGAGCTGATCACGGAATCCTACAAACTACACAGCAGAACATGTATATACGTGTATAAATGTCTCATGTGTGGTATAAATACACGTCAGGCGTCAACTCTCATGCACAAGAGCTGATCACGGAATCCTACAAACTACACAGCAGAACATGTATATACGTGTATAAATGTCTCATGTGTGGTATAAATACACGTCAGGCGTCAACTCTCACGCTACAAGAGCTGATCACGGAACCCTACAAACTACACAGCAGAACACGTATATACGTGTATAAATGTCTCATGTGTGGTATAAATACACGTCAGGCGTCAACTTTCACGCTACAAGAGCTGATCACGGAATCCTACAAACTACACAGCAGAACATGTATATACGTGTATACATGTCTCATGTGTGGTATAAATACACGTCAGGCGTCAACTCTCATGCACAAGAGCTGATCACGGAACCCTACAAACTACACAGCAGAACATGTATATACGTGTATAAATGTCTCACGTGTGGTATAAATACAAGTCAGGCGTCGACTTTTACGCTACAAGAGCTGATCACGGAATCCTACAAACTACACAGCAGAACATGTATATACGTGTATAAATGTCTCACGTGTGGTATAAATACAAGTCAGGCGTCGACTTTTACGCTACAAGAGCTGATCACGGAATCCTACAAACTACACAGCAGAACATGTATATACGTGTATACATGTCTCATGTGTGGTATAAAGACACGCCAGGCGTCAACTCTCATGCAAAAGAGCTGATCACGGAAACCTACACACTATACATCACAACATACATCTACATGTATAAATGTCTCATGTGTGGTATAAATATACGTCAGGCGTCAACTCTCACGATACAAGAGCTAAAAGATACCTTCACACTATACAGCACAACATGCATATTGCATATATGAATTAAGCTTTCAGAAATTACTTAGTTATAGAGTTTGTAATCAACCTCTCAATGATGGGAAACATTGATCATTTGGTTGATATCGGTAACAGTCAACTCTTACGTAGATGAAAATAAAGTAATTCCCATTCCGATTCAATGTAATAGGTTGTGCTCTGTAACCGTTAGGCGGACCTGTTCATGTTATTGACAATGGCTAAGCCACCTGTTGTGTTTAATCCTGTTACTCCCCAAATCTCCCTGGAGTTCCAGATTTCTATTTTACACTGTGGATACAGTATACTTTTCAAAAGCTTTTAAACAATGACAAATTAACTGAATGAAATAAATTAAAAATTAATTTACATGTTAGCAAGCGTAGATCAGTTTTATGGACATGTTAAAACTAAACATTTTTAATAAGAAGGAGTAAACTATTTTGGAAAAAAGATTTTTCTACAGCCTAAATACCCTAAATTGTGAATATTGTGTGCGGTCTTTTGACTATGGAAACCACATAATTTTATATATTTAAAAAATTTGGATTTTCTTTTCCGAGTTCGTTGGGCTCTTCTACCCGACCGATTTTCATGATTGAGGTCTCAAATTGAAGGTATGCACGCACAGATTTGCTATCAAGCATCGACATATAATTATCTATAGTATTACTCGGCTTATACGTAAACGAAATTTGCCCCCCATGTATTTCTTATGGGTGTTAAATTTGGTTTTTCTTTGCCGAGTACGTTTGACTCTTCTACCCGACCGATTTTCATGATTGAGGTCTCAAATTGTAGGTATGCACGCTCAAATTTGCCATCAAGCATCGGCATATATTTATCTATAATCCCACTCGGCTTATACGTAAACTAAATTTGCTCCCCATGTATTTCTTATGGGAGTTAAATTTCGCTTTTCTTTGCCGAGTTCGTTGGGCTCTTTTACCAGACCGATTTTCACGATTGAGGTCTCAAATTGAAAGTATGCACGCACAGATTTGCCATCAAGCATCGGCATATATTTATCTATAATCCCACTTGGTGTATACGCAAATGAAATTTGCTTCCCATGTATTTCTTATGGAAGTTAAATTTGGTTTTTCTTTGCCGAGTTCGTTTACCTCTTCTGCTAGACCGATTTTCATGATTGAGGTCTCAAGTTGAAGGTATTGTTACAAGTCAGGAGCCCCGCGCAAATATAGCCAGGCGCCGTCTCAAAAGGGTTGTTTGTTTACACGGGGTTCTACGAAAGACAATGGACCCATGTCAACGGACTACGTTAATAGGGGTTTTGACATCTACCAGAAGCTTCCACGGCGATCTGTAAACACCTTTGTCTAGCCTACGAGTAGTCTCTAGAATGTTCTACGGAAAACTTATATAAGGGACCGTCTTCCGGCACACGGCAGTTGAGTTGAGTTGAGCTTTCCGAGAATCGTCGCGTGACCAGTGCTAGTGCTAGTGGCAGTGACAGTGTAGTGACGGTGTAGAGACAGTGTAGTGACACTAGTGACAGTGTAGTGACACTAGTGACAGTGTAGTGACAGTGCTGTAACAGAAGTAGTGATAAATCCTGTAAAGGTTAGCTGTAAGTAGAATCATTGTAAATTAGAATAGGCTTTAGCTAGGTTAGATAGGGTTAGTTAGGTGTTAGGTAATTGTAATATCTGTAAATATAGAATAATTAGTGTAAATAAATAGTTATTATAAAATCGCCGAGTTTTATTTGTAAAGAACCTGCTAAGCCCGCAACAATTGGTGTCAGAAAGCGGCATTATTTTGGCGATTTTATTGTAAAATCATTGTAATTGTTTGGTATAAAAATTGCTGTCAAAGGTGTAAAACTTGATGAACTAAAAGTAACTTATCTTAGGAGAGAATTAGAAGAACGAGATCTAGATACTAGTGGAACTAAATCAGCCCTTCAGGCACGACTTAAACAAGCTTTAATTGATGCAGGTGAGGATCCAGATAACGTTTTATTTGAAACATCTGATTTCAATAAAATGCTTAAAAACTTAGAGTAAAAATTTCTGAAAATACTAAAACACTAGAATCAAAAATGTCAGAAAATAGCAAAACATTAGAGGTATGTTAGAGGTATGTAGGTGTGTTTCATTGGTGGAGTCATAGCGTACGGTGTTGTTAGTGTTCCATTGTGTGAGTTTTTTGTACGTAAACCTTTTATAGATTATAGTGTTTTGTGATTTGTTATTAATTGCATGTTGTATCATGACTTGTCTGCTATACAGTGCATATTTTTTGACTACCACCCTCGGTAGTGTATTCCAACTTAGGTTGGGCGTTTGTGTATTGTTAGTTGTAATGTGTTAGTTAAGTTTTTTCACCTGAAGACGGGATCAGATTCCAGATCCCGAAACGTTGTGTATTGTTTTTTACTTTCGTGATGGAAAATGTCCGCAATAAACCTTTGAAAACATTAGAGTCAATGTCAGAAAATAGCAAAGCATTAGAGTCAAAAATATCAAACCTAGAAGCTAATATCGAGTCTAAAATGTCAGAAAAAAGCAAAAACCTAGAAGAAAGTTGTCCTAGATTGACAAAAAAATTGACCTAGATTGAGACAAAAATGTCAAATGTAGAATCAAAAATGCTGAACAAATTAGGTGAATATTCTAGCAAAGTTGATAGTTTAGAAAGTAGAATAAATGAAATCGATGAGAAAGTTAACTGTATAGAAAAGAATCTAGAAGATAGGTTAGTTGATAAGCTTAGGCAGGAGATGGCTGCATCGGGGAGCTTCACACCTGCGTCATCGGCTAGCACTAGCGAACTTCAGCAGGATAACACCCTAGATACGATCTCCAAACCAGCGCCCACCATTGCTGCCGTTGCCCCTCAGAACATCGTTCCTCACTTCGATGGCAAAACTCCCTGGGAGGACTACATGCTTCTCTTCGAGACAGCGGCTATGGTTCATGGGTGGACCGAGGAGACAAAGGCTTCAGCACTGTGCCTTGCACTACGGGGTGATGCACTAGCTGTTCTGCATGCTATGCCAATGGCGGAGCGGAATAATTTCGCAGAATTAGTAAGAAGATTGGACATGCGCTTTGGACATCGACATATGGACCAGCTCTACCGATCACAGCTGCGGAACCGGATCCAGAAGCCCAGCGAGTCACTTCAGGAGTTTGAAGCCGACATTGCTCGCCTGGTGAGAAACGCCTATCCATCGGTCACGGATGATGTTTACGAGAATTTGGCGGTAGATAAATTCCTAGAAGGTCTACGTGAACCTGAGACTCAACAGGCAGTGAAACTCGCCAGACCAAAGACAATGAGTGACGCACTGACACAGGCACTGGAGTTCGAGGCTGTGCGACAGTCGGTGAGGGGCCAGGCTCGAGTCCACGTGGCAGACGCAGAACCTACAACTCCACTGGACATCGAGGAGCTAGTAAAGAGAGTGCTGGAGGCACTAAAAACTCGTCGCCGGCAGATACGCTGTTGGAGTTGCGGACAGATGGGATATCCCCGGAGTAAATGTCCTTCGACCACATCAGAACCGAAGCAGGAAAACTAAGGAGGGTTGATGGAAAGGGGCAACCGTCAGCCCGTGATTTGAAAGCCCCGAGGAAAAGTGTTAAAGTTGCTTCACTGGGAAGTCAGTCGAGCAGTTTCTACGTCGACGGAAAGGTGAACGGGCGTCTCCAAAGCTGTCTTCTGGACACCGGGGCGACAATGACCATCCTGAATCCAAACACGGTGTCGACGGAAGATATTTCACCAACATCATGGTCTCTACGTACAGCTACTGGTCAGCTGGCTCAGGTCTTTGGGCAGACGCTTGCTACCTTCCACATCGGTGGCTGCGTGTTTCAACACTGCGCACTTGTTGCCGACATAGACGAGGACGTGATTTTGGGAACCGATATAATGGTGAAGTTTGGATTGGAGTTGGACATGTCAAGAGGATTAATGACTCTCGGAGATGAAGATGTCATACTTCGGCGTGGAAAGGATATCTCTGCACGCGTCCTTCTATTGGAAGACACCTCGCTACCAGCACGCAGCCAAGTCATCGTTCGAACTACTGTCGAAGGAGATTGGACTAGTGGGCAAAGTGTTCTTCTGGAGCCAGGAAGTGACAGTGAATCCCAGCTTGGACGTGGTGTCGTTGTCGCCAGATCCTTATTTAACTTAGGACACGAAAATCCGGTGCGGCTGATGAACTTGAATGGTTTTCCTGTGACAATTAAAAGAGGAGTAACGATCGGAACTTGCGTGGCTGTTAATTCGGTGGTGCGTCAACTAAAATCATGTCCGCCATCACCGAATGGATTGCCGAAGGAGCTGGAAGATTTCATGAAGAGCACCTGTAAGGAGCTGACGCATCAACAAAGTGCAAAAATTAGGGACTTTGTTACCAGATGGCAAGATGTCTTTGAGTACGGAAGTGGCCCTAGGGGAAGAACGAATATAGTACAACACAAGATAGACACAGGAGATGCAAAACCCATACGTCAGGCCCCTAGACGACTCCCACTGGCAAAACGTGACGAAGCCGAGGGAATCATAAAGGAGATGGAAGCGGATGGTGTTATCGAGCCTTCTAGCAGCCCTTGGGTGTCACCTGTAGTACTAGTGAAAAAGAAGGACGGCTCAACGAGATTTTGCGTAGACTACCGCCTTCTCAACAATGTCACCAAGAAAGACAGCTACCCTCTCCCCAGGATTGATGACACACTCGACACTCTGGGAGGATGTAGAATATTCTCAACTTTAGACCTCAGAAGTGGCTACTGGCAGGTCGGGCTCGCTCCTGAGGATAAGGAGAAGACAGCGTTCTCTATTGGGACAGGACTTTGGCAATTCACCGTGCTGCCTTTTGGACTTTGCAATGCTCCTGCTACTTTTGAAAGGCTTATGGAGAACGTCCTCAGGGGATTGTCATGGGAGACATGCCTGGTTTACTTGGACGACATTATCGTTCTAGGCAAATCCTTTGAAGACCACCTGAAGAACCTGGAGAATGTCTTCATGCGACTGCGGTTGGCTAATCTGAAATTGAACCCCAAGAAGTGCAACTTGTTCCGCAAACAGGTTAATTACCTCGGCCATGTCGTATCAGACAAAGGAGTGTCTGTGGATCCGGAGAAGATCAGAGCTATCACTGATTGGCCAATACGTCAGGATAAGCACCAGGTTAGAAGCTTCCTTGGGCTCTGCGCTTACTACAGGAAATTTGTTAAGGGATTTGCTAATACAGTATTGCAAAACCACTAACCAAGTTGACCGAAGACAAGAGGACCTTTGTTTGGGGTAATGACTGCGAGAAAGCTTTTGAAGAGCTGAAGACTAAATTGTGCAGCGCACCCATATTGAGCTACCCACGATCAGACGGAAAGTTCATACTTGACACGGACGCCAGCAATACAGCCATCGGAGGAGTCCTTTCTCAGCTTCAGGATGGGGAAGAACATGTGATCGGATACTTCAGTAAGGTCCTGTCAGCGCCTGAGCGTAATTACTGTGTCACCAGGAGGGAGCTTCTCGCAGTGGTTAAGTCCATAGAACACTTTCATAGGTATCTGTATGGAAGAAGGTTCCTCTTGAGAACGGACCATGCCGCACTGATGTGGTTGCTAAGATTTAAGTCTCCTGAAGGACAGGTTGCAAGATGGTTAGAAAGGTTACAGGAATATGACTTCGAATCAATCCATCGTGCGGGACCGAGCCACAGGAATGCAGATGCACTATCTAGAAGACCGTGCGGGGACAACTGCGTACACTGCATACGCAAGGAAGACAAGAATGCATCGGTTCATCGTGTGACCACCGTAGACGACGAATGGGACAAGAAGAAGTTGTCAGAGGACCAAAAGGAAGACCCTGACCTAAGACACGTTTTGCAGTGGAAGATCGACAATAAAGGAAGACCATCGTGGCAGGATATTGCTCCATTGTCTGAGAACGTCAAGACCTACTGGGCGCAGTGGAACTCTATTTTTATGGAAGAAGGAGTTTTGAAGCGAGTTGTCGAATCGGAGGAAGGGGGGCACCGCAAACTCCAACTAATAATTCCAAAGAAGAGGGTTCCCGAAGTCCTAAGGGAAGTTCACGATGGAATTTCTGGAGGCCATCTAGGGGTACATCGTACACTGGTGAAAGTAAGGGAGCGCTTCTACTGGGCAAATCAGAGAGATGACGTTATAGACTGGTGCAGAAGGTGTGCGACATGTGCTGCTTCAAATGGCCCTGTCAACAAACGAAAAGCCCCAATGAGGAAATACAACGTAGGTGCCCCGTTTGAGCGCATCACCATTGACGTAGCAGGACCGTTCCCCATGTCAGATACTGGAAATAGATTTATTTTGGTTGCAATGGATTACTTTAGCAAATGGGTAGAGGCCTATGCACTGCCTAACCAGGAAGCGGTAACAGTTGCAGATATATTAATCAAAGAATTGGTAAGCCGATTTGGCGTCCCGCTCGAACTTCATTCTGACCAAGGAAGAAATTTTGAGTCAGCGGTATTCTCTAGAATGTGTGAAGTTCTTGGTATCCGGAAGACTCGAACAACAGCTCTTCATCCACAGTCAGATGGCATGGTAGAACGCATGAACAGGACGATGGGAAGATATCTGTCAAAGGTTGTCTCCGAACATCAGCGGGACTGGGACCAATACCTGCACCTGTTCCTACTTGCTTATAGGAGTTCTGTCAACGAAACCACCGGCCAGACTCCAGACAACGTAGTTTTCGGGCGAGAGCTACGTCTTCCATGCGATCTGCAGTATGGGTTAAAGCCGGATGAATGTGTGGTTGGCGAGGACTACGTATCGGATCTGTGGAAGAGGATGGACGAGATACATGAGAAAGTTCGTCGCAACATATCTGGAGCAAGTGACAGGATGAAGGAGAGGTACGACGTGAAGGCCGAGAAAGGAGGGTTCACACCTGGTGATCTAGTGTGGCTTCATAATCCCCGAAGGCGTCGTGGTTATTCACCCAAACTCCAGAACTCATGGGAAGGACCCTATGAAGTTTTTTAAATGACGTCATCTACCGGATTAAAAAGCAACCAAATGGCAAACCCAAAATAGTCCATTTCAACAGGCTTGCACCCTACAAAGGAGATCACGGCCAACAAGATGAACAACAAGTTCGCAACATCTCAACCGAACCAAGAGACGTCGTGCCCAAAAAACGTGGAAATGAGGAATTGAGGCTGTTATATAAGGACCCGCAGGGGGCCCACGCTTGCGTGGGTACGTGGCCTGGCGACCACGCGGACCCTAGCTCTCCCAGAGGGGAGGTAATTGCCCGGTGTTGGAACAGGCACTTCAGGTAGGCCACAAGCTATGGACGACTGGGCAAGCCAGCCTCTTTGGGTTGTACCCAAAGTGAGAGTTCCCAGTGACATTTCCTCCATTCAGGGTGGTGGGGTGTTCAGCTCTGCTAGTGTTGATTAAGTTCATAGATCTTTCACCTGCCTGTAGCTTGTGGTTGTGACTTGAGTTCTTCGGGCTCGTCCTACCTGTTGTGTTCGACTGACACTTTGTGAGGCATATCCTCGACTTTGGAAGTAGCCTCGTCCTGGGAGGTGAAAAACTAAGCCCCCAAAGGGGAGGCAACTGTCCGGTGTTGGAATCGGCATTTCAAGTAGGCCACAGACATGGACGACTGGGCATTGTGTCCCAGTGACATCCCTTCATCCAGGATAGGGGGGTGTTTAGTTCTAGGAGAGATGGAAGTGCATCATAATCTCTAACCTACCTGTGTCTGTGGTTCTTTGGGCTTCGGCCTGCTTGTTGTGTGCGACCAGCATTCAGAGTGGCATATCCTCGACTTTGGAAGTAGCCTTTCCTGGAGGTGAAAACGGGCAAGTACCCTTAGCTCATGGGGACACTCAAGGGAAACGTAACTTTCCGCAGTGTGAGGGCAACGGTTTGTAGGCACTTATGCAAACCAATCCCTGTCTCTGATCACGGACGGTATGGTTATCTTGAGTGTGGGGGGTTCTTCCCGGAACCTCAATTGAGTCAAGGATGTCGCCACCTTTGGTGGATAGGTTCATCCGGGTGGGTCCCACTTCTATACCTGCCTCCTTTTGGGAAACCCCGATGACCTGGCAGTGATGTTGGGTCTGACGGGCAAACGAAGTAGATCGGGTGCTGGGTCCGAGCCCACCAGAGGTATCCGGGGATCAATCGCTCTGGTTATCTCTGGTTTCCCAGCAACTGGGTAAGGCCTCGATCGGGTAGTGGTGTAAATGGGAGGTTGGGGTTCCCCCGTCAGCTTGCTGACGGTCCCCTTCCTTCTGGCTATTGACGGCGGGTTTGCCTGTCAGGGATTAGATAGGTCCCGAGTGTTGCTTGCACTAAATGCGTCGGGGCGCTCTACTATGGTCCTCTAGGTCCCGACCTAGTGGAACCCAGGTGGAGTGACGCTTAAACAAGTAGCCGGAAACCCTGGTTAGGATTGAGGGGCAACCCTCTTTCCGAAGGGTCTGCTTCGGCAGCCGGTGAGCCTGATGACCTTAAGTCATCCGCCCATGATGTGCAAAAGGTTGATGCGTAAGCTTCGGCCTACATCATGGGGCCCAGGTAAGTCTCACGATAGGTACCGGGTATGTAGTCAGGGGGCTTCGGCTCTCATGACAAATATTGAAATTGAAAAATTGAAAAAATTGTTATATAAGGACCCTTCACCTTACCAGTGGATTATGCCTTGGCCCACTGCGTAGCAGAAGACCTGAGAGCGTCACGAGGTATAGCCACAGTCTTCAGGAAAAAGTTTGGAGGGACCGAAGATCTTGAGCGTCAGAGCCCCGCCATTGGCACAACCCTTCACCTGGAGCGCAATGGACAGCATTTGTTCTACCTCGTAACCAAGGAGACGTCAAGCAAGAAGCCCTCCTACGAATCGTTGAAGGAAAGCTTGCAAGACCTGCGAAACAAGCTCCTTCGGGTTGGAATAAAAAAGCTTGCTATTCCCAGGCTGGGATGTGGTTATGACGGACTAGAATGGAGGATTGTGAGAAATATGGTGCAGGAACTTTTTAAGGACACTGGCATCGAAATTGTGGTCTGCGTGTACAACCCATGGGGATTGGGGAACCTCCGGTGGACCAGAAGATCGCAAGCTTCAGGGGAAATCTGTTCTGGGACAGAACAGTCTTAAGGAGGGGGTAGTGTTACAAGTCAGGAGCCCCGCGCAACAATAGCCAGGCGCCGTCTCAAAAGGGTTGTTTGTTTACACGGGGTTCTACGAAAGACAATGGACCCATGTCAACGGACTACGTCAATAGGGGTTTTGACATCTACCAGAAGCTTCCACGGCGATCTGTAAACACCTTTGTCTAGCCTACGAGTAGTCTCTAGAATGTTCTACGGAAAACTTATATAAGGGACCGTCTTCCGGCACACGGCAGTTGAGTTGAGTTGAGCCTTCCGAGAATCGTCGCAGCAAGCGCGTGACCAGTGCTAGTGCTAGTGGCAGTGACAGTGTAGTGACGGTGTAGAGACAGTGTAGTGACACTAGTGACAGTGTAGTGACACTAGTGGCAGTGTAGTGACAGTGCTGTAACAGAAGTAGTGATAAATCCTGTAAAGGTTAGCTGTAAGTAGAATCATTGTAAATTAGAATAGGCTTTAGCTAGGTTAGATAGGGTTAGTTAGGTGTTAGGTAATTGTAATATCTGTAAATATAGAATAATTAGTGTAAATAAATAGTTATTATAAAATCGCCAATTTTTATTTGTAAAGAACCTGCTAAGCCCGCAACAGTATGCACGCACAAATTTGTCATCAATCATCTACAAATATTTACCTACAGTATTACACGACTAGAACACATAATTTGATTTATTTTATAATTCTTACTTCAATTTAAGATGTACATTTACCAGTTATAAATTTGTTATCCTATATATTTTAGTCTAAGAACCTTCAATTAAATACTGGCTTTCGTTTAAGCTATTAGCTATTCAAATCGGACGAGTTTCAAGCAAACTCAAGGTGAATAACCAATATAAACCTTATTTTTCATGAGGTTTTAATATGGTATGGTTAAATATCAATAGCTCCATTATTGTTAATGTTTTTCTATATCTTTTAGACACAAAATAATCAGTAAATTATAGGATTTAATTTGAGATTTGATCGTTTGAATCAGTTAAGCTCAAGATACTGTATTACTCAATCTAAAATTATAAATTTGATTATTTCTCGAATAGAATAATTGTTTTAACGCTGCGGAGCAGCATGGGTCCTCTAGTAAGATATTAATAATAGTTCAATTTAAAATTATGAAATGCTTGTATTGGCTCGTAAGATCCGAGGCATTTAATTTTTAAACTCAGTTTCCATTAGTTTGTATCTAACTTAGGATTGATCAGACATAAAAAAACCACTACTGCAAGCCACCTGCAGACTAATAGTCCAATTTTGATTTACACTAAAAGTGACCTTACAAATGTTAGATTTATCACATTTTTAACTAAATTAGAGTAGTTATTGAGTAATTAGGTAATTAATTACTGCTACAAGAAAGGTTATTATTGTTATCTCTTATTTGGAATGACAATATATACTTCAACAAAAGATCAATTATATATTTCTGTGTTGAGCTAAGCGAACATGGCGATTATGGACAACAAGCACATTCATGGCACAAACGTGTGGAGAAGACTATTTCGTGATCCACCACAAGTTGCGTGAGGTTTTATTCCTAATTACTGTAATGGATTACGTCATCCTGGTCTCTGAAGCGCACGCCTGTATTGGTCAATATCCACTTTGAGCTGACAGTGAGAGCAAAACATACAGCATGTATTCCAACTGCTCCAAACTGTTCGGTAAACAATTTAATTTTGTAATGTTTAAATAATCAGGTAATAGGTAATTTGCCTTGGTTCCGTTAAAATACAAGTTATCAACTAAAACAAACCGGATAATGCAAGATATTTTTTAATGTTGAATAAATGTAATATCTGATATTGCGGTTGAATGATCAAGCCTGGCATCCGACGTAGTTCACTATGTATTAAATTAATCAAACAGACTGATTAGGATGTTAATGAAGTTTTTATTGGATATTGAAGCGAGCACAATTTGAGTTTGTAAAATTGTTTTATTATTTGCTAAACGTAATACATTCAAAAATGAACATTAATCACGATATTTTATGAAGATATCATTATAGACAGATGCTGAGTTGATTGTAAAAAACGTATAAAATGAAAAGTATTTATATATTATGTATGTTACAATAATATAGAAAACTCCTCTATACTTGTATGTTAAATTGTCGTCATAGGGCATTTCAAACAACATTAAATATGTCTAGAAAATAATTACTTAAAAAATTCCGGTTAAAATCCTGTACAAGTATTAATAACTTCAAATTGTATCATCTTTCTCTTTCTAATAATAGTGTATAGTTTGACCGTACACATTCCTTTGCTTGCTTTATGAGTATGCTCGTATGGCCTAATAAAAAAATGCTCTCTAAAAATCTATATTGCTACATCAAAATATATGTTAAACTGAAAGTCCATGAATTCGTTAAAACAAATAATTGATTTTCATGAGAGTTTCTAGGAGACAGCTCACTAAATCTGTTAGAGGTGAGATAAAAGGTTTTCGATGTTGCCAGTCAAAGAAGCTATCTTGACTTTTAACGGCTAAAGAGAAAACTAGTTAGGTTAATCCTCATTGGATGAATGGCGTAGCTCTCTTGATGGTTTACAAGTGAGCTATTCATAAGAAATACAAAATACTAAAATAATAGAGTAATGTACGTGTAATGTAAGTACAAAGCTTGTGAAGTCGAATATAAGACTTAAATTGTTTTAGGTCAATTTTTAGTTTCTTTTGGGTTTTAAACATATAATAAATTTATAAGAAAGCGTAAATGTATGAACAATATTAGTGGAAATCAATGTGCTTTAAATCAGTAGTAAATATAGGAACACAATTAATTTTAAAGAAAATATATTATTTTGTTACTAAATTGCAATTAACTGTTGTACTAGTTCTAGTAGGCCTATTTATCTTTTTAATTCCAAGTGATTATAATAAAACTCAAATTTAGGAATTATAGGCAATGAAAAAGATAATAATATTTAAATTTTCAAAGACAACTTTTACATAGGCTTATACAAAAATATTACAAAATTCCACTCAAACATTACTCAACACCATGAACACCAATAAATCAAATCTAATACTTGAAAAAAAATTCTTCAGATGAACTTAAATAGTAATATTATAGAATATACACAAAATCAGATAATAAATAAATCAACATTCACCAAACTTAAAGTTAAGTAAACACGTGATTAAATGTTTTTGTTTTCTTTACTTGTTATTATATTTGTTTATATGATGAAGACAACATTATTATGACCTAAAGGTTATAGTAGTTGTTGATTAATTAAAACTAGTGGTCGTCCAGTGGTCGAAAACTCGACCAAAAACATGTAATCTACACGTATTGACTATTGGATACTGAAGTAGACATCCCATCTCTATGGACCAGCTGTCGCAATTTTGTTTTTATAAAAAAAACATGTACTGTACTGTAGTTCTGTGAGCCATTCACCGAAAGCATGACTTAAATTATATTTTCTACCTTACTTTTTGTTCCTGAGAAAGTTGATGGGCCATAACAAATGATATAGCTCATTCAAAATGTTTTCTATCTTTTTCACCCCACGCTGTAAATGAAACATGTGATTGGAATTTCTTGTTGTTTTGATTTTCTGTTTACATTTCGTTGTTATTTAGTCACCAGCATGGCAACCCATATAGCCCATGTTAAATTTTTAAAATTTCAAATTAATTTGTTGTGCTTATATTTGAGCCTATTTTAATTTTTAAAGGGATTCTGCACTTCTACAGGAAAATATCTTTCTAACGGTATGCTTAGATTTTCCCTGCGTTACACACGAGCTGAGAAAAAAGGTTTTAAAGAAACATGCTTGCCTATTAATATATAGATGGATTTTAAAAAGGGTGATAAGTGTTAAATAATGTATTATTCTAAAATAGTTCGAGCAAAATAAAAACTACTTACATGAGACTTTATATAGTTATTTTAAGAATAATTTACCTGAAAACAAAACAAGAAAATGTTAAACCCATACTTACACTCAAATAAGATCTATTCCTCTATTTATGGTCTTAGTCAATGCAGCAAACTTTTTTTTCTTTCACACATTACAAATACGTACTACGTACTACAAAAGTATTACAATAGTACTACGTTTTAAAATCTAAATATCCTGCTTTACTTTGACACCCTATCTGCAAGAACATTTGTAATATAAATTTATATTTTATTAGTCCTACTATTACAAATTCAATTTAATAATAAAGAAAATAATAAAAAACCGTACAGTGGCCTATTTTTTTTATCTACTTGGCAATCAAACACCACGTCAAACTAACTCAATTATGTGTCCTGATGATGACATTTGTCAGTCGATTTGAAACCAATATAAGGACTAGGTCGACTTGTATACACCATTCCTCATACCGGCCTACTGATAAATAAATAAATAAAAGGCCTTTTGTTAGGAAGTGTTCCTCAGTAAAAACCTTTTTACAGGGCGATTCTTGTCAATGAACTAAAGCTAACTTTAAACTAATTGACCGTTACAAAATACACTACAGCTCAACCACCTATTTACAATATTTTAGCTATCTACAATTATAGATAGTATATATTTTCTTCAGCCTAGATCTAAAAGATGGGACACCCAGCATCTTAAGGTCACAGGGGAGGTCATCGTACAGTTTTGGCCCAAAGTACGCAAAACCTCTCTTACCTACTTCCAACTTTACCTTCGGGAAGTGAAGTTGTTCGTCTTGTTGGGTATTGCGCTGAGACACCTGATCACCTGGTGATTGGGTGACCGGTCTTTCAAAGAGTTAGGCAGGTCCCTTTTTTGGCCATCACCTTGTGTGTACCAGAGTGCAGGTTTGCCTTCTGCGCACAGCTGCTGTGGGCAAGAGGCCGGCAGTTTTTTTTTTTCAAATTGAGATATATGGTCTTGTTTCCGAAGACCATATACAAATCTCACTGCGGTGTTATGCAGTCTTTGGAGCCTGTTCATGTCCTCCTTTGTGATACTATTGACATATGCAGGAAAGCAATAGTACGGCACTGACAATACAATCGATTGAATCAACTGATTCTTAGCTGACTCAGGTAGGATGAATTGGCATTTGTACAGACCCCGCAGTCTACCCAACGCCAGCTTGGAAACATGAGTGATATGATCAGAAAAAGTATGACCACTGTCTAGTATATAACACCTAAAGTCCTAGCAGTGTGGCTGACCTTCAAATCCTTCTGATCAAGTTTCACCTGCACGTCTCCCCCAATTATACTTTGGACAACGTTGGGTGGAGCAATGTGGAGAACTGTGCGTTTTTCTCCATCTAACTTGAGACCATGTCTCATTGACTAATCTCTGACGTTTTCCAAATCCACGTTAAGCCTCGCAACAGCTGACCCTATTGAATTGACATCATAGGATAAATGCAACTGACGGTAATTTGCATAGACGTTCACATTGCAGTAGTAATAGCTACTGGAAAGGTCTGCAGTGTACAAGGTGAATAAAATAGGACCCAGACAGCTCCCCCGCGGCACCCCCCGTACTTTGGTTAAGGGGAAGTGAAATATCAGCTCCCACCTTAGTCACCTGGTCTCTTTTTTCCAAGTAAGACTGCACCCAAGCAGTATCCATAAATCCAATATGTCTTAATTTAGCGAGTAGTAAACTATGGCTCATGCAATCAAATGTCTGAGAATAGTCAATCATCACTGCAGAGCTACACCTGCCCTGATCCCTAGCCCCAAACATAAACAAGTCTGCAAAGATATTTACCAGCGCAGTGCAGGTACTATGGTTTCTTCTAAACCCTGACTGCAGTTTAGGAAGTAATTGTTCTTTTTCTGCATGTTTTAAAATTTGTTTTTTTGCTAATTTTCTAGTAACATTATTATTTATTTTTTAAATGGCTGGCAAGACTGATATAGGCCTAAGATCATTGAAGACAGTAGGATTAGATGTTTTTGGCATTGGGTGAACTATACTTCTTTTCCATGCCTGAGGATATTCTCCTGTTAATAATGATTTATTTATCAATCGAGTTATCGCATTAAGGGCAAACAGCCTTAATCATTCAGATACAAGTCATCTACTCCTACCACCCTAGAGGTTATTTCATTTATTGTCAATTTAACGTCCTTTCCTAAAACATCTTTAAATAAATTTGTTATTCCTTTTTTTTTGTTATAAAAACCAATTAAATCTTAATCTGCTTCATAATAGCCTCCCATTTTAACAAAGTAATCATTCATTTAACTGTCTTTGATGGTATAAGGGATTGAGTATTACAGCTTGTAACAATTACATTATTCTGTTTAAGACATTTTCAAAACTTTCCTGCATCTTTACAGTCAGCGAGGTTATCAGCAAAATATTTCTTTTAGCCCTCCATATTACACAGTTTAGTCTATTTCTAAGTTTCTTATACTCCGTCGAGTCTTTATCTTGCCTTGTTTGCTTATAATTTGATCTAAATTCATTTTTTAATTGCATTAGCTCGATCACTTCATCATTTCTTCAAGGTAAATTTTTCTTTGTAACTCGTTTTGTAACTAGAGGTGCTAATGCGTCATAGATATCTTTGACATTAGATGTAATAAATTCATTAATGCATTCTAATCCCGTCATGTCATTAACTCGATTCCAATCAATACTTCCCAATCTGGTAATTGCCTTAGTTGTGTCAAACTTATTAAATTCTCTATAGGTGAACATTTTTGCTGCGCTTTTTTCTTTTTTACATTTCAATTTATAATATATTAATTTTTGGTCAGTAATTTTCTTTTTTCTATGATCTAAGATACTTGATGCATCAATTACACCACACATATCCAGGTGAGTTGATTTATTTGTAATTATATGGCCTATTAAAGTGGCTGAATTGGAAGTTACTCTAGTGGGTCCAGTGATGTGCTGCATGGTATTATATATTTTTTGCAGATGACGGAGATGTTTTGCTTCATAAACAGGTTTTCTATAATTTCGTTTCCCGACAACTGGGGCGAGAGCAAACTTGAAGAAGTCTGTACTGTATATAAGAAGGTTGAACACTTCATCAACAGTTTACAACCGTGTGTTTTGGATTCATCGACTTGGTGCCAAGTGAAGGTAGTGCTCAACACTTTTACAAGCCGTCCGATTCGACAGATGATGCCCAATCAATATCCTGTCCCGCACCCCTCGCACCGCTCTCTGACACTTATTAACGTTGACTTGTAATTTTAATGTCAAACTAGCTGTGTAAATTTTGACTAACAACATTTCCTGATTGGAACACCGTGATAAACATCGTTGTATATTTAACTTGTTCGTTTTTCACTGTAGAACTTTGTGTACTAGAGAACATCAATTTTCTGTGAAGAAAATGTAATAACCTGAATATATTTTAATAAGCTGTAAATAAAATAAAAATATTATGTTAAAGTGAGTTGTTAATAATTCAGTACGAATCTTTAAAATATATGATTGCACATGTTATGTTGTTCATCCGTTAATGTGTTTGATTGAAGTTAAATGTATGGTAATGAATGTTTTGAACAGTTTTTATAAAAATTTTATAAAGTATTAAACCTGTCTGGAGGAGTACGATGACGGTCCCTAATTCAAGGGGAATGGATGAGTGGTATTCGTATCGATGGATATTCAAACAGTTTCTAATGCTATGTTTAGTTATTAAAAAACGTATTAGAAGGGGGTGCAAACAATGCAATCACCATTCTTTACCGTTAGACGAACATAGACTATTAACCAATTACAAGCCAAGTGTTAGTGTTGAGTTTGTATAATGAAGACAAAGTAGGGGAGACGCCAGCGCCAGTCAAGTCACGCGGAGCTCCCAAGAGCTCCACCAATAATTAAGTTCCGGGTAACAGTCCGGGCTTTTTGTTAATAACTCACTTGTCCTGCATTCTCTCCACGATCAGACTTCTTGTGCCCGAATATCATAGTTGATGTCAACGATGAACACTTGGAGAAAACTGTTATACTGCACCATATTGTTTTGTAAACGTGTCTAATTAAAATACATATTTAACGTTTATCCATATATACATCCATAACGTTTATCCTTATAGACAGTTCCAGCCCTTACTAGGTTGTTCAATGGCAATATCTATCCTAAAAATACTGTAAATGATTCATTAACATGGTTAGTTTATGGTTTGACTCCTTTCATCATTAATTTTACTGTGTTGTTAAATTTATATTTAAAAAATCTCGCAAAAAAGTATGATGCTTCACTTATAACTTGCAGTAGCCTACTCAAAAAAGAGTTCATATTTTTAAAATAATAAAACATTATTCGATTTGATAAATATACCGTTACTACGTTCACAACATACCGCAATCAATTAATATTCTACGTTTTGTATTTAACTTGTCCTCATCTACAAACAACCAGACACAGCCATCATTATCAATCTCACACAAATAACCAAAATCAAACTTAAAATATTACTTTATACATAATAAAAAAAATAAACTCCCGACCTCAACTCAATTATTTATACATTACAAATAATAGTAGTCCGGACATTTATTTGTCATTTATTTGTTTTACGTTGTTTTACATTAAGTTAGTATGTAAAAATAGCAGTAATAGTTTGTGTGTATTCATTCTGTTTATTGGATCACAGTTATTTGATTGTAAGTGTATTTAAGTAAGCTAAATACCAGATTGGTAAAATTTCCTTCTACTTAATTCTCAAGAATTGCTGACACTGAGTGCATCAAGGTAGAAACTGAACAATTGTAATTTTAATTATGGTTTTACTTGAACTGTCAAATAAATTTATTTGCATTTCAACCAGTGAGAAATTCACATAAGCTAAAACACCATTTTCTTTTTGTTTCTCACACATTCTTAACTCATGTTCTATAGAAAACCTTCTATAGAGGTATATAAATTTAAGTAACAAAAAAATAATGTACATACCAACTGTTGTAATGTTTGACATATAAAAGCATGGTATTAAAAACTAGCTTAATTTATATGTGGCATAATTTATTGGAAGGTATTAGCAAGTGATATTATTGTCGTGTTATATCTAACACAATAGTAATTTTGTATCTGGTTTACTAAATTGTTTTGTTATACTATATTATTATTTATTAATTAATTGGCATTAGGCTTATGTCTTAAGAAAACGTATGCATGTTACGCATTAAATGAATAATTAATATTTAAAGCGTGCAAAATGTAAAGCCAATATTTTTTTATTCAAGATTATAAACATAAGTCTCAGAGATTTGTCTTCATACATGTTCACACCCGGTTTTATAATGATTCCCATTTTGAACAGTACTGAACATCTGGGTTGTTAGTGTTGTGTGGGTCATGGACATGTTTGCCTCTCTTCAGTAGACAAGCCAATCCCATCGTTGTTCGTCTATTTAGCTGCTGTTGATAATTCACCTGTGGCCTGATTGGCTGCTCTGTTAATCCAATCAAACTTTACATGTACAATTGGCCCCTTTTGCCTCAAACAAAGTGCAACAGTAAAAAAAACACTATTTGTGAAACTAAATAAAAAATTAAACAACTCTTTAGACTAAGTATTCTAGAGTTAATTCCCTCAACGCTCTCAAAGGAGCGTTTACAATATTATTAGTATACAAAACGGTACGAACGCATTGAAATAAAACTACATTAGTATTTTGATGATTCAATTAGTTATTTATTCTAATGAGTGAAAGATTGATTAGGTATGTGAACGACTAATTAAAACAGCAGCGGAAGCCATCATAGGCTCTCAATCAAAGGCTTTTTTATTCAATATACGTTTAGATTAACCGATGCAACATTCCTCAAAACTAAGTTAATTGAATTCATTCAATTGAAAATGGCAGTATTTATTAGTTAACGCACATTAGCTGGTAGTTTTCTCTTAAATCGTAGTTATAATGTGTTGTGTTGAGTGAGCTGTTGTAGTAGTATACTATCCATGGTGATGGTCTACGTTTTTATTCGGTAAATAAAATACATGTAATGATATTGTGTTGATTGAACACTACGGCTGTTTCGGAACAACTGTTTAAATAATTAAGTATATTTTAGTTTGCAATTAAATAGGGAAGGTAACGCATCATCTTAATTATATTCGGCGTTACCACTTTAAACATTTTAATATTATGACATATAATGTACAAGATTTTTATTTTTAGATGACGCTGAGCCATTTAAAAGTTTGAGTGAATAAATATATTTTATATATTTTATTTTAAATTTCGATATCTAATTTTATTATTGTGCCTTGTAAAATTAGGATAAAATTTTCACTGTAAAGGACAAAGTTGCATTTGGTTTGCAAGTTTCTCTGTCAACATAGAGTGTTTTCTTTGAGTTATAATTGATCTTAGCAAAGTGTTGACAAATGAGAAACAAATATAAGGAGAAAATGTTACACTTGTTGACAGTATAAATAGATAAATGTAAAATTAATAGGTGTAACTATAAAATGGTGAATGCATTCGTAATTCTTTAACTATTGGATGTGATATCCAGCTCACGTCGGATGGTTATTTTATTGGTTTCCAACAGACCCATAATGTGTTTGGCCACTTTCACCACCCAATATTCTTGTGGTCACGTCATTTAACCATAAAAGTATAGCTCCAGCTGAAGGCCTCTATGGCCAGCTATGGTAACTGTATTTGAAAATAAAAAACACCTTAGAACAAAAATTCCAATTTTGTAAGATGCATAAGCCACCGTTTAAAAGATAACCATGCCAAAAAATAAAAATGACGAGTAAATGTTGGGCAACGAAACAGGAATAAAATAAGTCGTTTTGCGTGTTGATTTCACAATCAGCTAGCGACAAAGAAGTCGTATAATAGTTTGCAGTTAACAGAAATTTAATTTACTACACATCGCTGTTGTGTGCCTAAACACACTGTTCACAAACGTTTACGTTGTTGCGATAGTATAGCATGCAGCCTGTAAAACAGCTGAGCTCAAAGTTACGACTGAGTTATGTCAGAACACACATAAAGTGACTGATAGTTAGGCCACACTTGTAACTAACTGGTAATGAATGTTCCCTGTCAAATAACATTGACATCACTTTTACATTAAACAATGAGGAATAGAGGTCAGCCTCCTTATATTATACTCTCCTTATTAAAATGTTTTTTTACATTTTTTATTTTGGCAGTAACAATAATATTATTATTAGTTCGTGTTTTCTCCACACATACCAATAAAGAAATAGCTGAGAAAAATGTTTAGCACAACTTTTTAAGAAACAAAATAAATAAAA
Source organism: Macrosteles quadrilineatus (assembly GCF_028750875.1). Taxonomy (NCBI): domain Eukaryota; kingdom Metazoa; phylum Arthropoda; class Insecta; order Hemiptera; family Cicadellidae; genus Macrosteles; species Macrosteles quadrilineatus. Next base: position 1,546,227 of record NW_026542608.1, read on the forward strand.
TTTGCACAGTTTAGATAAGTTATGTTGTTCAAATTTTTTCGTTCTGTCGTTAGAAGGCGTAATATTTACGATCAGTTTACTAAAATATCCGGGTTCATACAACCGTAAATGTTTTGAAGGTTTCATATAGCAGTAAAAAGGAGATGAATCAAACAAAACATGGCCACTGGTGGCCTTTATTGGAGTCGGTAACATGAAGAGTATAAATGTTACAAAGATATTGCCATTCTCAGGCGGGTCACGCGCCAAAAGGCTTCACTATCCGATCTTACTGGCGCGGCACATGTGGCATGACTCTCAAACTCAAGTTTTCCCCCATAAAACTAGCGAGGACATATGCTCGAATATTTAAACTTCAGCCACCCTTTCACGACTGTGGCTGGCTCATTATAAACACTTAGCAATGACTTCACTCAATGGTGTTAGTCAGTAACAAATGGTAACACATTAAGTTATACATTAAGTAACACATTGACTAAGTCAAAGGTAAAAAAAAGTAGTTGCATTTTTACTTTGAAATGATGTGTCACTAGGTACTTAAAACGATTTTGTAAGCCATATACAACGTCAGTAAAATTGTTAGTGCGGGTTTTTGTCATACCTTATTCTAGTACGTTTATTTGAGTTTACGAGTTAAAAAAGTAAATATCTATAAATTCTTTGCATTATATTACCATTATAATCCTGATTTTGCTTTGTATGACTTTATTGAATACATTCATTATCGTGCTCCTTCCTAATTACATCATTTACGTCAAGCATCTAGTAGTTTAACCAGGTATAAACTGTACTGTAGACTACCATAACATTACAAAGAGAATGATAGGCTGTTGTAATTTCCTAGAAAGTCCAACGCTGTAATATCTAAAATACACCACTTCAGGGAGTCATATGTTATGGAACTGTATACTGCACCTATTGTGGGAGTTAAATATTTTTCTTTTCAATAATTATAAAAGTTTAATATAAAACGTGTAATAGTTTAAAGACGAGTTAAAACTACAACAAATAATATTTGACTCACATTACTTGATTTCAGCTTCTTGATTCTGCGGGTACCAAAAGTGGACAATTGAGTTGACCGATAAGCGAACCTCCAATAACGCAGGCCAAACGTCCAATTTCAATCGCAGCCAACAAGATTGGACAGCAATTAAGCCTCAGTTTGACAGTTTACACATTTTGGAACACTTTTCTCCCAAACGTCAACTGGGTTTTGCACCTTATGAAACTAACTTACATCAATTACAACAAGCTTTCAAATCGAGTTTAAAATCGGTAATATACTTCTGTGAACTTGGATCTTTTCTTGTTGATGAAAATTTCATGTAAGCCTTCGGAGATTCGTAATAATTATTATTATACAATTATTCCAATAGTGTAAAACTTGTAAAGAATACATTTGAAATATAAATTGATTTAGAATTACAAAACATCGTGCTGTACCACAAAGTTTTAGTTAGAAACTTATACTTATGTGTTTTACCAATTTTATTACAGTTATAATAATGTTAATTTTGTATTGACATATCAATTTAAATTTTTAACATGGATGATCCTATATAGCTGAGATAAATTTTTTCAATAATTTCGGACCATAGATATAAATTGTTTTTATATATATAAAGTTTATAAATTGTATAAATAGATAACGAAAATCGCAGGATTCTTCAATCAATATTTTATTTGTTAAAATAGAGATACATTAGTTAAAGAAGGAATGACCATAATCAATGAATAATTTGATACTAGCTGTTACCCACGGGCTTCACCCCATTTGAGTTTGGAAAAAAGAAAGTCAATAAGTTAATGAATTACGCACTTAAAAAAATAAAACTACTTATTCACACACTATCAAAAATTATTTATTAAATTAAAAACATAAACATAACTGTAAACAACCCTACTTTGACAGTTCTAATTTTGTATAACAGCTGCTTGGTTGAAATTAGCAACTGTTTTCATAAATTAGGACAATTAATAGTGCTGCACACTGTTGGTAAGTTTTTTAACCTTTTAATGCTATTGATCATCACAGAATCAAATTGTTTAGTTGAAACAGCTGTTAAGATTCTTTAATTCCATGAGTACTCATAAGGTTGACATGGGAAACTCCAGAGCCACTGGGGCGGAGCCCTTTCGATGGATCTGCACCAAACTTCACAAAAACCATCCATGAATAATGCTTAAAAATGCCTGAAAGTTTCATTACAATCTGTCGAGCGATTTCGAAGTCCATAACGTTCAATTTACAAACTTCCTCTTTTATAAATATAGATGCTGCGTTGGGTTCCTTGGAAATTCTTCTACAACCAGTAATAAATATGTAGGATTCTCACAAAAATATACTGTTAAATGCACATTCAAAGAGAAATTTGAAAAAAATACAATATTTTTTATAATATTCCCATGTTTGAATAAATAATGTTCGTATATTTGTAAAGTTTTTAATCTTTTAGTAAATTTATTCTAACTGGTTCATAAGAGGGTCAGTACTCCCTTATTTTCTTGAAAAAAAAAAGTTCCAAGAGTACGTAATACCAATTCAATTTGATATATTATCGTTAATCAAACATTTCTCATGACCAAAAATTATCGTATATCCAGAAAGAGAAACTGAATATAAAATGTCCCATTGAGGTTCTCTTAGAAAGCGAAGAACTTTATATCCATTGTCAGAGAGTCGTCAAATATGTCTACTAATTATTGATATTAAAACAGTGCTCAGAGTCAGCCAAAAAAATACAATTCACAATTCTATAAGAGGTTATGTTCTGCGGCCTTTTAAGGAATACTTTCGAAGGGTTACTTATTTGAGTGGAAGAGAGAAACTAAAATGACTATGGTACCAAACATTTGCTCCTATAGGACGTTATTTATATTCATAAGTCATAAGGGGTCAACTACAAACGATTCTTAATACTTATAACTTGTATGAGGTCACCCCATGAGGTTATCACATGGGATTTAAAATATAAACAGATGCACCTTTCTACAGTTTTGTGGTCCTTATGAGATAGAACTGAACCTAACCTAAGTCTTGAAATGAAAACTACTTACAGTAGTTGTACATTATGTGTTGAGGAGTGAAGTTGATAACTTAATAACTTAAGGGAATCTTTGAATTTAATCACAATTTCGTCATATTTTTACTCAAACAAAATAGACATTTTCGTCGAACAAAAGTGATGAAACTTGCATTGCGTTGAAAGAACGCAATTAGTTTAAATAATAAAACTTTAAAGAATAGCAAAGCAGTTAAAACAGCATTTACACACATTTCAGATTACTCGGTGTGTCAAAATTATAGAATTATACAATATTTCGTATCCCCTTATTTCGTTTCACAGAAGCAAAAGTTACATTATCTTGTTACCTCTTGCTTGTTATTTTTACCTTAGCTTACAATGTCACTGAATGGAAGAATGATATTGTAACCTCCAAAGGAGCAGTAAACAAATGTAGGTACACACAAAGGGGAGGTGACAAATACATGTGAAGTATACATTTATCACGGAGTTAAAGTCGACGGCTTAGTCGTTAGAATGCATAAATTGTGCTTAGGGTACGAAACACGCTGTGGCACTTTGTTATGCCATTAGGTTCGTGGTTCTCCGTTATTAACAGAATATATTGTAGCTACTTTATTTACATTGTTTATGAGTAGTGGCTGTGAAGTTGTGTTTATAAATGTGTTAACTAGAAAAAGTCCTTATATGGAGATAGACCTTGCATTATCAACACATTTGGTTTTTATCTTTTATTGCGAAATTTAAGAGATACAGACGTTTTGTAGTAGTCTGGTGACTAATTCCACAATTCAGTGGTTAAATTTTGTGAAACATAAAATCAATCTCTTTTTGTCTTTTAGGGGACTAATCTAACTATAAAGTATTTTCAGTAACTTAACACAATTATTCGAAACTATGTAATGTAAAAGTTGCAATATCAATCAGTATGATGACAAGACGAATAAAAGGTTTAAATAATAAAACTAATAAAACTTTAAAGAATAGCAAAGCAGTTAAAACAGCATTTACACACATTTCAGATTACTCGGTGTGTCAAAATTATAGTAATAATTATAGAATTGTATGACCCAGGCCTATTTATTAGGCTGTTATCAGGCTGTTTTATTAGGCCTACTGCAATCGAAATATAATAGTGTTGTAGGTCTGATGAGTTATTTTCCACATAGGACTTCTGGTCTAAGGGTCTGTGCCTAAAACCTAATACGAATGACTCTTATGATGATGCCAATATACGGTGGTTAGGGGCCCATGAGAGCAGTATGAACGTATGACCATCTCTCAATAAAAAAGACAAGTCCCTTAGGTAAGGAGTTCTCTAGAATTACTATGATGAACGAATATACTAGACTACCCTATCATAATGAACTATTGCTGACTGCAAAGATTCTCTAAATACCCTTTAAGATATCAAATAAACAAACTGATATGTTGTTATGCTAGAATTACGTTTGGACTAATAGTTTGACCAATCAAAAGCGTTTCTAAATATAAAATTTCAAATTATTCTGAACGTAGTGTTTTGTTGATATAATCTTGTAAACAATTTCCAAAGGCAAACCTAATTCGAATGTTTCAATCCGTTGAATAATTAAACAGCAAATTCCCCCAATATCCCGGACAAAATCAATTAATTTGCTTTTGCGAGTTTAAAGTGAGTGTAGTAATATCCATATCTGTTTTTAGTCAACTATTGTTTTGTAATTACCTTTTACTGAATAAATGTACGGATATGGTCCGTGATTTGTCTTATTTAAATCATTTAAGAAAATATTAATTTATATTTGAATTGGAATCTTATACTTGCGTAGTCAAGTAAACACACATTGGTAATTATAATTCACTTTTCCTACAGTTACCTAACAATGTACATGTTCTCTCACTGATTTGAGAAAGCAAAGTGGCCAATTCGCTCATCAGTGAGACAATGTTAACATTGTCTCACTCTAATTACTTTGTCTCACTCCAGATTTTCAACGTGAAGGCACGAAATAGTGAGCGCGTAACATGCAGGCAACGCCGTATGCGCGCGGAATACGTTGGTAGCACTGGCTGTAAATCAGCTGGTTAGCTGTTGTATCTACTGTTGTATTTGTCACTTCACATTAAATGTTATATTAAAAGTTCACCTCTGTGTAAAAATAGGTTATGTTTCTTCACCAATTTATTTGTTTTATGGTAACTGTAGGAAAAGTATAATGTGCAACTCGAGTTCAAAGTACAATTGCCTCACTCGAGAAACCATTCCTCACTCGCCTACGGCTCGTGAGTAAGGGTTTCTCTCGAGTGAGTCAATTGCTCACTTTTCTCACTAGTTGCACAAATAACTATTTCTCAAATATTCATGATAAAAATTTTAATGACAAGACTATGACACTTCCGTATCATGGTTAATTCGATCGCACAATCCATGCTGCTGATAAATAGCCCAACATAACATGTACAAACTATAAATGAACTTTTTACTATTGGACTTTTCTCGAGCCTCACTACGGAGTATTAACACATAAGATAACGTTATATATGTCAATTAACATCAATTAAAATCTAGTTTTCTTTTCCCATAGTTATTGTCATAAATAATATTACCAGTGGTGCTTTTCATACTAACTGTATAAAATATTGTTTCGGTATAGACGTATAGTAAAAACAATTACTTGATTATAGAAACGAATAACCACTTATAAATAAAATACAAAAATGTCTATTACCTAAAAATGTTATAAACTCTGTCGGTAACTTTGCGTTTGTATCGCAAACGTAAGTACTGTACAACCGAAGCTTCGAGGCGGAAATATCACTGGACGTTCGAAGCAAAATATCCTTGACGTTATAAATCAATAACTCCATTGTTGTTAACCCAAAACAATATATCATGTCGCAGGATTGCCTTCATTGCATTATACAATGGGCTTATGGCTGAAGATAATATGCTTAGAAGCTAATACATGAGTACAGTATGATATGATATCTCTAAATCCACAAACCATCCACTAGATTACTAGAATAACCTGCTCTGTTTGTATTGCTGATTTAATTTTATTACCTTATTATTATATTCATATTTTTGAAACATTTAGCTGTTCCCTATACATAAATGTATTGGAATTGTTAAACTAATATACTCGCAGGTCAACCTGTTTGTATTATGAGGTAAAATATTGAAATATATAGAACACAAAACAGTAGACCTAAATAATTTGTGCATTGAATTGCATTGAAAACGATGTAGACGTTTTTAAATAATTATCATAAACGGTTGTATATCGATACGTTTTATCATAGTTAAGTTAAAATGTCGAGGTAGTTTAACCAACGGAAAGGTCACTGACGCCTACATGTATGCGAATCAATAATAATGTAGGACAAACTCTGTATCTAGATAACGATTTCCAACCTCATCGAAAAACTGTTTGGCTGTGACATCCATAGCTGAACATTGTCATGGATCTTCATGATCGTCATGGATCTTCATGATATTTTTACGTATACTGTTAAAAGTTGTAGAAGAAACTAATGAATAGTATAAAGTTATTATAAACAATTAAGATGGACGTATGAGTGAATTGATAGCATAAATATTGAGTGGTTTACAATTTCTGTACCTTCGGGTACGTCAAATTGTAATCTTTTGCAAGCTCTTGTACAATCGTAAATATATAATGTGAACAACCTAGCCACAGTTTAAGAACGAAATTACTGTTAGCGAATTTCCAACAGGGAAGTAGAGCTATTGCCGTAGATGGGACCTAGGAAGACCTAGGCGCAGGACTGGTTTACTTTTTCATTCTGATGCACCTAAAGGCCAAAAACACTATTCATTCAAAATTTTACACATGTGTAGACATTGTTCTTGAGGATTCCTTGAGAGAATTGTGAAAATGATACATGAACCTGTGCGAATTTTCATTTAATACAAACCTTTTCAAGCAGGAAGAAATAAAATAAAATAAATAAATATGAACAGTTTACAAATAATTGAATTTGAGAACATGTGACTGAGTAGAGATCAAAGAAAATAAAATCAGCCTAAAAGAAAATTAAAATTCAGCTGAGTTGAATAACTTTTTTAGCATCCTTAATTTTAACCAGAGGTTAAATGGTGGTGTGGGTTAAATTTAAGTTCCCCTCTGGTTTAAATTTAAGATACCGGTACTAAAAAAGTTATTCAACTCAGATGAATTTTAATTTTCTTTAAGGCTAATTTTACTTTTCTTTGATAAGTACTTAAAAATGAGTGGAGGATAAGTAAACTGTTGTAGCTGTTCTTTTATGGATTTATCAAACTTAAGAAATTTATTTATTTTATCCTAAGCTATTATTATTTTACAAAAAAAAAACCCACTTTATTACCCCCCCCCCCTGTAGCAGCAACCTAGGTACTCCTTAAACAAAATTTTATTAAATAATTAAGTAAAAATCAATTGCTTAGTCTGTAGGTTTGCTGTGGCTAGGGTATTTATTCCGTCGTATGGTCGTTTAAGATTTCCAAAGCTTACTTGTAGTTTTTTGTACACATATCGTGGTTGTTTGTTGGAAAGTCTGTTGTTGAAATGTTTTAGAAAAACTGTTGACTTAAACTATTAATTAAGAGATTAACTGTTATTTTAATGTAACTATATAAATGTAGTATTCTTTATCGACTATATATTAATCTAATAAATTCTTCTTCTAAACTATTATTTGTCATTAAAAATATATTCCATTGCCTAATGTAATGTTGGAAAATTCCACGTTTTCATTTAAACACAAATATTTACCTATAGTTTTCAACACTATTTGGCTTTCAGTTTGAATTTAATTTTTAGCTCAAAAGGAAAGAATTAAACTAATTTTATTGTACAATAAGAACTAAATATGTGATACCTTTGACTATCAGTATCCACTAGTCAATGGTGATACCAAAACATGCAAAACATATGTTGTGGTCGCAGGATGTACCCACACAAGTTTAAGGTTCCCTCACAAGATAACATTTCATATTCTAGCCACAAGAGCTTTTAATGACGGCTGATATGCAGGTCTTGGCTGGTTTTCATTCATCTACGTTTTGGCTGGGCCGGAACACACCCAGTTTATTGCCGATGTGACTCCACCTCCAATAAGCGAGTGTTACATTTGCAATATTCCGACTTGAAACAATTTTATTCAGTATTCCATTTACATAACACGCCAAACAGACTGTGCGGTAAAACACACGGGTTTTTTGTTATCAACTTAATCCTCTAATATGATTCCATGCGGTTACTAGATACTAAACCGAAACTCTCATTATATTTGCAAACTGAATGAAAGCGTAGTGTTCAACAACATGATCTCGTAACACCTGTTTGATAGTTTGATTTCGTAATGATCCAAATATGTTAATACTGCAGAACAGAAATAGTATTTTACCGAGCAAATATTACAATTGAGTATTTTACGCTTCAAACGTGTAACGAACGTTTGTGTTATGTGTGTGTATGTCTGGCACAGGTGGTGAGCTGGTCAGCTATCGTCAACATGTCGCTGTGGTCAGTGTGGTACTGATGTTGTACAGCGGATTTAAACTGTTTGCTATCTATTCTTCTGTGAACATCAACATGACAAGATCAGCACTTTTGTAATTAACTACTACATCAGAACTTATAAGGCAATGTTGTGTTTAATTATTTATCATTCTTTTACATTAACAAACATTAATTTGCGAAAAAGAATAATCCAAGATACTTGACTAAAAAATCTAATTCGTGGTATAAAAGAAAACTTGTAAATAATCTATTATGTTCCAGGTTGGAATTTGATTTATGATAAGAAAAGAATGTGACTTGCACTGATAAATGATCTCTCACAAACAGCGTCTTACATCTGCGTCACTGAATATAGTTTTTTGTTACAACTTAATATTTTTTTCGTTTGCAACCAAAGGATAAAACGATTTTGTAATGTGTAATATTATAAAATTATAATAATTTGTTTTTGAGCTTAGGTCAGTTTTACCTTTAGCCGGATTAAGTAAAAAAACATCTTATTGGCTTTTGTGAGTTACAAGGAGGATTGAAGGATTTCCTCAACTATCTGAAACTCTGGTACGTGAAACTCAAACAGGGTTTTTTATTAAACTATACCCAATTTACAAGTGTAGGTTGTCACCGTTTAGAGACAATATGAGATCATAGGTTGGCATTCCTTATTTCTTCAATTCATTACCGATCAGCTAACATGCATTAATGCATTGCTGCCTTTACGGCTTAGAGTTTATTTAGGAACTTGTTGCAAAAAAGACTCAAGATTGTTATTTTTATGCAACCTCTATGATTATCTAATGTCGAAGAATGCAGGTAAATCATAGGTTTTATGTCAAGAAAGGTTTGCAATGAAATTATTTCTAATTATCTCAACACACGTTTCAATAGTGTGTAATGTAAAGCCATGTTACGTCCTATTCACAATAAATTCCCTATAACACAATGAAGGCAACAATCCATATCAGCCAATCGGTATCAAGTAAACGAAGCTTGGAAGCCAAAAATAACTAACGAACTCGTTTGGGTACGGAGTATTTTTTACTTGTAACATTTGGGCTTCGTTAAAAATAAAAAATAAACCCCATACTAACAATCCACAGCTCAAAGGTGCGGGCCTTTGTCACTTTTGGTTATTTTCTGGGTGTTTTGGCCTAAGAAATTAAACCGTGCTAGTTTCAACCCCGTAACTCTTTTAGAAGTGGGTAAACTATTAACTGGGATAACTAGTAACTGGGAAGTGGGGTAACTAGTGGGTATACTTCATTAGTGAGCGAGTGAAAGTGTTATTCAGTAGATATGTTTTGTAAAATTTCAGCTTCTCAACATTTGTAGAAATTAAAGGTAGCATATTGAAAATTTATCCGATTTGCTGGTTATAAAAATCTCTTTCATGAGTTATTTTTCGATTTGTTTACTACCTTGCAGTTCGTCTCAATTCTTTGATTAAAGAATATTGATTGAATCGTAAAATAGCATAATAATTCTGTCTTGAAGTTTTACTGAAATTGTATCGTTACAGAAGCTGTTAGACAATTTCAGACTGGCTACTCAGAAGTTTAATCACCAAGCTATCCAACAATAACTAAGACAACAATTATATATTATAATTTAGAAACCGGTAGTTTGGTAAATAGTTTTAAAACTGATTCTGTAACTACACCAAAAGCAATATCCCTTGTAAAAACTTCACTTTTTATTTAACATTAAAAGATATTCTTTGAACTTTATTTGAACTAAAACTACGCTTTATGTTAGTGTTTTTATGATTGAAGCAATAATTTTCAATCACAGTTAGTTGCTCAAAAAGTTCATAAAATTCACAACTGAAACGCAGAAATCAAGAAATACAACTTTTATGGGACGAAATTGGTAAAATTGTCAATATACCCCCATTTTGGTGGTGCAAATGTTAGGAAGCTGAAATGTTTACAAAATATTTTCAAAACCTACTTTATGAATTGTGTAAGGTTTCAAATTTATTGGTGCATAAATGGGCTCGTAATATAAAATAAACTTATAGATCTAAAACCTGACTAAACAAGTTTTATAATTGACCTACATTTCTTCGTTGGACACTCTGTACAACAGCAAACACTATGTTGTATAACGAGAGCAAAGACTATGCTTTATATAATATGTCTATGTAGGAAGTGTGTATGTGTAGCAAAGCACTTAAGAAATCTGTTCACATAAAAGCATAGAGGCTATTTAATTATGGAGCAAGCTAAACCTTTAAAGCAATCTGTTTCTAAAACAAAGCAAAACGGAAAAGAAAAGTTTTAACCTCGTTTTAAAAGTTTATTGTTGTTCTTGCTGAACCACTTCAAACTTTCTTGTTAAATCCCGCAAAAAGACTAAAACTTGCGTAAGAGACATTCATTGTGTTTTTGAATAATTTTTGTTAGTTTATCCTTTGAAATAGTTAAACGATATTGTAGTTGAGAATAAATAAAAATGTTAATTTCCATACGGATAGATCAATATTAATTTTAGATTTTTTCAGTATTCATGATCTTTTTTAAAGTGCATGTACAAGCGCAGTTAGTTTTAAATAAAATGTTCGGAATCTGCAACATCTTGCACCACTAGATATACAGGGTGTCCCGTAATTCTCTGGACACTTGTATATACCGTTATTGCTTAGGTCAAGACAAACACATTTCACCATAGGAACATGTGTCTGTGGTGTCTAGTTTACCGACTGTCGGTATTTATGTGTTTTTACAAAAAAACGTATAACTCCTAAACGGTTTTAGATACAGCTTTTATTTTTTGCAAACATGTTAATCTTATTAAGACCTATTATCGTTAGAAATTATACTAACAAATTATTAACCGTTTTAAAATGGCGGCCATTTAAGCTTCACGAAAACTGTTAACTTAACAAATGAATTGCAGACAAATTGAGACAAAAAAGTTTGTAAATTTTATGTAGTTTTCAATGATACCTTATTTGTTAAGATTGGATAAATAATAACAGAGAAACGTGTTGTTTTCGTAATGTATGACCACTTTTCTCCATTTAAACAATGCTAATACTCCTTTTACGTTGTTTAGCATATGTATATAAAAATATATATTATATGCTGTATATGCCTGTATAATTTTATATTGGTGATTTAATAAATTTCCTGTTTGCTCTAAAGAATTTATTACAATGCTAACATAAGATTTAAAAACTTAATGTTTATAATTAGTTTTAGTTCATGCATACTTACTCGTAGGCCCTACTGTAGGTAACCTTTCATTATTTGTTATTGTACATGTGTCAGGAAAAGTTCAATAAAATTAAGTGTTAAACTTTATAATGTGCACATTGAGAGTGTCGTGACACAGCCCTTTGTAGTCTAAATAAAGTTCTTGTGGCACGAAGTGTGGTTCTGGAAAAGGTTATTTGAGTAACTCAATTACAAAGTCAATTTACTTTCTTTCTCGGACTTGCATTTTCGGTGCTTCTATTGAATAACAACCTCACCAAGCACATCTGTCCTAGGCAACGAGACTAATGAGGTACTATTGTTACAATAAAATGTATTTATTTTAGAACACCTGATCAAGAATTGAGTCTGAATTGTGAAACTAAGTATATTTTAAAACGTGAATAAATGTACTAAATTATTACTATTATTTTAAAGCCTTAGCATACATCATCACACCATCAAACCATAAGATGGTGAAAAAAACTAATTTTGATGTGTTTTGAGCCAGATATGAACCACGAGTCTAGGGCCCTTTCATTTGGCGTTTCTGCTAAGACCAGCTGGATTTGTAGCCAGGTTCGTTTTTAAAAGCTAGATTATCAAAACACAAAGTAGTACAACAATATAAAATACAATACTTCATATGATTTCAACAGTATTGAAAATAGATCCCAATATGTATAATTTTAATTCACTTTTCAGTGATATGAAGAAGTCTTTGCATTACAACTTTACAATCCATATGGTTAGAAATCATATTATTATACATAATCAAAGAAGGTTTAAGAAATACTAATTAAAGGAATTACAATATTGTACCTTCAAGGAAATCTTATCAACATTTAGAAACTTTTGAAAGAGAATTGGCTCATTTAATTAGCAGCTTTTTAGAATGTCAAACTTGTAAATAGCTATTGTGTGGAGTAAAGAGGAGCTTTGAGAAAGCGTCGGTAAGTAACACAATTACGACGCCAATTGGCCACCGCTTACTTGCATTATTGATGACTGCCTTTGCGACTCCTGTTCTACACAATATCTCCGTGCCACTATAATGCCTTGCACAGGCCTTCGAGGTAATTGATAAGAATACACACAAGTCATATCTCAATGACTATCTCATGAAATAGTCCAAGTTTGACGTTTGTATGGACATGTAAGGAATTCAAAGAATACCCCCGCCGCAGCAATCCTGCCGACTAAGCGAATTTCCATTTGTCTGAATTGATTTTCAGTTAAATATATTTTAATAACATTAGGTTTAACGAGTACCTAGGTTTTCTGCTACAAGGAAACTAATAAAGTGTGTTTTGAGTAAAATATTGATAGCTTAGTACAAAATAAATAAATTTGCCAAGTTTGATCAAAATATATCCATGAACAAGCAAACTAAAACATTTGACAATATTATCCATAAGAATAACATGGGAATTTTAAATTTACAATTTTTTTAATTTTCTCCGTTACTAATAATCGAACAAAAATACTTTTATATACTAAATTATTTGTTTTTTTAAGCTCTTTAAAAAGGTCTAAAGATAAATCAGGAAATTTTGTGTTTTGAGGGTCAAAAGTGAGAAAAACCAATTTTTACCCCATAAAACCCCCCGTAAAGCCCCGTTCCCATGGTCCGATCGTGCTGGTTCGCAAACTCATTCAAGTTTAACCCGCTTTACACCTTTAAACCAAATTTCATCAAAATCGGAAAAAAATTACTCAAGTTATCGCGTTCACGGACGTATATATATATATATATATATATATATATATATATATATATATATATATATATATATATATATATATATTAATAAGCGAAATAATAAAAACTAGAGTACCCTGAAATTCATTTTTATTTAAACTGATACGTATTTCGGCACTAAGACCATGATCACAGTATGAGCTATATAAAAGTATGTAAACAAATAAAATAAATAAATAGTTAATAACATATGTTTTGAATTCATATTAAATTTTTGATTAAATGGTTAGGTGTATTTTTTAACATGTAAATGTGTTTATTTATTTTATTTGTTTACATACTTTTATATAGCTCATACTGTGATCATGGCCTTAGTGCCGAAATACGTATCTTGCACGAAAGGTGCTAAGGTGAATAACTGATGTAATGTAGTTCATAAAGATAATCCATAACACCTTTTAGAGAGCTAACTCCACTCAGTGTTATATTTAAGGCTTACTGTGGCACATTGGAATGAATAGCGATCGATCCGAGAGTTCGTCAATAATGCAGCGTCGAGCCGCTAGCCCGTGTCTGTTGGTAATTGTGTTATACTGTTAGGCCCCATTAATGGGCCAGCCTGCACCTGATCTGTCCTACCGATACTTCAAACCTGTTACCTGTTACTAACTCAAACATGATTATTGGTTTATTGTAAAAAAGTCAATAACATTCCTTTAAAAATCATTGTGTGTTTATTTATTCTTTTAGGAGCTAAATGTTCATATCTCACATATTTGGTATAGAATTAAATTGAACCGAATCAAATACACTTATAAAGCATTTAACATTCTATAAACTTCTAAGATAGCACTTTGAGTATTATCAGATTTACACATTCTTCGATGTAGCAGTCCACTTGGAATGCAATTTAAAGATACGTTTGTAGCGTATAAACGATTCTCTGAACACTCACTTCAACTCTGAACAGCTGTTTCAACCATGAATTGATGGATCTTTTATTAAAACTGTTTAGATTAGAGATCAAACTAATATTATAAATGTTAAAGTGCGTGTGTGTGTTTGTTTGAAGTTCAATCACGCATTAACTACTGATCGGATTGAGCTGAAATTTGGTATGATGATAGCTTACGTTTCCGCTATAGCAGGCTATGGTAGATGTATTATACTATAGCATACCGTAAATTAAAAGAGCCAAATTTGCTCAAACCGTGTGCTCTCCCATTGCGATCGCAAAGCACAAGTATAACTGCAATACGCATTTTATACTTAAACGTCAACCCTGTACGAAGGACGGGTACTCTGCTATTTAGATAATATTTATCAGGTTTAATTCGTTCCGAGCCAATGATAAAAAATAAGAAACCGTTGTCTACGGTGCGCGTGTGAGTATAAGGTAAGCAGAAGAATTTCTCGATGGGAGAGCGACAGCAGGCTATAAAGCCGGCCACCCCCCGTCAAAAGCCTTGTAAAAGGGTCAGCACCCGAATGTCCTGTATTATGTATACCTCCCCAGAGAGTATTTCTTATCCCCGGGAGTTGAATGGTTCACTGAAAATACAAAATACCTCCACCTGAATTTTCATAATTTATATAATACTTTGTAAAATATAATATTTTATATAATACTTATAATTTAGGTGACTATTGCTTTGATTTTATTTTACTATCAACATAAACGTCTGTCTCTTCACAAAACTGTCATTAATAATGTATGAATCGCATGTAAACCTTTAAAAAAACCATTAGTTTGATGCTACTCAGTACAATTTTATATTCCTTTCTTTACTTGCAAGCCGAATTAGATTATAATTGATGAACACTAATCGTCATACCACAGTAATAAATTCAAGAAAATTTGAAAACATGTGTTGATCATGTGTTCTTGGATCCCATACCAGGAATCTTTGTCTCCGTAGAGAAAAATACTTTGTAGAGTATCCAGCCTTTTATTTGCTTATTTGGCATTTGTCTACTTTCATATTCTATCTTTTAGTAAATTATAAGATTAGGATTTGGTTAGGAACAAACAAAGTTGCATTACATAGTGAAAAATCTGGTAATACAGTTTTTCTCTATTAAAAAGTGTTGCATAGTTATCAGTATAAAATATAGATATCACCGTGATCTTAAATGAAAGATACCGGGAGGGAGTCAATGTTAAGGGCTATTTTTCAAATTATGAAATAGTTCTAGTTATCTCTATCATACGAGTCAGCATCGATATTTTTGTCTTGTTGTGTAAGTAGCTTGCATTAGAAAAACTAAAAATAGCACGAACAGTTTTGGCCAACAAGTGTAGATTTACATTTTTCCAGTAATCTAGTAACATTTTAAAACTAAGTACTGAGCTTACCCAGCAGAAAGGGTTTTCCTCGGGGAAAGAACAGAAAATCTATTTTCCACTTTTAATCCTCATCATTGTATATATGTACTAAGCTTACAGTTTACAGGTTAGTGATAAGACCCAGTGTGACATTTGGCTGGGAAACATACGTTGACTGAGCAAAGTAATGGGTTTCTCTCATATTTGGGTAAAAAATCTGGTGCCACATTATATGGGACCAGAGATCAGAAATGGAGTCTGGAATTGAATATTTGATTGCGAGTGTAGAAGGAGATGACTGCACAAAAGTATTGCGGTATAGTTTTTGCTATTGCTCGGTGAATCTCGATTTTCATGCGTAGCTCAATAAACATTTTTGATACCATTCACATGTCCACCATTTTAACTATGTCATGTAACCATTTTAATCCTAAAACAGAACACAAACGAATTCTTACCTTAGCTTTAGAATTTAAGATTACTTGTCCAAGGTCGTTCTGGACACCAAATGGATAGCGGACTTCGACCGGTGGCGTCTGAGCAATAGAGGAACGGCTAGCCGCATGTGTCGACTGCCTCATGCCTCCAGCATCTCAGCTGTGTGCCGCCGCCTCCTGCAATGATGTACACTCAATATAAACTATATACTGTACATGAAGCACCACTTCTATCTGAGCAATAGAGGAACGGCTAGCCGCATGTGTCGACTGCCTCATGCCTCCAGCATCTCAGCTGTGTGCCGCCGCCTCCTGCAATGATGTACACTCAATATAAACTATATACTGTACATGAAGCACCACTTCTATCTGAGCAATAGAGGAACGGCTAGCCGCATGTGTTTACTGCATCATGCCTCCAGCATCTCAGCTGTGTGCCGCCGCCAACAGCAATAATGTACACTCAATATAAACTATACTGTACATGAAGCACCACTTCTATCTGAGCAATAGAGGAACGGCTAGCCGCAAGTGTCGACTGCATCATGCCTCCAGCATCTCAGCTGTGTGCCGCCGTCAACTGCAATAATGTACACTCAATATAAACTATACTGTACATGAAGCACCACTTCTATCTGAGCAATAGAGGAACGGCTAGCCGCATGTGTTTACTGCATCATGCCTCCAGCATCTCAGCTGTGTGCCGCCGCCACCTGCAATAATGTACACTCAATATAAACTATACTGTACATGAAGCACCACTTCTATCTGAGCAATAGAGGAACGGCTAGCCGCATGTGTCGACTGCCTCATGCCTCCAGCATCTCAGCTGTGTGCCGCCGCCTCCTGCAATGATGTACACTCAATATAAACTATATACTGTACATGAAGCACCACTTCTATCTGAGCAATAGAGGAACGGCTAGCCGCATGTGTTTACTGCATCATGCCTCCAGCATCTCAGCTGTGTGCCGCCGCCAACAGCAATAATGTACACTCAATATAAACTATACTGTACATGAAGCACCACTTCTATCTGAGCAATAGAGGAACGGCTAGCCGCAAGTGTCGACTGCATCATGCCTCCAGCATCTCAGCTGTGTGCCGCCGTCAACTGCAATAATGTACACTCAATATAAACTATACTGTATATGAAGCACCACTTCTATCTGAGCAATAGAGGAACGGCTAGCCGCAAGTGTCGACTGCATCATGCCTCCAGCATCTCAGCTGTGTGCCGCCGTCAACTGCAATAATGTACACTCAATATAAACTATACTGTACATGAAGCACCACTTCTATCTGAGCAATAGAAGAACGGCTAGCCGCAAGTGTCGACTGCCTTATGCCTCCAGCATCTCAGCTGTGTGCCGCCGCCACCTGCAATGATGTACACTCAATATAAACTATATGCTGTACATGAAGCACCACTTCTATCTGAGCAATAGAGGAACGGCTAGCCGCAAGTGTCGACTGCCTCATGCCTCCAGCATCTCAGCTGTGTGCTGCCGCCACCTGCAATGATGTACACTCAATATAAACTATATGCTGTACATGAAGCACCACTTCTATCTGAGCAATAGAGGAACGGCTAGCCGCATGTGTCGACTGCCTCATGCCTCCAGCATCTCAGCTGTGTGCCGCCGCCAACTGCAATAATGTACACTCAATATAAACTATACTGTACATGAAGCACCACTTCTATCTGAGCAATAGAGGAACGGCTAGCCGCATGTGTCGACTGCCTCATGCCTCCAGCATCTCAGCTGTGTGCCGCCGCCACCTGCAATAATGTACACTCAATATAAACTATATACTGTACATGAAGCACCACTTCTATCTGAGCAATAGAGGAACGGCTAGCCGCATGTGTCGACTGCCTCATGCCTCCAGCATCTCAGCTGTGTGCCGCCGCCACCTGCAATAATCTACACTCAATATAAACTATATACTGTACATGAAGCACCACTTCTATCTGAGCAATAGAGGAACGGCTAGCCGCATGTGTCGACTGCCTCATGCCTCCAGCATCTCAGCTGTGTGCCGCCGTCAACTGCAATAATGTACACTCAATATAAACTATACTGTACATGAAGCACCACTTCTATCTGAGCAATAGAGGAACGGCTAGCCGCATGTGTCGACTGCCTCATGCCTCCAGCATCTCAGCTGTGTGCCGCCGCCACCTGCAATAATCTACACTCAATATAAACTATATACTGTACATGAAGCACCACTTCTATCTGAGCAATAGAGGAACGGCTAGCCGCATGTGTCGACTGCCTCATGCCTCCAGCATCTCAGCTGTGTGCCGCCGCCACCTGCAATAATCTACACTCAATATAAACTATATACTGTACATGAAGCACCACTTCTATCTGAGCAATAGAGGAACGGCTAGCCACATGTGTCGACTGCCTCATGCCTCCAGCATCTCAGCTGTGTGCCGCCGCCACCTGCAATAATGTACACTTAATATAAACTATATACTGTATACTGTATATGAAGCACCACTTCTATCTGAGCAATGGAGGAACGGCTAGCCACATGTGTCGACTACCTCATGCCTCCAGCATCTCAGCTGTGTGCCGCCGCCACCTGCAATAATCTACACTCAATATAAACTATATACTGTACATGAAGCACCACTTCTATCTGAGCAATAGAGGAACGGCTAGCCACATGTGTCGACTACCTCATGCCTCCAGCATCTCAGCTGTGTGCCGCCGCCACCTGCAATAATGTACACTTAATATAAACTATATACTGTATACTGTATATGAAGCACCACTTCTATCTGAGCAATGGAGGAACGGCTAGCCACATGTGTCGACTGCCTCATGCCTCCAGCATCTCAGCTGTGTGCCGCCGCCACCTGCAATAATGTACACTTAATATAAACTATATACTGTATACTGTATATGAAGCACCACTTCTATCTGAGCAATAGAGGAACGGCTAGCCGCATGTGTCGACTGCCTCATGCCTCCAGCATCTCAGCTGTGTGCCGCCGCCACCTGCAATAATCTACACTCAATATAAACTATATACTGTACATGAAGCACCACTTCTATCTGAGCAATAGAGGAACGGCTAGCCGCATGTGTCGACTGCCTCATGCCTCCAGCATCTCAGCTGTGTGCCGCCGCCACCTGCAATAATGTACACTTAATATAAACTATATACTGTATACTGTATATGAAGCACCACTTCTATCTGAGCAATGGAGGAACGGCTAGCCACATGTGTCGACTACCTCATGCCTCCAGCATCTCAGCTGTGTGCCGCCGCCACCTGCAATGATGTACACTCAATATAAACTATATGCTGTATACTGTATATGAAGCACCACTTCTATCTGAGCAATGGAGGAACGGCTAGCCACATGTGTCGACTACCTCATGCCTCCAGCATCTCAGCTGTGTGCCGCCGCCACCTGCAATAATGTACACTTAATATAAACTATATACTGTATACTGTATATGAAGCACCACTTCTATCTGAGCAATGGAGGAACGGCTAGCCACATGTGTCGACTGCCTCATGCCTCCAGCATCTCAGCTGTGTGCCGCCGCCACCTGCAATAATGTACACTTAATATAAACTATACTGTATACTGTATATGAAGCACCACTTCTATCTGAGCAATAGAGGAACGGCTAGCCACATGTGTCGACTACCTCATGCCTCCAGCATCTCAGCTGTGTGCCGCCGCCACCTGCAATAATGTACACTTAATATAAACTATACTGTATACTGTATATGAAGCACCACTTCTATCTGAGCAATAGAGGAACGGCTAGCCACATGTGTCGACTACCTCATGCCTCCAGCATCTCAGCTGTGTGCCGCCGCCACCTGCAATAATGTACACTCAATATAAACTATACTGTATACTGAACAGGAAGCACCACTTCTATCTGAGCAATAGAGGAACGGCTAGCCACATGTGTCGACTACCTCATGCCTCCAGCATCTCAGCTGTGTGCCGCCGCCACCTGCAATAATGTACACTTAATATAAACTATATACTGTATACTGTATATGAAGCACCACTTCTATCTGAGCAATAGAGGAACGGCTAGCCACATGTGTCGACTGCCTCATGCCTCCAGCATCTCAGCTGTGTGCCGCCGCCACCTGCAATAATGTACACTCAATATAAACTATACTGTATACTGAACAGGAAGCACCACTTCTATCTGAGCAATAGAGGAACGGCTAGCCACATGTGTCGACTGCCTCATGCCTCCAGCATCTCAGCTGTGTGCCGCCGCCACCTGCAATAATGTACACTTAATATAAACTATACTGTATACTGTATATGAAGCACCACTTCTATCTGAGCAATAGAGGAACGGCTAGCCACATGTGTCGACTACCTCATGCCTCCAGCATCTCAGCTGTGTGCCGCCGCCACCTGCAATAATGTACACTTAATATAAACTATACTGTATACTGTATATGAAGCACCACTTCTATCTGAGCAATAGAGGAACGGCTAGCCACATGTGTCGACTACCTCATGCCTCCAGCATCTCAGCTGTGTGCCGCCGCCACCTGCAATAATCTACACTCAATATAAACTATATACTGTACATGAAGCACCACTTCTATCTGAGCAATAGAGGAACGGCTAGCCGCATGTGTCGACTGCCTCATGCCTCCAGCATCTCAGCTGTGTGCCGCCGCCACCTGCAATAATGTACACTCAATATAAACTATATACTGTATACTGTACATGAAGCACCACTTCTATCTGAGATAAGAGTATTATGGCACCCATTCTTTCCAAATATTCCGTCTTGTGTGTTCTTCTACCGCCATGCTCCCAAAGTATGAGAATTTTTCTATCGTTACATAACTTAACGAGTAAAATTAGTATGGTGTGATGCAATTAGATACGTTAATGTTAAAGTAAAGATTTCAACAACCTGGGTCACGCAAAAGATAAAAGGATTAAATTAACTTCTGCTTTGATGTAAGTTCTCTTTACGAACGGCCATCTGCAGTAAAATACATTTAAACTACATACAGCCATAGATAAACGAGTAGACACTTCTCGATGGGTGATACAACGTATTTAATCCTGTCACTGTCAGGGCCACTAAATTAAATAGGGCATACATTTTCACGTATAATATAGACTAGAAGTACTACTAGTTAACATGAGAAAGGAATATTATTTATGAAATTCTTCCCATTTTTAGTATTGTTTACAGAAGTAAGATTATTTTATTATAATGATTTAAGTCCGAATTAAAACATTTTGTTATTCTGTAAATATCAATAGTTGTGTGAGGCAAAATTCTTACATTCGTGTTGTCCGACAAAGATTATGTACAAATTTACTTAAGAATTTAGAATATTTTATCGTATAATTTTTTTTGTCAGTTAGAAAAATTAAAATTGAAGTCTGGTACGGTATAAGATGGCTTTTGAAACAAGAAACTTGTTTTCAAGAAAATTTCTACTGTTTAAAACAATTAACCTATTTTTATGCACACCTTTTTTACAGGACAAATATCGCCCATTTTGCATATTTCTTTTTCTAGGCCTAATTGAAAATCTCCTGGAGGTAATGGGTTAAGGAAAAATTGAAATAAAAACTGGAAGGAAAATGAATAAGAAATTAACGTGAGCGTATTTCGAAAAGTGCTTATTTCTAGGAAACTCTTCTGTAGAGTGAATAATGAACTCTCTATCTTTCTATAATAGGAACAATGCGTGGTTGAGGGCGGCTTCAATTATTTACAACTCTGTTTCACTTTCCTTCTCAAAACCAACGAGACTGGATATTGATTTGCGAGTAACATTGTACACGTCAGCTCTGGTCTACCTATATTATACAGTATATATATATCTTACTAATCTAATATTATACATGTGAAAGTTTGTGTGTTTGTTTGTTTATTTGTTTGTTTGTTTGTTTGTTTGTTTGAAGTTCAATCACGCTTTAACTACTGGACGGATTGGGCTGAAATTTGGCATGATGATAGCTCACATTCCCGATTAACATATAGGCATATTCTTATCTAAAAAATCCTTTCGGGCTCCGCCCCAGTGGCTCTGTAGTTCCCCATGTTAACCTTATGAGTATTCATATTTAATGGGAATCAAAGAATTTAGTCAGCGTGTTTCAACTAAAAAAAAAAAATGGTTCTATGATATGCAAAATCATAAAAAATTTATAAGATTTACCAACAGGGTGCAGCACTATAATTTGTTCTGCATTTGGGTGAGGTTCATTTGTCCGAGTTTTCAACTGTCCGAGTTTGTAAAAAATTACAAAATATTTGAAAAATCATTGGTCCGAGTTTTCAACTGTCCGAGTTTTGATAAATAACTATTAATAATTAGATAAATCAACTGTCCGAGTTTTCATTTGTCCGAGTTTAATAAATTATTTTAAAAAATATCGAAATATCAAGTGTCCGAGTTTTCAACTGTCCGAGTATGGTTTAAATAATAATAATATTTCGTTAAATCAACTGTCCGAGTTTTCATTTGTCCGAGTTTTTAAATTATTTTAAAAAAATATAAAAATATCATTTGTCCGAGTTTTTAACTGTCCGAGTAGAGGCAACATCAAAATGTGACACTGCGCGCCGAGACTAGCGTGTCTAAAGCACCTGTTCAGAAGTCTATGTGAACCCCTTCTGTGAAGGAGTCAGGCACTGTGCGAGCCGCGAGAGGCCCTCATGCCGACTTAAGAAAAATTATATTATTTTTATTATAAGACTAATTTTACAATTTTTAATTATAAAATCAAACTATCATCACCAAACACAACCAACCAAACTTGCTGATAATATAATAATGGCGGGGGTATTTTATATTATCAGCAAGTTTGGTTGGTTGTGTTAGGTGATGAGAGTTTAATTTTATAATTAATAATTGTAAAATTAGTCTTATATAAAAATAAAATATTTTTTCTTAATTCGACCTGAGGGGCTCTCGCGGCTCGCACACCTTATTTAAATAATATACTGAAGCAAATAAACTATTAAATTGCCAAACTGAAACATCTACCAAATAAAATATCATTTTAATAACTTTCATTAGAGACGATAAAGAATTTCTTTTAACTCCGCCTTCCTACTCAGGGTTAAAGTTACGATGATGTTGACGTAAAGGACGGCTTAAAGTAGGAGAATTTTGCACAAGGGGTTTTAAAATGAATCTTAAACTCTATCTCAAGCCAAAGTATATTATAAGGGTTTTACATAAAGAGATGTAACTTAAATAGCATAGAATATTTATATTTTGCTTTATTCATTCTAAATTTATTTTTAGTAGTAACACGCCGTATTAAAA
The DNA here is from genome assembly GCF_028750875.1 of Macrosteles quadrilineatus. Classification (NCBI taxonomy): domain Eukaryota; kingdom Metazoa; phylum Arthropoda; class Insecta; order Hemiptera; family Cicadellidae; genus Macrosteles; species Macrosteles quadrilineatus. The sequence continues at coordinate 1,569,742 of NW_026542608.1, forward strand.
CATTTTGTTATAAAAGGTATTCGCAGGAAACACATACACCCGTAAATTACTCGAAAACTCATAATTCACAAAATGTATTCAGGTAATGTACAGAATTAAACTCACTAATTGTAATATTAAATTGTACTAAAATAAAAAAATATATATAAATATTACGATAAAATTACAACAGTATTATTACGGTAACACGTTTGGTTACAGGCAATCTTTATATAGGTGCATACAACTATGAATAAAAACACAATCTTGTTTAGTAACTGTATTTTTCCCTCACCTGGCCATCAATGCCCTAAATGGGTGATGCTGATTGGTTACTTATATACGCGTATTTTAACCTTGAATGATAACAAACGATATGACTAAGACGAAAACGTTGACCACATGAATTATGAAACAGACGGGACATACATGTTACCAGTGTAACGGTTGTCACTAAAAGGCCGTACTGTGATACCAGATGGTTTGTAAATGCTTTGGGGTTCTGTCCATAGTGGTTCTGTGTCGGTCCATCAGTCTCACAGAAATAATTTGAATATTTATCCAGCTAAGTTGAGTTTTAAATATGTACTGCAACTGTTTGATCTCGGAAGAAAAACGAGAGACGCTAAGTTTTATCTGCGAAAAGAATTTTAATTAGAGTAAAGGTGAGGTATTGAAGTATGAACTGTTTGAAAGAAAAGCAGTAGCGAGCTCTGTTGGAAACAATGCACGGTGTCTAGAGAAAGAGTTGAATAATTTACCGCCCTGGCTACATTTCCTTGGTGAATCAATACACCCAGCATCGACCGTCGCCTATTGTAATTCGCCTGTCTCTAGACATTCTTCTGTAGAATAAATTAAAGCTATTTCAATGTTGCCTTAAGCCCGGTGTATTGATTTCCACCTTTTCAGTCAATTCGCCGTCATCTTTACATGACGGTAAGTTTTGTTCTATGGCGTCACAAACAAAGTTATACAAACGTATTTTTTATGAAAAAAAATAAATGTTCATAATTGTTGATATTTTATAAGTTTGATATTTTATAAGTGTTGATATTTTTTATAAGTTTTAACTATAATAAATACATTTAAGAAACTCCAATAAAGGCGTAAGCACATGTCAACGATTGCGTATTTTTTACAAAGTTTTGATTGCGTAAAGATTTTGTTTTCTTAAGATCTTTATGTTAAAACCTGTTCGAATTAATTTTGTAAGGTAAACTCTTGAGGCTGTAGAAACTTAAGTATGTAAATTTTTTTGCATTACCGGTTTGATACATCGCATCACCGATAGTAATAAAATTTCGATAGTATGATTATAATTATCGATAAAACTACATGTTGTTTATGATGGGTTTGTTTGATAAACAAAGAAAATAAGAGCACGTTATGAGTTTGCGAGGTTTTGAATTGTCAGTTGCCATTACATTACACTTTAGTTTTATGTGGTTTATCAGTTTTTATTATATTAACTAATTTTAGATTGAACTTTTATTTTTTGTCAAAATTTTCTAGTTTGAGTTTTGAGTTCCTTTTGTTTTGTCAGTTTTGAGTCCTTACAATCAAAATTGTTTTTTTTTAATTTTTTAGATATTTTGATTTTTAATGGGGATTTTTCCATAAAACCCCATACAAAAACGGAAAAATAGGATTTTCCCAAAAATGGCCTGAACATTTTTGATAAAAACTTAGTATTTTGTAGCCCTTTAAATTCTGAACAAAATGGTACAAATCCAATTTCTGTAAAACTTATGGTTCAAATGTTATTGTAAATTATGTTATTTTCCCATAAAAACCCCATAAAATAACGAAAAATAGGATTTTAGAAAAAAATCCGGTTTTGATTTAACATAGTATGTTATGGTCCGTACAATTTTGATAGTTTTTTTTCATTTTTTAGAAATTTAGATTTTCAATGGGGATTTTCCCATTAAAACGAAAAAATAGGATAAAAAAATAGCCCGAACGATTTTGACAAAAATTTAGTATGTTATAGTCATTGAAATTCTGAACAAAATTGTACAAATCCCATTTCCGTATATTTACTCTCACCGCTTACACATGATAAAGGTTGTTGACATACTTATGGGAGAAAGTATGTGTCAGAATGCTGATACCGTTTATTTCTACTTTCTTTGTCAGTAAGCGTTGTACTGGTACTTGTTTGAAATACTCCTACCTTTTTAGACATGTGCCAGAGGAATCCATTAGAATAACAGATTCAAAAAATAAACCAATGGTTCATTGATAAAAACATTGTCATCTAATGAAACGACAACTTAGCTGCAATAGCAGGCAATAATGATTGCAGAGGTGCTCGGTGTTTGAAAATATCTTGCACAATATTGGTCCCTTGCAGTGGACTATAATATTATGACGTTGATTTATGGGTATCTAACTGCCACATAGATAAATATGAATACCTTTCATAAAACTATAACTCCACTTAAAATTTAAATAATTTATGTTTTAAACTTGCGTCTTCCTGGACAACTTTTTGATGTATATAATGTAACTACACCATATCGTTTGTATACATAAACCGGAAATCAGAAACTGATTCTAATACGGAATAATAAAATATTAAATATTTCTCTACATTAAACTCATTTAAATGTGACTATCATTATTCAGTAATAGAATTATTTACATGTATGTGGTATCTTTAGTTAGAATTGCATACTATACCTAGGCAGAAGCCCGTGTGATTATTTATAACAAAGAAATGTAATACTGTTTGCAACGTGTATCAATACAACATGTTATCCGTCAACCAGGAGGATTTTTTTACAAATAAACGTATTATTTTATATTTTAATTACATATATAAGGGGGTTTATGTCCTTTCTCTTTAAGACTTGAATAAGATTATAACTACATTCATGAAGTCGTTGGAACTTCATATATCAGACTAAATGAAATAAAAAATGTCTTTAGTTTCTGAATATCAACCCAAATACACGCAGATACTTAGAAACGTCTTATTACGCTCAAACCTTTTGTCAAACCTACCGTAATTGCAAATTAGTCATCTTGTACTGTATGTCAAATAAGGAAAACGGCACAGTTGGATTACCCTTAGGGTCTCATGACAGCATCAGCTCATGATAAGTGCACAAGATACGGTGTGTGTTCTCTCTGCACACAACTCAATGTGTCCACCATTTAACATCACACACACACAAACATGCACCAGCTTGTGTGTTTGTGCCAGTGTTAGGTCTACACACACACACACCAGCTGTCTGTGTTAGTGCCAATGTTAGACACACACCTTATCGATTCCACCCCGATGATCACAGACATGTTTTCCTCTGTAACCTAAAATGATTAATTTTCTGCAGCCGGATATAATTAATCAACTGTGTAGACTAAAACACAGTTTACGTAAGTAGACGTTCTGCGTTGTACTTACGTAAAACAATTTATATTAAAATCGGAACTAAATATTCCTACTTTTTTATTAAAATAACAATACGTTAGTGCTCGGATGGAAACCTTATTCGTAGCTTTATAAGCAATTCTACACCTTCTTATGTTTACGACTGCATGGACCTTAACGGCTGAGTTATTGCTCTTTATATTACGCTGAAGTGGGCACAAAGACTGCTTAACTTAAAATGTAGTCCAGTAGTCACTGGTAAGCAATTATCAGTACGTAATTAATACGTTTTGTCAAATATTTTATAGCGATTTTCACCTGTTATACAGCGTGTACGGTTATTATGCTCTTTGAGATTCTATTATAAAGAGTCAATATAAATTCCATAAAAATCCTCTATAATAAAAACTATTACAGCAACAGAAGTTCGAAACATTTATGCAAACCCCGGTAGTTTTTACGAACCTAACATGGAATTTCTTCTAAATTAAAAGTAGATTTTTACAACGTTTTGAGTAAGGACTTCTTACTTGTAAACAAATAACACGAGTTTGTTATAACTTGTCAGCTAAATATAAGATTTATCCACAACATATAAAACGAATAAGCAATGAATCTGTGGGGCCCTTTGGCGGAATAAGCGAACTATGATGTTAGGTTAAATTTTGTAATTTAAACAAAAATGTAAGTATAATTTATACACCTTGTTAAACTATAAACACTTTTTTAATAGGTATGTTTGAAATTTAAAATACATTCTTGAAAATGTTTCCATGTTCACACGTATTTTTGATGATAACACCATACAAAGACTTTTAAAATCTAGTTCAGCATGGCGATTCTCAACAGTTTCCCTTCTAGCTTGTAGTAACAGACAAATGTGATTTTATACGTTTCTCTAGCATAGACCTAAGTTTACCTCCATTATACCAACATTTATTTTTCATCTGTCACTTGATTTTTGGTCGCGTATGTATTCGTGAAAAATTATAATAGTTTGTTACAGACGTATACATATTTATAAAATAGGTACAAGTATTTCAATATTGATGTAAATAATGTTCTTACTTCAAGAGACAATCAAACTGGCCTTAATAGAAACATAAGTTAAAGTAAAGTTTTTAACGTGCTCAGTAGTTTATTTGCTAGAATATTACATTTTAAGAGAACAATCGCTTAAATTGCTGTTTGTTGAAATCAGGATGTTTAGAAACTGTAAAATGCTGGGCTGGTAATCCTTACAAACTTGATCATTTACCGGCATTTCCAAACTGGAGGTAATACCTAGATGAAAAAGCGGAGTCTTTTAAAGAAAACTTGAGATTAAGAGAGTTGAATGCCTTTCGCGCCGAACGTTCTCAGGTTAATCCCCATATTAGGCCTCACCACTCCCGTCTCTCAATGTATTTTTGTTAAATACACGGATAGAGCCTATACATCTTCAAAAAACAACGTTAAAGTCATGATAGGGTCGCCGTCTATGTGTCACCCCGACAACCCATCACCTCGGTATTTTGGGCACAGACGACAACGTGTCACCTCGTAAAAATATAACGATGCCGTCTAGGTGTCACCTCGTCTAGTTGTCACCTCTTCTCTGGAGGTGATTGTTTGTCGTGTGTAGAGACGACTGCCTGTCACCTCGCACGCTTGCGTCAACGTGTCACCCCGACTACCCGTCACCTACTCTAGGCCCAGGTGACGATCTGTCGTTGCCGTTTACGACAAACAGTCACCTCGTACACTCACGACAACGTGTCACCCCGACTACCTGCCACCCCGCTCCATCTGTTTACGTTTTCTTATAACGCATAATAGGATTTCTCCACTTGGTTTATCGGCGCTACCATGGTTGAAAACAAATAATTGTATACTAGCTGTGTGCCCGTTCTACGTACGGGGATCTTATAGTAGTCAGTTGAATGTGACAAAAATCACACAATGTTGGGTTTTTGGACATTTGTAATTTTATTTCTTAAGTAGGTAGGTAGATTATTCTATGGAAAATTACTGGTATCAAGGATCGTCGTCGAAAAGGTTGTTAGATGAATAAATAGGTATGCGTACGTACCCAAGAGATGGGCTATGGTAGTGTGGCCTTGGCTATGGGCCTATTGGCTGTATGGTCCAGCGATTGCATTACACGGTGAGTAGAAACAGAAAGTGACACATTGGAAAAGCAAGTTTAGCATCATCCGTAAACCCCTGTTACAATCACCCACTGCAGTTGTGATTTTTTTACTTTACACTTTACACAATCGCCATTGAAGCGCCGTCAATGAGTGGAAACCTTGTTTGTAAGCTATTGGCGACGATCATTAAGTGTCCCAGCCATATACAACACTGATTCAAGGTCTTTTGTTTGGTTATCAAAACTCAAGAACAATTTTATACACAAAGAATTTCTGGTTCCTGACCTGGATGATGCCTAGTTATTTAATTTCATTTACGGTTACACTATGATATTACACTTGCGATTAATTAAATCCGTTATGTAAGAAAAACGCGTTTAATCCTACTTGGTTGGGATTTGCTTTCAAAACGTGACTAGAAATGGTTGCGGTTTTTGTAAACAACATTTGTAAACATATCAGTGACAGCTAGAATAAATAATCTTGATCCGAACAGCTGTTCGTTATTTCATTGACGATTATGTGATAAAAATTGAACGAAAATTTGACAAAAATCGCACAAAACTGCATTTTTGAACGTCCGTAATTTTATTTACAAAGTAGTGAGGCCATATTTTAATCGCTAAAGACACTCTCGCCAATCCAGTGAACACATTAAAATGACTTGGATCTTGATAGGTACTCTTGTTTTCACGGATAAAATTGCGTAAAATGCCATCTTGAGTGTTACAGACAGACAGAAAGAAAGACAGACAGACAGACAGACAGACAGAAATAGAAATAAGACTTGTTTCTGCTTCTTTAATGTATAAAACGTAAAAATAACCTAAAAATATATAATTCTGAGCAATGTACAGACAAAACTCTAATTTTATTTATATAGATGTTACAATAAATAATAAACAAATAATAAAATACATTATAAATTATGCATGTTTAATCTTCACTAACTAGATGATACACGCAGGCTCCACCCGGGTAATAAAACTAAAAAATCTAACAAATTAATAAAATAATACTAAAATATAGGTAGTTAGAACCAAATAACATTAGGTTGGTTCTGTATACTGCAACAAGTAGAAGAAAAAAAAATATTTGCAATCTAAATGCAGTTAGGACATTTTCCAATGTAGGAGATTTTATAAAAAGTTCAGTGACACTGTTACATAAATTTTAGTTTAAGCCAACATTGCATGCTCTCAGCTTAAATAGAAGTCAGTCATTGTGCCTGAGGAAATAAAAACGACCTTTTGCGATTAAAATTTTTCATGTTAGTGCCAAATATAAACTTATTCCAGATCATAACAGATGTTACATTTGAGACTAAATTTTTAAGACGCCGTTAGACATTTGACCAATTAATTGAACATATATTGAAATAGCTCATAGTGTATTTGGATGAATTAATAATTATTATCTACTTGGCCTTCTATGGCCACGAGAGAAATTTGTTTCTTGCATTCAAACACAAAAATTAACTAGTTAAATATAAAAAAAAAACTACAAGATATGTCAGAAAAAAGTACGTTTCATGCTAAATTAAAATTAAGTTCCTTTACTTTAGCTTACTACAATCATTAAATTCAAATATATATTTAATTTTTATAATCCATGTAATTCAACAGATTAAAACTATTATTCAATTAAAAATTAAACCTGATATTCCAAAATATAAGCTTTCAAACAGCACTGAAAAAAAACGTATCTTACATATTGAACACATAACTCTTGGGAAGTTCAAGAATAGACTTTTAAATGTTAAAGGATGCATTTACCTGACTTAAGTAAAAGGTATTCTTGTTAATACAAATATACAAACTTTGAGTTTTTTTAACTTATCAAAATCGAAAATTTTGACTGTAGTTACTGCAGTTTTAAATAACGCCTTTATAACAACGGTACTTGACAATTGCTAGATTTCGAGCAACAGGTACATAGTACTTAATTATTTTATGAATGCTAATATTATAAATTCAATATTTCTCAAGTAAGCCTATCGCATAAAAAAACACAATACCGACTAAGATACTATTATTTAAAAAGCTGTATGTCTTACCATGTAAACACTTCAAATTTGTTCGCATTAAAACACGTCGTTCTGTTCTTTTAAACCCCGAACTAACAAACCAATCCATATTGCTAATAAAACGGGTTACTTAAAAATAATATATAACTGTTAACTGTTTGACTGTTATTTAACTGTTTATCACTGTTTACTATTAACTGTTATAAGAGTCGACGTATAAGAGCTCCGCTCCGCTAAAAATCTGGGTTTTCTCATTTTTGTTCCTCAAGACACAAAATTTCCCAAATTGTCTATAGACCTCTTTAGAGAGCTTGAAACACAAAAAATTCAGTATATCTAAGTATTTTTGTACAATTATTAGTTATTGTACAGAGAAAATTTATAAAAATATGATCTGAAATTTCCTATGTTATTCTTATGAAGAATATTGTAAAATGTTGTAGTTGCTTGTTTATGGAAATATTTTGATCAAACTTGGCAAATTCATTTATTATATACTGAGATATTATTATTTTTCTAAAAATACACACTTTATTAGTTTCCCTGTAGCAGAAAACTTAGTTACTCGCTAAACTGAATGCTAAAAATGCATTTTTAGGCCTAATTGAAAATCTGTTCAAGTAAATGGGAATTCGCTTAGACTGCAGGCTTGCTGCAGCGGAGGTATTATTTTTTTTTTACAGATTTTTTGTACTTATTTTTGAGCCTGTTTTATTTATATAGGGATTCCGGACATATACAGGAAAATATATTTCTAAAAGGTTTGTGTAGATTTTCTCTGCGATGCACGGGAAATAAAATATGAATTTACTAAAAGACCCATTCTGCTCGGCAGTGTCGAAATAATTATCATATCCTAGAAATGATCAAATTTATGATTTTTGATTTATTAATATTGTTTCTTGATATAGTAGAGTTTTGAACTCAGCTGATTCTAACAATCAATAGTTCAACAATCAAATTAAAAACTGTAATTCAACGGTTATTTTGAGTCAAAAACATAAACAATACTGGAGCAATTGATTTTAAATCATAGACAAACTTTATAGAAAATAATTTTTATGTAGGTTGTTCACCTTGCCTTTGCTTGAAACTCGTCCGATTGGAATGACTAATAGCTTAAATGAAAACCGATATTGCACTGAAGGTTCGTCTTAGACAAAAATATATCTATAGGATTATATAATTATTGAAGGTTGGAGAAAAGATAAGTACATATAATATATTTGGAATATGGTTTTAATTCATATTAAACTACTGTATTTACAAAAAAATATAAAAAAACCAAGGAATATTAATCAGGGTATTTTAATCAGCCACAAAGTATATACCATGTAAGGACCGAAAGTTACTTTTAAAATTGTTTGTCATCGAATAGGAAGACCGGAAGCCTGATATGATTTTTTTATATCATACGCACGGTTATTCACTGGCGCAATCACCCACATGTACTGCCAATTGTGTAAATCATCTGTTTTAAATGGAGTCTTTTAAGTCCTGAACAATGAATTAAACTTTTATTTCGTAATAAATTATGAATTTCATAATAGTATATAAGTCCTCAGATCATATCACAATATCTTCAGAGATCGAAAAATGACAAAATATAGTGCCAAAATATAATCTGAACTGATTTTACTGGTATGTCATTTAAGTTTTGTGAATTGAAAACAATTGTGAGAAGTTTTTTTGTGCTTGTTAACAAAACATCTTTAAAAATTGTGTATCATGTTTTATTTTTTCTCCAGGGTGTTCCAATTCTAGCTACGTCACACAATGTTTGCGTCCATCATCGCGCAGATACCGGACAGGCCTAATCCGCTGTTGTCAAAACATACAGTAGCTCCTTTGTTCTTCTCTGGGAAGCCGAGGGGTTGCGTCTCAGCGGTCATTGCTACTGCCTCTCTTTAATTCTCAGAAACAGTGGCAATGACCGCCGGGAAAGGGTAGCGCACCCTCTCGTCCCTCTCGTCTTACAGAATATATGTTAATCGCCACCACTGACAATCGCTGCCAACTCAAATTTTGCGACAATCGCTACCAGTTTCTACCTGCGGCTGTGAGTCACCACTCCACCTTACTCCCCTCCCTTCACTTACCACCCTATAGGGAATGACCACTGAAGTAATACCCCAAGAATTCCCAAGTCTGTTTTAAGCTCCAAATTTGAGTTTGAACTTTAAACAGACTGTTGTTGAACTACGCAGACTGGATCCTAGGTAAGGATTTTTTTTAAGTTTTGCCCTTAAATAACGAATAAACACCAAGTAACCGTTTGCATGAAATTATTAATCTTTAAAACAACATTCAATTATTTTGTTCAGAACGCAGTAAAATCTACGGTTGTATCATAAGATAAATACTCCTTATAAGGAGATGTTATCCAATGGGTACAGACCGGGGGAAACATGACATGAAAAAGTTCGTTGGCAACTACTTTTTTTCATTTTTTTGGTCAGGTAAGTTAATTAGATGGATTTTTTAGCTAAAGAGTTAAATTTTTAAGTCATTTTTTATATTTAGCTGATGTAGTTTGGTTGTAATGTTAACTTAAATTGTACGATGGTACAATCTCACTTTTAATAAAGATTAGATATTTAAGTTTGAAGAAGTACAGAAAAGTTCCTAAACTACTTAGAAAAAACACGGAGTACATTTAAATGTTTATCGTCTTATTTTTTGTATTCATCTAAAAATGAGTATTGTTAGCTCTTTTATAAAAATCAATATGACAGTCAGAATATCAAGGAGCGTTGTTAAGACGACCTTCTTTCAACGGAGTTTCAAAAACGATGTGACTTTGAAGATTCGTATATTGTAAACAAAAAGCCAGAACGTTATCAAATTTTAATAAAATATAGATACATATTATAAATTAATTTGTATGTTTTCAGAATTGTTCTTACACCAAAAAGTGTTTGTTGTTCATTATGTAAACTAACTTTTTCTAAGAAGGTTCGGATGTTGGCTGTTGAATATTTGCTTCATTGAATCATGCTCCTTCTTCTGGGTAAGTTTTGACTACAGATCTACTTTTTATTGGCGTGTACTTCCGGTAGCCAGTAGTATATAAAGGACGCTATTGATTCTTGACATTCCCGCATTGGGTATGATGATGATTGGAGTGTCCAATCGAAATCGATCACCACTTACCACCTCTCATATGTATTTACCGTCTTCTGAGTCAACAGTTTAAGTGTAAATATATTATTACAAGTGTTATTAGACGTACTGTATATCTTTTTATTTTACCGAATTTCCCTATAGGGAACTAGCTACAGTATTACCTTAGGTAGTACGAGACCTAGACCCGGGATCGATTTTTATTTTCCATTTTTATGTACCCAGAGGCCAAAAACACCATTCGTTCAAATTATATATACGTCCGTGAACGCGATAACTTTAGTAATTTTTGTCCGATTCTGATGACATTTGGTTTAAAGGTGTAAGGCGGGATAAACTTGAATGAATTCCGAGTTCGCGAACCAGCATGATCGAACCATCGGAACGGTGTAAAAAATGGGTTTTCTAATTTTTACCCTCGAAACACCAAATTTCCCAATTTCTCTCTAGATCTTTTTAAAAAGCTTACAAAAATATTTAGTATATTCAAGTGTTTTTGTACGGTTATTGGTAACGGAGAAAGTTCGGAAAATTGTAAATTTAAAATTCCCATGTTATTGTTATGGAGAATATTGTAAAATGTTGTAGTTTGCTTCTTTAAGTCATAAGTCATTTAGTTGGCCAGATATACATTAACGCCTTGGCTAAGTAAATATACATTTAAAAAATACAGAGTGTCTTAAAAACTATAAAATAACTACTAAACTTTATGCATATATTTTGACCAAACTTGGCAAAACTTTTTATTATTATTGCAGAATATAATGCCACAAGACAATTTTAATGTTGATCTATCCATTCCGTTTGATGCATTGCAATGAGTTAATCTCTAGCTTCGATCTTTCTGAGATTATAGGCAGGCTAATGTATAAGTTAACAGAATAACAGAGCATTTTATCATAGCGCATTGCACTATCGGGGGAACGAACCTAAATTATTTTGCGTACATTCCTTCAAAGTACGTGTTAAGGTGAATCATCATACCCACCTAGATCATCTTTAGAACGTCCAACGGTAAAGGTATTGAACAAAACCATGTATACTGACTAAAAACAAATAGTGTAAGAATCAATATAAAAAACGTTAACTATTGCAATCGACTGTCCTTTGAACTTATCGCTAACTCTCCTTTGGATCGGGACTAGCTAATTCTGGTACTAACTATGAAGTAGCCGTGATCATAGTATGACACAGTCTCGACACTCCCCCCCCCCTCCACCCAACACCCTCTTTCCAAGAACGGGCCAGACTGGTAGCGATTGTCACTGGTAGCGAATGTCACTGGTGGCGATTAACAGGACACCCGTCTTACAACAATACCTATGTTTTGACAACAGCGGGTTAAGTCTGACCAAGTCTACCTGAATATTTCTTAGATTACAACACCTTTTTAATCCCACTTATTACATACAACTGCCTCTACATATTTATCTCTACGAAAATTAAGTCTTTACTTAAAATGGTAGGTTGAATAATTATAAAGCTCGATGGACCAGGTCAACACAATCCATCCATCCATATATACAGGGTGATTTGTACTCAGTGTGACAAAATTTTTTTGGTGTAAGTACAAAGTAAATGAAGTGTGATGATGCATATCAAATGTTTCAAGTCTCAAAATTAGCGTCCCAAAGATTATTTTATGTTTTTCAATAATAACCATGCTTTTAAACTTAATACGGCGATTTCTCAATTACCTGTATATGGATTTGAGTAGATAATGTCATTTTCATGTTCTACATTAAATTTTGAACAAGAATAATGGAAAATGAAGGAGGATCAGTTGTAAAAACTCCATTGTAAATAAATTTAAAGATAAAAATTAAGATATGTGATAAACATTTAAAAAACAATGGTCTATTGTATTTTTCACACCCTGTATACAAGAAAGTGTCGGAATATGTTAAAAACTGCGCCATTTTATAAGCTTTCCAACCATATGCTACACTATTGAGGTTAAGATATTTTTTTGTTTGTTTTAGTGGTTTGACTACCAGAAAACAGGGGACTTTTTACTGTTTTTACTGTTCAAGCTGAATCAAAAATACAACTTTTGCTTAATACATGCCAACTTTCTATGTTTTAAATGCTAAAGACACCATGTTTTGTAGCCTTCAAACCATTAAAGCGTACATAAGCAGACATAAACCTCAACAGTGTAGCATATCGTTGGAAAGCTTATAAAATGGCGCAGTTTTTAATATATTCCGACACTTTCTTGTATACAGGGTGTGAAAAAAGGAATAGACCATTGTTTTTACAATTTTTATCAAACTTCTTAATTGTTATCTTTGAATCTATTTACAATGGAGTTTTTACAACTGGTCCTCCGTCATTTTCTATTATTCTTGTTCAAAATTTAATGTAGAACACGAAAATGACATTATCTACTCAAATCCATATACAGGTAATTGAGAAATCGCTGTATTAAGTTTAAAAGCATGGTTATTTTTGAAAAACATAAAATAGTTTTTTGGGACGCTAATTTTGAGACTTGGAATATTTGATATGCATCATCACACTTCATTTACTTTGTACTTACATCAAAAAATTTTGTCACACTGAGTACAAATCACCCTGTATAATACGCTAAGCCGATTTTTGTAAACAGAACTCCTCCCTCATTTTTGGACCGATTTTGATGATTAAAGTGTCAAAAGAATGGCCCTGATCTGTAGTTTTGCAAAGTGTTTTTATTTGTTTGAAATCTTTATTAGTTTGGACTGGATTTTCCATCAAAGTTGGGTTTTCTCCAATAATATTAACATGGGGGAATCTAAATTATTTAATTAGAAACTTTTCCTCCGCTAATTTAAGAGAACGACTGGGCGTAGAAACTTGGTAGAGGTGTCCAAAGAACGGTCTTGGTCTGTAGATGAGTTATCAAAAGAAAAACGAAGTAAATTCCCTTAGGGCTCTGCCCCAGAAGCCTTTAAAGATCCCTCCACAGATTTGTTTACTTTTTGGCCATGTGGATAATAATTTTTGTTTTTTATGAAACAACTGTTAATTTTTAAATTGTATTTTAAACAACAAACACATATTGAGAGTTACTGAATTGTCCAAAGGAAGTATTTTTTGCAATGTTATTTTCTTGAACTCTTCGAGGTCCTTCGAATGTCCTAGCTTAACGAAAAAAGTGTTGTGCATGTTTGCTGGCGCTACTCAGCAACAAAAACAATTTAATTTATCTCTAAAAAATATATTCTTAAAGTGCACTGAGCAGCAGCCTAAAACTCAAACTCGCATTGTGACATTTATGATTCGGCTTATATTTCTCCAACAGTTATTCATCTGCAGAAGAAGTTCAGTGTGCTCTTAACGTGTCTAATAACATCCAAACACACAAACCTTGCCTAAAATGGTACCTATTTTGACAAATTATTTGCAGTTTGGTCTATATTACGGACCGTGGCTCACTGGGTTGGTAACATTATTGAAAGTAACACGATATTTTGGCTGTAAGAGTAAATACTATTTAAGCAGCTACTGTCATGACAGAAAGGTCATATTCCTTTTAAATCCTTTATAAGATACGTTGATTAACAATGCATGTAAATGTCAATATTTACGTAACAGCCAATTTACAGTATGTTTTTCGCTTAGGATATGCCACATTGCTATTTCATTTACATTATTTGTTGCCAATGAAGCTACACGACCATATAAACGAGGAGGCCCCTAACCGTCGATTTCGACGGGTTTCACCTAGTATAAAATAAACCCTGATGACTCCGCTCAATGTTGTGGATGCCTCTGCGAATGCTACCTAGTTTATTTAATACTAGAGAACCCGCGCGGCTCAATGAGCCGCATAGTATGAAACATAGCGCCGAACAAAGCGTTAAGCTCATATTCGAGTAATTCTAGTTACATCTTAGAGTTACACTTGTTAGAAACTAATTATAAATATCTGTATTTGCGTCGTCAAGGTTCGCCTACATTATTTCTGCTCTCAGTTTTATACTGATAACTTCTAATAAATGCTAAACGATCTGCTTCAGTTCGAGTCAACATGTCGTCGCAACAAAGTTATCACAGCATTGAGAATAAAAATTTTAAAAAACTGTTGCCTCACTGATAACCTGTGTTAAGTAACTTAAGTTGGGCCATTTTATTTCTTTGAATTGAGGCATCCCCTTGATCAAACGAATTTTCTCCGTAGAGAATCCTGAAAAGTGGGGTGATGGTGATATCAACCCTTTCATGTGCTCCATTTTTTACCCACAAACTCTGGGTTACCAACTGGACATCCATAATCTGCTTTGAATAGGCTAAAGTAACAAAATTAAAAGTTGCTTAAACGACCCATTTGCGTTTTTTTTTTTCAATTGAGGTAGAGTGAGTAATTCTAAAGTTTACAATAAAGACATAAGGTCCGCCAAGATTTGGTATAATCTAACTTGAATTTATCACAGTCAAGACATTATTATGGTTTCGTAAATGTTTGAAATATCTCGATCTGTTAGTGTCAGAAGTAAAACATTTCTTGTATGCATTAATTTGATCTGACATTAAGCAAGTTAACTTTACCACCAAGACAACACTATGTGCTTCGTATGTTTTTCACTTCTAAAGTAAGTTGCATAGCAGAACTGGCATATTACCAAGTAAATGTGTATCTGGATGAGTATCTGTTAGAGCAGGCCTATTCTACTCTCCTCATACAGATAAGATATTTTATTATTAATTGTCTCCTCCTACCGTTATAAATATTTCTTATTTGAACTTGAGGCATTTCTGTTCTTCCAACAAAACTGACTAACCTTTTACTAACCTTTTAACTTCGTCTTAATCTACTGAATATTACAATAGCTATTTACATTACAAGTGTAGTAAGAGCGTTTTTACATCACGCAGGTGAATGTTGTGCAACGAGCGAATGCGAGTTGCATAATTCACCTAAGTGATGTAAACACGCTCTTGCGTAACGTGTAACGTACAAGATTTTGCCTGACCCGAAAATATACAGGGGGTTACGTTCAATATTTTGTATTATCCATTTCACTCATCTTCTAACAGTAAGGTTCTTTTACAAACAAAAGCTAGGTTAGGAAAATTCTTAAATCAACACAATAAAATTCAAGCACACAGCTGATTTCTAGCGTTGAACGTCGAGGTATATTTTTTACCTAACCCGCCATGTTAAACTTCCCTATCCCAAGCGTGATGTATACAACTCCTTCACGAGTGATGTAAAGTTGAAAAACATATAAAACATATTTTATATGAAAAACATATTTCGGGTTAGCTGGAGCGGAACCCGAAAGGATTTTTGAGGTAAGAATATGTCTATACGTTAATCGAGGATGTGAGCTATCATCCTGCCAAATTTCAGCCTGATCCGACAAGTAGTTAGTGCGTGATTGAGCTTCAAACGAACAAACAAACACACAAACTTTCACATTTATAACATTTAGTATGATTAAAGAAAAGAATAGTATTCATATTTAAAAGGAATTACAGAATTTAGTTAGCTGTTTCAACTAAACTGGTTGGTTCTATGATATTCAATACCATTAAAAATTAAAAGATTTACCAACAGAGTGCAGCACATTATTATTTATTTTTTTATTTTATGACAACAGTTAATTTGAATTAAGCAGCAACAAAAAGCTGTGATACACAATGAAAATTGCAAAGTAGTATTGTTTACATTTACGTATGCATTTTTCTTTTAATTAATAATTTGCGGTATTGTGCAAATGTTTGAAAATTTACTTTCTTCTATTATTTAGGTACAGTGGTAGAACATTATGTCTATTTTAGATTTGTTATAATAAACGCAAAGCATGAGTATAACTGCAATAAGCATTGTATTCGTATACGCCAGCCCCGTACGAAGGACGGGTACTCTGCTAGTTTGTTCATTTATGTAATTTTAGTTAAAAGTGATGATACTATCGGAGTGACGGCTTGAGGCGGTGTCAAGTTGTCGGCTGCATCGACGCTAAACCGCCACCTCTCACGCACGCGTCTAGGTGTCACCCAGACAAGGTGTCACCTCCTCTCTTTGGAGGTGACGACTAGACGCCTTCGTACATGACAACCTGTCACCTCGCACGCTTGCGCCTAGTTGTCACTCCGACTACCTGTCACCTCATTCAAACGGTGACGGGTAGTCGGGGACGATGCGCGACAACGTGTCACCTCAAAACCTGTCTTAAAAGGTGACGGTTGGTCGGGGTGACTGGTTGTCGAGGTGACACGTAGTCGCTGTCCCTCATGATAATGTCAAGCGTTGAACCATCTATTATGAACAATGTTTCTTAAGGTTGAAACAACTAATTAAAAATTGTTTTAATGGTATTAGCTACGTGCTTTTATATTTTTTTATATGTAACCATACGAGTATAGGCCAAATATCAAAGATAATTTCGATTACACTGGATGATTTTGTAAATAATCTCAATTAAAGCTGTATCCGTCCTTGTATTCATATAAAAGAAATATGTGATTTGGAAATTATTTACAACGAAACGGCATAAGCAAACATGTCGAATATTATAAATTATTCGACACTTGTACGGCCTTCTAAAGAATCTAAATCACATAGAGTTAAATGAAGTTTCCCGTTTTTTTAAGTTTAAAAAAAATTATAATTTGTGATATATGTATTTTGGACAATAAAAATAAACAACTAATACGTTTTTTTCTCTGCCACGTTTCAACCGTTCTGCTTAACCGACTTTAACGATTGAGGTGTCACTTTAAAGCTTGCGATCAAACGGAGTGACGAATCGTAACTAAAGAAGTAATTTCCTTAGGGTCTTCGCCCCAGCGTTTGATTTATTTCCAAAATTCTCTTTCAAATATCCAGTTAAGCTGACCAACTTTCTTTATTACGATTTTAATTTAAATTGTGACTTAACAGCAGATGCAGTTGAATGTTTGATCGTTGTCATTTTGTAATCAAGAGACAAAATCTATGCACACATATTTCAAATAGGCTGTTTTTGGACAATTGTAACCTGATTAAGGTAGGTAAATCAATATTTATGGTGTGAAAATAAAATTAGAAAGATTAATGTAAATTTATTTTTCCAGTCACTTAATGACTGTTTAATACAACCATAGTCTTTTGCAAGGTATGAAAGTAGGCTATTGTTGTATTCGTTTTGCATCGAAAAAATGCACATGGGCCACCCTCGTCAAGGCTTATTTTATGTTTTGAAATTAATGACTTATTACCAAATGCAGCAAATGCTTCGCAAAGTTGTTTAATTAACTCCGAATAATCAAATATAGAGACTTCAGTGTAAATTGTAATAAATTCCTTTAATTGAAACGGAGGTAATGGTCTGGAACCAGAAAGTAATTACTTAAGAAGCTTTATCAAACGAGACTGTAGGTTTTTGAGCTTAACACTTTCAACAGGCGCGTATTTTTAAATATTCCTATTTTCAATATATGGAATGCTTTGTTATCATACCTCTTTTTTAAATAAGTTGATTTTGAAGATCAGGAATAACACCTGAAACACACAAAAAGAATTTGGGTTTAATTATAGCAGTATTATTTCTCTGTGTTAAAATGTTTTTTTCAGAACTTAGGGCCACATAATTTATATTATACTATACTGCACCGCTATGATACAACGAATCATGAGTGTCAAGGTTTTTATCTAAATAAATTTTACTTCAAAGATTAATTTATTGGATGATACGTGTTTTTACGTAAGTATAAAATAATATTTAATCCTATCAAGTAACAATTTTATTTGGAGAGTAACTGTTGGAGTTAAAATGTGTTTAGCACAAACCTGTTAAAGTTGTGAGCAGGTTGCGCTAAAGTCTACGTGCTGAGCACACACACGACGCATCAGTTCCGGCGTCGACCGTGTTAAGGATGCTGATGTTACTGTAAATCTCATCATCCTGGCCAGGTACATACTCACTCTCGGACGTACGTATATTATCGTATGTATCTTTTATGACCTCTTTATCATTATCACTTTTAGTATAATTTTCAGGTCTCCGCCTGTTTACTGGAAATATCGTTATTGTTTATGAAATGTGTGGTTGGTTTTTCTATTGCTAATTTTGTGGACTACCAATTAATTAATGAATACAAACTGGAAATTATTAATTTAAATCAAATTCAGTTTACTTTGGAAATGCAGGATAGAAGTTCAGAAGCGTTTAACTGTGGGAAACTATTTGATCAACACAAGCGACAGTGTTGTACATGTATTTGAACATGTTGGACTAATTAGATAGCAATAACCAAACCTACTATTTTTAGTCCTACCAGACTAATTTCAGTGTAAAATTTATTAATAACGCCTTAATCTAAAAAACGTGGATGAAAAAACTTAATACCATTATATAGAAAAAAAAAATACAAATCTTAACATTAAATATTAACAACAATCAATAACTGAAATGTGCAGTTGCTACACTCTCGTCTTAGGTCTGACTTTTTAACGACCTCTCCTGACTCACAAGCACCGCAGTGTGCAGTGTGCACATCACGTCTTCATTCGATTATCAAGTGAGACACAGCGGAGTTGTGGAATCTATTTGAAACTGTTGCAAGATGGATTTACACATTTGAACAAATTGATGGATAAACAAAGCAAAGCGTCTAGAAACTGCTTTGTGATAATAACGTCTTAGGTAAACAAGATAAATTTAAAATTACAAACATTTGTTTCTTTGCTTCCGTCAAACTTTAGAATAGGTAAATAAATTTCAACATACAATAATATTGGCGCATTTAATACTGGTAGAAAACTCTTATATCTAAGAAAATAGTTTTATGTAAATAAATAAACAACAAATAGCAGATAAGTATCATCTACCGTATAAACAAACCATGGCTGCTGCAAGAAGTGACAAAAAAAACTATAATAAGATGTGATATCAGATAAATGCATCCTTGTAAAACTTTGACTTGCGATTATTTTTACATGAAGCCAATTAAAAAATAGCTGCCTCAAGCTAATATTTTTTTCCATGCTACACTTATACTTTGTAGCAAGTTTTACAAACTGTATAAACACAATATTATCATCTTTATAGTAAAAAAAAAAAAAACTGCCTCATAGCATTTGTTACATTGTCCCTGAAACATATTTACATTTTCTTGACAAATACCCTATGTTCCGCCTTTTCCTTGCTTATTGTAGATTTTTGGAAGAAATTACTAGACTATAGTAAAACAAAAAAACACTTTTTACTGTAGAAACACAGTTAACAGATAACCTTAAGGTGGTTTGTAAAAAAGTGGTGAAAGTTATTTTGGGAGTCAACGATAAGTAATTCTGCATCGAAAGAGGCGAAGTAAATCATTTGTGATCTCTAAAGCCCAGCGTAGGAGTAAGCATTGGGGGGAGGAACAAGGAGGTAAAAACGTCCCTGGGAATTGGGATTTTGACATCGTTATGGTTGTAGAATATCTTTATCCTAAAGGCTATTGATAATCTCTATGATTGGTATAAAAACGCAGTTAAATTTACGATTATGCATTCATAAACTGTGTTTTAGTGTAGACTAAGTATAATCTTATGTAAACGATACTTTAATTAGATGCGCTTAGGTTAAATAACAATATTCAAACCTTAAGACTTTTGATATGCATGCAAATATTAATGAAACACAATTTATTCATCGGATGAAGTTTGATAATGCTTATAAATATGATATACAGAAGTCGGTGAAGTAAATAAAATCTATAGAAATGTTTTTTCTTACACTCCAGTTAGAAAAAAGATTGTCGTGAAAATTAGGACTGTCTGGTGAGTTTGTTGAGGCTACCTGTCACAACGTTGTTGCTGATGTCTTGTTGGAGCTGGACTGAAACTAACAATGCAGTTGTAGTACGAGAGCTTGTCAGAACTTGTTCGTGGTAAGAGCTCTCTAGTGTGTTGGTTGGGGCTTAACTGCCACACAACGTTGTTGCTGTGGTCTGGTTGGAGATGGACTGAAACTAACAATGCAGTCGTAGTACAAGAGCTTGTCAGGACTTGTTAGTGGTAAGAGCTCTCTAGTGCGTTTGTTGGGGATAACTGCCACACAACGTTGTTGCTGTGGTCTTGTTGGAGCTGGACTGAAGATAACAATGCAGTTGTAGTACAAGAGCTTGTCAGGACTTGTTAGTGGTTAAAGCTCGCTAGTGTGTTGGTTGGGGCTTAAATGCCTCTCAACGTTGTTGCTGTGGTCTTGTTGGAGCTGGACTGAAACTAACAATGCAGTCGTAGTACGAGAGTTTGTCAGGACTTGTTAGTAGCAAGAGCTCGCTAGTGTGTTGGTTGGGGCTAACCGCCTCACGACTTTGTTGATAACTGACTTTGTTTGTTGTTGTGGTCTTGTTGGAGCTGGACTGAAACTAACAATTCAGTCGTTGTGTAAGAGCCAGTCAGGTCTTGATATTGGGAAGATTTCTCTAGTATGTCGGTGCGGGCTAACTGCCACAAATCGTTGTTGCTGCTGTCTTGTTTGAGCAGGACTGAAACTAACAATGCAGTCGTTGTGTAACAGCTTTCTAGGACTTGTTGGTTAGAACTCTCTAGTGTGTTGGTTGGGGCCGAGAGCTTGTCAGGAATTGTTAGTGGTCAGAGCTCTCTAGTGTGTTGGTTGGGGCTAGCTGCCACAAATCGTTGTGGCTGTTGTCTTTTTTGAGCAGGACTGAAACTAACAATGCAGTCGTTGTGTAAGAGAGATTTCTAGGACTTGTTGGTTAGAACTCTCTAGTGTGTTGGTTGGGGCTATCTGCCCCACAACGTCGTTGCTGTGACTGTTGTTGGAGCAGGACTGAGAGTAATGATACATTTAGTTGTTGTATAGAAGCTTGGCAAGACCTGTTAGTGCTGAGATCCTCTAGTGTGTTGTAGTTAATTTAGTAGTTGCTATAAGCCTCTTGGCAGAGCCCCGTTTTTGCATTGATAAAACAATCGTTTCCCATTACAGTGTAAAATTAGAACATTGTTAAGATAATTTCCAGCTTACACGTGTTTTCATTTGTAAAGATAATTAATTAGGTGCGGTATTTAATCACCAAAGATTTTATTTCAATAATCGTTTACTGAATTTCTATATACTGTAGTATTGTACTGTATTCTGTGAGATACAATTCATAGTCTTCCATATTTTATAATTAAAGTTTTAATTAATGTGTAAAGTGATAATTAACAAGATAACATTAATTCTACTTCTGCCTTCTATTCTACTAGTTACCTTGACATAGCAGTTATTATTCAGGATGTATACATTGTATCTTTTACGAAAGATGCTTTATTTTAGAGATGCATATCAACCTATGTTTAAGTTTAAGATTTCCTTCAGACTCCTAGTGGGCCGCCCCTGAGAAAGTAGTGGATTACTCAATATGTGATAAAATATATGATTATGTCCAGTAACCTTGTGCAGTTTTGTGGTTGTGTTAAATATTTCGAAAAATATTTAACTGACCCGGGAATTTTTGGACAACCTGGTTCATGTGCCAAAAGGATATCAGTAAGTGTACACTATAAGCTAAGAAGTTACAATGAGTTTTCCTTGGCTTTTAGGTGTGATTCGTTACAAGTAAAATACTTTAAGTCAAGACAAGCATGTCTAGTGAGAGTTTATCTTGAACGATGGAAAACAGGAAGTCCCCCATCCCGGAAGTGAGCGATGCTCGTTTCCGCCAGCCGGTCTTGCCATGTTGGTCATGACTTGGCTTTGGCCTTAGCTTTGGCCAATGAAATATAACTTCCTAAATTAATATCATAGCACTTTTTCAATTTAAAAACATTTCAGTTGAACAGAATTGGTTAGAATAAGAATTTATTGGGAACTGTACTAAAATTATAAGCTAACAACAGTTGTCAGGTTAAAATACACACACAAGGCAGACGTTTAGTGAGCAAGGCTATAAAGAATTGTACATTAAGTTGTTGTGATTGGATTATAAACGCTAAGGATTAGGGCTTTGGGTAATTTTTACCCATCACAAGGTAAAATGTTAAACATTTATATGATAACTTATTATAATTTATAGTAATTAAAAATCCAAGGGGATCACATACATGCCAATTACGTTTTAAATTATTACAGTTTCGTTCGCTTCCCAATTTCAACCAGATTCGTTTGCAAAAATAATTGTCTTAGTAGTTAGTATCATATTTCCCAATGCGTAATCGAGAATTTCATAGTATCGAAAACCACGTGGATGTTTCAATTGTCCCAAAAGTACAATGAGGGATAAGTACACATCCTGTAAGTAGTATATAGACATACCAAGAACAAAACAACCTGCACCTGCGCAGAAACGAAAAGCTCACGTGGTTCGCGCCGGTAGGTGTGGCGTACCATTCAAACCTGCGCGGCTCGAAACGGCCCAGGGTTCTTTTGTTTCTGGTATTACTATAGTGTATATGAGTTATGCAAATAAAACCTGAATTTTTTTTAGTTCAGTGTGAACGAAAAAGTGACTCCAGCAATCCCACATACCAAATACTGCATGATGTGTATAAAGGTTTTTTATTACGTCTATGCAAAGGTCTTTGGGCAACAATTTGGATAAATAAGTATACTGGTTTGTCCAATTTAGTACGTAACGTATATTTATTTTTGGGCTATTTTTATTAATTTTGCCTATGTTGTCATATCCTGTTTTAGCATAACCTAGCCTGAATAAACGATTTAAAAGTCAAACTTGTGCACAGGTTCCAAATAATCCTAACTACTATTGTTTTGACAAATTTGTAAAACAGATTTGTTTAATTTATATTTGATTTCAAATTTCATATTTCAATCAGCTATCCTTACGATTTCAATCGTTTTAATGGTGCGCAGTTGAGGTATCAAGTTATTTAATATATCAATGTCAAATCAAAGATTATGTTTCTTTATATTTTCTTGTGTTGAAATATTTTACAAATATTATACAAGTATTTTAAAAATAGAATGTTGTCAACTCATAAATATATCTCATGCTGGATTACAAATAATGTTGCATTTGTAAACTGAATTAAACATGCAATATAATATTCATTTCTCAGCACTATGTACGGTTTCAATCTAATTAGTGTTAAATTCCTAAGTGCTTATGGCAAGATAAACTTAATGTTGGGATTGCTCTTTGAAAAATATTTACCTGTTTATAACTATTTATTTTAGTGTTTATTTATTTTATAATGTTTACCTACGACCGTTTTTTAAAGTAGCCGTTTCAGTACAGTTCTTAGAATTGAAAAGTATCTCATAACAGCATTGTTTACTTTCATAACAGAATAGTTTTACTCATAACAACACGGGCAACGGACCAATGAGGTTCAAGGATTGAGAGAGGAGAAGCAAAAGTGTATTGATTCGAAATTCAACTAATCAGCTGTTTAGGCCAATTTAATTGTTGATTAGTGCAATTAGTATTTGATACAATGTTTCGTTGCATCACTGTCAGTGGCAATTAGAGTTTAATAAAAATAAAAGAATATAAATATTTTCTACTCGTGTCGTTAACACTATCTTTACGCATTTGTTACGTAAACCACTATTAGCGATTAGTGTTTGATATCATATTATTATCATATTATCATTGGTGTTTTCTTCTTCAGTCTTGTTATTATTGTTATAAGTCAGTATACATGGATAAACCAAAATATTGCTGTAGCTAACTGTTATTTAAACGATGCCTTTAAAGTAAATATTTATACATACTGTTTGAAATAAAACTAAATGTAACAGAAATGTTAGTGTTCTGTGCTGTGTTCATATTGCTGAACCGGAATAAAACAAGGCAATGCTGATGCTCCACTCGCGCGTGAGTTACAGCGTGTGCAGTTCAGCAACAATGTTGTTTATTTACACGACCCAACATTTCGTGCTGAGGTGGACAACGGTCAATATTGTTACGTAGTTTCATGTTTATGGCTGTAGCGATTCATATAAAATGCAATGTTTCAAGCATTGCAGATATATTTAAAAGATAGGGTTGATATAAAAATACCAACTTCTAAGACTTAATTCAATTTTCCAATATTTCCAGGCCGGCTTTTCTCCAAGCAGAACCATAAAACGACTGAAAATACCTAAATTGTACTCTACTATTGATTATTAATATTTCAGGAAATGACCCAGCCGTATAGTTAGAGGGTCATAGAGGGGTTTGAAATTACAAACCTATTTAGTTGAGTGATGCTATTTTTGTAGGTTGGCGCTCCACTACGCAGGCAAAAATTAGAAAATGTGTAATATTTCATAACAACCTCACATAATCAAATCTGCCAAACACAGTTGACATTTTTTTTTATAAGAGGTTGGCGGCCTCTTTAACCTTGCATTTGCCCGTCCACATAGACTACAGATCTGTGCGTGGAACGTATCCAGCAAAGCAAGGGGTGAGCCGGTATAGTACAAAGGTGAACTGTACTGATAAAAGTTTGTGGCAGTGACCAGGATCCAAACCCACGACACTGCTGCCTTAGGCCCAAAGTCCGCGACGCTACCAACTGAGCCACCGACTCACCAAATTAGTAATTGACTAAAGCTTAACTATTTCTGAAGAAGAGGCAATTCAATGTCTTCTCATCTCGGGTTAGGCATCAGGGTGTTGTAGTGACTATGAAAATAATACTAGTATAAAGGCCAAGTAGGTTGCTAGGGGAATCAGTCTCCCATCAGATGCAAGCCGTTACATCAAGCCTGATGCAAACCCCTTGTATCAAGCATGACGCCAAGAAAAAGTTGTTGCCATCCACCGATCAAGGCACTACAAATCTTTATCCACACTTTTACATACAGTTTGACATAGTTTTGCAAAATTAGGAACTTGAATAGAAATATAAAATAATGTCGTATGGAATGACTAGGAGGATCAAAGTGGAATGAGAACACGAGAGCGCAGTCTTCTGCTTTAGGGTATTTGTATTTAGAGCTGATACACTGGTTCCCAATGGTATGTGGTAAGATGATTTTGTAACATTAATTTTGGTTACTATTTTTATTCTACGTTAGAAGCTATATTAAATTAAATGCAGAGCTATATATAAAATAAATATTTAAACCGATGAATGTGGTTTTACGATTATGTGTGGCACGATGAAAGTGAAAACACGAATCATTGTATACAATTCTGGATTGTTGTTTGAGTTGATTCAAAACCATGAAAGCTTTGAAGACCAACTGTAAAAGACTTAGAAAGTGGTTCTATAAACACCTCTAACAATTGGCATAATAAAGTAGGATCTTTAATGATGTTACATAATATAAAGAAGATATTCAAATTAAGGTCTTCTTCTAATATTATAAGTTTTAACGAATTTAGAAAGTGTTGAGTATTATTGTGTAAGTGGGAAAATATACATTGGAAGGTAATACAGCCGTGCCGTGTTTCATTGCCATAAAGCTGAGTAGCACGCCAACGTCAAGGCTTATCGCAAGCATTCAGTGCTCCAAGCTTGATTATTGGACGCATGTATGAACTTAAGGTAAGGATTAAGTTAAATTACTTTCTGACGTTAACTGGTTGTTGGGGCTAATAGAAAATAATAATTTAAGAAATGATTACAGTACCAGATTTGGGCATAACAGTAATTATTTTTTTTAACTGATAGTAAAATACATTTGAAAATAGGACGACGTAGGAACGCTCAAATAATAAACGTACAAGTACAAGAAGTACAAGAGATGGAATTCACATTTAAATACAGTATATACAAGAGGAACGATCAGAAGGTGACGCTTTATATTAATATTGGCAAGGTTATTGAATTTATTCATAAATAAGCTATAAACAGCTTAGAAAGCGACTTTCTCTTAACATGCGCGATAAATGCTTGCGCAGCTCGCTATCTGTCCGGCCGACCTAATGATTACAAATATTGTGAATATACTCGTCATTTAACATGACTTGAAACATTGTTATTTAAATGATTTTTCATCCATGCATTTAAATAACATAATCCCAACATTGGAATTGAAATCAACAAACATATTTAAATGGTCATCGAAATCTCCCTGGCTCAGACTAACGTTTACATTTAGCTTGGGCCGATGATGTCTCACGATACCAGCTTGCGTGGATCAAGGCCAGGATAGAAGCTTCTCCCATCGGAAGTAGACGATGTTTGTTTCCGCCAGTACAACATGCTTGGCTTTCACAACACGACATTAGTTTGAGACTATCCATTCCTCACCGTATTCTGGAAATCTAAAGGGGATGTATAGATATTTTATTTGTACTGTAGTCACTATTGTAGCAACTAAGTGCTAGATCATTATCACTTTTTACTCTAAACTCTAAACCCCAAAATTTAATATGGGTGCATACGTTTGTGCAGATATGAGAAATTTCCTTTACTAAAGCATCAAATTTGATCACATTTTGATTACATCGAATTTAATATGAGATCGTTGTACCACCTAGTTTTAGTAAAAATTCTCGCTTTTTATTAAATTAAAAAGTAAAATAAGTAAGTAATTAGTAAATAGTATGTACACTTAGGCTTCGTAGTAAATTTATAGTTGGCACTGATACATTTTTCTCGTGTAAAACGATGTTTGACTAACTTAGCATTTTTCAGTAAAAGATGGTCTGTAAACTTTAGTCAACTTAAGGCAATTTAAAAATAATTAAAAAAGGAAAACCTTAATATCGGTATCGACATCAGAAGCATGTTACATATTGGAATGAGTTGATATATCCTAGTACTCTCTGATACTCTCTGATCTGCTGCAAGGTTAAAATTATAACCCATTGATAAAAAAATCAAGTTCGGAATTTTGTCTTTCTCGTGTCAATTTGTGAGGATCCCGTTTTAATGTTTGTATTTAACTAATTCTGTATTCTGCGAGGGAGTGAAGTAAATCATTTGTGATCTCCAGTGGCAAAGGGGGTGGAAGGGGGAGGATTCTGGTGGAATAATTTACGGCTCTGTCTTCTGAACAAGGAGATAAAATCTCAGAGAGAACTGAGGCTCAGGCAGTTTGTTATCGAATACTTTGCTTCTGAGAGATTTCAAGGGAAATTAAATATCCATCAATTTGGATCCAACTACTAACTTTTTATAATGTCTATGTATATAATTAAACTACAAATTAAACATTCTGATTATTTAACAAAGAGCCACCTCCTGAAAACGGATATGTGAGTACATAGGTCTATCATTGCTATTTCCTATACATCTTGTAAACTTCAAATTTGTTCATACTGTTCGTAAAAATTACATTTAGCCAAACCTAATATGCCTTTTAAATTTCTAATGGTATTTTAGAGTGTCAAAACATAATAATTATATAATCTTTTTAAAGCTAATTGGTTTCCTATTTCACCTATTTCAGTCATTTGTTAAAGTCTTGTAGTACGTTTTGTAGGTGTGACATTAAATTAATTACCATGACATTTTGAAACAAACGCTAACCATCCATAATGAATCATCATTTCAAATTTAAATTTATTTTATATGTCCAAGTTTAGTAATTGAATAATATAACTTTCAGAGTTCAGGTTGCACGATAATGACCCTCCAAGAAATAAAACCAGGTTTTTAGATTGTAAATGTATATAATTTTGAACTGCTTAATAATTCAACATATAAACTACTAAGATAGCGGTTTATATAAAGTAAAAAATAAATATTTTTGTTGTTGTTGATGTGCATTATAGACAAAAAGGACATGGTTATGTGGTCAAATCAAATTTTAAAATTGGACTTCAAAAAAGACTTGTAAAACTAGAGCTTAATATAATAATTGACGTTACGAAGCTTACAACAAAATTGAAATTTACTAACACAGTGTTACTGATTTTCGCTTTTCTTTGTTTTTAATAATTATCATACTGTGAATGAGAAATTAATTTAATTTGAAGTCAGAAATTTATGTACTTATTAGATATGCTGGGTGTTTTTGTAAATAGAAAACTTCGTAACCTAGGCCCTGCTGATAATAGTGTGATTGTTTAGTAGCATAAAATTGTTTACACTATTGTTTACACGACTTTTAAAATGTAAATTAAAAAGAGTACTGCATTCTTCATATGGATCATACTTTAACTTCTTTATTTGAAAATCAGGATGAATCTGAATTTCCAAGGGCCGTAAAACAATAAAAATGAAGGCGAATAACACAAAATAAATACACAGTACTTAATGTAAACCGCTGATTAACTAGGTTCACTCATACAATTAAGTAGAAAAAAAAACATCACTGTTTTAGGTTGTTAGACAAATTTATGTGCTCGATCTTTATGCTAAATTTTACGAGTAAATTCCCAGTTCCCCAATTTTAAGGGTTTTTCTTTGATCAGTTTTTTACTATTCCCTGATATAAAAAAAAACTGCAAATTCGTCTTTTTTTAAAACTAATTTTTCGTGGTTTCCTGATTTCTTATCACGCGGAACTCTTTACTTGTATACTGTATTACTAACTGAATGTGTTGCTGATCATTTCCACTGTAAAGAGGTTTTACTATATTAAATTAAAACAAATAATTGAAAACAAATATACTTGTATTTACGGTGGGGGGCGACCATTTAAAGTGACACATAACATGTGCATTGAAACATTAAGTTGAAATTTTTAGTAGACTAATTAAGTGATCAACGTATTCCGCTAAGTGTTCCTGATCATTACCTAGTATGTGACGGACAATCCTAATGAAAACATAGGTTTCAGAAAAATAACATATAACTCATTTTGCTTAAAACAAACATTTTCACAATATTAATAGATCAGAAATTCATGCGTTTACAATATTTATTGAGCTGTCATAGACTGATTTCTGTTTGAAAAAGCAATAATGTTTTGGCCCCGGGCACCCTACAGACAGGGATGGATTGACTTTCCCCGTAAATTACGGTGCTTTCATTTATCTTACAGTTCTAATACTTAAAGATCGATCACTGACATGGAAAGTCCTGTTATCAGACCACAATAAGGTAACAAAATAATGTTTTTAATACTCGGATAAAAGCCTCTGTGTTAATATAAGCTTACACAACACAAAATGTACCTGTAAATAAAGTATTCTGTCCAGTTTTGAGTACACATATCCTATGTACTGAGCCGACCCCTCGCACCGCCCCCAGACGAACAACTTTTGGAAGCATGCCCCCCCATAGTGACAGTGCGAGTGGCCGCCCCACATCCCTAACAAAATGAAAGGCCGTGGGTGAATATCAAAAAACAAACAGTTGTCAACAAAGCCTATAATTTTCAAAATCTACAAATAACATCAAACAACAATCATTTCCCCATCCAAAGAATTTATCAATTTTAAATAACACTTTTCTCAAAAAATTTACCCTTCCAGATTACAAATGGTAACTTAACTGTGAAAAAGTTAGGCCTAACTAATAATTTAAGGATGGTAACTGCAATATAAACTTTGAATGAATTAACAATTAAATAAATAACAATTAAATAAATAACAATTAAAAATAACGATGACTATGACACATAAATAACCGAAGATGAATTATTTTGGGGCCCCTTTAAATAACAGTCCTTTTAAATATTCATGCCTAAACATAAAACTTGCGGTTTCCTTTTGCACATCATAGTCATTGTCCTTCCTGGTGGTAGGCGGTGGTGGTAGAAGGCGTAGTGTTCTACTGGTCCCAGAAGCAGGGTGACGGGCAGCCCGAAGAAGGAGAAGTTGTAGTGTCTCCCCGGGCGACCCTCTCCGGAAGCAGCAGGATGAAGCCTCTCATCTGGGACCTCATCTGACGTTTGCGAAACACTTAAACCATGACTTGAGTCTACGAAGAACGGATGAACAAAATTAACAGTGCCATTAAAGGATTAACACTGATATTCATCGAAGATAAACAAGTCTTTACAAATCAACAATCGCCGGCCTTCTGGTGAAAATGTGACAGAAGGCGGACATTGACTCTGGGTTGCAGGATTGCTGCCCGACCCAAACCGAGCGAGTTCCGGCGCAAAGCCAGTACTCGCACTATAAAAAAAACTGAGGCGTGACATTGGTGGGACGCTTGGTGGGCAAGTCACGGCTCAACCTCCCCCCCCAAAGGAGGACTTCCTCTCCAGAAAAAAGAAAACAACCTCTCCCAATTCTAGAAGATCTCAACACCACAGATCAACTCAAATGTCTGAAGTGGGGAACGCCAAAAGTCTTTCAACTGGAGGGACTACTCACCCCCAGGGTTTGCACTGGCCAGTGCTGGAAAATTTACTAGGGAAAAATCTTCAGCAGCGCACAAGGGACAGAAGAGGTGATCAAGCTCTCTGGCCCAGTGCACTTCCCACTCAGACACAAGAGTAATGAAAGATGACCTACGGAATTGTTCCCCGGAAAGGCTTCAGATGAGAAATGTGAGCCCTCCGGAAAACTTCTCCAGTCTGCGGATCTCCCAGCCGCACGGAGACAGGAGTCAAGAACTTCAAGATGCGGTGGGGACCTGACCACCGATGAGACAACTTTGCGGCTCTCTTGTCCACGGCCGAACTGACCGGATGAGCCTTACAGAAAACCAAATCCCCCACCTGGAAAGGATTGTCCAACCGACCTCGATTGTGCTTCCTCCGGACCAATTCCCTAGCCCTGATCAAGTTCCTCCTAGCCGCCTGCCAAGTTGCCTTGACATTGGCAGCACCAGGGGGTGGCAGAAGGTCGCCAATTTTCCACACATTTGCCAAGGGATTATTGGGTGGATAGCCCAATAACAGCTCGAAAGGGACCGCCTTGTGACTCTCATGGTGTGCAGTATTGAAAGCAAATTGAATCCAAGGAAGTTCCTGATCCCAGGTGGTCTGCTTGTCAGCATGAAAAGCTATGAGAGCGGATCGAAGATTTCTGTTGAACCTCTCAGCATGGGAAGGCTGTGGATAGTAAGGAGAAGTGGTCACATGGCGGATACCGTGCCCAAAGCACATTCTTTTGAAAAGGTGAGACACGAACTGAGTTCCGTTGTCGGAAACAATGGTGGCGGGTATTCCAAAGTGTTGGAACAAATGGGTACGAAGTGCCTGCACGGTGAGCTGTGCAGTGGCGTTCCTCAAAGGAAAAAGCCAACAAAACTTGGAGAAGGCATCCACACAAACAAGCAAGAATTTGTTTCCTGACTTGCTACGTGGGAGAGGCCCTACATAGTCTATGAAAACCTTCTCCAAAGGTCTCTCCGCCACCTCAGATGACAACAACCCATACTTGGTATTCTGAGCAGGCTTGCTTAGCGAGCATGTTTGACAAGAACGTACTCGTGCCGCAATGTCCCTGTCCATACCCTTCCAGATGAACATGTCCCTAACCTTCGCAATGGTCTTATGAATCCCTAAGTGCCCACCCACAGGGGAAGAGTGAAAGTACGCAAAGACCATGGGTACAAGAAGACTAGGCAGCACAACCTTGGGTTTACCTCGCTGTCGGTCTCGACAACAAAGGGCACCCTGGGACAGAAAATACGGGGGGTGGGCTCCCCCATTTTGAAGCTCACCAATGATCTTAGCCAGCTCGGGATCTTTTAGCTGATGTGGGATGAACTCAGAAAAGGCGAGGGGAAACTCCAGGAGCACGGCACACCCAGTGTGCTCCTCCTGATCAGAAGGTTGGTCGTCAGGTGAGTGATACATCCTTGATAAAGTGTCAGCAATCACATTCTGCGTGCCTCGAACATGTTGCACTTGGAATTTGAGGGAAGATATTTGGACAACCCAACGACCAATTTTCCCAAGCTGGCGAGGATGTGCAAGGAGCCACGAGAGCGCTTGGTTGTCGGTTTCCAGCAAAAACTCTTTGTGTTCCAAAAAACGTCTGAACTTATTCACTCCAAACACGACAGCCAAACACTCTAACTCATACACAGAAGAGCTTTTCTTTTCGCATGGGTTCAAAGTGCGTGAGGCATACGCAATTGGCTGCCTAACACCATCTACCTCTTGAGACAACACAGCCGCAATGGCGACGGAGGAAGCATCGGTTTGCAAAACAAACTTTCGACTGAAATCTGGCATCGCCAAAACCGGGGGTTGCATGATAGCTCCTTTCAGAAGATCAAAAGACATCTGTTGTGCTTCACCCCAAACAAACTTGGCGCCCTTCTTCCGAAGCTCATTGAGAGGAGCCGCCAACTCAGCCACATTGGGGATGAAGCGCCGGTAGAAACCCACCATGCCGATGAAACGGGCAATGCCTTTGACATCTCTGGGAGGAGGAAACTCCCTGATAGCCTGGGTTCTAGCCGGATCGATACAGACACCTCGTGAAGATACTAGATGACCTAGGAAAGAAATCTCAGCCTGAGCAAAACTAACTTTCTCGGGATTTACGGTAAGGCCAGCCCTAAGCAACCTATTCATGACTTCCTCAAGATGAACCAGATGGTCTTCAAAGCTCTCACTGTACACCAAAAGATCGTCAAGATAGTTGAACACAAATTTGAACTTGACGTCATGAAAGATGGAGTCCAGAAGTCTGGTGAGGGTCTGGGCCCCCACAGCTAGGCCCATGGGTACACGTGTGAACTGGTACAAGTTCCACGGAACACAGAAGGCAGTGAGAGGTCGAGATTCAGGTTTCAAAGGAATCTGATGGTAAGCCTGGTTCAAATCAAAGACGGAAAAATACTTGGCCTTACCGAACCAATCGAACGCAGAGTGCAAATCAGGGAGAGGGACAGAGTCAATTTCAATCTGAGCATTCAACTTGCGATAATCTAGAACCATTCGAGACTTGCCATTTGGCTTTGGAACTAGAAAAGCTGGACTTGCGTAACTTGAGCGAGAAGGCTCAATTACCCCATTTTCAAGAAGCTCATTGATGATTCCACGGAGTGTTTCCATCTTGGGTGGAGCAAGTTTGTAAGGATGAGAACGAACTGGACGGGTGTCAGTCAAACGGATTTCGTACTCCAAAAGATTGGTGACTCCAAGCTTTGGCGTCAGCACCTCAGGAAAACGAGAACACAATGTTCTGATAGCTTCAGCCTCACCAGGAGTCAGATGCCCTAAAGGATCAACTTTTGGTTTGCTGGGTGTCTCAGGCTCTACCACAGCTGCACCATCCACAATTTCATCTGCGAAAGGAATGAGCACCCGTCTTGCGAAACGAAAGAAGCACTGGCCTCTGCCCAAATCCAAAATCAGGCCACAATGCTTGATGAAATCCGCTCCCAAAATGACAGGAATGCAAAGGTCCTTGGCTACCCAAAAACTCCACACCCAAGAAAAATGTTCAATTTTGAATTTCAAACGGGCTTCATAAATGATTGGAAGTGGGGATTTCGATGCAGTCCAGCAGATGTGGGTACTTCGCTCAACTTGCTTGATTAGCCCAGAAGATTTTAGATTTTCAAACAGGGAAAGGGAAATGAGACAACGGGCTGACCCAGAATCCACAAGGGCCTTCTGCACCGTCTTACCTAAGAAGATGTTGAGTCGTGGGCAAGTTGGGCGCGCCGCTTTCACTCCCATGCATGCAAGCTCCCTCATTCCCCGCGACAGAGGCTCCCCAAAACCAGCACTCCCAGAAGGGGCAGTACTCACAGAAACCAAATTCCCGCTGACTTTCTCCAAAACAGCTTTCTCACAGGGCGGTTTAGGCAAACTTTCCCCTTGTGAGCTACTCAGGTTTTTGGACAAAGTCCCAAGATTAACCCTCTGACGACACTCTCGTCTCATGTGACCTGTTTGACCACAGCCAAAGCAAACAATAGGATGCCTCTGTCTCTGCGGTGTTTCAGGACCTCGACACACGGATGCTACAGCGGGATGGGGACCAGTCTGGGGAAGATGCCCCGAAACATGCTCCCTCTGAAAATCAGCGTCTTGAACGCTCCGTGAAAGGATGACCAGCCTATCCAGGTCTGCAAAAGAAGAAGGCTTCGGAGCAAAAATCAGTCTGGACCGCTCCTCAGGCTTCAACCCCTGCAAGACAATGTCCACCAGTTGGGATTCAGGGATGTCCAGCCGTAGGACACGCCACACGCCACGAATGTCACCCACATACTGACTGAGAGTTTCATCAAATTTTTGAGGTCGAAACACTCTCTCAACCTTCAATCTCTCCATGACCCTGAAGGGGACAAAGAGCTCAAGCACTTCACTGTGAAAATTGTCAAAATTTACTCCCCGTTTCAAACAGTCTAACAATTTGTCACCAAGAGGTCTCAGGCAGAGTGGAACCAGCAGTTCCAACACTACTGAGTCCTCCATGCCTGGGAACTCCTTCAGGTGCAACACCTTTCCCAAAAACTCCAACAAAGTTTCTACCTCTAAACCATCAACTGGGCGAATGTCGCTCAAAACCCCAGCAATGGGATTGGGCAGTGGAGCAAACAAACCCATTTTGCTTTCAGTCAGTCGGTCTACCTTCCAAAACACACACAAAAAATTTTACAACTAACAAATCACAAAATTAACTAACTAAAGGCTCTGGACTGAAATGCCTACAGTCAGATGAGGTCCCAAACAGAAGAACCTGCCCATACACACCGCCTAAGCCACCAAAACAAAAACACGGACTTACACTCACGACATACACACATACATACATACACTAAACGACAACACCTAACATTTGTGTGATGAGGTAAACACACACACACAGTTTCAATTTTGGGATTGGCCATGCTTTTGACACTCTTGCTCCCAAAGGATGCAAGTCATTAACCAGATTCCACCCGGTGACTCGGCCAAGGGCGAGCTCCTAATAAAACTACAACAATGTGCTTACCCCACCACGACAACATTTCTTCAAAAAATTCCTAAGACTGCCAGACCAGCATCACCCAAAAATCAAATCCATCCACGGCCCTTCAAAACAAATCAGAACGTGGACAGTGATCGGATCTCTAAGTATCCAAGTCGCGAAACCGAAGTTTCACGACAAGGCACCCAGGACGCAACCAAAAAACCACGCTCTGCTACCATCTGAGCCGACCCCTCGCACCGCCCCCAGACGAACAACTTTTGGAAGCATGCCCCCCCATAGTGACAGTGCGAGTGGCCGCCCCACATCCCTAACAAAATGAAAGGCCGTGGGTGAATATCAAAAAACAAACAGTTGTCAACAAAGCCTATAATTTTCAAAATCTACAAATAACATCAAACAACAATCATTTCCCCATCCAAAGAATTTATCAATTTTAAATAACACTTTTCTCAAAAAATTTACCCTTCCAGATTACAAATGGTAACTTAACTGTGAAAAAGTTAGGCCTAACTAATAATTTAAGGATGGTAACTGCAATATAAACTTTGAATGAATTAACAATTAAATAAATAACAATTAAATAAATAACAATTAAAAATAACGATGACTATGACACATAAATAACCGAAGATGAATTATTTTGGGGCCCCTTTAAATAACAGTCCTTTTAAATATTCATGCCTAAACATAAAACTTGCGGTTTCCTTTTGCACATCATAGTCATTGTCCTTCCTGGTGGTAGGCGGTGGTGGTAGAAGGCGTAGTGTTCTACTGGTCCCAGAAGCAGGGTGACGGGCAGCCCGAAGAAGGAGAAGTTGTAGTGTCTCCCCGGGCGACCCTCTCCGGAAGCAGCAGGATGAAGCCTCTCATCTGGGACCTCATCTGACGTTTGCGAAACACTTAAACCATGACTTGAGTCTACGAAGAACGGATGAACAAAATTAACAGTGCCATTAAAGGATTAACACTGATATTCATCGAAGATAAACAAGTCTTTACAAATCAACAATCGCCGGCCTTCTGGTGAAAATGTGACAGAAGGCGGACATTGACTCTGGGTTGCAGGATTGCTGCCCGACCCAAACCGAGCGAGTTCCGGCGCAAAGCCAGTACTCGCACTATAAAAAAAACTGAGGCGTGACATTGGTGGGACGCTTGGTGGGCAAGTCACGGCTCAGTACTAATAAACATTCGAATTCATTAAAATACCCCCGCCGAAGCAAACCTGCAGACTAAGCGAATTTTCATCTACATGACTGGAATTACAATAAATTATGCCTTAAAAATTGTCAGATTTATTTGTTATTTAAATATCATTATTTTTCAGGAGTACTTAGGCTTGCTTCTACGGGGAAGAAAATATGGGTTGTTATTGAAATATTGATAGCTTAGTATGAAGTAACAAAAATTCAACATTTCATAAAAATACGTCCATAAACGAGCAAACTACAACAATTAATTTATTATCCGTAAGAATAACATGGTAATTTTAAATTTACACTTTATTTATTATTTTTTTCGTAACCATTAGGCGCACAACAATGCTTCAATATGCTAAATTATTTGTTTTTTTTAAGCTCTACAAAATGGTGTGGTAAGAAATAGCAAAATTGTATGTTTTCAGGGTGAAAAATGGGAAACCACAATTTTTACTCCATGAAACCCCCCATAAACCCATCATCCCATAGTCCGATAATGCTGGTTCGCGAACTCGTTCGAATAAATGTAGGTTTATATTCGTGGTGAGATTTTGTGATGAGTTATTGTTTATTTGGAAAGTTTTAATGTTGTGTTGGGATTAATATTGTTGCCAGTTAAAAAGGTGGTACACTTTGTTGGTATGTGACATTTTTGCATGTTCACATGAAGGGTGGTACATTTTGCGTTGGTAGGTGACATTGTTGCAAGTTAGCATGAAGGGAGGTACACTTTGTGTTGGGATGTGACATTGTTTTAAGTTTACATGAAGGGTGGTACACTATGTGTTGGAATGTGACATTGTTGTAAGTTACATGATGGATGGTACATTTTGTGTTGGAATGTGACATTGTTGCATGTTCA
The DNA here is from genome assembly GCF_028750875.1 of Macrosteles quadrilineatus. Taxonomy (NCBI): domain Eukaryota; kingdom Metazoa; phylum Arthropoda; class Insecta; order Hemiptera; family Cicadellidae; genus Macrosteles; species Macrosteles quadrilineatus. The sequence continues at coordinate 1,607,042 of NW_026542608.1, forward strand.
CATGAAGAGTGGTACACTTTGTGTTGGGATGTGACATTGTTTTAAGTTTACATGAAGGGTGGTACACTATGTGTTGGAATGTGACATTGTTGCAAGTTAACATGAAGGGTGGTACACTTTGTGTTGGAATGTGACATTGTTGTAAGTTAACATGAAGGGTGGTACACTTTGTGTTGGAATGTGACATTGTTTTACGTTTATATGAAGGGTGGTACACTATGTGTTTGAATGTGACATTGTTGCATGTTCACATGAAGGGTGGTACACTTTGTGTTGGAATGTGACATTGTTGTAAGTTAACATGAAGGGTGGTACACTTTGTGTTGGAATGTGACATTGTTTTACGTTTATATGAAGGGTGGTACACTATGTGTTTGAATGTGACATTGTTGCATGTTCACATGAAGGGTGGTACACTTTGTGTTGGAATGTGACATTGTTTTACGTTTATATGAAGGGTGGTACACTATGTGTTTGAATGTGACATTGTTGCATGTTCACATGAAGGGTGGTACACTTTGTGTTGGAATGTGACATTGTTTTACGTTTATATGAAGGGTGGTACACTATGTGTTTGAATGTGACATTGTTGCATGTTCACATGAAGGGTGGTACACTTTGTGTTGGAATGTGACATTGTTGCAAGTTAACATGAAGAGTGGTACACTTTGTGTTGGAATGTGACATTGTTGTAAGTTAACATGAAGGGTGGTACACTTTGTGTTGGAATGTGACATTGTTTTACGTTTATATGAAGGGTGGTACACTATGTGTTTGAATGTGACATTGTTGCATGTTCACATGAAGGGTGGTACACTTTGTGTTGGAATGTGACATTGTTTTACGTTTATATGAAGGGTAGTACGTGTCCACTCTGTCTCCTACCTTTGTGAATTTTTCATTTCTGTTGTCCCAAGAGTATTACTCAAGGAGCCGAGGAGTACCCAGGCAATATAACTTGTGAGCTAGTCGTGTTCTCTAAAACAACGTTATTCTATTTGTTAGCGAAATCCTAATTCTTATAAACTTTGAGCCAAGAAACATCGGAAAAACTTTTAAAATGTTTCTTTCTATACAATTGTTTTAAACAAAATGTGTAGATTTAATAATTTCAATAACCCAATCAACACTTTACATTTTACACAATTCCTAGGTATAAATTTCACCGCATCTTTAATATCTTATAAAAACATGTCAGCAAAAGTTTGTATTGATACGGAGCCACATTTTGAGTCATGATTCATGGAAAGTTTGAAGCAAGGACTTTCATTAAGTGGATTGCCGAAGCTTCTCAGCCATGAAATATGGTTGTAACAAATGACACTCTGAATATTTATTTGGCCGAGAGTTATGGATACAGGCATTCAAAAGTACAAAGGTATTTGATTATTTTTTTGCAAAAAAACTGTTTAAATATTATGGATACTATTGACACATACTAAAGCTTGACAATAAATTTGTTTTGATTATCAATTAAGGGCGTTGTAAAGTTAAGGCGATCCTGATAAACCTTAAATATATTTCGGTGTACTTGTTTGTTGTGAAACATATATTTAATAAGAATGTTATTAAATAAATTTATTCAGGCTTTCAGGTTACTACAATTTACATCGTTTACCACTGTATATTTTACATAGAGCTCACAACGAAGACATTATTTTTGGAAATATTTATATTATTATCACTAAGCCGAGGGGTCATAGTACAGTGTAGCTGTTAAGTATTTATTAGTTGCCACTAATCAGTTTGGTAATGAATTTAAAACCTATTTTCTTCAATAAACATGTTTTATTATAAATTAAATCACAAATCCATTTTCATTATTAAATAATATCATATGTTATTATATTAAAATCTATTACCTATATAAAAATATAACTTAAAGAAGATGTCATTATTAATATTGGTAATACTGTCAATACAAGCAGTTTAATTAAAATAATCATTTTCAAACCAATTAGAACACACTAAAACCATTTATCTAACAATGAAGTATTATGAAAACAACTTGAACACATGTGTGAATGTATCCTATAAAGAATGAAGCCAAAAGATGAAAATTTAAAAGACAGCCAATATGCTAAAAGATTATTATTTTCCATGAGGAAGATTGAAATTCCAAATTAATCAAGGCTACAAAATTATTATATAAAATTTTAATTGAATGATACCAAGAAATAACCACTTGATCTGTACTTAAGTGATTTTATTCATGATTATAGAGAATTTACAACAACTTTCCATTATTATTTAGGCAAGTTGACCCTCTTATGTAAATTAAATTAATTCAGTAAAAATACAGTCAACTTCTTTCCAAAATAAAAACTGTTTTATCCCAATCTACTTTATAATATGGCAAAGCACCAATATGGTTAATCATTAAAAGAACCAAACTATCAAAACTTCATAACAGTAGCTTTTAAGATAACAAATTGACAGTTTTAACTGAAAAGATAGTTTTAAGGTCTAATTATAATAAAATACAAACAACGTATAGAATTTTTAAGTGGATTTTAAGAATGAATATAAATTTATATCCTCACTTACTCACAATGGATAGCCATTATAAGGAAATCAGTATAAACCCTAATGACGAGTAGAAGGATTTTGTTTCTAAAAAAAAAAAACGAATGAATAAAAACTCTGTTTATGGCGCACAATGATTAAAGTGATTATTTGAACGCGTTGAGTATTTTAAAATTTATGATTTGAGTGAACTGTATGCATATGACTGAAACAGTGGTAAAAAAACCCTCGCGTTACGATTAAAGAATACACAAGTAATGTTTGAGGCATCCGGTAAACCTAAAGGTAATCTAAGTTGATGGAATGACAAGCAATAACTCTTAGTTTGTGGAAAGTTTACTCCAAAGACGTTCGTTAAGTGGATTATGATGGTTCTGCCTCGAACCTATGAAAAATGGGTCATAACTTAAGACATTTGATGATTACCACTCGATCACTAATTTAGTTAACAGTTCATAAAACTTATTTTTATACTGAGGTGAGTGCACCAATACTGTTCAAAAACATCTGGACAATGATTTGTTTATTAAAAGTATTAATTTTGGTTTTTTTCTAATGAGTTGCTATAGTTACCTAACAGTTCATTCCTGATTTTTGTACATTACACACTTATGTTTTTTCATTCCAATAAAATTATGTTTTTATTTCAGTTTCTTAAATTATTTTATCCAACAAGCTACAAACATAGCTAAAGAAGAACCTACTTCTTCAGTAAAATTTGTGTCTGGAGATAATTGTGGGGGATAATTCAACTATACATTTTTGAATATATATGGACACATTGATTTTAGTTTTTTGAGTACCCATTTTATGTTACCAACATTTTGAAACGAAAGATGAAAAGAAAATACACATTTCCAAAGACATTGAGAACACTTATTGATACGCTGTATTGACAAGTTATCCTATCACCACGCTAAATCGAAGGCACACATAGGGGCAGAGTTGGATAAAACGGGATACCACTCCTATATTATGTTTTTTTCATAAATGTTTCTTAAAGAAATTGCAAACATGTCGTATCATAACCTTAAACATTTATTAATGAACTAAACAAAACAACTGTTTTTGCATTTAACTCAACTTAAATCTTAAAAAAAAGTTTCACAAAAGCTTACAGATCCCGTATTATCCAACCATGGTTGGATAAAAAGGGACAGGAATTTCTACGTTGTATTTTCATCATCAAATCCCAAAAAAATATTAAAAAAATAAGCTGTTATCGTTTAAAAACCAAACTAAGTTGATTTTCATTGATCTTCTTCATCTATAGATGAGGAAGTCATTTCCTGTGCAATAGACCTTTTTATTTGTTGAACAGGGATGGTTTGGTTAGATTTTCTTGGTTCTTCCTTATTTTTATTCGTTTGTTTTTCACATTTTCTTTTTTTCATATCAAACAGCCCCTTTTTAATAGCCTTTTCTTTCATTTCAACTATTCTGGCATTTTCCTTTTCATTGCTTTCCCTTTCTTCCAGCTCCAACTCTAAAAATGCCTATCCCGTTTTGTCCAACCCTGACATATTTGGAATCAAATATGGCTGCTGCCAGAACTAAGCAGCAAAACAACAAGGTGATCACATAAAAGTATTCGGAAATAAACAGCAAACAAAAGATAATGCTACCAAAATTGTATTCCTTCACACGCAGACACTATATCAAGAAGATTGTCAATAAAAAACAATGATTTTGGCTGAAAACTCAGTACAAAACTTTGAAACATCATAACTCATGGAAACTGAATGCTGGCCTTCCATGTTCAACTGAGAATGCTAAGATGGCGGCCGAGAGCTAAAAACTATGCTTTCTCTATAGATTGTAGCACTAGTATCGCTAAAACGTAGGGTATCCCGTTTTGCTCGACTGTCCCGTTTTGTCCAACTCTCCCCATATTCTGTATAACATGTAGCATATTATACCATCGAATGGAAGGATACGTAGAAGAAAAATGTAATGTGTATTCTCCATTTGATAGTGAGATACCACTTGTGTGAGTGAGATTCGACATTGTTTATATGGTAGTAGAATCTTGCTACTACTACTGAACCAAGGAACGTTTCTTACTGAGTTCAAGGTTTTTAATTTCTTATTCAATCAATAAATAATGTATACGCTATTTATTTTTTTATTGGATAGTACCACTTGTATAAATAGTAGTAAATTACTTTAAAAAATTAAAGTTTTATCTTTAGAAAGAAATTTGAACGATCACATACCTTAATAATATATCATAAACAGGTCTAGCAAAATTTTATCTTTTAGAATTAACAATAAAACTGTACTAGGTATATTTTTATTTATTATTCATGGCTTTACTGTCAAAAATATTTAAAGTTAGGAAATGTGTTTAGATGAAAAGTTGTTTAAGGATTACTAACTTGCCAAACAAGGTTTTGTGGTTTGATTAGCTTTGGACCTATACTATAAGGTGCTTTGTATGCATGTTCTCTGCACAATAAAATACAAACTTCACTGGTGACTATGGTGTCTATCACTGAAGTAGTTTTAGTGTCATTAACCTACCTATTTAAACCAATGTAGTTTGACACGGACATCTATTTGATGGTTTAACGGTGCCTACGTCGCATACTTTTTAGTGTTTTTTTTTCTTCATAAGGACAGTCTAAAATGTGGACTTGTTACTATTGATCGTATATCTTTTGCTTTATTATCGAACGAAAGCAAAAGCTTGATCCTTTTTGGGTGTAGCAATTTTAATAATGTGTTTAAAAACGAAAGATCAACGTCAGTAAACTAGCAGCAGTGAATATAACTTACGGCGTAAGATTCACAATTATTCCAAATATTTCTACTGCTTTAAAACCAACAGCTGAAATGTAGGTACATTATTCGTAAAATAAAATATACCAGGGTATTAGAGACCAATGCCTCTTGTTCTATAGCGTGTAGTGGTCATGCAAGCAATCTCTTGGTCGTCGTTAGTAACCAAATTGCCTTATTCTGGTTCAACCACCATCGTTATACTCAGCATTCTGTTAGAGGTTTCCTTATATTACGGTAAAAAAAACAAGAATCTCTCAGTAATACTTCAGAACCCATTTTGAAATCCTACTTGAGTTACAATTTATTTTTAAGCAACAGGGAAAATTAAGGGCGATTTGAATTGGTAAAAAGTTCACAATATTCATTATCAATCCTGATAGCCTTTTTAGGCTTTGGCTCATCTCACTCCGTCAGTAGTATAATTTGTGTAAACATTTCAATTGTTTATATCTGACATTTTCCGTTGCAATGCAACATCATCAGAGCTTAAAACACGCAAAAGTATCAAACATTTAACATTAAACAGTACATTACATTGTTAAATGTTGCATTTAAACACACGAAACTACAAAAACTTAATAGCGCTATAATGACACAGCGGCGGTTGTAGTTAGGCTGGGTAATAAGGCTAGGGATATTTTGACGCGATGATGTTGCTGATGATGTTTGCTGATGATGAGACTGATGATGTTGCATCACAACATGTCAGCTATAAATGATTAAAATGTTGACACAAACTGTACTACCAACAGAGTAAGCTAAGCCTTAAAAGTGGATTATTCTATTTAATCTTCCTTGACGCAAAAAAATGCATTTCAGCTTACCTTCTAAATGGATCTTTGGATAATATACTAAATCATTCTGTTGTAATTGTTTTAGGTATCAGAAGATATCATGTACTTTTGTTTTAATCTAGACCTAATCTGTTTCGTTTAGAATGTTTTGATTAGTGTTCGAAAAAAATATTTCGAAAGTTGAGAATTCTAAGAATAATCTGAACTATAGGTTCAGTCTATACGGTAAAAAATGAGAATCCCTCAGTTACATTTTTGAACCAATTTTGAAATCCTACTTCCAGTTAGTCTATTCGACTACATTCCCTTTGGAAGCAAAACTCTTCTACAAATATTTAAGACAATAAAGCTCACGTTTAAATCGATTTTACTGCAACGGGGACACATTTTGAATTGGTTCACGAAAAGTATTGCCTTTATTGCAGCCATTTATTTTGGCGAGTCTGAATAAAACATGCCATTGTTGGTGTTCAATTTACAACATGTGCAAGTCAGCGGACACCGTTGGTTATTTACGAAACCAACGTTCCGTGCTGAAACAGGCACTTTTAAAAGTAATTTTAAGTTTTATATAACCATACAAGCCTTTCTTGACGAAATATAACATTATGTCTTCTTGGTATAGTTTGGATTTCCACATTTTTTTTTATATTCCTAACCTTTAAAAGGTTTCAAGATCGTAGTTTTTAAAATGGATGCCAGGTATATTGTATTATCGAGTAAAAATTGGGTTGAAAATGTGCATGCTGTTAGAACTTTGCATTCCAAATTAATACTTAACTTACTCCATTGTCTTTCAACGTAATTACTTTACGTAATTACTTTACTACAACTACTTTGTTAAACGTTTTAAATATTAATGTCTAGTATACTTAGAGGTACTGGATAGTTAATTCCGTTTTTGTTTACAAAATATGGTAAATATATTGATCTTCAGTTTTTAGGTGTTCCTTGTTGGTGACTTTAAAAATATAAAATGTCAGTTTGATCGCAGAACAACGAGCGGATAGTTTAAAAACAAGATATCATACATCATAGAACTGACAACTAACAGTTTCTACTCTTTTTTCTGTGATTTGAAGTACTATCTTCAATAAACTGGATCTAAAGAAATGTATTGGAATCACCGCTGCTCATATGTAAGCTTCTATACAGGCAGATTTACATAAATAATTTCAATATTGTATTAGAACATTTTATATGTATACAAGTTATTATAATTTTAACATTTGAATGAATTGTTTTATGAAAAAAATTACAAGCTACGGAAACAGCACGCACTATAAGCTAAATAAACGTTCTTTTGAAGTATTATTTTTTCAGTTACGGTATGAAGACGAGTGTGATACTGAATCATCGCACTCTGACGCTCAGTTTTATATTCATCTAACGGAAATTGTGAACATGTTTTGGTTTCACTTATCTTTACCAAAGGCACACGTTACGGCCTTTTTATTTTTATTAGCACGACACAAAATTTATTACTAGAGTCCCTGATGGAAAACATATTTCAGAGGCAAAGAGGGTGTGACATGCATAATATTCTGCAAGAGCGAAGACAGTAAATTACATTAACATACTTCCTCGGCGATGCAGACGACGGTGTAGCTTTGTATTTGTTTCAAAAGAGAGGATATATGAGATATGTCAGTTTGGAAAATGGACGAGTTGAATAAGTAAACAGTACACTTCGTCTGGCTTTTATTTTATATATTCCAGGTAAATTTATCTCTTATATCAACGGTCAAGACATGTCTTTTCGGTTATAATAAAACCTTTAGGGTCTTAACCAACCCTAACTCTAAGGTGCTAACACAAACAAACACAAAAAAATTCGTATTATTTTTATTTTTATCATCTAATATACATGGTATTTCAAAAAGAATAATCCGATTTCGTAGGTTTATAATTTGAAAACTAATAATTATATGAACATGAGGTTAATCTTATATTAAAGAGTAACTAATAAGGTTTTTTTGTATACCATTTGTAGGTGCTCAATATGGCCCCTTTCAGATGCAAAGCATATGTGCCACTTACAATAAAAATTTACATAGGTAGAAAAAGTTGTGAAAACAATTGACAATTTGAAAAAAAAATTAAAGTAGAGCGTTATGTTGGGGTGAAGGGTTGCGATTAAAAAAATGCCTACGAGTGTATTTTAAAACCATAAATTCCAGACCATGAAAATTCCTTAAAATCTTTGCTAGCTCTTACCACATTTAAGTTATAGCCATAAAAAAAACTGTTTAGTCGTTTTGAAATGTACGCCTTTTTTTGGAGGGTAAAATTTTTTAAGTTAAATTTGTATGATTTCAATTTAATATTTAAATCATAGCCTGGTTTTCCATAGTAATGAGAGTATCAGAACTAGAAAATAATCTAGCAAATAGACAAAGCATGAATCCTAGTTCGAAACAATGAGAGTTTTAAAGTACGAGGGTGGTTTGGACGACCTTGTGCGGTTATAAACATGAATATTGCTGACCAAATCTATAACTCTTTGCCAACTAGTTAATAAATAATCAAGTAGTAGAGGATGGAGGCAATTACAAATCAATGTTAGTTATTTTCAATTATATTCTTTCCAAATGCTGGTTTGTTATCGACCAAAGTAACATAGAGTAACAAGAGTAAGGTAAAAATGCTATGTTCATTCTATATACATAACTTTAGTGTGTTACCTTAATAATTAATTTAATTTACCTTTACTTACTGTGTGAAACGAAACTGGTACTTCTATGTTAAAATAAATCCTACTCGTTTAAATATATCTTTTTGTAGAATGCACACGACTAACGAGGAGCAGACCTCAACATTGAATGTGAATGGAAACAGAGTTGCGGTGATGTAATATCAACGAAACCACAAACAAATGTAAATCCACCAGCTTTGAGGAGGTACGTGACCCTTACCAGTTTACTGTTGTTATCGGTAACAATAGCTATTCAAAAATTGATTCCAACACAATGGCTTCATTCCTACCATAATTTGTTGACATAATTTGTTGTTCTGATAGTCTGAAAATAGATATGTTGTAATTCATTAATAGTGATTGATCTCATTTATTGAAAAATATCGCGATATAGCATATATACTAACAAGAGTAGGAAGTGAGACCATACGATTAAAGTGATAGATATATCGAGTTACATAATAAATAAACTTGCTGGAGTAAATGTGGTCGAGAATATGTATAGTAACAATAACTATATTTCACTCGTGTTTCGAAGGTTACTAATACTAATAAGCTAATAAAATTTCAATAAAATCACACTTTGTTACCTCTACTGTGGCATTAAAAGCAAGCACTAATTATTATTAATATTATTTAAATAGAAAATGAATCTGGATATTTTGAGGGTAGCCTATATATGAGTGAAAATCCATCTAGGTAATACAAATTTGCTAGTCTGCAGGTTCGCAGCGATGAGGTACTTGTTTTTCCATTATAATAACTGCCACATGTCATTTTTGGGGTTTCCATAACTTTTGTAGCAATTAATTTGAATTAAATTGGTCCATTTTAAATTCATACAGACAGCTTTTGATGGCACTTTTTTGTTCTTCACCCAACGACTTAATTTTTATAGAGCTGAGAAAATGTTGTTCCATTGCATTGTTTTGTTTTGAGTATTCCTTATATAAGGTAATCTATTTAACTGGAATCGCAGTTTTCCCGTTTTTTTTTATATTTATTATTAATATGCTTAGAGCCACAGGTTCTTGGGAGCCACAGGTATCTATAGAAATAATGTATTTTTTCTCAACGAATAAATACTGTTCGAACAGAAACAACACATAAGTCATAGTAGTTGTAGGTAAAATACATGACTGTGGTAAATGAAACTAAGGAAAAACATGATTTAAATTACCGTATACGACATCACTGTTTATTTGTTTTGATATTGACTTTTTCTGTTGTAATTATCTCATCCATTATCTCTGAGTCAAAATGATTGTTCTGCTGTTTGTTTGAGTACATCCAATTGTATTGTATAATCAAAAATGTATAAATACACTATCAAAGCTTGTGAGGAGAAAGCCAACCTAACTGTGTGCTCCGATATTAAAACAACAGATGGTTCAGCCTATGTCAATGTGGCAGGCAGTGAAAACGTGTACCCTTGCACATATTGCGTCCTGAGCTAAAACTTCATAACTGTTTAACAACTGAAGACTAACATCCTATTTGCTAAAATATAGAGGTTTGATAACTTCTCATAACATGTAAAACTTCATATAAATATAATTGCCAAATGTTCTTACTTAACTGATACTTAACGTCTTTTAGCGTTCATGAAGAATTCTGGGTGGCAATTGGCGAATGTCCTTAAAACGATGTTTTCAAATTTAGCTCGTAAGAAGTTTATTGTTGGACGAAGTGATTGGGAAAGCTGATAGCTAAATATTGACGCTTCAGTAAATCGACTCAAAATCAATCACTTAGAAACAATTGTACAATCAGCTTGTTTGTATTACTCAAATTATACTGTCAGGGTTAGACAAAAGCGTAAAGCAATGTTTTTATTTTAGCGGTTCAAAATCTCGATTGACTATTTCGCCTCATTTCAAAACTAGAATCTCGAACAAAAATTCTTTTGAGATGTCTTTCTAAACAAAGGTTTTGATATTGAATTAAGGTTTATGAAATATACTTGGAAATAACGCTTCCTCACAAACGAGATACGCTACTCGAAAACATGGGATTGTGCAATATTACTCTTTCACTGCATTCCTTATTGCAGATTAAATTTCTTGCTACGGTTTGGTAAGCATTCTCTCGTACATTCAAATCTCGCATCTGGTGAGGAACTAGTTCAGTGGATATTATCTAGCTTAGCTTGTAGCAAAACATAACACTACATGAACGTGAAGAAGATATGCTAATTTGAATGAAACCAAGACCCATACAAAACCTTACAATATTCTTGACTTTTTTGCAAAATTAATTAAATTTAATTTTTGGTAAAAGCTATCTTTACTATGTTATACTTTATACTCCATTTAATAGTCTTATAAGAAGTACTTTGTAGTGTCCATATTTTACTTAAATTGCATACAATGATTCAATTATTTGCAATCGTGATTTAGAAAGCAAACTTAATGAGTTAGTATTAACTTAATTCGAGGTGACATTTTAAGGTCATTACTAGATATATTACATGTACCGCTGTCACCAATAAATAATATTTACTATATTAATTGTACTGTAATATTTCGTAAACATTTTCCTTATGTTAGGTCACTCAACCTCAACCTTTCATAGAAGTATAATAGTGACCTCAGCTGAAGGTATAAAATAAAATATTCGATGCGATAGAGAATATATAATGCGGGTTTATGCAATGTCGCGAGCAAATGCCAGTTGCTTACCGACAATATACTATTGCCAAGACATCTGTGATGTTCAATATGCTTCCAGCATCAAATTCAACATTTTCTATACGACATAGAAATGATTGAGTCAAATTCGTTATTGATAAATTATTATCCGAGTGCTAGTAAAAAGATCAATAATTATTTCGATTTGTATATATTAAACCATTTTTAGCGAATTTCCCTATAGGGAAGTAGCTATTACCGTAGGTGGCACGGTAAGACCTAGACCCAGGACCGATTTACTTTTTCATTTTGATGTCCCCAGAGGCCAAAAACACTATTCGTTAAAATTTTTATATATATGTATATATATATATATATATATATATATATATATAGACTTATATATATATATACGTCCGTGAACGCGATAACTTGAGTAATTTTTGTCCGATTTTGATGAAATTTGGTTTAAAGGTGTAAAGCGGGATAAACTTGAATGAGTTCGCGAACCAGCACGATCGGACCATGGGAACGGGGCTTTACGGGGGGTTTTATGGGGTAAAAATTGGTTTTTCTCACTTTTGACCCTCAAAACACAAAATTTCCCAATTTCTCTTTAGATCTTTTTAAAGAGATTAAAAAAACAAATAATTTAGTATATAAAAGTATTTTTGTTCAATTATTAGTAACGGAGAAAATTAAAAAAAAATTAAATTTAAAATTCCCATGTTATTCTTATGGAGAATATTGTCAAATGTTGTAGTTTGCTTGTTTATGAATATATTTTGATCAAACTTGGCAAATTTATTTATTTTGTACTAAGTTATCAATATTTTACTCAAAAACACACTTTATTAGTTTCCTTGTAGCAGCAAACCTAGGTACTCGTTAAACCTAATGTTATTAAAATATATTTAACTGAAAATCAATTCAGACATATGGAAATTCGCTTAGTCGGCAGGTTTGCTGCGGCGGGGGTATTTATAATAGCTATCATAAAAAATACATAACATATTCTGTAAGAAAGTAATTTGAAACACACATGGTCGAAACCGTCGCAAAGCTAGTTAAAGGAAAATTCAAAATTATTTAGTAACTATTTCAAAACATATCTCAACAATCAGAATACCGTAATACCAAAGTGATACACCTACGCCCCTGGTGTTTACAATCAGGATTATCGTACTCATAGACTTTTCTGTACAAGTTTTTTTCCAAAAAAATTGTGTTTCCGATTTACACTGGAATATTTCAAATTTAATCAACATTGTAATAGCATTTGCCTATTGGGTCTCATGGTGATTGGAGTATCCAATCGAAATCGATCACCATTACCATATTTTATAATTATTATATGTATACCGTCTTGTTTGAAACAGTATAACTTTCAAAAGAATATTTATCTCGAAACGATATATATCTTTCTAGAGTTATTAGACGTATTTTATTTACTGTATATTTTAGATAACCGCCTTAAGTTCACCATAAATACTGTAGAACTATACTATTTTAATGGCCCCAACCAACTTGGGGACAATATTGCAAATCGTATGGCAATGATTTAACAGTTTTGAGGTACTGTACAAGATACAGTAATATGTTAGGTAGGTTCCCTAAACGTGAGCGTAGAACAATATTGCGGATATTCATCACTCTTGTTTACAGTCACTAGGTATTCTAAACTAGTTCATAATCCATCAGCTGCAGTCTCGAGTGCAGGAGGCACACCGGAGTTTCAATGAGAACATTCTTTTATATTTTCGACAGCACTCATCCTCGTTACAGTTCACATTTGAATGAATTTTATGTCCTCGTAGCTTTATTATAAAACAATCCCTCCCATTGTTATCAAAAGTACTCGCCAATAGTGAATTACAAGTTTTTTTCAAAAACGTATATAACTATAATTTATTTATACTTTCAGTACCAAGGACATCTGTGTGCCTAATAGGTGTTTTAGTACAAATATATAAGATTTTTTTCTAATTCCTACAAGAATAGTAATTTCCTCGAATAGTGAAATAATAATCCTCTAAAGATAGTAAAAAAAAAAAAACTATACAAATACTTTGTAAAATTACATAATTTTTGTTTGAATCCGTCGTTAAAGCTTAGGAGTATGAACAGTCTTGTATTACAAGCAGAAGCAGCGCATACATCGCAAGCTGACTAAAAGTGCTTAAATAAATTTATTTTTTAGAAAATGTTAGAAAACTATATTGGTCTACACACCTCTCCCTACAGAGCAATATTGTGACTCTGCGTTTCGCTCAAACATAACAGCAGCAAAATGAGTGGGCGTAGGCTATGTTCAATACTGAAGTTTAAATGGAAAAAGAGCGTTACAAATATTATACGTCTTTTGGCAAACGACTAAGCAGCAGCACACGACAACCACTTTACAACCAAAATTAACATTCTTGGACCACCGTTTACACATTCTTATGTATTACATTTCGGTCATTCACTTTATTTCAAATGAACAAAATATACATTGAACGCGTCACTTTTATAGGCATAACCTTTCATTTATAGCAATAGTTAAGAAATAATTGGTAAGTGAGTTTGCTTACATGGTAATAAAAACATCACATAAGCTCATAAGCGGTTGGGGAGCCCCGTTATTCATGTCAGAACTTGGGCAGACTCCAAAATATGACAGTGTGTTTTCTGCGCGGTTTTTGCGCATTTGCTACAGATAAATTGCTTTGAACCCATCTTCCTTTATATTCCGCGTAAACATTCCATTTTACTGTCACATTTAATCCAGAACTGTTTGAGAACTTTCAAATAATTGGCAAAGGCTGTTTTATTTAATTGAATGCCCTCCATTCAACTTATTAACCATCGTAGTATTTTCATGTAAGTATCACATTCTTTGAAAAGGAAAACACACAACGTTATCTAAATCAATTGAAACAATTAATTAATTTAAAATATGGAGTGTATAGATTAACTCTTTGAGTAAAGTGTGTGAATATAGTTAGTATTCCATCTGTGGCACTGCAGTTACTTGTACGGAAGAAATAAAATACTAATCTATTGTGTCCACCATCTGTACCCAGTGTGATGAATGAGACTGCATTATATTGTACCTTTACAGCACTTAGCGCCGTTAAAGCCTTGCCACTTATATAGTTTATATAGTTATTCACGAGCGAAATTGAATATTTTTATATTTAAAAAAATTAAACGTGTTGTATGTTATTCGTCCTCAAAAAGGTTTGCCTTAATTTAAACGTTATATTAATTGGGGGTTTCAGTATGCCAGGTATAAAAGAATAGCTCTTCAACTACGCCAAAAAATGTTGTCAACACTGTTTCCTATGCTTAAAGAAATATAATCGTGTTATTAGGTCATCTGCATTCAAACTATTTGTCTCAGTACACAATAATATCAAAAACATCTATTCTCAGCTATTCAAAAATATTCCATACCTACTAGAATATATCATTTCAGCGTTAAACATTGACCTTCCAGATGTCTACTAGAACTCAAAGTTGTGTTAGTTCATACATAATTTGGGTATCCATATTGTAAGTTGTTTTGGAAAAGTCAAAAACAAAACTATTGTTACCTAAACGTCGTTTGAAAACATTTGTTCCTTGTCAACTAATATGGTGTATACGCTGCAAATAAAAAAATTACTTTTATAAGCACAAAATCACAGAAAGAACAATTGAAAATTACTGCGATATGCAAGAGACATTTAATGTAGAGCGTGAGCTCAGAAACAGAAAATTACATTAACATATTCGTTCTACCTGAGGAAAGAGTTGGCTGAGAACGACTATTCACTTTTGTTGCAGAAATCTATTTTAATGTAAATAGTGGAGTTTGTATTTGCATAAAAGGGCTTATGTAAATCCCTGCATGGTTAATATCACTAAATTAAGGACAATGCTGTAGAGGTTTTTTTTCTGTAAAACCCTCCGTTTATGGTTTTGCTATTAAACATTGAAACCGTGATAGGATACGCTTCCTAAACAAACTACACATTGGATCCTTTAGCCATAACATAATTCACAATTTTACTGGCCATGACTTGTTGTAACCCCGGCATTAAAAAAATCACAATAAATATTAGTTTTATCAAAATATTAAGCATACTAACAATGGAAATATGGTTGATTAACTACTCTATATACAAGTAATAGGCTATGTAAGTATTTACATTATATTCCACCATCTGATCAATGTTAAAAACACATAGGTGCTTTTAATATAGGTTTCATGGAAAGACCTAGACCCGGAACCGTTTTACAATTTCGTTTTGATGTCTCCAGCAGCCAAAAACAGTATCCGCTCAAATGCATGCATATGTATTCGACTACACGATAACTCAGCTCATTAATTGATTTAATACTGTATACCATTACATTTATACAAAAACACTTTTTTTATTCCCTGTAGCAGCAAACCCAAGTAATCTTTAAATATAATGTTATTTAAATAGGGAATATATCCGAATGTCTAAGGAAAAATTTGTTTTAATATTCAATCAAGCAAATGGGAATTCGCTTAGTTGCAGCTTTGCTAGAGCAGGGACATTTACTTTACTACTCTAATGTTAATACATGCTCTAAAATGATAACTACCTTTTACATGTAAAATGTGTAAAATCCAACAATATAAGTAAGTAAAATAGCAGCTAATTACCTGCGCAAATTAAGTTAGTTAAATTACAAAGTCATGATTTCCAACAAATAACACTTTCACACTGTATTCGAGCAACGACTGATCACTGATTGGTCGTCGGTCGTTGGTCGCTGACTCATTAATGTCGCTTGTCACTGATAGTCACTTTGACATTCCACTTCTCGTCTCATGTCTGATAATGACTCTTGACCTAGACATCTCAGCGTTTATCATTGAAACTAAGATAGACTTGTTGTTGTGTGAATCTGACAATTACCTGGCTACGGATGTTAAGACTACCACTGTCTTAGGAAGGTTAAGTAGGCTGTTGAGTTATAAATAGTGTTTGGATGTATATAATTTGCGATGGTAAAAACTGTGGCAAGAGTCGTGGTATTTATACACGATACGCATACCATTACTGGAAGATTTAATTTTCCTAGCATATATTCTAATACGAGCTATGTATGTTTGTCTATCTGTTGAATGATGAAGTAGACACTGTAACTAACTATATTAACCAGCTGTGGTTAATAATAGTTAATAACAAAATAACGTAGATAAATGAGCCATCTAAAGAATGTAGTAAAGTATTAAGTATAGTATGGTTACTGTACTATCCTAAGTATGTGATAGTTGATGAAACATCAAAGGTGCTAGGTTTGCAATAACTGTCCTTTGTTTGTCTTGGATAACATTTCGGCTCAGTCGACTCAGTAGTTAACATCAGCGCACTCCATGTAACTAACACTTAATGTAACTAAGTTAACTTTTATCCTGAAACTGGCAACACATTGAACATAGGAATGGAATGAGTCGAAGGTTCTATTTACCTAATTTGTTGCACTGCGTAAACCAATGAGAGTTTCACAGAGCATTCTTGACCAGTCATAGCGAGTGCATTTAACATAGTTTCACCTCCCTATCCATCGAAATGTGATCCATGTGAACAAATAAACCTTAAAAACTGCAAAATTATTGAAACTATTTTAAAGACTATCACAGACAAATATTTTACAAAGTCTACCAATGCAATACGTTTATACATTTTAAGTGTAATTCTCAGGGAGTTGGATGATGTATCCATCTGTTGCTGGCATGTTTTGTATTTGATGTTTTTGTCCTGGAGAAGAGACAGGTAGTGTATTTGGAGGCAGAGATAGCCCTTTGCCTTTGTTCTGTTTTTGTTTATGCACAACATTTATCTTATGTGACACAACATCGTTTACGGTAATACTGACCAACTTATTGAAAAAAGTCATTTTACGAATTCAAGCTAATAACAAAGTTAAAAGTTTACTCATACCATATAATAATGTTTAACTCCTAGTCAGTAAGTGTTAAGAAATCATGATGGCTTAGTCATCTACCTAATTCCTATGCATTTACTTGCAATTTTGTTAATTATCGCAAAAAAACATTAAACCGGTTTATTGTGTGATGATAAATCAGTATATAAAATATAAAAAACCAACTAGAATCTAAATTGTTGTCATATTATTATGTATCTTCAGATTTTATAAGGCGAAAAATGCGTTCGGTATAATTCCTAGGGCCTACCTGAAACAATAATGTGTTTCAAACTTTAATGTAATGATATTAATACTGGCATCTGAATTTAAACATTTTTTTTTAATGGTACTGAAACCTTTTATAGAAACTGGAGATGGTACATTTTATACATATAATACCTCTGCTGCAGTAAACCGGCAGACTAAGCGTATTTGCATTTTCCAAATTTGATTTCTACTTACATATTTATGTAAAAATGTCATATTTTTTTGTAGAAGGGTAATAATATGGGATTTCCTTTACCATCTCATTATCATAGTATACAATTAATAAATTGGCCAAATCCAATTCAAACATATTCATAACCAAGCAAACTACAGAATGATTACTTTATCTCATAACAATAAAGTGGGAATTTTTAATTGACTGTTTTTGACATTTTATCTATAACCATTGAGAGTACAACATTGCTTCAATATACTAAATTATTTTATTAAGCTCTACAAAATTCTTTAGGAAGAATTTTCGAAGTTGAGGGTCAAACATGGGCAAAACCAATCGTTACCCCATAAAAACATTCCATAAAACCTCGTTTACTTCGTCCGAATAGTTCTCCTACTGGTTCACGGACTCGTTTAAATAAACGTAGGTTTATAATATGTTTGTATGGAATTTCATGAAAATGAGACAATTTTTATTCGAGGTATCGTGCTAACTTATATATTTATACACATTTGAATCCGAACTGATGGTGTATTTGACATATGAGGACATCAAAACGAGAAAGTCAATCGTTCCCGAGTCCAGGTCTCACCGTGCGACCTATGGCAGTAGCTTATTTCCTATTTGGGAAATCCCTTAGTGAAGACTATATTGGATACGACATAAATTATTTAATCAAACATATTGCATATATGCATAGATACAAGAGGTGCATTAACCATCAGACACGGAATCTTAATTCTAAATGTCATTACAATCCATCCATTACTTTATGATATAACGTGTATAAAATAATTACTAATTTACTTTGAAATACCGTACTAGTTTTTGATTTGATAATGAATACAAAAAACTGATGAATACTGTTTTGTGTCTATAAATTCTCAAGATCTAATATGAACCCAGAGTAAATATCTAAAGATTGTTAAAACCCAATGACACCTAATACGATCCAACGTGGAAATTCTCGTAGTTCAGTAAAAGAAAAACTATGTTCAGCGATATTCAAGACGATATTGTGTTGCGTTAGATCAGCTATTTACACCCGTTATTGAATGATCCGAGATTCAATATCACACATCCTTAAAACGTTGTAGCATTATCTTAACAGTATATTTTGTAAGATACGATTATTTGAAGTTTGGTGTTATATTATAACCTGTTTTGTTATACTTCCTAATTAAATAAAAATTAGTAAAATCGTGGCAATTAATTTGTTTGCATAGTATTATGATTTTAATGATTGTATGAGTCAGTCTAGTACAATTCTATATTTGTTAGTGATATTAATCATGACATTTAGAGTTCTAGATATTCGTCTAATAATATACAGGGAAGTCTTTATAACCACTTTAATACAAGACTACGGACGGATATGGGTGATAACAAGACATTTACTTAAAAGGCACTCACTTTCAAATAACTTCTGATCGATTCTCAAATTTACAATGGAATGCCAAATTTAGAGTTTTTGATCATTAGCGGACACTACCTATTCGTTTGTGGATTGGCCCTGTTAATAGTTATTAACAAATAGTTTGTCCTACATGGATTTAGCTATTTTGGTTTGATTTCCTATAAATTGGAAAATTACGTTATATTACTAGATAGTGCTTAATTTTTTTATATCCAATTCAATAACTATGCTTGACACATTTGTTAAATCGGAAAGGTGTTAAATTAATTTACATTGTTTAACTCAATGGTAAGTGGAAAGTTCTTCATTACAAGTACAGTAATAGTTTCACCTTCAAGTATTCAATACATTCAACTTTAATTACTCTTTATAATTAATTATAGGTTATACTCACGCAGGTCGCTTAAAGCTCGAAACTGCTTCATGTCTTTATTCTTAACTAGCTGTGACCCGCGGGCTTTGCCCCGTTTAACTTCTTAATTTTCAAGATGATCTCGTTCGCATGGCTCAATCACGTCATGACGTCCTGGTTGAAGTTCGTTCGCTACGCTCACTCACTTTTAGGTTAGGGCTCGTTCGCTATGCTAACTCGTCTCCAGGTTGAAGTTCATTCGCTACGCTCACTCACCTTTTGGTTGAAAATTAGCTTTTGTCATAAATGTCAAAGAAATAATAGTGCTGCACCCTGTTGGTAATCCTTGTAACTTTAATGCTATTGAACATCATAGAACAGAACCAACTTGTTTAATTGAAACAGCAGTTTAAGATTCATTAATTCTAAATGTGAGTATTCATAAGGTTAACATGGGGAACTCCAGAGCCACTGAGGCGGAGCCCCAGAGGTCGGAGGGTAAAATCCTTTCTTAGTGAGCGTCTACTACCCAAAAGGAAGATGCCTGCCAAGTTTCAGGTTCCTAGGTCTTATGGTTTCTGAGATTTTGTGATGAGTGAGTGAGTGAATGAATGAGTCAGTGGTATTTGAGCTTTAGATTTACTCAGTGATGATTATTCAACGTTATTCAACAAATGATCACAATAAATCAAACTCATAAATAACTGTCTCACCCAGAAAATAAAAAATAAACTCGTAAGAAAAATAGTAAGCGGTAACTGCTTCACACTTTAACATCTATAGTGGTAAAATCTTTGAATTTGATTAGTTATACAGGGTGAATTTTAAATGAGTTCCCCCCCTACTTTTTTCTACATTTCTTAAGATATCAACTTCGGACCACGTCAGATCATTGTAGTGTAGTAAGTACTTCATTTTGACTGGATAAACATTTTTGGCCGCCATCTTGGATCCGCCATATTGGATACAAAATCTTTTTTTCAAATGTAAAGGTAGGGTTGTAACCCATTGTTTCAAACTAGAATTTTACGCTGATTACAATGCCGCAATTAGTTTTAAAAAATCTTGATCCGTTCTAAAGTTATGAGGACTTTTTATAACTTTATTTTTAGCCCATTTTAACATTGTGCATTTACAAACTAAGACCATAATCTCAAAATAGTGCTAGATAAAGATAAGTATACACCACCATTTATTGTCGACCTATTATCACTTGGTTATGACTGATGTATTTTTTTGGCCGCCATCTTGGATCTGCCATTTTTAAATGTGATAAATTAATTTAAATATGAAGGTGGTGTTGTGACCCATCATTTCAGACTAATTTTTTATGCTGAATTCAATGCCGCAATCCGTTTTAGTTTCTCAGGCTTTCTTGATGAAATATTAAAATTACCTTACTTAAATTTCCAATATTTCAAAAAACAAATATGCAAATGCGAAACGGATTGCGGCATTAAATTCAGCATAAAAAAGTAGTCTGAAATGATGGGTCACAACACCACCTTCATATTTAAATTAATTTATCACATTTCAAAATGGCAGATCCAAGATGGCGGCCAAAAAAATACATCCGTCATAACCAAGTGATAATAGGTCGACAATAAATGGTGGTGTATACTTATCTTTATCTAGCACTATTTTGAGATTATGGTCTTAGTTTGTAAATGCACAATGTTAAAATGGGCTAAAAATAAAGTTATAAAAAGTCCTCATAACTTTAGAACGGATCAAGATTTTTTAAAACTAATTGCGGCATTGTAATCAGCGTAAAATTCTAGTTTGAAACAATGGGTCACAACCCTACCTTTACATTTGAAAAAAAGATTTTGTATCCAATATGGCGGATCCAAGATGGCGGCCAAAAATGTTTATCCAGTCAAAATGAAGTACTTACTACACTACAATGATCTGACGTGGTCCGAAGTTGATATCTTAAGAAATGTGGAAAAAAGTAGGGGGGGAACTCATTTAAAATTCACCCATATTACTGTTAATGAGTCCTTCGCACCTCTATAAATGTATGGACAAAAAAACCCGTATCTACCCCCAAAAACATGTCCCGTGTCCTCCAGGGCATTCGGGGAGGGATAGTCCGTTTCCGCCTCATATAACGTTATTGGCTGAATAGCCGAGCTCGTAATGCATTGGATCCTGCAGAGGGACGAACAACTTTTTTATTGTATCGAATAAAATACGTTTGAGCAAAAGATTTGAAAAACAAACTACAATGTTTTCAAAATGTTTACCAGCAAATGTAGCTGCAACTTCAATTTTCTTTTCGTTTTCGATATTTACATTTTCTTAACTTGAGAATATCAGATATATCTGTCAGCCATCGCCATGATGTACAATAAATACAAAATAGAAACAAATAATGTACACACCAAACGAATTTAAATTATGAGTAAATGAATGTCATATAGAATAATAAAAATTGTGCTTTTACGACAAATAATAACATGTTTTATTTTGGAACTGTTTTTATATATTAACACGTTGCCTGCCGGCTGTCACACTCAGCTGTATGATGGGTGTTGTGAGACCTGGTAGTGAATGGGTCAAAAGGGTAAATGTTCAACCTGAGGTGTGTTCAACCTACACTTCTTGGTTTTTTAATTCATTTAACTATTAAAAATCTATTATGAAGTAAAACACTTTTCATCACTCTGTATAATAATATAGCCCATTTCCATACAGCTGAAATCTTCGAAAATCTTCAATTTCCATACACAAAAAACAAATATAGCCGTATTGAGTTTAGATTAGAAAAATGAATAGATTACAAAATAACAGATAATTTTTTAAATTTGATGAAGTAGCTTTTTAAATCGTGATAAGAAGAACATGAAATATACTATTGCATCACTCTTTATTCAAAAATAGCCCATTTCCATACAGCTGAGATCTTCAAAATTCTTAAATTTCCATACACCAAAAACAAATAGGGATCATTTAATTTTTCCTTACATAAACATTACTTTTGCTACACAAACAATACTTTGCCTGACATCAACAAGTTACAACTCAAAAGGAGTGATTAAGTTGTTTTTTTTTTCATTGTGATAAAAAGTATTGTTTAATACTCGTCACGAAAGTCCTATTTCGGGGATTTATAGTGGCTCGTCTTCGACTCGCATGTAAAGCACTATTACTAGTAGTGAAATATACTATTTTCAAGCCACAAAAATAATGTAAATATTTTCCATTTCATATACTAAAATATAACCAGCTATTCCCTTAATTAACTGTTCAGATTCGAAAGTATTAAAAGTATATCGAAAGTATAAGTATCCTGATGGAATTTCTTGAAAACGCTTCTTATTGCACATCATAGGTTGATTGGAACCTTCATGACAATTCCTGAGTTTTTATGGCTTGTAGTTTTTTAGATATAATGATCAGTGAGTGAGTAGTAAATGACTTTTAAAAGTATAGGTTTTAATCAAACTTAGCATTTTTTGACAAATATTTTAGTGTGCTTTCAAATATTTTAGAAAATGCAATAGAACAAGTAACGAGTACTTTATTCTGTTCATAAGTAGATGAACAAAACAATGGTACAGTTTTTCTTTTCCGACACCCTATTAGATTATATTGGTTTGAATACCTAATTGGTTTGTAAAATGTAAATAATTATCTACGAAAACAATACAAGAATGGTAAACAACATTTCGTGAGTTTCGATAGCAAATTAAAATTAATTTCTAAACATTATATCAAAGACAAGCTATTCTTCCCTTTGTTAAAAATTGTCCTTATAACTCAGTTTGCACATTGCTTATTCTTAATAAAAACTAGTTTATAGCTGGTTGGCTGCCCAATGCCATGTTTTATGGAGCGACCAGACAAAGTCCTCCTTTGGGAGACGTTAGGAAACAAATTGCCTTATTCCCGTCCAGCCGGAAACGTTAGTGGTCAGCATTTGGCGAAGGTCTTTCTTGCTACAAAGACGAGACGGATCATCTTGTACAACAAGAAATTGACGTATTGTTAACCATCGTAGCACTTGGACGTAACCTTTTGCAATCTCTGTAAATAAAGTTAGCTCTCAGTATGTTCATTTTTGGGCCGATTAGATAAGCCAATATCTCTATTTGTGATGCTGTTATGCTAACCATTTATAGAACATGCTTTAAAAGTATGTGATTAGTCAATTTTACACAATTGTATCATTTTATACGAATATGTTTTAAAGCTTCTAAGATTTATTTAAGTTCGATTAAAAACGTTTGTATACATTTATAGTTCACTTGTTATACTTCACAAGAATAAGGAATAAAATATTTTGGCAAATTGTTTTCTATTTTATAGAAAAATAATAATAATTTTTGAATGATAAGTGACGAAGATTGTTATACTATTCTTTTATAATGTTTAAACTGGGAGAAAAATAGTTAACTACTCGTAAATTGCTACAGTTAATTGTGACATCACAGTTACATAAAACTGTTGTTATTGCTATAATTTGATCATGAAATATAAATAATTGTCCTTTAAAAGGTATACTTATTAATGTCATTGATAGTGAGATTAGTTTGGTTATGAGTTTTATAAAGTCTACCATTTTCAATGTTATACTTTTATCAAAGTTTAGGTTGGGGGGGGGGGGAATTTATTTTTAATGCAGTTATTTAGCATAAACTAGGTAGGCTAGCTGCAAATTTATAAATATTTGGTTGAAATCCATATTTTTACTTTGTAGTTTGTTGTTATAATATATCTTGTTTAGTTTAGTTATACTTGAATTTCAGCATAAGGTGTATTACAAACTATCCACGATTCTTACTTAGATGCTTAGGTAGTCATTGTAAAATAGTAACATAAACAAAAGATAATAGAACATTTAAGTTTCGATGTTCATTTACAAAAGTGATATTTATAGAAATAAATATGTATAGACTATTTTTGACTTCACCTAATAACTTTAAAAATATAATGATGTTTTTTATGTACCCAAAACATTTTTTTGCATTCTACCAATTACTAATTTGTTTACAACAAGATGTTCTAGCAAATTAACCTGTAACTATTGAAATAAAATAAGATATCAAATATTTATTAAAATCAAGGTGATTTATAAAAACACATTCATTGCTTTAAAATATTTCCGGATTTGTAAGTCTCAATTGTAGACCATTGAATAAAAATGAGATCTGCCGAACAATATGAGGTCTTACATCGTAGCCCTGGGCTCGAAGTGCCAGATATTGCATATGCGTCCTCGGCCTTTGTCATTTTTATTAGATTTTATTCTTCTTTTTGTAGAGGCGTTCTTTTGTGAATTTGAATGTTTACGAAAATTTTCTATTAAAAGTAATACCAAAAAAAGTACTGACACTGGCCACTTCTAATTACTATATTAGCAATAATAATCACCACAAAATAGCATATCGTTCAAACCTGTAAAGTATATGACGATAACGTGTGGTCCACTGGTCTAATGTTCTTTTGCCTATGTTGTCTACCGTGTACATTATTTGTATTTGTCTAATCCCTAAGCTGCAGGAGTGTTGGAAGACTGATGAGTTGGATAACCACCAGCCACTAACGAGCTGTTTCCGACAATCATTACCGCCAGAATATCCTCATTACCAGTGCTTTCATAAAACTCCTTCCTAACCAATCATTTTGTTCTGAAAACTAAATTGGGCCTTCCACTCAGGGATTAACTTATTCTTTTGAACTCACCAATGGCGGTAAAGACGCATCGATTAAACAAATGTTCAGTGAGTGAACTTGGACAGTAAATACAACATCGGAAGCTAAATCCATTAATAGATCCCATATTTCAATTAAGCAGTGTGATTAACGTTTCTGTGATTGAAATTCAATACAACTAGTTACAGAAATATGTTTTAATTAAACAGAATATTTGAATATTTAACTTTCTCCTCAGTCACAGAAAATGAAATTGGGAAATATTACCAAACGCTTCAGAACTCTATAATTCTATCGATTAAAATATGTTCAATAAATGTATACATTGTTATAAAATAACTATAGTAAAAAGATTATACATAACTCACTTAGTGTTGATCACAGGAGTAAGGAGTTAAAGGAGTAAAATATGAATCTGCTTGTACAACATTTTGTATGTAGTAGCTTTAGAATTTATAACGACAAATTATACAGCAATGCATATATTATCAGTCATATATTTCGCTTGCAAGATAATAAACACAATTATGCCATAAAACTACGTGTCAATTAGTTATTAAAAACCTAATATAAGGTAGCGATGTAAATGCTTATGTTTTCAAACAACTTCCCTCCCTGATATGAGTATGATCATTATAGATTTTTAGCTCAACTTAGACGTATATTATACAAATCTTAGCTACAAAAAACACAAGACGAATATACAAAAGGGCCTCTTTCTACATAAACAGATGAAGAAACATGTTTTTGGAAATCTATGACGTTTGTAGCTCCGAACACTTTAATATAATTTTTCCCATCATACACGATAGTCTGTTAATAAATTGTATATTCTTTCAATAAAACAATATGAAGTTACTGTATCAATATATCAATGTCAATATCATTGTAGGTTAGTGTATGTATGTTGCCAAATGCAAGGATCCCTTTGCAAGATAATATAGGGCTACGGTGAACAAGTGAATGGTTAACATTTAACTTATAAGTATAAACATAACGAGGGGGCAGTGTAAAAATTACGAATTTATTATAATAAAGTTTAAAACTCTTGTCCTATCTAACCGAAAAATGCATTGTCATTTTATTTTGAATAGATTACTGCGTAAGTAACTGAAAAGGAGTAACATTCAATAAAGACTTAATAATATTTAATAACATGTTAGTCAAAGACGTAAGATATTTATTATGGTATTAATAGCAACTACAAATTGCCAATATTTTTTAATCAGTATGTTGTCAGATTTATTGTGAATTTTATTAATCTATATATATAAAAGGCAAAGCCCTCACTGACTCACTGACTGACTCACTCACTCATCACTAATTCTCTCACTTCCCATTTACCTAGGAGGCTGAAATTTGGTACACTGATTCTTTAGGCATTAAATAGGAAAACTAAGCTGTTTTTATTCTGATCGGACTCTCGGGCTCTGCCCCAGTGGCTCTGGAGTTTCCCATGTTAACCTTATGAGTACTCATATTTAAATGGAATTAATGAATCTTAACACCTGTTTCAATTAAACAAGTTGGTTCTGTTCTATGATGTTCAATAGCATTAAAGTTACAAGGACTATCAACAGGGTGCAGCACTATTATTTCTTTTACATTTATGACAACGGCTTATTTGCAACCAAGAGGTGAGTGAGCGTAGCGAACGAACTTTAACCTGGGAGTGAGTTAGCGTAGCAAACGAGCTAACCTGAAGGCAAGTGAGCGCAGTGAACGAGCTCCAACGTAAAAGTGAGTGAGCGTAGCGAACGAACTTCAACCAGGACGTGATTGAGCCATGCGATCGAGCTCACTTATAAAGTTAAACGGGGCAAAGCCCGCGGGTACAGCTAGTCTAAAATAAATGTTTAAAAAATGTGTATAACTAATGGAAAAACATTATGTGGTCAGTAATTCAGATATGTAACATAACAAGTTGTTTGCCTATACAACAATCAATCAAATAAGGCTATTCATTATCCATTTTTATATATCTCGTCTCTTGTTTACAAACTAGACTAGTGAAAACTGGGAAATCAGATGGCAAATGGTAGTGTTAAATTTGAAGTGGGTCAGGAGCAATAAACCTTTTAAAGCGACCTCTAGATATAAATGAAAGCCTAGGGGGCGAAGCCCAGATTGATGTTACATGTTTGCATACCAGTCGTCCTTGTGCTGTAAACGACCGCTTAATGTAAAAATCGGTTAAGTAGAACTGTGGGAAAAAGCAATGTTACAGAGTAAGTACATATGTATAAATATGTATATAGATATGTATATAGATTTGTATATGGATTAGTTTTCGTACTATGGTTTATGTTTTAAAGCCACTTATATTTAGGTTTACATGTGCAGTTTTGTATTAAGCAGACACAAAGGTTGAGTTTTCCCACGGAGCATTTGAACTGGGATAGCCTTTTTTCCGGATGAACGAACCTTATTGGATGTTAGTTGGGAAATTGGACAAGATACGCTTTGTCTCAAGAAACCACTTCTGCAACATTTTCATAGTGTTTTTAAAGGATGGAATTTGAAACTAAATTTTTTCCGGCATTGATTATTTTCACACCGTTAAATTCCAACTTCAGTTTCTGTCATAAAAGTAGAGATCAATGAATGTAATCTACATATAAGCATAAAGATTGGATGTTTTCACCATATCTGCATCTATGATGCATGATAGTTTTGTACACGAGTGAATTATTATTTTATATTACATTTTTACAGTTAAAGTAAATTGAAAATGGTTAATTTGTTTGGTTATTTGACACGATGACGATATTGATTTTCGGAATAACAATAATATGACCTTTAATCATGACGGTTATAAGTTATTATTAATCCCAACGATACTTAATAGTTGTTTAAAGCTAGGACTGAGTTTGTATTTAATATAATTTAGTATGAACTAGAAACATTATCTCCCACAAAAGCGTGGTTGGAATGTGAGGAATAGTTGTTGAACATCCATAACCTAGTTCTTCATTCTATTTGCCAATAGTTCACCTCCGGGCTGCAATATAACAATTGTTATGTGTTGTGAACTATTTTTACAATCATGTACAGTGATATGCTTTGTAAACCAGGCTATAAATAATTTTTTACTTTAAGGCTAACCTCAATTTTTTAAAAGACTTATTTTTAGTTAGGGACAATAATTTTTAAAGTGGCATATGAAACAAACATTGTATATCAAAAATAATTGGTCAGAAAGGAAAGATTTTTAAAACGATAAATCAACGAAATGGCTGTATACAGGTTAAATTGTCATTTATACGTTTCCTTAAAATCTACCACACTGTAGTCTAGAACTATTTATTGGTAATTAGTGAGACAAATGAAAATAGTGTCCATGGAAAAAACATTTCCTACATTAAAACGTCCATGTTTTAACTACTTTGTATTTTTTGAGCGCATTTAAAATACCAGGAAATTATTTTACTTACCGGGATAGCAAAATGGTTGATTATTCTCCATTTTAATTCAAAATTCAAATTATAATTCAGAGGTTGATGGAATCAGCGTCCAACACGAGGACAAATTGCGAACGGAAATGAACTGTCAACAAAACGTTGAACACACTCGTTAGTGCAGTAAACACGGCGATATAAGTGGCGTGAATTAAATATTTAGAATTAGATTCGGTGACAGATTTCACGTTTGCCCAGGAACAAATTTTCAACTGTTAAAATGATCATGTTTCAAGAGTAACTTGTTCAATAAATAATTTCTACTAAGTAATGATTGTTCTGTGGATCGTGACGGATATTTATTTCTGCATGACACGGGACATACTCCAAGTTTGTGTATTAATCCAGATAATGGCCAAGCATTAGCAACGAGAGGGGTGGCCACAGAGAGTCGCCCTCAGAGGCCGGTGTAAACAGATTTGTGGAAAATACGTGAAAATCTCCGAGGGGTGATCAATCTCTCGATGTATTCTCGTTTGTCCAAACATTTAAGTCGTATAAATTTTGAGTTAGAAACGTCGGAAGGATATCAAACTGATAAGGCTAAGTAGCATCATAGTCAATGTGTATTTTTTGATGCCAAATAAACAATACTAATAAACTTTTATGAAATATTTATCATATAACGATTGAATTATGTTTCAATTTAAATTTCTAACGCCGTAGCTTCAAAACTCCCGCACTACCCTATCACTATTGCAGTCACTATTAGTTTGCCTTTGTAAAACTAAACACTTTGTCAAGGTACTATTTTTAAATTGCACATTTGAGTAGGATATAGTGACAACCAGTTGAGTAAATAATTTTAGTTTGAAACAAATTAAGAAAACTAATGATTGACACAGTTGAATAATAGTTTTTTATATTCAAAACGTAGGAGTGTACTAATATGGAAGTGCATACAATACTAAGCGCCCATAAATTGGTTAAAATAAAAATGCAATAATAGTTAATTCATCACTAACTAAACAAACACGAAAGGTGATACGAACCAATCAATTATTCAGTATAAAATTCTAGTAGTAATTTCATGATTGGATAGTGTTAATGCTGTAAAAAACGGTACCGGTATGCTACAATATCAGCAATCTGACACATACTTTCACCTATTAGCTTGTCTACAATACTTGTCATGGGTAAGTAGTGGGAGTAATTATGATATTTATCTAAGTATTCGCTAACCTAAAAATACACCTAAGTAATGTTATGTAAATGAGGAATAAATCTGAGATGAAGGAAACATATGATTGAAAATTCAAATAACCAATTGGAAATTCGCTTAGTCTACAGATTAGCTGCGACGGGGGTGTTTTAATTATTATCATGCACCTAATTTTTTATACGAGTAGGCCTACAAGAATATTTCAGAAGAAGTCAAATGAAAAAAGTTAATTATAGTCAACCTCAAACTTAAAATCAAAACAATGTCACAAAAAATAGTATAGGCCTATATTTTATAAAGATACAACCTCTGAATACATTCTATCACATATTCGGTGTTATGTTCAGTGTTCAGAACAGTTTTATTGCATCTGCCATCGCCTATCTGTGCCCACTGTGAAGACAACGAGATATCGTTCCGTCGCTTTATCTGACAACCACATTGAAATATAACCAAAACGTGAATATAATAGCGCGTATCTATTGGACACAGTCGTAGGGTTGCGTAAATTTATCGTTTTACTAAAATATTAGACTCAAACTATGTATTGTTCCAAAATAAGTTTAAAAAGTAACTGTTGTTCATATTTGTTACACATATAAAATAAGTCATTAGATTTTTGATGGTTCGGAACAATGCCCAGCTGTCATTGATCAAAGAATAGGCTTTTAGTTTTAACCAATGATCCTGACTAACAAAACAACTGGTCAAGATAGATACTTTTACTCCATTCTACACTCATTTTGCATCCATATTTATCTTTAATTCGCACCTTAGTGTGTGTCGCTGTCTCAGAATTTTGATAATACAATTAATTTTTCAACGTGAAAACGATTGTGGTAGACAAAAACACATCAATAAGCTACCATATACCACGTTAATCTTTATAAGACTACTCAGTACATAAACCATTGAATGTTCTAAACAATTTCAATCAACTTGTCAAAAGGTAATACATCATAATTATGTGCACCGGTTTAATAAAAAGGTATTCAAGCTAGGAAATCTAACTCAGTGTGTTTTTATGGCAGTTATTTTTTACAAAAAAATATGTTAGCATGTTATAAATGTAAATAATATTGCTATCATATTTAGTGAAATTCTTTGTGATCACCATATGTTCCTTCTCAAGAGGTCCAATCGGCTATCAATCTCCTGCCATGTTTTTAAACATTTCTCCAAGAGCACGTGGATTTTTTATTGATATACCCTGAACTTAAGCAACAACCCTATTTTTCTCGTAACGTTTGTTAAAATAGAAACAATAATTGCAGTAAATTAAATACAATCATGCTGAAAAATGCAAATCAGCTATGCTATTTCTTTAGCTGCTTTCCTCTCTGTGTGTGAGCTACATTATAGTAATGGTTATGCTTATATTTATATTTATAGAAGTAAAGGGTTCCCTATATAATTAAAACAAAATAGTAGCCAAAATAATGTTGGATACTAAACTATTGTAGAGAATCAAATAGAAATTGTAAATTAAAAAGTAAAATAGGTTCAAAAATACCTATTTTACTTTTTAATTTACAATTTCTAGTTGATTCTCTAGTTTAGTACCTAACACTAATTTGGCTACTATTTTATTTTAATTGTATAGGGAACCCTTTACTCCTATAAATATAAATATAAGCATAACCATTACTATAATGTAGCGATTATGAACGATGGCCGTACATTTATATGTGTAAAAGCTATATTTCTATAAAAAATACGACCTCAAAAATGCATAGTTACACATCACAGCTTATTAAATGCTAAAAACTGTTTAGCTAAACCTTCTAAGCTAGTTACGATAGAAGAAATGCGCCTGAAACAAAATGTTGCCTTCAATGAAATAAGTTACTTTTTAAATGTATTTTATTATATGTTTACAGTTCATTTTCTTGTTAGTTAAATAGTTCTAAATGGTAAGGTAGTTTATAAATAATGGGAATCGTATAAACTCTGTGAGCTCCTTAAGATATGAAACAGTGTTTTCTTTGCCAAGAGAACCATTTCAGTATATCCAACAGTTTGTTTTATACAGCTGTCCGGGTGCCAACATGCCTCCAGGGGAACAGATAGCCCTTTCTCCTCGGATAGCAATATTGGCTCTGGAAACACGAGTGCAAAATATTCTTTATTTTCATATGTCAGAGAGCTTTTGTGATTCTTCCAGCCAGCAAGAAAAAATTCCAAAATAATTTGTACAAGAGTACGTAATTAAAACCCGTCATTTGAAAATGAAAGTGTATTTCATACTATGCTAGTTAGTTTGACAATTATTGAGATATCTTAGTTCTTTATGATTAAAAATAATCAAATTTGTACGTGGGGCCCCTTTCTTACTTGGCATCTTACACGAGGGCTACTTCAAACATTTATGTATCAGACAATAATACTTCTTGAGAGCAGTTTTAGACTTTTTAATTCAATTCCTACTAAATTCAAAACTAACAACTTGTTTTATCATTAGTTCCAAGTTTGAGAGCTATTGAGATAGCAATTCAGTCATGAAAATATGTAAACATATTACGTTATTCTTTTGTTGAGACAATGGTTCTATTACGGTTAAGCTGCAAGTATGTATTACCACCAGTAAACCTATCAAAGTAAAGTCTTGACATCTATGATGTAGAATGCTTTGAAATTATTTTTTGTTTCCAAATATATAAAAAAACTTTGATTCGTAATTTGAAAATATTACTATTAGTTTTGTTTGGATATTATTTATTTTTGCGTTGTATATTTAATTATTTAAATGTTGGCATGGATAAGCAAAAATATTAAATAATGTTATACAAAATATTATTGAAGAACGAAGATACTGAAGATAGAGTATACCGGCTGGACCTGACAGTGGCAAAGATCTTGCTAGGAAAGGAATCCGACTGGAGGGTTATATTGAATAACACAGATGCTTTAGAGAGTCGTATCCAGTTTGTAAGGAAACGTTATTTCCACGAGTCGTTTCATAAACCAAGCTGCAATATCAAGAAATCTTTGTACCGGAGACACCTCAGATATACTCAGATATAACAAATAAACAATGATAGTTCAGTGTTAGATTGAGATTACATAGCAATGCTTTACTTTATAATAGATGACTTTTTATCATATACATTTTTCATTTATTTATGTAGTCGATTTCAAACAAACAAATATAAATTAGGGTCAATAGTCTATAAGTTATTTTTAATCTTTTTTTGTTGCAAACTAATTGTTTTCGTAAATGTTTGTAAGTCTTTAAAATATTTAAACATCTCAAAGCTCAAGGGGTAAGATAGGAAGCCTGATAAATGTTGTTCATATCGCCAGAGCTTGAGGTGCTAAAGAATTGATTATGTAGTAGGCAAGTAAGCCAATCAAACAATGTCTCATTTCGAAAACCGACAACCTACTCAGTTGAAATTCAGTCATATTTCATTTGAAGTTCAACTAAATAACAGCTTCAGTTCAGCTTGGGTTCCAGCCATTGAGTGACAGTCATTGTAAGCTTTGAGCATATTTATCAGGCTTCCTATCTTACCCCTTGAGCTTTGAGATGTTTAAATATTTTAAAGACTTACAAACATTTACGAAAAGGTTGTTGAAAAGGCGAACAGTTTGAATGATATAACATAGAAAGTTTGTGGATGTTGGATGTTAGGGGTTCAACCGTTAGAACTACCTTGTTTGTTTGAAGAAATATGCAACTATTCATTGCTACAACATAAACCATGTTGTAAAACATTGTTGTAGAACAATCATGGACTAAATTTTATTTTTTCTCAGAAACGACTGGTGCTTATGTTATTGTTAAACAAGGGTGAATATTATAAGACACGATCTTAAATCCTTGTTTTTTTTCTATTGTTGCCCATGATTAATTTTGGGAACTTAATCGTATTATAAAGTGTTGAAACCGGAGAGCACAGGTAAAAACACCTATAATATAGGCAATAGGTTATAGAAGGTTAAAGGTAATAGTCATTAGTAACCAAATTAAAAAATCTTTTGTCTGAGAAATAAAGTAAATAATAAAAGGGTTCAATCAATTTTGTTTTATCTAAGAAAAAAGAAGTATTAATTGTATCTAAACATTGGTGTATGTTACAGGGGAACTTTAAAGTAAATTGTATCCGTCCCGTTGGGACCGGACTCAATCAGCCCATTAATCAGTGGATACGTGTGAGAATGTATCAGTGAGTGTGTTTAATCACTGTTTCTGTTGTTGATACTCTACATGCTTATCTTACACGAAATTAAACATGTTTCTTGTAATTCGATCAAATATTTGTCCAAAGTTAAAACAAATATTGTAGTAAGAAAAATTCTACACAGTCAATAATAGCTGAGCGTTGATATTTTTCAACTTTCTAGGCATAAAGTGCATTATACAGTATTGAGTTGTTTGATGAACTAAGTATAGGTATAAATTTTAAAATTTAAAAGTTCAGTAAGCTTTCCAGATCAATATAATTTTTTCGTACTCATCTTAAAAGACAACAACCAGGAAACATTGTACACTTGAATACAGCTCCATTGTGTGTCACGTTGTTAACCAATAGTATTATATAATAATAGCAAATACAATAAATATAAGTATTGATTTATACCAGTTATACTTACAGTAAAATCTATTCAGAGTAGTTTATAACGCGAAACCCGATAACAGCAGCTCTGAAACATGAAATACAAAATATATCTATTGTTTAATCTTAAAATTAGTTATAAGATTGGTTACATTATGTTCTTAATTAATATTTATTGATAATGTATATAAATATTATTGATTAACTTAAGTAGTCATCGCATCCACAGAGTTTTGTAGGATATACGTGTTACGAAAACTAGCTTCGTTTACCTTAAAACAAGTAAACTACGTGAAATGAAACAAGATTCAAGTGTAAAATCAATCGAATTGACAGTAAAATTCGTCAGTGATAGACTTAATTATTAAAATTTAGTATCAAAAAGAGATAGTTGTATTTACAAACAAACCATAAAAACATTGTCAAGTGAGCGACACAGGTTTGTGTGTTGCCTTAACAAAGTAGAAAAACAAGTCCTGAAGTCCTGTGATCCACCAACAATGAAAAGCTTTGTTTGTACCTCTCGTGGCCGGTGTGTATTGCATAATTTATTTCATTTGAACAAGATTCTTGTGTGACGTATCCATTCGACAAAAGTAAGCAATTTTTAAATCGATTTAGGCTAACAATAGCCAATCCATTACCAATGTAACCAAAGACCATGATCATGCTATCTTACAAGGACTGCCCCATCGATTCAATGGGCGTTGTCATGTTTTGTCATGCAAGTTGTTAGCCTTGTTAGCTTCTCGTGTGAAAATCATAAAGGTGGTACATCTCTTGCCTACAATATTAACTAAATGCTTAACTGATAAACCCGTTAATAACAGAAACAGATTCAGGATGAGTTTCAATTTATGCCTACATATTTTAAAGCTCACTTATGTTTTCAGTTGAATGGCACACATTGAATTCAGGTGTTTTCCTGTTAAGGCTTTAGGATACAACAGTGATTAACTTATGTCATATGAGACGATAACAATCACAGTAACACAACCCAACAGAAAGCTACGTAGAAAGTATTAAGTGATGTTTTTACTGAGCAAATAATGGCTTATCTGCTTAATTAAGTCGCTTTTAAAGTAACATAATATGTTCAATCAAGTCTTCAAAAGGCAATACATCATACAGGGTGAATAAAAAGTCAAGACCCCCCCCCTCTAATATTTTTCCAAGTAAATATACAGAGATATCCTTTTGGTGGTCGAGCAATCTTAGCAGGAAGTTTCATTTTATCATTTTGAAATTTTTGAGTGTCCCCCAAAAGGGGGGTTTTGGGGGGCAACTCAAATATTTTAAATGTAAACCCCCTTCAAGTGACTTCTCATTTTGAAGTGTTTACAAAAACTTAAAGAATGGTGAAAACTAGAGGTCACTATCTCTTCTCTATCCAAAATGGTAGCCCGTCGAATGTTGTGGAAAATCAATGGTAAAACTGTTAATATTGGCTGCCATTTTGGATAGAGAAGAGATAGCGAGCTCTGGTTTTCACCATTCTTTAAGTTTGTTTAAAAACTTCAAAATGAGGTGTCACTTGATAGAGTTTTCTATTGAAACATTTTTAGTTGTCCCCCGAATCCCCCCTTTTGGGGGACACTCAAAAATTTTAAACGTAAACCCCCTTCAAGTGACACCTCATTTTGAAGTGTTTACAAAAACTTAAAGAATGGTCAAAACTAGAGCTCGCTATCTCTTCTCTAAGTTTTTGTAAACACTTTAAAATGAGGTGTCACTTGAAGGGGGTTTACATTTAAAATATTGGAGTTGCCCCCCAAATCCCCCCTTTTGGGGGGACACTCAAACATTTCAAAATGATAAAATGAAACTTCCTGCTAAGATTGCTCGACCACCAAAAGGATATCTCTGTATATTTACTTGGAAAAATATTAGAGGGGGGGGGGGGGGTCTTGACTTTTTATTCACCCTGTATGTGTCCCGATTTAATGAAAAAGGTGTCCGTGCTAGAAGTATCGTAAAATCCAACTCCATGTGTTATGACAGTTACTGAAACAAAATCATGTTATTATGCTATAAATGTACAACATAATGTGTAATCAGTAAACACAAGGATATTTCAGCCAAAGTTATCAACATTACCTTGATATGTAATATTCCTATTCCTCTGACTGTAAACATCGCTCTAACAATTAACATTGCTTTGAATATAAACACGGCTTTGGCACAAGGAAGGTAATATAGCAAGTGATCCGGCTGAAATACTCGATGTAAATTACATCTTTACTGTGACACAAAACTTAATATTTTTATTTTTTGTGAAAAGTTCTATTTATTCATACTTTTCGTTTTCTATAAGTATGGGTAACTAAACAGTTGGAGCCAGAACGTAGATTTTCTTAGAATATTGACATTCTACCAACTTTCTGGCCATACTGACTATGATCAGCTCCTTACTTCGCACAGACTTAACTTTCCACCTTTGCTCTAAGTGTTTTCCAATACGTTGGCAAGACCATCATGCATTATTCACGTAGGTCAAGTTCCTGGAATGTTGGTCATACGATGACACAGCGATACTTTCTGTTTCCGTCGATACAATATTATTGATTACGAGTTTCAATGATTCAATGATTTATTTGGCCATCAAGCAATGCAATGTGTGTTTAATTTAGTAGTGTTATTTTTTTCATGGTTACAGTTAACTGTTTAAAGAATTAACCATTACGTATACAATTATTTAAAATTATCGATATTAATCTGCACGTATTTAATTACTTGAAATATGTATTCATTTTTGTACAAACGGTTAAAAGCGATGTGTAAAATTGGAAACGGTACATAGCAGTTACGGTTATTGACAATAAGATGTTATGACACATTGTGAAATTCTGGTATCTTGAAACATTTGTTTTCAAAAGTATTGCCTTACTGTATTAACGATCAGTTTGTGTATATCAAACTATATAAATATATACTCGTACAAAACGGCACATTAAGCGTGGTTATCTAAACGTTCATGTCCTGGCCCAACCATGATGGAATCTGTTCAAACAAGTTGTGTTAATATTTAGTACCGATTTCTTAATATTTGCCCTCCTGGAACCGACTTATAATTAATTTAAATAAAGGCCCCGGACCATTGACATATAGCCCGGCCTTTTAATTTGACATATACACATTTAGTACCTTTTTCGCACTATTTTGTATCTCCATTAAAATGTTGTTACAGTACCTCAAAAAACTAAGGATGTGTGTTATCTGGTAAATGTGTTATGTATACCATAAAAGTTTTCTCATATTTCCAATAATCAATTTCCAGTAAGTTAAATTTTTTTAATAATACTGCCACCATATGGAAATTTTGTACTGGACCAGATTAATAGGTCTGTTCTATCTTAATATATCAAATGTTAACAGTCAAATGTTTGACTGTTTAACAATCCAAAATAAAATTGTTAAAGTAAAAAATACAAAATGGTGATATCTAGCTAGGGAAGGGAAACCATTGTGGAAAAACACATACTTAATTTCCTCTTACTTTTTACCCATAAACCCATTTCCCAGAGTTTGGCTGTTTATGAGGAACAAACACTCTCGATCTTTTCATGAAACAGGCCATAAACAGTGTGTGTTGTATTAGTTCATGTTTTGCTAAAATGTATTGCTGGCCGTATTTATTATTTAACCGTGTGGTAGTAAAGACTGCACTCGAATTACAAGTCTATGCTTTAAAATTCTAGAATTTGTTGGAACTTTATAAATATTAAACGACCAGTAAAGGAATACTGGTATGCACGCGTATATTCCATGCAAAATAAATGATAAAATGGAAGACAGGTTTGTTAGTGTTGGTTAATAATTTTGAAACGTCATTCTGTTTTCCCTTTATTTTACTAAGCTTGGTAATATACTTTTTATAATGATTTCTTTTTAATAAGGCATCCAAATGCTTCAATAAAAAAATGTAAAATGTAGGTATGTCTGATTAATTAATAAAATTGTATAATAGTAGTTCTATAGTGTGAATCATAATAGTTCCAATCGTGGTAATATCCTGTTATGCCTCTATCATATTGTAACAGTGGAAAGCAGAGGTATTTTCCCTCAACGCAAGCTAATAGTAGCAAAGTAAAACAAGAAAGATCCCGTTACATCCGGAAATGCCACGTAAAATGTTGTAATCCAAGGAGAGAAATGTGCGAGATTGGTTTTCCTCTGCGAATCGCAAG
The DNA here is from genome assembly GCF_028750875.1 of Macrosteles quadrilineatus. Taxonomy (NCBI): domain Eukaryota; kingdom Metazoa; phylum Arthropoda; class Insecta; order Hemiptera; family Cicadellidae; genus Macrosteles; species Macrosteles quadrilineatus. The sequence continues at coordinate 1,645,640 of NW_026542608.1, forward strand.
CAAATTCTTACGGAAAAGTCTCATATTAAATTTACTCTACTATAGTTTTTTAAGCTCTACAGTAGTCCCTATGCTTTAAGTCCTTTCTTCTAAGTACAGTAACTTTTTAGAAAATCATGACTCTAGTTGTGAGCTGTTTGGCTATTTTATCAGTATGCCTATTAGTGAATTTTGCATATAGGGGATAAGCTATTGCCGCAGGTCTCATGGTAAGACCTGAACTCACCGAATTGATTTTTTTGTTTAGATTTTCCCAGAGACAAAAACCACCATCCGTTCAAATTAATTTGAATGCATTTTACAAGGAAAATAATTAAGTGATTTTTTTGTAAAATATTAATAGCTTAGTATAAAATAAATAAATTTGCCAATTTGTTTTTAAGATATAGCTGTAAACAAGCAAAATACCACATTTTACAATATTCTCCGTAAGGAAGAATAACATGGGAATTTAAAATTTTAATTGTTTTGAATTTCCTCCGTTACCAATAACCGTATAAAACACTTTGATATACTAAATTTTTTTTAAAGCTCTTTAAATGTCTAAAGAGATATTGGAACATTTTTTGCCCCGTAAAACCCCGATTCCATGGTCCGATCATGCTGGTTTGCGAACTGATTCAAGTTTATCCCACCTTACACCTTTTAACCAAATTTCATTAAAATCTGTCATAAATTACTCAAGTTATCGCATTCACGGACGTATTAACTCGAATATATATATAAAATATTTAAAAAATTTAACAAATGGTGTTTTTGGCCTATGGGGACATCAAAATAAAAATGTAATGCGGTCCCGGGCCTAGGTCTTACCATGCCACCTACGGTAATAGCTACTTCCCTATAGGGAAATTCGCTTTAAAACGTGTAAACCTGCCTTTATTCAAAGAGTTTGCGAACCAGAGTGATCAGACAAAGGAGAGCGGGATTTTATGGGGTGAATATAGATTTTTTTACACTCAAAACATAGAATTTCCCGATTTCTCTCTAAAACATTTTGAAGGATTAGAAAACCAAACAAGTTATGTTTGTACGGTTATTAATTACGGAGAAAATTAAAATAAAATTGTAAATTTAATATTCAAATGCTACTTTTATGGAGAATAAATAAATTGTTGTAGTTTGCTTGTTAATGAAAATATTTGTAATTACAATTGGCAAAGTATTTCTTATATACTAAAATATTAACAATTTACTTAGAAACACACTTCTTTACATTACCTGTAGTAGCAAACCTTAGCACTCATCAAACCCAATGCTTTGTAAATAGAGAAATATGCATGCAATAGGGAAATGCATGTTCAAGGAAATGTTTAACTGGAGATCCAGGATGATAGAAATTCGCTTAGTCTGCAGGTTTGCGGCGGCGGGGATGTTTAGTTAACATTATTCCACCAAAGTTTTGAATCCTTCACGTTTAATTCAATTTGTCTGCACTAAATTTATTTTTAAATGTATTTTTAAATATGTTCAATAAACTATTTTTAATCAAGTTGTTTCTATGCCTTAACAGTTTCCCATTTTTGTTTTTTTTTTCTCTGAAGATGTAAATATGTAAAAATTGAGACATAATATAGAGAGCAGTTAGACTGAGCAAATGAGTAAACAGTATAGCGGAAGATCCTATATACTCGGGATAACCCGCTTATGCAGGATTCAATATCGGAGCCGAGGAACATATTTGCTTTACTGCAGATTTTGCATTCCCTGTTGACTTTCGGCGACATAGGTACTAACTATCGTTTTATGATTATTTAACATGTGGTCCGTATCCAAACATTGTTTTCCCATTAATAAATTTCTTTTAACAATATTTCCTATTTAGGCCAAAAAAGATCAGTCAAAGTGGTTTGATTATAAGTTCTCAGATGTTCTACAACATTAATTCAAAACTGTTTCTTAGTTCACTTACGTTTTGTTCATTCAATAATTTTCAGTACCTTTCAATATTTTTAAAATACTTCAAAACATTTAGAGTTTATTTAGGCCTACCTATCTGACAAAGTCCTCTTTACAAACATGTGTACAGTAGAGTGTACGATTTTAAAAAGATTTTAAAACGACGCTTTTAAAAGAGAACTTAATATACTTCAATGAAATGTCCTATTGTATTATCAATCGAGAAGGATAACTTACTAAACGTTATGTATTTCAGGGTGGTTGAGAGGAAGGGGTCAGTCACCAACCATGCATTCGTTTGTCTTTTATAACATTTAAAGCAATTTAAAATATTACCTTTGTTACTAAAAAAGCATAAATAATAGTAATGTACTCCCATTCATACGGGACTGCTCTCTTTTATGCGGTTAAATGTTGCTTAAGTTTACTTTTTAAATCTTTCTTAAACAGAAAAATGACTAATTATTTATATAATTAAGACCTAATTTTATTTTTAGTTGTGTTGACAACATTTATGTGTGCGTTCAAATTACAGTTCAAGCCATTTTTACAAAATTATGGAGCTAGTAACAAACCTATTTGCGGAAGCATGAGAAAGAAGGTTGTATCAACTTAAATCAATTGTAATTTAGTTTTATATCTCTATGTAAGTCTACGTAGGCTACATAAAACATGGAGTCACGTAATAAGGCCTGCCTCAGGCCATGTCGTGTGAGGATATTCTCGCGATATGACATTCCAAGACAAGCTAAGGCAAGACACCTCCCCAGGCCTTATGAATCCCTCATGCCAAAGTAATGTAAATAATTCTCAGATCCAAAGACCTCCAGTAATTTATCCAGTTCATCAAATAACTAAAGAAAATAATTCATAAATAATTCAATGTAAAGATTTAAACATATAAGAGCCGGGCTTCTAAGAAATAGGTACTGAAAATTATAAAGTGTATTATAATAATGACATTTTACTTACCATTAAGTTAAAAAAGAGATCGTATTTGAGCCTAGATATGGTACATACAGCTTTTACCACATCCTATGCTTAGTTTTGTCATCGGTGATACGTGTTACAGATCTACTAGTATTTGCTTCTTGCCACTTAAATTACTCGTCATTATGAGATGTTTAGTCAAAAACACTCTAAAGAGTCCTTTGTGGAGTCCCTTAGCTCCAAAACCAAGCGTTTCTAAACCATTAAATGCTCATTACCGTCGAGAACTTTGCCACAAAGCTAGCTTGGTGTTTCGTTAAGCTTAATTCATTGTATTTTTAATTTTATACTGTTGTGATAGAGAATCATTAGCCTAGTTGTTGTTTGTATCTGCAGATTAGTATTGTTGATGCTAGACTTGTGGAGGCGCAGGCCTATTGTAATTACCTTTACCTACGACTGTGTTTTAAAGTAGCCGTTAAGTTTCACATTACAGCATTGTTTACTTTCATAACAGCATAGTTTTACTCATAACAACATGGTTAACAGACCAATGAGGTTCAAGGATTCAGAGAGAAGAAGAAAAATTGTAATAATTCGAGCTTCAACTAATCAGCTGTTCAGGCCAATTTAATTGTTGAGTGGTGCAATTAGTGTATGGCACTTGCCAAGGCTCAATAAATAAATAAATAAATTCATACCTTGACCGTCATACTCGTGTCGTTTACACTATTGGGGAGCGAGCTGGTTTAGTGGTTAGAGTGCGGGACTTCGGTCAAAGGGGTCCCGGGTTCAAATCCTGCCAAATCACCGATGAATTTTATCTAAGTGATAATGCCGTAACCCATAGGTCTAGCCTGAAGTAATGTGTGAATAATCCCGGGCTCGTACCTAGCGTCCTAGGAAAAAAACACTATTTTAACGCAATCGTTGTGTAAACCACTATAATTGTATAGTTTAGAAAGTATAACAGGCGATTTTAATAATACCTTTTAAATTGTTTTTCTATCATCCCTACCTCTTCAAAATGGTAAGTTATGCAGGTATTTTAGTACTAGGTATTGAAACCTCATTTTAAAGGTATTGTGTTGTTTAGAATTTGATTAATATATCTGTGGTATATGGAACATGGAGTTAATACCAAACATGCTAATCATCAATGTGTTTATTATCCAATTCCACATTATAGTATGGTCTAATGTCCATATAGAGTACAGAGCTCTGTCCGTATTCTAATGGATATTGATCGCAAAGTACACAACAACACTGCCATTATCCACCACTCAATGACACGCGTCGGCCCGTTTCTACAATATTCTTTTGCTTGAAGAAACATTGCTTTTCGTCAACTCTAGCAAAACACAACCCCGATTTGTACTAACCGTAGTGGTAACAGTCAATGGATGGTTTGTATTAATTTAGTTTTAACTTTTTACTGTAGTTTCAAAGCTAAAACTTAACTTACCGTCACAATGTATTTAGTTCTATATTTAAACTCATAGCATTTTTAAAAAGTGGTTAGAGATATATTCTGGGTTGGTTATCTTTCAGAGACATAAAACACAATATACGATATGAAATTATTTCAAATATATACCTATAATATTTATAATTATATTTATAAATATATTTATAATTATACTTACCCATTTAATAGACTATTAAATGTGTGGATCAAATAAAGTTGCATAATTCGTAGTTCCACGAGTAAAAAGTGTAACACAATAATCATTTTCAAACTAAATTCATTAAAATATAAACATAATCATCTATAAAATACGCAGCCCATTATTTGTGCACAATTCATATTAGACTTGCTAAATAAATGTGAGTGCTCGGTAGACTAGTGCAGCAAAAATGTAATAATAATTAGTGCTATTTAATAACACAATTTATTTTGTATTACCCCAACTACATGTTATTACGAACTTCGATTAAAAAGGCTACTGTTATAGCAAGTCATATTTAGTAATTTCCCTGTGAGACTTATGTGTAGCATTTGCCTTCACTAAACCCTTTTTAGAACTATATAGAAAGTATTTTTAAAGCAAAGAGTCAACTCCTGGACTTAAATGAGAGCGAGGGGAGGCATTTAAAGTCTTGGAAAACCTCGCATTTAACGACTCCGTGACTTAGTCCACGTCTTTGTTCTTTGTAAAGAAACTTAAAAACAGAGCCAGCTCAGTTTTGCGTAAAATCGTACCTTTAATCTTCCTTAACATTGTTATTAAAATTCATCATTTAACAATGTAAGTGTCATTTAATAATTCTACGATTATGGGATTTATTTAACTTTGGAATATTCATGCTAAGTTACATAAACTCGTTGGTATGCAGTGAAAGCACTTTAAATTATTCAATACTATATAGCTAACATGAACGCTAATATAGCTGTAATTTAAAATATGGATGAATGTTTTATACAGTATAAACTTAGTCAATAAAAGTTTAACACTTTATAGTAAATTTATTCAATTGCAAAAGGAACATTATTTATTCATATCAAATTATTAAAGGTATTCTAGGGAGATGGTAAATGATAAAACTTGCATGCATGGAATGTGTCATACACATTTTTACGGAGGTTTTTACAATTTATGGCAAGTAAATTAAGAAGTATCTTTAACGTTGAAAATTTTGTGATGGTTGTATTTTCATACTAATTACTAGCAGAGTACCCGTCCTTCGTACGGGGTTGGCATAGAAGTATAAAATGCTTATTGCAGTTACGGTAGAGGACACGGTTTAAGGAAATTTGATCTTTAAATTTATACGTTATCCTATAGTGTAGCACACATCTACCATAGCCCTAATTTTCTAAAACTGCACCTAAACCATGGAAAAATTAAAGTTTTCATTGTGTACCACAACTTTTTGTTGCTAGTTGGTTCAAATTAGCTGTTGTAATAAATGCAAAAAACATAATAGTGCTGCACCCTGTTGGTAAGCCTTACTTTTAACGCTATTTAATATCACAGAACCAACTTGTTCAGTTGAAACGGCTGACAAAATTCTTTTATTCCCTTAATATGAATACTCATAAGGCTAACATTAGAAAATCCAGAGCCAGAGCTACTGGGACCGATCCTGAAAGTGTTTTGAGGTAAGAATAGGTCTATATATTAATCGGGAATGTCAGCTATCATCACACCAAATTTCAACCTTATTGGTTTAGTATTTATTTAAGTGTATTTGTGACATGCAAAAGAGACAATGTTGGTTCTTTGAAAATGCCAAATGGTATCACTCCTACCATTTAATTCAGAAACAAAATATAACTGTATAACTTAACTCGATAATAGTACGTTTCGGTTAACTAATACCGTTCATACTTATTTAGGCTACCTACGATACAAAACCAATGATAGATTTTAAGGTACAGCAAAAGAACGTGTTTAATGGTTTGCACTGTAAACAAAAAAAACAACACAACAGTTACAAACCGAAAAATAGAAAAAAAATGGAAAGTATAAATAAATATGGAAAATAGGGTAATTTTATACAACAATATTTTAGTGAAATTATAATCAGGAAAATGGAAATTCACTCAGTCCATAGACTTGCTGCAGCAGGGGGATTATATTGCTGTTTACACAAAAATAAATCAAAAAAATAAACCTCATAAAACTCAGGATAATGGCCTGGCAATGATTATAGAATCTTAATTATTTCTTATATCCATGAATGATTTATTTTACAACGAATTATTCCCTGTAAAATATTATTACAGCATTTCACAAATATTAGTACAAACTCAGAATAATAGATCATAAACATAAACAAATGAAGTAACTGAAAGAGTCATAAGCTAAAGAAATTACATTAACATATGGTTTGACAGCTCCATTTAAGTAATGTTAAATAATGTTTACATTCGGGCTAGTGACATCATTATTTAAAATGTATTATCCTTACCCTCTCTGTTCTAATATTCGTGCAGTATTTAATATGTTTGAACCAGCTGTGTGGAATTGTGAAATCAAAATTCATTTGACAGTTAGTTCTGCTTGTTTACATTTTTAAACTTTGCAGGTTTGTTTTTTGTTACCATGGATACCATAAATCAATATTTACTTTTAAATCTCTCACCTCAAATTTTTGAAAGCCCACGGGGAAGAGCCCTAGGACAATATCGAAGCGGGAATAGTTCTATATGTATCCTCGGAGCTGTAGCTTCATTTGGGTGCAATTTGAGCCCAGTAGGTTCAGTAGTTTTTGAGATTAGCTCATACAAACACACAGACACCACCTCTTTTTTATAATAGTATAGATTACCATAGACTAAACAACACGTATGTTTTATCTATGTTATTACCAATTTAGTACACGTAAACTTGTGAAGTAGTCTAACTTAAAAAAATACAACTCAAATAAGTTAATTAGGGGTACATGCATTGTAAATGATGTTAAATTCCAAATTAATAACATTAATATAGATTTCTAGACAACTGTTTATTCTTTTTATTGTGAGTGAAGACGTTAAACTCTTTTATATAAAAGTATAACGTAGGCTGCATTAAACTATATTTACAATTAACAATCATACGACGATTGTGAGATAAAACTGTGGGTTATTTTGTCAAAAAGTACATTTTATGAAACAATATTCTTTTTACCTTAGTTTAAAAGTTTCTGTAATCCGAGGGTTTAAATGAAATAGCAAGAAAGTCTTTTGACTGTTTGCGGAGTTGAGTAGTTGATTTTTCTGATACTTTAAGTAGGCCTTCTATATTCCTTCTTTAAAATTAATTGTCAAACAGTCCATACCTAAGTTCTTTGTAAGGAGTATATTTATTTTATATTACATTAAATTAAATTAAATTAAAATTGGACGAAAAACAATGAGACTTCAAAACCAATTGTTCACTATCTTTTGGCTTATTTTACTTTGAGGTTTACTTTACCTTTCCATTTTTTTACTGTTAACCTGTGTTCCTGACCTTTGTTTCTCTTCTGTCCCGATATCTGTTCACTTGAGCGTAAAGATTATCAAATTAATGGTTTGTGATAAATAACAATTTGAAGAGACACATGTTTGTATGTGGGGAACACGTACTGGGTGCTGTCGGTGATCAGGTATAATTAAAAGAAATAATAAAATTGTTTGTATTTTTTTTACTTGTTTGTGAAATAATATGGTAAGGTTACTGTGAGCTTAATTTTGTAATACTTGCTAACAAATTAACTAATATTTATCTAATTACCTAATAATATTTACTATCCCATTTACCTTACGTGTATTTATGTACCTACTTTTTATTTATAGGGGTATAATAAGTTTTCCAAAATGTTGTGATATTAACGATGTGATATATTAAGTCTTCCTTACCTTTTTAACATTACAAAATGTTAATGTTAACATTAGATACAGTACAACTTCGACACAATGCCTAATGATGACCGGCGACTATTCGAAATCCATTGCGGTTGTAACATTATATTTACTGTCTTGTGGTGTTAAAAGTATGTACCATATTGTACAATATTTCAATAAATTGCAAGTCGAGAGTAGCAAAACATGTAATGGCAAGGCAAGAATGGCTTCAGCCAATCAGATTTCATCTTTGGTAGAATGTTCTGGAAGCTGGTCTTCCTCGTATATAAGCCCGGTGACCACGTGTTTCGGTCTTAGTTCGTTCTTGTTTCATCTGCAATTAAGTCAAATCTCTCAGTTGTGCCTTTTTATGTAGTGTGTTTGGTTAAACCCCAATTGGGTGAGTAAATTTAATTTTATTAAGTAGGACTAAATTAATCTTGCCGTGCCAACCAAAACAATAATTTAAAGTAATTAAAACCTTTTGTTAAAAATTGTAAAACGTTAAAGAACTTGTCTAAAAGTAAAAGTTTAATTCTGATTAATTATGTATAGTAAATAAATTTGTCTTTAAAAGAATTTCTAAAAAGAAACTATTAAATTAAATATCTAGAGAATATTAAATAAATTGTTTGTTTTCAGGGTTTTATTATTATACTTCTATTTTGATACCAATTTATGTATTTGGAAATGAGGATTTAATAAACCGAAGTATTATTCTATTTGAATGAAGAAGTTTTTATTTGATGAATCCTGAAGAAGAGTATTTTATTTTATTTTATCAATGTAAATTTAAGTTGTACTGCAAGTAGAAACAAGCGGTACAAGTATAAGTATAAAGTGTTGAAAGACTTTATTTAATATACTCCCATAAAATTCCATGCATACAAATGCTAATGCAGAAGCTATTTTCTATTATCTGACATATTGAGCAACCTTAGTTCGATCAATAATTAATTTTGGATAATAGAGCCTTTCGATACTTAGGATTTGAGAAGAGTTACGTTGTATCGTTCTCGTATCCGTGTTTTATTGAGGAATACATCTTTATGAAACTCAACCACTTACTGTTGACATTCGACTGTTCACTTATAAGTAATAGTAGCAGTTGGACAAAGGCGATTATAGCTGTGTAAGCAGCTCATGGCCCAATCTGAGGGAGGTCCCTGGAGAAATATGAGGTCCGGGACAATGTAACCACATTTGTGTTGGATACAAAATGTGATACGTATAAAACCTTTCCCCAGAAATAAAAGATACGCTTGCATATGACTTATAAATGACCATATTGTGTAAATGAACATTTTAGAAACGGAATTTCTATCAAGAGGGTTGGTATAGCCATGTAGCAAGCGTATGGTGCAAATTAAAAATAATATTTTCTTGGTAATTTATTCAATGAAGAACACAAACTACATTTTACCACTTGAACATTGATCAAATCAATGTTTAGGCCTTATCTATTATTACTAGGAGGACCTGCACGATTTCGCAGAAAAAAGATTGAATTGATTTCTTGTATAAATTAATCCATTCAGTCAATAAAATAATTAATATAAATCATTAATAAATAAAATTTTATAGTTTAGTAAAGTTAAAAGATAAAAGTGTTATAGTTCACTTCAATTTCAAACCATACCTATATCTCTATTAGTTTTTGAGTTATCAACAAATAACGCTTTCCCCATATAAAACTGTTGTAAATCGTTAACACAGGGCACAATAACAGGACTCTATTTCGCAACAATTGGACAGCTGATAAAAAAATAGGTGATATCTCAGATATCTAATAAAAACAAATCAGGCAATAACTAAGAAAAAAAAAACTAAAAGAGATATGGGTATGTTTAAATTTAAAATTTGCTTGCAATAGCAAGAACTATAAAATGATGTGCTATTTGAAATATGATGCTATTTGAATTTTCTTAGTTTTAGTTATATATAAATACAGATTTATAATATAGTAAGATTGCAAAAAAACAAATTTGTTTGAATTTTTCTTTTATACAGTGTGTAAATTAAGTCTTGAAACAAATCTGTTTAAAACGGAAATAGATAGAAATAATCTGTTTGTGGCATTTATTGTTAACAAAGGTTCCATAATTTTTTACATACAAAATTGTGTTTAACCCATTTAACAGGGTATTTTTCTTTTTCAAATAATGACCTCTATTGAGTGACCGGTATTTGAGTACCAAAATCCGTACTCCTCATTTTGGAGGATTTGTCGAAAGAAACACAATAATGCAAACCCGAGGTGGATATCTCACCTCTAGCCAAAATGGCAGGTATTGCAAAATTTGATTTACTGTATGTAAAAAAGCACCAATTTCACAAATATGGAAACAAATCTGTATTTTAAAAACCGAAATAGGTAGAAACACTCTGTTTGTGGAATTGATTGTTAACATAGGTTCCCCAATTTATTACATCAACAATATTTTTTAACCCCTTTAATAGACAGGGTAGGGGTGATTTTTTTTATAACAATCCCTATTTGAGTGACCCCTAATTTTGAAGGGCTTGTCAAAAGAAATATAATGACGCAATCCCGAGGTAGATATTTCATCCCTAGCCTAAATGGCGAATTCCAAAATTTGATTTATGTGAAAAGGCACCCAATTAGGAATACCTGCCATTTTGGATAGGGGTGAGATATTCACTTCGGGTTTGCAGCATTGTGTTTCTTTTGACAAGCACTTCACTCAATAGGGGTTGCTATTTGGAAAAAATAAGTCACCCCCTAACCCTTACCCTGTTAAAGGAGTTTAAAAAAAAATTCGTGTAAAAATTTGCGGAACCTTCGTTAAGAATCAATGCTACAACAAAATTTTTATCTATTTCGGTTTTTAAAATACAGATTTGTTTCAGGGCTTAATTTACAAACTGTATTTTAATATCGGATATCAGAATGGAGATTAACTCATAAGGGATGCTATATTTGAATCAGGGTAAAAATGTCTGCAATTTCAAGAAAAATACAGGTTATTTCATAAAAATCAAACTTTTCAAAATAAAGTTGCCGCTCTTTTGGATCGGCTAAAGTTAATTTAGTTTAGTTTTCACCAAAATGTTTCTTTTGAATAGGTAGGGCTTTAAATTATGTATAATAAATATGATATGTTTGTATTTGATATTTCCGAGATTTGAACTAACAACCATCTGGTTTTTGAACGCCCTCTATTCAATACATCATCATCAAATAACTTAGTATATCAAAGTGTTTTGTACGATTATTGGTTACGGAGAAATTTAAAACAATTTTCTTTTAAAATTCACATGTTATTCTTATGGAGATCATTGTAAAATGTTGTAGTTTGCTTGTTTGTGAATATATTTTGATCAAACTTGGCAAATTGATTTATCTTATACTAAGCTATTAATATTTTACAAAAAACACATTTTATTAGTTTTCCTGTAGCAGCAATCCTAGGTACTTGTAAAGCCTAGATGTGAACTTAATAGATTTAATTGAAAATCAATTCAGGCAAATGGAAATTTGCTTAGTCGGCAGGTTTGTTGTGGCGGGCGTATTATTTTAATAAATTGTCCTGGCTAAATAAACATCTTTTCCTAGTCAATAACAAAGCTATAATGCCCCAGTTTTACAGCCCCACAACAGTGCAATGGTGTGTTGACTTAATTATAAAATTAAATCAATTTTGTGAAATTTGTTTTGCTAAGGCGAAACAAAAGTGCGTAGGCCTGGACAAATATTGTCCTATTCTAATTTACTTTATGATTCTATTATTATGTTTTAAATAGATTATACACATGTATTTATATTTCACTGCATCTCTTACCCAAAGCCTATAATTGTACTGTAACGTGTCTTACTGTCAAAGGGAATACGTTGAACATATTAGTTTATTTAGCTCAATCTAAATTACAGCAGAAATGCAACAATAATCCCAGGAAAATTTTGACGAAACTATCATATTTTTTAGCCATTTATTATTTTTACATGTTCAAGTTGTACTATTACTTATTATATTTAAGTGATTTGTGTTCTTAGAAAAAAAATTATCATCCAGATGTATATACCCTTGTTGGCAAACAGATTAAATGCTGATGATGAAAAAGGAATGAAACCATCAAATAAATGAATTTTATAATCTTAAAAAGTAATTCATCTGATCTACAACATACTATTCACTATTTTTTTAAACCAAATTTCTGTGCAAGGAACAAGCTACAGACCAGAGACCAACTTATTTGTTATTTCAAAATACGCCAAGAGCGACACCTTTTCAAATTTATATGTGTGTGCCCGTTAGCACTATAACTCGAGTAAAATTAATTGATCAAAATTGTTTAAATGTGGTATAAACATGTACCAACCTTAAGCGAACTATTTAACGAACCTGCATGATTGAACTAAAGGAACGGGTCTTAACGGGAAAATTTATAGGATAAAATTGGATTTTGCAAATACTTCTTGGCTAAAACAAAACAGTTAACAATATTTTTCAAACCTAAATTGAAAACATAAAAAAGCTAAATAAAGTCCATGTTAAATTTTGAAGTTGAAAAATAAATGGTTACGAAAAAAATTTGGCTTTCAAAGTACCATGTTAAAATTAGATTAAGTAGACTAAATCAAGTTTTAAAGTAAATGAAGTATCAAGTAAATTATGTTTTTATAATTATGAAAATAATTATAGGGAATAAGCTATTGCGTGTGCGTGTCCGTTAGTACGATAACTCGAACAAAAATGATCCGATTTTTATTAAATTTAGTATAAACGTGTAAACCTACATTTATTCGAACGAGTTCGTGGACCAGCATGATTGGACCATAGTAACGGGGGTTTATGGGGTAAAAATGGGGTTTTCCCAATTTTGACCCTAAAATCATAAAATTTTGGAATATCTTTCCCAACCATTTTGTAGAGCTAATTAAAAAATAATTTAGTATATTGAAGCATTGTTTTATGCCTAATGGTTACGGAGAAAATTCCAAAAAATTCCCAGGTTATTCTTATGGAGAAAATGAAAACTGTTGTAGTTTACTTGTTTATGGATATATTTTGATAAAATTTGGCAAATTTATTTATTTCTTCCTATACTATTGACGTTTGGTAAAAAATCACTGATTACCTTCCCCGTAGCAGCAAACCTAAGCACTCATCTATATATCTATTCCCGTAAGCCCAAATGTTTACAATATAATTGTGAGCGAACGGGAGGCCGTAGAAAGCTGGGAGATGTCTCATTTATAAGGTCTGGGCATGAAATTTTGGGGAAAACTATTCATTTTTCTTATTTATGAACCAAGAGGTTGTTACGGAATTAAATAATTCACATTTAAATAGCATGGGAATCAAATTTTATGTCTTTTTATTCAGTGTTAACACAGCTGTGATTAAATAAATTGAAAAAATTATAACCACATATAAGTGTGCATTATTTTGTTATTGTAAAATTGTTAGTGAAGTAGTAAATGACACAAAGTAAAAATGAGATAAAATCTTTTGAACAAACAATTTGATACTTTTAAACTTAATACTTTACAATGGATTGTTCTTTTGCACAGTAATAAAGTACAATGTCAGAAGACCACCACGCAGAGGTTGAAGTAGGCCTAATTACTGAAGTAGGCAATGGAAACATATTTTTTATGCCAAAAATAAAACTAATATCAACAGATCCTGATATGCCATTTAAGTTTACAAGGATTCATATCCAATTGCAATTAGCTTTCGATATAACTATAAATATAGCAAAAGGCCGAGCCTTCAGAAAAGTTTGCATTTATTTGTAAACTCAGTATTTACCCATGGTCAACTTTATGTTGCGTTCAGCCGGGTAAAGCGGCCAGATGATGTTAAAATAGTACTAGAACCAAATAAAAGCCCAGGAATCGACTAAAATGGAAACTATACATACAACAAATGTTGTTTTCAGAGAGATTTTGTTATAGAATTAGGATTTTACAATTTGGAGGATGAAATTATCTCTATGTGTTTTTCAAAGTGAATAATTTGTCTATTTTCAAAGAAATCTATTTTATATTTAATTGATCACAGTTCATGTGATACATTCATACAAGGAGTTAGAGAGCAGTGTATCATATACCTCAGCATGTTGTGCCGGGTGCAGGTAGATGGGGCATCACAGCCCACCAACCTCACAGTTCGCGTAAGAGAGCAGTGTGTGTTTCATATACCTCATCATGTTTTGCCGTGTGTAGGTAGGTGGGGCATCACAGCCCACTGACCTCACAGTTCGTGTTACAGAGCAGTGTGTGTGTCATATACCTCATCATGTTTTACCGTGTGTAAATAGATGGGGCATCACAGCCCACTGACCTCACATTTCGCGTTAGAGAGCAGTGTGTGTGTCATATACCTCATCATGTTTTACCGTGTGTAGATAGATGGGCCATCACAGCCCACCAACCTCACAGTTCGCGCTAGAGAGCAGTGTGTGTTTCATATACCTCATCATGTTTTACCGTGTGTAGGTAGGTGAGGCATCACAGCCCACTGACCTATCAGTTCGTGTTCCAGAGCAGTGTGTGTGTCATATACCTCATCATGTTTTACCGTGTGTAGGTAGATGGGCCATCACAGCCCACCAACCTCACAGTTCGCGTTAGAGAGCAGTGTGTGTTTCATATACCTAATCATGTTTTACCGTGTGTAGGTAGGTAGGGCATCACAGCCCACCAACCTCACAGTTCGCGTTAGAGAGCAGTGTGTGTTTCATATACCTAATAATGTTTTACCGTGTGTAGGTAGGTGAGGCATTACAGCCCACTGACCACACAGTTCTCGTGATACATTTATACAAGGAGTTAGAGAGCAGTGTATTATATACCTCATCATGTTGTACCGGGTGTAGGTAGGTGGGGCATCACAGCCCACCAACCTCAGAGTTCGCGTTAGAGAGCAGTGTGTGTTTCATATCCTCATCATGTTTTGCCGTGTGTAGGTAGGTGGGGCATTACAGCCTACTGACCTCACAGTTCTTGTTACAGAGCAGTGTGTGTGTCATATACCTCATCATGTTTTACCATGTGTAGGAAGATGGGGCATCACAGCCCACCAACCTCACAGTTCGTGTTAGATAGCAGTGTGTGTTTCATATACCTCATCATGTTTACCGTGTGTAGGTAGGTGGGGCATCACAGCCCACCAACCACACAGTTCTCGTGATACATTTATACAAGGAGTTAGAGAGCAGTGTATCATATACCTCATCACGTTTTACCGTGTGTAGGTAGGTGGGGCATCACAGCCCACCAACCTCACAGTTCGCGTGATACATTTATACAAGGAGTTAGAGAGCAGTGTATAATATGCCTCATAATGTTGTACCGGGTGTAGGTAGGTGGGGCATCACAGCCCACCAACCTCACAGTTCGCGTGATACATTTATACAAGGAGTTAGAGAGCAGTGTATAATATGCCTCATAATGTTGTACCGGGTGTAGGTAGGTGGGGCATCACAGCCCACCAACCTCGCGTGTTACACTCAGACAAGGAAGAGATGGCAGGCCAGTAAACTCTCTACAATGGTTTTCATTAGGGTTAAATACCTCGTCACATACTCACGACACGTTCTGGTTGATGTTGGGGTTTTAAATTTCTACTCGTTCACGACTTAATTATTTTTCGTTGCTTAAATCAACAATGGCTTCGTCGATACTACAATTCAATTAGTGACGGAGACAATTTTAAGCTTCTTAATTAATGTTCTATTATAATCTTTAGCGTATCCCAAAAACAGCGTACTGTTTTATGAAGGAACACAGTTTTCAACTAAGATTTTTAATGAATTAATTTGTTTTAAGGTACAATCATGGTTTTAGTTTTTGCCGATGCTCGACACTTTACTATTATACATTATACAACAAGCTTTAGTAAAAAAATTTTGATATTTAATTTATAAAATTTTAAAGGCTATAATTTTGAATTCATATAAATTAAAATGTTTATGCTTTGTGCTTAGGACATATTTGTAACCACAAATTTGCAACTAGTTTAAAGTAAATAATTTTTTATTCAAAGCTCCCTATGTATACATTGAAATCACGGAAAGTGAATAAAATACGTTAATGAGATGAAATGTACACAAAACACAATATACGTGAAAAATATATACTGGCCACACCCAGGTACACATATAATAAGCTAGAAGTGGTGACCGAGAAATTAGTAGGGTTATATGAAATATTTAGAGACTTTTAAATATCCCCAAAAGTTAAAAAAGTGGTTTCGAACACATTTGCCATGCCTGACTTTCTTGGGCTTTCTGCGACATAGACCCATTTTCCATGTTCTTCTTGTGACATTCCAACTTTTGAAAGTAAGCCAATTGCATTTTAATCGAAAACAATTTAACAATAAACTACAATCGATTTTTACCCTCCATGGTCCGATTTCTTACAATCCAAGTTTACAGGTAATAAACTTGTAGAGATATTGTCTTCCCCTAGAGGGAAAATTAGCTGCTCTACACCTACGACAACGCATGTATCGATAACAGCCAATTTTCTTTATAGTAAAGATTTTTGTATGTTTATAAAATCAACGCCCAACCAAATAGAGCAATCACAGTAGGAAGTGTATTCTTTTGGATTTCTCTTTGCTGGTTCCCAAATCTTCCGCAAAGACGTTTAACCTGTAAATTCCATTTTACCAACCACACACCCCGTTACCCAGCTGCCAGAGTCGGAACATTATTTTTGTCACGTAAAATACCACTAACAAATTACCATATAAAAGACATGACGTTTTGTCTGAACCTAAATGGATTTCACCGGAGTTATTCTTTCAACAATGGAATTCATTACTAGTTTCCAACACGACTATTGTAATGATATAGGATATAGGTTGGTTATAGGAATATAGGAGGAGGGAATTTACGGGACGACTCCCACTAGGGCTCAGTACCCAACACAGTCTCTAGCCCGGGCATTTGTCAAGTTAAGCTCTATGCTATGTTCTGTTTGGCCCGTGAGTTTTCTCTGAGTGGGGGTTTTACACACATGAAGTGGATAGATGATATCTACATGTGAGTGGCCGTTGTGCCAAGCTATTACCACAAGAGCAATGATGGCATTACTGCCCTGTTTCAGCACACATAGTCTTAAGCCCGGGTATTTATCAAGTTAAGAGTACCGTAATGTTAACCGCTAAGCCCTCGCAGGTAGACTTCTTTTCGTATTTAAACTCTCACATAACATTACTCCTCTGAAACGTTGATTACACCGAACTATTTTACATTTTGTGATTACCCGCGAGCTTAAACCTCTACATACATATTTAATGCTGATTCGGAATAATGTTTAGCAACGTACTTGTTGGTTTTATGCAGACTTTCGGCAGTTATTTGTTTTAAAATGGAATAGGGCTATTTAAAATCACTTGTAAAATGTGATTTAATATGTCAATAGCTTTTAATGATAACATTTCCATTCGCATTTATAACCAGTATTGTGTACGATTCCGAATGTTAGCTGAACAACTTACACCTTACAGAATTAATTTGCCAGTTTCCCTCAAAGTGGTTTCCAATAATCGTGTACCAGCTTCCCTGTTCTCATACATTATTCAAGGGGATCAGATCTAGCGATATTTCCTCACCGGTCGTGTCAGTTTTATTTTGGAAATTGTTTGAAAGAACGGGAACAAAAGTAAGAATGAAAATAAGTCTCTGTAGTAGCAAAGTTGTTGCATAGATTAATGGGATTCCAGCGAAAATAAAGAATTATTTTAAACTGTTATATTTCACCTGTGAAAGGAGGTTTAAGGGAATAATTCATTTAATGCCTCACTTTATAGACTGCAATATAACTGATAACATTTTCCATTTGTATGTTTAATTCTCTTTCAAATAATAAAATTAAATAAATAAATAAAAGCTTGTAAAGCGTGGTCACCTGAATCCGAATAGTTAAACTCATTTGGAAGATTTTTATATATCAATATTATAACTGTGTTTTAGTTAGTTTTTGGGTCGCCATCTTTAAAATTTATAAATGGGAATTCAAACAACAATTACCTCGAAAGTATACAAGACCGAATATGATTTGTATTTTAAGGTAAACCATCAAAGTTTGTTGTTCAGGTCAAATAGGACTATCTTTTTTTAAACGTAGTAAAAATGACTTCGCATTACAAATTTTCATTGATGTTAAGTATTCGTTATATAACTTTATTCTCAAGACTATACTACGAAATCACGCTTAAATATGACGTAATAAAACTGTTTTATTCTTTATAAAAAATATTAACTGAATTACCAACTTAGATTTTAAACTGTTTCATGTCCTGGTGATATTGGTTATCTCGTATGGATAGTATATTGAAACATTAAACAACTCTTAAATTATGTAATTTACATCTATCTAATAATTAATTAGGTAAAAACTAAAACTAAACTACGGTAAACGCTTAAGTTATGTATGTAATTTCCATCTAACAATTAAAACTAAAATACTCTTAAGCTAAAAACTTAGTTAATAAATGATTATGGATGGTACAGTATATCACACAGATTTGATTAATAATTTCTCAGTAATAATTAATTTACCGTAATATTATTTTACATTAAATAATTACATCAAATTACATTAAATGATTTACATCAAAATATTTAATTTACTGTTTTTACGTTTATAAATTTGTATTCCAAATTTGGTGACGTTTGAATTTTTATCGGAAAAATCTAGAAAACACTTTTGTATATAGGCATTTTGCTTGCGGAAAATACTTTGCAAAAATAAATATTTTCGACTTTACACTATTTTTAAAACAATACAATACATTTCATTAATACAGTACGCAGTTACAGTACTTATTTTAACAATTATCTGATTCGTTGAGCGTCAACAAAATTATTCTGTTCAGGTTTGCCCGTTTGTTAAAGTAAATGTATATTTTACAGCTACCGTAAAATTACTTCTCTTACCTAGATTTATCGCGGAGAATATTCCAAACCTACGAAACAAACACCGAAAAGTTAACGGAAACCACGAAAAAGACACGACACGACGAATAGAAAAATTGACTCGATAATCTACACATAAAGTTCGGTACGGTCGGAGTGGTGAACGACGAGCGCTGGTATAACTTTACTGGAACTGACATCGGGCGCGCTAGCAGGGGGTGGATTACCCCTACTGACACCCGCACCACCCACAACACCCTGCATCCACCCGACAACGACGCGCCCGCACGCCGCCCTTCCGCATAAATGAGCTAATTTTGATGCAAGTTGTTGTTCACCAATTCATTATACTTACCTTGTGTGGGCCGTGACCTCATATGTTGCTGGAATTCATGAATATATTGTACCGTAGGGTTAGTTTGTACAAACTACTCGACTTAAATTATCCTCTAACTGGTAAAACCTATCTTAAATGTATATAGAAATATAAAATGTTGCGTAAGATTAAGGTACGTTTTCAATATCTGTGATATGTAAACTTAGAATTCCATATCACGAGAAACCCAATTGCCCAGCTTATTCTTGTTAGAGTGCTATGCGAGTCATGTGTGGCGCCTCTAAAATGACGATCAGAAAGGTCCCTGGATTTCGTTATGTTAGGAGTTCTAATTCCTATTTCTAATAGCAGTTCTGAACAGAATTTGTATGACCCCTCAGGACCTTGTACAAGAAGCCAACATCGGCCATGCTGAGCCTCCCACTGTATACGGAGACCACATCGGGGAAGCTTACTCCAGACAATGCCTTGCCATTGCACAGTAAAACTTTCAATGCAGTTGGGTTTTAACTTTTGAACTTTTGTGGATCGGAAGATTAAACCGAACAGCCTGTTCACCTTGTTGTCATCTGAGTGTATAATATGCTCTTTCAGTGCAGAATATCACACCGGAATCCTGTGTAGACATGACTCTAGGAACATTGTCCTCCCCCAGAATTACCCAGCACACCTACATGAAGATTTCCTGAGTCTGGCAACGATAAAAGGTTTATATAAAAAAAAAAACTGCCCAGCGCTGATTTCCATTTTGTTAACTCTGCACAAGGCAACGACGCACTGAGTCTTCCTCCGCTCCAACAAAAAACAAACTCTTTGAGATCATCAGCAAACACAAGATATCCAACCTCGATGGAAGCCACCGGATCGTTAATAAATAAGTTAAGCAAGTAGGGTTCCAAGGTGCGATACAAATGCGAGAAAACATTTTTACAGGAAAACAAACGTAGGCTTAACAGGAGATACGTCGGGAATAGTATTATGGTAAAAATAATTACGTGGGTTGTTCCTGAACCTCTTGGCGGAAGGATAGTTGGTGTAGCAAATGAACAAGTTCTACCTAAGTTAGATTACATATTCATGGATTTAATACAAATACATTTTATTTAAATATTATAATTGTAATATATTGTTATTATTTTTACCAAGGCAAAATATTTAGCTTTTAAATAAATTTGTCGTGAGCAAAGCTACGAAGCGTTCTAGTAGTTAGCCTTAACCAATCATATTGAACATACCACTAAACTAATTTCGAAAAGAAACTTAACAATGTTTACCATGGTTTAAATGTAACAGAGTGGTTTGATCGAGAGTGATACTCTATTTACTCGTAAGAATCCAATGGGAAATTTCATTGAACAAAACGAGTTGATTCTCTCCATTGCTCTAAAGATACTTTGGACATAAAAATAATTTAACTTTTATCTTGAAATTCATATCCAGTAACAAAATATTAAAGATTGTGAGGAATACAATGGAACGTTTGCACCTGCACATAACAGTTAAACTGGGGATTTCTGAGAACATTTTGGAGCAATTAAGCTCTTACGCCCTCCAACAACTCCAAGTTGTGCTCTTGTTTATTTAAAGACCTTTTACAACTGAAGCTCTACGGTAGTTGCATAAAATAAACAATATCACCTTAATTATATACAAATGCTCTATTAAAACTTCATCTGGTCAATAGCACAAATAATTTTCTTTGTACATAATTTTAATGATTTTGTTTTGTTGTAAAACCAATAAAAAAATAATATTTTCAAACAAATACTGTCCGTGCACATTTACACTATAGGATGAAATATAATTTTAGACTTAGCGCACTTTGTGAGTGGCTCACTAACAATTTTATTTTTAGTAAACAAAAGTACAAAAAGAAGTTATAAATGATGTCGAATGAGCTAGTTGAGTGTGCTAAAGTCAAATTCTAAGATTTCCCAAAGTGTTTGTAGCTTTGATGATTTATGTGGCATAAAAGACGCTAAGCCGTCCTATCAGGGACTTGTTAAAAAGTCGTGTATCCGACATAAATCTGCAATTTACATCAGTGCTTCATGTCTTTGTCTTAATTCAAATCATTTGATTTTCAATTAATACCAGCTAGAGCTTAAACATTGAAATAGGATGAATGCGCTTATCATTAGTCTTAGACTTGCATGTGATGTAAATGAAGAATAATAAAAATAACGAAACCACTAGGTTTTATTTTTCATGTCATACGTTATTTGGTATACCAACGTGCCACTAAGAATATAAAATGGCGTTTAACGTCCCCCAACTATTTGGGGGAGTGAAAAGTGAATTAAAACTCCCTCGCTAACTCCTCCTCACTTATTATAATTATTCTCAGCTTAAATTGTTAAATATGAAGCGTCTTAAGTCCTGGTTTGAGATTTCTTGAATAAACACACCCCTTAGATTCTTTGTTTTTGGAATCCTATTTAGCAAACATTGTAATGCACTATTCCCTAACATGGTAATGTACTATTTACCAACTTAATTAAATCAATATTGCATTAGTTTTCTTTATCAGTATAACCCACGTCTTTGTAGGGTTATATTATTATTATTTACATTTTTGTCACAAAAATTTCCAAAATAGAGACAGTTGCCCTCATGTAAAAGACTCGGCCTTATTCTTATCGACGGAGTCGCAGTATTGCATTGGGTCTTGATAGTAGCACGTACCAATTGATAACATAACATAACATAACATTGATAATTATAACATTGATGATCTTAGGTCTCCTAGGCAGAGGTAGGCTAATCACACTATAAAATAAGCTAAACTTATAACGACGAGAAACAGAAGAGAATTATGCCAAAACTATTAAACCTATTAAACAATATGAATACTAATATTTTTATGGAAAAAAATATTTACATTAAATAATATTATAAACTAATTATTGATATGCAGTATCATATATCAAGTCTTAAGCTTAACTTCTAAAAACATTGCATGCAAATTACAAGGCCACAAACACATACCATAATCCAAAATTATAGTTATATTGTAAAACTATATTATAGTAATCATATATTCCAGATTATGTTTATATTTTGTGTGTGGCATGGGATCATGCTGCACGGGTAAATTCAAGATAATTATTTTACTGTATAATATTGGCAGTATCTAATATTATAACTCGATATTGAAATATTTACCTTTACAGTTGTTTAAATTGAATCACAGGTCAAAATATGGAGTATAATGTTATTTACACGCAATTAAAGCTATTATTGGTAGGGGGTTTGTATCTTAAATATTATTTGTTTTCACAGTTATTGTAATTAAGATAAATCACTCGTTAGAATTTGAGTGATTATCTCAGGCAGGCATTGGTGGCCTCATTGAGCGGAGCGAAGCGAAGCTTTTTGGTATCAACTTCAATGAAATCTTTATAACACTCTATAACGGCTGATCATATTTTAGCCATACTTACGAAGGTTGTTTTGTCAAACGGTCGGATGGATGGACGTAACCAATTTTAATTTTTGATAATGCCTAGATCATTTTAAAGTAACTCAAAGTTTTTAAATTTTTACATTGGTCTTATGGGTTGCCATGATGGTTAAAAAATAACAACGTAAATGTAAACAAAACAAAGAATCATAGCATATGTTCAAATCAAGCCACGACCTAACACAGTACAAAGGAAAAAATTGGATTATAACAACTGATCAAAAATACAGAGAAAGTCTTAGGTTTACATTTAAGTCGCAAATTGAAAATGACCACTGACCGTATAGGTACAGTCATATCATACTTTCTTAGGTACAATATTTAACAGATTTGATTTACGTAGCTAAAATAAGGTTATAACAAATAACATTTTATCTTAAACAATTCGTAGGTGAATCACATTCATGGCTCAATCGTATAAATGGCAAACTTAAACAGGTCCAAGTAGAAAGTGGTGAAGAAAGTAGTAAAGGCGATAAGTGCGGGGTTTGGGAAACGTTTGTGACAGTTACATTAATGTATCTGCAATACTAAAATGTTATGGGAAGGGAGGGAAGGAGGTCCAAGACGTAGAAAGTAATGAAGAAAATGGTAAAGGCAAATACTCCGGTGGGTGGGAACCATCTGTGGCAGTTATATTCATGTATCTTCAATCCTAAAATGCTATGGGAAGGGAGGGAAACAGGGTCGTGACGCAGGAGGTGGTAAAGGAAGTAGTAAAGGCTAGCAGTGCGGAGTGTGGGAACGTTTGTATTTTGTATTATATCTATAAACATTTTTTTCATTTATTGATTTAAAAAACCGTGAAACGTGATTGCTCCGCTCAACTGGCTTTCACTGCTCTGAAAGCAATCCTAGTATTATAAACCATTATGCAGCATTTAAATGGCATTAACTACTACCGAGTAATTAAACGGCGTTACTGATTTACGCTTCGACTTCAAAGTTCGATTGTTAGCAGTTGTTATACATACCAAGGGCGTTAAGTGATTGTTTAGTCGTTGTTGGCAAAGCTCTTGTAACTAAGGAATCGCTAAGACATCCTCACGGCGTTAACTACATCAATTAACGCTGTTGATTGTGACAATTACAGACATATCTTAAACATAATATCTCATCTTAAAATACTTTATTATACAAAATTATTTAGTTTTATAAGCTCCACTAAAATAATTAGGAAGAAACTACAACAATTATAGTTTTACAATTATGGGTATATTAAAAAAAAAATGGGAAACCCCAATTTTTGCTCCATTAAACCTCCCGCGAAACCCCTGTTACGCTAGTCCGATCACGCTAGTTCACTAACTCGATCTATTAAGTTCTCTTAACTTAGTATTAAACGTTTGTTACCTTTGCAAAATCGGATGATTAAGTGATCGATTAATTGAACACACATATAAAATATATCATATAGATGAGTTTGATCGGATGGTGCTTTTGGCCTCTGGAGGGATCAAAACGAAAAAGTAAAACGGTCCCAGATCCAGGTATTTCCATGAGATCTACGGTAAAAGCATATCGTATACCTATTGTTGACTTGATCTAGTAATGACTTAGCGAAACATGTTAATAGATAATTTGTAATACGACGTCAAGCGTTAGGACAGTTGAATTCAATATTTATACGAAACATTTTGGTAAACTAAATGTTTTAAGGTATGTTACACCTGTGCCCATTTGGGGCCCAGATCTTGTGATTTAAAAAAGATATTTTATTTTTAATATTCAAAAGATTTACATAATAATATTGTCTTTGATAAACAAAACATCATGAATGTCAACAAGTATGTTTGGTCGTACAATTCAAAACATAACGTAATAGCACTCTAGTTAGTTGACATAATCCCCCATTGCGCCAATCACGTGCTAGCTAGCACTGGCAGAACTATTATAAAGTCTGTTTATATACAAAATTAAGGATTTTCAATAATTACTATATGAAATGTATACAGTGTCATTTGCTTCTTTTAAGGGAGTAAAAATAATTAATTAGTTACTTCAGCCATTCTGTATAGGTAAAGAGGAACAGTGACATAAAAACCTGACAATAACTTTATACACTGTCAACTAACGAGTACCTAGGTTGTTGTTACGGGGGAAGGTAATAAATTGTATTTTTTACTAAAATATTAATAGCTTAGTATAAATTAATAAATTGACCTGGTTCGATCAATATATATCCATAAATAAACCAACTACAACGGTTAACATATTTTCCATATAGGAATTTTAAATTTAAACTTTTTAAACTTTCTACGTAACCAATAACCGCTCAAAAACCCACTTCAATATACAAAATTATTTGTTGTTAAATTCGTTTAAATGGTTTACAGAAAAATTGGGAAATTTTGTGTTTCGAGGGCCAAAAATGAAAAAAACACAATTATTACCCCATAAAACCTCCCATAAAGCCCCGCTCACATGGTCCGATGGTTCAGTTTTACATTAGTCGTGGGCTTTAAGGCTGTTTGTTTTGCAGTCGATATGTTGTGTGACATTTTAGTTAAATATATTTTATATAGTAGCAAATGACATAAAATCAGCATTTAGATTTGATTTTACGAGTATTGAAGATATATTTTAACAAATATCTCTTCAATGAAACTGTAAGACGTTAGGTGAATATTGTAAGATTAATAATATTTAGATTAATAATTATTAAGATTATTAATCGATATCTAGAAGAAGGAAATTATTTTAAATGTATAATTTGTATCTAAACATTTAACATTTTTAACATTTAATAGTATTTTTTATGTTAAAAGTAACAATTTTGTTTACTGCGTCTTTATAATCCACTAGAGATCGAGTTTTGTGAATGTAGTTGCAAAATTTGAGAACGATAAATGAAAAAAGTCACACACGCTTAATTTGATGTCATCGGAACCACAGAATATCATGGAAACTACGAAATAACCTAGCAAAATATACACCACGCTTATTGAATCCTGAACAGTGTGCGAAGATACGTCTAATACCACTCTTGAAATATAATGGATTTACACTTAATTTATTAACTTCCAAGATGATAAATACATATACAAGTTGGTAAGTAGTGATCGATTTCGATTGGACACTGTAATCATCAGACCCAATGGATGAATGACAAGAACCTCGATGACGCCCCTATTGTTGGCTACCGCAAGCATTTATATTAAATTTCTGCAATTTGAATAACGCATCCAATAGTACAATTCTGATCATTTAATTTTAGAACTTTCAACACAACACATTAAAAAGCAATATCGATTCCAAAATATCCACAAAATTTATGATTTAAGTTCACCCAACATTGTTTTGTAATATGTGAGGTATAAATCCCGTTATATTAAACTGATCATCGGAGACTAGCAACCAAATTGTTTAGCGAGAGCTAACGTATGTAAACATCCAAACACTGTGTTTGCCAAATCCTCGAGACGCTCTTCTATTGTTTGACGCTCGGCTCACGGAAATGTATCTCGTTTAGTTTATTGTTTATGAGGTAACTAGGTCTTCAGTGATTTAAAAGTAAAATGTGTACACTATTTACAGCATGCTAAATCTGTATTTTCAAATGTTACATTATTAGTTATTCGTTTTTCTTTGTCATTATTTTATCCAAAGACACTTTTTTGTTTTAACTAATCGTTTTTGGGACCGGGGAACAGGCCTTGGCTTACGTTTGAAATTGGACCGCTGAGGAAATCGTTCAATTCCTGCAACAGATATCATCTTATACTAGCTGTATTGCCTGCTCGTCTCATTTTTGTTCATCTTAATACTTAGAAACAAGCGTAGATTCATGAATATAAATACAAAACGTTTATTAATGAGGATTTACCAGCTATTAATTTGTATCCTAAGAACTACGGGCTTAAAGTGATACTTCATTGGTATATTATTGGTCCTATATCTCTAAGAAGTATTCGGTTCAAATAATTTCATTTAGTTATTTTATAATAAATCATTTAGTTATTTACACAGAATCTGCTAACAAAAGTGTAAACATTCTTAATTAATAAGTCCAATATTACATGGATTAAATTCATTAAAAACAATTTTAGGCCATGAAACAAAACTGAAAACAGTCGTATAAGGCAGTGTTGGCATTTCTCAGAATGTTAATTTCAAATATTCTAGGGATACGAATCGCAGTATATCTTTATATAAACATATATATTAGGCTGGTGTAATACATCAAGCTGTAAATAATATTTATAACGGAAAAAGTAAGGAAAAAATAAGTTTCTATCCGAAAAATATAAAGTTGAAACGTAGACCCTTCATAAAACAGCTGAACCGCGATCCTTTTCATTAGCAGCTATTGACAGAAAACCACGAGTTCTCGTCTTCTGACTACTGTGTCTTGTTATTCATGCCTTGTCTCTTCATGAAGCTTCATTATAACGAGCGATTATTGTACAGCTTAATGGCTGTAATATAATTATACGTATGATAAAACTTGTAGTTTATTAAAAATAATACGATTAAGTGTTATTGGCTGACTTGTAATTTTAATATCCAGGATTTTACTGTCGATAAATTGATTTCGGACCAAAATTTATTTTTTATTATAAATCATAAAACAGTGTTTTAAAAGAATGCATCAAACATGTTGAAAAGTCTGCTTGAATGTTACAAAAATACTAATGAAGTTCGTTATCAGTGCTACAGAAAAAAACTTACCGGAATGGAAATGTACACTATCAGCGCACAATGACTTGTCTAAAGGATGAATATAATTTAGGATAAAACCCTAGGCATGCTTTGACAAGTAAATTAAAAAGTTTAAGCTGAAAAGGGAGCTTGGGTGGACAAAGCTCGGGAATTCAGTTCTTAAGGTTCTGGTTCAAGTCCCGCCAATCGAAAACGGCCTTTATCTACGTAGTGACCCGGTACTTTCAATTCACATTCTGACTGTATATCTACAAACCAAGTAATGATACCAGCCTCCTACGAGAGCTGTTTCTGAATTAGCATCCCTCCAGAAAAAACATACAATAATTCAATTTATCATTTTAAGATTATGGTTGTGATATTTTGCGGGGTGTTTAAGCAAATGTAAGCATTACCTTATGCAAAGATTACAAACACCATTTTACATAAAAAATCCAACCTGAAAATCAGAAGCTACATAAAAAAATCCAACCTGAAAATCAGAAGCTACATAAAAAAGTTGTGTGCTTCCGATATATTAAATTACCAACAATTTAACAATGCATAATCTATATTCAGGAATAATGCTTGGTCTGATAATGTGGTTCAGAGATAAGTCTGATTTGGTCTATTGAGAAATGAGCTTAATCCAAAGTCGAGGTTGTTGGAATTGATTGCTTACCCTTCCCTGCTAATGTGTTGTTTCCTTCAACAGCAGTCTATCATTCTGTTTTATAATCAGAAAACATACGTTTTTTAAAGTTACTGTATAATACACTATGTTTGCAGCAAGAACACATACGCGTTTATAATTACATATGGTATACTACCGTATCTAAAAACTCATCACCTAATCTATGACCAATTCTCTTTACAATACTGATATAAAGAAAGTTTTATGGTTTGAGTTTATCAAACTCAGCTGATGGTGCCTTTTTAAACATAGCGTAAATTATTTCATTCAATTTCTCATTAACTAAGTTATAATTGAAATAATTAGTAACGACTCGCAGGTAATTTAAACCTTTATTTATTCGATGTAAGCAACCTCTTGAAATAAAATTTTGTCGTTACGACACGATCTTCCTGTAACAAGATGTGATTAAATAAAAGAAGCCGTCAGCTTGGAGCTGTTATTAATCTTGCTTGATTTACAATCTGCTTTATTCTGAATAAACAACCAAGACAACCTGCCAGTGCGATTAATTAAACTTGTCCTTTAATTATGCAGCATCCTTAATTGACAACCGCATTTGCAACCATAAACCATATATGTATTATACAGGTATCAATGGTATCATTCATATTTAATTTTTTGTTATGAAAAAAAAAACTTAAAAATATAATAGTACTCGTTTAAACCTTAGTAGACCTTAGTACCTAGATATTAGTAGTAGTTTGCCTTAGTACGAAAAACTAAAGGTGAATAATCAAGTCTGCAAATAATCTACGAGAGGGCCTATGTGTGAATTCCACAATCTAGTATGAAAACTAAAATAACATTAATATAATTTAAAAAATAATTGTCAGACAATTATTATTTTAATAAAACTACTAATTTGTAACATTCAAAATAATTTCACTGTAACTCTGTTCTGTGAAAAGTGATTTATCTACATCAATTAGTTTTTATTATCACAAAAAGCAGCCCTTTTAAAATACATAATATTCATAACTGTTTCGTCTCTTGTTTACAATTTGACTGTTCGTGAAAATTGAACTGAAAGTGATGTCTGTACATTGCGTATAATCAAGAAACTTTCGTTATTTTTACGTTTCATAGCCTAAGAAAGCCAGATGTCCCAGATTCAGGGTAAGCAGGTTTTAGAATAGAATGGAGGGGAACTATTGGTGATACAAAAACCTCTTAAGGTTTTAGTGGCCACGGAGGCAAAGAAAGACAAATGTATGCAATGGAAAGTGGTATATAGCTACTCTTTATAAAGAGTGTGGGAAATAAGCCCCCAAATTCCGTCAATGCGTTTTACATCGACGAAGTTGCTTATTTATTCCAAAATCATTGAATTGAATTTTGTAATAAATGGCATGTCATTAAAAAATACAAGATTGTTGTCTTTTATTCCTTTTTAATTCCAGTCATTGAGTAGTGAAAGTTCAATAAAATTTTTCAAAAGGTTTTTCGACGGATTTCGTTACTTTAAAACATCCACTCACTCTTTAGATATAGAGTGTAGTATATCGAATTCAATGTTTACAAGGGTGGCAAAACAAAAAATGCAATTTAAAATATGATTGTACCTAATTTAAAGTTATTAGATGGAAGTTACCAAAATACACACCGTGGAGGGAAAAGTAAGAAAAAAATTACCTTTAGAAAAAGGTTGTAGTGTAGTATCAATTTTAACTTTTAGAAAGTCCAGTAAACTAAATAAGCAACTTAAAATGTTATTTTACATCATAAGACGGCGACGTAAGATGGGGTACCAGGGCATATGGATTAATTTTACATAGAATGTAACAATGGCATTTTAAAGTAGAAATAAATCCATTTCAATGAACACACGTTTTAATATAAATAACAATAGACAGTTCCTTAAAAAAAAACACTCTGGCTAGGTATCAAGATTGATGTGACAATGTGGGGCTGGGTTCAATGCAACACAGCTAACGAGTGCATCTGGAAGCTGAACACACACACACAGAATGGACCAGCCTGCAGCATCAGAGGATTTACCGAAGATAATTAAATGCAACTGTAGTGGAATGTGTTCCAAAAGTACATATTCCTGTTTGAAAAATTGTCTTAAATGCAACTTAGCATGTGGGGAAATAAAATACATATGTATATTACCAAGTATTTATCTAAAAAATCTAAATTTTTATCTAAAAACATTCTACATTGGCTGGACAAAAGATAATGAAAATGCATGGTTTGGACATGCTAGGGTAATATATAATAAATCCCTAATACAGTATTGTGACTAATCATAAATATATATTCTCATCGATGTATTACCATGTCACGTCTTAATATAAATTTAATATGGTGTATAACATACTATTAAAAGTATTGGTTTTGAATGTTTGTAGGTTTGCTAATGCTTAATTTGTTTAAAACATTTCATCAAACACAATTTGAAAACAGAAGTAGGTAACGTAATTAA
The DNA here is from genome assembly GCF_028750875.1 of Macrosteles quadrilineatus. Taxonomy (NCBI): domain Eukaryota; kingdom Metazoa; phylum Arthropoda; class Insecta; order Hemiptera; family Cicadellidae; genus Macrosteles; species Macrosteles quadrilineatus. The sequence continues at coordinate 1,676,248 of NW_026542608.1, forward strand.
AGTTTGTGGCGCAAAATTGTACAGGTGGGCTTCAACAAATACAATTTTAACAGACCCACTATTGTATTTTCCTTAATTTGAAATCTAAAAAGTGTGTAATCTATTTGAAACATTAATTAAGTACATAATCTGAATGGTCAAGCACTCCCCGCATTGTATGTTTTTCAGCTAACAGAAATACAAACCCTGTGCATTTTATTTCAATCCTGTAATCCTCAATAGGATCTTACAGAACACATACTTGTGTTTTATAGTTTGTAGTAAGAAGACTGTAGTTTGTAGTTTGTAGAAGCAAAGCCGATCCATGACCAGCTTGTAACTAACTGGCTGAACACAATTAGGCCAAGGCGTCACGATGAGACTGGACGATATTAATCTCGTCTGTTTAGACTCTTTGTTGTTTCCCTTACTTCAATCACTTTGTGCCTTATGACTGTTCTTTTTATCATTTCTTTATCAGCAAGTTAATCACAAAATTAGTAGTCAAATTATCGTAAATTATGTCTGATGTGAAACCTATAATAGTGTGATACACTACAGTATAGAATTTTCTGGTTTTATCTGGAAGTATAAATCTTACGCTGTGTTCCCTTATGATATTGAGCTATCCCAATAAGTAACAGTGCTTTTGAACAAATAGTATTTAATAAAAATACAATGATTGCAAAAAAGTAAGTTAACTTAAAGATGATAAGAATCTTAAAGAAAACACAAAGAGCTTCACCTACCATATTAAATCTTACACTTTTTAAAGTAACTCCAACACCAGCTAAATAAAGAGACATTTTAACATTTTAATTATAAGCTTCCTAAATCAGAACAATAAATGTAAAAAAAATTAAATTGGTCCAAAAAATAACAAAATTATAAAATCATGCTATTTTCTAAATTTTATTTTTGACCAGGTAATTTGTCTATTAAAAATATACTCATTAAATGTCACACTTGAAAAGGTAATACATGAAGCTGTGTAGCTCTTTGTATACGAATTGTAAAACCAATAGTATGCAATGTAACATAAGGAACTGGAACCTGTACTATAGACTACGCAATGTTACGCATACCTGTGTAACTTTGTAATGTAACGCCAATCTCAGTAACTTGTAGTATACGCAATGTAAAGGTAACCTCAGTAACTAATAGTATACGCATTGTAACGACAATCTCAGAACTTATAGTATGCGCAATGTAACGCCAATCTCAGTAACTTGTAGTATACGCAATGTAAAGGTAACCTCAGTGACTAATAGTATACGCATTGTAACGACAATCTCAGAACTTGTAGTATGCGCAATGTAACGACAATCTCAGTAACTTGTAGTATACGCAATGTAAAGGTAACCTCAGTAACTAATAGTATACGCATTGTAACGACAATCTCAGAACTTGTAGTATGCGCAATGTAACGACAATCTCAGTAACTTGTAGTATACGCAATGTAAAGGTAACCTCAGTAACTTGTAGTATACGCAATGTAACGCCAATCTAAGTAACTTTTAGTATACGCAATGCAACGTCAATTTCAGTAACTTGTAGTATACGCAATGTAGGTAACCAATAGTATACGCATTGTAACGTCAATCTCAGTAACTTGTAGTATGCGCAATGTAACGCCAATCTCCGTAACTTGTAGTATACGCAATGTAACGCCAATCTCAGTAACTTGTAGTATACGCAATGTAACGACAATCTCAGTAACTTGTAGTATACGCAATGTAACGCCAATCTAAGTAACTTGTAGTATACGCAATGTAACGCCAATCTCAGTAACTTGTAGTATACGCAATGTAACGACAATCTCAGTAACTTGTAGTATACGCAATGTAACGACAATCTCAGTAACTTGTAGTATACGCATTGTAACGACAATCTCAGTAACTTGTAGTATACGCAATGTAACGACAATCTCAGTAACTTGTAGTATACGCATTGTAACGACAATCTCAGTAACTTGTAGACGCATTGTAACGCCAATCTCAGTAACTTGTAGTATACGCAATGTAACGACAATCTCAGTAACTTGTAGTATACGCAATGTAACGACAATCTCAGTAACTTGTAGTATACGCAATGTAACGACAATCTCAGTAACTTGTAGTATACGCATTGTAACGACAATCTCAGTAACTTGTAGTATACGCAATGTAACGACAATCTCAGTAACTTGTAGTATACGCAATGTAACGACAATCTCAGTAACTTGTAGTATACGCAATGTAACGCCAATCTAAGTAACTTGTAGTATACGCAATGTAACGTCAATCTCAGTAACTTGTAGTATACGCAAGGTAACGTCAATATCTGTAATTTAGAATACAGAAACTATAAGCTAGCTTTGTAGCTTGAATTCCAGGCAATGTAACGTCAATCTCAGTAACTTGTAGTATACGCAATGTAACGTCAATATCTGTAATTTAGAATACAGAAACTATAAGCTAGCTTTGTAGCTTGAATTCCAGGCAATGTAACGTCAAGCTCGGTGTGTAAACTTGTTGGCCAGCCAAAGATAAATGGCAAGTCACCCTCGAGCAGCAGATTGGCCGTTATTTGTTGTCAGTTGTTATTGCTTTTCTACCAACTATCGTTAATAATTAGCTGCCAATAGTTATACAAATATTGGATTACAAGAATGTTTTATTTTTATTTCAATAAATAAAATTTACCATCGCTTTCAATGTGACATCTATATCTGTCTCAGAATAATGACAGAATAATGCCAGAATAATGGCAGAATAATGCCAGAACACATAGCATGTATACACTGCACCTGTTTATATTAAGTTTGCTCTTATATTGTCTGTAAAGTTTAGGCTACTGTTAGTTTAATGACGATCATCCATTGCATGTAATGCACATTGCGCTTTACGACGAATAAAAATTCTTGATTCTAGATTCTTGTCTTTTGGTTTAGATTGATAGGACTGGCTTTAAGGTTGCACTATACCGTCTCGGATTGATGTATGGTTGAATTATGTTTTGTGAATTTGTATTTATGCATGCCTGAAAAATTGTATACATATGGTCATAAGTTTATAATTGTTTATTCCAGTTTCCATTGTTAACACGAAATACTTTAAATGGCAAATTGCGTTTATAGAAATGTTAAGCGCTTATTTTTTCTAGTTACTCCTATGAAGTGTTATGATGTAAGCAGTTAACTTAATTAGGTAGTTTATAAATAAAAAAAAACTTCTATACAATTTTGATTGCTCAAAACAATAATATTCTTTTGCAAACTAAATAACAACCCTTGATATGTTTTAAGTTTACGCTGTAGTATGTACATATATAGCAAATGTATTCAAAGATGCTGAACTTTAGCGAAATCATTTTTACCTGTGAACATGGTGTCGGCAAAATCAGTCAGTTCAGGGTGTGGCAATCGATTAGGCTGACAACGAACTGCACTCACGGTCAAAGGAATTTACAAGGGTTGGAAGGGTAGCCCGCCTAAGGCATATGGAACTGCACTCACGGTCAAAAATCGGTCTTTCATGGCTGAACGCTTCGCTAGCCCCTTAGTCATCTGTTTATTCCATCCTCTGTCTTACTTTATCCAATACTTTATTTAATACACGTTTTAGTGTCTGTCCCAATAAATACAACAATAACTAACCTAACCCAACCTAACCTAACCTAACCTAACCTAACCTTTACAAAAGAAGCTTCGTTATAATAAGAATATAGCCTATCATGTTATCGTAAGTACTATGCTAGAATTTTCTGTACACATGTGTATTTTTTACAATGTCAGTAGTAAGTTTATTTTTTGGCGTTTAGATTAATTTAATCAAAACTTTTCAATATATTTCAACTAATTTAATAAGTTTTAATCAATTCAATCATGGTGTTGCACAATGTGATATAGGCTAATTAAAAACTGACCGTGAGTGCAGTTCCGGTACCCCCAGAAAGGCCCGAAGTGACCGTGAGTGCAGTTCCGTAGTTGGATTAGGACCAGGGACTGACCGTGAGTGCAGTTCCAGCCCTCCCATCGATTACTCGGTTGGAGATGCCTTATTGAAATATTGACAACAATATTTCTCATTGACGATACTTGATGCAACGTTTCCCATATTAACTGGTCTTTGCAGAGATGACTTGACTTAAGAATAGGTTCATGGGTTCATGGCTAGGTCCATGGACTTGACAAACTAATTTGGTAGAGCAAATATTTTTTAACTCAGAGTATGGTTTCGTGTCGGGTAATTAAATTCTGAAAGTTTATAAGGAAATAATAGGCTACCAAAATTTACCTTAATAGTTTAGGCTTAGCTATGAGAATACAATTTTGAAGAGTTCTAAGCCAATGAAACAGTCTCTCTATAAGTTACATCTTCTGATTCAATTGAATAGGATTGTCATGAAATGTCTTGATGGTGCATATACAGGGTGATTCACCTAAAGGGTTACAATAGGTAACTTACGCGTTTATTTTACATAGAACTTTAAATGAAAAACTTTCCAAATTTTTTTTACATTTTACGACATGCTAGTTATTTTTATTTTGCCACCAATTTCCAAAATGGCGGACAATTTCATTTTTTCAATGGCAACCCCCATGGCTTATTAAGGCTGTATCTCCGAAACGGTTAGGAGTATCAATAAATGAAAGAGTAAAGATGTCCTAAAATTTTACGAAGAATCAAAAATGGGGGTACCAAAGAATACAAAGTGAGGGTTGCCATAAAAAAAAATTAAGTTGTCCACGATTTTGGAAAATGTTGGCAAAATTTTTAATGAAAAATTGCATGTCGTTAAATGTTCACAAAATAAGGAAAGTTGTTCATTTAAAGTACCCTGTAAAATAAACGCGTAACAAGTTACCTATTGTAACACTTAAGGTTAATCACACTGTATATTTAAATAATTTAAAGTATAATTTGCTTCAAATTTTGATAATTTAGTTTTGAATATGATGTTAAATGTTTCTGAGTATAAATTATTGTTCACAAGGGGCATTTCACAATGTGATTGTTGGAACTATTGTTGATGGTCTTAAATTTGTATACTATATATTACCAGTTGTGTCTTATTTAAGGTCGATTCACACGTATCAGGCCAGTCACAGTTCCGTTACAGTCCAGTTACAGTTTAGTCTCAGTTACAACTGCAATTCCTTAGGCAACTTCCCGTCAGTTGGTTTCAGTCAGTCTTTCGTCTCTAATATTTACAGCGATGTTACAGTCAAAAATGTTAAATTAAACCCCTAGACCCTATATTCTATCAAATTTTTATCGTCCACCTTGTTGATTGTTAAAAACAGTACTCAAAATATAAACACAATCATTTAAATAACAAAAACACTATTTTCTAACCTTAAACACGTCCGTCAGGCATCCAAACAATCCAAAAATATCGGTGAAAAGAAATCTGAAATTGACTGACGGACGCCGGCAGAGCAACTGACGAAACTGCAACGGATGAGTGTAGATAGCGCAATAGAAAATCCTTCAAAGAATATTTTTGTTAACTGCGACGTGCCTGAATAGACTGTACTGTGGCGTGCCGTAAGTAATGTGTGTGAATCGACCTTTAATCGTCTTTCGTCTTTATTTGATTCTTCTTGATTTGCTGTTATATTTTAAAATAATACTGCTCACTGGAGACTTGGCTCCCACATCCTTTCTTCTCCAAGGTTCTAACCAAAAAGCACATTTCTTTTCATTTGTTGCAGGTATACTTTAGCATCGTAATACGAACACCTGGTAATTACATCTAGAAAGAATACAGGAAATATTTATAACCTAGGCACTTGTATATTTCATGTTTAGTATATTATTGTTGAATATATTTTTCTTAATTGCCCCTAATTTTATTACTAAATTGCATTTATATATTTTCATATATTTGCCATGATTATTTGTTAAGTATAATTAATTGGTAATAATAATTATTAATTAATAATAAATTGGTAGTCCTTAAGGGTAATTTAGTTGCAATTTACAGTATGTGATTTTCATACAGGTAGTAATATATTATACATATGTGGTTCATTATATTTACATACAGTCATGTTTTATCTCATTGAGCTACATAACAAACTATTAGCTCAGTGTAACAGACGTTGCATTGCGATACATTATTTGATTTCTTGGCTGACTGTGAATGTTGTTCACACCAGACATTTAAAATTTGTATTAAAAGAAATTCAATATAATGATTTTTAAAAGGCACATATGTTTATTTGGCATTATTTTTTCCCGCTGTAATAAGTTACTGACACAAGAGATTTTCCGTTTGTTTGTTATTCGAAGCTTGAAAACAACATTAAAAATTAGACATCCATTTAACAGGTTACCAACAAATAACAGGTTATCTAATTAATATATTTTTCCTATTTCATAATTTTTCTTTATTTTATAAATTTTAATACTAGCTATTGTACCCATGTTTTGCCATGGGAAGGGAAAATAATAGTAACACAGAGCTGAACTTTGTTGTTAAATCTTGTAGATTTGTAATGATATATTTATAGAACAAAACCTTTTTGTTTATTTAAAATAGCGGTCAATATTCTTAGCCTCTTTTTATTATATGTGTGATACATCTGAATTTGAACAAGTGGTGTTTTTGGCCTTTGGATACCTCATAACAACAAGTAAATCAGGCCCGGGCTCAGGTCTTACCATGAGACCTAAGGTAATAGCTTATTCCCTACATCGGAAATTATCTTTAAAAAAATATTACAATCTTATAATTACTTTTAAAAAATTACACCTTTATTTTATATTTAAAGAAACGTTGCTGTTACCCTCGGCCTTCACCCCGTTTGACTTCATAAGTATTAATAAAACTATTGATTGGTTAAGTTAAGGTGAAATAACAAAAAAGAATACAGCAATACAAAAAATAATCATAACATGTTTAGCCTTTGGATCACGTAATTTACTAATAAAAAGGTTAAATACCTGTAGTACTGTCAGTGATCCTGGAACTTAGGTCAGCGACCCAGGTTTCGAACCTAAAGGTTCATTTTCAAGCAGGTACCATAGTTAAAACACATAATCCTCTTCTTTTAATAACGTAATAAATTGAAAAAATAAGAAAAAAATGAGTACAGCTGGGGTATTTTTTAACATTAGGCAAGGTTGTCGTCATGACGAACATTTTAAGTATATGGTTTATGGGGGTTTGACTTTTAGTTTTCTCAAAAGTTCGTGGGTACTTTTAAATTTATATATGGATAACATTTTCCAACTTCATTTTATCAAGGATTAAATTAAAATTTTAAAAAACCTTTAATATCCCGTGGGGATTCAATATTCATCCATTTATGTTTAAAATATGTCCTTTGTGAAATGTACTTTGTATTTATCATTACATTTCGTTTGAATATATAAACGAGTGTCAGGGTAGCCTTACATCAGTCAGTGTCAGTTCCAGCAACACTTCAGTCTGAACACTCGACTCAAGTGCTTGTACTACTCTGGCATACACACATAAATAGTGGTTCGATACCAAAATAACAGAAAGTACGACAAATGTTTTATGTTTACCTATATTAGAATTTAATCGTTAATTTAGTCTTGTTTGTATGTAAGTCGTAATTGTATATCAAAATGCGATGATAAAATAAGGTATTTCAAAACATGGTCAGCAACTCTTCTACTGACGTACTCTATACAATAGTTGTACTCTATACAAATATCCGATTACATAAAGAAGTAATTAACCTTTTTCCATATGAATATTCGTCCAAACGCCACCAAAAGGTAGAGGTACTTTGTCCATAAGGTAAAAATCTAAGATACGTATTTATAAAAGAAAGAAAAAAGAAAATTACATAAACTAAACACACAAATAATCTGTAGTGTCAAATACAAGTAATAAAACCCCCGCCGCAGCAAACCTGCCAACTAAGTGAATTTCCATTTCTCCGAATTTATTTGTAATCAAATCTATTTAAATAACATTAGGTTTAACGAGTACCTAGGTTTGCTGCTACTAGGAAACTAATAAAGTGTGTCTTATAGTAAAAATTGATAGCTTAGTATGAACTAAAAAAATTAGCCAAGCTTGATCAAAAAATATCCATAAACAAGCAAACTATAACATTTGACAATATTCTCCTATTCTCCATAAGAATAACATGGGAATTTTAAATTTAAAATTTTTGAATTTTCTCCAATTAACAATAACCGTAAAAAAACACTTTGGTATACTAAATCATTTGTTTTATTAAGCTCTTAAAAATGGTCTAGAGAGAAATTGGGAAACTTTGTGTTTTGAGGGTCAAAATTGAGAAAACTCATTCCCCCCCCCGTAAAACCCCGTTCCCATGGTCCGATCAAGCTGGTTCGAACTCATTCAGGTTTATCCCGCCTTGCACATTGAAACTAAATTCCATCAAAATAAGACAAAAATTACTGAAGTTATCGCGTTCACGGAAGTATGTATATACATATATGTACTTTTCATTAGTCACCCAAGCACACAACACTTAAAAACCGTATGATAAAAAAATATTAAACTAGAATATTTTAATCTTAGTAAATAATAATTTAAAAATGAACATTTTAATGCGAATGTTTTATAAAAATCTTCCAACAGATGATATGATAGAATAGTATATTTCATCACTATGACCTAAAGTGACTCTTTTTGAACGGGGCGCAAGTTTTCTGATCGAAGCGAAGCCGAAGTCTGAAAATGAGCGAGGGTTGAAAAGCCCCTTTTTGCCCGTGTGCTGAACTATACTTTTCGTCATATTGCACCATTATTTGAACAAACTATGTTACAAAATCAAAATAGTTTTAATTTATATATAACCTCTCAAAATTGCTTCTAACTTGTTAACAATTAAATTTGCTAACAATATTAATTTGGAAACAAGCAGCTGTTTAGTGATTGATTTAATTGTTTCGTCTATTACGGATGTATTCTACATCATACTATTGATATTTTGAACTATTTACGAGTACAATAAGGCAACAATAACATACAATTGATCAAACAATCGATAGATTCTTTCGAAACATGCAATTGTTTACAATAGAAATTTACAACTGAGTTGACAAAAAGTAATTTTTACTCCCGAGGAGCTAAAAACGCTTTTTACTCCCTAGAGAGTAAAAATACTATTTTAGAACAGCAAAGCGTGCATTTAAAATGGTTGGTTTTGCTGTAGTACGATACTATGATAGTATACTAGCATTACTAGCTCCAAAAGTCTAAATTTCAAGCGTGCGCTCAAGTTTCATGTGCGAGGCCTATAACACAGAAAAAACAGATTTTACGTGCGAGGTGAAGCCAAGCATGTGAGAGCTATTTTCCCCCCTTTAGTAAAGTCATTATAAAAACCGTTTAAATTTCTAATTTTTGACCTTAATACCAAATTTCAGCCTTCTAGCTTCCCTTAAATTATTTTTCCCCTTAAATCTTTTAAAAAGCAGTTATTTAAGTTTTTATGCAATAAATGCTGTCATAAGGTAAATGATTTTTTCCACTGACTCTTGTACAATATTTTTAAGATATTTGTTTTATTACGATTATTGTATTGACACTATTAATGTATATTGTGTACTAAATGAATAAAGGATAATTTGATTTGATTTGATTTGATTTAGCTCGGAGAATCGGTGACGAATCAGTCAGTCAGTCAGTGAGTGAGGGCTTGGACTGTTATATGCTTAGACATATATACTTGTATATATTTATATAGTTACTAGCTGTTGTACCCGTGCTTTGCAACGGGCAGAGGACACAAAATAGAAACATTTTAATCTACATCTGTTGCATATAATAGTTACACATCCACCAAAGCTTTTAGAAACAAAATTCAACTTTTATGGCCTTAATAGAAACGTTTAAGTTATGCCTTTTAAATCTGGTAAGTAGTGGATACCACCATTTCATCTCCCTTAATTACAATCTTTTTATTTATTACTGTATTGACATTTTAAATTTCAATTTTGAAGTTTGTACTAATTATTCAATTTAAATGAACATTTTTTTTTTTAATTTCACTCTTCTTAAATCACAAATCCTTCCATCTCCAGTTTCTTCACTCACAATAAATCATTAGCAGAACTAAGTGAGCTGTTATAAACTTTAGAAATATTGCTGTGCCTTATCAATCTTTTGAAATATTAAAGAAACTATAACTATAGGTACTATAAAAAAACTTTTAAACAAATAATTTAGCATTAAAGACAGCAGACAAAACTAATATGATTATCAAAGCATTAAGGACTAAAAAATTTAACAGCAAATACAGTATTTGTTTCATTGCATCTCTGATTCTACTCTACAAAAATATCAACAAACAACTTAATATACAAACCAGTTCTTTTAATCAGTTCCATCGTCCATTGCCTTTACATTTTCACACTTACCATTAAGTAAACATAGTAACAGATATTTCATTGATTTTAGAAACAAAAGATAACTGTGTACTGCTTAGTTTTATGTTATTTTCCTTGGTTTAATTTAATCAGTGGTGTGGCAAAACACAAATAATAAATTTATCAAATAAAGTAAATGTGAACTGAAAGCTATGTTAAGATAAAATAAGAGTATTTTGTATTACCATTTGATAATTAAATATAGTTACACATATACAACAGATAAAAAAAAATAAAAAATCAACGACTTACAATTAAGTTATTGATGATATTCTTTAGTTTAATTTAAGCATAGGTTTAGCAACACACGATAACTTAATTTACCTAAATATACATATAACAAACAATGTGATGTGCAAGTTATGTTAAGTTAAGCTAACACATGTTAAGCATTTAGAATTTGTTTAAAGTAGCCTCCAAATTCATATAAAACATCTATACATTGTAATTTTCATACTGTTTCCATGAAGTCATATCAATAACATTATTTTCATAACTTAGACGCTTTAAAAATATCCAAAGCAGAGCCGGAGTTGATACCGGGAGTTGATACAGCAACGGTTATAGAATATTTTTTTTATATAATCATTGACATAGTTTTAGAATAAATAATCCATGATAAAAGGTTAGATTAAAATAAACCTACCTCATAGTTATGGAAAATGTTATATTTAATTTCTTTGTATCAGCTGTCTGAAATTGTGAAAGCAGTTCTTCAGTTAGCAGTTCTTCTTGTTTACATTTAAATAAGAAAGCAAATGTAAACAAACAAAAATCTTCACCTCAGAACTTTTAAAGCCAAATCGAAATGTGAATAGTTCTATAATGGTCCTTGGTATGGTAACTATATTTTTGTAAACCTTTAGCCCAGTTGGTTCAGTAGTTTTTGTACTTATTAGTAACACACATACAGACAGACACCATTAGATTTTTATATAATAGTATAGATGTACATAAATGCTTAAATCTTGATGTATAATCTTAGAATTTAAATTAGACTTAAGACTTACTTCTAAATAACTTAAGACTTAAAGCTTCTTTCTAAACGGTCGGTACAATTTATTTAGGTGTTTTATTTGTGCCATTAGAACCAGTGTTTAGAAACAGTGTGATAGATTTACGTTACTTAATACGATTTAACTCATAAAAAAGTCAATTTTGTTTTCTCAATAACCATAACATTTTCTTTGCATTTATTGTTTGTGGTATACTATACTGCGGTTATACTGCCCATTAATTGGTATTGGTTACACACCTCTACTATTATATTAAATACATGTAACGGCATGAATATAAAATTTAAACTCAAACCGGTAAATATTGTCATTATTCAGGATGGTTTTATGGTAATCGAAATAGTGCTCAATCTCCAACAGGAGCAATAATAATGGGAATGATACACTGAATAGAAGTGATGATATATTTCTGCTTGTATTAATTATAGTTGATGCATTCGATTTGAATTATAACGGACAGATTTTACTGATACGTTGTGGTAAATCAGAATGTACCTTTATTGTTTATGACAATTAATTATTAGTGACAGGTTAAACAGTTGTACGTGTCGGCAAAAGTATTGGTGTCATTTATGTATTATAATTTTGGTACTTATAACTTAACATAGCTTGTGAGCTAGAATTGCCTATGACCTAAAAAGATCCTTTTAGTTTAGTCTGTTGACTTTGTATGTAAATAAAATACTAAATAATCTGATTAATGTAAGTCTGGCAAAAAAAACCTAATCAGAATTTCCTATTCCAGTGGATTTTAATTATACAAACTAGTAGTTTGTCCGTCCTACCCATGGGGGTCGTATGGTAAGATAAATCTTAATATTTCTGCATGTAAAGTATATGAAATTTGCATTTCATAAGAAGGGCTATTGTAGAGAGGAAAAATTATGAACATAACACAAAGTCTGATAATATGAATGCTTACGAAATGCCAAATTTCACGACTGCATTTTATTTATCTTCACAATGAATACATTTTATGTTGATGATTTAAGAATAAAACTGTATCTTTTCCTCAAGGTCTAAACAAAGTTTGTTATTACCTTTTACCCTGGTAAAACTATATACTGGTAAGAAACTACTATCTCAACATTGCATAATCTATATTATTAAAACGAAACAGTGTTTTTTTATTTCACGATTCTGAATCAACCACTCGACGGATTTTCATGATTTTTGTGTTGAAAGAAAGATAATTTTGAGAACTAGGGAATGTCGAAGCCATAAATTTAGTTTAGGGTCCCAGTTTTTTAGAAATTAAGTTTTAATTTTTTTAAAGTCTAGCAGCCGACGCTAAGATTCTAAACTAGCTTTTGGCATAAAATAATTTGCTAAACATAACAGCTGTAGGCCTAAACATTCAGCTTTTGTGTCACAAATTCAGCATTTGGATAAAAATGTAAAGACATACTTAGAGTTGACTTATTTATACTATGTGTAATGCTAATCATTGATACGTTCAATTCTTCTGTAAGAGGATGAAAGATAAATTAAATTATACATAGTAAAATACTAGGATGTTCAAATTATTTTTTAAAGCAATTTTTGTAATCTTCGATTTGTTTTTGAGCAATATAATTTGTTTTAACTAACAGCTGGTTAAATATAAACTATGGAACTATGAGGTTATTTAATTTACGCTTATTTTGTCATTGATTATAGGAAATAAGTAAGATTAGTAGAGATAATTAGACCACAGTTTAAACCAAAGTTTTAACCAAAATTAATTAAACCACAGTACAAATCGAGGCTCTGTACACAAGTCTTAATAAAAAAAGCATAAATGCAAATTATTTTACTGCTCCACTTTTCAAGGAAAGATTAGAAAAATAACAATGTTTACATGTCTTAATTCTTAATGGTAGCTTTTTGTTTACAATTAATGTTTGTCTGCTTTAACTTTGTTTGGATTAGGCCCGGAAATATTGATGTCATAAAAAGAAGATCAAGAATTATCAGGAATAACGATTTTAAATTACCACCACAACCTCAGCCGGTTTTTATACAAAGATGAACAGATGGATGACATAGATTGAACACAACGTCAACATTGACCTAGGATACTGCAATTAGACAAACCACCCTTTTATGAAATCGTGTTCAGTTGTGGTTACGTTTAGGGTCGCCTATATCAGCGCCCCCAAACGTGAAAATATCACTTTTATTTCAACTATGAATATATTGTAGTTTAAATGAACTAATATGGGAATTTACGATGTACGTTTATTCAATGAGGGTACACTTCCATATCCGTTGGCACAAACAACCGAATGAAAATATTGATCGATATATCGTTTGGTTAGTAAGGTAAGGTTAACCTAACGAAACGATATTTTGAAATAAACAATCGAATAATCAAAATTACTCATTCGGTTGTTTGTGCCAACATATATGGAAGTGTACCCCTACCGTACTTATAATCAAAGTGCGTCCGTGCGAATCGGCTGCAAATCTCACTTCAACGCTTTTCACATCGTAAAAATTGCAGAATTGCTGTTTTATTGTAAAATTATCGGATTTAAAATGCATATCGTATAGGCCTATGATGGAATAAAAACATATTTGGTCACACAACATTTGTTTACAAGGCGATTTTTCACATTAAAACTGCAAGAAACTTTGCCTTTATTTGTGTAAACTAGCTGATCTGAATTGTACACGGTTTTAACTGACTATTGAATTCCCGTACGTAGGACGGGCTAACTCCTCGTATGTACAAATTTATTTTTTTTTTGTTTCAATTCGGAAAATTAAAGATAAAGAGTTAAGTGTTGTTTATTGTTGTGGTTGTCCTGGAGTAGCCAGCTTTAATTGGCTTTTTAGATGTCACCAATGGACAACTAACTGACGAGACAGAAATTGACATAAGATTTTTATCTGCTATCTACGTCTGTAAAACGTAAAAATAAAAATTAAAACTTCTGATTTGAATAGATAAGGCTGTAACTGTAGATTATTGAACACATAAATTAAAAAGAAATTGCAAAATAAACATGTACAAAATAACATTCAAGGATATGAGCAGCAGCAGTTATAGATAGTTAGTTACTGAAGGATATTGCTGTTGTAGCAGCTGTTAATGTATGGCTGTTGTTGTAGACGGTAGCTGCTGATGTAGATGGTATAAGTAGGTGTAATAGCCGCTGTTGTAGATGGATAGCTATTGTTTTAGAATGGTATAAGTACCATCTAAATACAAATCTTAATAATGGTAAGAGTATTTGTAATATCTGTTGTTGTAGATGGATAGATATTGTTTTAGTTGGTATAAGTAAATTTAATAGCTGCTTTTGTAGATGGATAACTATTTTTTTAGATGGTATAAGTAGAAGTAATAGCTACTGTTGTAGATGGATAGCTATTGTTTTAGATGGTAGAAGTAGAAGTAATAGCTACTGTTGTAGATGGATAGCTATTGTTTTAGATGGTAGAAGTAGAAGTAATAGCTACTGTTGTAGATGGATAGCTACTGTTTTAGATGGTAGAAGTAGAAGTAATAGCTACTGTTGTAGATGGATAGCTATTGTTTTAGATGGTAGAAGTAGAAGTAATAGCTACTGTTGTAGATGGATAGCTACTGTTTTTGATGGTATAAGTAAATGTAATAGCTGCAGTTGTAGATGGATAGCTATTGTTTTAGTCGATATAAGCAGATGTAATAACTAGTGTTTTAGATGGGTAGCTATTGTTTTTATGGACAGCTGCTGTTGTAGATGGGTATGCTATCTCATTGACTCTAGCCAGCTTGTAACCGGCAGAATGCAATTAAGGCGTCGGCGTCGGCTCTGGACGCTATTAATCTTGTCTGTTTAGAGTTTCAGTCTCGCCCTTTTTACTCAATTGCCAATACCCCGTCTATTTGGAAGACCACACAGAATTCTGGACTATTTAACCAAGAGTCTAATTGAAATTGAGTTTTTTTTTCTTGTAAACAGTACATAGAAATTCTTTTTAGAACACAACCCACATGTAAAATCAAGTCATAAGTTAAAAGAGACAGACTCCAAATAGAACATTAATAATGGGCTTTAAAAAACTTGATGCTACCAATCTCATTTTCGTTAACTCACCTAGTAACACCTAGGAACTACTAACGCAATCGGAAATTAAAAAATGTGTTTTCGCATTGTTTTTTTTAAATTATCTGGCTGGTTAACGGGTTGTCTGATACTATGTAGGAATATATATGAAAGCTTACGCTTTAAGTCCTGGCTGGACAGTGTAGGTTTTACCTAAATTGCTTATACTAAATTACGTTAGGCTAAAGTTGAAAGCCAGACAAAAATTGTATGGACGGTATTTGTACATTATGTTACATATGTATATGTGTTCAGTTTGGAATATGTAGGACAAATTACAGTTGAAAACCAAACCCAAAAGATAATTACAATATAGAATAATAAAAAAACATTACTATCAAGATAAATCGTATTTTAAGTTACAGTACAATTGTTATCTCAGAAGATCCATTTCGTAATGATACATCTCGGTACCTGTCAGCATTTGTTTCTGTAAAGCAAAAGTAAATAGGTTGAAGAAGAAAATCAGAGCTCCCCATGGACGCAATCTGGGCTTTGATAGGGCTTAATGAATAAGCTACAGATGAGATGTTTCTGACTGAAACTGTCTCCGTTTTCCCGCCCTACAATCAGTTATCTTTGTCCCAGAATAACATATTTTTATCTTATTACTCAGATTTGATAAAATATTCAAAATATTGCATTTAATGTATTCGTATATCTTTGGCTAATGCTGATAGTTGTTATGATTTGCCTTGACCATTTTTATTATTGTCCTAAGACAAGGAGTAGGTAAAATCCTTGTAAAATCCTTGTAATGTCCTTGTAAAATCTTTTACACTGAGTACAATACACCCTGTATATGTTGCGTTGTTTTTTTTTTTTAGATTGATACGAGGCCTTTAGTAAATATTCCGTTCATCAACAATACATGAGGTCAGCACAGTTTGCAGTAGAGTTGGTATCAAATTTATATGAGTACAGTCCTAAGACGTTTGATTATTCGAGTGGCATTTCACATCTATTTTTTATATCCTTTAGGCCTAATTTCTGTTTCTAAGGAACAAGGAATAAGGATATTCTTGAATGTGGCAGATTGCGTGAAAATATAATAACCATAGATATTATTATTATAAGGAATAAGGAAACCAACGTCTGTTCTGTGGTTGAGCGTGTGCTTAGCAAGTGTGAATAAAGGAGTGAGGCTTGTGAGAGGGACTTCAATAAAGACTGGAGACTTGTGGTCAAATGAAAGCGACAAATTGCAACCAATCCGTATTTTAAGCTCGCCGTTGTACAAAATAGTTTGGACAAAAATTACAAACTTTTATGTTTTAGGAGTCATACATGGGAGATCAATTTTACCCCATAAAACCCCATTTCCATTGTCCGTTCAGGCTGGTTTGCGAACTTGCTTTACAGTAATAAAAGTAAACTTATACGTTTGTAACAAATTTCATTAAAATCGGATGATTTTTATCCGAGTTGTCGTGCTAACACACATAATATATAAATATATTGCATTAATAAAGAACGGGTGATGTTTTTTGGCCTCCGGGGACATCAAGACGGAAAAGTATATCGGGCCCGGGGTCTCTCATCTTGCCATGAGCTCATCTACTGTATCGCTTATTCATGATGTGGTAAATTTGACAAAAGCTAAATGGAGAAGGGTCAAGTTGGTGGTGCTTGGCGTGCGGAGTGTGCTAGGTAGAGAAGCGACAAGTTGATGGTGCTTGACGTGCGGAGTGCGCTAGGTAGAGAAGCGTCAAGTTGATAGTGCTTGACGTGTGGAGTGCGCTAGGTAGAAAAGCGTCAAGTTGATAGTGTTTGGTGTGCGGAGTGCGCTAGGTAGAGACGCGTCAAGTTGATAGTGCTTGACGTGCGGAGTGCGCTAGGTAGAGAAGCGTCAAGTTGATAGTGCTTGACGTGCGGAGTGCGCTAGGTAGAGACGCGTCAAGTTGATAGTGCTTGACGTGCGGAGTGCGCTAGGTAGAGAAGCGTCAAGTTGATAGTGCTTGACGTGCGGAGTGCGCTAGGTAGAGAAGCGTCAAGTTGATAGTGCTTGACGTGCGGAGTGCGCTAGGTAGAGAAGCGTCAAGTTGATAGTGTTTGACGTGCGGAGTGCGCTAGGTAGAGAAGCGTCAACTTGATAGTGCTTGACGTGCGGAGTGCGCTAGGTAGAGAAGCGTCAAGTTGATAGTGTTTGACGTGTGGAGTGCGCTAGGTAGAGAAGCGTCAAGTTGATAGTGCTTGACGTGCGGAGTGCGCTAGGTAGAGAAGCGTCAAGTTGATAGTGTTTGACGTGCGGAGTGCGCTAGGTAGAGAAGCGTCAAGTTGATAGTGCTTGACGTGCGGAGTGCGCTAGGTAGAGAAGCGTCAAGTTGATAGTGTTTGACGTGCGGAGTGCGCTAGGTAGAGAAGCGTCAAGTTGATAGTGCTTGATGTGCGGAGTGCGCTAGGTAGAGAAGCGTCACGTTGATGGTGCTTGGTGTGCGGAGTGCGCTAGGTAGAGAAGTGTCACGTTGATGGTGCTTGGTGTGCGGAGTGCGCTAGGTAGAAAAGCGTCACGTTGATAGTGTTTGACGTGCGGAGTGTGCTAGGTAGAGAAGCGTCAAGTTGATAGTGTTTGACGTGCGGAGTGTGCTAGGTAGAGAAGCGTCAAGTTGATAGTGTTTGACGTGCGGAGTGTGCTAGGTAGAGAAGCGTCAAGTTGATAGTGCTTGATGTGCGGAGTGCGCTAGGTAGAGAAGCGTCACGTTGATGGTGCTTGGTGTGCGGAGTGCGCTAGGTAGAGAAGTGTCACGTTGATGGTGCTTGGTGTGCGGAGTGCGCTAGGTAGAAAAGCGTCAAGTTGATAGTGTTTGACGTGCGGAGTGCGCTAGGTAGAGAAGCGTCAAGTTGATAGTGTTTGACGTGCGGAGTGCGCTAGGTAGAGAAGCGTCAAGTTGATAGTGTTTGACGTGCGGAGTGCGCTAGGTAGAGAAGCGTCAAGTTGATAGTGCTTGATGTGCGGAGTGCGCTAGGTAGAGAAGTGTCACGTTGATGGTGCTTGGTGTGCGGAGTGCGCTAGGTAGAAAAGCGTCAAGTTGATGGTGCTTGGTGTGCGGAGTGCGCTAGGTAGAGAAGCGTCAAGTTGATAGTGCTTGATGTGCGGAGTGCGCTAGGTAGAGAAGTGTCAAGTTGATGGTGCTTGGTGTGCGGAGTGCGCTAGGTAGAGAAGCGTCACGTTGATGGTGCTTGGTGTGCGGAGTGCGCTAGGTAGAGAAGTGTCACGTTGATGGTGCTTGGTGTGCGGAGTGCGCTAGGTAGAAAAGCGTCAAGTTGATAGTGTTTGACGTGCGGAGTGTGCTAGGTAGAGAAGCGTCAAGTTGATAGTGTTTGACGTGCGGAGTGTGCTAGGTAGAGAAGCGTCAAGTTGATAGTGTTTGACGTGCGGAGTGTGCTAGGTAGAGAAGCGTCACGTTGATGGTGCTTGGTGTGCGGAGTGCGCTAGGTAGAAAAGCGTCAAGTTGATAGTGTTTGACGTGCGGAGTGTGCTAGGTAGAGAAGCGTCAAGTTGATAGTGTTTGACGTGCGGAGTGTGCTAGGTAGAGAAGCGTCAAGTTGATAGTGTTTGACGTGCGGAGTGTGCTAGGTAGAGAAGCGTCACGTTGATGGTGCTTGATGTGCGGAGTGCGCTAGGTAGAGAAGCGTCACGTTGATGGTGCTTGGTGTGCGGAGTGCGCTAGGTAGAGAAGTGTCACGTTGATGGTGCTTGGTGTGCGGAGTGCACTAGGTAGAGAAGCGTCAAGTTGGAGTTGTAGTCGGTGCCTGAGGTTAACCACACTCAGGAGTGCCTCGCTGCTATGTCGAACTTGGCAGAACTTATCTAAACTATTCCAACCACTTGGACCGTTAGACGCGACCAAATATTTCCAAGGTGTTTTTTAAACACGTGCTTGTTAATTGACTTAAAGTACGAATCATCGTAAACATGAAGCAATCAAACAAAGCGGTAAATAAAACAACTAAACATTTTAGAAACTAAAAATTATTGAGTAGTAGCTTTGGTAGCTTTTCCTGGGCTTCAAAAAAACTGTTTTCCAAAGATAGTTTAGGAAAAAATATTTAGAGTATTACCAATCATTGAAACACATTATTTATATAACTATCAGTTATAGAAAATAAATTAATTTTATTGGTTTAAATCTGATACCGGTATTTAAATGTGTAAATCTAATAACGGTTTAAATATGTAAAAAACAAAACAAAATTGAAGGCATTTTTTTGGACTTAATGTCTAGGTATTTTGCATCCCTATGGCCGCAAAATCAGCTGCCCGCTTACTTTCTTAAAACATCTATCTATATATTAAATCATAGACAAAATCTTTCAGTCTATGATTAAATACAAAATCAGTATCCGTAGCATTGCAATAGAATTGTTTTATTGTCACCGCTGCCTAGCAACTATTTATTATTTTTGCTGATTCCTCAAATTATTTCTTCACATAACCTTAAAGTTGTAGTTGTGTTGACTATCAGTGTGCATTATTATTGTGGTGAATAGTGGTAATAGGATATAGTGTGGTGAAAAATAGCGTTCGTACCACGGACCGAATTGGTTTGCAGCTCTCGATCGTTTTAAGTTCTCGACTTCGTCTCGAACTTAACTGTCTCGAGCCGGCAAAACCTAATTTTCGGCCCTTGGTACGAAATATAATATTATTTGGTCTGTTAATACATAGCAAAAACCTTATTATCTGTAATCAGATGTTTTATCTTTACATTGAAATGTTTGAACCTGTACCTCTTAACCTCTGTATTTACAGCTGACTTCAATAAATAGATATGTCTTACTATTTACATTCTACCAAAATGTAAACATAGAAACTTTGGAAGACCATTGGACGTATTCCAAAGGAAATATAAAAATAAAATGATTTAATATTGCACTGTCATTCATTTGTGGGCTATGTTTTAAGATTCAAGTTTCAAGTCTCTAGCTCATTGGGTAGTTAGTGTAAAATCAATTGAAAAATTTGTACCGGACAAAAGCTAATAAAAACGAGCCCATGGGGCGTAGCCCAAGGGAAATATGAAAATAAAATAATTTAATATTGCATTGTCATTAATTTGTGAGCTATGTTTCAAGTTTCAAGTCTCTAGCTCATCGGGAAGTTGGTTTAATATCGATTGCAAAATTTATACCGGAAGAAAAAGCGAGCTAATAAAAAAGTTTTAAAATGACTGGAATTTTATTTGTACTCATACTAGTGACAATGGTGGTATGTGCCATGTAGGCACGCAAAAATTATATTTATTTTCACAATATTCAATTAAAATTTATTATTTTAACGACAATTTATTACACATAAACTCAAAAAATATAGAGAAGGTTATCAAGCCTTATGCTACATACGAACAAAAAGGGTTAAATGCATTCAATCTGTATTAATATCATTTATTGATGTTTTTTATTTATTGCAGAAAATTAAAGCCAGGCAACTATTAGATGTATAATTTAGACCGTATTAACTAGATATATTACCCTATTTAGATCATATTACCCTACGAGAATTCAGATGAATATATAAGACAAAAGGTTAGGCAGAACAAATATTAAAATGTCATGTTAATCAAAGTGTGTATTGTTAACGTGAGATTTGATTTTTATCCTCTCTGACCTTTTTCTTATATATTAGTATGATATACCGTATAAACAAACTTTGGTCTTGACATGCCAAACAGCTCATTGCCACTGATTTCGCAAGTCAATGCCGATATATTGAGGCCGACATTGTACATGACAATAAAACACCTGCTACATTAGGCATTAGGAGGCCGTGATCAAGAACAGAACAAGCTTTTTTGGTGCATAACAAAATAGTTTAATTTGTAATATTAATTACATTAAATGACCAAAAAATGTATATGACCAGGATTTAGATTTTTCCATTTAGAATGTGAAACTTGTGTACGTCTTTAAAACAAAAGAGATGAAACAAAACCATAAAATTCAGATTTGAATTTAAATTCTTGTTTGGTTGTTGTTAGGTTGGATTATTGGCATAGCTAATAAAAGTATGTAATTATTTGTGGCCCCTTAAGCAAATAAAACTGATTATTCTAATTGTTATACCGGCGGATTGAACCATATGAACCAGTATAGTTTATTTCGATTGTAAAACAATATAGAAGAAACATACGTTTAATTTACAGATAATTTTGGCTTTTATTACTTACGTTTCAGTTCATTATGATTGAATTTCAATTTATTATGATTGAAATTATTTTAAACTAGCAATCCACAAGACATAAATGTATTTTACAGTTGATAGTAAAAATCACTCGTTTATAATATCAATAATAACCTATACATGTATAGGCATTATTTAAAAAGATTGTTTAAATTTAAAAAGCTCGTTGAAATTTTAGAGCTTAAAAAACAAATAATTTAGTATAACAAAGTGTTTTTGTACCGTTATTGGTTACGGAGAAAATTCAAAAAATTGTAAATTTAAAATTCCCATGTTATATTCTTATAGAGAATATTATAAAATGTTGTAGTTTGTTTGTTTATGTATATATCTTGATAAAACTTGGCAAATTTATTTATTGTATACTAAGCTGATAATATTATACTAAAACCTCACTTTAATAGTATCCTTGTAGCAGCAAACCTAGGTACACGTTAAACCTAATGTTATTAAAAAGAATTTAATTGAAAATAAATTCAGGCAAATGGAAATTTGCTTAGTCGGCAGGTTTGCTGCAGCGGGGGTATTTTTTTATGCATCCATAAACAACCAATTTAAAATAGTTTACTTAATCTACATAAGAAAAACATTGGAATTTTAAATTTACAATATTTTATATTTTCTAACATAATTTATATTTTATAAAACCCCCCTTTCCCATAATTCACTCATTCTGGTTCACGAACTCGTTTGAATAACTTAATGTAGGTTTACACGATTGTGCCAATCTTAATCAAAATTGGATTATTTTTAATCGAGTTGTCTTAAATAAAGTAATGAACACACGCATAGTGTTTTTGGTCTCCTGGTACATTAAAACGAAAAGTAAAATGAATCCTAAGTCCAGATCTTACTATGCGGTCTACGGTATTTTTCATTCCCTATATGAGAAATGCGATCAAAATAGCCAAACTACAAATTAAATTTATGTAGTTTAACAGGAGGGAGGTCCCAATACCGTCTTAATTTTCTGTAAAAAAATTCCATTTTATAGAGGGAAAAGAGTATAGATTAAAAAGATGTAAAATTTTACTCAATCCCTGCATTTATATCAATGAATATATTTCATTGCACCATCAATCCAAGACCCCAGACCAATGCATTCGTTCTAAATTTAATAAAAATAACTGAGGATTCCAATAATAATTCAAATTCAAATAGCTTGGATTGTCAATCAAGTCATCCCAAGGTAAAAAAAACGAATTCGCCCAGAAAAAAGAACCTCGTATTTAAATGTTTAGGACATTTTCAACTATTAATTCGGTACACATTTTAACGAGTGCCAATTATGTCCATTATGGGCGTGTCTAGTGTCGCATAGATCGGCAGGTGGTAATTTATCTGCTTCATGCCAATGTATTGTAGAGGTGTTGCTAGTGCACCCAATTTTCCATATGTTTTATTATTCATATGGGATCCAGTCTTGCCTTATCCAGATAGCTGGAGTCCTACTTTCTTGAATATGGATAAAACTTGATAACAAACAGCTATCGGAATTTATATAAATAAGGTTTTTTTAGGACGATTTCATTCTCCAAAAACCGTTGGTTTCTACTTCAACATACAATATTTCAAACGTTGTGCCAGTCCAACAATATTTAACATTAAACTTAAAACCAGTCCAAATATGAGATGATAGTACTATTCTATGCATCCTGTTTGTCAATGAGTTCAGAGTAACGCAGATATCTTGTCAATATTCTTCACCTCTGCTCGTTTACTGTCTCCTAAGTTTTCGTTTTGGAGACCAAATTCACAAATAAAACAGACAAATAGTTTATAGATTACCATCATGGATTTGACAACAATTTTATATTATATCTTTCAAAATGTACCTAACTGAAAACAGGCTGTCTATGTCCTAGTAACTGTTGAGCATAGTGATACTTACATTAGGCGGTCGTATATACCATTTGTAAAAATCTGATTAGACGAAAACTCAACAAAGTGACTGGAAATTTATTTTATATATAGGATCCCTATAATGGGGCATTTAATACGGATAGATGTGAGCACGAATTTTTTATGTGAGTTTTTACAGTGTTATCTATTTCCCTACCAAACCCTGTAACCTGGAAAAGGTTTCTTTGGTTCCCTTCGACTATTCTTGGAAGCATGTTACTGCCCTTAACATAATTAAAACTGTTCACAGTTTCAAACAATCTAAAAGTAAAGATTACTTTGATATGTCAACTGATCTACTAAAAGGTTTTGTCCACTATGTTGCAAACCACCTTGCTAATGTGATCAATGCTTATTTGAAAGAGGGAACTTTTCCTGATGCAATGAAAATATCCAGGGTAGTCCCAGTGTTTAAGAAAGGAGCCCATGACAATGTCAGTAGTTATAGGCCTATTGCTATCATCCCCATATTCGCCAAAGTGTTTGAAGCTGTTATGCTAGAACAGTTGTACGAGTACTTTGAGGACCATCGCCTGCTTGTGCTAGCTCAGTTTGGTTTTAGGAGGGGCAGGTCTACTGTCTCGGCAGTAGACTCACTTCTCCAGACTGTGCTCAGCTCACTTGAAAATAGATTAAATGTCTCAGTTTTGCTTTGTGACCTTTCACGAGCATTTGATTGCGTTTCACACAATATCCTAATCCTGAAGCTGGAAAGATATGGCATACGCGGCGATGCACTCAAGGTGCTCAGATCCTATCTTAGCAATAGACAACAGTTAGTATCTTGGAGAGGTAGAAACTCATCTCTTCTGCCTGTGAATCATGGTGTTCCTCAAGGCTCTATTCTGGGCCCATTTCTGTTCTTTGTGTCTATTAATGACTTGTACTACCATATGTCTGGTAGAGCCATATTTTATGCTGATGACACAACCCTGTTTGCCAAGGATCCCATCCTCAGTATTTCTAGATCTAAGGTTGAAAGCCTTCTTGTCATGGCCACCTCATGGTTCAATGATAACAAACTTGTTTTGAATGAGTCCAAAACCCAATCAAACCTTCAGTCTAGACATGGCATGTAAAAAAACTGGACCTTTGAAGTTATTGGGCTTCACTCTGGACCCACACCTCACCTGGGGAGACCACATAGAGTGGGTGTGCGGTAGGCTGAGCAGGGTCGTATTCCTGCTCAGAAGACTAAGTACTGACTTGTCTGGGGAATTCATTCGAGCCTCTTATTTTGGTTTTCTCCACTCCATCATTATTTATGGAACCAGGCACTGGGGCCATTCTTCTGGTGTAAGTAAAATTCTAGTGTTGCAAAAGGAGGCTAGCAGAACACTGCCTTCCTCTGTTCCAACAAAACCGCATCATGACTGTATACAATGTATATACAGGGTGGCTGGTCATCAGTGTGACAAAATTTTTTGGCGTAAGTACAAAGTAAATGCAGTGTAATGATGCATATAAAAGGTTCCAAGTCCAAAAATTAGCTTCCCAAAGAATTATTTTATGTTTTTCAAAAATAACTATGTTTTCAAACTTAATACAGCTATTTCTCAGTTACCTGTAAATGGATTTGAGTAGACAATGTCATCGTGTTCTACATTAAACTTTGAATAAGAATTATAGAAAATGACGGAGGATCAGTTATAAAAACTCCATTGTAAATAGATTCAAAGATAAAAATTAAGATGTTTGATAAAAATTTTAAAAACATTGGTCTATTGTATTTGTTCAGACCCTGTATACAAGAATGTGTCCGAATATGTTAAAAACTGCGTCATTTTATAAGCTTTCCAACCATATGGTACACTATTGAGGTTTAGATATTCTGTTGTTTGTTTTAGTGGTTTGAATACCAGAAAACAGGGTGTCTGTAACATTTAAATAATAGAAAGCCAGCATGTATTAAGCAATAGTTGTATTTTTCTATCAGCTTGAACAGTAAAAACAGTAAAAAAGTTCCCTGTTTTCTGGTATTCAAACCATTAAAACAAACAACAGAATATCTAAACCTAAATAGTGTAGCATATGGTTGGAATGCTTATAAAATGGCGCAGTTTTTAACATATTCGGACACTTTCATGTATACCGGGTATGAACAAACATAATAGACCAATGTTTTTTTTTTTTTTAATTTTTATCAAACATCTTAATTTTTATCTTTGAATCTATTTACAATGGAGTTTTTACAACTGATCCTCCGTCATTTTCTATAATTCTTATTCAAAATTTAATGTAGAACACGAAAATGACATTGTCTACTCAAATCCATTTACACGTAATTGAGAAATAGCTGTATTTAAGTTTGAAAACATACTAGTTATTTTTTAAAAACATAAAATAATTCTTTGGGAAGCTAATTTTTGGACTTGGAACCTTTTATATGCATCATTACACTGCATTTACTTTGTACTTACGCCAAAAAAATTGTGTCACACTGATGACCAGCCACCCTGTATATTTCAATGTCTTTTAGAAAATAAGGCAAATAAAGTGCACCTTTTAAGAAACAACCAAGTACATAACTATGCCACAAGAAATTGTTTAAATGTTTTTGCGCACAGACACAGGCTGATCAGAACAATTAAATGCTTCCTTGTTTCAGGTTAAAGGTTTTTCAACCATCAACCAGTAGCCATAAGGGACTTGCCTATTTGAAGGTTTGAGGCAGTAATGAAGGACTGGTTGATAGAAAACCCATTTTATGACCTGTCTGAATTTTTTAAAGTAGGACTATCAGTTTTGTTATAGGCAATGCGCATGCACTGCCGTGCATGGCTATTTTCTTGCCTGTTTTTTTTTTTTTTTTTTGCAAAAAACCTGTTGTGTTTTTTTGCATGGTTTTCCTTCACTTTTGTTTTGCATGGTTTTTGTTTGTTTCTTTATTATTATATTTATCTAACTTGCATTTGTTTGTAAATCAAGAGATGGAATATTTATTATTTACTTTGTATTGTAAGTGACTTATATTAGCCTATTGATTTGCTTAGTGGCCTAATAAATCATTGAATCATTATTGAATCATTGAATCAACCTAATGTAGATTAAAAGTACACATATTTCCATGAACCACGGTAAAGTAGTGAACGACGTAGGCCTACTACAGCGAGTCTAATTTTTGAGATATAAAAGTCCAGCTTATTTCATTTACAACTAAACTTCTGTTTAGAATTCCTAAATCCCAAAATACCTTTTTGAAATCAAGCATGAGAATGTAATTTTGGAAAAAAAATATTTATATTTGTTACTGCATTCCCAATTTTTTATTAAATAAAAAAAGGAAAGCAAGCAATCTATTGAATTGTGACTCATAGCCTCTAGAGCATAAACGTAAGCTATGGCATTCGTCGTCTTTAAAACCCTTAGATTTGGCCTTTGAATCTATATTATCTAATTTAAACCCATGTCTTAGAGGACTCAGAGTGTTTATGTACAGTGTTTAAGGACTATTTTGTACTGGCTTATTATGTTCATACAACATTTCAATGTACAGGGTGTTTATAAAAAACTGATCGATTTTAAACAGTCATAGCTCTTTTAATTTTCATCACAATTTTTTAAAATTAATGTTAAATTAAAGACAATTTTCTTAAGTTTACGATGACGCATTCACACTATCTTATTTCTACATGTTTTCCATTATTAGCTCTTAAATAATCAACTCTGTGTTCGAGATCTGCCCAAACTCGCCGCAACATCGGAACATCAATTTCATCAAATGCTTCTCTGATCTTTTGCTTCATTTCTTCCAGGCTGTTGACTTTGTTGGAGTAAACACGATCTTTTACAAACCCCCAAACAAAAAAAATCACATGGGGCAATGTCTGGCTTCCTTGGTGGCCAAGATATGGGTCCGTCACGACCAATCCAACGATTTGGGAAATGTTCGTCGAGACAGTCACGAACAAACCGTCTCCAATGAGGTGGAGCGCCATCTAGTTGTAACATCATGATTGGTTGCTCATTTTCAAACTGTGGAATGGCAAAGTTTTCCAACATATCCACGAAAATGGTCCCATTGATATTTCTTTCGGCAAAAAAGAAAGGGCCAATCAATCTGTTGCAAGATAAGGCGCACCAAACATTCACCTTCTTACTATCCCTAGTATGCTCCTGGTGAAAATGAGGATTCTCAGATCCCCATATCCTGACATTGTGTCTGTTCACCTTCCCTGATACATGAAACGTAGCTTCATCAGAAAAAAATATCCGGTTTAAGAAGTTATTGTCAGTTTCTAAACGGTCGAGCATTGTAACTGCAAATTCTCTGCGTCTAGCCCAGTCTTGTCGCGTAATCTTTTGAACTATCTGTAACTTATAGGACCGAAAATGCAAAACTCTTTTTAACACTTTGTATAGAGTGGAATGCTTAATATTCAACTCTCGAGCTGCAGATCTTGTTGATTGTCTCAGATTATTAAGATATGATTGATGAATTCTTTGAACATTTTCTTCACTTACCCTTGGACGACCATTGCCTTTTCTGTGATGTATGCTCCCATGGGTCATGAACTTCTCATACCATGCTTTTATCGTGTTCTTTGAAGGAGGATTTCCGTTAAATCTACTTCTAAATCTACGCTGAACAGCAAGAGGAGACTTAGTTTCTATTAACCACTCGACACACTGTGTCTTCACTCGAGGATCCATCGTAAAGTGTTACTTATTTGTTTTTTTTTATCACACAACAATGTAAGAAGGTACTGCTAATAAAAAGCTGATTATAAAACTTTTCGAGTTTCCCTAACAAATAATGAAAACTAGAGGTTTCTACCTCTAACACGGAATGAGTGAGACAAAGTTAAAATCAATCAGGGTTTTTATAAACACCCTGTATAAACAAGAGTAGATTTATCATTGGAATTCAATAATTTCAAATAAAAACTACATTTTCTGTATAAAACCATAACTGTATAAAATGTGTAACGGCTTGGCCAATTAATTGACAGAGGTAACACGATGTCAAATACAGGCATATCTATCTATTATATTATTAAAGTGATACAATCAAATTTTATGTAAATGGTTAAGGCCATTTACCAAATAAAAATATAGGCATATGGCACATACAAATGAAGCTTAGAGTGTGTAGATTTGCCGAAAAGTATTGATATGGACGAATTTCCTAAGGGCTCTGCCCCACAGGCTGATTTCCAAAGGGCTACGCCTGCCAAGTTTCCTAAGTTTACATGATTTAATTTAATTTAGTTAATGAAACAGCTGGTCAGTACAATGAATGGTGTTTGTTTATTTACTCGAAAAAGATGTTTGGGTATTTAATCAGGGGAGGTATAGAAGAGGATACGATGACAGCTGTGAGCTTCTTATTAGCTGAGGGAACGCCATTACCGTAACAAAACTAACTGAAGCCATCGGCCTCGGTGAGTGGTTAGCGTGACGGGTTGATAAGCTGAGGGTCCCGGGTTCGAATCCCGCCGCTAGATTTAACTTTTTGTCCAAGATTTTTTTATTGTCAGCAAGTTTGGTTGGTTTGGTTCGGTTATTACAGTTTAATTTTATTATTAAGTCATTATAAAATTTTAATTGAGCAATTTCTAGTTTTATTTAATAAACTGAATTATTTTTTCTATTACTAAACTTTTGTTATATTATTTCATTATCAGCAAGTTTGGTTAGTTCGGTCAGGTTATGATAGTTTAACTTTATAATAAAAAAATAATAAAATATATTGAATTTGAGGCATTTATAATTTTGTTTTATGAACAGAACTATTTTTGCGATTAGTAAACCTTCATTGCCAAAGTGCTCTCTACTACAGCGCTGTTCACGGAGGAATTTTGAACTAATGCCTCAATCGTACCTCCCCTAAGTCAGACCCAGATGTTTGTGAAGCTTTATGTAGATTTAGGAGGGTTATGTTTGGTTTTAAAGAAAGTTTGTATACGTTTTGTATAGAATTGCGCAAAGTTTCATTTTGTAATTTATACAGTAAGCTAAATGTAAAGAGGCTTGACTAAAGTTGAAGAATTATGGTAAAACATGTCATTCGTGAAGCATCAATATGAAGCAATTTATGTTATTGCTACACTAAGGTATGTTGTCATATTCTTTTGGATCTATTAACATAAAAAGTAGGGGTTTGAAAGTAAGAAGGTACTTTTAAATCAGAGTTTATATTTTCAAACTAAATCATAAAGTTGCCGTATTTTAAAACACACATCAGGATTACTTTAATAGCACTCTAGGTGACATTTTCTTCCCGTTGCAAAGCACGGGTATAGCAGCGTGTACACTATTAATATGGTATGAGATTAACGGTTATAGCATCAAGCCATGAATAATAGCACAGCTTCAAACAAAGTTATTTACTGTAATGCTGTTAAATGCAGATTTTTTGTATTTTTCGCTTCATGTTTATTTACAATAGTTGTTAATGCTTTATGACTAATGATATGACAAGATTTTGTACAGTTTTGAATTTGAATAGCACCAATTCTTCAGCTTGATGAAATGCCATAATGTTATTCGTTTTATGTTTTACAATATACAGTTTGTTCGTGGTAAATAAAACTCTTGTAAATTATACATAATTAAGTTTGTTTAACCTCCCAAAGAAATTAATTAATCACGAGGAATACTTGATCTCTAGTTACTGATATTTTATGTGACTTAAAAGATATAGTTTGATGCTATCATGGTCTCGGAAAATCAATCTACATAGCCTACTAATAAACGGATAGTT
Organism: Macrosteles quadrilineatus; assembly: GCF_028750875.1. Taxonomy (NCBI): domain Eukaryota; kingdom Metazoa; phylum Arthropoda; class Insecta; order Hemiptera; family Cicadellidae; genus Macrosteles; species Macrosteles quadrilineatus. The sequence continues at coordinate 1,706,475 of NW_026542608.1, forward strand.
GCATATTTAATTTGATGATCTTCAAGAAGTAACGAAACGTTCATTTGTAAACGTCAGAAGGGCAAAATTAATATCCGCGGGGTCTAATTACAAGCCTTCAAGTGATGTGTAATTATTTATATGACGAGAGTGATGAATTCACCCTTCCCGTTTGTGAAGTAATGTATGTCGAGTAGCAAATAATCATTCAACTTACTACAGCCCGCAATCAACAAGGTAGTAATGGTAATGTCCTTTCTTAATCGAAAAGAACACAACGCTTAAAATTTATAGATTTTATACTCGAGTATTTTAATAAAATCTCACAAATTGAAATAATTTAAAACAAAGTCATCAGTACTGTAAAGAAATTTCAATTCATGCTATGAATTTTGCCGTGTACGAGATAACTAAACAAAATTTTACTTGTAACATATTCATTATCTCATTTAAAGCTAAAACACTTTATGTATATATATATATATATATATATATATATATATATATATATATATATATATTCTTGAGGAGATCTTGATAGAGTTTATGATAAATGAAACATGAAACATTGCAAAATTTCGTTTAATACAAACGTTTTCAAGCAAAGAGAAATAAATGAAAAATGTAATAAACGGTATCAGCATTCTGACACATACTTTCTCCCATAAGTTTGTCAACAACCTTTATCATGTGTAAGCGGTGAGAGTAAATATACGGAAATGGGATTTGTACAATTTTCTTCAGAATTTAAAGGACTATAACATACTAAATTTTTATCAAAATCGTTTGAGCCAATTTAGGGAGAATCTTATTTTCCGTTATTTTATGGGGTTTTTATGGGAAAATAATATAATTTACAATAACTTTTGAACCATAATTTTTACAGAAATGGGATTTGTACAATTTTGTTAAGATTATAAAGGACTAAAACATACTAAATTTTTATCAAAATCGTTCGGGCCATTTTTGGGAAAATCCTTTTTTCCGTTATTTTACGGCCTTTTATAGGAAAATCCCAATTAAAAATCTAAATTTATAAAAAATTAAAAATAACTATCAAAATTGTAAGGACCATGACATAGTATGTCAAATCAAAACCGGATTTTTGTCTAAAATCCAATTTTTCGTTATTTTATGGGGGTTTTATGGGAAAATAACATAATTTACCATAACTTTTGAACCATAATTTTTACAGAAATGGGATTTGTACCATTTTGATCAGAATTTAAAGGGCTACAACATACTAAATTTTTATCAAAATCGTTCGGGCCATTTTTGAGAAAATCCTATTTTTCCGGTTTTTTATGGGTTTTTATGGGAAAATCCCCATTAAAAATGAAAATTTCAAAAAAATGAAAAAAATGCCTGGAGATACCATGGATTAGAACCTACATACCAAATTTCATCAAAATCGGACCACAGGTGTAGTCTCTAGCTCTGTACACATTTAGACACACAGACACACACACACACGCACACACACACACAGACATCACTTCGAAAACCACTTTTTTGGGTCCAGGGGGACCCAAAACGAATATATCCACTCAAAACTCAAACTCGAAAATTTTGACGAAAACAATACTTTCTCCATATACTATGGTATAGGGGGAGAAAGTAAAAATGAACAACACAAATAAATATGAACTGTTTACAAATATTTAAATTTTGAGAACATATGACTGAGTACAGATAAAAAAAATAACAAAATCAGCCTAAAAGAAAATTAAAATTCAGTCGAGTTGAATCACTTTTCTACTATCTTAAATTTAAACCAGAGGGGAACTTTGTTTTCAGTACCAACTGGTGAGCCAATTCAGAATTTCTTAAGACCAGTTGGTTGCATTTAGGGTTTTGATGTGGGTTTACTTTGTGAAGGGTATAGCAGCCTTCAAAATTTTGGTTATGGTGAGCGGCATGATTATAGATTGGTTTTCTTTTGTCTTCATGTACCACATCAAAACGATGATGGCCTGTCACTCGAACTCTTAAAGTCTGGCCAATGTAATCTTTTGGACAATGTTTACACGAAAGTTGATTAATCACTAAATTATATACATATGAATTTACGAATCATAAATACTATGTACTTACTTTAATCACGATAACAATCCTTTTTGCTAATTTTGTTCTCATTTTGTTGCTTCCCAATATTTTTTCACATTAATCAGAACCAAACCAAACGAGACTCTAGAGTATTTTTACGTGTGTATTTATGATAACTCAAATGAGTTAAAATTTGTAGCGTGTTTGGTACATTTGATATGTTATAAATAGTATTTAAGTTTAATGAGTAAATAATTTATAAATAGTAATTTATAAATAGCAACCTTTTCGTGGGATACCATGTATTATACATAGTATTATACATACTCACAAAATAAGATGTTACGCTCAGATTCCACCCCAAAAATGCTATGCACTGAATTGGCAAAAAGCTAAAATATACACCGATATTTTGTTTAAATGACGGTTAGCTCATTTAAGTAAGGTAAGTACTTTTAAACTTTATAGTGAGGCAAATTACAATAGCGAAATAAAATAGTAATGCTTTATGAAGCAATTCTATGTTATACAGTATACAATGTTATACGTTTAAAACTGGAATATGCCTATTATTTAACATAAGTTACTCAAACTATACAGGGTGATTGATATAAGTGTGCCAGCCGTTTTATTCGAAAACCATAAGAGATATCAAAAAAAGTTAAATGGTAAGTGCCTAGGACTTTTTATTTAAAAAATTGTAGTAAAGTCGAAAAAATATGGCCAACTTTGGTTTTTTTCCAATATGGCCGCCAACTTTGATTTTTCTTATGGAACACCCTGTATTTTATGATGTATTCTGGTAGAAAATGTAATTTTAAAACGATTTTATTCTTGTGATTTTTTTCATAAACCTAACCGTTTCAAAGATAATAATGGTTTAAGTTGTGAAATTTTGAATGGTTTTCTAATAAAACAGCTGGCATGCTTGCTTAGGCCTTTATCGAAACTCTTTCTCATGCAGAAATTTCAAAACTTTAACCATTATTATCTTTGAAATGGTTAGGTTTATTAAAAAAATCACAAGAATAAAATCGTTTTAAAATTACATTTTCTACCAGAATACATCATAAAATACAGGGTGTTCCATAAGAAAAATCAAAGTTGGCGGCCATATTGGAAAAATGGCGGCCAAAATAATTTTTTTTGAGTTGACTACAATTTTTTAAATAAAAAATCCAAGGCACTTACCATTTAACTTTTTCTGATATCTCTTATAGTTTTCGAATAAAACGGCTGGCACACTTATATCAATCACCCTGTATATTATTCCATGTATTCACATCTTTTAAACCCAGTCACCTTTATATTATAGTTTTCAACGAATCTCATTCACGAATTTCAATGTGATACAACTGAAATTTAATGCAAATGCGAGGTATACATAGCAAATGGACCAAATGTCAAACTATCCACAAAACATAACATTAGCAATACATAATTGTATAATACATTCGTAAATAGGAATATCCACGGAAATATTGCTTGTCTAGATTATACGATAGCCTACAGGATATTGCTCGTTGCTAATGTTAGACATAGAGCTTCCAGTATACTTACGATGGTATTCTAATTACCATTAAAAAACTTGACGATTTATAGTCACGAATTGTAGTCATTGATGAGTACACATGGGTTAGGGTGCTCGGAGATTGTATCTTCTAAATATATAAAAGCCCTCACTGACTCACTGACTCACTCACTCACTCACTCACTCACTCACTCACTCACTCACTCACTCACGCACACTCACTCACTCATCACTAATCCTCCCACTTCCCATTAACCTAGGAGGCTGAAATTCGGTAAACCGATTCTTTGGGCATTAAATAGGAAAACTAAGTCGTTTTTATCATGATCGGGCTTTCGGGCTCCGCCCCAGTGGCTCTGGAGTTTCCCATGTTAACCTTATGAGTACTCATATTTAAATGGAATTAAAGAATCTTAACAGCTGGTTCAACTAAACAAGTTGATTCTGTGATGTTCAATAGCATTAAATAGTTAATAGGTTTACCAACAGGGTGCAGCCCTATTATTTTTTTACATTGATGACAACAGCTTACAACCAAAAGGCGAGTGAGCGTAGCGAAAGAACTTCAACCTGGAGGCGAGTTAGCGTAGCGAACGAGCTTCAACCTAAAGGTGAGTAAGCGTAGCAAACGAACTTCAATTAGGACGTGATTGAGCCCTGCGAACGAGCTCATCTTGAAAATTAACGAGCATTGACATAAAACCACATTAGGACAGGACGACGACTTGACCAATTGAGCAGATTGTTTTCATGAATAGAGCCAATATTACCACAGGATTAGTGGAGATAGTCATTTTTAATTTAATACTCTCCTAGGACCCAAATACTCCCTGACAGCTAATTAAGTCCAATGTTGTTATTTGAAGTAACCATGAAAAGCCACTCGAAATACCACAATACCCGGTACGGCAATCAATAGTTTTATTAATACTTTACATATGAAGTTAAACGGGGCAAAGCCCGCGGGTACATCTAGTATTGTATATCGTACAACAGGTTCTAATAAAATAATCTTTGATTCTCACCGTCAATTCTATCATTATACTCTTGAAATATGATCAATGCATGCTTGTATGCTTGCTTACACAAAAATCTCTAAAACGGCTTTCAGGATTTCCTGAAAATGTTTTAAATAATTTATTTCTGGTCAAAAAACGGGTTTAATGCAGTTGAAACTGCCAACAAAAATCTAATAAAGTAAACAAAATAAATTGAAGGTCATAAATGTTTACAGTGAGCCTTATGGGTTACTACTTTGGCAACGAAAGACAACTAAAATCGTAAACATCAAGAAAATCAAATAAATAAATATAAGAGCTGATTATTCTCCATAAACCATAAAAGCTGGACTAACTATGGTTTGGCTTATGAGCCAAAGGGGTTTTTAATTTGCTCAAAAATTTCTAGTAGCAAAAAATTATTTATTTTGTCAAATCAACCTCCTTTTTTCCCGTTATCATAAACCTTGAGAAAATATCGCACTTAAAATAGCAGATATCTAATAACTAGGAGCAAAAGTGTGCAATCATGTTAAAAGAACGTTTAGATCATGGGACATGAATCAAGAACGCTTGTATCAATCAATCTCCTCATACGTATTTACTTGCCAGAGAAGTTGTTTATATTATTCAATTAAATCACCTGAGCTGTGAGACACCAATTTCACCAAACAAGGATTTGCCTTTAACATTGCTGATGCATTTGTAATGCGAAATCGTTTACCTGTATCATAGGGGTATTTAGCGTTGCATTATAAAACACTCTCTTCCCAATAACTTATCCCCATTTTGGTGGACTCACCTAACTAACTTTTTGAACGAGGAAAATAATGTCCAATGACAGATATAATTGGTGAGATTGTAACGGAACACGACCAACAATACCTCGGTAGCTAAAAGACTAATTATTTAAAAAAATTAATTTAGCAGGCAGATAAAAATCTGTATAAGTATGTTTCGTCAGGTTGATCCTCGTTTTCCCTTAGCAGTAAAATATGTTTATAGGTAAAGTTATAATTGGAGGGATATACACACTCTTATGAAAGTTTCAAGTTGCGAGGTCATACTATTTGATTTTATTTTTATCAGTTTGGGAAACTTGATGTACAGTTATCAATCAAGATCCCCAACACAAACGATACGTTATCAATCATAAGTATGGGCAAAGGCCCTATCTGTCATCAAAACTCGCTGATATTGCCACGTTAAAATTACGCCCCTCGCTATCCAGCTTTACATGAGTTTTGGTATAAATCATATATTTAGAAACAAATTCAATGTCCAAAATGAATTGTATTAAAATGTTTTTTGCTAACCACATGGTTTTAAATACTCAAATTTATTTTACTAAACAAGGAATTTATTAGAAAAGTTTGCCAAATAAATGTTGAAAGTAATTGATACTGTGTGCGATTATCGGGGTTGGTATCGGTGATTATCGGTTGCTGAAATATTATTTCATGATACCGAATACCATGAGTTTTGGTATAAATCATATATTTAGAAACAAATTCAATGTCCAAAATGAATTGTATTAAAATGTTTTTTGCTAACCACATGGTTTTAAATACTCAAATTTATTTTACTAAACAAGGAATTTATTAGAAAAGTTTGCAAAATAAATGTTGAAAGTAATTGATACTGTGTGCGATTATCGGGGTTGGTATCGGTGATTATCGGTTGCTGAAATATTATTTCATGATACCGAATACCTTATGTGAATACATGGAATAATATACAGGGTGATTGATATAAGTGTGCCAGCCGTTTTATTCGAAAACTATAAGAGATATCAGAAAAAGTTAAATGGTAAGTGCCTTGGATTTTTTATTTAAAAAATTGTAGTCAACTCAAAAAAAATTATTTTGGCCGCCATTTTTCCAATATGGCCGCCAACTTTGATTTTTCTTATGGAACACCCTGTATTTTATGATGTATTCTGGTAGAAAATGTAATTTTAAAACGATTTTATTCTTGTGATTTTTTTCATAAACCTAACCGTTTCAAAGATAATAATGGTTTAAGTTGTGAAATTTTGAATGGTTTTCTAATAAAACAGCTGGCATGCTTGCTTAGGCCTTTATCGAAACTCTTTCTCATGCAGAAATTTCAAAACTTTAACCATTATTATCTTTGAAATGGTTAGGTTTATTAAAAAAATCACAAGAATAAAATCGTTTTAAAATTACATTTTCTACCAGAATACATCATAAAATACAGGGTGTTCCATAAGAAAAATCAAAGTTGGCGGCCATATTGGAAAAATGGCGGCTAAAATAATTTTTTTTGAGTTGACTACAATTTTTTAAATAAAAAATCCAAGGCACTTACCATTTAACTTTTTCTGATATCTCTTATAGTTTTCGAATAAAACGGCTGGCACACTTATATCAATCACCCTGTATATTATTCCATGTATTCACATAAGGTATTCGGTATCATGAAATAATATTTCAGCAACCGATAATCACCGATACCAACCCCGATAATCGCACACAGTATCAATTACTTTCAACATTTATTTTGCAAACTTTTCTAATAAATTCCTTGTTTAGTAAAATAAATTTGAGTATTTAAAACCATGTGGTTAGCAAAAAACATTTTAATACAATTCATTTTGGACATTGAATTTGTTTCTAAATATATGATTTATACCAAAACTCATGGTATTCGGTATCATGAAATAATATTTCAGCAACCGATAATCACCGATACCAACCCCGATAATCGCACACAGTATCAATTACTTTCAACATTTATTTGGCAAACTTTTCTAATAAATTCCTTGTTTAGTAAAATAAATTTGAGTATTTAAAACCATGTGGTTAGCAAAAAACATTTTAATACAATTCATTTTGGACATTGAATTTGTTTCTAAATATATGATTTATACCAAAACTCATGTAAAGCTGGATAGCGAGGGGCGTAATTTTAACGTGGCAATATCAGCGAGTTTTGATGACAGATAGGGCCTTTGCCCATACTTATGATTGATAACGTATCGTTTGTGTTGGGGATCTTGATTGATAACTGTACATCAAGTTTCCCAAACTGATAAAAATAAAATCAAATAGTATGACCTCGCAACTTGAAACTTTCATAAGAGTGTGTATATCCCTCCAATTATAACTTTACCTATAAACATATTTTACTGCTAAGGGAAAACGAGGATCAACCTGACGAAACATACTTATACAGATTTTTATCTGCCTGCTAAATTAATTTTTTTAAATAATTAGTCTTTTAGCTACCGAGGTATTGTTGGTCGTGTTCCGTTACAATCTCACCAATTATATCTGTCATTGGACATTATTTTCCTCGTTCAAAAAGTTAGTTAGGTGAGTCCACCAAAATGGGGATAAGTTATTGGGAAGAGAGTGTTTTATAATGCAACGCTAAATACCCCTATGATACAGGTAAACGATTTCGCATTACAAATGCATCAGCAATGTTAAAGGCAAATCCTTGTTTGGTGAAATTGGTGTCTCACAGCTCAGGTGATTTAATTGAATAATATAAACAACTTCTCTGGCAAGTAAATACGTATGAGGAGATTGATTGATACAAGCGTTCTTGATTCATGTCCCATGATCTAAACGTTCTTTTAACATGATTGCACACTTTTGCTCCTAGTTATTAGATATCTGCTATTTTAAGTGCGATATTTTCTCAAGGTTTATGATAACGGGAAAAAAGGAGGTTGATTTGACAAAATGAATAATTTTTTGCTACTAGAAATTTTTGAGCAAATTAAAAACCCCTTTGGCTCATAAGCCAAACCATAGTTAGTCCAGCTTTTATGGTTTATGGAGAATAATCAGCTCTTATATTTATTTATTTGATTTTCTTGATGTTTACGATTTTAGTTGTCTTTCGTTGCCAAAGTAGTAACCCATAAGGCTCACTGTAAACATTTATGACCTTCAATTTATTTTGTTTACTTTATTAGATTTTTGTTGGCAGTTTCAACTGCATTAAACCCGTTTTTTGACCAGAAATAAATTATTTAAAACATTTTCAGGAAATCCTGAAAGCCGTTTTAGAGATTTTTGTGTAAGCAAGCATACAAGCATGCATTGATCATATTTCAAGAGTATAATAATAGAATTGACGGTGAGAATCAAAGATTATTTTATTAGAACCTGTTGTACGATATACAATACTAGATGTACCCGCGGGCTTTGCCCCGTTTAACTTCATATGTAAAGTATTAATAAAACTATTGATTGCCGTACCGGGTATTGTGGTATTTCGAGTGGCTTTTCATGGTTACTTCAAATAACAACATTGGACTTAATTAGCTGTCAGGGAGTATTTGGGTCCTAGGAGAGTATTAAATTAAAAATGACTATCTCCACTAATCCTGTGGTAATATTGGCTCTATTCATGAAAACAATCTGCTCAATTGGTCAAGTCGTCGTCCTGTCCTAATGTGGTTTTATGTCAATGCTCGTTAATTTTCAAGATGAGCTCGTTCGCAGGGCTCAATCACGTCCTAATTGAAGTTCGTTTGCTACGCTTACTCACCTTTAGGTTGAAGCTCGTTCGCTACGCTAACTCGCCTCCAGGTTGAAGTTCTTTCGCTACGCTCACTCGCCTTTTGGTTGTAAGCTGTTGTCATCAATGTAAAAAAATAATAGGGCTGCACCCTGTTGGTAAACCTATTAACTATTTAATGCTATTGAACATCACAGAATCAACTTGTTTAGTTGAACCAGCTGTTAAGATTCTTTAATTCCATTTAAATATGAGTACTCATAAGGTTAACATGGGAAACTCCAGAGCCACTGGGGCGGAGCCCGAAAGCCCGATCATGATAAAAACGACTTAGTTTTCCTATTTAATGCCCAAAGAATCGGTTTACCGAATTTCAGCCTCCTAGGTTAATGGGAAGTGGGAGGATTAGTGATGAGTGAGTGAGTGTGCGTGAGTGAGTGAGTGAGTGAGTGAGTGAGTGAGTGAGTGAGTGAGTGAGTGAGTGAGTCAGTGAGTCAGTGAGGGCTTTTATATATTTAGAAGATACAATCTCCGAGCACCCTAACCCATGTGTACTCATCAATGACTACAATTCGTGACTATAAATCGTCAAGTTTTTTAATGGTAATTAGAATACCATCGTAAGTATACTGGAAGCTCTATGTCTAACATTAGCAACGAGCAATATCCTGTAGGCTATCGTATAATCTAGACAAGCAATATTTCCGTGGATATTCCTATTTACGAATGTATTATACAATTATGTATTGCTAATGTTATGTTTTGTGGATAGTTTGACATTTGGTCCATTTGCTATGTATACCTCGCATTTGCATTAAATTTCAGTTGTATCACATTGAAATTCGTGAATGAGATTCGTTGAAAACTATAATATAAAGGTGACTGGGTTTAAAAGATGGTCTAGTTAAATTTTATCATTTCATTGTGAGAGTTGATGACAGCTATTGTTACGAGAACACATGCAGTAGTTTGACCCTGAGCGCTAAGGACGGCTCTTGGCTGTAGTGAGGATGTGTGCGATGGTGCTCACTACTCACCCTTCATACTAGTTGTCTATAACTAAGCATATGCAAGGCACGTAGTCAGGTAATCCGCGCTTACCTAACAATGAGGGTCTTGACTAACGCTCCCCTGTCACTGTCTACAACACAACTCGAACAGAAAACGTCACATACCTTACAAGAATTACATCAAATCATTAAGGCTTGTATAAAATACCTACTGGGAGAGTTTATAAAAGACATTCCTGATTCATTAACTCACACATTCTAATATAGGCCTAAAGAAAAGGAAAATACGTTTAATAAAAGCTAGATACGAATCATGATTCGTTCGAGGTGACCAGTAGCCAATGTGATTGATGAATGACATACAGATGCTCGCCATACGAAGGATAGCCACGCTGAGAAAGGCCTATTCTCATATTCTTAATATCTAGTTCACGTCCTACCTCAATTTTACTCTTTAACTTCGATTGATGTGACTTTATTCAGTTATTTCATACGGTCAAAACCAGAAGGACTGATAGTTTTATAAAAATGTGTCTTTGTTAGCCTACTGGAAATGGCTGATAAAAAGTATGTATGCATAATTAATGAACAATTAATTCAAAAATAAAATTTTTATTTTTAATAACTCGCATGATTTTTAATTGTATTGAAAAGTAAACCAAATATGGGCTCTCTGTTTGATGTTCACTTTTGTAGATGGTCAGTATACGTAGAAATGGTTGTGACATCACGATTAGTAAAACAAAAAAACACACACCTTCCATTCCAGATCCTTAAACATTGTGAAAAACTTTGTTTATAAATCGCGATGAAAACGTCCACAATCATTTCTTAAATAGCATTGAATAATTTTTAGGAAATTTCCCCAACGGAACTTTTATTTTTACGTCCCAGAGGCCAAAAACACTATTGGTTCAAATGTTTATATGACTAGCTGATGTTGGCCACTTAAAACCATCGATATATAACTACTAGTTATATATCAATGCTTAAAACTGGAGGAGTTTCCTTACCTCCCGAAGCGTAGTGTAAAACACTTAGCGTAGGAAAAATTCATGAAATAAAATCTTCAAGTTCATCTAGCTCTCCATATTCATTTGCATCGACATCGAAGCATAATTACTCGAGATTTCGTGTTTTAGAGTCGTCTTCCCTATGGAGAAACTTGCTAAACTCTAAATCTGACAGATAGAAATTGGCTTAGTCTGCAGGTTTGCTCCGTTGGGGGTATTATTATTTTGACGCTGAGGGTTGTTTCGTGTTGTATTTCATCTATGCACGATATACGATAAGAAAGTATTAATTCGAACTTAATAGACGGACATATAAGCTGTACCACAGAAAGTGTTAGCATATGATTCATGTGTATTGTGTGACGGCAATAGCACCTGACCCCACTATCTGGTGTCAACATGTAAACTAGGTCTTTGTCCTGTTGTTGCGCTTAGAACCACTGCAATGTAGCTGTCCCACAGTCTTCATAAGACACAAGCATTATATACAGTTTAAGTCCCAAATACTACTACACGTACTTGGTATGTTGTACGACAGAATGTAACTGTTCTACGGTCTAGTGCATCGTAAATCCGTAAATCGTTCCTTGCGACAAAAGCGTCTAGCGTCTAGTATATAATGTCAAAACGCAATAATGCTTGTATCGTAGTACGACACTAACAAAGTGACTGTAGTAAGAAGTTAAACCACGTTATTCTTTTAACCTTGGATTAACCAGTCAACAAGGGCCTTTTGGAGATTCAGTCGCAGAACAAATCAGTGTTCTTGTAATTATCAAGAATCATTATGATTTTACTTGTATTAACCAGAAGGTAGGCATACTTACCTTTTTTATGAGGTGAACACACATAATTCTTTGTTAAGGGATTCTATTTCAAAGCTAAATAATTGTAATATTAAGCCAAATCTTCAAACCAAAGTCCTAAAGCAAGTTTAGATCAATCGAATTTAATTTCATTATCAATGACGCGGTTATTCACGTTTTTACAACAATCACATTTGAATGTTGAATTGATGAATGTATTGAACCCTATTGAACATATTCAATAGGGTGTTGTGTTGTCAGATTGTTGACCTAGATAATGTAGGCATACGTGTGTGAGTTTACTTCAACAGAAGGTGGCTGCCACACCTCTTAGTGGTCGATACATTGATAACACTGATAACAGCTGTGTAGCTAATACACATGTATCCATGGTACGACGTTGGTAAATCAACAAACCACCAAACTTAAATGAATTTTATTTCAATATCAACTTATAACATGGTAATAAGTAAACCTTTATTATGTCGTTATGTTTACGTAGCTATCTACACCATAATATTTTCAAGGGTAGTACTTTTATTAAAAGTAATTATAGATATACATTTGATAGTGCAATTATGTATATTGTATCTATGATTAAGGCAATCATATTCATATTATATAGGTAAACCTGTAAAATATTTCTATATCCAAACCTGTATCTAATAATTGTCGTTATTAGGTAAAACGGTAATGACTAACAATTCGACGAAATTTACCGGGTGTTCAAAATCACCATGCAAAGTATTCCAAAACATGTAAAACACTTGTGCTCTGCCCAAGACTTTACAGACAGAAAATAGTAACGCGATGCGAACACATGAGAGGTTAGAATGTTGAGTCAGTTGACCAAATGGATTAAACGTGTCAAACTTACGTTCGAACTAAAATCTACTGAGAAACAGTGAGGTTATGATATATTTTTGAGTTTCTCAGAATACTTTAGAAGTAAATCTCATCTTAATTGAGAGTATAAGATTACATTGAGAGTAATTTGCATATATAAAAGAAATTCAAAAGACGTCGTGCATGGATTGTTCAAAAGAAATGAAATTATAATATTCTTAGATTAATAGTTCTTATTTTGTTATTGAGGTCAGAAAAATAAACTATTTAATCAAGAATACAAATAATAGTGCAATCAATGTCTGAATGCTCCTTCAGTATGGTTATGTGGACAATCTATCCGAAAAATTTTCTGGGAAAAGCTATCAGAAAGAAATAATACAATAGACTATCTAGCTATAACGTCCCACTCCAAGACCAAAAGATTTATTAGTGTGACAAAATAGTATAGATGAATAATTTGAATTTACAAAACTGAACAATAATTTTAATCATAATAGTCATTTTTTATTACAAACTGAAATGTATTTTCTTTTGTTAAAAATTTTTGCAAGCAGAACTCCAGCACCACTGATCTTATCACTGCAAAATCTATTTTATTCGTAGATCTCTGCTAGAAGGAAGAACCAATATCGATCGTCAGTTCACTGACCAGTTTACTGTCAGTTCACCTGCAGATTATAAACGTAGACGTTCGGGGTCCGGCCACTCTCCCTACAGACTCTTTGATGCCAAAGTTAGAGTAAGCAACACCGAACTGTCTGTTTAGCTTTGGTGTACTAAATGTCAAAACACTAGGATCTGTTTTCATTTTCAATTTGCTTATGACAAATATGTCCCATTATTTTTTTCGTGTTTTAGGTTTGTTATAAGGAAGTAACATTATTCTGCTGAGTAATAGTATTTTCTCAGCAGTATTATGTAGCACGAGCTACAAAATAACTGTTCAGTATCAATAAAATAATTAAGACCTAAAAACTCTAGAATTAGCGTCAAATCTTACCACTTCTCTTGATAATTGACTTAACCATACTTATTAAAACTAATTGGATTAATATCCTATTCTAGTAAACGAACGCCAGTGTTTTTTGTTTTACTGCATTTCCAATAAAAATATTTTTATTTTCTTACCATTACTTTCCAAAACCAGCACAGTGAGTTTTAATAAATTTAATTTTGCATTTTAGGATTTTCATATATTTCATGCAATGGTTTACTTTTTAAGTCGACTTAGTTCACCACACCATCAAATTTATAAGAAACTTTCATGTTCTTAAACTATTCTATAATAGTGATTGGTGAATAGAATAAGAATAACAAACAACAATCATATATGTTATATGATGCAACAATCATATAACAACATCATATGCATATTTCAGCACTATTGTCTTAAATAAGAACAAAAATTAACTTAGGAATACATGTCCATATTAATATAGATGGACACGCTACCTAGGTGCGTTTTTTATTGCTTTAAGTACAATCTACAAGTTTAATCTATTGAAAGAGCCTACTATAAATTTAGTTTAAACTGTCATCGAATAAGATCATATCAAAATCCAAACAAAGCAAACATTAAAATAAAACGAGAAACAAGTTTAATTTTTATGTTGTAGAGTGATAACAAAATTATCTTACCGTAAAGATCAGCAATATAAAAATAACTCGACAACCGTTCACTGGACGCACAGACGGCCGACACCGAATCTACACAACAACTGAGGCTCAAGCCACGGGTCACGTGATAACAAACAACAACACCTGCCGTGACTACAGACTGTATGGGTACACGCACTGGCAACACACGGTTGATGCATGTAATGCAACTGGCAACACAACAACTGAGGCTGAAGCCATGGGCCACGTGATAACAAACAACAACACCTGCCGTGACTACAGACTGTATGGGTACACGCACTGGCAACACACGATTGATGCATGTAATGCAACTGGCAACACAACAACTGAGGCTGAAGCCATGGGTCACGTGATAACAAACAACAACACCTGCCGTGACTACAGACTGTATGGGTACACGCACTGGCAACACACGGTTGATGCATGTAATGCAACTGGCAACACAACAACTGAGGCTGAAGCCATGGGCCACGTGATAACAAACAACAACACCTGCCGTGACTACAGACTGTATGGGTACACGCACTGGCAACACACGGTTGATGCATGTAATGCAACTGGCAACACAACAACTGAGGCTCAAGCCACGGGTCACGTGATAACAAACAGCAACACCTGCCGTGACTACAGACTGTATGTGTACACGCACTGGCAACACACGGTTGATGCATGTAATGCAACTAGCAACACACGGATGAGGCAAGTAATGCTACTCGCAACACAGGGCTGAGGCATTTAGTGCTACTGTTAACACACGGCTGAATTGTATGCCATTTGCATTACTTGCCTCAGCCCTGTGTTGTTAGTGAGTGTATCCATACAATCACGGCAGGTGGTGTTGCTTGTGTTACTTGTCTTCAATAATTTATAATTGTGTTGGCAGAGTATTACATACTACAGTACATCTTTATAGTAACTTAACGACTCGTGTACAAAATCAAAACAACATGGACACCACATGTGCTAAAAAACTAACGGAATTTACGTTTGTAAATTATTTGGATTTAAGGCTTTTGTAGTGTATGAAAAAAAAAATATCAACGGGCAAAAACTATATTCCCGACTCTCACCCATTTTCTGACATAGGCCCGAAAAAGTCACATTATACCCTAGTGGATATACCATTACACACATACGAAAATCCTCAAAAGTTAGGAAACCCATGAAAACAATTTCAGACCTTCAGTCTTCATTCAAGACCTTAGTCAATTTTAAATGAACTATATAAAAGTATGTCTTTACATACAATAACTGAAAACCCCTCAGAGCTAGCAGGATTACACGTAGCTATAAACAACGTGAACTTACCCAATGTTTGAGTAGACTTTGTTATCTTTTTACATGACGTTTAAAGTTGCGTTATAGGAATGTCCTGCACTTTATTATAATCCAACAAAGTAAATAATAAACAACTATTTAGACTAAAAATATATGAAAATTGGGTTGATTTATTTTACTCGCAATTGGTAACTTGTCAACTTCCGAGATCGGAACTTGCCAAACAATTGAGAATCGGAAAAGGGTCAAAAGGATTTTTTAGATCATCGAGGGGTGGAAATACAACATTTTATGTGCGGCGAGTAATGATAAACTGTATATTAGATATGTTTGGTTATTGATGCAATTAAGTATAACAATGATAGTTAGTTGCATTTACTTTACGTTGGACGCGTTTTGTCCCGCAATTTAAAGTAAATTTGTCTAGCTTCTGATTTAATAAAGTGGATGATGAATAGTTGAAGATAAACACACTTTATAATTGGATTAATTGCTTTGGTCCAAAGTGCAAGTGATGTGACCACTTGTTGCGTTGACATTGACCTGAATGCTTGTGTGTAGTGTGTACAGTATTGGTATAGTAGAGAGAGCAAGTTGCGGCTTTGACGTCCCTTAATGAATAAGCTACAGATGAGCTGCTCGTGCTACACTGCTACACTGCTACACCCACCTTCATGCCTTCTTTACACAATATTCAACGCTAAATTTATTTTTATCACCAATCTTGTAAATGCACAGACATTTAACGATTTGACTCCTTATTGAAACAGATACGGAGCAATTTAATAATTTGAAACATTACTGTCAAAGGTTTAGCATACAACAAAGTGAGACTGAGTGATATAAGTTTTCACGATTCCAGAGCAGAAATTAAATGGTTGATATTTGTTTGATTATACTGATGTAGCCACGGATGCAGACGTTGAATAGATTTAAATGTCCAAAAACTAATTTATAAATACACACTCCGTTCGGACACCAATCATTTGTGAGAGATGTTTAATGGAAAAGTGGTCAGTGTCATAAGTGTGTCATCTAGCAAATGTAACAAGGTTGTTCAATCGGTCGTAGGGCCGTGTGTTTCTCTTTATAGTGTGTGTCTCTTTCTTTATTGTGTATGCTGTTTGGTCAATAATTGATTTTTTCTTAAAGCAAATTAACAATGATGCAAGTCCCATTCATATTCTAAGAGGAACGTTACATCTTGTTAAAAATCTTGTAACATTTACGTTGCCATCCGTCTATTTCATATTTCTTTATCCTAACAATTCCTTATGGGGTTTCACGTAATAGTGTTTATCCTCATATATTCTCATATCAGTCTTACAGCGTCCTATTGATATTTATTAATATTGTTAAATATACGTTTACTTACAACAATAGTATGTAAGTACTACAACAATAGTAGTACTTACATATGACAGTTACTATGAATCCCATCAATAGTGGATAGATAGCTAGATAACAATACCCCATTTAAAATAATTGTTTTAATTTCTCGTTATGTTAGATGAGATATTTTTTTTTTGTGTTCATGTCAGTACCAATGTAACCAGTAACACTTTTAAGGGCACTTTCAGAATTCAAATGAGCAGTTTTTGTATAAGAACCAGCATCAAACAAAGTAGTGTTATCAGCAAAACATACAGTCTAAAATGGTAGCCTACATTAACATCAGTGTCATTAACCATGCTTTTACATGAAAACTGATTATTGACACAGACTATTTGTTCCCTGTTATCTAGGTATGAGCTAAGAAGTGACAGAGTTGTATAAGTCACCTTGTAGTACTTTAACTAAGCCAGCAGTGTCTCATGACAAACACAATCAAAGGTTTTACTGAGGTCACATAAGGTGACACCAGTATCGGCTCTGCTTTCAAGGTTGGATAGGATTGCATCTACAAGATAGGTCACAGCTTGAATTGTAGCTTTCCCATACTGACAGAAACCATACTGTGTAGTTTAAAACAAGGAGTTAGCTTCAAAATAATTGTACAGCTGGTCATGTAGAAATCGTTTAAAAACTTTGGCAAAGACTGGAATTAATGCTATTGGCCTATAAACAGCTGGGAGATATCTGCACCCTTTCTTAAAACAGGAACAACCTTGGATAACCTTTACTGGAAATACACCTTCAATAAGATAACTAATTTTACAAAAGGCTCTACAATCACGGGGAAAATAGACTTTAGCACATCACTAAACAGGCCATAAATATCGCGACTTTTAGAACTTTTTAGAAGCCGCACATGCCGCACTACCTCCTCACATGACACTAACTTCCATTCCAAGCCGGTTGCTGTTACGCTCTTGGTTTTGAGAAGATCCACTGCAGCCGAAGGAACGCCGCCAGATTTCTTCGCCACCTCCAACTCCGAGTCAATGAGTAAGTCTTTAAAGTCGTTTGGTTCCACAGAAGTAAATTTTATAGAAGAAGATTCACAGGTCATATAATATCCCTTTTTCATAAAATTCGAGAAGTATTTTGACCTGTTTAGAAACCATTTAAATTGAGCGAGATCGTTCCTTTAAAACCATACCGGAAAGCCATTCGAAAATGTTTAGGCCGTAACTTTTGAACCTTCATACTAAATTTAAACCTCAAAAAACTATTTAATACAATTCCAGAACTCATTTCTTTAAAAGTTTGTAAAATTGACCAGTTTCTATGTTCTTCCACAATCATAGTTATTGTAAACTCTTTCATATGACGTTTAAAAATTTGTTATTAACGCTGAACAATGCTCATTTTTGATTAATTACCGTAAATAATCTATAATACTGAACTTCATTGAATTTGATAAAACCTCAGTTTATATCAAAGTTGATAGAATGGGGTCATTCACCTAATTCCATGTTTACCCACACAAGTACGGTTTTCTGTCTTACTGCTGGTATCTATTGTGTCAAATTGTTGCATTAGAGCATAGATAAAACATGGTTAGTCTATGATTAGAGTGTACACTTCCGATGAGTGGGACACAAGGGAAGTAAGGATATATTTTTAGAAATTCAGTAACTGAAAACACATAAAGTGTAATACGTTTGGAACATTCTGTATGAATACAAATCTACTATTATATAATATTCGCCATGAAAATTTTATAATTGAGCTTTACAGATAGAATCGGAAATTAATTAGATTAGCACTGTTATTAATAAACGTTTGCTACCTGTTACCTAACACTTCGGATACAGCATTGGAAATACTGGAGACATCGGGGAAGTGCCCTGTGTCAGAAGTGTAAATTGTAGAAAATTCTACGATAAAACTGGTGAAAGAAAAATAAGTTACATTATAATGATGCCAGCGAGGTACATATCTCTCATCCATATCAGGTCCACTTCATTTGGGTTGCAAAGAATATGTTAATCTTATGGTTAAGCTCGTAAAGAACAGTTGGCTATAATTTAATTGGATTTCTACAAACGAGGGAGCGTGGTCAAGACTATGAAAAGGAATTTTTCGGAATAAAGTGAGATAAAAATCTAACACTCGCCTGTTTCATAAACACCTGTTTCGAACACTCTAGATGGTGAGTGTTCGAAACAGGTGTTTATGAAACAGGCCAGTAACTGTATTACATGGATGGTAATTTACAATCCTAGATGTTATGTTTGGTTGTATATAGGAAAGTTGATGGTGTTGTTGATTGTGTGTCAGTTGTTTTATACATTTCAGTGATTGCTAAATGCGACGAAACTGCAGTAACCAAGTAGAATTTTAATTAAAGTGATTGGATTTTAACTTAAACATTTCCATAAACCAGTCATATTCATTCCTTAATAAATTAATATCAGTTTAACGAGTACTTATAAGTTTGTTGATATGGGGAAGAAAATATGGGGTTTTTATAAAATAGGTTGAAACAAAAAAATTCTAGCTTTTATCCAAATATAGCATAAACATTACAACAGTTTCTTTCCTCCATAAGAATAAAATTGGAATTTTAAATGAACTGTAAAACAATGTCTCAATATACGAACTTAAGCTTTATACGATGGCCACAATAATAATTGGGGATTTCCTTGTATTCTGGGTAAACAATTTGAAAATCCCAATTTTAAAAACAACTTTAAACTCACTGACCCCGATTTCATGGCCCAATCTTGCTTCATTCGTGACTCAATCACGTTTATTCAACTCTTCAGTCAGATCTTCACAGTCAGACCAAATTAAATTAAAGTATGTCAAAACTGTAAGGGATTTCATACTGTAGGCTATGTAATTTTTTTATTAAAATTACTTGGCCTTCGAATGTAACAAAATCATCTTCTCTAGTACTACTAGCTTCATCCATTACGTACGTTACCTTATAACAAAATGGCATTTTCAGCGTGTCCTTTATTACTTGTTAAATTGTCATAGTGGTTTAGTGAATGCTAAAATATTTACCAGTTTACAGGCAATGTTAATCCTTCTAGGTCCTGTATTACAGGAAGTTGCTTTTTATGAGACACCACTCAGGAAATGTCCTGTATTAAGGATTTTTTATGTATTTTTTATGTATTTATGTATTTTTATGAATTTTTATGTCCTGTATTAAGGAAATTATACAGGGTGGCTGAACAGTAACTTACACCCCCCTTAACATTTCAACTATTTGAGATATTTGAAATCTGTTTGCGGCAACCTTCTTATATATGAGGGGCTAAAATAATTATTGTCAATTTAGAACATTTTGCCCTTAGGGGTAGTAAGGGTAGGGGGTAGCTCAAAATAATGTTCAATGACAAGTATAGTCAAGCTTGGTATCTTTTTACAGGTCTTGACGTAACATAACAATTAACATAAAGAAAATAGAAATCGGAGAATTAATAACAAAATGACAGTTCAAAATTACATTTAATAACCATTGTCTTAATCATTTTTGCTACCAATTTGTTAATAATGGTTCGATTTCTATTTTCTTTATGTTAATTTTTATGTTTCGTCAAGGCCTGTAAAATGATAGTACCAAACTCAACTATATTTGCTATTTGAAAATTTTGAGCTACCCCCGCTACCCCTAAGGGAAAAATTTTCAAAACTGACCATAATTATTGTAGCCCTTCATATCTAAACATGTTGCCGCAAACCAATTTCAAATATCTCAAATAGTTAAAAATTTAAAGGCGGCGCAAGTTAATTTTCAGCCACCCTCATGGTTATTTGGATTTGAAACGTTTTAGGGCGCCATTTTGTTATTAGTGGGCCGATTTTGGTTTTCTTTATGTCCATTTTTATGTTTCGTCAAGACCAGTAAAATAAAACCAAACCCGACTATACTTAACCTGTCGTTTGAAAATGTTGAGCTACCCCCTACCCCCACTACCCCTATGGGCAAAATTTTCAAAATTGACCATAATTATTGTAGCCCTTCATGTCTAAGAAGGTTGCCCTAAACAGATTTCAAATATCTCAAATGGTTGAAAAGTTAAGGGGGGGGGGGTGTAAGTTACTTTTCAGCCACTCTGTATATTATTTACTTGTAGGCCTATAATACAGGAGAATCGCCATGATAATTATTTTACACGGAAAACGCTTTATGAAACACTTACTTGTAATACAGGGATTTTGCCTGTATTGCAGGGCCTGTACATTTTATGAAACAGGCCCTGAATAGTACAGTATGGAAATACAAATTCCCAAATCTAAAAAGTTTAGTTCTAAAAGTCTTAGTTTTGTCTCAATACTAAGGCTCTACACTTTGGATATATTTTAAGCGTTGATTATCCTAACGCTTTATCCTAACGGACAGATGGCTCTGTGCTACTGTAACGTAAGATACTATTGTTCCTTAAGGTTGTGTGGTGTGACCGGACGTCTAGAGTTTCACCAAACTTGTTGTTTGCTAACTGAAAGGGACAAATTTAACTCCCCAGCGGCTGTAGGCTTACCTGACCTTTGTTTCTTGTTCAAATTAAAGTAGCTTAAAGAGCTTTGTAGTTTTTCAAGCCGAAGATTGAACAAAAGGTATTGTAATTAAGTTTCCTGAAGGTATGAATAGTATGGCATTATAATAAACACTTTTGGTTTTACAGAACTATTTATTTACAAATTAGAAATTATATACAACTTTATTATTCTACTAGCTGTGTGCCCGTTCTACGCACGGGTATCTTATAGTAGTCAGTTGAAACCTTCTTATATTAAGATTAAGAACAGCAGTTAGTTTGCATATTTGCAGATATGCTGGCAAAACTATTATATATAAACCTTCGCAAATACAGTACAAGCCAAAATAAATGCTTCGCAATTAAATGTCACCCGGATCGTTATGGTCCATATGTCCAATGATTAAACTAAAAAATGTTTTATAGATCCATGAAGCGTAGCCCTAAAGTAGGCCTATAATTGAAAGTTACTTTCCACATCGGTTAAATTAAACGTATTTAAAGTACTACCTCAACCTCACCATTTAACACTTTATTCCGGTTGACATTTTCAGTATCAAAGGTGCTCTTGTCCATTCCGTGAAACACTGAGAAATAAGGACATTAATGCGTTACCAACAGACATACACACAACAATCCAAAAAAGGCCACGAACTATTGATACATAAACAATATAAAGGCGTAAACAATTCATGATGGTTTGCCCAACAAATGTTTTACTCAAATAGGTTATCATTTTCTTAGCATACCGGGTAAGCTAAGATTTGGAATCCAGACAGAAAGCAAAACTTATACAGAGTTAAGACATCACTTAAATTGAAGTAATTGAAAGTTAAATTGAAGTAACTACGACAATTATAAAAACTTTATTCTGGTTGGTGATGTCAATATAAATTTAAATGATAAAACTAATGTTTATGTTCAAGAATATGAGACCATGCTGATGTCATGGGGCTTAGATAGAGGCATCTGGGACAGTACACGAGAAGAAGTAAGGCTAAATACATTAACAAAATCATGCATAGACCATATTTACTATAGATTCAGAACCCCCTTTGAGAAAATTCAAACAGGTGTGATAAAAACAAAAATCTCAGATCATTACCCAATTGTAGCAAAGATAGAATTATCGGGAGGAGGAAAAAGAGACACACAGGTAGAAAAAACTAGATTAAATGAGCCGCTTCTGGAACGAAAGCTAAAGGAGGAAAACTGGGATATTAAAAACTACGATGATGTAAACAAAGGTTTTGAAGAGTTAATTCTAAAATTTAAAAAGATTTATCAAGACAGTACAATTACATTTACCACCTCAGGTGGGGGGCACACTGGGCAAAGAAACACTCACAAGAGAAACAAGCGAAAGGAATGGATGGATAATAGGACTCTGGACCTGGTAAAGGAGAGAGACAGAATTTTTAGGTTATGGAAAGGTGACCCCTCAAACAATAGATACAGGAACCTATATAAAACCTTAAGAAATCAGGTAGTTAACCAAATAAGAAACACCAAAAATAACTACTATAAGAGGTTGTTTGAAGAGAACAGTAATAACACAAGGAAGATATGGGAAAATATAAACAGCTTGTTAAATAGAAAGAAAAAGAACAGTATTGATGTTACAGTAAGAAATGCTATGGGAAATATATTAAGCGAGAAAGATATTGTGAGTGGTTTTGCTCAGTATTTTATTGATGGAGTGGATAATATTAAACATGAATGTAGTGCAAACAGACCCTTAATATCACAGGCAGATCCCAGCACAGAATCGCTAGAAAGCCTATACATTCCACCTGCCACGACAAAAAAAGTCAAAGATATAATTAAAAGTATGGATTCAGAAAAATCACCAGGTATAGATGGCATCAGAATGAAGGATGTCAAGTTAGTAGTGGAAAAAATATCAGAACCTCTATCAAAACTAATTAACCTCTCAATTTCACAAGGAACTTTTCCAGATTGCTTAAAGACTTCAATAATTAGGCCTATTTATAAGAGTAAAAGTAAGAAAGAATTCCAAAACTACCGTCCAATTGCAATTTTACCATCATTCGAAAAAATATTAGAGAAATATATATTAAACCATCTCTATAGCTATATAGAAAACAATAACTTTTTGAGCAGGAAACAATTTGGTTTTAGAAAGAACTGTAGTACGGAGCATGCCCTAACAGATTTTGCAAATACTGTAAACAATATCTTAAATAATACCTGCCACGGATTAGGCCTATTCATAGATTTTTCTAAAGCCTTTGATACTATAGAACATTTAAAAATAGTCTTAGCTCTCAAAAAATTAGGTGTGAGGGGGCCTTATTTGAGATTATTTGAAAGTTACCTTAAAAACAGAAAGTTTGTAGTGAAGGTTATGAATGAATTTAGTGATGAAAAGGAGATAAAATATGGGGTACCTCAAGGAAGCCAAATTGGACCAATACTGTTCATTATATACTTGAATGATTTACTAAACATGATAACCAATTGTGATATATGGGCTTATGCTGATGACATCCTAATTTTCTCAGGTCATAAAAACTTTAAAAATGCAGTAAACATTTTACAGGAAGATTTTAACATACTTAACAGATGGACACATGATAATGGGCTAATTATTAATGAGCACAAAACCTGTATCCTGCACTTTCACCCTAGAAATATTAAACTAGAAGGAAGTGTTATGATTAAATACCATGATTGTGACTGTCTACAAGGTTTAAAAGAGTGCAACTGTAGTAACATAAAGGTCACAGACAGCACTAATTATTTGGGCCTTACAGTAGACAACAAACTCACTTGGAAAAACCATGTAGCTGCGCTGAATAAGAAATTAGGTTCATGTACTGCACTGATGTACAATTTAGAAAATAAAGTTACACCAGAGGTTAAAATAGCTGTATACAGGTCTTTATTTGAATCAGTGATGAGATATGGCATAAATGTGTGGGGAACCGCTGCAAATAGCCATTTGAAAATAATAAATAACCTACAGAAAAGATGCTTAAGGGCTTTAGGTCTTAGAATGGATAACAATAACCAAGTTGACACTAAATATTGCATAGGCCTATATAAATTACTTACACCAAAGGGAATCTTCACTTATAATGTGTTAATTAAAAACCATGGAAATAGTGTATATAAAATCAAATCTCGAAGACCAGTACAAACTAGAAATGTTATCAAATACATAACACCAATACCTAATACTATGTATGGGCAAAGACTGGCAGAGTATCTGGTCCCATACCTGTTTCATAGGCTACCAACAACTATAGAAAATATACAGAACAAAAAAGCCTATAGGATAGCAGTATTTGAATGGCTCTCAAGCAGTGAAGTAAACTTACCTTAGGTTCACCCAGCCTAAATATTATGTTCCAGGCAAAATAAAAACGACTAGGCCAAGCTGGCATCTAACTACATCGGATAGGACACAAAACACACACATATCACATAAATAAATAAGACACTTCACAAAATTAGGTTAAAACTTTGCTAGGACACACAATTACAGCCACTGTTAAATACAATTTTTACAAACACACACAAAACCCACCACATCAGAAACACAGTACAAAAGACATCTATTAGGGAAGAAAATATCAAAGAAAGCTTCTCAAACATATTAGTTTTTTTATTTTTTCTCCGCTTTGTATAAATAAATGCCTGCATGGGCATAACTTTTCTTAGTGAGAGGTTATGTCTCAATTCATCAAATTTTCAGGAAACAAGAATCAAACAAACGACAAACAAACGAATACTTTTTTTTCTCCAGTTAGACACTGCCTCTTCAATATTTAGAAACCCCTGGTCTATGAACCAGGAGAACAAAGACTTCGGAATGAAGCATTGATTATAAATCAGCAATTTTTTTCAAACCATATTAGAATTTTACATTTCTGCTGCCATTATTATGTAGCTTAGATAGGTGCCTGCCACAAACCGCCATGGAATTAGTAGCGCTAGAATATTTATATTTGTAAAAGGAAAAGAAAAAAAAATGTAAATTTTGTTTGTTAAATCTTTGTGAATCAATTGGACCTCGCCGACAAGTTTTGCAAACTTGGCGAGGCCAGATTTTGTATTATCACAAATAAATAAATTTGAATTTGAATTTGAATTTGAATTTGAATTTGAATACGGACGGCTCTAATAAATAAGGTGCAACACCAACGATAACTAATTTGTAAACTACAGTGATGTGTTGGTACCTACGTAAAAATGATTCTAGCAGCTACCAACGGTTCTAAGGAAAAGAACCAGTACCTATGTAAGAACCTACCTAAGAACTATTGTACATCCGACCAATTAAATACATTAATATCTAGTCCCGAGGTTATTGATCTCTTGCTTTTGGATTTTCTCGTAAAAAGTTATAGCGTAAACTTATCGGTGTCAGTTTGAAAAAAAAAAAAAAAAAAAAAAAACAACCTTACCCAAACAACTTTTTGTTATTTAATAGATTACGCATTCTCTAAACAATGATTAGTATATCTATTAACATTAGAAGGAAATGTGACGAAAATCACACAATGTTGGGGTTTTGGTCATTTGTAATTATATTTCTTAAGTAGGTAGGCCATGTATTCTATGGAAAAGTACCGGTATCAAGGATCGTCGTCAAAAAGGTTGTTATGAATAAATATGTAGGCTTACTTACCCAAGATATGAGCTATGGGCCTATTGGCTGTATGGTCCAGCGATTGCATCACACGGTGAGTAGAAACAGAAAGTGACACATTGGAAAAGCGAGTTTAGCACTTCCTCTGTTAAACCTCTGTTACAATCACCCACTGCAGTTGTGATTTTTTACTTTACACTTTACACAACCGCCATTGAAGCGCCGTCAATGAGTGGAAACCTTTTTTGTAAGCTATTGGCGACGATCATTTCAGTGTCCCAGCCCTATACAACACTGATTCAAGGTCTTCTTTCTGGTTGTCAAAACTCAAGAAACATTTTATACTCAGAGAATTTCTGGTTCCGATTTGGACGATGTCTAGTTATTTAATTTCATTTGCGGTTACACTATAAGACTATATTATTGCATTTGCGATTAATTAAATCCGTTATGTAAGAAAAACTTTTTTATTCTCACTTGGTTGGGATTTGCTTTCAAAACGTGATTCGAAATGGTTGCGGTATTTGTAAACAACATTTGTAAACATATCAGTGACAGCTAGAAAAAATAATCTTGATCCGAACAGCTGTTCGTTATTTCATAGACGATTATGTGATAAAAATTGAACGAAAATTTGACCAAAATCGCACAAAACTGCATTTTTGAACGTCCGTAATTTTATTTACAAAGTAGTGAGGCTATATTTAAATCACTAAAGACACTCTCGCCAATCCAGTGAATACATTAAAATGACTTGGATCTTGATAGGTACTCTGGTTTTCACGGAGAAGATTGCGTAAAATGCCATCTTGAGTGTTACAGACAAAGGGAAAGACAGACAGACAGACAGACAGACAGAAATAGAGATAAGACTCGTTTCTGCTTCTTTAATGTATAAAACGTAAAAATAATCTAAAAGTATATAATTCTGAGCAAAGTACAGACAAAACTCTAATTTTATTTATATAGATATAAGAAAATTGCAAAAGGCATTTGCCAATAGTAACTTCAGGTTTTGGAAAAATCAGCCTATTCAGAATATCGTTGAGGTATGTAAAATCTAAAAGGTTCGAGATTTTGTTTAAATGTTCGCGCAATTTAATTTTAGCAACTCTAAGCAGCTTGTAACCCAATAAGCTTAACATTAAATTCTATAAGGGCTTCTGAAATGTAATGTAATAATACTTAATATAAAAATAATACATAATGCCTACTGCAATTAGATTAATATTTTAGTGTGAGTCAGTAATAGTCTCCATGCTGCAACAGCTTGCTCGCAACAATGAGAACTGGAGCACTCGTTGGGATGAATTTTTGCATTACTTATGAGTTACTCACAGTTTCTGGACGAACTTCCAGCATTTACGTTTAGAGGAATTACTCCCTCGAAGGTTGAATAGGTCAAGTGTCGCTTAACTTTGACACATTCACATTATATGCGCGCCTTACTTGTATTAAGTAGTACCTGAAGCCTATTGGTTGGTTCAATACAATAAAAGCATAATCTGTGTTAAAAACACAGTCAAGTTTGAAATAATAACTATTATATTGCTAATTTTTCACAAATTTTGGACTGAAACCCTATTTTCACGAAGCGATTCAACTTGTTTGTTGTAAACCACGAACAACAACTATGAGAGGTATTATTCTTTATCAAGAAATTATTATATGCGAGTGTGATGTCTAAGGGACGTATCTTTTTGAAACATTTATCCTGTTTAATGACCTTTAGTTTTATATAATTTTTATTAATAATAAAATATTTCCTCGTCTGTATGTTGGTTTTTAATACATTTTTAAGTATGTTTAAACTGACAGTAATACGGTATATTTTACATACAATGGATCGGATTGTAGCTTTGAGCGAAAGAATGAATAATTCGTCAATCCCATTCACTTATCTACCAACATCAATGTTAAAGGTACCGTAATGTTTCTATACCGTTGGTTATTTGTGTATTAGTAGGCTATAACTTTTGGATAAAGTAGTGTTTTCGCTAACATTATCGAATTACAGTTTTTGGGTGGATATATCCGTATTGGGTCTCCCTGGACCCAAAAATGTGGTTTTCAAAGTAGCGTATGTGTGTATGAGAAGGTGGCTTTGGCATGTTAATGCCACACGGATCATGGGAGTTTGGTTTAATTAGGCCTAAGTATATGAAAAGCAGATTTATATGTAAACCACTGTAGGAGTGTAAGTATTTTATATTGGCTGGACTGGAATTTATCTTTTAAGAGTCTGCTATGTATTACATTTTGTGAAACTTCCAAGACTTTATCGAGTTATTTTACAGTCATACATTTTACAGGCATTCATCTTATTTTCATATTAAATATTCCCTAAAAAGTTGTTAGGTAGCCAACAATAGAAGTAGGTAAAGAGTTTAAAATGATAACTGTACTAACGAATGGTTCAGGGTGTCCCCAAACTCTATACGGACCTTTTAAGGTATCATTTTTGGTCTAGAAACAAAGTAAAATATCACTTTATAAATCTTCAAAACTCAAAACATATCTGTACAGCTGTCATGTGTTGATTGCATTTTGTAGTGAACCTAAATTTGGTACAAAGATAAAAATTCAAAAACCTAATTTTAAAAAATATTATTTTCTATAAGTGTAGTTTCAAAATTGCGGCAAATCAATGAGTTTAAACGAAAGAAAAACATACTTTATAGTTTGAAAAAACTATTGTTGCAATGTTTTAGTTAGGCAATTTGATTACAATTCCAACGATGCCACATTTGAGAAAATTAGTTAATAAATAAGGGAGAACCCATATTTTTTAAAATACTAAGAATCATAACGGCTGATTGTTTTGGCTAATTAACACTCCAAATGAGCCTCCTTTCACCATATACGGTTTCCGCCATAAGGTCAAAAGCCATACAGGTAATATTTGTAAGTAGTGTATAAGAGAGCACAAGAGCACAATACTGTATACGGTGACGCCGACGGCAGAAACCCGCGCCCGTCTTCCATCCACTCCAGCCGGCGCCGGCGATACAGTGGCGTATGTAGTAAAATGCAAGCTTTCGTACTGCACGGATTTTAAGCGAACGAGAGCTCACCATCCAGTGCAAATGGATCGGCTGTTGCATTGTTTATCGTTTACAATCTGACCTGTCGATTGGGCAATGTTTCTGTTTATTATAACGTTGTAAACAGTTTCATTTTGCCATACTGTCAGAAACTGTGTTATGTGAAAGAAACAAGAAACGGCACAAAATCTAACTGTTTTCAACCAGACGACGCGACGTAAACCTTAAAGTAACTAGAAGGTTAAGTCTGGAATCGGCATTGATAAATGTAATAGTCCACTAACGTTCCTACAATATTTAGTACAGGCCGCAATACTATTAAGGTAGCCTACCCTATAGACGTAATGTAGGCCTACGTGTCGAAACACTTCGGGCCAAGTAACACATCACCCAGTAACATTTCGGCCCGAAATCCTCAGACGTGGCCTGCGGTCCAACTCTCTACCTGCTCACTAGAAACACTTCGTCCCAAAAATTATTTGTCAGGTCTTCACTAACTATTTTGGAGGATAGTAAAAAACTAACAACACTTAAAAACCAACAAAAGGCATTAGATTTAAAATTGACTCACCACAAAATGCGTTAGGTCAGGTTACTAGTAGGTTGCAAAGTATACAGGTCATTTGCCTCTTACTACCTAAACTGCGTTCCTCGACCCTAGTCAATTTTTCGTCTAGCCGAAATGTATCAATTTAGCTTATTTAATCAACTGTAAAAGCGAGAAGGACGAACTTTTACGGTTTTCCTAACAAATGAGTTTGGCCGAAATTTTACTATACCGTAATGAACCTACATTATTTCGTCAGTTGAGAGCTTGCGAACCCAAGACTATAATTAGAAAATATGATTACGAAAAATACAGTTATAAAATGCTGTGTGGAAGGTAGGTTTACCTAGCGCTTCGGTAGTTATGTTTGATCATTTGAAGTTTAAAATAATTCCGGTATGAAAAGGACTCGAATACTATTTTTTTCTTTTCAAGATTCATAAAAACTGGTTTCAAATTTTCATTCAGATTTTAATATGAAGCAATTGTAATGTGACTTAATTAGCTGATAAATTAATTGGTGTATAGCGGGTTAAAGTTTAATTGCACTCATAGAAGGTTGAATGTCAAAAGGTCAGTCAGTTGATCGATGCTGGCAGGGCTGAGGGTGGCACACACATGGACTAATTATGTATTTAATACAACAATACTTTGAACTAAATACTGTAATACTCTAAACACTGTTAATAGGACTGATTGTTGTTGCAGGGCAATAAAAGTAGATAAATAAAATTTACGTTTAACACATTCTCAAAAAACCTTATCTATGATCAGCACTGGTCAATAATCAGTTTATTTAACAAATTAGTTTAGTATTAAAGGGTAAGTTTTCCTACTTATTGCCATGTTTTTGGGGTTTTTTCAGGTAATTTAATAACACGTACGATGCTGATCAAGAAGTTAATAATTTTTTTTTATACAAAACAACTTAATGCAATCGTGTTATAAATATGTTGTTCATTTTAGTGATACAATATTTTTTAACAGTGTTTAGCCACGTAATGTAAAGCAGGACCTATTTTTCCTAGCGTGTTCAAAGGAAAGTTATACATTAAATCATACTCTAATCTGTAAAAGTTCATAATATATATGTCTTAAATAATTCAAACACTTTCCTATCCCCACAGATTTTTCTACATATGCCCACTACTGAGTCCATAGTAAAATTATATTCCATGCTCATTTAATAATAAAATGACATGACCAATGAACTATTGACAATTTTACAAATATTTTGAAAAATTGAATACCATCCCTCCTAATATCGTTATCGGGTTTACTTATTGTAGGATTTGGTTACATTCCCACCCTGAAATCCTGTTTATATCATAATAAAGTTCCCAGGGTTTCATTTTAATTACTTTTCAATTCTAACTTAAATCAGGATTGGGTTGTTTGGTCTTCTAACAGATTGTGATTTATGTGTAATGAGTTATTCAACCTAGTATAAGTTAAATAGAATAAATGCAACATATTTATAAGATATACACCTTATTTCAAAAACAGTTTTTCAATAATATTCATATGTGCAATAATATTCAGCTATGCATGTATACGCAAGCATTATAATAATAATTAAGTTTGGTGATTATACAGGGTGAGTTTCTACTGACCGTGTTAACTTCGCCAGTGGGTTCTACTCACTAAAAGGAACAAAAAAGTTAATAGGAAGGTATGTCCGAAAATTCATATTTACCCAGATATCCGCCATTTTGTTTTTTATACAAAAATATTTTTATCTGTGAAGTTTTTTATTCGATGATTATGAAACTTGGTAAACATGTTACCATACACAAGACCTATAATAGAAAAAATAATAAAGTTGTTCCGATGGTAAATTTCAAAATGGCGGCCGTTTGAATTTTTCTAACTTAAATAACTCGAAAACGGCTAATTCTATGAAAAAATGTCAAGAATACTTTTTTTTAGCATTTCTAATTTCCTATCAAACGATACCAAGATCGGACAAAATATAACTGAAATATAACGGGTTTTGTGTAAAAATAAGGCAAAGTTAGTCGGGGAACCCTTAATTTTTGCCTTATTTTTACACAAAAACCGGTTTATTTCAGTTATCTTTTGTCCGATCTTTTTGATCTTGGTATCGTTTGATAGGAAATTAAAAATGCTAAAAAAAGGTATTCTAAAGGTATCAGTAAAGTGAGACTGAGTGATATAAGTTTTCACGATTCCAGAGCAGAAATTAAATGGTTGATATTTGTTTGATTATACTGATGTAGCCACGGATGCAGACGTTGAATAGATTTAAATGTCCAAAAACTAATTTATAAATACACACTCCGTTCGGACACCAATCATTTGTGAGAGATGTTTAATGGAAAAGTGGTCAGTGTCATAAGTGTGTCATCTAGCAAATGTAACAAGGTTGTTCAATCGGTCGTAGGGCCGTGTGTTTCTCTTTATAGTGTGTGTCTCTTTCTTTATTGTGTATGCTGTTTGGTCAATAATTGATTTTTTCCTAAAACAAATTAACAATGATGCAAGTCCCATTCATATTCTAAGAGGAACGTTACATCTTGTTAAAAATCTTGTAACATTTACGTTGCCATCCGTCTATTTCATATTTCTTTATCCTAACAATTCCTTATGGGGTTTCACGTAATAGTGTTTATCCTCATATATTCTCATATCAGTCTTACAGCGTCCTATTGATATTTATTAATATTGTTAAATATACGTTTACTTACAACAATAGTATGTAAGTACTACAACAATAGTAGTACTTACATATGACAGTTACTATGAATCCCATCAATAGTAGGATAGATAGCTAGATAACAATACCCCATTTAAAATAATTGTTTTAATTTCTCGTTATGTTAGATGAGATATTTTTTTTTGTGTTCATGTCAGTACCAATGTAACCAGTAACACTTTTAAGGGCACTTTCAGAATTCAAATGAGCAGTTTTTGTATAAGAACCAGCATCAAACAAAGTAGTGTTATCAGCAAAACATACAGTCTAAAATGGTAGCCTACATTAACATCAGTGTCATTAACCATGCTTTTACATGAAAACTGATTATTGACGCAGACTATTTGTTCCCTGTTATCTAGGTATGAGCTAAGAAGTGACAGAGTTGTATAAGTCACCTTGTAGTACTTTAACTAAGCCAGCAGTGTCTCATGACAAACACAATCAAAGGTTTTACTGAGGTCACATAAGGTGACACCAGTATCGGCTCTGCTTTCAAGGTTGGATAGGATTGCATCTACAAGATAGGTCACAGCTTGAATTGTAGCTTTCCCAGTTCTGAAACCATACTGTGTAGTTTAAAACAAGGAGTTAGCTTCAAAATAATTGTACAGCTGGTCATGTAGAAATCGTTTAAAAGCTTTGGCAAAGACTGGAATTAATGCTATTGGCCTATAAACAGCTGGGAGATATCTGCACCCTTTCTTAAAACAGGAACAACCTTGGATAACCTTTACTGGAAATACACCTTCAATAAGATAACTAATTTTACAAAAGGCTCTACAATCACGGGGAAAATAGACTTTAGCACATCACTAAACAGGCCATAAATATCGCGACTTTTAGAACTTTTTAGAAGCCGCACATGCCGCACTACCTCCTCACATGACACTAACTTCCATTCCAAGCCGGCTGCTGTTACGCTCTTGGTTTTGAGAAGATCCACTGCAGCCGAAGGAACGCCGCCAGATTTCTTCGCCACCTCCAACTCCGAGTCAATGAGTAAGTCTTTAAAGTCGTTTGGTTCCACAGAAGTAAATTTTATTGAAGAAGATTCACAGGTAATATAATATCCCTTTTTCATAAAATTCGAGAAGTATTTTGACCTGTTTAGAAACCATTTAAATTGGGCGAGATCGTTCCTTTAAAACCATACCAGAAAGCCATTCGAAAATGTTTAGGCCGTAACTTTTGAACCTTCATACTAAATTTAAACCTCAAAAAACTATTTAAAACAATTCCAGAACTCATTTCTTTAAAAGTTTGTAAAATTGACCAGTTTCTATGTTCTTCCACAATCATAGTTATTGTAAACTCTTTCATATGACGTTTAAAAATTTGTTATTAACGCTGAACAATGCTCATTTTTGATTAATTACCGTAAATAATCTATAATACTGAACTTCATTGAATTTGATAAAACCTCAGTTTATATCAAAGTTGATAGAATGGGGTCATTCACCTAATTCCATGTTTACCCACACAAGTACGGTTTTCTGTCTTACTGCTGGTATCTATTGTGTCAAATTGTTGCATTAGAGCATAGATAAAACATGGTTAGTCTATGATTAGAGTGTACACTTCCGATGAGTGGGACACAAGGGAAGTAAGGATATATTTTTAGAAATTCAGTAACTGAAAACACATAAAGTGTAATACGTTTGGAACATTCTGTATGAATACAAATCTACTATTATATAATATTCGCCATGAAAATTTTATAATTGAGCTTTACAGATAGAATCGGAAATTAATTAGATTAGCACTGTTATTAATAAACGTTTGCTACCTGTTACCTAACACTTCGGATACAGCATTGGAAATACTGGAGACATCGGGGAAGTGCCCTGTGTCAGAAGTGTAAATTGTAGAAAATTCAACGATAACACTGGTTAAAGAAAAATAAGTTACATTATAATGATGCCAGCGAGGTACATATCTCTCATCCATATCAGGTCCACTTCATTTGGGTTGCAAAGAATATGTTAATCTTATGGTTAAGCTCGTAAAGAACAGTTGGCTATAATTTAATTGGATTTCTACAAACGAGGGAGCGTGGTCAAGACTATGAAAAGGAATTTTTCGGAATAAAGTGAGATAAAAATCGAACACTAGCCTGTTTCATTAACACCCGTTTCGAACTGTTCGAAACAGGTGTTTATGAAACAGGCCAGTAACTGTATTACATGGATTGTAATTTCAATTTACAATCCTGGATGTTATGTTTGGTTGTAAATAGGAAAGTTGTTGGTGTTGTTGATTGTGTGTCAGTTGTTTTATAAATGTCAGTGATTGCTAAATTCGACGAAACTGCAGTAACCAAGTAGAATTTCAATTAAAGTGATTGGATTTTAACTTAAACATTTCCATAAACCAGTCATATTCATTCCTTAATAAATTAATATAAGTTTAACGAGTACTTATAAGTTTGTTGATATGGGGAAGAGAAAATGGGGTTTTTATAAAATAGGTTGAAACAAAAAAAAATCCTAGCTTTTATCCAAATATAGCATAAACATTAAAACAGTTTCTTTCCTCCATAAGAATAAAATTGGAATTTTAAATGTACAGTTTTCTATTTTCTCTGTAATCTTTAACTGTAAAACAATGTCTCAATATACGAACTTAAGCTTTATACGATGGCCACAATAATAATTGGGGATTTCCATGTATTCTGGGTAAACAATTTGAAAATCCCAATTTTAAAAACAACTTTAAACTCACTGACCCCGATTTCATGGCCCAACCTTGCTTCATTCGTGAACTCAATCACGTTTATTCAACTCTTCAGTCAGATCTTCACAGTCAGACCAAATTAAATTAAAATATGTCAAAACTGTAAGGGATTTCATACTGTAGGCTATGTAATTTTTTTTATTAAAATTACTTGGCCTTCGAATGTAACAAAATCATCTTCTCTAGTACTAACTAGCTTTATCCATTACGTACGTTACCTTATAACAAAATGGCATTTTCAACGTGTCCTTTATTACTTGTTAAATTGTCATAGTGGTTTAGTGAATGCTAAAATATTTACCAGTTCACAGGCAATGTTAATCCTCCTAGGTCCTGTATTACAGGAAGTTGCTTTTTATGAGACACCACTCAGGAAATGTCCTGTATTAAGGATTTTTTTATGTATTTTTTATGTATTTATGTAATTTTATGAATTTTTATGTCCTGTATTAAGGACATTATACAGGGTGGCTGAACAGTAACTCACACCCCCCTTAACATTTCAACTATTTGAGATATTTGAAATCTGTTTGCGGCAACCTTCTTAGATCTGAGGGGCTAAAATATGTCAATTTAGAAAATTTTGCCCTTAGGGGTAGTAAGGGTAGGGGGTAGCTCAAAATAATGTTCAATGACAAGTATAGTCAAGTTTGGTATCTTTTTACAGGTCTTGAAGGTAACATAACAATTAACATAAAGAAAATAGAAATCGGATAGTTAATAACAAAATGACAGTTCAAAATTACATTTAATAACCATTGTCTTAATCATTTTTAGCTACCAATTTGTTAATAATGGTCCGATTTCTATTTTCTTTATGTTAATTTTTATGTTTCGTCAAGGCCTGTAAAATGATACCAAACTCAACTATATTTGCTATTTGAAAATGTTTAGCTACCCCCCTACCCCCGCTACCCCTAAGGGAAAAATTTTCAAAACTGACCATAATTATTGTAGCCCTTCATATCTAAACATGTTGCCGCAAACCAATTTCAAATATCTCAAATAGTTAAAAATTTTAAGGCGGCGCAGGTTAATTTTCAGCCACCCTCATGGTTATTTGGATTTGAAACGTTTTAGGGTGCCATTTTGTTATTAGTGGGCCGATTTTGGTTTTCTTTATGTCCATTTTTATGTTTCGTCAAGACCAGAAAAATAAAACCAAACCCGACTATATTTAGCCTGTCGTTTGAAAATTTTGAGCTACCCCCTACCCCCACTACCCCTATGGGCAAAATTTTCAAAATTGACCATAATTATTGTAGCCCTTCATATCTAAGAAGGTTGCCCTAAACAGATTTCAAATATCTCAAATGGTTGAAAAGTTAAGGGGGGGGGGGGTGTAAGTTACTTTTCAGCCACTCTGTATATTATTTACTTGTATAATACAGGACAATCACTATGATAATTATTTTACATGGAAAACGCTTTATGAAACACTTACTTGTAACTTTTACTTGTAATACAGGGATTTTGCCTGTATTGCAGGGCCTGTACATTTTATGAAATAGGCCCTGAATAGTACAGTATGGAAATAAAAATTCCCAAATCTAAAAAGCTTAGTTCTAAAAGTCTTAGTTTTGTCTTAATACTAAGCCTCTACACCTCGGATATTTTAAGCGTTGATTATCCTAACGCTTCAACAGGACAGATGGCTCTGTGCTACTGTAACGTAAGATACTATTGTTCCTTAAGGTTGTGTGGTGTGACCGGACGTCTAGAGTTTCACCAAACTTGTTGTTTGCTAACTGAAAGGGACAAATTTAACTCCCCAGCGGCTGTAGGCTTACCTGACCTTTGTTTCTTGTTCAAATAAAAGTAGCTTAAAGAGCTTTGTAGTTTTTCAAGCCGAAGATTGAGCAAAAGGTATTGTAATTAAGTTTCCTGAAGGTATGAATAGTATGGCATTATAATAAACACTTTCGGTTTTACAGAACTTTTTATTTACAAATTGGAAATTATATACAACTTTATCATTCTATATAAGAAAATTGCAAAAGGCATTTTCCAAGAGTAACTTCAGGTTTTGGAAAAATCAGCCAATTCAGAATATCGTTGAGGTATGTAAAATCAAACATACCTCAACCTTGTTTTTACCTCTGTACCTTGTTTTTGATCGAGATTTTGTTTAAATGTTCACGCAATTTAATTTTAGCAACTCTAAGAGCTTTGTAACCCAATAAGCTTAACATTAAATTCTATAAGGGCTTCTGAAATGTAATGAAATAATACTTAATATAAAAATAATAAATAATGCCTACTGTAATTAGATTAATATTGTAGTGTGAGTCAGTAATAGTCTCCATGCTGCAACAGCTTGCTCGCAACAATGAGAACTGGAGCACTCGTTGGGATGAATTTTTGCATTACTTATGAGTTACTCACAGTTTCTGGACGAACTTCCAGCATTTACGTTTAGAGGAATTACTCCCTCGTAGGTTGAATAGGTCAAGTGTCGCTTAACTTTGATACATTCACATTATATGCGCGCCTTACTTATATTAAGTAGTATTGTATCAGTTATACATGAAGCCTAATTGGTTGGTTCAATACAATAAAAGCATAATCTGTATTAAAAACACAGTCAAGTTTGAAAGAATAACTATTATAATGCTAATTTTTCACAAATTTTGGACTGAAACACTATTTGCACGAAGCGATTCAACTTGTTTGTTGTAAACCACGAACAACAACTATGAGAGGTATTATTCTTCATCAAGAAATTATTATCTGCGAGTGTGATGTCTAAGGGACGTATCTTTTTGAAACATTTATCCTGTTTAATGACCTTTAGTTTTATATAATTTTTATTAATAATAAAATATTTCCCTCGTCTGTATGTTGGTTTTTAATAAATTGTTAAGTATGTTTAAACTGATGGTAATACGGTATATTTTACATACAATGGATCGGTTTGTAGCTTTGAGCGAAAGAATGAATAATTCGTCAATCCCATTCACTTATCTACCAACATCAATGTTAAAGGTACCGTAATGTTTCTATACCGTTGGTTATTTGTGAATTAGTAGGCTATAACTTTTGGAGAAACCAGTGTTTACGCTAACATTATCGAATCACAGTTTTTGGGTGGATATATCCGTATTGGGTCTCCTTGGACTCAAAAATGTGGTTTTCAAAGTGGCGTATGTGTATGAGAAAGTGGCTTTGGCATGTTAATGCCACACGGATCATGGGAGTTTGGTTTAATTAGGCCTAAGTATATGCAAAGCAGATTTGTATGTAAACCACTGTAGGAGCGTAAGTATTTTATATTGACTGGACTGGAATGTATCTTTTAAGAGTCTGCTATGTACTGCATTTTGTGAAACTTCCAAGACATTTATCAAGTTGTTTTACACTCATAAATTTTACAGGCATTCATCTTATTTTCATATTAAATATTCCCTAAAAAGTTGTTAGGTACCCAACGTAGGTAAAGAGTTTAAAATGATAACTGTAAAACAGGGTGTCAGGGTGTCCCCAAACTCTATACGGACCTTTTAAGGTATCATTTTTGGTCTAGAAACAAAGTAAAATATCACTTTGGAAATCTTCAAAACTCAAAACTTATCTGTGCAGCTGTCATTTTGTTTTTTCGCAAAACTATTTTATATGTTGATTGCATTTTGTAGTGAACCTAAATTTGGTACAAAGATAAAAACTCAAAAACCTAATTTAAAAAAATATTATTTTCTATAAGTTTAGTTTCAAAATTGAGGCAAATCAATGAGTTTAAACGAAAGAAAACCCTACTTTATATATACTTTAGGCAATTTGATTACAATTCCAACGATGCCACATTTGAGAAAATTAGTTAATAAACAAGGGAGAACCCATATTTTTAAAATACTGGGTACGTCATTATTTACACTCATTGGACCACTAAGAATCATAACGGCTGATTGTTTTGGCTAATTAACACTCCAAATGAGCCTCCTTTCACAATATACGTAATATTTGAAAGTAGTGTAAAAGAGAGCATAAGAGCACGATACTGTATACGGTGACGCCGACGGCAGAAACCCATGCCCGTCTTCCATCCACTCGAGCCGAGTCAGTGGCGTATGTAGTCAAATGCAAGCATTCGTACTGCACGGATTTTAAGCGAACGAGAGCTCACCATCCAGTGCAAATGGATCGGCTGTTGCAATGTTTATCGTTTACAATCTGACCTGTCGATTGGGCACTGTTTCTGTTTATTATAACGTTGTAAACAGTTTCATTTTGCCGTATTGTCAGAAACTGTGTTATGTGAAAGAAACATAGAAACGGCACAAAATCGAACTGTTTTCAACCGGACGACGTAAACCTTAAAGTAAGAAGAAGGGAAAGTTTGGAATCGGCATTGATAAATGTAATAGTCCACTAACACTCCTACAATATTTAGTACAGGCCGCAATACTATTAAGGTAGCATAGACGTAATGTAGGTCTACGTGTCGAAACACTTCGGGCCAAATAATACATCGCCCAGTAACATTTCGGCCCGAAATCCTCAGACGTGGCCTGCGGTCCAACTCTCTACCTGCTCACTAGAAACACTTCGTCCCAAAAAATATTTTTCAGGTCTTCACTAACTATTTTGAAGGATAGTAAAAAACTAACAACACTTAAAAACCAACAAAAGGCATTAGATTTAAAATTGACTCACCACAAAATGCGTTAGGTCAGGTTACTAGTAGGTTGCAAAGTATACAGGTCATTTGCCTCTTACTACCGAAACTGCGTTCCTCGACCCTTGTCAATTTTTCATCTAGCCGAAATGTATCAATTTAGCTTATTTAATCAACTGTAAAAGCGAGAAGGACGAACTTTTACTGTTTTCCTAAGAAATGAGTTTGGCCGAAATGTTACTAAACCGTAATGAACCTACATTATTTCGTCAGTTGAGAACTTGCGAACCCAAGACTATAATTAGAAAATATGATTACGAAAAATACAGTTATAAAATGCTGTGTGGAAGGGTTTACCTAGCACTTCGGTAGTTATGTTTGATCATTTGAAGTTTAAAATAATTCCGGTATGAAAAGGACTCGAATACTATTTTTTTCTTTTCAAGATTCATAAAAACTGACTTCAAATTTTCATTCAGATTTTAATATGAGCAATTGTACTGTGACTTAATTAGCTGATAAATTAATTGGTGTATAGCGGGTTAAAGTTGAATTGCACTCATAGAAGGTTGAATGTCAAAAGGTCAGTCAGTTGATCGATGCTGGCAGGGCTGAGGGTGGCACACACATTGGCTAATTATATATTTAATACAACAATACTTTGAACTAAATACTGTAATACTCTAAACACTGTTAATAGGACTGATTGTTGTCGCAGGGCAATAAAAGTAGATAAATAAAATTTACGTTTTGCACATTCTGAAAAAACCTTATCAGGTTATTTAATCAGTTTATTTAACAAATTTGTTTAGTATTAAAATATATAAGGGTAAGTTTTCCTACTTATTGCCATGTTTTTGGTTTTTTTCAGGTAATTTAATAACACGTACGATGCTGATCAAGAAGTTAATCAATTTTTTTTATACAAAACAACAATGCAATCGTGTTATAAATATGTTGTTCTTTTTAGTGATACAATATTTTTTAACAGTGTTTAGCCACGTAATGTAAAGCTGGACCTATTTTTCCTAGCGTGTTCAAAGGAAAGTTATACATTAAATCGTACTCTAATCTGTTTAACAGTTCATATTATATATGTCTTAAATAATTCAAACACTTTTCCATCCCCACAGATTTTTCTACATATGCCCACTACTGTGTCCATAGTAAAATTATATTCCATGCTCATTTAATAATAGAATGACATGACCAATGAACTACTGACAATTTTACAAATATTTTGAAAAATTGAATACCATCCCTCCTAATATCGTTATCGGGTTTACTTACTGTAGGTTTCGGTTACATTCCCACCCTGAAATCCTGTTTATATCATAATAAGTTTTCCCAGGGTTTCATTTTAATTACTTTTCAATTCTAACTTAAATCAGGATTGGGTTGTTTGGTCTTCTAACAAATTGTGAGTTATGTGTAATGAGTTATTCAACCTAGTATAAGTTAAATAGAATAAATGCAACATATTTATAAGATTTACACCTTATTTCAAAAACAGTTGTTCAATAATATTCATATGTGCAATAATATTCAGCTATGCATGCATACGCAAGCATTA
This sequence comes from Macrosteles quadrilineatus, assembly GCF_028750875.1. Lineage (NCBI taxonomy): Eukaryota > Metazoa > Arthropoda > Insecta > Hemiptera > Cicadellidae > Macrosteles > Macrosteles quadrilineatus. The sequence goes on from NW_026542608.1 coordinate 1,747,845, forward strand.
TAATAATAATTAAGTTTGGTGATTATATATTTTATGATAATTTCTATTTTTAATGCAGTTTTATATTTAATTTTGAGAACAAAAACAGCAACAAAGTTAAATCCCATTTTTATGAACCAAGGGGACCATTGACTTTGGATACTAAAAGGAGATATCACATTTACGTGAACTAGATTTAACTTTGACTTTGGATACTGGAAATTACATTTACTTAAACATCCCAATTACGTAAAGTGAAACAAATGTAGCATTTACTTTGTAAAAGTATTATATTAATATGCTTGCTCCACTCAATGTTGCAAGACGATTACATTGTACAATCGAATGTGCTCAATATTGCATTGTAATACTGTACTTAGATATGCATTTCAAAATTGGCAATGCGAGATATTCGTTTTCTGATAACGTGTAGTACAAAAGTGCCGAGTTACACTGACTCAAAGCAATCGATCAGTATAAATATAAACTATAAATTCTCGAAAGCTTTGCGGGCGATTCCGAGATTATTAGCAATATCATTACTTTCGAAACATCACAGCATGAGACTAGATCATCAAAGCTAAATATGAGTTTAGAATGTTGTGAGATCTATGTTACTTTGGTACTGACTACGCTCAACCAATTCTTTAGCCAAGATCATTGATTAAGTCCGACGATAAAGGACATCTTCCAGTTTCAAATAGTTCGGGTCCATTTTCGAACCACCAAATACTCCCACAGCAGCAAACCTGCAGACCATTTGAATTTCAAATTATCTGATTGGATTTTTACTGCAATATTTATTTCGATAAACAAGACAATATTTATTCCCCATTTAAATATCATTAGATTTAGCGATTACTTAGGTCTGCTGCTACATAGGTTTAAAATGTGTTATTTTGATCAAATAGTAATCGTATCGAATGAAATACATAAATTTGCCAAATTTATTCAACATGATATGTGATATTTTTATATAATATATACGTGAACAGGAAACTTCAACAGTTTGCTTTTCCTCTATAAGAATAGCATGGATATTTTTAATGTAGTCTTTTTTTTATTCACCCCGTAACCTTTGATTGTAAAACAACGCTTTAATATACATTTTTCTGTTTTTTAAGCTGTACAAGATGGTCTTGATGAAAATTGGGCAATTTCTTGTTGTAAGGGTAAAAATTTAAAAACCCCCAATTTATGAAAATTTCAAAACCCCAAAGTACCCCGTCCCTATGACCCGATCTTTCTGGGCGGCATGTTTATCCCGCATGACACCATCAAGCTAAATTTGTATCGAAATTGAACCAAATTTACTCAAGCTATCACGTTCCCGGGGCACAGTTATATCTATACTTATAAAAGTCAAATCACACTTACTCACTAATCACTTCATCTCAAAAACTACAAGCCATAAAATCTCAAGAATTGGCAAGGAGGTTCCAATCAACCACTAGGTGTGCAATAAGAAGCGTTTAAGAAATCCCATCAGGGCTCTGCCCCAGTGGTTTTTAAATTTTCCAAGTTATCCTTATGAAAAAAATATTTTTTACATTTTAACACATGAATACTTTTGAATCTGCACTAAGGGGTCAGCTGGTTGTATTTTATTAAATAAAATTTAAATATTTACATTATGTTTGTGGCTTGAAATAAGTGGTTTTATTGCATAACAGATTTTTAATCGTTTAATTAATTAAAGAATCATAAATGCTATTTTCAACGATATAAAACTTTGTAATCTAACATTTGTTTCTATCTTCACTCCTTTATCCAAAAATTCACGCTTAAACTTGAAATTTTGCCATTATTTCCCTGTTTTTAGCGAATTTCCCTATAGGGAAGTAGCTATTACCGTAGGTGGCACGGTAAGACCTAGACCCGGGACCGATTTACTTTTTCATTTTGATGTCCCCAGAGGCCAAAAACACAATTCGTTCAAATTTTTATATATGTATATATATATATAGACTTATATATATATATATACTAGCTGACCCGGCGAACTTCGTATCGCCTAAGTTATAGGTTTCCCCTAAGACAGACCGATGGAAAGAAAGTACCGTTACGTTTAATTTTCAAGATGATCTCGTTCGCATCGCTCAATCACGTCCTGGTTGAAGTTCGTTCGCTACGCTCACTCACCTTTCGTTTGGAGCTCGTTCGCTACGCTCACTCACCTTTAGGTTGGAGCTCGTTCGCTGCGCTCACTTGCCTTCAGGTTAGCTCGTTCGCTACGCTAACTCGCCTCCAGGTTGAAGTTCGTTCGCTACGCTCACTCACCTTTTGGTTGCAAATTAGCTGTTGTCATAAATGTAAAAGAAATAATAGTGCTGCACCCTGTTGGTAATCCTTGTAACTTTAATGCTATTGAACATCATAGAACAGAACCAACTTGTTTAATTGAAACAGCTGTTAAGATTCATTAATTCCATTTCTCATAAGGAATAACATGGGAAACTCCAGAGCCACTGGGGCGGAGCCCTTTTAAGAATTTCGAAACGGGAAATAGTTTACGTCCGATTCGCATACCTACAGAATTTACACACCAAATTTCATAACGATCGGTGAAGTCGTTCCGGAGGAGTTTGCAGACAAACACTGTGACACGAGAATTTTATATATTAGAAGATATATACGTCCGTGAACGCGATAACTTGAGTAATTTTTGTCCAATTTCGATGAAATTTGGTTTAAAGGTGTAAAGCGGGATAAACTTTAATGAGTTCGCGAACCAGCACGATCGGACCATGGGAACTGGGCTTTACGGGGGGTTTTATGGGGTAAAAATAGGTTTTTCTCACTTTTGACCCTCAAAACACAAAATTTCCCGATTTCTCTTTAGACCTTTTTAAAGAGCTTAAAATAACAAATAATTTAGTATATGAAAGTATTTTTGTTCGATTATTAGTAACGGAGGAAATTAAAAAAATTGTAAATTTAAAATGCCCATGTTATTCTTATGGAGAATATTGTCAAATGTTGTAGTTTGCTTGTTTATAGATATATTTTGATCAAACTTGGCAAATTTATTTATTTTGTACTAAGCTATCAATATTTTACTCAAAAACACACTTTATTAGTTTCCTTGTAGCAGCAAACCTAGGTACTCGTTAAACCTAATGTTATTAAAATATATTTTACTGAAAATCAATTCAGACAAATGGAAATTCGCTTAGTCGGCAGGTTTGCTGCGGCGGGGGTATTTTTTTTATGTGGTTTTGGCTGCCATTAGAGCTATAACTTTGAAATTTGTTAGGGTTGTTAGTATTAGATCCAAATTAACTTAAATTTTTAATCCTCATTTCCTTAATTTACCCCCCCCCCCCCTCCATTGATTAAAAATACCACCCAAAATAATCGTGCGTAGAATAAAATGCGATTTCAAGCATATTAAGGTCTTAATAACCATTATGTAAGTTATTCATGGTCGTAAATCATTTGTAAAAGTGAAAAAGAGGCTATTCTCATCTTATGCCCCCCATCCACAAAATCCATCTCTTAAAAGCTTAAGGGTGTTTGGTCGCAAATTTTCATGTCTGATTTTTTGTTATTGTTTAATTGTACAAAAAATTAGAGATACAAATATATAAGAAAAAATGTTTTATTTTGAATATTAAGCGAGATATGGAGCTTGAAAGTAGTAAATTTTTAATCTTTGGTACCAGTTCACAGGGAGAATGGGTAATGCGATTCTCACCAAAATTTGCATTCAGGTGTGGAAAAATAAGATAATAATCACTAGCTATTTAAAATTAAAAAATTTATTTTTTATTTTTTATAATTTTTTTAAAAAATTAAAAAAAAATTTTTAAAAAATTTAAAAATAGCTCTTTGTTTTTGGGAAAAATGTATCTGTATGTTGGAATAAAAAAAAAATATGATATGTTAACTCGTTTGGGCTGTGAATTCGTACCTTTGATGCCTTGCGCTGTCGGAGCACTACTCGTTGAGAGTTTGTACACTAACACCGGGGCTTTAGAATGCTTTAACATCACGTAATTATTAACATCCTTTAACATTGAAAGAATACGTTTATCGTTGTATTCTAAAGCCCCGGTGTTAGTGTACACACTCTCAACGAGTAGTGCTCCGACAGCGCAAGGCATCAAAGGTACGAATTCACAGCCCAAACGAGTTAACATATCACTTTTTTTTTATTCCAACATACAGATACATTTTTCCCAAAAACAAAGAGCTATTTTTAAATTTAATTTTTTTTTTTTTTTTAAATTAGGGCCTATAAAAAATAAAAAATAATTTTTTTTTTTAATTTTTTAATTTTAAATAGCTAGTGATTATTATCTTATTTTTCCACACCTGAATGCAAATTTTGGTGAGAATCGCATTACCCATTCTCCCTGTGAACTGGTACAAAAGATTAAAAATTTACTACTTTCAAGCTCCATATCTCGCTTAATATTCAAAATAAATAATTTTTTCTTATATATTTGTATCTCTAATTTTTAGTACAATTGAACAATAACAAAAAATAAGACATCAAATTTTTGACCAAACACCCTTAAATTTCATGTACTGTAAAACTGTTTCTAGACGTTTTAGTTGTTTTTAATTTTTGTAGGTTTAATGGCATGAAACTGTAGTTTTTTTTATAACAACCATTTTTAAATTCCCTGTTTCTGTTGCGCCCCCCCCCCCCTCTTGCTGCATAAATAGTACAAGTGGCAATCATAATAACGTTTCTAATAAGTGTACGATACTTTTATATTTTCTAGTTTTATCACAATAGCATGGTTGGCACTGATTTCAGCCCCCCCCCCTCAACCACGAGGGGGCCGAAAACTATTTTAACTCTTGTTATCTCCCCCTAATTACAAAGATTGGAAAATGTTGGCCCTACTAAGGTTTAACATTTAAATTTTAAATTTTCGTGATCGAAGCCACAACGGGTTTGCTAGTATGTATATAAATTAAGTTAAATTTGTATAATATCAGTTATCATAGAAAAAAGGGTACTTTTGCTATTTTATATACTAGTTATTAATATATCTATATATGCATACATAACAATTTGAACGAACAGGGTTTTTGGCCTCTGGGGACATCAAAATGAAAAAGTGTATCGGTCCCGTGCCTAGATCATACCGTACCTACGGTAATAGCTACTTCTCTACAGGGAAGTTCGCTAAAAACTACTGACTTCTCAGTATCGAACAATAACTTTCAGTTATCAGGTGAATTATAACTATTAAGCTGCCCTATAGTAGTTGTTTTAAGTTATTTTGTAGTTTAATGCTATTTTAATCACTAAAAAACCTTGGAAAGTGTATTATTCCAAGCAGTAAAAACAAGATAAAACTACTACGTTGATCTTATACCCTAAATTTGAAGAGAACATTGTCATGTTAAATTATACTCTCCTGTCAATATTTTCATGTTTACGTTATTAATACGTGATTAATATATTTAGAAACTAACTAGCATTGACAAAGTTAATGTTCCGTCTAAAAAGAACAAGCGATGTGATAAAAACGATAAACGAACTCATCAACAGTGAATATTCCATTTCCTTCGTTTCAGATAAAAACGTCATCGCTGTTAGATTTTAATTGGGAGTTTTTGCCCTCTGGCATCGAGTTAGTGCTCCAGTGTTGTTATTATCTCTCACTCAAACAATGCATGTCGCTATGATACTCCTTAATTACTGTTTCAAAGTAATATTGTTACCTTTCCCCAGTGTGGAATGTCCTTCAGCTATATAACAACAATAATTTACTTATGTTCATTTTTAATATCCTATACTATAATACGAGCAACGTTCCCGTGCACAATGATTCCAAAACCGGCTCCAGCGGTTTCCTCTAAATTGTTAAAAATGTTTTGGTTTTATAGTAAAATACAAAATTATGTAAAACATGTTTTATAATCCATCGGATCACAGGAGTTTGTGTCAAAAGCCAAGAACCACATCTTTCAGAATATCATCCTAAGGTAAACACGTTATTTGATAATAATAACAAATTTAATCAAAAGATTTATCAAAATCATAAGCAGTTTAATTTAACTAACTATTTATAAATTAAATGTCACATACCATGTATTTCTTTCAACATATTTGTGATATTTTTTTTGGGTTATTCTACCCAAGATAAGCTTAAAAGATCCTTGATCACATTCTTCACATTGATCACTAATCTCGTTCATAACTAAGACTAACATTTACAAAGCTGAAATTGTTAAATTACAAACATTATTAAATTATCAAAGTTTGACGGGGAGGTCTCGAATATGGTAACTGTCCATAACAAGGAGGGGGATTTAGGCGTTTATACAGCATTATGTCAGTAACAAGTTCATCAACGGAGTTTTAAGTGTTCTCCAAAACCTCGCAATTACTCCAAGCCCGGGGGTCCTCAGTTAATTACCTTTTATGTACAAGCCCTGGGCGACACATACTCGTACAACTAGCGCCACTCTGACTACCAGTGGCAGACAGTTGTTACTTTCTATAGTATAATTTTATATAATAAATGTTTATATTATATTATTATTTCATTTTATAACTACTAACGTGCTTGATTAAATTTATAACACCTGGTGCCCGAAGAAAATCATTAGTATGCCTCATTAGTATGCAGTCTTTTTAACGGTATTTATCCTAAATATGTTCCAATAACCTATAAATGTAATACAATGTTAAAATAGTATTTTTTTTTTTTTTACTTATTTCAAAATATTTCATAAATACTAGCTGTTACCCACCCTATATGACATCACCATCACCCTGTTGACTTCATATAAGTGTATCGTCTGTGTATAGTCAGTGGTATTAACAAAACTGTTTATTGGGTAAGTTAAGCCGAAATAAACAATACAGAATACAGTACAGACAAACAAATCATCACACCTGACACCTGATTTTAATAAGGTAATAAATTAAAAGAATAACATACAAATAAGTACAGCTGAGGTATTTTTGACATTAGGTATATGGAAAGTTCCCTTTAGAAAGGAATTAATTACAACCTTAAAAGGCAATTTATGAAATAATGGATAGTTTTGCGTTTATCTCCATGACGAACATTTTAAGTACATGGTTTATGGAGTGTGGGTGTGACTTGTAGTTTCTCAAAAGTTCATAGGTACTTTGGGATTTTTATATGGATTAAGGTAAGATTTATGAAAGTAAATCTAAAATTTTTTTTAGTTTACTAAACTATATTTTTTAATATTTTAAAATTTTTAACAACACTTTTTACTGCCAATAAACTATGCTATGAAAACATTAAACATTAAGTATAGTTCAAAATAGTATATAAACTACAGTTTTACAGTTTTGAGGAACGAATGATGTTTTTTTTGTGTATCCTTATGAAGAAAAGATTTGGTACAACTAACATACAGATTTTTTTTATTGTAAATCTTTTATTAACAAGCTCTGCTGTTTTAATTTTCCTCTTTTTAGTAAAAGTTAAGTCATAAACGTTTTTTTTTTTTTGTAATTTAAATGATTTTTTTATTATTTAATTAATACTAAAGCAGCACACTGTTTAACGATAAGAAACACACAGGAAATTATCATATTTTAACAATGTATTGTTTCAAACAGCTGATCAGAGTAAATAAGCATAAAACAGCTGATTGACGTGGCTCACTAGCAGTGGTTTTACATGGTATTGGCATTATCACATTCTCTTAAAATGAGTTTTCTTCCTTATTTATGAACCGATTTTCTTAGTTTTGATATCATAAGATTTGTAATTGGATTATCTTTAAACAACATATTTAACGATTTTTTTCATATGAAGTCTTTGATATATTTACGTTTTAAATTTTTAAGCGGCCACCATTTCAAAAATATACACTAAATATAATTTATTTTTATTTTTTAATTAGTTCTTAAGGTAATAAGGTCATATACTGAATTTAATTTTTTTACCAGCCGTTTTTGAGTCAAAACAATGTTTTTGTAAACAAATGGCGGCTTTACGAGTAACTTTTGAGTTTTTGAAATTTTGAATACATGATATTTTGACTTGTCTAAGGTCCAAGAATAATACTTGAGAAGTTGGTAGAGTTCTGGGACACCAGGAATATCGAGGAAACGAGTTATTGTTTATGATTGGATCTTTTTATTTGGTTAAACGAGGTTTTAAATTACTGAAATAGCAACCAAACACGAGCCATACAGCTTACCAGACGGAACTAACAATACAATTATTGTCTTCAGCTAAACCATGAGGATGAGAAATCTACTATAAGGGGATATGTTTGATCTGCGATAGCTTAAAACTGTTCGTGCAGCAACATTTCATAATTCATAGATGAGATCAAGTGCTTATCAATTCTTTCTTTAAACGTCTGTTGTGGCTCAACCGTAGGTGTGATCAAAAAACGGAGAGCACCTACAATTTATTATTTTCAACGATATAGGCTACAACTTTGTAATATAACATGTTTTCCATATTCACTCCTTTATCCCAAAATTCACGCTTGAACTTGAGATTTTGCCATTATTTTCCTGTTTTGATTGCCCTGGAGTAGGTTGAAAATATTTTTGGCATGTTTGATCCAACACTTATTTTTACTTATGTCTAAAGTTAATTCTTAACCGTGTTTGGAATTTTTACTCACCCTACTCAACCCACAAAATTGGGGGATGATTTTAGTTTTAAGAAATCACGAGTTTTAAGTTTACCTGATTAAGTTTACACGAATTTAGTAGTAAGATTATAAAATCAAACTAATGTTTTGTATACAAATTTGTATAGTGTACATTTTGTTCCATTGCTCCTTTCACGTATCTTCCCTCCAACCCCCTAAAAAAAACCCCATTTTGATAGTTGTGTCTTTAGAATTTAAGGATAAGCCCACTTACCCACTCATATTAGAGCTAGAACTTTGAAATTTGTTAGGGTTGTTGGTATTAGGTATAAATTACCTTAATTGTTTTTAAAATCCTCATTTCCTTAATTTAACCCCCAACCACGAGGGAGCCTAAGATTATTAATATCTTGTTATGTCCCTCTAACTTCAACGATTATATCTTTATTGTTATACTTATTGATCTAAAATAAGCTTTACAGTTAATTAAGCATCGACTCCGCATCGGACAAACACGAAAGAAACACGTTTTTTTTTCAAACGGCTGACTATAAAACTACAAGAGTTAGCAAAGATTTAAAAGAATTTCAATTTTAAATGTAAAAGACAGGAATTAAATTTTCTACAAAGCCCTTGTAGAGGTTTTCCGAAAATCGCACCCCTTTACCCCTAAAAAAAACTACCTACTTACAAAAACTTGTGAATTTCTTTCAAATTTGTAATGATTTATACTACTTTTTCCGACCTAAGTATTTTTGACAGTATTATTAATGCTTTGTACTCTCATTAGTTTACCTTAAATTTTTGCCTGAACATGTTTTTAGCGAATTTCCCATATAGGGAATAAGCTATTACCGTAGTACTCATGGTAAGACCTGGACGCGGGACTGATTTTTTTTTTCATTTTGAGGTCCCTAGAGGCCAAAAACACCATCCGTTCAAATTCATATACATATATATATATATATATATATATATATGTGTGTGTGTGTGTCCGTTAGCGCGATAACTCGAGCAAAAACGATCCGATTTTGATGAAATTTGGTACAATCGTGTAAACCTACGTTTATTCGAACGAGTTCGCGATCTAGCATAATCGGACCATGGGAACGGGGGTTTATGGGGGGTTTTATGGGGTAAAAATGTGTTTTTCCCATTTTTTACCCTAAAAACAAAAAAAATTGCAATTTCTTTCTTAACCGTTTTGTAGAGCTTAAAAAAAGAAATAATTTAGTATATTGAAGCGCTGTTGTATGCCTAACGGTCACGGAGAAAATTCAAAAATAGTTTAATTTAAAATTCCGATGTTATTCTTATGGAAAAAATAAAAATTGTTGTAGTTTACTTGTTTGTGGATATATATTGATAAAATTTGGCAAATTTATTTATTTCATCCCATACTATTCACGTATAGTCAAAAAACACTTTTTACCTTCCCCGTAGCAGCAAACCTAAGCACTTGTTAAATTAAATGTTATTTTAATAGGGAATAAATATGTCTTATTTATGGAAATATTTGAGTAAAAATGTAATCAGACAAGTTGAAATTCGCTTAGTCTGCAGGTTTGCTGCGGCGGGGGTATTTAACCTTACTCCTTGACCCGTAAAATGGCATGGTTAAATGTATAAATTTGAAAGAATTGTTAACACTTTTACGAGCCCCATGTTATTCTTGAGGAGAATAACATTGCAATTTAAAGACTTTGATATGCTCGTCTGAACCGTTTAGACACATGCTAGAGACTTAAACTTTGAATAGGGCGTGAAACGTCACCTTAAGATATCCAGAAAATTTTCAAAAGTCCCATTTTCAAATTTTAACCCAAAAAATTCAAAATGGTGGACATTTAAAAATTACAAAACATGTTTTTTAAACGGCTACAACGATAAAACGGCAAGAGAAGGCAAAGATTTTAAAGGATTTTCATGGTCAGGAATTATATTTTCTACAAAACCCTCTTAGGCTTTTTCCGAAAATCACACCCCTTTACCTCTAAAACGCAATATACTCGCAAATATTTTTAAAATTTCTTTCAATTTTTAAAGGTTTTCACTATTTTTTCCTACCTAAGTATTTTTTTTTCTTTCTAATATTATTAATAATTTGTAAAACTGCTTGATATGCTATGCTTTGTATGTTTGTTTGTGCTTTGTATTGGTTCCTTAGTTTACCTTACATTTTAACCTTTACATTTTTTTGTAGCTTTATTCCTTGACCTCCAAAATTTAAGTTTAATGTCAAAATTTGGAGGTTATAACAGTTTTTCATGTTATTCTTTTGGGGAATAAGCTTAAAAGTGGAAGACTTCGGTGATCATTTCTCAACCATTTAGAACCACAATAGAGACTTGAAATTTGGCAAGGATAGAGATTGTGCCCTTGAATTATCACAACAATTTGTAGATCTACAATTTTCATATTTTAACCACCCCAAAAATTCAAAATGGCGATATAGTTATAGGACACGTTATATAGGCCTACGCGTGCTAGAGACTTGAAATTTAACTTGTAACGGCTTATAACTGTTATATCACGGTTATAACAAGTTACGGTTATAACACTTTTTTTTAAACGGCTATAACTAAAAAACGGTAAGAGCTAGCAAAGATTTGGAAGCATTTTCATGGTAGCACATACTAAATTTAACCCCGCTCCCCAAAATTGAACCTCTCAATATTTCTCTGTAAAACTCTACTGGTGCATTAGGCTCAATTATTATATATATACAGGCAAAATACTTTACTTGTTGCAGGATTGTTACCCCAAAGAATAAACATTTTAAAAATCCTTTATAAAATCTTAACGTTATTTTTTTATTTGTCTTGGCTTCTTGGTCATGGCCTTTCACGCCCCCCCCCCCCACACCTGAACTTTTGAATTCTCCCCTGTGTTTTCTTTATGGGGAATAAGCTCGAAAGTGCCTTACTTTAGTATCACGATGTGAACCGTTTAGAAATGTGCTAGAGACTTAAAATTTTCCAAGGATGTAGTAAGTAATCAAAAAGCCACTGCCAAAAAAGGGAGCCTGGGGCGAGTTAGAGTATAAAACGCAACGCAAGGACTGCAGTGTTCACTGTTACAATGCAGGCTTACCGTGTTTAGAATTCAAATAGAGGGTTAATACAAGCTTATAGAGCATGTCAACTAAATGTTCAAAGGAGGATGTTATTGGTATCAGCACAGCGTGATTCAATAACATCTCCCTGGAGATCTAACCAATATCCGTTCATGCAACAGTGACTTCACCAGTAACGGACTTGAAACAATTACAAACATATTAGCATGTGACTAGAGAGTGCTTATTCTTATTCTTTCTTGACTGAATTCGAAAGAAAAGAGAAGAGAGCAGTTCTTTCAAGCATTGCGTATCTAAAATATAATAAACAGGTATTGTATTTTATAAGGGTTTCAAACAGTCGATAGCCGAACAGTAAGCCACAATACTGTCAATTCCAATAACTTTCCACAAAATTGATTTATAGTAGTACAATACAGTGATGAGTCAATCACTTGGTGACAAGTGTATTGCTGTGTTGTCGTGGCCACCTGATCTCAGCAACCACTGACAATACTGTCAATTCCAATGACTTTCCACAAAATTGATTTACAAGTAGTACAATACAGTGATGAGTCAATCACTTGGTGACAAGTGTATTGCTGTGTTGTCGTGGCCACCTGATCTCAGCAACCACTGACAATACTGTCAATTCCAATGACTTTCCACAAAATTGATTTATAAGTAGTACAATACAGTGATGAGTCAATCACTTGGTGACAAGAGTGTATTGCTGTGTTGTCGTGGCCACCTGATCTCAGCAACCACTGACATACTGTCAATTCCAATGACTTTCCACAAAATTGATTTACAAGTAGTACAATACAGTTGTGAGTCAATCACTTGGTGACAAGTGTATTGCTGTGTTGTCGTGGCCACCTGATCTCAGCAACCACTGACATACTGTCAATTCTAATGACTTTCCACAAAATTGATTTACAAGTAGTACAATACAGTTGTGAGTCAATCACTTGGTGACAAGTGTATTGCTGTGTTGTCGTGGCCACCTGATCTCAGTAACCACTGACAATACTGTCAATTCGAACGACCTTCCATAAAATTGATTTACAAGTAGTACTTACAGTGATGTGTCAATCACTTGGTGTCAGGTGTATTATTGTGTGGTTTTATCATGGGCACCTGACCTCAGCAACCACTAACAGTACTCTTAACCTAGAGGACTCTTCACAACCTTGTTTTAATGATGTCTGCTTATTAGCACTGGTTCCTATGCCAATTATTTTCTAACCAACGTTATTCTTGGTAAGAATTGCACTGTATTAGAATGCATATTTTGTACAGATAGTCGATACATTTTTATATGTAAATGTTAAGTAAGAAATCAAACAGAATCGGTTAACTTTTTAGCTGTACTTAAAATCTTACAAAATGCATGTAGTAATTACAACTTTTTACAATAATATTACGTTGAGTTGGATCTATTATCAGATATGTAATTACCAAAAATTGAAAACCTGAACGAACGATTTGTTTATTGATTACGATGTGCATTGACTTATCACAGCTCCAGTTATTTCAGAGATGCTTCATTGTATTATTGACATGTTCGTGTCTGCAACGATTTATATACATTATCAACTTGTTTGTGGTATGGTTTCAGACTATAACTTTTACTCTGAGTTAAAAGAGACTAAAGAAGCTGTATAAATCACCTGGCAGAACAGATAGTTTCCCTTTTCCAATTTCTATGTTAATATACTCTCTCAATCCCAACCGTATTCTCTTGCTACCCACGTAGAGAAATTCAACTCCTGATCTCGATTTAGTCAATAAACGTTATTTCTCTTTCAGGGTTTCCTACAGCAACAAATAATGTTAAGAGTGTAACCTACTGACATTCTTGAATTAGTTTTAAAGCTTTTTTCATAAAATTAAACTAAACCCAAATAGTTGTCCAAAACCAACAATCTTTTCAAGTCGAAAAGAAAAGCTTACAACCGTTTGATTAAATTTCAAACAATAAAAGGCAAAACTTCAAACACGATCAAAAAGGTTGTCCAAACAATTCACATTGTGTAGGCTATGCCTACATACGTGTCGTTCTAGTCAAATGAATTCACACTTTCGGTCTGATCTCATCTAAAGTAGGCCAAGTATTATTAACTACTAGCAGAGTACCCGTCCTTCGTACGGGGTTGGCATATAAGTTTAAATTGCTTATTGCAGTTATACTCAAGCTTTGCGTTTGCAATGGGGGAGGACAAAGTTTGATAACATTCGCTTCTTTAAATTGACGGTATACTATGGTATTACACATCTACCATAGCCATAATGTTCTACCTCTTCACCTAAACAATAAAGAAAAATAAAGTATTACAAATTTAAAAAATCACAAATTATTCATGACATTAAAAACATAAACATAACTGTAAACAATCCTACTTTGACAGTTCTCATTGCGTATCACAGTTGTTTGTTGCTGCTTAGTTCAAATTAGCTGTTTACATAAATGCAAAAAAAATATAGTGCTGCACCCTGTTGGTAAATCTTATAACTTTTTAATGCTTTTGTATATCATAGAACCAACTTTTTTCGTTGAAACAGCTGACTAAATTCTTTAATTCCCTTTAAATATGAATACTCTTAAGGTTAACATGGGGATCTAGTCCAGTAAAATAAGACATTTTGGTATGCAAAAGGTCGGGTAGTTCTGATTTTTGGATATGTTGTTAGTATTGGGCCCATAACATAAAATCCAAGTTATCCACCTCGAGATACTGCCGCTCGCCGCGGGGCGCGCCACTTGTTATCGAAATATCAAAAATCTGACCATTCCTGTGGGTTTTCACTCGATCTCGCGAACAGTTGATTTTACCGAAAGTATTACTTTATATAATTAAACGAGGATACATTTGTGACAGTTTAAGCCCAACAGCAAGTATGTAGCGTAAATAATGGTCACAATACAGACCATCAAAATAAATAAATTTTCCAAATACGTATAAAAATTGTGGTTTTTTTCAATATGTCCACAATATAGTTAATTGAAGCAAACACCGTATTGATTTAGAGAGTATGCCAGTTTATTTGCTATTAATAGAAAATAAATGAAAGTATGAATGAAAATATCCCCACCTCAGCAAACCTGCAGACTAAGCAAATTTCCATTTGCTTGATTTGATTTTCACAGACCTATTTAAATAACATTAGGTTTAACTGGTATGTACCTAGGTTTGCTGCTATAGGGAGGGTAATATAGTATATAAAATAATAATAGTATGATAAGAAACAAATAAATTTACCCAATTTTATAAAAATGTGTCTATAAATTAGGAAAAAACAATAATTAAAATCTTTGCTATTGGAATAACTTGAGGTTGTTTAATTTTCTCCGTAACCAATAACTGTAAAAACATTTTAATGTACTAGATTATTTGTTTTTAAACCCAACAAAATGGTTTAGAGACTCATTGTAGAATTGTATGTTTTGAGGGCCAAAAATACGAAAACCCCGTTCTTAACAAAAACCCCATAAAGCAACCGTTCCCATGGCCTGATCATGCTTCGCGAACTCGTTTTAATAAATGTAGGTTTACATGCCGAAAAACAGACCTTCAAATATACCTTCAACGGCAAAACTACTCTTTCCAAAGCTGTAAAATGTTTATACATACACATTTAAGCTAAGCTTTGGGTACAATACTTTCACATGAAAACAAAATAAAACAGTGTAACATAGTTAACAGTTTATTGAGGCTTAAAGATCAGGCAAATGAGATCTTCCAATCACAATCACTCTACAGATCTTCCATGCAGCGGGTAATTTTTCCACGCCAAGTGCGCCCATCTATACAGGGCATGCTGAATATGAATTAATTGAAATACATGATTGATATTGAAGAACACAACAAATTCACAAAGATCGGAAATTTCACTACAAGACGTACAGACGAGTTCTGGTGTGATACTGGTCTGATACTATTGTTCAAATGGATGAGTAATAATCATTTCGTGCTGTGTAGAGTATACTTCAACGTTTTAGTTTCGTACGTTGGCAATAAGTTGCGTACACCTATTTGACCTTGAACATAGTTTTGGTAATAAATTATAATACGAATAATAAAATATTAATGATAAAAATGAGTAAAAATAGCTTGCATGTCTGCAGGGCTACAAATGGTTCGCATATTGAGGTGTGATCGTGTTAAAACCACTTTTATTTTATTACCTTTCATTTAATGTATCAGCATAGCCTTCTCTATGGTATCAGTCGTTAAACAGTAGTTTGTATATAGTACAATAAATAAATAAATTTTCTAACTAGGTAAGTTTTTTGCAGACCCTGTATAAAAAAAACTAAAGATTTTACTAAACTGTATCCAAAAAAGTTATTATCGTCACGTTATTATTAGCACGATGATTCCCAAAAATCATCCGATTTAATGGAATTTGGTACAAACATTACTTTTATTTGTGAATCAAGAGATGGACTATTTATCATTTAGTTTGTATTGTAAGTGACTTAGCCTATTGCTTTTGCTTAATGGCTTAATGAATCATTGAATCATTGAATCATCTAAACGTACATTTATTTATTAAAACGAGTTATTAAAAGCATGATCGGCATGATAAGGCCGGCCATAGGAACGGTTGCTTTATAGGTATTTTGCCGGTAAGAATATTTTTTTTCATTTTTAACCCTCAAAACATACAATTTTACAATTGTATCATCAAAGAATTTTGTAGAGCTTAAAAACTAATAATTTAGTACATTAAAATGTTTTTTACAGTTATTGGTTACGGAGAAAATTAAAAAATGTAAATTAAAAAACCTCAAGTTATTCCAATAGCGAAGATGTTTAATTATTGTTTTTACCTTATTTATAGACACATTTTTATAAAATTGGGTAAATTGATTTGTTTCTTATCATACTATTATTATTTTATATACTATATTACCCTCCCTGTAGCAGAAAACCTAGGTACCAGTTAAACCTAATGTTATTTGAATAGGTTTGTGAAAATCAAATCAAGCTACTGGAAATTCGCTTAGTCTGCAGGTTTGCTGAGGTGGGGGTATTTTTATTCATACTTTCATTTATTTTCTATTAATAACAAATAAACTGGCATACTCTCTAATTCAATACGGTGTTTGCTTCAAACAACTATATTGTGGACTTATTGAAAAAACCACAATTTTTATACGTCTTTGGAAAATTTATTTATTTTGATGGTCTGTATTATGACTATTATTTACGCTACATACTTGCTGTTGGGCTTAAACTGCCACAAATTTATTCTTCTTTAATGTAATAATATAAAATTTTCGGTAAAATCAACGGTTCGCAAGAGTGAGTGAAAAACAATAGGAATTGCCATATTTTTTATAATTCGATAACAAGTGGCGCGCCCCGCGGCGAGCGGCAGTATCTCGAGGTGGATAACTTGGATTTTATGTTATGGGCCCAATACTAACAACATATGCAAAAATCAGAACTACCCGACCTTTTGCACAGCAACCCCATTTTTTCTGACAGATTTACTGGACTAATCTACAGAGCCTCTGGGGCGGAGCCCGAAGGGATTTTTGAGATAATATGCCTATATGTTAATTGGGAATCATCATGCCAAATTTCAGCCCAATCCATCCAGTGGTTTATGCGTGATTGACCTTCACACACAAACAAACACACAAACTTTCACATTTATAATATTACTAGCAGAGTACCCGTCCTTCGTACGGGGTTGGAGTATAAATATAAAATGCTTATTGCAGTTATAAGCTTTGCGTTTGCAATAAGGGATGACACAGTTTGATAAAATTTGCTTTTTTTAATTTACAGTATTCTATAGTTTTACACATCTACCATAGCCATAATGTTCTACCACTTCACCTAAACAATAGAGAAAAATAAATTATCAACAATTCGCAAAATATCACAAATTATTCATGAAATGAAAAACATTAAACATAATTGTAAACAATCCTACTTTGACAGTTCTCATTGCGAATCACAGTTTTTTGTTGCTGTTTAGTTCAAATTAGCTGTTTTCATAAATGCAAAAAAATATAGTGCTGCACCCTGTTGGTAAATCTTATAACTTTTTAATGCTTTCCCATATCATAGAACCAACTTTTTTAGTTGAAACAGCTGACTAAATTCTTCAATTCCCTTTAATATGAATACTCATAAGGTTAACATGGGGAATTACAGAGCCACTGGGGCGGAGCCCGAAAGGATTTCTGAGATAAGAATATGCCTATATGTTAATTGGGAATGTAAGCTATCATCATGCCAAATTTCAGCCCAATCCGTCCAGTGGTTTATGCGTGATTGAACTTCAAACACACAAACAAACAAACAAACAAACAAACAAACACACAAACTTTCACATTTATAATATTTAGTAAGATATAGTAAGATTCTGTATATATACTGTATATGGTCAAATGGTGGTACATAATAGCAATGCTACATGTATCAGGCTGTGGCGTAGAGAACCTGCTTACTCTAGATCAAATACAACACTCAAATTCACTTTTTAACAAAAAATGTGAAAGAGATAATTTCAAGGTTTTACTGTACATGGTGAATCTCGTAAGGTGTCAAGTATTTATTTCAAACTAACAATACCCTGAATTTTTATTAAAGTACAGTTATCATTACTCTGATCTAATTTTCACATTTATTTTAAGCTAAGCTTTATTTTAATATGCTATACATTGTATTATAATAATAAAAACAAAAATGTCTCTATTCCGAAAACTCAAAAATGTCAAAGTAGAACAAACGTCAAACAGCGCATGATTCGAAAGCTATTGCAATTCCACGAAACTTATCTCTTTTGTTTTTGAAGTATTGAACTATAGTTTCGGCCGCTTAGAAAACGACCTGCGCGCTAATGCTAAACCAATGTTGGAGGAGGTCGCTTATAAGCGGCCGAACTATAATAAAATTTTACCCAAATAAAACAATGATAATGGTTTGCAGCACTACCGGTGCTGTATACCTAGGCATCGATACATGAGTTAATGTTTAAAGATTGGTTACAACATTTTTGTTTTTGTTATTATACATACTTAGCCGACCCGTGCGAATTATTCCAGCACTGTATCCTACTCGAATTCCACTTCATTTTTTAAATACTCACTGTTGTTGGACTTGTATAGTTAGTACCATGTAGTTCGCACACATCATTGATGTAGTAAGGGTGTCAATTAGAAAATATGTGTGCTTAAATTTTAAAGTTTTAGTTTGTTTAGCATAAGTTACTTACAATTCTGGTTGTTGGACTTCTTAGCTTTTTTAAGTTATGAAAGTTAGTTAAAACGTGTTTATGAGCTTGCTTTCTTGTCTGTTAGGTACAAATTTAGCAATAGATTTTAAACTCTCATTTTTAGGCCAGAAATAAACTATTTACAACATTTGAAAAAAATCTTCGAAGCCGTTTTCGAGATCTTTCTGCAAGCAAGCAAGCATACATTGATTATATTAGAGTATAGGATTTTATGAACAGAACTATTTTTTTTCGATTTAGTAAACCTTCTTCAGATTGTTTCATTATCAGCAAGTTTGGTTAGGTTATGACAATTTAATTTTATAATTATAAAATTGAATTTGAGGCATTTATAGTTTTATTTTGTAACAGAACTACTTTTTTGTTTAGTAAACCTTCATTCGATTTTTTTCATTATCAGCAAGTTTGGTTAGTTTGGTTAGGTTATCGACGGTTTAATTTTATAATAAAAAATTATAAGGTTAAATTTTTCTTAATTATATAATTAACTAATAGTGAGATAAAAATTACGTGCAGTGCTCTCTACTACAGCGCTGTTCACGGAGGACTTTTGAACTAAACTATAATGCCATCGTTGCCTCATTTACCTCCCGTAAGTCAGACCCTTAGAGGTACAGGTTCTGCTCCCGAGAGATTCTAAAAATATAAATAAACATTTGAAAGTTTTCTTTTTCTTATCAGAATTTATTTTACAATCTGTTCAAACAAATATGAGGACAGTAAGTAAAATAGGTAACATAAAAAATGACAGGAAGCAAGCACCTGTTCATCAACAAGTCTTGCCAAAAATTGGATCAATCATTTAAATATTTACATAAATCTGTAGCTTGGGTCCAGCATATTTACAAGACTTTTATATCTGGTAATGCACTGACTATTGTCCAGCAGATTAACAGCAAGCCTGTTCGGATGATATTCTAATGTTTCTTGATACTTTTTGCTAAGGTCTGTAATTTGTTCTTTCACAGGTTTAATTTTGAAGTCATTCCTAATAGTAGTGTTGGATACGAACCAGGGTGCGCCAATAATTCTTCTCAGTGTCTTAGCCTGAAATCGTTCAAGAATTTCGATGTTGGATTTGCTCGAGGTCCCCCAAAGTTGAATTGCGTATGTCCAAATTGGTTTGATCATAACTTTATACAGTAAAATGTTGTAAGCCAATGATCATTTTGAATTCGTACCTAGTAGCCAATTGAGTTTACGAATTTTTAATTCCATTTGCTGTCTCTTGCACCAGATGTGAGATTTCCAATTTAATTTTTTGTCAAGAGTTAGACCTAAATATTTTACATTGTCTCCCTCCGTTAAAGCTACATTATTAATGGTTACTGGAGGATTGTACCCTGTTCTCAGAGTAAAAACAATATGTTTGGACTTGTTTTCGTTGACTTTTATCCTCCACTATTTAAGCCTATATTGGAGCTCAGTCAAGGCAGCTTGCAGATTAATGGAAGCTACTTTTGAGGGTCCACATGACTCGACAACAGTGCGGTGTCATCAGCAAACGTAGCAACTGTGACGTTGGGGACAATAGGGATGTCTGCTGTATATATCAAATATAGCAAAGGACCAAGGATACTCCCCTGAGGTACTCCAGATTGTATCGGCTTCAGATCAGATAACGAATTTTCTAATTTTATTTGAAAAGATCGATTGGTCAGATATGATTTTAGAAGGTTATACAAAGAGTGAGGGAGAGACGTTTTCAGTTTAAACAGAAGTCCGACATGCCACACCTTGTCAAACGCCTGTTGGACATCCAAAGTAAAGATAAAACGTCTGATTACATATCAAAAAGGTTTTTTAACAGGCCATATAAATTTAGGATACATTAAAAACTAAAAAATAATTTATAAATATGTGAAGAGAATAAAATACTTGTGAGATTTAAAACAAAATACGTTTTTGGGCGCATGACATAGCTAATTTACAAGCCCATCTTTATTATTAATTTATTGCATGCGCCCAACGTTTTTCGTTTTAAATCTCACAAGTATTTATTCTCTCCACATATTTATAAATTATTTTAATGTTCTTAAAAACTTTAGCTTAATAGATAGCTTCGTCATTGATTAAAATATGCACTGTAGGATAGCCTTTACGTTCGTACCTTGTTTGGTTATATTTGTCTTGCCTTGTATGCTTATTCTAACCGTCTAAAACGTCTTCAAATCTTCTCCCCTGTAGCAGCAAGCCTAAGTACTCGTTAAACCTAATCTGATTCAAGCAGAGAATACATCTGACATGTTTAAGGAAAAACTTTAGCAAAAGTACAATCAGACAAATGGGAATTCGTTTAGTCTGCTGTTTTGTTGAGGTGGCAGTATTTTGTTGTGTATGTCCATGTAACCTCGTGCTCAAACATGGTACCATGCCTAGCCTATAAGGGTTACTGACATCGAAAACATTTGCCATTGCCGTATCTTAGCACATCGATTCTAGAACCATGATTGGTTCAGAAACAGAGAGATTGGGGGCTTTGGAGGCTTGTTTACATTGTTTGGTTTTTGATTAAAAAGTACCCAGAATACTTTTAAAGTCGTACGACTTTAATACTGCGATTTGAATTATTGGGTTGTCAATGGAATTCAATTAAAACCTCTTCAACAAACTTTCTTTTGTTACAGTGATGTTTTTGGTGTAATATTTTTGCCATCTATTTTACTTTTATGTTACAACAATAATCATCCATGACAATAATAAACTTTAAAAACACACAAGTTTTACTTACTTGTGCAAGTTGTAAGATCGTACTTGATTAGAGGAATATTAAAAATTTTACAAATGTATTTATAATGTTATTGTACATTGAGATTTTTCAGCTCAGTTGTTTGCTCACATCTATGGGGCCCTAAAGTTACACTGCCATAACAGGATATGACAGTGTTCGTCCCTAGGGCTTCTAACATAATAAACCACTCCCTCTATTGCTACTCGCCGTCTCGATTGTTTCTCGATTCAATCAAATTCTACTTCACTATATATAATAACTAGAGGAAGATCTAAGATTTTTTGTCGTAATAGAAACGACAAATTATTAATTTACGTCATTGAGTTTGGACTTTTTATTTAAGTTTCATTTTCATCTCAATCTAAACTTATTCGTGTTTTATACGTTAGTTTGTGGAAGTTCTTATCTTAATACTATAGCTGTTGTACCCGTGCTTTACAACGGGAAAAGGACACGAAATAGAAAATTGTTGATCTTTATAACATTTTTACATCTGTTGTTGTATAAAATAGTTACACATCCGCTAACGCTTTTAGGAACAAAATTCAACCTTTATGGCCTGTAAAGGAACGTTTGTAGTTTTTAAATCTGTCTGACAAGTAGTGGAAACCGCTATTTTGGTTTTATGATAGACTGAGCAGATTCGAAGCTAAGCTCTTTAGGATCGACTTCGATGCAAACTTTCTAACACCAACTCAATAACAGCTGAACATATTTTAGCCAAACGAACCAAGGTTGTTTTGTCAAATGCTTAGAAGGTGTAGACAAACCAATTTCAATTTTCGATCATGCCTTTTATATAATTTAAAAGTAACTTAATTTTTTGAGCCAATTTCCCATGTAGGGAATAAGCTATTACCGTAGGTCTCATCGTAAGACCTAGACCCGGGACCGATTTACTTTTTCATTTTGATGTCCCCAGAGGCCAAAAACACCATCCGTTCAAATTCATATATATATATATATATATATATCTGTATATGTGTGTGTGTGTGTCCGTTAGCGCGATAACGGACATTACAATAACACAATTTATTGTAAATTGTGTATATATAAATAAATAAATAAATAAATAACTCGAGCAAAAATGTTCCGATTTTCCAATAACAGAAAATGACATACCTTACACGTCATTTGAAGCTTGCGGGAATTTGTACCAATTTACACGGGTGCCTTTTGGAGTTCGTAATGGTGTCCCTGCTTTTCAACGTACTTTAACCAACATAATCACTTGCAATTTTATGAAAGCTGTTTCCAAATATAATCTTACTTTGAACAAACATAACTGCAAGTTTTCTACAACCATGATGATCCATCTATTAGGTTATGTAATCAGTCATAAATCAATAAGACCAGATCCAGATCGTTTGCAACCACTTCGAGATCTTCCCATTCCAACCAACTCAAACTCTCTTCACAGAGCTCTTGGTATGTTCTCCCACTATTCACAATTCATTCCTAAGTTTTCTGAGAAGGTGAGCTGTTTAAACAGATGTTCATTTCCACTGAATGAAGAAGCTAAATGTGTATTCCAAAGACTTAAAGAAGACATTGTTAATGCAGTAACTTCTTCGATTGACTGTGATGGGTTGTTAACAGTTGAAACTGATGCATCAAATCATGCAATAGGAGCAGCTCTGACTATTGATGGTAGACCAGTAGCGTTTTTCTCTAGAACACTAACAAACTCGGAACAGAAACATTCATCTATCGAGAAAGAAGCATATGCAATAGTTGAAGCGTTAAGAAAATGGAGGCACTATCTCATAGGCGGACACATTCGCCTTATAACAGATCAACAATATGTAGCCTTCATGTTCAGTGATCGGAATGCAAGCAAAATCAAGAATGATAAAATAATGAGATGGAGAATTGAGTTATCTTGTTATAAGTACTGTATGAGATTATTTACAGAGCTGGAAAGAGAACAAAACAGCAGATGCTTTATCCAGGGTGTGTTCATCGATGGAAGGAATTTTATCAAACCTTGTATCACTACATGACGCTTTATGTCATCCAGGAGTGTCTCGAATGTATCATTGGGCTCGGAGTAAAAACTTGCCTTATTCACTGGATGAGATCAGAAAAGTAACTTCCTCCTGTCGAACCTGCTTAGAGGTAGAACCTCGATTCCACAAACATGAAGGACAACTTATCAAAGCTACTCAACCATTCGAAAGACTGAATATAGATTTTAAAGGGCCACTTCCTTCCAAAAGTAGAAATCGTTATCTTTTAATAGTCGTAGATGAATACTCTTGATTTCCATTCGCATTCCCTACTCAAGACACAACTGCTAGGACTGTTATTCTGAGACTTAAGGAACTTTTCTCAATGTTTGGAGTACCGGCTTATATTCATTCTGACAGAGGTTCATGTTTTATGTCTCAAGAACTAAAATCATTTTTATGTTCACTAGAAGTTGCCACAAGTCGTACAACAGCTTACAATCCTCAGGGCAACGGTCAGCTGAGAGGTATGTTGGTATTATATCGAAGACAATCGAATTATCACTTAAAAGTAAAAATCTGGACATATCTGATTGGGAAAAAGTACATTTAGAAGCTTTGCACTCTATCCGGTCGTTATTGTGTACTTCAACAAATACAACACCGCATGAAAGACTATTTCTTTTTTCTAGAAGATCTAGTAATGGTAAGACAACTCCATTTTGGCTCATGAATCCAGGTCCAGTGCTCCAGTGCTCATGAAACGGCCTGTCAGGAGCTCGAAATACGAACCACTCGTTGAAGAAGTACTGCTCCTTGAGGGGAATCCTGAGTATTCTCACATAAGATATGCAGATGGCCGTGAAACTACAGTGAGCTCCAGGCAATTAGCACCTGTAGGAGAAGTGTCACATTATGAAGAAGACTCAAACTCCAATCCACGACATGAAGAAGACTCAAATTCAAATCTACGACATGTAGATGAAGACTCAAACTCCAATCTACAAATAAATTAAAGAAGTTCTCAAGTTGGTGTTGGACCTGAGCCTTTCTTCCAAGACGAGGAAAGACTGAATCAAGACCATATTGCTCTAAGGAGAAGTTCCAGAAGCAAACACCCGCCTTTGTATCTAAAAGACCATGATTACTAGAAAAATACTAAAAGACTGTGTCAGCTAGGAGGGGAAGAATGTCATATAATTCCTTTCTGTCTGAACATTGTAACGTATCTGTTCAGATGTTTAGAAGTTGTTTTCGTTTACTATGATATTAGTTTTGTTTCATATTGTTAGTTCTATATCATGCTAGATTCTATGTTCAATAAAGCCTAACTAAAGGTAATTTTGTTTATTAATTCAATCTACATCAACCTACACCTCTTGATTCAAGCAATACATCCACAGCCAAGGAATAATGGAGAGTATAAGGAAGGAGCAATGGGGAAATGACCTGGTACTAGCAGAGGCAGTAGCAGTATGAGGCACAAGGCTAAGTACACCAAGACTCAAACTGGCTATGTTAAACACATTGATAGGTAAAGAGGGCCTTAAATTTATTGAAAAACTTGTAGATACCTACCAATAATACAGATCTTGCTGATATCATAGAAGCATTGGATTCATATTTTGTGTAACGAAAAAATAATATGAAAGATTTTTGTTTTACAAAATAATTCAACACAAGAATTGCTGCACATGAGAGAAATGTTTAGGCATGAGCCACAGGCGAGTATGGAAAGTTTCTCGAGTGCAGCAAAGGAACTTTGCACTCGTGTTACACATTATATTTTTCCTACAGTCACCCGACAAAGTTGGCTTCCTTGTACTGTTTATAGTACAGAAAGCTGCTAATTGCTGCATATTTATACTTTGCCGTACGGTTTATACTTTGTCGTAGGGTTTATACTTTGCACTTTACATCAGGATTCCAACGAAACAACACAAAACAGCGTTCTATTATGCACGTAACCCGTGTACGCTTGGAAATAGGTTGGCAATACTTAAAGATAATTATATGTACTATGAGCAGCTGATTGACTATTATAACTACGATTTGACCTGTCATTTCGTGTTTATAGTTTCGGTATTTCTGAACTTTCTGGACTTTTCTTTTAAACGTTTTTAAAACATTCCTACGATCTTAATAAACAAGAAAATACCTTTAAAGCATTTTTTTAGGCGCGGAAACCACTTCAAATTACAAAAACATACGGAACTATATTTTCAAAACGCGGAGCACATTTCTTGCCGAGGAAAAATAGCGGAGTGATACGAACCGCGGGTACTACTTTCTCTAGGGCACCATTTGTGTTGCCAGCTGAACCTAAAAACGTGTTGTATAGTGTTTGAAAGACTAATTATTTATATGCTTTATAGTGACTGTAGGAAAAATATAATGTGTAACACGAGTGAAAAAGGCCTTTGCTGCACTCGAGATCATTCCGCACGAGCCGCAGGCGAGTGCGTAAACACTGCTCTCGTGTGCAGCAAAGTGCCACTTTCACCATACTAGTTACACAAATAACTATTTCCTACAGTTACTATAAGGCATAGAAACAATTAGTTTTTCAAACAGTAAACAATACGTTTAAGGTTTTAGGTTAAATTCAAATGTTGAACGAAATGGGAAACAACTGCACCAGCTGATAGTAGTAATAGTATCTTTTTAGTGTTGCCAAACTATTTCCAAGCGTACTCGGATTATGTGCATAATAAAAGCACACTGCTTTGTGTTATTTGGTTGGAATACTGGTATGTGGCAAAAGTAAGTAAAAGTAGCAATTAGCAACTTTCTGTACTATAATCAGTGCAAGGAAGCCCACTTTGTCAGGTGACTGTAGAAAAGATTTTGTAGGAAGGTTGAAAGGAGATACAAGTTGCGGTATTGATGGTTTGTCAAGTTTGTTAGAAGAGATGTCATTAAACTGCGACCGTCTTGTCATTGGCCTAGAAAACAATGAATTACGGAAATGTCTATTGATGAAGAAAGACTTGAAGTTAAACAATAGGCCTACTATGAAAATTTGTTTGCGGCATGAAAATACAGACACATATTTAAAGCGCTTGACATCTCCAGGAAACGAAGAAACTTCTTTGAAGATTATAAAACTCAATAAAGGTCAATTTTGTTGATCCTGTGGAAAATTTCACAAGAGAGGGGCTTGTCCGGCTTATGGTAAGATCTAAGATCTGTTCCAGTTTTTAAAAAAGACACCACTTTAGTAGTGTGTGTAAAAGCAATACGGCAGTAAAACATATTGAGGACGATGAAAATCAAGATCAGCATCCTACTTCTCAAGAGGATGTCATGCATATGAAAGAAACAGATAGTCATACTTACAAATACAACTTTTAATCAAAATGCAAGTTAATAGAACATTTTAAAAATAACAATTTGACTCAGGAGTTACATGCAATGTTATGAGTATCACTGATTTAAAAATGAGACTGTTGGATACTGATAAACCAGTTTTGAACAAAAGTATGGCCACACTCTATCATTCTATGGAGGAATGTTACAACAATCATTGGGAAATATTGTCTTGAGAGCTAAATTTAAGAAAGGTTTCTACGATTTGAGATAATATGGAAAGCGAAAAAAATCTGTTACTTGGAGCAAGTGATTGTTTGAGACCGGGTTTGATTACGACCAATGACGAGGTGTTTCAAGCTTTATCAACCAAACAAATAATTTATTCAGTAAATATTCTGATTTTTTTAAAGGCTTTTGTGTCTTGGAGGTTCATACAACATAAAAGTTTATCCAAACGTTCAGGCTTCAGTTGTTACGTCACCTTCTTGCTCTGAACAAGGCTACGGTTTACATCACATTGTATAAGTGTCTACTAGAGTGATAAGAGGCGGACTTAGTCATCTTGAACTTATGAACAGACTCACAGAATTCGTCAAGGAACATAACACCAAATTAAAAGAGCAAAAACCAACAGACCATCCAGTAGCGCAATCTGTGGGCATCTCCATCTCCCCTTATTCACTCCTGGATGCGGAAGACAGTGAAGATGAAGTCATGCTATTGACCTCCTACAATTCATCTGGGGCGACCTCATCCACACCTATCACCTGTACTCCGACATCCCCGCTACAGGAAAAAACTATTCCAGTGGCAGCAAGGGACACACACACACCATATGGAACGTTTGTCAGGTTTTTCAACCCATGCTTTGCCTTCAATAAATTTAGCAGTTCAATGTAATTCAGTAGCAAATAATGTAACCGATGGTAAATCCACTTCAACTGATACAAGTAATGTACCTTTTTTAGAAAATGTTGTAAAACCCGTAGTAAATGTAAGTTGAAACAATGTTATAGAAAAAATAACGATAGTCCTTTAGATACTGCTTGTTTTAAAGATAATAAAAATGTTTGGTTGATGCATTTTAACATACAGGGTGGTATAACACAACGATATAAACAACTCATGGATCGCTGGCTCAGTGTTGGCCGCGCGGTCGAGCTTCCCCCACCACCTACTGGCAGAAGCCGACGCAGCCCATACATTCACCATTATAAAACACACTTTTTATTTGCTGCACTGTTGAAATTTATAGGGATAAAATATTGCTAACGCTTGTCAAACTCTTTTTACTAGTTAAACCTTTTATGTCTGTTTTGTTTCTTGCAGAAAATAACCCATTTGAATTCTTTAAAACTACAAATTCACTAAACCCGTTTTGTAGAATTTTTTAGACAACTGATATTGCTAGTTCCAAATTGTACATGTTAAAATAATAAGTGATTACAAAGGAGAAATATAAAGTACAATATTTGTGTTTGAAATTATATTTTATTAATCGAAAAACTATTACATAAACATTTAGAATAATTTTGCTAAGTTTTTGCCGCAGTGGTAACGTAAATGTTTGACGTAAACGCGATATTTTTTTCTTTCAATGTTTAATGACAATGTATCTTACAAAATAGGTCATAAAAAAGTATGCCTATCACGTTAATGTCAAGCATAGATTTGCGGTAAAAACTGGACAAATGTAGTAGGGTTTTTAAGAGTTCAAATGTGTTATGTTTTGCACGAAAAGAAGAAGACATAAAGTTTAGAATAGTAAAAGTTTTTGGCATGTATTAGCAATATTTTATATCTATATATTTAAACAGAGCAGCAACTTAAAAAGGTGCGTTTTACAATGGTGAGTGTATTGGCTGCGTCGGCTACTGCCAGTAGATGGTGGGGGGAGCTAGACCGAAAACAGCGCCCGCAGTGCTACTGAGAGCGCAATCCAGTAGTTTTTACATCGTTGGTATAACATTCAAGATTAATATGTAAAAATTTTTTTTTTTAAATACAAACATCGATATATTGTGTGCTTAAATGAGCATTTTCTGGATACAGCTAATGTTAATCTCCTGAATACATTGGTAAATTATAAGCTAGCAACATACTTTTGTAGATCACAGGGTACTCATGGTGGTACATGTATTCTTATTCGGCATAATTTAGCTTTTTTAAGCTTAAGTGGTAATCAAGTAAGAAGGCATTAAACGAAGAAGAACAGAGAAGGGCAGAACAGCTAAGAATGGAATACTGTGAAATCAACAGAAAAACTAAATTATTACTCGGAAGATGCAAAAGAGAATTACTCAACAGAAAGTTGATAAAAGCAGAAAGTGATAGAACAACAAATAATGCTAGAGATTTTTACAGAACAATGCGCTTCAAATCTGGATTCTCAGCACGGAACTATGGTATTAAAGACAGAAATGGCAACCTAGCAATGGACAAAGAGTCTGGGATTAAAACATGGAGAGACTATTTTAGGGAACTTTTAAACTGTGATAGCATAGGAAATAGAGACATAGAAGACAATTTGAATTGGACGTATTGCAGAAAGTCAACAGTGCCGGAAGGTCAAATAATTTATTCTTGTCCCATTAGATCAAAAACAATATATTAGGCTGTAGCTCAAGTATAACTGGCTGGCTGTATCACTTGGTCAACAAGTACAGTCAGAACTAAAAACGTAGACTGTGTGGGACGCGTTGCAGAAAGTCAACAGTGCTGGAAGGTGAAATAATTTATTCTTGTCCCATTAGATCAAACCTTTAAATTACACAATGTGCAGCCTAATATTATGCCGCATACTGAAAAAGAAGTAGAAGAAGCCATAAAAAAACTGAAAAATAATAAAGCCCCTGGAGAAGATGAAAATTACAACTGAAACAATCAAAAGCGGCGGAAAAGTCCTCATGAAAGAAATACACGATTTAATAATTAGGTATGGGAAACCGAAACTATACCAGAGGAGTGGACAGAAGCAGTGATAATTCCTATCCACAAAAAAGGTGATAAACAGTTATGCTCCAACTATAGGGGTATCCTTCTGAATACTCTTTATAAAATACTAGCCGCTATACCCGTGCCTTGCAAAGGGGTCAAGATGCGGAAGAGACAATTTTGGTTCCTCGAAAATAATGGCAAGCAGCTTGAGGACGCTAAATAGAACAATTATTATGTTCCCTAGATCTGTTGTATGTAGATGGACTTTTATTAATTTACTGTTACTATTAAATGGTTACATAAACATAAGTGTAAAAAATACATCCATTCCATGTATCACAGCTTCTTGTTTCTGCTTGGTAGAAATTAGCTGTTGTCATAAATATAAAATACCCCCGCCGCAGCAAACCTGCAGACTAAGCGAATTTCCATTTGACTGATTGGATTTACACTGAAATGTCTACTTAGTACTTAAAAATATAACATTTATTCCCTATTTAAATAGAATTAGTTTAACAAGTACTTAGGTTTGCTGCATCAGGGAGGGTAAAACTTTTTTTGTAAAATGTTATAGTCAGTAAGAAATAAAAACATTTTCCAAATTTCATCAAAATATGTTCATAAACAAGCAAACTACAACAGTTTACTTATTCTCCATAAGAATAACATGGGAATTTTAAATTTACAATTTTTTTGAATTTTCTCTGTAACCATTAGGCGCATAATAACGCTTCAATATACTAAATTATTTGTTTTTTTAAGCTCTACAAAATGGTTTTTTGAAAGAAATTGCTAAATATTTTATGTTTTTTGGGTGAAAAATGGGAAAAACCTATTTTCACCCCATAAAACCCCCCGTAAACCCCTGTTCCCATGGTCCGATCATGCTGGATCGCGAACTTGTTCGAATAAACGTAGGTTTACACGTTTGTACCAAATTTAATCAAAATCGGATCATTTTTGCTCGAGTTATCGTGCTAACGGACACATATATATATATATATACGAATTTGAACGGATGGTGTTTTTGGCCTCTAGGGACCTCAAAACGAAAAAAAAATCGGTCCCGCGTCCAGGTCTTACCATGAGTACTACGGTAATAGCTTATTCCCTATATGGGAAATTCGCTAAAAAATAATAGTGCTGCACCCTGTTGGTAAACCACCATACCCGTGCTTCGCAACGGGAAGAGAACGCTTGAGAGAATAATTACTATTCTATAGACCTGCTGTATGTAGATAACTTTTAAATAATCCACTAAAAGTATTAACTGGCTACTTTCGTTTCCCAGAAATTATTTTTTGGGAAATTAACCATACAAATATAATAGGCTTTTATAAACATTTTGGAAAAAAGAAAGGCAACAAGTTAATGAATTACGCACTTTAAAAATAGAACTCCTTATTCACACAATATCAAAAATTATTCATTAAATTAAAAACATAAACAATCCTACTTTGACAGTTCTAATTTTGTATCACAGCTGCTTGGTTGAAATTGTTGTCATAAATTTAGACAGTTAATAGTGCTGCACCCTGTTGGTACATCTTGTAACCTTTTAAAGCTATTGATCATACAGAATCAAATTGTTTAGTTGAAACAGCTGTTAAGATTCTTTAATTCTATTTAAATATGAGTACTCATAAGGTTAACATGGGAAACTCCAGAGCCACTGGGGCAGAGCCCTTTGGACGGATTTGCACCAAACTTCACACAAACCATCCTTGAATAATGCCTGAAAGTTTCATTACAATCTGTCGAGCGGTTCCGGAGTCCATAACGTTCAAATATATATCAGCCAACAAGGTTTATGAAGGGATTTGGGTTGGCGTAAATATTACAATGGGAAAAAGCGAGAGAGTCGGGATAAATTAATTGATATTAATTGATCTACAATTGACCAAATCTTTTTGCTGAAACAGGGAATTTCAAAATACTGAGAGTACGATAAAAGTGTCTAGAGAAAATCACACCTTAAGAGCATGGAAAATAGCCCAGTCAACCTGTGTCGTAAAACACCGGTTGAAGGAAGAAAATAGTAAAAATCTGATTTTTTTGCCCATCAACTACTACCATTTAGACAAGTGTTCAGCCAAAAGTCTCCGCCACTACCCCCCTTGCTATATTTATTAGTTGAGAGAGAGTATATTTATTAATTGTTACTCACTATTGTTATTCATTCATTGTTACTTGTTATTTATATCAACTTATTGTACAGCCGTCCGCATATATTATTTACTATTGATCTTTGGTTGCTTTGTTAGTGTTAAGGCATGCACAACAATGTACTTTCACTGCATTGGTTATATCTGTTTAGTGAAAACTAGTGTCCCTGTTGCTCGAATTCGAGCAATTGCTAAGTATTTCAGGCGTTATTTTAAAACGAATAACAGTCATAATTTCTGATGACTTTAAAAGATTCGACTCAAAGATTTTCAGTGTTTTATACAAATAGCCTTACTCATAGCCGCATTAGGTTGTCCATAATAACGATTATAAATTAAAAAAAAAAAACATTATTTCTATTTCTTCTCCTTGGTGGTGTTCTAGGACTTTCCTATGTTTCCATAGTTTTGCAAATCGGCTCTTTCAATGATTACTAAGAAATGCAGCACAGTGTTAATTCAGTTTTCTTTTTAGAATATCAATTAATTTATCCCGACTCTCTCGCTTTTTCCCATTGTAATATTTACGCCAACCCAAATTCAAATAGTAAACATTTTATTTCAACCAAGTCGGTAAATTTTTGTAGCAAACTGTTAAATTAGCAAACTTAATGACTGTTTACCACATATGTTCTTCTTCTCACTTTTAATTTCTGACAACAGCTGGAGTTTCATATCAATTTTTGTTTCCCATATTAATCTTATGGAGAAATACGAAACTTTAAAGGGCCCCAGGGCCTCACTCTCTAATTATTTCCCTATAAATAAAGTTTCCTGCACAACTTCACATTACGCTCTTTCCAATGAGACCAAAAAAATGTCAATTGGTTAAGTAGTTTCGGAGGAGTAATTGTCACAAAAATCCTGCTTGCGTATTAAATAAGTACTAGAGGTCGTCCAGTGGTCGAAACTCGACCAAAAATATTTAATGTACAGACTTCTTTATTTTCATTCCACACTTTGAATAGAACATGTGATTGGAGTTTCTTCCATTTGTTTTGATTTTCTGTTTATATTTCGTTGTTATTTCGTCACCAGCATGGCAACTCATAATATCCATGTTAAATTTTTCAAAATTTTAAATTCATTTTTTGTGCTTATTTTTGAGCCTATTTTAATTTATAAAGGGATTCTGCACACCTACAGGAAAATAGCTTTCTAACAGTATGCGTAGATTTTCCCTACGATGCACACGAGCTGAGAAAAAAGGTTTTAAAGAAACATGCTTGCCTATTAATATATAGATAGATATAGATTACATTCATTTCATCAAGGAATAGAATCAAGCTTAAGACGAGCCAGAGAAGTGATGTTTTGGCCGGGAATGACAAAAGATATCAAATCGACTGTGGAAAAGTGTTGGCCTTGTCAGAAGTATGCATCATCACAAAGAAAAGAACCCTTAAAACCTCATGAAATTTCATCTCGACCCTGGCAAAAAGTAGGAGTTGATTTTTTTTATATTGAAAGAGAAAATTTTTTAATTATGGTTGACTACTATTCGTCATTTTTTTACTAAGAAAGGTCTACTCACTTAAAACTGCAGGACTAATTAATTTTTGCAAAGAAAAGTTTTCAAGGTATTGAATACCCGATGTGTGGTAGTCTCAGACAGTGGCTCAAAACTACTAAGCAATACCTTAAAGGAGTTTTCTAAAGAGTCTAAGTTTTAAGTAGTAGCCTTGTCACCTTATAATCATCAATCAAACGGTAAAGCCGTTTCATATGTAAAAGAGGAAAAGAAAATAATTTAAAAAAGTTAAAGAAAACAAAGAAAATTTGTGTGTTGCATTGTTGGAGTTAAGGAGTTCACCTATTAAAGGCATTGGAGCCAGCCCAGTTCAATTACTCATAGCTAGAACAACAAAAACACTACTGCCAGTGTTGGAAGAAAGTTGTAAGCCACAGATAAAAACAGGAAAGAAGACATTATAAACTGAAACAATTGAAATACATAGGGCAATATGACAAAAGTACATGTAATCTAGAGCCTCTAGAAGTGGGCAGTCATTTACTCTTCTTCAAAGCAGATGGAAAATTATACCATGTACAAATAGAATTAAATGTAGACCAACAGCAGTGCTGGGGTTAAAATATGGTCTGGCGTCCACCGCTGGGAGCAGTGGCTGTCCCAGGGGGGGGGGGGATTGGAGGGATATATCCCCCCCCAAAATATTTATATTTTATTAGCTAACATAAATACTATTATCCGGAGCATATTTTAGAGCTCAAATACGTATAAAAATACCTTTTTTGGCTTTAAATACCACATTTTTTTCTGGGGGGTAATTCCTTACTCCTACATCCTCCGGTGATCATCCCCCCCCCCGAAATGAAATCCTGGGACCGCCACTGGCTAGGAGTGCCGTGTAGTTACGTAGCGTGAGCGCCGTAACTACACGGCGCTCCTAGCGGTAGACGTCAGAGCTTATGCTAACCGCAGCACTGCTGTCAGTCTATATTTCATTCTATTTGTCCATGATTATACAGACGTAACCGCCGATTTGCTCAAATCTACAAAAGCCCATGTAATGAAGAAGGTAGATGTTGTATTTTTATGTTGAAGTACCGGTGGACCGAGCCATGGCTCTGTATAGTTGTTTTTTTTAGTTGGTTCCCAAACTCCGCACTGCTCGCCTTTACTACTTCTTTCATCACTTCCTACGTCTTGGACCTGTTTCCCTCCCTTCCCATAGCCTTTTAGTATTGCAGGTACATTAATCTAACTGCCACAACCGGTACCCACACTCCGCACTGCTCGCCTTTACTAATTCCTTCAACACTTCCAAAGTCGTGGACCTGTTTCCCTCCCTTCCCATATCATTTTAGTATTGCAGATACATTCATCTAACTGCCACAGACAGTTCCCTCTTTGAGCGACTCCGTAAAATAGTTAATATAGTAAAATAGGAGAGAGCCAAGTTAAAAAATCAGTATTTGATTAGAAGTATTTTCACCATATCAAGTAATTTTCAGTGTATTCTTTGCTCAAGCAAGCAAGCAAGTACACAAGCTTACATACAAGCAAACATTGCTCATATAAGAGTATAGGATTTAATATTAGTTGAATTTGTAGTAGCTGATTGTGATTATTGTTTATGTGTAGCTATGTAGAGAATCATTCTAAAAGTCAATACATTAGTTTTACTGAAGTCTTTACATATTATTTCTTAAAAAGTTAACATTGTCTAGCTTAATTAAATAATTTTGCAATACAGGTATGACAAAAAATATAGTTCATCACACGGGTGAACAGTGTTTTTTCAACCCAAGAGATAATATTCAACTATAGATATACAGTTTTATAATTGAAAGAAGTCAAAGATTTAACTGTAAAACTTAACATTAACTTGTCAACAATAAATTTAATAGAGCACTTGGAAAACTTCTTAATTTCTTCCATTAGGCAAAAATCCAACTTTACCGAGAGTCATTAGAGAGATTTGTGTATCTTTTGTATAAGCATTTACAGTAGTAACTGTTTCTCTTCATTTTACAAATGATTACTTGTTTTTCTATTATTGGTGTAACTGTAAATTCCTAAATTATTAAGATAACAGGTACCAGTAATCTACACAAAGTTATATATTACGACACCCTTTATAAATTTGTAAGAAAGCGATTCAAATGAACACGATAACACTGTTCTTTTCAGTATAAGTTTATGAGGTGGCAAACCCTAAGGGCATAATGAGTTCAAAATTACGATGGGAACAACACAGAGTTTTCAGTCTGTTATATATTTAAAACTCTATAATTTATTTTTTAATATATTGATCATATTTCTGGAATTTCATATTATAAATAATTCAAAGTTTACCATTCATTGTTAACAAATGAACATGTCTCAATAATTCATATATTATCTTATATATTTAAAAAAATTGGTTTTTCTTTTCCGAGTTCGTTTGGCTATTCTACCTGACCGATTTTCATGATTGAGGTCTCAAATTGAAGGTATGCACGCACAGATTTGCCATCAAGCATCGGCATATAATTATCTATAGTCTCACTCGGTTTATACATAAACAAAATTTGCTCTCCATGTATTTCTTAAGGGAGTTAAATTTGGTTTATCTTTGCCGAGTTCGTTTGGCTCTTCTACATGACCGATTTTCATGATTGAGGTCTCAAATTGAAGGTATGCACACACAGATTTGCCATCAATCATCGGCATATATTTATCTATAACCCCAGTCTGCTTATACGTAAACGAAATTTGCTCCCCATGTATTTCTTATGAGAGTTAAATTTAGTTTCTCTTTTCCGAGTTCGTTTGGCTCTTCTACCCGACCGATTTTCATTATTGAAGTCTCAAATTGAAGATATGAACGCACAGATTAGCCATCAAGCATGGGCATATTATTTTGTTAATATAGTTTGTCCTAAATGTTTTGAAATATCTCGATCTGTCAGGAAACATTGTACAGCTACACTCAGGGTTGTATATACAGGGTGACAAAAAAGTCTGGAATCGGTTTAATATCTTTTTAAATAAATCCGTTAGAAAATTCAAACTTTTCACATCAACTTACATGTATGAAAACTACTTTTTCCAAGCATTATCATTTTTTTACCTCTACCAGGGGACGACCCATGAGGAGAAGGTACATAAACTTTAATGTAAGCATAGGTTAATATGCACATCATTTTAAAGGTCTGTTCAAGTGGAGTTCATTGCCGGAAACCACGTCAAAAAAGGTTCATCCGTTACAAAATGGCGGCTGTCCAAAGTTCTTGTGGAATATACCCAAACAGGCCTTAGTATTGGTAAATACTCGTATTAAACATTAGCTTGAGAGCTGAAACTGTATTTTAAAGTCAACTAGCTCATAGACTAATATTATAAAATCTTCAAAACAAATTTATCCGGGTTTCAGATTTCCCGGCTAATGTTGAATATGAGTATTTACCAATACTAAGGCCTCTGCAGGTATATTCCGCAAGAACTTTGGACAGCCGCCATTTTGTAACGGATGAACCTTTTTTGACGCGGTTTCCGGCAATGAACTCCACTTGACCAGACCTTTAAAATGATGTGCATATCAACCTATGCTTACATTAAAGATTATGTACCTACTCCTCATGGGTCGTCCCCTGGTAGAGGTAAAAAAATGGTAATGCTTGCAAAAAGTAGTTATCATACATATAACTTGATGTGAAAAGTTTGAATTTTCAAACGAATTTAGTTAAAAAGATATCAAGCCGTTTCCAGACTTTTTTGTCACCCTGTATATTAATACGCAAGTAGTTTAATTTTCACAGTTATAACTCGATACTGTAACGGCTGGACAAATTTTTACATTTGATGTGCCAATAAAGGTATTTTCACGTTTATGTGCAAACATCTAAGAATATAAGGGCATCACTTAAGTACCAGTGTTAAGCAGGCCCTTTTTTGACACTGTCAGCGCTTTAAGCACAACTATTAGTAGCGCCCCTTTGCAATACTGTATATATAACAGGGTCTCCACCAACCAGGAAATCATGGAGTTATGTGTGATATTTTTAACTGGGAATTATGTGTGAATTTTGTATTTCTACCTGGATATTTCAATTTACCACAATCGTGCATGACAACAGTGGCGTTTACATGACCGCGGAAGACAATATATGTCAACACACGGCCGCAAGGGATGACCAGAATTTTGCTGTGATCGCAGAAGACAATGATAATATCAAATAATACAAAGCCGCGAGGGATGATGAGAATATTGCCGCGATCACGGAAGACCATAATGTCCACACGACCGCGGGAAACCGTCAGAATTTTCCCGCAATTGCGGAAGACGATGGTGATCTCCACACGACTGTGGGATATGATTATCTGTTATGTATGCTGAAATACTGTTCTTTAATTTATTTCAATCAGATGTTTTCATAAAAACAATTTTTACTTGTTACTTTTGTTATGAACGTTTGACAATAAATTAAAGATTCTTAATTCATATATTTCATTCTATTTAAATGTAATAACGTTACATAATGGCGCTGCACAGACATGAGGAATATGAGAATGACGACACATGATCTAAATTAACAGTGGAACAACCTACTACACATAGTTTAACTGATTTCAAGTTAGAGAAGTTTGATGCTACCAAGGAAACATGGAAGTACTACTATCAAAGGTTTGAGTTGGAAATAATTGTTTGTGGGTTACAACACAATCAAGAAGCTAAGAGAATTTTACTTCTGAAATGGATTGGTGCTGAACATTATAGAATCGTGGTTGATAACTTTTATCCAACACATATTTTAACAGTAGACTATGAGGAAATTGTTGAGTTTATTTCAAATTTCTATAAACCAAAAACGTCCTATTTGGCCGAAAGACTAAAATTTGGAATAATTTGAAGAACAAAGATCAATCAATAAGTATATTTGTGAACAATTTGAGAGCTGGTGCGACGGAATGTGAGTTTAAAGATACACTTGAAGAAAGACTGCGAGATCAGTTCTTATTGGGTAAAGATCCTAAAATGCAAGAAGAGCTCATCAGAAAACATCCTGAGGAAAAAGCAAGACTTATCGACATAGTTAAAGGCCCATACCTCATGGAAATGGCACATGCTCAACAACAAAAATAGAAACACTTGGGACATATTCATGTGACACACAGGTAAACTATGTTTGGGGCCACACGAACTACTAAACCGTTATACAAAAGGGACAGTACTAGAATCAGCTTAAATCCTGAGACACAGTGTTTGAGGTGTGGTTTAGCAAAACATAAAACAGGTGAGTATTGCAAGGCAAACAATATTTAATGTAGAGCATGTGGGAAAATGGGGCATTTTGAAAGAGTTTGTCTGAAATCCAATAATGTGGTCATTGAGAAAAATCTTTCAAGACGTGATATCAAACAGATTGATAAGTTTGCTGGTATGAGATATTTGAGTGACAATGTAGACTTTTCCCATCATAATAATAACGGATGTCCTGACATGTCTGATGAACTAGGAGCTGGGCCTCCCAGTTTGTTTAAAAACATAAGTAACAATAATAGTGTAGAG
This sequence comes from Macrosteles quadrilineatus, assembly GCF_028750875.1. NCBI lineage: Eukaryota > Metazoa > Arthropoda > Insecta > Hemiptera > Cicadellidae > Macrosteles > Macrosteles quadrilineatus. The sequence goes on from NW_026542608.1 coordinate 1,786,811, forward strand.
AAATTTTGTTACGTTGTTAATTTAGCAAAAAATAGGGTTCCTATAAAGATGGAATATGACACTGCTGCTGAGAGAACTATAATTAGTAAATCTACGTGGAAACAAATTGGTCAACCGGCACTGACTCCTACGGAGGAGCTGGGTGTTTATCCATCATTTAGAATACAAATACTCGGTGAGACTAAAGTCGCTGTTTCATTAGGTTCAACTACTTTGCCTACAAAGCCCTAGCAAAGCCTTTGCCTAGGTTGGTGAGTTGCTGTCACTGACAGTGTTTCAGGGACACCTTTGCTTGGTAAAGATTGGATTGGATTGTAGCATTTAATCTAGATCCTAACTGTGAACATGTATGTAAGCAAAATTCTTATAGCGTCAATCATATTAACACGGACATTATAGACAAAGAGGGGGAGAAACGTAAGATATATAAAGAGTTCAAATTGCCAATACACAAACCGAGACCTGTTCCGTTCGTACTACAAAGTGCAACTAGCAAGGAACTAGATCGTTTAGTGTCCTCAGGGGTCTTAGAACCTGTGGATCCGGCTACTACTCCGATCCTTTGTGCTTCTCCTTTAGTTGTTGTACTGAAGTCTAATGGTCTAGTGGTGGTCTGAGGTAAGATTATGTGCAGATTTCAAGGTATCAATCAACCCTCATTTAATCGATGACGAATACTGCATCCCTACATTTGAAGAAACAGTACTTAAGTTGAATGGTTCAAAATTCTTTTCAGTTATTGATTTGAAGGATGTGTATCTACAGATTCCAGTGAACAAAGAATCAAAAAAATATCTAGTGATAGCGACACATAATGGATATTTTACCTTCAATAGATTACCTTTTGGTATTAAGACTGCATCTAAGATTTTTCAAAAGCTGATGGACCAATTATTAGTTGGTACCAATGATTGTGCGTGGTATTTTGACGACATATGTGTGGGCGGTAGAAGTGGACCAGAACACATGGATAGACTCAAAATAGTTTTAAATATATTGAGGAGAGCAGGACTATACCCGCGTGAAGATAAATTACAGCTTTTCAAACAAAGTGTGACCTATCTCGGGCACAAAATTAGTGCTCTTGGTATTCAGCCTGTTGAAGATCGTGTAGAAGCTATCAAGAAACAACCCCCACCAAGGAACGTTTCTGAGCTTAGATCATTTCTTGGATCTATGAATTACTATTCAAGATCTATTCCAAATTTGCAATCTCTTTGTTTTCCTTTACACAAGAACTCAACTTGGGCCTGGAATAGTGACTGTGAGGGCGCATTCAACCATATTAAGAGCAACATTCCAAACAATATGGTACTTGTACATTATGAGTCTAAACTTCCACTTATCCTTGCAACAGATGCTTGCAATATCGGATTAGGAGCAGTTCTCCTTCATCGTTGTCCTGATGGCAGTCAGAAACCAATTGCAGCCGCTTTAAACAGTTTAAACAGTTACAAAAGGATTAGAACATTAATCAAGGCACAATTTAACAAACAAGCTGAACAATCACAAAATTGCTCCTAGGCAAGTTGACGAACGTCTAGAACTTCCGGACTCAACATGGACTAAGGGCGGGTTTCCGAGCTCGGGAATACGTAATCCTGGAGTTACTTAATCAGTGAATAAAGTTAGTCATCGAATAAAAAATCGGCTTTCAGAGCTCGCGAACTAACTCCCTAGTCCCCAGACTAGTCTATTAGTCAATTCGACGACTAACTTTATTCGCCAACTTCTGGACTACTTATTGTAGGACTATGGTCTAAGGTAGGAATCACGGGGAATTTTAGTTTTTGATTAGTGGTAGGGGCAGCAGACAGACGAATTTGAGACGATACCTGCCAAAGTTGTTCACGGTCAGCACTCATAGCTAAGTTAGTGTCTACTGTCTAGTCTGGTTCTAATCACTTTTCAGTTGGGATAATGATTCCTTGAGTTTCACTGAAGATGGTAACTAAAAGAAGATATTGTGTTCAAAAACGTATGCCGAAATAAAAAAACCCAGTTATGTGAACCATCATTTACAAAAAAAACCTGAAGGTTTATTTATTGCTGTTAAGTTTGACAAAAAAATAAACTTCCCGATTGAAGAATAAGGTGTCAAATGTGTTAGCCTATGCCTTTACTTTGTCCAAGATATTTTTTATGAGAATCTAAAAACTGTAGGCATTGCATCCTAATGCAAACCCCAATAATTGTCTATTTAAGGTCTTACAATTATTTTGAAATAAATTCTGTATGATGATACAAAAATAAAGGGAATTTTTTTATTATTCTTTGAATGCAAATCAACCGTAAAAAATTATCATTATTACAACAATTTGTTGGTTTAATGCTCTGAGAGTAGGCATAGTTATAATAATTTATCTACTTAGAATGTATTTGTGTTCTCTGATTGTTTTGTATTTTAACAATTCATCTGGACGTACAATATGTAGTAGAGATTAAGTAGGTGTCCAAGCAACTTCAGTTAACTTCCGACCATCTGAGCTCCGGTTATCTGAGACTCCAGGTTATCCGAGTTAGCTCACGGCTGAAATATTTGTTATTTAACCAAATTCCAAATTATTATACTAGATATGAGTTTCAATTGAAAATGATACTAATACAGAAGTCTTTTTTCGTTAGGCATACTGTTAATTTTGGTTAAAAGTATTCCTTAGTAAAATACTGCATTACAGTAGACTATCCGGACTCCTCAGTGCCGAGGCCAGTCCGAATAAAATATGTCTAATTTATAGAAATATTTTAGTAAAAATGTAATCAGACAAGTTGAAATTCACTTGGTCTAAATGTTTGCTGCGGCGGGGGTATTTTGTTTACGGTATTTAATGACTGTACATAACTCCTAACATGTTTCAAGTGTAATTCTTTAGTGAAAAAACCTTAATTTATTCAGGTAAATATTCTCATTTCTATAACAATTTAATTCAGTTAATGGTGATTTTTTAGCGAATTTCCCTATAGGGAAGTAGCTATTACCGTAGGTGGCACGGTAAGACCTAGACCCGGGACCGATTTACTTTTTCATTTTGATGTCCCCAGAGGCCAAAAACACCATTCGTTCAAATTTTTATATATGTATATATATATATACGTCCGTGAACGCGATAACTTGAGTAATTTTTGTCCGATTTTGATGAAATTTGGTTTAAAGGTGTAAAGCGGGATAAACTTGAATGAGTTCGCGAACCAGCACGATCGGACCATGGGAACGGGGATTTACGGGGGGATTTATGGGGTAAAAATTGGTTTTTCTTACTTTTGACCCTCAAAACACAAAATTTCCCGATTTCTCTTTAGACCTTTTTAAAGAGCTTAAAAAAACAAATAATTTAGTATATAAAAGTATTTTTGTTCGATTATTAGTAACGAAGAAAATTAAAAAATTGTAAATTTAAAATTCCCATGTTATTCTTATGGAGAATAATGTCAAATCTTGTAGTTTGCTTGTTTATGGATATATTTTGATCACACTTGGCAAATTTATTTATTTTGTACTAAGCTATCAATATTTTACTCAAAAACACACTTTATTAGTTTCCTTGTAGCAGCAAACCTAGGTACTCGTTAAACCTAATGTTATTAAAATACAGGGTGTTTATAAAAAAACTTTACAACTTTAACATTCTCCCATTCATGATCCATGGGACATAAACGTTTCCTATTGACACCACATGAAAGGGCTGCTCAAAAAGTTTTAATCAGCTGGCAGTTCAATCAGCTGATGGCCTTACATTGTTGTTTGGTAAACAAAAACAAATAATTGAAAAGTCTCATTAGCATCGCAATGGAAGCACGAATCAAAGCGCAGTGTGTGGAGTGGTTCATTGAAACGAAATCTGATGTTGTTGTTCAACGGAGATTTCGGACAAGATATAATAGGAATCCTCCTTCAAGACCCACAATTAGGGCTTGGTACTATAAGTTTATGAACACTGGCAGTTTGAATCACAAGAGAGGAAACGGTCGACCCCGTGTAAGCGATGAAGATGTGCGGCGTGTTCAACAATCATTTGTGAACGACCCGAAAAAATCCACCAGATCTGCGGCACGTGATTTGAATATAAAACATTCTACTGTACACAAAATCCTTAAATCATTGAAATTTCGTTCATACAAACTTCAAATTTTGCAAAAGATCACGCCGAATGACTGGATTCTCCGAAAAGAATTTGCTGTGACTGTGCTAGATCGGTTGGCGGAAGATGAAAATTATTTGAGAAGAATTTTTTTTTCAGACGAGGCTACCCTTCATTTATCAGGTAAAGTCAACAAGCAAAATGTTAGAATATGGGGAACCGAGAACCCCCATTGTTATCAAGAGCACACCAGGGACAGTGAAAAAATTAATGTTTGGTGTGGATTGTTTCATGATAGGGTGATAGGTCCTTTTTTCTTCCAAGAAAACAACATAAATGGAAACATTTACATTGATATGTTGGAGAATTTTGCTTTTCCCCAACTAGAAGAATTACAGCCAAATGTAATTTTTCAACAGGACGGTGCTCCCCCGCACTGGAAGAGGTTTGTTCGGGATTGTTTGGATCAAAAATTCCCAAATCGTTGGATTGGCCGTGGTGGGCCAACACCTTGGCCTCCTAGGTCACCAGATATAACTCCATGTGACTTTTTTGTTTGGGGTTTTGTTAAGAATCGTGTCTACGCTAGTAAAGTGGACAACAAAGAAGAACTAAGAGAAAGGATCAGGAGAGCGTTTGATGAAATAGATCATTCAATTTTGCGTCGTGTTGGGTCAGAACTGGAATGTCGACTTGATTTTTTGCGAGCAAACAACGGGAAACACATTGAAGTTAGGTAAACTTCTTATCATGTAAATAAAACTTGAGAAAATTTCCTAAATTTTAATTTTTGTTTCATAGCTGTAAGTGAAAAAATAAAGGTTTTATGATTGTTTAAAGTTGTAAAGTTTTTTTATAAACACCCTGTATATTTAACTGAAAATCAATTCAGACAAATGGAAATTCGCTTAGTCAGCAGGTTTGCTGCGGCGGGGGTATTTGTCCTATAAAAAAGTAAATGTGTTTCAACCCCAAGAGAACATGTCTACGGAAATAGGTACAGTATTTAATATTGGCCTTGGCCAATATCACATTTGGTATTTGTTGGTACATCAAGCAACCATTTTGTCCAACACTGACCAGTGCTTACCAATTTCCCTAGTTTGTGAACCATTTAAATCTGTTTGATTATATTTAACGACCCCAATTAAATTGAAAGCCAATTCTATGATAAGATTCTGAACATGAGACTTTCAGCTCTAACCAGTTGCAACAAGGGGTCCATAGAATAGTTATATCACAGACAGTATGAGGATGGTAATATAAACATTTAAAATTGATAAGAATATTTGAACAACATTATATTTATAGACATATAATGTATTTACATCATGAGTTCCATTTTTTTCCGTACAATCGTATTTACCATTTACTGTAGACACTTAAACTCAATCTCTTATAATACCTGGTTAGGTTACTAAACAAACTGATTATGTTAATTTGAAAAATTCAACCAAAACTAAATTTACGGTCTATAATTTACCTCATAATAGATTGTAGCTCATTTAGCTCAAGCTCACTTAGCTCATAATAGCTAGCAAACCAAAGTTTAAGTCTGCTTAGTATTCAATTCTGTAAAATAGCAGAAAATGCAACAACAGTCGCTCAATTAGTCAGATATTTTAACAATAACCCTTTTCAATGCATTATGTACTTAAAAAATTCATTACATCTTATTCATTAAAACTTGCGAAAAAAACTAAATTCTACATGAAAATTGACAGTTTAAAAATGACCAATAACTTAGTTAATCTTTATAATAGTAAGAATGACATTCCTATTCGTTGATTAACAACATTGATTAGTGTTAACATTAGAACCATACCAAATGTTAACTAGCAGAACTTTCAGACAGTTTTTTCATGATTGAACAACTAATAGTTTTAGGTTTAGTAAACATGATAATCTTCAATTTAATGGGCAACATCCCATATAGTTGACTGATTTTTGATACTGTCACATATCTAACAACCTGAAGCGAAATTCAATCTCATTTTCAATAACTCTTTAACGTTATCATTTCTCTTGTTTTGTAATGCAGTAGTGAGCAAATTATTGCCTTTAAAGTTGATCACATTAAGATACATTGCGTAGTCAAAACTGTTACTGATTTTTTTTTTCAAATAACTTGTCAAAGGTTTCTTTGATCCTGCTTTACGAAACATGCAATCTACATCTTCAAATAATCTTACAATTTCAAAATGTTTCTGTTCATTCGCAATCATTTTAGGTGTTTTCTGGCACTTTTCACTTTGGTGATTGTAACAAGCTCCAAACCTCAACAAAATGTGACAAGTCTGATAATGACCGCTTGATGCAGCCAAATAGAGAGGAGTTCTTCCTTCTTTATCTAAGGTATTTGGTTGAACGTTTTTTTCCAATAAATATGTCAGCACTTCATTACGTCCGTGAAGGGCAACAAAATGCAAAGGATGCTTCATACGTTCACAGCAACTTGTTACCACTGCCCCCTTGCTTACAGCAGTTTTAATACGTTCCAGGTCATTTTCTTCAATACCTTTGAAAAATTCTTTTTCAGAGGCAAACAACTTTTCAGCTACCTTGTATCTTTTTACAATGTCAGTCATCTTCGGCAAGTCTTGGTCATATGGACAACCATGCTTGAGAAAACTTGTAATGTACTTTAAATCTACCTTAAATGATATGGCAACATGATAAGGTGTCATTCTATTTATGTTGTAAGCTCGAAAGTCTCCTCCAAATTCCAAGAGAAGAATGATTATGTCTCTATTAAATGGGATAACTTGATGGAATATGCTATCTTCATTCTGGCTTGTTGTATTGACATTAGCTCCAAGTTTTATAAAACATTTTGCCAACCCCAAAAAACCTGATATTATAGACACTTGTAATGGTGAATTTCCGTTCATATCTTTTACATTAAGATTTGCTCCACTTTCAACTAAATATTTAGCCATATCTATGCGACCATGTGAATCTTCTTTTTCTTGAGAATGAACCTTGTCTAAATCACGGGTAGCTAGACTGTGTAGAGGAGTAGTTCCATATTTTAAAGCTAGATTTACATTCGCTCCCAAAGACACCATTAATTTTACTAATTCCAACTTATTCAAAAAGACTGCCAAATGAAATGGTGCAATATAATCATCCCATGAAGCCCTATTGATATTACAACCACCTTTAACAAGCTCTTGAATTATTTCGGCATTCTCATTTTTCACTGCTAGGCACAGAGGTGTTCTATTTTCCTTAGTCAGTGATTCCAGATCCACACCATGAAGCAGAAGTAACTTGACTATATCCAAGTGGTTTTTAATTACAGCACAATGAATTGGTGCAAAGCCATCTATATCTTGAATATTTGGATCAGCACCTTTCTGTAGAAGAAAACTAACAACAGAGGGCAAGTAATTAGTAATGGCCAAATGAATTGGTCTACTCTCACTTAAACGGTCTACAATTGCATCAACCGGTACACCAGAGTTTAACAATAGTTTGACTGCAGACACACAAGTTTTTTGTTTTTTCTCCCTACTAAGAGCAAAATACATTGGGGTTAAACCATTACAGTCAAATTTGTTGACTTCAACTCCTAGATCAGTAATGAGAAGCTTAGCAACTGAGATGTTACCACATTCTAATGCAACTTCTAGAGGACTATAAAACTCTTTGTCTTGATAATAAACATTCCAACCTTCTATCACAAGTGTTTTTACTATTTCTGGTTTTGTATTGATGTAACAGGCAATGTGAAGGGGAGTTATTGTAGGGGTCTTTTTCTTGTTATCTTGATAGGCAATTGCAAGCTTTATCAACTCCAAGCTATCAATCTTATTCAATCGACTATATAGCCTGATTTTAGTTTCATTAAGAGGCTCTTCTGAGAGTAAATCGGTAAGTTTTCCTTTCTCCGACATTGTGATCTGAAACAAATAAAGACTTGTTTTAGGATGACACACACAGACAGTTTTTCATTATAAAAATATTTCAGGGACAGGTAATTGTGTATGCACATCCCCTCTGACACGGAAGGCGATGGCCAAGTGTTTCAGGTCGGTTAGGTTAGAGTGTACCAGTCCCTCTCACTTTGTGCCTGGGGCTTCGATGAATCGTTGTTCTTTCAAAGTCAAAGTCAAAGATTTTTATTGTCTTTAAACACATGTGTGCAATTGACAAAGTCACAAGCATATAATGTATGTAAATAGCCTATTCTAAGTAAAAGGTACATTGAAAAATAGAATATTAATTTATAGATAAAAACAATAACAAAATATAAAAAGACCAGGGAATGACATAACAAACAATTAATATAAAATCTAAACAATTATCCAATTTAAATTCTTAAAGTACTAATGTCACAAGCTAAAAACTCATCAACAGTATAAAAAATATGTTCTCTTAACCATATTTTAATCTTATTTTCAAACTGTTTTGAAGTTATATTCCACATGTTTTCTGGCAGTTTATTAAATAATTTAATTTTCATATAAACATGACTGTTTCTTGTTTTTTCCAACCGTACAGATATTAAGTTAAGAAGATAGTTTTTCCTCGTTTGATAGTCATGTATTTCTTTTCTAACAGACAATTTACAAATAGAATTCTTAACATCCATCAGGCAGCAATATATGTACAAATTTGGAAGAGTCATTATTTTAAGCTCTTTGAATAAAGGAACACATGACTCCCTATCTGAAACATTTGTAATGACTCTTACAGCTCTTTTTTGCCACTTAAAAGCCTCTAATGCACTACACGAGTTGCCCCATAAAGTTATGCCATACTTTAAGTGAGAATGAAAAAAAGCATAATAGGCAGTTATCAGCATGTTTTTGGTTACACAATCTTTCAACTTTCTAAGAAGGTGAATTACTCTAGACAGTTTTCTACACAACTGCTCGACATGAGTTTCCCAACTTAACCTACTATCAAGATAAATACCTAACAACTTAACAGGTTTCACATCTTTATAAAAAGAAAAGTCCAAAGAAAATATAATTTGTTCAGTCTTTTTTTCATTAACAATTAAAAGATTAGAATGAAACCATTCCATTGCTATTTCTAAGGCTTGGTTCTCAGTTCTTGCGTTTGCCTGTAGCCTATCTTTTTTTATGGTAGCAGAGAAGCATTCCTTAAAGACGTCCTGTAAAGTTTAAAAAAGGGTTTTGAAAGTCAAAAAGCCAATTCCATCTAACCGCCTGGAGAGGAGCCTTAAACTTTAGCAGTGCTTCAGGTTTTGTGAGGTTTGGTCTACGAAAAGACTTAATTTGCATGCCAGTGCCAAGGGAAAACAGTTGGTGAACTCAACAATGTAGGCCTATTGTTGACTTCTAGTACCACGGTATCATGGTCGGAGATGTAAGGGACAAGAACATTCATGCTGTACCTCTCCTGCAAAAGCGATATAAGTATAATGTCGAGGCAATAATTCCCTCTGGTTGAGGTTTTGTTGGTTAATGAATAGGCCACACTGCCTTGTCAGAAGCTTGAAGATTTTTTTCCTCACTGGAGCTGGTTAAAATTTGAACATAGAAACCACCACACACAAGCTCATCTTAGTCAGTAGTAACAAAGCAACACAGATCATCTCACACCATTTTACTCTCATATTTGGGTTAAAATACACAGTTAAGGATGAGATAGTTCATGTGTAAATAAAAGAAACTAAGCTTACTAACAGTCATCAATCCAAATAGGAACAAAATCAGTATGAGCTTGAATAATACTGAACGTGAAAGACTAGAATACATAGTTGATAATCCTGACAATAATAACAAATTTTGTGCTTATAGACTAGAATAAATTCGACAATATAATAACCATGAAATAGCAAAGCAATAACAATAACAAACCTCAGCTAACCAACAACCGACAAAATGACCAAAGGTATACTAACTAAAATAAATAACTTTGAAACAACAACAAACCCACAAGCTAACAACCAATAACAACTCATACACATTAATAATTAAACGAATATAAATTCAATTTAACTAGAGCAACAACAAACCTATAGTTAAAAAATGGTGAATGATTTAACGAACAAGAAGCATATTTGTAATGGCAACAACGAATAACAGTTTTTAATAAAACACAGGTCGGAAACTTTGATAGAAAGAAAAAAACTGAACATTAAGTGTTAAAGTGTTGATCTTCTTTTTCAGTGTAGTCAACGCTGTCTTGAAAAAAGTCGACATGTCTTGTCACTTTGTTGCCAGCTCCCTGGACTCGAATCATTGTGCTGTTGGCTGAGTAACTAGTGCGGTGCTGTTGCTTAATAAATAGATCGAGAAGTCGACCTTGTGTTAGATTAGGGTAGGTTAGGGTTGAAACAGGTGTGGGGGAGTCTTGAAATGGATTTGGCGGAGTATGTCAGGACAGTCGACTCTTCCGTTGATAACCTTGTGCAGCAGGACTGTGTAAGCAATGATTCTACGTTCCTCCAGCGACTGAAGACCATGTGCCGGGGATATGGTGTCAATCGGCACCTGACGGAATGGGAATCCTATCTTGAAGCCCACCATTCAAACAAATCTTCGTTGAATTTTCTTCAACTCATTACTTTTATATACTACTTACTTACTGTGAGGTACTTTTAATGAGGGCTCCATATTGGTGAACCATATTAGAGAATTTGCCTCACCAAGGCACAGTAAAGTGACTTTAAAGCATCTGAACCATAAAAAATGAATAAAAGATAAAGCGGAACAAGTAGCGACATTAGATCGACTGCAGATCTAATGAGATATTAAGTAGCGAAATTATGCAAGCAGTGGCAGTGATAAGTGAAGAGTGAGAAACAAAGTGAGGACGATTCCACTGTCGTGCAATTTCAGATATTTTCCAAATACAGTAGAGTCCCGCAAACTCGGCACTCGATAACCTGGCAGTCTGGATAACTCGGCCATCACTTGGCTCAGAAAATTAGTGATTTTTTGGGTCCGAGTTAATCATGAACTCAAGCGAGCTTAAGTCAAATTATTCGCAACTCGTACTAATTATTTGTTGAACTATATCTGATGACTCAATACTGACTTTTAATATAAATAAAAATCAAGAAGGCGGTTAAAAAGTTTAAAATTTGTATTGTTCTTATTTTTAACCATACTTCCCGATAACCCGGCATTTCACAAACTCGGCACCCTTCCAGTCCACATTACGCCGAGTTTATTGCCTGATGCTGTTGCTTGCGGCCCCAACAAAATTAAAACACTAGCGTCTCTGGTAAGCGCGGCACTGCTTATTCAACACTATGTTTATAGGCTATAGTCAAAGCTAAGATCAACCAAAACAAAACTGGCACTAAACCAACCTAGCCTACTTGGACAAATATCGAGTCGTAAATAAGGAAAAGGTCTAGAATGTATTCAGGGGCTGGAGACACTTTTTCTCTCATATCAAAAAGTGCCCGAAGAAAAATTCTGTGCGGGCAATCTAGAGTTAAGCTAAAAAGTAGGTCTGAGATAGGTGGCAATTATTTTAAATTATTTATATAGATTACGTGACCAAAGAAACCTACATTGGTTTTAGTTCTAATCGCCATAAAATAGATTTTTAAATTAAAATAACTGCAAAATTTTGCTGTGCTCACAAACTTTAGGGGAACTACAAACCTGCCAATTTAAAATTTCCCCGCCGCAGTAAACCTACAGACTAAGCGAATTTCCATTTGCCCTATTGGATTTACAGTATGTCTCCATAAAAATATCACATTTATTCGCTATTTAAATATAATTAGTTTAACGAGTACTTAGGTTTGCTGCAACAGTGAAAAAAGTGTTTTTTTTTTGTCAAATGTTTATAGTTTAGTTTAGTATGAAATAAATTAATTTTCCAAATTTGATCAAAATATGATCATAAATATGCATATTACAACAGCTTAAATACTTATTCTCCGTAAGAATAACATGGGAATTACAACACTTCAATATACTAAATTATTTGTTTCTTTTTTTAGCTCTACAAAATGGGTTAGAAAGAAATTGCAAAATTGTATGTTTTTAGGGTATAAAATGGGAAAACCAATTTTTACCCCATAAACCACCATTCCCATACTCAGAACATGCTGGTTCGCGAACTCGTTCAAATAAATGTTGGTTACACATTCATAAAAAATGTCATCAAAATCGGATAATTTTTGCTAACGGTCACTATTTAGGCCTATATATGAATTTAAACCGATGGTGTTTTTGGCCTCAAAACAAAAAAGTAAATCGGACCGGGTCCAGGCCTTACAATGAGTACTACGGTAAATAGCTTATTCCCTGTAGGTATGGGAAATTAACTAAAATGCAAGCATTTTAAAACTCATTGGACCTAGGTATTTTGTTGTGTTTAATCCACTATTTCAATGGCACAAAACAGTCTGGATGTAACATAATCAACAACTCGGTTCACTAACCTAAACTTTATTTTCATAATCTTTACCTAGAACTTTAAAACACTTTGAGTTAATACAGCCACGAATCCGCATAAAGCCTGACTTGCCTTCCTCCACAAGCCTAAATATGATCTGGTATTTAATCTGCAATATTCAGGGCTCAGTTGTGTTTTAGATGCCTTTGATCATATATTGTAACACTTGTAGGGCTACTTTTAACCTTCACTAGGCCTACTTTAAACCTACTTTAACTTCACCTCGTCAAGACTTCACCGGTTGGTAGTTAGGCTTGTCTAGCAAGTCCATTGTGGATTGGTATTTGTTTGCCCAGGAGGTGTTCATCGGACAGATGATAGAATGTTCAGAGAAGATCAGAGGACCGCTTGGCATGGTTCAGCTTGACAAAGCAAAATTTGGTAAAAGAAAATATAATCTCGGGCGAGTTATTGAAGGACATTGGGTGTTTGGTGGTGTTGACGTTACTATGAAGAATACCTCCCAAGGTTGTTCCTGTGGAATAGAGAGACTCTATGAAATTGCTGGCATTGATTTGAGAGTGGACCCTTCCTGTTACTTACTACCATTGTCAGTGACTGCTGGAAAGCCTACGATTGCTTATCTCAGGAGGGATTCAGTCAACTACTCGCTGAATTTTGTGGACCCGGAGACTCATACTAATAATAAAGAACATATTTTTTGGAGGGAAGTTCGAGCCAACATCCCCCCAACAAGTCGAACGCTTCGTACAAACGATAAAGAAACTTATCAACTGCATGTCAGACGAACCTGGTACACTGGAAGAAAAGCTTCACCAACTGCTGATGAAACTACGTCAAGCTCCGAATTCAACTGGTAACAGCTCATACTTCTTGATGTTCAATAGAAGGATCCGAACATACTTAAGTTTACTCTTGCCTAAGACAAAGGAAGAAACAAAACAACCCAAAGGAATAGTGAGATATTTCAAACCAGGCGAACGAGTACAAGTACGGAACTATTCCGGGAAATGTAAATGGGGTTACGGAAATGTCCAAAGTAGAGACGGTCACGTTCACTATTTTATCAAGATGGACGATGGACAAATTTGGAGACGCCACATTGATCAAATGTTGCGTACGAAAGTTTAAAGGGAGGCCATTGTTAGGGGGAGACCACTGTTATATATTTTGCTTCTGTACTTTTTATATTAATCTATGTGTTAATTATTTACAATTTTCATATCATAATATTTACTATTCAGTTATGAATAAATAGTTATACAAGTTACAAGTGCTTGTATTTATTAGTTTTGATTTGGTTGTTATTGTTTTTATAATAGGTGTTTTTATAAAAAAAAACAATAACAATCAAATCAAAACAAATGCATACTAATTTGACAGTTACAATCAGATGATATTTTGTTTGCAATCAGAGTGACATCAGAATATGACGGGAATAGCACACCTGTGTATTTTCCTTCCACCATAGGTAGCACCAGTAGCCTATTACCATTGACTATATAAACACTAGTGTTAAAGTTTATATAGTCAATGCTATTACTGAATTCGGTACCTACTATACAATTGTGACAGATCTATGAAATGGAGAAAAACGTAAGGTTAAAAAACGTGTCTACTTGCTTTCATGACATATAACTGGTGAAATGGAAGGTTTTAGAACAAATGGGCACGTAAGAAATAGCTTTATAAAGTCACCAAACGGCTTTTGAGAGATATGGCTTATACAGTAGGCCTATGTTTTGAAATTCATGAATGCAAGTTGTCATAGTTTTAAGTTTGTTTTTAAAATGCCTACTTGCTCATGACAAAGACAAATAACAGGTGAAATGGGAGGTTTTTGGACAGTTGGGCACAGATATAGACATGAATAATGGCTTTAGAAAGTTAGTAAACAAAACAGCTTTTGGGGGATATGGCCATAGCCTACAATATGTTTTGAGATTTATAAATGCAATCGTCATAGTTAGTTTTAAAAATGTATACTTGTTCATGGCAAATAAATGGGGAAATAGGAAGTTTTGCACACAGTTCTAGACGTTAAAACTTGATGTAGAAAATCACCCAGCGGCTTTTAGGGGGATATGGCCTAAACACAGTTTGCCTACAGTCTGTTTAGAAATTCATGAATGCAATCGTCATAGTTTAATTTTTAAGATATCTATTGCTCATGACAAACAACAGGTGAAATGGGAGTTTATGGACAAGTGAGCTCGGTTTTAGGTGTTAAAAATAGCTTTAGAAAGTCACCAAACGGCTTTGAAAATTCCAAATTCCCGGACCCCCTGCTTTATTGTGGGGTGTTCCCCCCCCCCCCAAACCCCCCGGTAGCCCCCCCTTGACAAGCTCCTAGAACCACCACTGGATGTGTGGGTCGTAAATTGTTAGGTTAAGTTAGACCCTACCTTTAGTTTACAGTAATAGAGCAAGCAGACCATAATGTAAACAAAAGAACTCGAGAAATTGAACTTCTAACAACAAAGCGATTAACATGGCGTTCCGCTCCGCTTCTATGAAAACAGTAACATTAAATTAGGCTACCTAAGACAAGAGGAGTCCGCTCTCCGCGTCTAGGAAAACCCAGCTTAAGGAATTAAATTAAGTTAAGTTAGATCTTCAATTTTAACATTTCAAACATCTTAATTAGACATAGAATATTTTAAGATAGGCTAGAACTTGTTCAAATCAAAGTCAAATCAAAAGTCAAATCAATTGTTGCAAAGACATTCAAAAACTATCTACGTACATTTCACTCTATTAATTAAGTTATTTCTAGATACAGTGCGACCCTTCTAATAATTATTTAAGTGCGAGCGATGGAGGGTTAAGTAATTTACCAGATAGTTTACTTAGATGTACTTAGGCCTAGGCACAGAAAACACACTACTATAACCCAAAATGCCAACTGCATGGTAAAAAGCATTAAGTGTTTTGAGAGAGCTTTGCCTGTCAATCGTAGGCAGCGCCACCAGCGTTGCTATGCTGAGTGCATGGCAACGCTGGTGGCGCTGCTTACGATTGACAGGCAAAGCTCTCTCAAAACACTTAATGCTTTTTACCACGCGGTTGGCATTCTGGGTTATAGTAATATGTTTTCTGTGGCCTAGGCCCTAACATTTCAGCCAAGCAGAGGTGGTTACAAGGAAATGTTTTCCAAATGAAATTAATTATACTTGAGTGTAGGCTTACAGCCTCACCTTTAGGGTACCTTCGTATTACACAAAGGCCACTTAAGTTATTTTAAAAGAATTTGTTTGCCGAAAAAGTTAGCCTAAGTTAAGTTACCAAAAATAACTCATATAATTGGAAAGAACATAAGTTAACTTACCATAGCCTACATTAATTACATTAATAGACTTAAATTTCAAACTCCAATATCGATTACATCACGACTGCCCTGGACTCAACCTCTGACGTTTCGATCTCACCCGTCCTTGACCTAACCAATGAAACTGAAATTAATGAAGAAGACAAATGGCAAACGGTTTACCGTCGCAAATCCAAGCAACACATCCGTGAAAAGAATCTTGGAAGCACCTCGAATAGTAGACCTAAATCATTAAACGATCGTGCAAAGAGTAAAAGATACAGTGAAATGGTGATAGGCAAGAGGACTGATTGTGCAATTAAAAGTGCTCAGTTGAAACCAACTATCAAAAAGAAGGCTATTTTCCTCTCTAGGCTGAGCCCAGAATCTACCGCTTTGGATATAGACAGGTACATCAAGGATGAACTAAACCTTCAGTTTCTCAAGTGTACCCAAATTAGGACTAAATACGAGGGCTACTCTTCCTTTCATGTTGAAGTGCCAGAATCTGATTTCGATAAACTATTAAGTGCTGATCTATGGCCTGAAGGCTGTCTCTTTGCTCCATTCAAGGGTATTCTAAGAAGAGACTTGGTGGTGAAGGGAAGTGAAGACTCAAAAAACTTACCTACTCTTGCAAGTCAAGAAAATCCAGTTTGATTGCGCGTGGGCCCAGAACTTCGAGGGATTTAGGTACAGTAGTAAGCCTTTGTTAAGTAATGCTAGAGCTAGAGATGTAACAATTCCCACCATTGTAAGTAAAAATAATTTTAAAACATTTGCTAAAACTGATAATGATAGGCCTAGTGAAACTTTTTTAACTGTACTACAAATGAATAGCCAATGCATCAGAAATAAAATTTTAGCTGTAGAACACCTGTGCCATTTACATAATGCTGATCTAATCTGTGCTCAGAGCACTGGTTGACTCCAGATCAGGCTGAAGATTTTGTACCACAAAATTTTGTTTTGGCAAATGTTGTGTGCAGAACTAACTGCAAAAATGGTGGCTCAGCTATTTATGTCAAAAAAGATTGTCATTACCAAATAGTTAGTCTTGATAAGTTTTCTTCTGATTTGCACTGTGAAATTTGTTGTATCAATCTTGTTGACTAAGATCTGATTATAGTTAGTTTGTATAGGTCACCCAATGGCAACATGTCCACTTTTTTTGATAATTTTAGAGGAGCTATGAAATACGTTCTCAGCCTTGGAAAAAAAGTAATAGTCTGTGGGGACTTTAACATTGAAATGGCCAAGATGGAGGAACAAACCTCAATCAATTTCACGAACCTACTACGATCACTTGACCTAAAATGTAGAAATAAATTCCCTACAAGAAACGATGCCTGTTTAGATAACATATTAGTCAATTTTTCTCAAGATTATTACAAAATTTCAACTTTGCAAGGCGCTTTGGCCGATCATGATCCACTGCTTTTTAAATACCATAGACCTGCCTGCAAAAGCTCAGAAAATGTAGGCCTATCTATTGAGCAGCCTAGTGTTCTTGTTAGGAAACAAAATAAACAAAATCTCAATCTTTTCCGTGAGGTACTGCAGAGCGAGTCATGGGAAGACATTACAGAAAATGAGAGTAGCCCAGTAACATTGTTTGATAGTTTTTTTGATAGGTTTGTTAACCTCTGGTACTATTGTTCTCCACCTGTTAAGAAAAAGCTTGGATCAGATAATAAGACTAATTTAGTGAAAAACAAAATCCACCAATTATAGTGATAGTTTAAAAAAAAGTAAGGAAGCCATGATGGCTTATAATTCTTTGTACAAACATTTTTTTTAAATTGATTCTGTAAAGGCTCAGGCAGCTTATAATATCTAAAATAGCTTAAAAAAACAGTACAGGAAGGATTTAAACCTTGCTAAAAAATTAGCCTGTGCTAAATACATTAACAATTCAAAAAACAAATGCAAGGCCGCCTGGGACATAATAACACAGGAAAATACAACCACACGCACATCTCATGTTACTCTTGACCCTAACAAATTAAACACACTTTACAGATTCAGTTGAGGAACTGGCCAATCAAGTGGGCCAGACTCAAGACACACCAAGAGAACTACTGGAATCTACACAAAAATTGGACGTCTCTAAATTTGAATGGACACATATTACACCAAATGAGGTAACAAAAACAGTCTCAAAATTTTCAAATTCTAAATCTATGGATCACTTTTGGTTTTCAAACTACATAATCAAGAATATTATACACTACATATCTACACCCCTCTCCACTGTATTTAATAGTTGTCTCCGTAATGGCTATTTTCCTGACCAACTTTTAAAGTCTCAAAAGTAACTCCAATTTATAAAAAGGGTGATAAGAATCTATGTCAAAACTATCGCCCAATCTCGATAGTACCAATCTTATCTAAGGTTTTCGAAGCTCTCATGTTAAAACAGTTTTAAATAACTTTTTTGACTCTAATAACTTGATGACTGATTCTCAATTTGGGTTTAGAGCTGGCAGATCAACTACGATGGCAGTCTCTCACATTTCCAATTATATTATTAATGCTTTTGAAAATAAAAATACTGTTTCTATGCTACTTTTTGATTTAACAAAAGCTTTCGACTGCATCCCGTTTGACATCTTGCTGGCTAAACTCAAATTCTATGGACTTAGCAAAAACACAATAGAAATGCTTGAATCATATCTGACTAATAGGAAGCAATATGTTAGTGTGGAGGGTAAACACTCTACAATGACCACAATTAAAGCAGGTGTTTCGCAGGGCTCAGTCCTAGGCCCTTTCCTTTTTATAATCGCAGTAAATGATCTTCCATGTAACACTCCTATCGAATGTGTAATTTACGCAGACGATACCACAATTTTTACATCTGATAAAGACCAAACAAAGCTCTCAGAAGCTCTTTCTAAAGCAGAAAAGAGTGTTTTAAACTGGTTTTCTGCAAATAAACTGATCTGTAATCAATCCAAGACCCAGAAAATTGATTTCTCACTCTCTATTAAACAATCAGACCACTCAGTAAAAATTCTTGGCTAGGCTTCCACCTCGATAGTAAATTAAACTGGAAAACTCACATCACAAATTTGAGCAAAAAACTATCGCGAGTTTCATGTTTATTCTGGAAACTCAAGCCTTTTGTCGATATTGAATATCTCAAACTAGCCTATTTTGGGCTGTTTCAATCCCATATTCAATATGGAATCCAACTTTGGGGCCATTCCCCCCATGTCCATGAGCTTCTACTAATACAAAAATACCCCCGCCGCAGCAAACCTGCAGACTAAGCGAATTTCCAATTGCCTGATTGGATTTACACTAAATTGTCTCCTTAAAAATATCGCATTTATTCCCTATTTAAATAGAATCAGTTTAACACATACTTAGGTTTGCTGCAACAGGGGGGTAAAAGTGTTTTTTATGTAAAATGTCAATAGTTAGTAAGAAATAAAAACATTTTCCAAATTTGGGCAAAATATGTTAATAAACAAGCAAACTACAACAGTTTACTTATTCTCCATAAGAATAACATGGGAATTTTAAATTTACAATTTTTTGGAATTTTCTCCGTAACCATTAGGCGCATTATAATGCTTCAATATACTAAATTATTTGTTTTTTTAAAGCTCTACAAAATAGTTTAGAAATAATTTGCAAAATTCTATGTTTTTTGGGTCAAAAATGGGAAAAACCCATTTTTACCCCATAAAAGCCCCCATAAACCCCCGTTCCCATGGTCCGATCATGCTGGTTCGCAAACTCGTTCGAATAAACGTAGGTTTACACGTTTGTACCAAATTTCATCGAAATCGGATCATTTTTGCTCGAGTTATCGCGCTAACGGACACATATATATATATATATATATATATATATATGAATTTGAACGGATGGTATTTTTGGCCTCTAGGGACCTCAAAACAAAAACAAAAATTGGTCCCGGGTCCAGGTCTTACCATGAGTAGGCCCCTACTACGGTAATAGCTTATTCCCTATATGGGAAATTCGCTAAAAGAAGTCATTCGCACAATGTTAGGGGCTGACCCTGCGGAGCACTGCAAACCACTTTTTATCAAACTAAACATTTGCACAATCATTAACTTATACATCTACAATGTACTTATATACACTGGAGCTAATCTCAATGAGTTTTCCACCAGGCAGAATTACCATTCTCACCATACACGAAGTAAGGAACAATTGGATATACCACATCACAGGTAATTCTTTCAAACTCAACTGTGTGAATTTTTATAATAAGCTGCCTGAGCCTCTTCAGGCAGACAGCCTTTCTCTTTCTCTTTTCAAATCCAAAATTCATAGCTGGCTTGTAGCAAATCCTTTCTATTCAGTCAAGGACTTTTTTGAAACATAAAATTACAATGGAATCATTCACACTGTAAGTTAGGAATTCTCAATCTTTGTTAGCTATAGATATAAGATACTTGTTGATGTTGATATTCTGTTTTAATGTAATTTGACAATGCCTATTCCTGTATACAACCTGGTCAACGGCAATAAACTTTCTTATTCTTATTCTTATAAGTTATCGTTCAAATTTGACATGATTAGGCCTACTATTAAGTTAGCGGCCTTTGAGTTCTGCCTCCCAGAAGGCAGCGATGTCGGCGAGGATTGAGTTGAATGCGTCCCCGCCGCTACGGTACCTGCCACATGTACTTCGCCAAGTAAGTTAAATTAGGTATACTTACAGCGCGCTGTTGCGGTTATGTTAGGTTGGGTTATCATAAATATGTTTATTGGACTATCCTCGTTTTGTCATGAATCGAACGATACCAGATGAGATAACTTATCACTCAGTCACTCAGGACACTGACCCAGATACAGGCTGTGACAGGTGATGCGCACGCTCCGGTCAATGACCGGAAAAAAAATCCCTTGGCCTACTGGAGGGCATTTGGCAGGCAAAATTATGACTCATCTCTGGTAGCCTATATCGTTAGATTCATAACGAAACCAGGAAAGTCCTACAAACATGTTTATGATAACCCAACCGGTAATTAATTATTCCGTAGGTGCCTCCAAACGAATTTTTAATTTTGATATCTTACTTTATAGTTTTTTACCTCCTGAATCCAAATATAGGTACCATTATTTTTCACAGCAGCTGATGAATATTTCTCAAGGTATTGACGTAATAATATACCGGTACAACATTACAATAAACAAGGTAGGATGGATGACATTTACAAGTCTAGGCCTAGAATGAACTATGGGTTAAGTAAGCCAACAGCTGAATGTTTTCAATTATAGTCAAGCAAATAGAAGTGACTTAACTTTATTCCCTAACTCTGATTCTGCATTATGAAAATCACCAGATTAAGGGTACCTAATTATTCCCATGACTAGTTGCAAAAGTGAAATTTTATCCCCATAATGACCAAATTTTCACGCTGAATCCGAAAATGACCGGAAAATACCAAAAAAACTGGAAAGAAAATTTGTTACGGTACTAAAAATACGCCATGTGGGTACTCAAAATATGCGGAATATTGTGTAGATTAAGAATATGCAAGAATTTGTTGGATCCGATGAAAAACACCTGAGATAGGAAAATCTGTTAGAGTAGGTTAGGCTTGGTTAAGTTAGGTTAGGATAGGTTTGGTTAGGTTAAGTTAGGCCTATGTTAGGTTAGGTTAGGTTGAGTTAGGTTAGGATAGGTTTGGTTAGGTTAGGTTAGGTTAGGATAGGTTTGGTTAGGTTAGGATAGGTTTGGTTAGGTTATGTAAGGTTAGGTTGAGTTAGGTTAGGTTAGGTTGGATTAGAATAGGGTTAACCCTAACATAACATAACCTAACAAACCAAACGATATATCGAATGAAACAATCGAATAACCGATATTTTCATTCGGTTGTTTGTGTAGGACCCCCATGAAAGTGCAGCCCTTTACCTTCCTTATCTAACCTAACTTCAAAACACTTAATGCAGTCACCAGTTTTCATAAAGCTTGACCTACTACCCTGACATGCCTAAATAAAAACTAACTTACATGTAGCCTAATTAGTCCACCAATTAGGCCTAGCCCATCTAGGATCTCCATAATGTGACGAAATTCCTATTAGGCCTATAGAAAACATTATTGACTACAGAATCACTTGAAATGTTTTTACAACGATGTTATCATGTTTAATCAACGATGTTATTCTTCTCATCAACCATCACTCTCTTCACTTAGCTTGAACTTGTGACGGCGTAGCAGACTAGCACTACACAGCAATTTTTGTTTTGAGTTCTAGTTGTAGTACGGTAGTGTTCGAAGTAAAATGACGTCACTAGGCATAATGCCGATAACAGAATCAGAGTGAGTTAATAGGCCAAAGTTAAAAAGTTCTTACTTCCAGTTGCTTGTCATGTGGTTGAAAACAGTCAGCTCTGGGTTAGTTAACCCACAATTCATTCCACTTGTAAATGTTATCCATCACACCTTGTTTATTGTTGGTTAATGTTGTATATTTTTATGGCGATATCTTGAGAAATATTCATCAGCAGTGAGAAATAATGGTATATTTGGATTCAGGAGGTAAAAAACTATAAAGTAAGATATCAAAATTAAAAAGTCGTTTGGAGGCACCTATACGGAATAGGCCTAAATACCACCCAAACTAACATAGGCCTAGGCCTAACCGCTGCAGCACACTGTATAAGGGTGGTCAGGAACTAACTTAGCCTAGGCCTACAGGCCTATAAAGGCTGGGCATGTGAGTGTCATTGAATATCACAATAGGCCTAGTCAGTGATATCACCTAGCCTATATTTATAGCCTATAATGTATATCATTGTATGGTCCAACTTAGTGTTGCCTATGTCTAGCCTAGGCCTACTCCAAATCATTTCAAATGCTGAAGAACCTTAGACTAGGCTAGCCTACATGAACTAAAAACTAGGCCTAACTTAAGTTATTTTCACTCAATTAGGCCTAGGCCTATTTTAATAAATTTCAAAACCTCCGTAGTAAAAAACACATTCTTACCTGTTACTTATTGCAGTTGCAAATTCAAACAATCTCGTGAAGGTACAAATCTATAGAGGTTTTTTGTGGGTCATAATTAAACCGTACTCAAACACACATTGAACCTCGCTCTTCTTCGGTGAGATGAAAATTGAACATTACCCAGAAACACCGATCCCGATGTTTTCACAAATTGTGACACACAAAATTATTGGTGGACATGAGGTGTAAAAACAAAATATGTTTAGTGTGTTTAAAGATCAACAAAAATCAAATTAAATAAACTAAAATTGCACAATATTATTATTTGAGTTTAAATAAGATCATCGCCTTGCCACCATTTTTATTATTTTTTTATTATCAAAAAAATGTCAAGTCAAATAAGTAATGCTGTGCATTACTCTTTATTTTTGGTTTAGAAATCTGTTCACATGTAGCTGTGAAGATAAATTTATTCGTTTGTGCTATATAAAGGGAATATGTTTATCTATGTATATAACTACAACTACCAAACGAGCTAATCTCACAATGGTTTGTTTATTTTTACAAACAGGTCATTTTAAGTGAATATGGAAGTAGCTAGACTATGTTTTATCTATGCTATTACCGTTAGGTGGCACGGTATACCCAGGAAAGATATTGTTATTTTACTAAATGTACATGTTGCTCCAATTCGATCAATATGCAAAGTATTACAGGAGCTATTTCAAAACGAATAACAGTCATATTTACAATGAGTTTAAAAGAGTCAACTCAAAGATTACCTGTGTGTATCTCCTCTCTTCTGTTTCCGATGTAGTCATACCCGCCTACTTGTCTTCCAAAATCAACAGCTTATGCAGCAATTATCTAACAGTCCTAAATATATAAATATATAAATTGAATGTGAAATCTTCAGGCGGCTGTTGGAGAGCACACTTAAATCCAACACGGAAGGGTGCTTGCTGTATTCGGCTATCAACGAGAATAGTATTATTTGTATTTCGTCTACCAGTTAAAATTTTGTCGGCCTCCTCCCATTGGCCGTCCTGGTCAACGTCTTATAGTCTCCATTATGTCGAACGTTTTTGATTATGTTTTGATTTTGTGCAAAATTTTAGTATAACCATAGCTGTTTCAAATTTAGTGTCTGTCTGTTTGGAAAACAAACAATTTTGTTCTGCTGCTTTCCTTGATGTCAGTCAGGCATTTGACAAAGTATGGCACTCTGGCTTACTATTCAAAATTAAGAAGTTACTACCCCATTCAGTTTTTCCTATTTTAAAATCATATCTTACCAACAGAACTTTCCAAATTAAACATCAAAATGACTTAACTGACCTTTACCCTATGGAATCAGGAATCCCCCAAGGAAGCGTGCTTGGACCATATTTGTATATTCTCTATACATCGGACCTACCTACCAGAAAGTGTAAACACTATGGTTGCTACATTTGCGGATGACACGGCGATTTTATCTGCCCACGACAATCCGGTTCAAGCTACAGCAAATTTACAGCTAAACTTGGATGAAATTTCACATTGGTTTAAAACTTGGAAGTTCAAAATTAATGAAAATAAATCAGCACACTTTTACTTTTACCTTAAATCAGGCTACATGTCCTCCAGTGTCCGTGAACAATATTCACCTCCCTCAAGTAACAGAAATAAAATACTCTTAGGCATGCACTTAAATGTAAAGCTTAATTAATTGGAAGGCACATATCCTGGACTAAAAGACAACATCTAACTCTAAAAACAACTAAACTTAATTGGCTTCTTGGATCTAAATCAAAACTTATTACACAAAATAAATTGTTACTGTACAAAACAGTTCTAAACCCAATTTGGACTTATATGGTATTCAGCTTTGGGAATCAGCAAGTACCTCAAACATTAATTGTCAACGCACCTTGGTTTGTTACCAACAGAATGATCTTCAAATTCGAACATCAGTCAAAGAAGAAATTACAAAATCTAGTGAAAAATACATTATAAAATTGGAAAATTATTGAAATCATCTTGCACTTAATTTATTGGACAATCACAGCACCAACAGACTGAAGCGACATACGATATTGGACCTCCCATTCAGATTCGGCTAAGTGTTATCAAAATTCTCTTTGTTAGCTAGTGTTGACAGGGGTCAATCACTTGCTCATGTTCTTCAAGTTAATGTTGAATTATTATTTGCTTATTGTTCAACTTGAACAGATTGTAAACTAGGCATGCGGCCTCAGGTCCGCCAATTGAGCGGAGTAAGCAAGCTTTGATATAAACAAATAACTTTAATTTGTTTTCATGATTCAAATTGAATACATGATGACGTCACCATAGCAACAATCCAATTGAATTCTCGTGGTTGGTTGGAAGAGTTGAAGGAAATATGAATCCAGTCAGCTGTTTCTATTAGGTCATTGATTTTTACTTGTATATATGAGTAGCCTAATAGTAAAACTGTGTTTTTGTAATAGCATAAAGATAAGTATTATTTTGTCAATATCCTAATGTTTGTTTAGCTCCCATTTATGTAATAGGCCTATAGGCTTCCTTCTCATTTTCTCCAACTAAAACATTTAGCCAATTAGTAAACTTTTGCTCAGCGAACAGAATGACAGAAGAAGGTGACTATATATAGCAATACCATAGTCAATGGTCACCACAGGAAATAAGGCGTGGCTAATTTCACGAGCTGATGATACCCTAAAAAAGATGGTGGTTGCCGCGAAGCTAGTGGCATTGAATTGGTGACGTTTGCGCTAGCTCCGCCCCGTTGCCAAAATAGGCCTACTGTACTCAATAAATAGATTAGATTTTAAAGACGGCACTGGATAGAGAATTGATGAATTAAACAAGAATATATTTATTCCTCATGCTAAATTACAGCATGATTAAGTAAAATACTGTATATGCATAATAAACTACTGTACAACAAAATTATTAAAATCTATATACTTATAAAAGGCAAAGCCCTCACTGACTCACTGACACACTCATCACTAATTCTCCCACTTCCCATTTACCTAGGAGGCTGAAATTCGGTACACCGATTCTTTGGGCATTAAATAGGAAAACTAAGTAGTTTTTATTCTGATCGGGCTTTCGGGCTCCGCCCCAGTGGCTCTGGAGTTTCCCATGTTAACCTTATGATTTTTCATATTTAAAAGGAATTAATGAATCTTAACAGCTGTTTCAATTAAACAAGTTGGTTCTGTTCTATGATGTTCAATACCATTAAAGTTACAAGGATTACCAACAGGGTGCAGCACTATTATTTTTTTAAATTTATGACAACAGCTAATTTGCAACCAAAAGGTGAGTGAGCGTAGCGAACGAACTTCTACCTGGAGGCGAGTTAGCGTAGCGAACGAGCTAACCTGAAGGCAAGTGAGCGCAGCGAACGAGCTCCAACCCAAAGGTGGGTGAGCGTAGCGAACGAGCTCATCTTGAAAATTAAGAAATTAAACGGGGCAAAGCCCGCGGGTACAGTATAGCGGGGAACGTTATGGACTCCGAAACCGCTCGACAGATTGTAATGAAACTTTCAAGGCATTATTAAGCATTATTCAAGGATGGTTTGTGTGAAGTTTGGTGCAGATCCGTCAAAAGGGCTCCGCCCCAGTGGGTCTGGAGTTTCCCATGTTAACCTTATGAGAACTTATATTTAATTTGAATTAAAGAATCTTAACAGCTGGTTCAACAAAACAATTTCATTCTGTGATATTCAATAGCATTAAAAAGTTAAAAGGTTAACCGACTGGGTGCAGCACTATTATTTCTTTAAATGATGACAACAGCTAATTTGCAACCAAAAGGTGAGTGAGCGTAGAGAACGAATACATCAATATACATTGTGACGTTAACTATTGCAATCGACTGTCCTTCGAAGTAGCCGTGATCATAGTATGACACTGTCTCGACAACCCCCCCCCCCCCAACACAACACCCACGATCCCTCTTTCCAAGAACAGACCGGACTGGTAGCGATTGTCACTGGTAGCGAATGTCACTGGTAGCGATTTACAGGACACCAACCTGGAGGCGAGTTAGCGTAGCGAACGAGCTAACCTGAAGGCAAGTGAGCGCAGCGAACGAGCTCCAACCTAAAGGTGAGTGAGCGTAGCGAACAAACTTCAACCAGGACGTGAATGAGCCATGCGGATACTTATGAAGTTAAACGGGGCAAAGCCCGCGGGTACAGCTAGTCAAATATAAAAGACGTTTTTATATTAGGCTATGGCAATTTAATTTAAGAACCTGCACTATGTTGATGTAAAGCCTATTTATTGGGTTGTACTAAATTTTCAACCTGACGTAAAAATGCCAACATGCTGTTCTGTTAGCTGTAATAATTCATCTTATAGTATTACAGAAAAAATAGGAATATTATATCACGCTTAGTTTATAACTGGACTCCCGTACAGGCCAAGCAGTCTAGGCTCTACTTTTTGTAATTATTACCTTATTATCTTCATCTTTTACCCAAAAGGGATTGATGGTGTCAGACTTTCAAATAAAAAATATATACATTTAAACAAACAGACATAAATTACTGAACATATATTTACAACATTATTAGCATGTGTAATTGTAACTGTGTCTGTATATCTGCACAGAGAAAATTATTTCCACACTTATAAGTTATAAATTGGACAACACAAGTTAACAAGTTTAGTTAAATATTTAATTATAATAAATATCTATAACTGAACTTCTGTATAGGCCTAGCAGTCTAGGCATTAGGCCTACGCATCGTAATCGTAACTGTACAAGCCTAACAAATTATTTACACGCCTTAGTAAAAGTGGACTTCTATAAAATAATAATAATAAATTATTAAAATAAATAATTATTTATTTAATTAATTATTTATTTATTGTAGTCGCAACTGGACTTTAGTGTGCAAGCCCAGCATATCGCTGTATTTATTTAGGATAGGCTACCGTTAATAATATTTGAAAATACTGAATTCCTGCTTCGGAAATACAGTTTCTATAGTTTTCAATTTGAATACTTTCTTTTACTGCTTATAAACTAAGTACCTGGAGACCGAGCTTTGCTCTGTGGAAATCATTCCCCCACTCTGCGATGCTTTACTCATTTACTACTTCCTTCACCATTCCCTACGTCATTATTGTTTCCTTCCCTTCTCATAGCATTTAAGTATTACAGATACATTAATCTAACTGCCACAAACGGTTCCCACACTCTGCGATGCTAAACTTTACTACTTCCTACGTCGTGGACATGTTCTCATCTCTTTCCATTGCATTGTCAGATACAGAAATCGAACTGTTACAATTGGTTTCCAGTTCCCAGACTCCACAGTGCTCGCCTTTACTACTTCCTTCACCTCTTCCTACGTCGCGGACCTGTTTCCCTCCCTTCCCATAGCATTTTAGAATTGTAGATACCTTAATCTAATCGTCATAAACAGTTCCCACACTCCGGACTACTCACCTCTACTACTTCCTTCACCACTTCCTACGTCGCGGACCTGTTTCCCTCCCTTCCCATAGCATTTTAAGATTGTAGATACCTTAATCTAATCGTCATAAACAGTTCCCACACTCCGGACCGCTCACCTTTACTGCTTCCTTCACGACTTCCTACGTCGCGGACCTGTTTCCCTCCCTTCCCATAGCATTTTAGGATAACAGATACCTTAATCAAATCGTCATAAACAGTTACCACACTCCGGACTAATATTCACCACAAAACTAAAAACAACAATTAAAAGAAATAATCTGCTTGGAATAATTCAGTAAGGCCGCCAGAAATTATGCGAATCGGTGTAACACTTAATGGTATTCATCGGACTCCTTTTCTTTTGTACTGTCTTTTGTTAATAGGCCATGTGATGTGACGTGCATGTGCAAGCTGAGGTGCCCGTGGGTACAGAATGTCGAGTCGCATACGCTTCGATTCTTTGTTTACATCTACGTTGTTATCTCGTAACCATCATGGCAACTCATAAGACTCATGTTAAACATTGCAAATTTTATGTCAGTCTTAAATTGTACAGGTATCATCAAATTGAAATTTGTTTGTTTCGAAACATCAAAAATATTTGTCGAAATATCCCTGGTAAGTTTGGATTCATTATGTTTAGCCGTTATTGAGTTAATTGATTACATAGTTTGCATAAGTTCCGATTTCAAAGAGCTTCGCTCGCTTCGCTCAATTAAATATAGTGAAAAAAATAGTGTCAATTTGAAAATAATCATCTGTTCAAATGTAAACAAACATTTTCTCCATAAGAATTACATGGGACATTTCCTTTGAAGGCCACTGGGGCAGAGCCCTGATGGAATTCCTAAAGTCTTTTTGTTTGATGGCAAAACTACATGCTAAGACATTTCTAACGACACCTTGGACATGGTGATCGGTAGCACCTGAACCATGCCCTCGTGCCTGCACCCAGACTAACTAAAAGGAAGCGTGATCCATGCGCAGGCCCGAGGAGCGGCTCACAAAACTTTACTTAACAAAATGAGAACCATGGATGGAGGTTCAAGAACAACACGCCATTTGAGAGAAACGAGCTGTAATTAACCATTTAAAAGAATAACACAACAATAATTAACAATAATACATGAATTAAATACTCTCAATTAAACTTTAAAAAATTTTGATACCCGTTTACCCTACTAACTTACAATTATTTCATTAATCATTTTCAAATAGGCTAAATTTCAAAAATAAATCTTACTAGCTTTTACCTTTCAAAAAAAAAAACTTTTAAATTAACAAATTACAACAATGATATATATAATGAATCTTTTAATAAATTCATTTCATCTGGTAACTATAGAAACTTTAGGGGCCCCAAATTAGAATTCAATAGAATATTTAATAAAATTATAAAATTTAAAAAAGATCAACAAGTAGCCTAAAGAATTAAAATTTAAAAAGAATAACAATTAATAAACTATGTATAGGCCTATAACAATAATAATTTCAAATAGTCTCTTGGGTTGCTTTTTTTTTATAAATAAAATCAAAAAACATAACGACAGTGGGTAACTTGCGGTAGTGCGGTTGGGTTTTGGGCCAGGTCTAGATGTTCAGCACCGGAGGGGGAACCAAGCAGGGCGGAGAGGGGGCCAAGGTCTACGAGGCAGCCATGTGTTACAAATTTCCTCCGCCAAGGTCGAAACGGTCCAGTGCATAGTCCTCCTCACGGGCCCCAAAAGGCGCGCGTGGCGCACTTGAACTACTCCATAACCTCGCAGACTAAGCACAAATTAAAAAACATTATCGACTTTGCATGAAACATGTGCCAAAAGGGCGATGTAAAACGATGGAAAAATGTCTGCGAGGTTAACTAGTTGATTGTCACGCAACCTCTGAAGTGCTTGGCGGTGGGAGTAATAAGAACAAAAACCCACAGCCTTGTTCGGGGTCGTGGAGTGACAACGAAACACTGAACTAGCCTACTATAAAAAAAACACTTGAACCATTGATCATGAGTCGTGACATTCGCCCGGTGGAAATAGTCACGGCTCAACCTCCCCCCCCAAAAGAGGACACTCCTCTCCAAAAGGGACAAACAAACAAGCCTCTCCCCCACTTCCTGAAAAGAAATTGACCTGAAAGACAACTCAGGTGTCTGTGGTGGGGAACGCCAAGGGACTTCCAAACTGAGGGGAAAACTCACCCCCAGGGTTTGCTCTGGCCAGAGCTGGAAAATTTTGTGAGGGAAATTCCTTCGCAGAACACAGGGGACAGGAGAAGTGATCAGGTTCTCTGGCCCAGTGCACTTCCCACCCAGACACAAGAGGAAAGAAAATTGCCTACGGAAGAGTTCCGCGGAAGGGCTTGAGATGAGAAATGTGCGCCCTCCGGAACACTTTTCCAGTCCGCGGATCTCCAAGCTCCGCCGTGACAGGCGTCAAAAACCTCAGGATGCGGTGGGGACCTGACCACCGATGACACAACTTTGCAGCTCTCTTGTCCACAGCCGAACTGGCTGGATGAGCTTTACAAAACACCAAATCCCCCACCTGGAAAGGGTTGTCTACTCTACCACGATTGTGCTTCCTCCGGACCAATTCCCTAGCTCTGATCAGGTTTCTCCTGGCCGCTTGCCAAGTTGCCTTGACATCAGCCGCACCAGGAGGTGGCAGAAGGTCGCCAATTCCCCACACATTCGCTAACGGGTTGTTAGGCGGATAGCCTAGAAACAGCTCGAAAGGGACCGCCTTGTGACTCTCATGGTGAGCAGTATTGAAAGCAAACTGAAGCCAAGGGAGTTCCTGATCCCAGGTGGTCTGCTTGTCAGCATGGAAAGCTATGAGAGCGGAACGAAGATTGCGATTGAACCTTTCAGCATGAGAAGGCTGTGGATAGTAAGGGGAAGTAGTCACATGGCGGATTCCGTGCCCAAAGCACATTCTTTTGAACAGATGGGAAACAAACTGTGTTCCGTTGTCGGAAACAATGGTGGCGGGTATTCCAAAATGTTGGAAGAGGTGTGTTCGAAGTACCTGCACGGTGAGCTGTGCAGTGGCATTCCTTAAGGGAAAAAGCCAACAAAACTTGGAGAAGGCATCCACACAAACAAGTAGGAACTTATTTCCTGACTTGCTACGTGGGAGAGGCCCTACATAGTCAATGAAAACCTTCTCCAAAGGTCTTTCCGCCACCTCAGATGACAACAAACCAAACTTAGAGTTTTGAGCGGGCTTGCTCAGTGAGCACGTTTGACAAGAACGCACCCTAGCAGCAAGATCCCGATCCATACCCTTCCAGATGAACATTTCCCTAACCTTCGCAATGGTCTTGTGGATACCTAGATGCCCACCCACAGGAGAAGAATGAAAATACTCAAAGACCATAGGGATTAGAAGACTAGGCAGCACAACTTTAGGTTTACCTCGCTGCCGAGCGCGACAGCAAAGGGCACCCTGGGACAGAAAATATGGGGGGTGGGCTCCCCCATTTTGAAGCTCACCAATGATCTTTGCCAGCTCAGGATCCTTCAGCTGATGGGGAAAGAAATCAGAAAAGGCGAGTGGAAACTCCAAGAGCACGGCACAACCCGGTTGCTCTTGGTCAGAAGGAGGATCGTTGGGTGAATGGTACATCCTAGATAGTGTGTCCGCAAACACATTCTGAGTGCCTCGAACGTGTTGCACTTGGAACTTAAGGGACGATATTTGGACAACCCAACGACCAATTTTCCCAAGCTGGCGTGGATGTGCGAGAAGCCACGAGAGTGCCTGGTTGTCGGTTTCCAATAAAAACTCCTTGTGCTCCAAAAAGCGTCTGAATTTATTGACTCCAAACACGACAGCCAAACACTCGAGTTCATACACAGAAGAGCTTTTCTTTTCGCAGGGACTCAAAGTGCGTGAGGCGTACGCAATTGGCTGCCTAACACCATCCACCTCTTGTGACAACACAGCCGCAATTGCGACGGAGGAAGCATCTGTTTGCAAGACAAAGTTTTGATTGAAATCCGGCATCGCCAAAACAGGGGGCTGCATGATAGCCTCCTTGAGAAGGTCAAAAGACGTCTGCTGCGCTTCACCCCAGACAAACTTGGCGCCCTTCTTCCGAAGCTCATTGAGAGGAGCCGCCAATTCAGCAACATTGGGTATGAAGCGTCGGTAAAAACCTACCATGCCGATGAACCTAGCAATACCCTTGACATCTCTGGGAGGAGGAAACTCCCTGATAGCCTGGGTTCTAGCGGGGTCGATGCAGACGCCTCTATGAGAGATAAGATGACCAAGGAACGAAATTTCCGGCTTTGCAAAACTAACCTTGTCAGGATTCACGGTAAGGCCAGCCCTATTCAATCTACTCATGACTTCTTCAAGATGAATCAGGTGATCTTCGAAGCTCTCACTGTACACCAAGAGATCGTCGAGGTAATTGAACACAAACTTGAACTTGACATCATGAAAGATGGAATCCAGGAGTCTGGTGAGAGTCTGGGCCCCCACAGCAAGACCCATCGGAACTCTTGTGAACTGATACAAATTCCACGGAACGCAGAAAGCAGTGAGAGGTCGAGACTCAGGTTTCAAAGGAATCTGATGATAGGCCTGATTCAGATCAAAAACAGAAAAATACTTGGCCTTACCGAACCAATCAAACGCAGAATGCAAATCGGGGAGAGGCACAGAGTCGATTTCAATTTGCGCATTCAATTTGCGATAGTCCAAAACCATTCGGGACTTGCCATTGGGTTTTGGGACGAGAAAAGGTGGACTAGCGTAGCTCGAACGGGAAGGTTCAATGACACCATTTTCCAGAAGTTCGTCAATGATTTTTCTGAGAGTTTCCATTTTGGGTGGAGCTAATTTGTATGGGTGAGAGCGAACGGGACGGGTATCTGTTAGACGAATCTCGTACTCTAACAGGTTAGTGACTCCAAGCTTTGGCGTCAGCACATCTGGGAAACGAGAACACAAGGTTCTGATGGCTTCAGCCTCGCAAGTAGTCAGATGCCCTAACGGATCAATTGTTGGCTTGCTGGGTATCTCAGGCTCGACTACCGCAGCAGCACCACCAATTTCATCAGCAAAAGATATTAATACCCGTCTCGCAAATCGGAAAAAACACTGACCTCTGCCTAAATCCAAAATTAGGCCAGTGTGCTTGATAAAATCCGCTCCCAAAATGACAGGGAAACAAAGGTCCTTAGCCACCCAAAAACTCCAAACCCAAGAAAAATGTTCAATTTTGAACTTGAAACGGGCTTCATAGATGATGGGAAGGGGTGAATTTGACGCAGTCCAGCAGATAGGGGTTTTTCGCTCAACTTGCTTGATAAGCCCAGACGATTCAAGTTTTTCAAAAAGGGACAAGGAAATGAGGCAACGGGCTGACCCAGAATCCACTAGGGCCTTCTGCACCGTGGAACCTATGAAGATGTTGAGACGTGGGCAAGTTGAGCGCGCCGCTTTCATGCCCATGGAAGCAAGGCCCGCAATCCCCCGCAGCAGAGGCTCGGTCACAGGCACAACACTCCCAGAAGGGGAGGCAACAGAAACATTAACTGACTTTAACTTAGACTTAGACTTACTTGAAAAAACTTTCAGATTATTGTCCTTTACATTATCACCAACAACCTCACAGGAAGGATTGGGCAAATTTTCCTCCTGTGAGCAAACTAGTTTTTTGGACCACGTCCAAAATTTCCACCTTGACGGCAATGCCGCCGAATGTGACCTGGTTGCCCACAACCAAAACAAACAACAGGTTGCCTCTGCCACTGCGGCGGTTCGGGACCCAACCCCACGGGTGCTACGACAGCATGATGACCAGCTAGGGGAAGATGCCCCGCCGCTTGGTCTCTCTGAAAATCAGCGTCCTGGACAGATCTCGAAAGGATGGAAAGTCTGTCCAGATCCGCAAAAGATGAAGGTCGTGGTGCAAAAACCAGACGGGAGCGTTCCTCAGGCTTCAACCCCTGAAGCACAATGTCAATGAGCTCAAGCTCACTGATCCCCAAACGCAAGACCCTTTCCACCGTGCGAATGTCCCCCACGTACTGGCTGAGAGACTCGGCTGGCTGCTGAGGACGAAAAACTCTCTCAACTTTCAGCTTCTCCATGACCCGACGGGGCATGAAAAGCTCCAAAACTTCTTTATGGAAAACATCAAAGGTGACGCCTCTGCGCAAACAATCAAGCAATCTGTCCCCCAACGGTTTCAGACAGTATGGAGCAATGAGTTCCATCAAAGTTGCGTCTGACATGCCAGGGTATTCACGCATGCGCAAAACACTCTCCAGAAAAAAACAAAGACCATTCACATCCAACCCGTCCACCGGCCGGAAACCACTCAGGACAGAGGCAAGGGGATGGGGAAGTTTGCCAAAGGAGTTAGAGATGGAAGGGGAACTATGAACTTGAGAAGGAAAGGGAGATGGGGACTGGACATTCAGCGTAGCCGCAGCCAAGGTGGACGTGTGAGAGGGGGACGGTGTGACATTTGCATTTGACATTTGAACATTTGCAGGCAACTGGAGCAGTGTACTTGGCGTAGGCGGAGCCTGGGGGGTACCCACTGGAGTCACATCAACTGACCTTGGTACTTCGTTTGAAATTTCCGAAGAACGGTTGTCTTCAAAAATTTCAACTTTCTCTTTGACAGACTTTCCTGCCTTAATACTCTCCAAAATTCCTTCCAGCTCAAGAATTCTGGCTTCCACCCAGCTCTTGTCCTCATCTTGGATTTCAGGTTGCCCCAAAACCAAGAGTAGACGCTTACGCCAGTGCGTCAGCTGTGTGATAGCAGAACCCTTAGCTGAGCCCGTAGGCAAACTACTCCAACTATCAATTTCCCCACTTAGCTCTTCCATCCTCTCTTTACATGCCTCCAGTTCCTCATCCAAACTGAGCGACTCAACCCAAGCTTGAGGCATGCTAGCAATTTGTCTGAACTGTGTACGCAAAGTGCGTACATCAGTTCCAGGAGTCTCCCCCCGGGACCGCACCTCGTACACCAGCTCCGGCTTCCTCAAATATTCCGGCACAATTGACGCCATACCGAGTCTCAACCAGTACTTGACTCAAAACAGACAACAAAATTTTTTCACAAAACAAACACAGAAATTTAATTCCTAAGGCTTCTGGACGTTGATGCCTACGCACCTGATGGGGCCCAAAAGAAGAACCTGCCCATTCATACCGCAAGTACCGCAAGAAAAAACAACAACAAATGACCCACGAACGTACACACACACAAACATACACCGATACATACACTAGACAACACCTAACACTTGTGTGATGGGGTGTACACACAAACTTTTTTTTCCTTTTTTTTTTTTTGAGACATGACCATGCTTTTGACACTCTTGCTCCCGAAGGATGCAAGTCATTACCACCGATTCCACCCGGTGCCTCGGCCAAAGGGCGAGCTCCTAATAAAAAGTGTTTACGCCCCACCACAACACAACAAGGCCCTTTTCCAAAACTGCCAGGCCAGAACATTTCCAAGAAACCAATCCATCCACGGCTCTTCAAACAAAACAAAAAATAGAACGTGGACAGTGATCGCATCCCTAAGTATCCGAGTCGTGAAACCAAGTTTCAAGACCAGGCACCCAAGACGCAACCCACTAACCACGCTCTGCTACCAGATGAACCATGCCCTCGTGCCTGCACCCAGACTAACTAAAAGGAAGCGTGATCCATGCGCAGGCCCGAGGAGCGGCTCACAAAACTTTACTTAACAAAATGAGAACCATGGATGGAGGTTCAAGAACAACACGCCATTTGAGAGAAACGAGCTGTAATTAACCATTTAAAAGAATAACACAACAATAATTAACAATAATACATGAATTAAATACTCTCAATTAAACTTTAAAAAATTTTGATACCCGTTTACCCTACTAACTTACAATTATTTCATTAATCATTTTCAAATAGGCTAAATTTCAAAAATAAATCTTACTAGCTTTTACCTTTCAAAAAAAAAACTTTTAAATTAACAAATTACAACAATGATATATATAATGAATCTTTTAATAAATTCATTTCATCTGGTAACTATAGAAACTTTAGGGGCCCCAAATTAGAATTCAATAGAATATTTAATAAAATTATAAAATTTAAAAAAGATCAACAAGTAGCCTAAAGAATTAAAATTTAAAAAGAATAACAATTAATAAACTATGTATAGGCCTATAACAATAATAATTTCAAATAGTCTCTTGGGTTGCTTTTTTTTTATAAATAAAATCAAAAAACATAACGACAGTGGGTAACTTGCGGTAGTGCGGTTGGGTTTTGGGCCAGGTCTAGATGTTCAGCACCGGAGGGGGAACCAAGCAGGGCGGAGAGGGGGCCAAGGTCTACGAGGCAGCCATGTGTTACAAATTTCCTCCGCCAAGGTCGAAACGGTCCAGTGCATAGTCCTCCTCACGGGCCCCAAAAGGCGCGCGTGGCGCACTTGAACTAGGTACTCCATAACCTCGCAGACTAAGCACAAATTAAAAAACATTATCGACTTTGCATGAAACATGTGCCAAAAGGGCGATGTAAAACGATGGAAAAATGTCTGCGAGGTTAACTAGTTGATTGTCACGCAACCTCTGAAGTGCTTGGCGGTGGGAGTAATAAGAACAAAAACCCACAGCCTTGTTCGGGGTCGTGGAGTGACAACGAAACACTGAACTAGCCTACTATAAAAAAAACACTTGAACCATTGATCATGAGTCGTGACATTCGCCCGGTGGAAATAGTCACGGCTCACACCACCACTCCAAAACAATTATAACAAAAATATGCCTAGCGTTTTAAATATATAGATGTTGTAGTTGGCTTGTTTATGGATATATTTTGATCAAACTTGGTGAATTATTTATTTATTTCATAATAAGCTATTGATATTTAAAACAAAAAACACACTTTATTAGTTTCCCTGTAGCAGCTAACCTAGATACTCGTTAAACATAAATGTTAATTTAATAGATTAATTGAAAATCAATCCAGGCAAATGGAAATTCGCTTAGTCGGCAGGTTTGCTGAAGCGGGGGGATTTGTTTTGATGTAGATCATAAACATAAATTTAACTTCAGGTTTGGTCAAAGGGGAACACTTTTGTACACTAATTTTGTTAGACCTTACAAAAAGGAGTATCAAGTTAGAAATAATAACTCGGTCAGGGTGTTAATGTGGGAAGCTTAAATCTCAACAGACTCTTGCCTTTTCTAATATTACGAAGACAATTTCAAAAATTTTTATCAGGGAAGTATTTGTTCTCATTACTACCACAAGACCAAAGCTGCTTTACCAGTATTTTTTATTTGCAAACAATTATAGGTTTTTTTTTCCTTTACCAGACATAACATTTGGAAGAAGCTAAACTATTTTTTTGAAAATAACCACAACGACCAAAGCAAACAAAGAGGTGGGCCTACTATTTTTTTCACAAAAGATATGGTGTATGCAAGGATCGTGGCCCAAAGAGCATTTGATTCTTAGTTTGGTTAAATATATTCAGTGGCGTTGCTTGGTTAAATTCCAGGGGGGGGAGAAGCCTCAAATTTCCCAACTGCCTAACATAGATTTCCCAACTATTTTTTTTTTTAAATCAATTTCTGTACCGGTACTATTTTTAAAAATCTACAAATTATTATACTACACTGCAGTAACATTCAATTCAGTATTTATAAACTGGCATTAACAAAACATAGCTAGTTTTACATCCTATACAAAATTACTCAATTTCTAAAACTTCTACCAATTCATAATGAAATTTTATGACTTCAAAAAGCTTGAACAAGTAATGTTTCGAATCCAAAAAACTTTAAAAACCATTGTGGTAGCAGACGTAGCAGTGTAAAATTTTAGTGATATAAAATAAGCCTCAGAGTACAAATTAGTGGGTATAGAAAATATATTTTATTACAAAATAATGAAATTAAAATACTTTTAGAAGTTAAGATCAACATTTTAACTTTCATAAAACTTACAGCTAGGGTAGGCCTAAACAAGTTTGTAATGATGAAATATTAATATCAGTGTTGTGAATAATATTACTCTAGCCTAGAAAGGAATAAACCTAAAGTAAGACTCGTATAAAATAAAAACGTTCAACTTGGTTGATAATAAACTTATACATACAATAAAAATGTTAACCTTCATCTTCATCAAACTAGAACTTAGACAAAAATCAAACTTAGAGTGAAAGTCAAACATCAAATTTTAGGTTATGTTTTGTCCACGTAGATCTGTTTCAGAGTGATTAGTTGATTCATTTTTGTAAATCCTTAATTAGGAGTGTTAAATAACTTGTGTAGATTTTTAAAATATATTCAGAGAATAAATATTCCATTTAGTTTATTAAAAAATAAGAGTTTTAAAGGTAATACCGATACACAAAACCTATGTTTAATGTTATTTTAATCTGCTTATTAGCAAGTACTCCGGTCAGTTAGCCTGCTCCAAATACCACAAAAAAGGTATAAAATATATTTCATGTGACTGACGTGAAAAATATTTTTGAATTTCTTGTAAACACTAACAAACAACATAATTGAACAGAAGAGCTACATTGCTTGCACTTTCAAAATTCAAACTTGCAGACGAATCATTCAGAATAATCAACACAGGACAGGATCAAGGTACCCAACATGCGTCCAATAAGGAACAAAATTTCTCGTAAACGAAATTCCAACAAGCTTTACCGCTAATTGATTATTGATTTCTTAAAATAAGGCGTGTTTAGCCATGGTTTAGCCTTGTTTAATCAAAGTTAAATTAAATCAAAGAAGCGTCAAGTTTATTTGTCCAAGTCAAAGAAATTTTTCCCTTTGATGGATTTTTGCAAATATTTAAATTTTGTTTAGTTTAAAAATATATTTTTCTTGTATCCGACTTCCCAACTGTCCCAACTCATGGCAAGGAAATTCCCAACTTTTCTCTTTCCCAGATTCTAGGGGGGGGAGGCTCCCCCCCTTACCCCCCCCAAGGCGACGCCCCTGAATATATTACAATAATTTGTTATACATTTGAGCTTTTTAGGGACTTCTGTCCCTGCAAGCTACACTAGTAAGCTATATTGCCGTAAGTCTCATGATAAACCTATGAGGATTGAGGGCAAAAACAGTTTACTTTTTTTATGTCCCCAGAGGCCAAAAACACCATCCGTCATTCATCCTATATCGGTTAGCACGGTAACTCGAGTAAAAATCACCCGACTTGGATGAAATTTGGTACTTAAACGTAGGCTACAACCTGCATTTATTCAAACGAGTTCCAAATCTTGACGGTAGGCTTATTGTTGGGATTGAAGAGTGGTCCTAATGGTATTGGTCCGTGATTAGTGTAAAGCTACGTCCGTAGCAATAAGAAACCGATATCTAGAACTCTCAGTCAATTTCACTGTAATGATGTTCAGCCTTAACCAAAGTAAGTTCTTGAAGCGGACAGAATGGATAATAGATGAGTGTTACTATTAAAAGTTATAGATCTAAAAACAGCATTATTCTCTTTCGCACTCACTTGCCGTTGGGAAGCACGGGGTAGCAGATCGTATTTCTTATTCCAGTAATCGTCTTTGTTCTGTAGTAAAGTTTTTATTAACATTTCAATATCGTGTTCTAGCCATAGTAAAAAGTGTCCATGAGTAATGTCAGTAATCTGTTTCATTGATTACTGTTAATGGAACTATGCATTGCGTGTGCGGTGTTCAGAATCATTATAGTGAGTATTGTGTCCCTGAATCCTTGGGTGAGTAGCTGTCTCTGTATTATATTGAATAGAATTTTACGTACTATACTGAATTACGTTGTTTTTAGCGAATTCCCCATATAAGGAATACGCTAGTACTCATGGTAAGACCTGGACCCGGGACCGATTTACTTTTTCGTTTTGAGGTCCTTAGAGGCCAAAAACACCGTCCATATGTATATATATATATATATATGTGTGTGTGTGTGTGTGTGTGTGTGTGTGTGTGTGTGTGTGTGTGTGTGTGTGTGTGTGTTTGTATTCACCGAATAGTGGCATCCTTCACAGGCACACGGCCGTACTGTGGCACCTTCAAAAATTGTGGCACCTTTTTCAGGGTGCCACAGCTAATTCGATCATTTTTGAGGTTTTCCAGCATTATTACGTCGTTTAAACATCACATGCCACAATTGAGTATTTTTGAACTCGTTGATGTGAGTTTAAGTAGCGCAGGTACACACCGAATTGTGGAACACGAAACCATACAGGTAGCTAGCGCGCCTCGCGCCGTCCGCCGGAACTATAACTTTCCTAATGCTACGTTGCCAATTCTCGCGCCAGCTTACACTCGAAATAGTGGCACCATGCCACAATTCAGTATATATCAACAGTGTGTGGACAGGATGCCACTTAATGAGCTGTAGAGCTTGAGCAGTGTGTAGAACAGTGCAACAAGCAACTAATAAACTAATAATACTATACTGCCACGTACTATAAAACAATTTAAGTACCATAAATAATATACTTTTGCTCCGAGTGGTGAACAATGTTTTACATTACAAATAATTTGTGTAGTAAATAATAATTTAAATTGATTTACCTAACCCGCCATTAAAAAATTGATTTTTGTTTACAAAC
Organism: Macrosteles quadrilineatus; assembly: GCF_028750875.1. Classification (NCBI taxonomy): domain Eukaryota; kingdom Metazoa; phylum Arthropoda; class Insecta; order Hemiptera; family Cicadellidae; genus Macrosteles; species Macrosteles quadrilineatus. Next base: position 1,827,551 of record NW_026542608.1, read on the forward strand.
ATAAATTGGTAACGTAGTTATTTTGTATCAATTGAATTTGTACACTGAAACGATAACAATGTTTGAGGTTAGAACGCTATATAAGTTGTCCTAGACTGCTTTTTTTATCTTACAAACTATTTCGTGCTGATACATCTATTTTTTTTAACATTTTAGTCATGTTGACAAAATATTTTGCAATTACATTTCTGAATCAGTCAGTAAAGGTAGATTTCGATGCATCATTACTGAAAGTTATGTTTTGCTTCTCACTCTCAGAGTATTCCAAAGACATCTAATGTTTCAATCCATATTCAAATGTTATATGAGGTAAACATATAACCGAATCAATTAAAGTACTTTAATTAAAATACATATTATTATCAACACGCATAATCTAGTTCAGATTATAATATCATCTCACAATCATATTTGTAAAACCTACTGTGGTGCTTTAACCAGTCCCCACTAACAAAAGCATAAAATGAAAGGTCCTAAAGAGGTTAACATTGAGTCATAACAAAAGTAGTTTAAATGTTGTAACCGTGATACTGTAAATAATTTGATATTGTTAGATATTATACGATCGTTTTACAATTTTGTCAATCTATCTGTTACTTTCATACAAATGTATTTTTATTATTCAATGTTTTGTTTTGTAGAACCTTTAGTATTCTCAACTGTATTAATAACTAGTAGAATACCCGATCTTCGTACGGGGTTGGCATATAAGTAGAACATGATCATTGCAGTGATGGGAGAGGAAACGGTCTAAGAAAATATGGTCTTTTAATTTATACGGTATCCTATAGTGTGGCACACATATACCTATAATGAAAGAATGTGTTTAATGGTATGCACTGTAAACGAAAACCTATCACATTAGTTCCAAACATGTTAATAGGGCAATTTTCTAACATATTTTAGTGAAATTATAATCAGGCAAACGAGAATTGGCTCAGTCTATAGGTTTGCTGGGGCAGGGGGATTATATTACTGTTTACAAACAAATAAATCAAAAGAATATACCCCATAACTCAGGATAAGGGCCTAGGTTGATAGGGCAATATAGAATGTTGATTATTTCCTATATCCATTGAATGATTGTTTTTAAAATGAATTATTATGAAAATAAATAAATAATATTACAACATTTCACAAATATTATAACAGACTCAGTATAGTTAGATCATAAACAAATGAAGTACTGTAACTGAAACAATCCTATAATAATGAAATTACATTAACATATGGTTTGACAGCTCCTTTAGGTAATGTTAAATAAATTCAGGCTAGTGACATCATTATTTTAAATTTATAATCCTTACCCTCTCTGTTCTAATATTCGTGCAGTATTTAATAAGGTTTGAACCAGCTGTGTTGAATTGAGAAATCAAAATCAATTTGACAGTTAGTTCTGCTTGTTTACATTTTTAAACTTACTAGGTTTGTTCTTTGTTACCATGGATACCATCAATCAATATTTACTTTTAAATCTCTCATCTCAGATTTTTGAAAGCCCACGGGGCAAAGCCCTAGGTGAATATCGAAGCGGTAATAGTTCTATATGTATCCTAGGAGCTGTAGCTTCATTTGTGTGCAATTTGAGCATAGTCGGATCAGTATTTTTTGAGATTAGCTCATACAAACACACACACAGACACCCCCTCTTCTTTATAATAGTATAGAATAGAATATAGAATAGAATAGATAGATAAATTTATTTCAACGTACAATATCAGTTTTAGGAAATTCCTAGCAAGGTTGTTAGAAGTATATTGGCATCCGTGAAGTTTGTGTAATGTTTTTTAAAATCACTGTGGGATATATTTAATTTCACTTATTATTTATTTAATATGTTTCTACTTCTTGAAATTCTCAGTTAACTGGGAGGCGGAGCAAACAGTTTGTTCTAAAATGAACTTGAAAATTTTAAACAATCTTTTTCTGTTGGTTTACTTAAAGTATATAATGTTCTACTATGAATGCAAATCTTTAATATAGTCTAAATTTCCAGTCCCACCCTCAAAAACTATGATATTTAACAGTTGAATCTTTATAACGTATAAACACATTATTTTTAATCGGTCATCAAACTGATTCTTGAATTAGTAGTTGCAAGAGTACGCAAAACTGCAGAGAGTCCTTGAAAATGCTTGTGCAATGATATAGTTTTAAATTATAAAAGAAACCCTTCAAAAAATTGTATTAACAGGACCAGAGGACCAATATGCACATGGTATTTCATTTGTATAAGGCAAAAAGTTCAAATCATATTAACTTATGATTGCCAATAGATTTTGGGTTTCCTTAAAACAATTATATAAAACTGTCTGCAAATGTCAATAAAACTGATTTTATAAGAAATTGTAGATTCTTCTGTTGCTCTGTAGGCGACCATTTTGGTCACACAAGGAAGTCCAAACTTATATCTTAGTTTGAACAACGTCATCTTGATTTTACATTGCTCAAGATACATAATCGACACATAGGCTTTCAAAAGAAATAAGTAAAGAAAGTAACTAGTAATGGACCGCGCAGACATAGAAACAATCTAGACTTGCCTCTTACTGACGTTTTCCAAACGAATATAGAAGTTAGATCTACATTCTTCATTTTAGGCTTGAAATAAATTTGTTTGTGGGTAAGAGCGAATGAGTAAGCATGAACAATAACCCTTCTCCCCGACACGCTACCATACCACAGCATCTTACTAGCAGAGCTCAAGGTCATTGACGTAATTGTAATGAACTAAATTTAGACTTCCACCCCCCAATGTCACTAATGGGCCCTAAAGGTTGGTATGTAACAATTCATGACGGTTGAACAATGGCCTTTAAAATACGCTTTTAATTTGTTTCCTAGCGTTTACCGTATCTTAGAAAAAGTTAGTTAACAATAATTACAAAAACTTGTTGGGCGAAAGAAAAATTCTAAAAAGCTACAAATTAATTTATAATATATGTATCTATATCGTATTAAAGTGTGCTAAAGGTTTAGCGTTTGGTTTACAATGTAAAAATTTTCAAAGTCACAAGATGGTTTCTGAAACTCTTTATACAACTCTCCTTTATAAAAATAAAAAAAAATATTATCCAAGAAATTGAGCTCTTTAGCCACAAAATCCACCGTTTTTTTACTTACCTGACGAAGAAATAAAAACAATAGCAGCCGACGAACTTTGTTATGTCATATTTAAAAACTCATTTAAAAGTACCGACTTTATTTCAAGATTTAAAATAGAAAATATAAACTTTTGAGCTTTTAATTAGAACCAATAGTGTCCTAGACTAATTGACATCTTTCACACGAAGTGTCAACGATTTACCTTTAGTCTAAATGTCAAGTTATTTTGAAGCTGGACATTGAGTTTTGGTGCCGTTTTCATTGGCATCTACCACTTCTAACCTGCACTAAGATGGCGGACCTGGCTTCAACTGCTTGTATGTTAGTTATATAGATGTGCTCCATCTATTGGTCTTATGTGATCGTTGATTTAAACTAACGGAATTCTGATGAAAATAAATTTGATCATGAATTATTAGCAGTTTTGCAGGATGATTAACAATAGTTTTTTTTTATTTTTTTTTATTTAAATTGCTTGTTAGTTGGCAACAAATCTTAGAGATGTGTATACATTTTTTAGGACAAAATTGAATTAGCAGATGCCATGGTAAAGAAGCGTACTAGAAAAAGTTACTGTCGCCTCATCCAATTTTTACAGCAGTCAGCTGTTGACATGTTAGGCGAGCAACCGCGACAGTGAGGACGGGGAACAGCTGATTTCATGTTCCTAGTTGGCAAATTCCCATGTAGCACAGATGGTTGGGCCAACGTTGGTAAATTGTGGAGCCACACAGTTGGCCAACGGTAGAAATGTCACCTCTTTAAACTGTTTTCCAACCAACCATTGTCAAACAATGGCCCAACCATCCAAAAATACTGATGGCCAACTAACCATAACACAACTGATATCCAACCAACCGTTTTATTTCACACAAAAAAATAAAGATTTAGTATGAAAAGCATAATTATTAGTTGAGAAAATTGATTAAATAGTTCATAAAAACAAATTTTGAAAAAAAGCTAGAACAAAATTTTTTTGCCCAGACGGGTCTCGAACCCGGGTCCTTCGACTTATGAGCCTCTTACTTTGCCACTGAGCTATTTGTGATTATTGATATCGAGAGTTTTCAAGTGCTCAAAGAGTAGCCGACAGTTGCAATGGTCGCAATACTTAAAACATTTTTGATACTACAGTATATAATATGATTCTGTTAATCTGTTTATGCATCAAGTGTAGTTGATATTTTTTTTTGGAGTAAGAGAGGATACTGGTATTTGAATATAGGCAAGATTATTTAACTACCGTTAGATTATTAATGTTATTATAATTGACTGTTATATGATTAATTGATCTTTCCCCTTAAATTGTTGCAAATAAGTTAAAGAATATTAATTAAAAAATATTTGCATTATTATAATTATGTTGTGAAAGCTAGATCCAGAGAATGAAAGTCGTGTAAACTCAACTATGGACCATTGTTGGTCCAACAAAAGTATCTTTTGTTGGTACAACGGAGTGAAAAACGGTTGGACAACGGTTGGCTTGATGTATGATACCCAGCAATGCATATTAATGTATTTAATTAACAATGAACCAATGTTGGTCCACAGTTGTAAATATTGGTTGGCCCAACTACGAGATATACAGTTGGACAACGGTTGGTTGGTTGTGGAAGCTCCAACCAACCATCGACCAACTGTCCCACAGTTGGCCAACGTTGGCCCAACCATCTGTGCTACATGGGTTGTCTGCTAGCTACATGCATAAGCCATCAGCGTTAGCACCAGTAGCCTCAATGAATATATAAACACTTGTGTTAAGGTTTAAATACAGTAGTCAATGTTATTACTGAATTTGATACTATACATATTGTTACTAATATATGAAATGGAGGATAACGTTACCTTAAAAATACAAAATTTCCCAATTTATATCCAGACCTTTTTAAATAGCTTAGAAAACAAATAATTTAGTATATCAAAGTGTTTTTGTACGGTTATTGGTAACAGGACAAATTCAAAAATTGTAAATTTAAAATTCCCTTGTTATTCATATAAAGAATATTGTAAAATGTTGTAGTTTGCTTGTTTATGGATATATTTTGATCAAACTTGGCAAATTTATTCAAACAATTACAAAACTATTTGGATCATGAACGGTACTCTAGTTTTCCCAAGGTAGGACACGTGAATTGGAATTTTTGCGTTACAGGCACAATGACAGTAAGAATCAAACACACGTACAGATATATACACAAGACTCGTTTCGGCTATCTTATTATATACAACGTAGAAATAACCAAACACTTCATGAGTCTACGCAATGTACAGACAAAACAGTAAAGACTTTATAATCTTATAACTAACTATCTGCCCATGCTTCGCAACGGGGTGAGAATCTTTGGGTCTCTAATTCCACAGTAAAAAAAATAGTATATTTCGTACCTAGGGCCTAAAGTGAGGTTTTGCCGACTCGATATCGGGTTTTAAGTTCGGGACGAAGTCGAGAACGTGAAACGATCGAGAGCTGCAAACCCATTTTGGCTCGTGGTACGAGCGGTTTTTTTTACCCAAGTATGTTTTGCAATATAACGTCCCTCTTATTTATGTGAAATATTTTGAGTAATCAGCAAAATCAAAAATAACAATAAATAGTTGTCTAGGCAGCTGTGACAAAAAACAAGTCTATTGCAATGCCATGGATACAGCTTGTGCATTTAATATACATTAATGTTTTAAGTAAATAGGCGAACAAGTGATTTTGCGGCCCTAGGGATGTAAACCCCTGCTCGGTCCCCATATGACGATGACAGCTGGCATGGCCAGCAAAACGTAACTTTCAGCCACCAATATAAACCAGCTAACTGTATGTAAAACAGCTAAAAACATCATAGTGAGGTGAAAAATTCGTTACGCATACTTTTACATTACCATGAATTAATTATATGCATACAGAAAAAACGGAGTCATACTTATTGCGTATTTTAATGTAAACTAGTGGCTTGTAGGGACATAGTCCCTAAAAAGCTACGGAAAAGGAATTATTGTTGGAATATTTAAACAAACTCAGAATCAAATTATCTATATGTCAGGATAGGCCTAGATATCCCACTACAACATATCTTTTGTGCAAAAAAAAAAACAAAACAGTTTGTTGTTTGTCTTTGTTTGCTTTTGTTGATAACGTTATGTTCAATAAAGAATTTGAATGATTCCTGAGTTTAACTGCTAAAGGCAGTAAACATGTTTATGAATAAATATTGGTTTATTAAGGTAGCTTTGGTTTTTTGGTTAATGCTGATAACAAGGCTTCCCCGATTGAAATACAGTATTGGAAATTGTCTTCGTCAAATAAGAAAAGGCAAAAAATGGTGTGTTGAGATACCCTACCCAGTTATTATTTCTAAGTCTATGCTCATTTTGTAAAGGTTTAACAAAATTATTCTTAAGTAAAGGCATCCCATTGACAGAACTTGGATCTAAATTTGTTTGTGATCAACATTAAAAAACCACTATTAGCCTAGTGTAAGTATGTGGTGTTAATCCTCCTAAAGGTGCGATTGATTTACATATTCTACCAAAAAAGGGCCTAGTCAACGTCTAATTACCAACTATTTTGCGGCTAGTTAGGGTTCCATTACCCAGTTATCGAAACTAATCACGACATAAATATTTTTGGTTCGTTTAAATACCTGTACGAACCTACTTCATCTCTATTCCCAAATTGTTTTCTAAGAGTAACCGTTGAGGTTATTCCACTTCATACAAAATATTGATTAAACACTAGAATAAATCTCAAATATAAATGTTAGTAAATTAAAAAAAAAAAAATTGGAATAAATCTTTTACATATGTTTTGAAATAAAAACAAAGAAGATCTTCTTTTAATCTTGAATCGTTTCTTAAATCTTGAAAACAATTTATTTCAACTTTGACATAACTAAAAAGTCTTGATTATTAAAGGTAACGTTATCCCTTTATATAGTTGGTTTTATATAGTATACATTACATTGCAGAATTGACTGGCAAATGAGTAATCGAAATGTAAGCTTACTTGCTAATGATAAAATCACGATCAGCTGGATTGAAGTAAACAAAAATCAGCAGTGATGGCCTTCTAATGCTATTCTTATGGAGAACATTGTACGTTATATCTAATTTTGTGTTAAGATTTTGGGAATTTTACTATTTTTCCCGCCGTCACGGGATAAAGACCTTTAATTTGAGCCCTCTCACGTCGTTCTACGACTTCCCAGTCGCCCACAATTTTGACGCAAAGAATCGGCTTACGTAATTAATATATAGATTCCCATGAAACTGATAATTTACCCAGCACATTAAGGCCTTAATTCCAAGTATCTCAGTTCGTAAACCATACATACAATGTGACGATAAAATATCAACAAAATAGCATGTAGTTTTATGTAATCCTCACGACATTTCATTTGGTCCATTGACTTTAAATCCAATAATTGTAAAAATTATTGGAGCTTTGAAAAAAACTTCATATAAAATCCTTACACTAATAAAAGACGACGTCATGAGCGCGGGAAATGAGCTACAGCGGCTAGGGCATAGCCACATGAATACAGAACGGAATGAAGGAACTAGAACGGAGAACTGGCAACAGCGCACGCGAGAAGTAGGGGGGGGCGCACACACCGCTCAAGCACTACAACGCATTGCATCCTGTCCACACACTGTTGATATATACCGATTTGTGGCATGGTGCCACAATTTAAAAACTGGAATGTTAGATGTTAAAATGGAGTGTTCATTAAAAATATCGATGCAGACATGTTTCTACCACCTTCCTTCATCCACTGGTGGCCGCAGGTTGAAAGATGCCACAATTAGGTGTTTGCGAGTATTCGGTAAAACCCCGTATGTGTGTGTGTGTGTGTGTGTTTGTGTCTGTTAGCACGATAACTCGAGCAAAAATGATAAGATTTTTTATGAAATTTGGTACAAACGTGTAAACCTACATTTATTTATTCGAACGAGTTTGCGAACTAGCATGTTTGGACTATGGAAACGGGGGTTTATGGGGTAGAAATAGGATTTTTTCCCATTTTCGAACCTAAAAACACAACATTTTACAACTTTTTTCCAAACCATTTTATAGAGCTTTAAAGAAATAATTTAGTATATTGAAGCGTTATGTTTTTATGCACCTAGTGGTTACGGATAAAATTCCAAAAAGATTTAAATTTAAAATTCTCATGTTATTCTTATAGAGAATAAGTCAACTGTTGTAGTTTGCTTCTTTATGCACATATTTTGATTAGATTTGGGAAAACATTCATTTCTTACTAAACTACAGTATTAAAATTTTACAACAAAACACTTTTTTACCCTCCCTGTTGCAGCAAACCTAAGTACTCGTTAAACTAATTCCATTTAAATATGGAATGAATGTGCTATTTTTAAGGAGACATTTTAGTTTAAATCCAATCAGACAAACGGAAATTTGCTAAGTCTGCAGGTTTGCTGCGGCGGGGGTATTACTGTTATTACAATGACAATAGGTCGATTAGTGCGACGTTGCCACACAACAAAGTCATGGTCTTGTATTAGAGGAGGCTACGATTGTTATGTTATTCTTTCCTGTAATGGTTTTAACGCTTTCTCAACTAAGAGATGCGGGGTCATATACTCTAGATCTCGACAAATGTTGTGTTTTATCACAGTCTCCTCTCATACAAGGCCGCGACGAGCGAAAGTGGCAACGTCGCATCCGTGTCTTTTGCGCGGCCGTCTTACCATTACAGTGAATGGAGGAGTCGCGTACTCTACGTACATAATCGCGTTTCTACAACCCTTAATAATTAGTAATGACATTGAACTTGTTACTACAGCATGCCAGATAGATGTTATGTGCCTGGATGCAAGAATAATTACGAAAGCTCAATTAAAAATGAATAATACATACAGTGATTTAAGATTATAAGTGATCCGCCGCTTAAGCAACAATGGCTTTCTGCTATTCTTCGGTCAAATTAGACATCTTAAAATAATTCTCGTTTTTTTGTAAAACATTTTCACGAATATGAACTTAGATTTGTAAACAAATGTAAGAATAAGACAATGATTCGTTTAAATATAGACGCGAGAAGCGAGGTTTTAGGTATGAGAATGCCGTACTATTTCCTTATTTATTTGTCTATCTTATTGATAAAAGCTGTTGTTAAGTGATTAAAATAACTTAAATAACTAGCACTTCGAAGTAATAAACCGGTGTTTCTGTTAAGTAGGCCTACTAGTAAAAAATATGTACTACACCATCTAACAATAAAAGCATCATAGTCTCCGACTCCAGTCTGACTGTTTATGTGATAAAACAAATTCTATTAATATTGTGGAAATCCATATGGAGGCCTAGCTTCTGAAATCGTTTACAAAATGAAAAAAAGTTTTGCTTAGTAATTATTCAAAGAAAATAAATGATTTATAGTCAGTATGCCTTCAAAATGAAAACTTCAAATTTTGTTGTTGCTAACTAATGGTTTCCTCAGGTAGACTAAAACATAACATTCCTATTGAAAATTGAAAATTAATTTTATTTGAACAAATTGTTAGATGTTAGTCTCTACAAATCCCAAAGTCTCTACAAATATTGAAGTGGCAATAAGTTATGTCCTACTCTATTACCATTCTTGGTATAGTAGTTATATTTTGTAAAATTTAAGCCCAGTTCTCTAGTAGTTTTTACTATGTTGAATAACACACATATATACGTACACCATGAGATTGTTATATAATAGTATAGATTATCAAATTAACAAAAGAAATGTGTAAAGTCCATCTATTTCCACATTTATCGTACTTACAATACGATAAATGAACCAAAAACATTATGTTTGTATTTTTAGTTGTAGCCGTAGACATATTGTGGTATGTTGCAATTTTTCAATAAATAAAAAACCTAGATTCTAATTTGTCTATTCTACCACACACTAAAATCCACTAAAATATGTAATTTAAATACTTTCATTCATTGATACAGAGCAGCAATACTCTCATTGATGTTTATAGCCTAGCACGAGTGCCGGACTCAGGCGGCGGGTGAGTGCGGCGTTGCCAGTTCGAACGTCGCGGCCTTGTATTAGAGGAGGCCGTGGGGGTTTTATACATTCATAATAATATCCATGTTATATGGATTCTGAAGTTTTAGGGAAGCTCAAACCATAAAATAAAATTCATAACTAGGCTTACAATTTTGGATTTTAGAGGAAGAAATTTATGTTAATTGTGTACATTACTTATGATGACGTTTAATAAGTACAATTTGTGTATGTTTAGGATATGCCCTAAGCCACAGGACAATCTACTACATCATGATATTTACTTTAAGATCTGTGATTAAAGTCGGGGAGAAGGTTGATGTCTATATAGGTGCAACATCACCGAAGGCTTGGGCAATCGTTGGACTATCTCTTCTGGCAAGTGGAATTAGCATTGGATGGATAATTCTCCCTATATCCTTGAATAAATTAATACCAAAAGTAAGTTTTGATATTCCTCCATGATGGATCTAACTGAAGTTCAGCTATAATCTCAAATCCTGATTTGTGAAATAAACCACATCCACAAGGGTGGTTAAATTATGTGATGCCAAACTTGTATTAAGAATTAATACTTGCCTATGTATAATGTAGGCTACTCTATATTAACGATCGATAGAGTTTTAAAATAATTCAAACAGTTAGAGTAGAGTAACTCAAAAGATTTAGTTAGGTTGTACGATATCTGTGGCTTTATTTGCTTTTTGATGTTACTTTTTCTTAGCTTATTCCTACTTATCTTATTCCTGCATTACAGTTTAGGACCAGACATAAATGAGCTAGAAAAGTTTGTATCTTTAATAATATACTCTTATAGGATCGTAAGAAAGCCTTCTCCAATCCCATTAAAGAATAGTTTATTTTTACTGATTTATAAATAAACCGGTATAGTTGAATCGCGGTTCGCGGTATCAATTTATTGATAATCAACCCTGACAAATGCACTGCCAAAGATTATTTCTTACCATATTCATTAAAATACATTACCGGTATGAGATTGAGATACTCGATACAACAACTGAGCACAATGAACTACAGTTTTGAATTTCCATTCCACATTCTATTGGCTTGTAAAATGTTAAGTAAACTGCCAAATAGTTGAAGAAATCTTTAACCGAATTCTCACAAGTGATTGCCTAGCCGGACATTACATTACTTTTGATTATGAAACCGGAATGACGATGGGTTCCGATACCACATTTCACTCGTTTATTTACCAGAATAAACCATTTTTTCAATATTTGTATTTTGATTTTACCAAACGGTGAGCGTAGAGAATTGTCCATGAGGAACCATTGGCGGCACTACAAACGCGAACTTCACTGGTAGTCGAGTATTTAGCAACTAGGTACCTAAACAAACCCATTCATAAATTTGTTGTTCAATTAATTATAACTGATGTTTTTTATCAACAGAAAATAAATCTGGCTTATGGAGAGGATACCATACGACACTGGCAGAATATGCCTGTTTTTAGATTCAACATATATCTGTTCAACTTGACAAACAACGAAGCTGTGAGGGCAGGTGCAAAACCCATCGTCCAAGAAATCGGACCATATTGTTACAGGTCTATTAAACCCATTAGTATCCTATTAAAATCAGGTACCCATATAAGTAAAATAAATATTTATGATACATTTCCGTTGTTTGAAATTAATAGGTGAGTAAAACATTTCCATCAAAATAATAGGTTCTATTAGTTGAAGATGGTGCCGTGACCGCGGGACACGTTAACCAATCGCGCCGTGATCGTGGGACATGTTAGCGATGGTACCGTGAACGCGGGTGATGTTCACGATGGTGCCGTGACAGCGGGACACGTTAACCAATCGCGCCGTGATCGTGGGACATGTTAGCGATGGTACCGTGAACGCGGGTAATGTTCACGATGGTGCCGTGACAGCGGGACACGTTAACCAATCGCGCCGTGATCGTGGGACATGTTAGCGATGGTACCGTGAACGCGGGTAATGTTCACGATGGTGCCGTGACAGCGGGACACGTTAACCAATCGCGCCGTGATCGTGGGACATGTTAGCGATGGTACCGTGAACGCGGGTAATGTTCACGATGGTGCCGTGACAGCGGGACACGTTAACCAATCGCGCCGTGATCGTGGGACATGTTAGCGATGGTACCGTGAACGCGGGTAATGTTCACGATGGTGCCGTGACAGCGGGACACGTTAACCAATCGCGCCGTGATCGTGGGGCATGTTAGCGATGGTACCGTGAACGCGGGGAATGTTCACGATGGTGCCGTGACAGCGAGACGGGGTAGCTAAATTTTATCCCCCTAGAATTTTACCCCGGAGCAAAACTGACGTCTCAGGTTAGGGGGTAAAATTCCGTCCGCAAACTTTTGAGTTGCACAGCATGAGTTGACTTTTCAAGGTTGTGAAATTAGTGAAAAAATCACATTACAAAACCTAGAGTGTACGGGTCGAAATTTTATTCCCGGATCTTTACCCCCATCATGAGTTTAGCTCAAAATATACGGCCCGGATTTTTAAACCAGGAAGTTCGCATATATAGAATTTGGTGAGAATAATTAATTTTGTACACAATAGGCGTTTTAAGAGAAATACTTAAAACAGTTAAATATTATATACTGCTGTTTATACTAAATTTTGAGGGAAAAATTAAATTTGAAAACAAAATATCAAAATCATTCAAAACATGTAGGCTACAAACTTGTTGTCCTTCTGTTTCCACGAAAACATCAAAAAAATAATATTGCCATATCCTACTTTCAAAATTAGGGGACAAAGCCTAAGTTGATACAGAAAAGGTTTCGAAATCTTGCTTAACGCCATAATCAATTACACAATCTAGAACAAGTAAATCAAAACTACCACATATCTGTGCAAAAATTTAGACATGTTTTCACATTTAATGTGAAATTTTTATTTTCTCAGCTGTCTGAAATTAATTGCGAAATAAGTATTTTAATACAGTTATCTGACAAAGCGGGCTTTCTTGTACTGATTATAGCACGGGAAGTAGCTAATTGCTTAATTTACTTACCTTTGCCACACTAATTTTTTTGCCGTACTCCAGTATTCCAACATAACAACACAAAAAAGTGTTCGTTTATTAGGCAAGTAATACGTTTGTGTACGCTTGAAAATAAGTTAGCAACTTTTAAAAAAATAATATGACTAAGATCAGCTGGTGCAGTGTTTCCCATTTCGTTCAACGCTTGTATAAAAAGCATGTTTAGTGTTTTTTTATGCCAGTAGGTTAATTGAAATTTTCACGGAATCAGTATTATTAGTTATTTGTGTAACTAGTGTGCAAAGTGAAACCTTGAACCTCGAGATTCTTTTTTGAACCTTGATGGGTAAACATTTCTCTCATGTGCAGCAAAGGTACTTTGCACTAGCGTTACACTTTATTTTCCCTACAGTTACTATAAAACATGTACATAATTAGTCTTTCAAACCCTAAACAACACGTTTTAGGCTATGTTAAATCCAAGCGTTGAACGAAATGGGAAACACTGCACCATCAGCTGATCGTAGTCATAGTATCTTTAGTGTTGCCAACTTATTTTCAAGCGTACAAGTATTACGTGTAAATACAGCAGTTAAAAAGCTACTTTGCGTGCTATAATCAATGCAAGTAAGCCTGCTTTGTCAAGTATGGTAACTGTAGGAAATCTCACCAATTTCTATATCTGGCTAGAAGTAATATTCCGGAGTTGAAAATCCGGGGGTAAAATTCTGGGCCATACATCTAAAGCAGTTTGAACCCCAAGTTATAATGTGCAGGGGGTATAATTTCGGCTTGTTTGCCAACCGAATTTATCACGCTTTTTATATTTTCAATTCAAGGAGGTCAAAATCAGCCCGTGACTAAACTTGAGAGCACTCAGGTTACTACGTCATAGCATTGAGTATACTCGTATACACGTATACGTATACGTGTAGGTATACTCAATGGTCATAGTGACTTCAGCTCTGCTAAGGGGGATAACATTCAGGCGACCCCGCGAGATATGTTGAAGATGGTGCTCCGACTGTGAGATGTTGTGATGATAGTGCTGTGATAGCGAGATATTATAGATTATAGGGCCGTGACTGCAAGCTATTTTGACGATGTCACCGTGACATGAGACTTGTTAACGATTATGTATTTTCTACAGGTCCATAACACACTACTAAGGCTTTAAAAATGTAGTTATAGTCGGTCTAAATGCCTATCAGTTTGTGGTTAGCGTTCAGTGGTCTATAATTAGATTGATGTTTCACAATTAATTGGACTGAAAATTAAATTTGTTTAGTTCACAGTCCTTGTTACTCGTATACGTTTACTCATAATTGTTTTCTAGAACAGTGGAAATTGTTTTCTCATTATTACCATCTGCCAGAATATTTTAATCAAGTTTTAAACAAACACTTTTTTGTACGGGGAAAACCCTCACCCCGTCCCGAGCTAAAATACAATTCCGTCCATTCCTTTAAGACATTGAGATTTTTCCTGGGGATTTCAGAGAGTTTAAAGAGAAAGTAGAGATTAAGGGGGATCCGAAGATGGACACAATCAGTTATCGACTTCGCAGCACATGGGTGGAGAACCAAAAGAGTGTTGAGTGTGCAGCCCCACAACTAACTGGGGAGGAGGTCTTCGTAGTCCCAAATGTGCCTCTACTGGTAAGTTAAGTCAGCACATGGCTGGGGGAACTGAAGGGTGTTGGTGTGTAGCCCCACATCTCACTAGGGAGGATGTCCTAGTAGTCCCAAACGTCCTATGATGGTAAGTAAGGTCCTCAAATTAGTGAAGGAACAGGAGGGGGTCGAGTGTGCTGCCCCAAACCTCATTAAGGAAGAGTTCTTAGTAGTTCAAACGTGCCTCTGTTGGTAAGTTAAGTTAGCACATGGGTGGAGGAACACGAGGGTGTTGAGTGTGCAGCCACGTACTTTAATGAGGGGGAGGTCCTACTGGTCCCAAACGTCCCTCTGCTGGTAGTAAGTGAAGTCACACACGGGGGGAGAGGTACAGAAGGGTGTCGTGTATGGAGCCTCAGACATAACCGAGGAGATGATCCTAGTTATGTCAAACTTTCCTCTATTGGTAAGTAAGTCAGCATATGGGTGGTGCGACGGAAGGGTTTCGTGTGTGCAGCCATGCGCCTCACTGAGGAGGATGTTCTAGTAGTCCCAAACGTTCCTCTTTGGTAAGTACCGTCAGTTGGTGGGGGGGACAGGAGGGTGCCATGTGTGCAGTCGCGCACCTCACTGAGGAGGAGGTCCTATAGTCATCCTAAACGTCCCTCTGTGTGTAGGTAAAGTCAGCACAAGGGATGGACAGGAGGGTGTCGTGTGTGCAGCCACGCACCTCACTGAGGAGGATGACCTAGTGGTCACGTGCGTCCCTCTGTTTGAAAGTATACTGTCGAGCATACTATATTTGCCACCTACTGTGGGGGGGGGTCCTGTTGATCCTGAACGTCCCTCTGTTTGAAGGTACTGTCAGAGCATGTATCTGCCACATAGAATATAAGGAAAACCTAGAGATCCCGAAAGTCCCTCTCCTGGATGGTACAGCCAGTGGAGGAGGTCCTTCCTGAACCGAATGTACCTCTGTTGGAAGTTACAGTCAGTGAAGGTATCTACTACATACGCTTATTTTTATTTACGGCAAAAGGGATGATGCCCAACTACTCTAATATAAAAAGGTCACGTAAAAGAGAATTTAAGATAAAGTTATAAGATAGAATGTTGTAAAATGTTGAGCTTAATGTTCTACACTGCCATAAAAGTTTTAATTAAAACTCTATTATGACCTTTTTATTTGTTTGTATTTATTTTGAAAGCAATTTGACGAGAACATGCGAAATTTTTAAAAGAATAAAGAATAAAACAAACGAATGAAAGAGTTATTTGTGTAACTAGTGGGCCAAGTGGCACTTATTTGCTTTACACGAGAGAAATGTTTACGCACGAGCCCTAGGCGAGTGTGGAAGGTTTCTTGAGTGCAGCAAAGGCGGTTTGCACTCACGTTCCATATTTTATTTTTCTTACAGCTCCTATAAAGCATACTGTATAGACAATTAGTCTTTCAAACACTGTACAACACGTTTTTAGGTTAGGTTAAATCCAAACACTAAACCAAATGGAAAAAGCTGCACCAGCAGATTGTAGTCGTAATATCTTTAAGTGTTGCCAACTTATTTTCAAGCATATACACGCATTACGTGCCTCATAAAAGCATGCTGTTTTGTGTTGTTTGGTGGGAATACTAGTGTGCGGCAAAAAAACTGTGTGCAAAAGTAAGTAGCTGCAGCAATTAGCAACTTTCTGTGCTAATCAGTGCTAGGAAGGTCACTTTGTAAGGTGACTGAGTAGGGAAAATAGATATCTATACTATACCAACTATAGTACATGGTACCGTAATAGTCGATGCTAAGACTTGTAAAGTTTACATATTTTAAAATCCTTTCGTATTTGAACAGTCGATACTCCTCGTGGCAGAGAAGAATTTCGCAGCTCCGTTTTTGGCTGCGGTAAACGTTGCGTTACCTAGCATATTTGGTGACAACAGTGACCTCTTTCTGACTGCGTCGGCACGCACCTTGCTGTTCGGTGGCGTTCTCATAGACTGTTGGCATCGAGGAGTGCTCACCTTAGGGGTCTGCAGAGGTCTCAGGGACCAACCATCTGGATTGAGGAAACTCGGAGAGGACCGATACTCCTTCTCCTTCCTAGGTGCGGTAAGTAATCAAAGTGGCCACCAAAGACATTTCGCGAGTTCATTGCTTAATCTATAATTGATGATACTTAATACGTCCTTATAATGTACTGGTTTATGAAACTGTACATAATATAGTCATTTGATATAACATTTAAATACAGCCCACCCTCGACTTATGGTCGCTGTAATATACAGAAGATTTCCGAAGTTTTGCATAGCCATATTGGTACGCTCACGTATTATATTTCTTATACTATTGAATGCTTCGATGGTGTACTGCATTTATTAAGAAACGTTGTATCTTTGAATAATAGTCAATGGTTGTAGCTATTACAGACTTATTTCCCCATGCAGTTTTTCGAGGTAGAATAGGACCGCAGCCTTCTCCGACTTATCGAAGGGGCGACTAAATGGTGACTGACGCTCTCACTGGAAATCTATGGGAGTGCCACTGCTGAGTTGCAGGGGTTGATGTGTGCTCTACACTGTCGATGGGTAGTCTCGGTGAGTTGGGATGAGCCAACTACTTCCTTGGTCCTTGGTCAAGTAGTGCGGCATGGATAAAGAGGTCGGGCTCTGAGGTCATCAGGTATTCGGTGCTGGGCAAACAGGGGTCGGGCACCGGGGAACTGGGGTAGGGGTTTTGTTCCCGAGGGTATACCCGTTCCCGACTGTTTATTGACCACCCCTTGCCGCACGATGAGCTGTAAAAACATTATGGCTTGTAATAACGTACACACATAATAAGCACAAACACATTTTTGCTTATCAGCTCGAATGTGTAAACAAACACGTTGGGTGTGCAACCGAGCCCCTTTGGGTGTAGCTTCAAGTTCCAGACATCGCTACCAGCGAAACGAGTGATAACAGCTTATTTGACCTGCTGTAGATATGTTATTTGGCAATGTTGAAAATACACTTCCGGCTACATATTTGCAAAAAAATATTGAAAAACATATTGAAAAACCAAACATATTTAAAGTTACCATATTACACACTTAGTATAGTCTTTTAGAAACTTATTTGCACCTGTGTCCTAGTTGTGTCAAACGTTCCCCTGTTTGTAAGTAAGTCCGCATGGGTGGTGCGACAGGAGGGTTTCATGTGTGCAGCCACTCGCCTCACTGAGGAGGAGATTCTAGTAGTCCCAAACGTTCCTCTTTGGTAAGTATAGTCAGCACGTTGGTGGGGGAACAGCGGGGTTCAGCAGTATTTCTAGGCATCATCGAATTCATCGATTATTTACAGGGTGTGGATGTCTGTGATGAAAGTATCCACTCTAGTTCTGTGGATTATCGCCTTCTTTTTTTGGCGTTGAGTAGTTGAACTGGCATTGCCGGCAACTCTCTGCATAGGAGAACAACTGTAACACATCTCTGCATAGGGTCTCCTGCCTATCATGGCACCATTCCTTAGGTCTGGTGAAGCCGAAGGAACCCCTCACACCAAGGTCGCGGTCGGAAGATTTGGGGATAGTGCTTCTGTTTCAGGAATATCTTGACGCAGAAAGTAGCATTAAAACCCAGCTCCAAAACATGGAGGAGACCAAGTTGATGATTGAAACCTTCATGACGCAGAAAGGAGTCAACCAAGTTGTCAAAAACGGCATGGCCAAGCTAGGGGATGACCTTGGTTTCGTCTTCGCCTGCCGTTTGGTCATGGATAAATTTGTGAAGAGGGTGGCGTCCCTGTCCAACAGCATACCTTTCAAGTAATTAAAGATAATAATCCTTCGGTGTCATGTGGAGTGATCCAGGATGAATGACACGCATCTCGGTCTGCTTGATCTCGAACGCGATGTCGACGCTCTCTTAGTCAGCGAACAGTACAAGTACCTTTATAGGAACCCAACTTCTTGGTTCCCTAATCTTGGTTATGCCACATTCTGGACACGTAATACAGATAAAGCACAAGAGTAGGGTCACGCGAAGGACCGAGTTTTCGTCTGGGCTCGATGCAGGGATGACACTTACTTCAGTGTATACCTCACTCCCAACAAGGCCATCCGTAAGAAGATAGGCCGCCTGGAAGAGAGCGCGCGCGATAAAACAGGGCACGCCGCTATGGGTGGGGATTTTTAAAGCTAGGGCTGTCGACGCTTATCTTCCGGCACCATGGAATAAGGGGAACGATCCAAGACGTTGCATCTCAGTCCCTTTTGCCGAGGATCCCTTTGCTCGGAGAGTCCTGGACGACCACCAGTACATAATTTTTGATGTTCTGGATGGTCACCTGAGACTAGTTGCCGCGTCTTGGCAAATGCCCGTTTGATGAACACTAAACAACTGGATGTGGCCAAATTCAACGAAGCCATTCTACGGGGAGCGCCAGCGGTTCCTCACCCAACCAGTGGGTCTCACGCAGAGGCGTTACATCTATGATGGGAATGATTGTCTCGGCCGGTGCGATAATTAATCTGTATACTGGTGGACTTTTAAGATTACGGAACTATGCCAAGCTGCATTGGGAGCCAGACGACTCGCTATCTGGACCATAGAAACTGTAGACAGACGTTGTAAGTTGATGGCGAGGAATTCTCTTCGCTGGACCATCAATCGAAGCAAACACAATTGCTGAGAGGAGTTAAAGGACGATATAGACCGTGTGTCACATTTCATCCAGGGTATTCTCCTCACCAAAAATATTGGCCCTAACTGGGATGCAGTACGTGTAGGTCATATCCATAAATAATTATAACCAGTGAATTTGGAATACACATCCATCCTCCCCCTTATATTTGGAAGGAAACATGTGATTGACATGCCGTCTACATATAGATGGATCCATCATCCGTTTCAAGAACACGAATTGATTTTCCATACCTTGCTCTGAACATTACTAAACATAAACTTATTTTTATAGTCCCTTAAATTGTAAGCTTGATTTCTCTTCCCTTGTTAAATTCTCTTACTCCCTTTGCACATTTAAAGTAACTGTGTGAAGATTTTTGTTACCATTAAATGTTATCTCATTGTCACATTTCTCTAAAACATTAGGAAATAAGAATTTTACCCAGTATAGTTTATTGATTGTCTAATTTGCATCAAGAAAAGTTGTAACGCTATGCCCATTTCCCCCCTCCTTCATCCTTCAAGGCTAGACCCTTCTTTACAGTTTGAACAAATCTTTCTGGTTGACCGTTGGAAGAAGGGTGGAGTGGAAAGCTTGTTTTGTGTAACCCATCATAGTTTTTTGAAAAAATAATTTTATTTATTATCAGAAGTATCATTCTATATATCTTTCTTCTGAACATTTTTTATAGCTTAGTACGGCTCATTGGGTCCTTCCTTCTATCCTAAAAATATAGCAACCTCAGTAGTGGGCCAACTTCACAATATTCAGTTCTAGCGTAACATGTAAATCATACAGTTGGTTCATTTTACCGTGTCTCTTCTGTGTCTACCGTCGTATTATCTCATATCTGTTACGGGTGGCGTCGTCCTGTAATCCAGCTACTAGGAGGTAACGAATTGTGGATATTTATAGGCATGCACTGTGGATGCGATACTCTCTGGTGTGGATTAACGTCCGCACGAGTGAGTACTGCGACTATCCGCAGTACTATCCTGATAATTAGACCAATTCGTATATACCAAGGCAAAACTGTGGTCGGATTCCACTATAAACTGTAGGTCCCTTAGTTACCATTAGCTGTATGGGCTATTAATTAACAGCTGCGTCTAAGGAATATGTCGCCCTTTGGCCTTAGTCACTAACAAGACTACAAGATAGTGCCACTTATCCTACACTCATCTCCATTCATACTTGGCTTAAAATACCTACTTTGTATGGTCGCCATTTCATCGAAAAGTATTAAAGTATCTTCTAGTTTAATAGTAGGAGCCTGGCCAATAACTTTCTTAGATAATCCTATAACAAATAACTACTTATCTATTACAAATGTCAGCACCTCTTACCTAATTTAGAATCCGAACTAGTTTTGTTGTAGTTTTACGATTTGTTTGTTTGGGGGGGGGGGGGTTGAAGGTATGGGGGAACAGAATACTAGGTTTTTATTGTCTTCTAACAAAAAAGTAAAATCGCTCCAAATATTAATTGATGATTATTTCTTCAATTAAATATTAAAAAATAATAAAATCCCGGATGTAAAATAAGTATCAAAAAGTTTGGTCGAATTGAGTTTTCTTTTAAATCATGAAAAGGTAAGCCTACAATGGATTGTTAAGAGTTGTAGAAGAACGGCAGTGTGGATGGCTCACAATATACGGTGCGGAGAGGGGCTGAAGAGGCGACTGATGTGGGGAGGCTAGTGGCAGTGAACGGTCGACCCACCCTCAATTACTGGCGTGGTGACTGCAACATCCTCAATGGCACGGACGGCTCCATCTTCCCACCCTTCCGTCGTCCAGACAATCGCAGTCTAGTCGCCTACTCAGGGGAAGTCTGCAGGTAAAGCTGATCAATTATGAAACCATGACATTATAGGTTACTAATCAGCTGCATGATACCCACAGAACTACTATGGTTTCGCATCATCAGTTCAAAACCAAGGGAGTAATTTTTTATGTGTTTTATGTATGTCGTTATTCATAAAATATCAAACATACATAGAAACTTCCACAGATCACAATCGAACAAATAAACTCAGTGCACATGTAACGTGTACCGGCATGTAGGTGAACGCCAACGTCGTCAACTGCGTAGCTCAGTCACAAACATAATATGAACAAGATTATTTTCATAGAATGCCTTGATAAGGAATTCTTATCAAAAATCTGTAAAGTACCTTTGGATATTATCACTGATTAAATTTGTCAAACACTTATATCATTTAACGTAGCATTCAAATGTCTTAAACTAAAAATATTTTTTTTTTAAGTGGCGATTTACGTCAAAGGTCTAGTGCAGACCATTCACGAATATAGTCTAACTGGATTCAGCCGCTAATCTTGGAATTTCAAATTATCTTGCAAAGAATCTCTAATTCCGTAAGCCCAAAATTTTACAATGAAATTGTGAGCAAACGGTAGGCCGTAGAAAGCTGGGAGGGGTCTCATTTTAAAAGTCTGGGCATGAAATTTTGGGGGAAATTATTATTTTTCTTCATTATGCACCAAAAGGTTGTTACGGAATAAAATAATTCACATTTAAATAACATGGGAATCAAGGTCATGTCTGCCTTGTTTACTTTAAAACATGTGGTTTAACTTTATTTAAATCATATGGTAATATGTACTGGAATATGTATACTAACTCTACAGAGGATTAAACCATAGATAAAACATACTCCGAACATACCAATGACTCATTCCATCGAATCATGTGTGTTGTCCGTAATGATTCAGTGTTGAAGTCATGTTAAGTTCGCACCATTTTCACCAGCATTACTCAACGAGGATGATTCTTGATGATTCTGATGTGCAATTGGTATCCCAGCAGCACCCATTCTCAGCCAACTTAACCAACAAACTAAGGCTCACTGCTCTTTAGGAAGCCACCTAAACAGAAATGGAATACAAATGCTCCATGCAAAAGCTGATGCAGACCGTCTAATTATCCAAATAGCCATTCAACTAGAAAAAGAAGGGAAAATACTATCATTGTTGGGGAAGACACTGACGTATTCGTCCTGTTATCGATCCTTACTGACCCTGACCAAAATAATGCTCATTCCTCTTTCAACAGATCATCAACAAAAAATATTTTCATCCATGGCACTGCAAAAACGTATGGACAATGTCAACGAGCATATTCTTTTTCCGCATTCTATGCCCAGTTGTGATACCATGTCAGCACGGGGTAGCGGATTTTTATCCCCCTGGAATTTTACCCCCTGGGCAAACGTGACGTCACAAACCAGGGGGTAAAATTCCGGCCGCGAACTTTTGAGTTTCGCGACATCAGCTCGATGGATTAAACGCGGAATTAAACATATATTTTCACGGTTGTGAATTTAATCAGGGGCCCTATTTTTGAAATGGTTGACTGTTGAGTTGAGTGTCGAGTCATTCTATTTCCAATCGTTTCGTATTTTTGAAACGATTGACGGTCGACTTATCCAACCAAAACTACTCACTACCTACTGAGCTGTTGAGTGGACGGTTGACTGCACTTTCTTCTTCCTCTTTCGGTAAAAAATTGCTCTTTTTGAGTCGACGCCATATTGTTATTGCTTTAATTTATTAATTGCGATTTAGAGGTTATGTTTATGTATTTGTTGTCAATTTATTAGCACCCAATACTTTATGCGATTGTTTTCTGTAGAATAATTGCATTTTAATTTTATTATTACTGTGTCAATACTAGACTATTTATTCAAGGGTTTTATCCTTGTTGGTATGTTTGAAATAGACTAGGCATACTAATTGAACTTAATAAAGATAATTATTGTTATTAGACCTATGATTTAAGGTATTAAAGATTGTGGTAGAGAGAAACAATATCATAGTTTGTTTCAATACCATTCACCTAATAAAGGGATCAAATTAATTTAAGTTACGATATGCTTTCAGTGCAATGGCAAATAGCCGCTTTAACCTAAATAAAAACACAATCAAAAATAACATCAAACTAACCGATGAAGGAAACTATAGACGAAGAAAGCAAATAATAATGTATTTAGGATATGCCTAAACTTATAATTAGCTACACCCTAAAACAAACATCCATAGTAAATTTTATTTTTAATACTTAAGTTTATTTTATAAGTTAAGGTACTTTTGCAATCACTAAGATTGAAGATTAAGCAAGACGAAGACATAACCTCAATCTCTCAAGAACGGAGTTGACAGTTTACCTCAGTGTCTCGAAATATGGTAGATTGAGATTAGCTGCCAGATTTTAGAGTAAGAAGAGGTTAAATCGAAGATCGCAAGAACTCTGCATTGTGATTGGTTCAAAATGACGTCATCTGAATTTCGGGCGGTCGTATGCTCTACATTTCCACCACGAGTCACTCAACTAGTGATTCCCAACTCGCTTCCCAACTGTTGGGTTTCAAAAATACCAAATCCTGTTGTTGGTTGAGTTGAGTGTTGACTGTAGAGTCAACTGTCAACCATTTCAAAAATAGGGCCCCAGAACACATCAAATTATAAAAACCTAGAGTGTACGGCCCGGATTTTTACCCCCCGGAATTTTACCCCCGGAATTTTACCCCCCGGAATTTTACCCCCCGGAATTTTACCCCCGGAATTTTACCCCCGGAATTTTACCCCCCGGATTTTTACCCCCGGAATTTTACCCCTGGAATTTTACCCCCTGGCTAGATATAAAAATTAGCGAGAATGATTTATTATCTTCATTCTGTTTTAATTTAATAGTAAACATTTTATTATTAAGTATCCTATCTTAATTTATTTGTGACATTAACTAATCGAACATGTTTTTAACGCGCGAGGGGATTAACATAACTTACTGAGCACTGTTCACTCATAATGATTCATTCGCCTTTCCAAGTACTGTTGATGAGATTCCTTGCAGTAGTCAACACAACAATTGGTCGAATACATTGTAGGCATACCGGATGCCTACAACTACATTTCACAACATGTATTTCGATCACCTTTATCATTACAAACTATAAATAGCACATGGTTTGTGCCTGATGAAACAAGAAGGTTGTTGTACAACTGAAACTAAATACATTGTTTTTCATACTTATTAACATGACCTATTAATAAATAATGCTTATTTTTCTTCATTATTATTATTACTATTATTTACTATTACTATTACTATTATTATTTTTTTTATTCTGATTTTGATTCACAATGCCACAATGGAATGGCTAGATGCTTTACTTATTTACATACTTATTAACCAACAGTTTGCCCCAAAGGCAAATCCCGAACATCAAAATTAAACAGCGAATTCGTTTGACTTAGTTGAGATTACAAAATAAATAAATAAAGATAGGCCACTAAATAATGAAATGTTTACAATTAATTAAAAACAGAAATAAGAAAACCAATCATTCAATTTCTAAAATCGGCCAGGGGGTAAAATTCCGGGGGGTAAAAATCCGGCCCGTACATTTCAGTTGTCTAAACACTAGTTATATGGACAGGGGGTAAAATTCCGGTTTTTATCGCTAATTGAATTAATCACGCTCTGACTATTATCATTAGACTTCGAAATCCGCGGGAGTAAAATTCCGGCCGCGAACAAACTTTTGGCCACTCAGGTTACTACGTCATAGTGACGTCAGCTTTGCCCAGGGGGTAAAATTCCAGGGGGGTAAAATTCCGGCGACCCGGCAGCACCCTACAGGAAAGGGAAGATCTTCAATGTTCTGAAGAAATCCCCACACCTTCGCCAATGAGTGATTGTGTTCAATCGAGAAGAAGCTACACAGACGGAAATCGTCAAAGCTGGAGAGTAATTGCATGCAGCCGTTAGATATGGGGAAATAAGAGGCAATGGACTCAACACACCTCGGTACAAACATGTATCTGAAAGCAATAACGAAACGTCTTGACGTTGAATTTGACCTAGTGTTAAAATAGTGCAAACCTTTTTTTAAATATGTGTAGTAACGGTAAGTAGTTCGCTACAAACTATTTACTCATTTGGGGATTTTAAGGTGAAATATTAAAAAGTTATTTTCATTACACTTTCCGGACAACAGCCGTTTTTTGTTCTCTAAATCGGCTGCATAATCATAGTTTTCTGGTAGTTTTTTTTTATTTAAACTTACTTGAAATTCTATATACTATGAGTCATTGTATTGTGGTGATAATAATTAGAGAAGAGACAGGTGATAGAAGGGAATGGGATCGCAGAAATCTCTTAAGGTTTCAGTGACCACGGAGGTCAGGTACGATAAGTGATGCGATGGGAGGTGGCTGTATCGTTGACTATACACTTCTCAATTGAATATACTCTCTATACTGTACTTAATTAGTGTGCGAATCAGCCGCAAATCTCACTCAACGGCTTTTTAAATAGAAAAAAATGCTCCTTTATTGTAAAACTAGCTGTGTGCCCGTTCTACGCACGGGGATCTTATCGTAGTCAGTTAAAACCTTCTTATATTAAGCACAGCAGTTGGTTTGCATACTTTCAGATGGATATAAGATGACCCGAAATTCTGTCGAAATGCTAAATGAATCGGCTTGCTATATGAAATGAAGTACTATAGACGATTTAGAATGGTAATTTATAATAACAATTACCAAAATATGCCACGAACCATTGATACATAAACAACGTTTAAAGCGTTTGAACAATTTATGATGGTTTGCTGAATAAATGCTTCACTAAAATGCGTTATCGTTTTCTTAGCATAAACTAACATTTTGAAATCCAGACAGAAAAAGCAAAACTTATACAGTTAAGACATCAATTGAATTGAATACGCCTGTAATAAATATGGTGCAACACCAACGATAGCTACTTTGTAAATTATAGTGATGTGTTGGTACGTAAAAATGATTCTTGCTGCTACCAACGATTCAAAGGAAAAGAACCAGTACCAAAAACCAACGTTTACAGTTAAGAACTATAGTCCATCCGACCAATTAGATGCGTTAATCAAGGTTATTGATCTCTTGGTTTTGGATTTTCTCGTAAAAAGTAATCGGCAATCAAAGTTATTTCCCATTAATTGCTTTATTTGTAAACAACTCTTAATGTAAACTTATCGGTGTCAGTTTGAAAAAGAACATTAGAAGGAAATGTGACAAAAATCACACAACGTTGGGTTTTTGGACGTTTGTAATTTTATTTCTTAAGTAGGTAGGCCGTGTATTATACGGAAAAGTACCAGTATCAAGGATCGTCGTCAAAAAGGTTGTTATAAATAATTGGGTAGGCGTACGTACCCAAGAGATGGGCTATGGGCCTATATTGGCTGTATGGTCCAGCGATTGCATCACACGGTGAGTAGGAACTATTGACTATATATAGGCTAGTCAATGGTAGGAACAGAAAGTGACACATTGGAAAATCGAGTTTAGTCGAGTTTAGTGTGAATTAGTGGAAAATCGAGTTGGAAAATGGAGTGATCCGTAAACCTCTGTTACAATCACCCACTGCAGTTGTGATTTTTTACTTTACACTTCACACAACAGCCATTGAAGCGCCTTCAATGAGTGGAACCTTGTTTCTAAGCTATTGGTGACAATCACTAAAAAATTTAAGTTTCCCAGCCGTATACAACACTGATTCAATGTCATCTTTCTGGTTATCAAAACTCAAGAACAATTTTATACACAAAGAATCTCTGGTTCCTGACCTGGATGATGCCTAGTTATTTAATTTAATTTACGGTTACACTATATTATTCCACTTGCGATGAATTAAATCCTTTATGTAAGAAAAACGTTTTTAATCTCACTTGGATAGGATTTGCCTTCAAAACGTGATCGGAAATGGTTGCGGTATTTGTAAACAACATTTGTAAACATATCAGTGACAGCTAGAAAAAATAATCTTGATCCGAACAGCTGTTCGTTATATCATAGATAATTATTATGTGATAAAAATTGGACGAAAACTTGAAAAAAATCGCACAAAACTGCATTTTTGAACGTCCGTAATTTTATTTACAAAGTAGTGAGGCCATAGTTGAATGGCTAAAGACACTCTCGCCAATCCAGTGAATACATTAAAATGACTTGGATCTTGATAGGTACTCTCGTCTTCCTGGAGAAGATTGCGTAAAATGCCATCTTGAGTGTTACAGACAGACAGAAAGACAGACAGAATTTTGGATGAGACTTGTTTCGGCTTCTTTAATGTATAAAACGTAAAAATAACCTAAAAATTTATAATTCTGAGCAATGTACGGACAAAACTCTAATTTTATTTATATAGAAGATAATCGGATTAAAATGCAAATCGTATAGGCCAAAATCGGATGAAAAAATATTTGGTAACGTGACTGTTTACAAGGATTTTTCACATTAAACTGCTAGAAATTTTGTTTTCGTAATACTGTCCGGAAAACAGCCGTCTTTGGGATTGGTGAATCTGTACTTTAGAACAGACCCTTGAACCATTGGTCAATCTGTATAGTAGAACAGACCCTAGTAATTGGTGAATCTGTATGTGGTCTTTGTACCATGAAAGGGACGCCTAGGTGACTTGTTGTGTTTGGATATGAGGCAAATCGCAACTTGGATTGGACATATATGACAAAATAGCCTTGCATTTATTTGTCCAGAGCCGTGCTTTAAGTAGGACTTGAAGAATCCTACTTTGTTTCTTTTGGTTAGTGCCAAAATTTGATTGACTCGATTATTATTTAGAGGTTTTTAAATCGGTCACAGTTTTATTACAAAGTCTACTTTGGTAAAATGTAAATGTTAATCCATAGTTTTATTCTGATTTTGATTTTATACAATGAACAATCTTCAAAACAGATTTACTATTATCATTTGTCACCAGAGTGGTTCATGGAGTGTACGAGGGTGAGCATGACGTCAACAGAGTATCAGGGTACGCATACACAGTGACATTGGGGGACACGGAGAATGAGCCACAAGATAAGTGCTACTGCGCCGCTGTGGACCGTTGCTACAAGAAAGGCACCTTGGATGCGTACAGATGTCAGGGTAACGAACCTTTCGTTATTGTTGATAATGCAAGTCTTCTATAGACTGTGAGATGTAGTTGGGTAGTGGAGCTCAGTGGTTTACAAAGAACATTAATATCAATTAAACAATTATTGTCTAAATAGTTAGCATACTCTAATGCTTCACAATTATCTCGATTAATACCTATGGGGGCCTGCTAAATTACTCACATAGGTTGACATTTAAGTTGAAGTTATAAAAGTATGAATAATGCCATTATTACAATGATCTACATTATAATCTCTTCTACTACTTATTTTCCAGTTATATTTATCCATACAATCTATATTATAATTTATGAAGTACTTTTTTGTCGGTACGCCATAACTTCCTTATTTCTTCATCGATTTTGTTAAATGTCAAATCAAATCAAATCAAATCCAATCAAAATATCTTTATTCGTCATCTGTACATGCTTGGTACATTGAATAGTGTCAATGAATAGCCTATATTACATTTAAAATATTTGTAACATAGGCCCTAAAATTAAATATGTAATAAAATAAAATTAATAGTACAAATTCTTAAAGTATAGAAAAGAACTTAAGTTACAGAATGGTTTTAAACCTCAGCACTAAATGGACTAAATTAAATTAAACTAACTAACCAGCACCTCTATAAAGATTATCTAGTGAGTAAATAGCCCTTTCAGTCAAGAAACTTTTTAATGCACGTTTGAATGAATTTAAATTGTTGTTATTTTTAATATAACTTGGTATGTATTCCAAAAATTTGGATCCATTATATGTTTTTTTCTTTTCAAAAAATTTTAATCGATGTTGATCAGTCTGGTAGTTTCATTTTAAAGCTTTCATCTTCATTTACATCGGAAAAAATACAATTCACTCTCATTTCATGAGTTCCTTGAGAAAAATTCATTTCTTAAATAACATAATTAAACTCAAAATGTATTTAGAGGACCTTCGGACGAGATAGGACACTTTGCTACTCCTTTCATGAAGCGACAAAAAACTCTAACTGGTAGTTTAGACACAAAATGGTATGCTCGAAGCTAACGGGCACCATATGCCAACACAATCGACATGGCTTTTAGCAACCATCTGCATATTCTAC
Organism: Macrosteles quadrilineatus; assembly: GCF_028750875.1. Taxonomy (NCBI): domain Eukaryota; kingdom Metazoa; phylum Arthropoda; class Insecta; order Hemiptera; family Cicadellidae; genus Macrosteles; species Macrosteles quadrilineatus. The sequence continues at coordinate 1,856,972 of NW_026542608.1, forward strand.
TCTCCCGCTAATATACCATAACTCTGGCACACTTACAAAGTCTCCCTTGGCCAAGAGTTCCTTAGACAAAACAGACCCAAACATGCGTACAACCACTTGCCGCAGCAACCAGAAGCAATTTTTGTCGACACGTTAGAAACTGCAAAGCTTTTCCTGCTTTAGCTTTTTAGCCAGTTGTTATCGAGGAACAAAGTACAGCACACATCTACCATATACATGAGGACCGACCAAAAGGTTATGGCAGTTACTACGCTGTATTAACTGTGTTGTGCATTTCAATTAAGAGGTATTTGAGGAGGATATAGTGCGAATGCTTAGCTCTGGTCGGCTTGTCTTTACTTGTTTCAAAATCATGGTTAACGCAGTATTTGGTTTACGTGTACTCCAGGGGCGCCGTTGGTGGCGTCGCTACCACACTTCTACGGTGGAAGTCAGGACTACATCACCGGCGTCAGTGGGATACAGCCCAACAAGGAGAAACACGAGATTCTCGTTGTCCTGGAACCTGTAAGATCAATTAATCAAAACTTCTAGATATACGGTATTATAATGTGTAATTAAATTACAACGATGACTGCCATCTTTAAACTTTAGTTAACAAGAAATAACAGTTGGTCTACAACACAGTTTTTTGAGCAATATTTGCATACAGACACCACCTATACAGATACAAGACACCTTTTAATATTATAGATTAAAATAGTTCGTATACCTGATAAATAAGTATATCACTTGGCATGCAAGAAAAAAGCACATCACTAAATCGAATTAATATTTTTAATTCAATTCTGTTTATCTTAGACCTATAATAATCTAACGTAGTACAATATGATCCTAATGTGAAATACTATAGTTCGGCCGCTTAGAAAACGACCTGCGCGCTAATGCTAAACCAATGCTGGAGGAGGTCGCTTTCTAAGCGGCCGAACTATAGTAGCCATTAAAAAATTGTTGTTATAACGTGTGTTACATATTAGACAACTGGGATACCTTTGAGTGTCAAGAAGAGGATTCAAATGAATATTGACCTGAAGCCAATACGCTACACACCCAGAACTCAAAACTTTCACCGGACCCTAGTGCCACTCTTCTGGGCTGAGGAGGTCAGTTGTAGCATTCGATAAACCCTATACCGGACTGTAAGTAATACTCCTATTCCACATCACAAATCCAGTGTAACATTTAAAGCTACAAAATACCACAAACCTTCTTTACATTATGTTATTTCTGCTTATGTTGATGTGGTGTGGTGTATAGCACATGCAATGATGCAAATAATACTGGGAGGATTTCATCGTATATAGCTGATCAAAATTTCTCTCAAGAATATTTTCAATTTCACAAACACGATGTTCATAATGTTTGAAGTATACTAAGAAGATTTTATGTTTCAGTTGTTTGAACTGAATGGTGAACTTCTTGAACTTCTCGAAGCCTCTCTTCTTCGCCCTGTGAAAGTTGTACACTTCGGTCGATGGATATTAGTAATATTTGGAGTAGTTTTACTTTTATTCTCTATAATTATCAAGACAAAACAAATTCGGAGGAATAGTAAGCTTGATCCAAGCAAGAACTTTGATTACGGTCCGGAGTTCAAAGAGAAGCTGCAATCTTTAGACTCAGAGGAGACAGTAACAAGTGGTCCGTTCTTCATCAGTCAACCTCCAGCTATAGGCCTACCTCAACCTCGGTGGGGCAAGACCAAAAACACGGCCGAAACCCTCGTGAGTGGTGGGCTGGTAAGAACTACAGCAGTTGGAGGAGTAAAAACTGTGAAATACAAAAGAATATCTGGACTTCAAGAAATTCTTGTGAAAGAACAAGAAAGAAATCAGTAAGGTCTATGCGGTAACGGGTAGGATGTAAACAAAACTACACTACCGACAACCAGTGTATAGAGCTCCAAGCGGCTATTCTCACAACTACTTCACTACTTGACGTGGCTGTGAGTTACAGCAGAATACTTCAGTCGTGTCTTGTTTGTCAACTTAATTGACAAAAAGTTCATGAAGTAGTACAGTAGCAGGTATATTTGATTCATTTTCATAAAACGTAAGCCCTTTTTATTTGCTAAATGCCATACATCTGAGGATAACACACGAAAAACTCCCAATTTATACAGTTTGGTTAATCAAAAATAGGGTGTTTTGTTTTGTTCTATAAAACACCATAATCTTTAATTCAAGAAATCAAAAGCAATTGTATCCATAAATTAAACGTACGTGCATGCATTATCGTTGATGCTGGTTAAATCGTAACTGGAGGCCCACGTGTTATGTTCGTTCGGGCGGGGATAATATTCTACACAAAGTTAGTTTATTGTTGTGTTTTCTGGTGAGTTGCACTATATTTGATTCTTATTAACGATCTATTTTTAATATTTGCACACGAATGAGTAAATGAAATAACAACAAAAGGTTTGGCTTACATTTTAATAAATAAGGATACGGTACTATAATATTAAGATACTATTTTTATAAAGAGCTAGTCTTATCAGCTTCACATCACTGTGGCCCGGTCTCATGGGTAAAAAAATATTGCAATGTAAGCCAAATAACCTCGTAAAACTGAGGGTCTAGATTTAATACTTGTCAAATTTAGGCTAATTAATTTTAAAAAGTAGACTACTGTAATGGCTGCATGATTTCCACTGTAGCCGTTTTTTATTTGGCCAAGGGAAGGCTTTCTTTTAAAAATCTTGTGATGGTAGAACTAAAAAATTAAGCAAACTTAAACATAAATATACAAGATTATTTGTGCTCTCTTGCCAGGACCGAATCCTTGAAATTTGAGAAATAATAAACTACTATTTGTAAAGAATCTTTATGGAAATGCCTTTAATTAGATATCTCAAACACTATAATAGGAAAAGGAACACACTAAAATGTTTATTAACTAACTACTGTACTTTGAGAATAGTAAAAGCAATTATTTTAGGTACTTGATACCTTTCCAATAGTTATTGAGATCTACACATCTAATGAAAGAACATTTAATAAGTACTGTAGGCCTATGTGTTTGTATTGGTTGAAAATGTACCTGTAAATCTAGATGGGTTTTGTTACTTTTTAAGACGGTTTTAATTATTTTCCCATCGCTGGGCCCTTTTTAGAACTAATTTTTCTTCATCATTAGTTTAGATTATTACCATGGTTATAGGTTATTATTTCTGGATCCATATTGAGGCGAGAAAGTACAAATCACTGTATTATTAGTAGGCTAACTCATCAATAAAACAATATTTTTTAAGAATTTGAATAAGTGTATTGCCCTCTAAAATAGATGTTCAACTGAATATATTTTAGTATGCTAAAACATATACTTAAGTATACGGGAATTAGGCGTCGCCGGCCGCGGGATTTCATGTACTAGCTGTAAACACCATCCCGGAGAGAGTTCTTTGAAAATACATGATCCTACCCAGAACATAAAGTTTTATGTTTCAGTATTGTATTCACAGACTTTTTAAATATTTAATTATAGTTTTTAGAATTGTTTGCAACGGTGGAATGTACGATAGTAAAAATTATATGGACAAGAATTTACTTTTCATAGGAATTAATTGAATTTGAATATTAAAAAAACCATATGAAATATACATTTCTACTCCACTGTTACCCAGAGACATTTACAGGAATTTAAATGCCGAGGTCGCTGAATATTTAATTAACTGTTTAGATTTTCGTTTTCCACGGTTCTGTGTAAGTATTATTAATTTTATTTTAATTAATTTTACTAAACTTAGTTATATAGCCTGTATTAATAAAATCAGATTCTTAATGAAGAAAAATTATATCTTTCATTCTAAAGTAATAGATTTTATTCACATATAACCTACTTTCAACAAAACAATAATTAATTGTGTTTTAAAGCTTTTCATCCTGATAAATGTAGCCTACATTAAATATCTGCATTGAAGTAATGCACAATTAGTAACCTCTATTTAGCTTAAGTGTGTATTAGGTAACACTTATAAGATTTATAATTAAGTAACAAATTTAACTGTGATTTATGAAAAACCGAGTATGTACACTATGTTACAGTGACATCAACAAACAAGAACAAACTTGCAATGATCTTGAATTTGAAAACAATTTATATTTCATTACAATAGTAGAACGTGAGTCCATTACATATTTGAGACCAAATGGTCAAGAATATGTATAGACCCGCGTTCACTCGAGTTTTAACGTTATTTTCCGCTACTCTCCAAAGACTAATTATTTTCTTGATTAAAACAGACATTTGATATTACTTTATTACAGTTAGGAAGATTACAAAATTGATAGAATTTTTTTAGGTTATGCCTTCAGTTTAAAGTTAATTTTTACTTTGGTTGTACAGTTTTGGATATTGAAAATTGAAACAGTTGACAAAACAATAACAAATCATTATTTTCTTACGCCGGCAAAATCCAAAAAAGATAGTATACATTACTTTCGCAAAGTAAACATTCTTTTCCGTAGTAAACAATGTAATGATAAATTTTTGCACGTGATAAACATGTAACGAAAATAGGTCATTTCACAGTAGTGTACCGGTAGTGAATTTTGCCCACGTAAAAAACAATGATTTGTTACTGTTTTGTCAACTGATTCAATTGTTAACAACCAAATGTATACAGCCAAAGTAAATAGTAACATTAAATTTAAGGCATATCCTACAAATACTACCAGTTTTGTAATGTTCCTAACTGTAATAAAGACATACTGTAGGATAATGTCTGTTTTATAACAAAATATTACTCTTTGTAGTGTTGCAAAAAGTAACGTTCAAAACACGAGTAAAAAGTGGTCCTATACATATACTCGACCATTTTAAGTGCTCTATAAATCTTGCACTTCAAACATGGTCTCAAATATGTAATAACTAACTTTCGACTCTTTTTTATGAAATATACGATTTCAGTTCAGCTTAGCTATAGAACAGGAATATAAATGGAAGAATATACGAGTAAGATATAAAATTGAAAACTTAACAGTACAAATATGAATGATAAAAAACAAACAAAAAACTTAACAATAACAATTAAAAACAGTGATGGTTTGACAATGATTTGGACTAGAATACTATGATCCTAGAGGGTTGTCAACATTGACAGAAATCGAAATGGAAGAATAAAAAATAAAAAAAATAAAAACATGAAAAAATAAATATATTTAATTATACAATAAAAAAACAGATTTTTACTAGAATAATATGATGGTAAATATTTACCAGTATTGACAGGAAAATGGCTTGAAAAGTGAAACCAGACAATTATAATGTGGTAATGGAGAAAACAAGTAAATAGTGAGCAAGGTTGTGGGTTAAGTTGAAGAGGGTATGTTATGGTATCTCATGTGTCAAATTTCGAGCAGAAAAATTAACTTAAATTACTAGGTATAAAAAGACAGAATTAACAATTTACTATGTTAGATGTGAATTAACAATATTATTGTGAAGAGAAAGAAATGGATTGAAAATTAATTTAAAAAATACGGATTTTTATATGTAAGTTTGGGGTGTATGTTTGTTTGATGTGATGTGTGTTTGGGTGTAATTCTAATCGTAACACACACATCATGATCTCTAATATACTTTTAATTCATCCCCGTTGGTAACGAATCGCTGAAGCTTCTTACAGTATAAACGTTTGAGGTCAGGGACAGATGAAGATAAGGTTGTAACGTGAACCTGTCCGTCGTGATGACATGGCCTGCACAGTGCACGCCACACACTATAATGCTACACGCTACACCACTACATCTCTCACGCACACAATATGTCCACTTGTATAGTATCACATCCACGTCTGGCGATAGAAACAAAAGAAGTCATAACTTACTAGCATAGCGTAACCTAAACTCCATACTAGCGCCCACTAGCGACAGAGGAAGTCGACCGATAAGCTGCCTAAGCCAGAGAAGAGGAGTGGTCATTAATATAGGGAGAGGTTACTTCTGTCTTTCTTTGATTAGGGCCAAGCTTCCAGCTTCCATAAATGTGTCTAACGCAACCGGGTATTGGGTCAGTGTAACCTAAACCTCTGCGCTAAACAAGACATTTTGTAACAAAACAATGCCTCCTCAAAGTAATGCACTTGCTTAAGAACATAAAGAAAGATAATATCATAGATAAAACATACCTTGTGTTAAGTCTATGATAAAATGTCGTGCAAAACAATTCGGACTACTGACGAAAAATACCATAAAGCTGTATAAATAGTTTTTACCTAACCCGCCATGTTAAACTTCCCTATCCCTAGCGTGATGTATACAACTTCTTTACTTCTCGAGTGATGTAAAGTTGAAAAAACTCACTCGGTGAGGTAATGAAACCCATTGAAATAACATTGAGTGCTTAACTTAAAAAAAATATACCTCTATGGAGCCAACGACGTTCAACGCTAGAAATCAGCTGTGCGCCTGAATGTGATTGTTATGCTTTTAAGTATTTTCCTAACCTAGCTTTTGTTTGTCAAAAAGGCTGAAGCAACCCCAAATTTCAATCCCGCCAATTCGTAAACCGGATGGAAGCTGGGCTAAGAGTGACATAGAAAAATCTGAAGCTTTCGGGGATTACTTTTCCAATGTATTCAAGCCAAATGTAGGTGTGGTCAATAATGAAGAAGAAATAATAGAATTCTTGGACTCTCCACTTCAACTTGACTTTCCTCTGGAAAAATTCAGACCTACAGAAATTAAGGCAACCATTGACAAATCGCTAAATCCGAAAAAATCTCCTGGTTACGATTCTATCACTGGGAAAATGTTAAAAGAACTGCCAAGGAAAGGAATGATTTTTATTGCATTTCTCTTTAATTCTATATTGAGACTAGACCACATACCAACTCAATTTAAGAAAGCCCAATTAATTGTTATACCAAAACCAGGAAAACCTCCTCATGAAATCACTTCCTACAGACCTATAAGTCTCTTGCCTATAGTGTCCAAGTTGTTTGAGAAATTGTTCCTCAAAAGACTACAAGCTATTTTTGAAGAAGACGACGTCATTCCAGGACACCAATTCGGGTTTAGACGGAGACATGGCACCGTGGAGCAGGTCCATAGGGTTGTTCATACAATTCGAAACTGTTTGGAAAACAAACAATTTTGTTCTGCTGCTTTCCTTGATGTCAGTCAGGCATTTGACAAAGTATGGCACTCTGGCTTACTATTCAAAATTAAGAAGTTACTACCCCATTCAGTTTTTCCTATTTTAAAATCATATCTTACCAACAGAACTTTCCAAATTAAACATCAAAATTACTTAACTGACCTTTACCCTATAGAATCAGGAATCCCCCAAGGAAGCGTGCTTGGACCATACTTGTATATTCTCTATACATCGGACCTACCAGAAAGTGTAAACACTATGGTTGCTACATTTGCGGATGACACGGCGATTTTATCTGTCCACGACAATCCAGCTCAAGCTACAGCAAATTTACAGCTAAACTTGGATGAAATTTCTCATTGGTTTAAAACATGGAGGTTCAAAATTAATGAAAATAAATCAGCACACATTACTTTTACCTTAAATCAGGCTACATGTCCTCCAGTATCCATGAACAATATTCACCTCCCTCAAGTAACGGAAATAAAATACTTGGGCATGCACTTAGATGCAAAGCTTAATTGGAAGGCACATATCTGGACTAAAAGGCAACAACTAAATTTAAAAACAACTAAACTTAATTGGCTTCTTGGATCTAAATCAAAACTCAGTACACAAAATAAATTGTTACTGTACAAAACAGTTTTAAAACCAATTTGGACTTATGGTATTCAGCTTTGGGGATCAGCAAGTACCTCAAACATTGAAATTATTCAACGTTACCAATCAAAATTATTACGTAAAATTGTCAACGCTCCTTGGTTTGTTACCAACAGAACACTTCACAATGATCTTCAAATTCGAACAGTAAAAGAAGAAATTACAAAATATAGTGAAAAATACATTATAAAATTGGAAAATCATTCAAATCATCTTGCACTTAATTTATTGGACAATCACAACACCATTTACAGACTGAAGCGACATACAATATTGGACCTCCCATTCAGATTCGGCTAAGTGTTATCAAAATTCTCTTTGTTAGCTAGTGTTGACAGTGGTCAATCACTAGCTCATGTTCTTCAAGTTATTGTTGTTGTATTACTATTTATATCATTTGCTTATTGTTCAACTTGAACAGATTGTAAATTAAATAAAGTTAAAAAAAAGCTTTTGTTTGTAAAAGAATGTTACTGTTAGAAGATGAATTAAATGGATAATGAAAAATATTGTACGCAGCCACATGTATATTGTCAGGTCAGGTAAAATTTTTGTACGTTACACGTTACGCAAGAGCGTGTTTACATCACTTAGGTGAATTATGCAACTCGCTTCGGCCGGGGCCACACTCATCTTATCTCGCTGAATTTTTTCCACGGGCGTTACCCGTGGGTTTGAGAGATACATTACGGTATATGGGGCAGGCCACACTAGACTAAAAACGTCCGTGAAAGCGTTTGTCAAACGGAATTGCACGTGTATTCTCTACTAACATTCCACGGGCGTTGCACGTAAAACTAGTCGTGGGGCATTGCGGCTTATGGGAGTGAACACACTCATCTTATCTCGTTGAATTTTTTCCACGGACGTTTCTAGTTTTAACCTGTTTGTTACTGTGCAGTGAGCGTGGAGGGGGGGGGGGAGCCGGATCACGGACACGGACGATTTTTATTGCCAGTGTGGCATGCTCTATCTATCAGTCTCACTGACTGGTTTGCCCAAAAAACCTATCTCAGACGAGTGTGGCCACGGTCTTACTGTTTCAAAAAACGTTTTTGAAAACGGAAAATACAGTCTAGCTGGTTAAAAATTACAAGTGTGGCCCCGGTTTAAAGCCTACATTTATTTTACACTAAGCTATTAGCTATTATATTTTACAAAAAAAAAAAAAAACTCGCTTTTTACCCTCCCTGAAGCAGCAAACTTAGGCGCTCATTAAACCTAATGTTATCTAAATATATTTCAGTGAAAATGAAATCAGGCAATTGGAAATTCGCTTAGTCTGCAGATTTGCTGCGGCGGGGTTATTATTTTCATAGTTCCACTTAACACTCAGCTGGAGCGCTGTTCTACCATTGACTAAATGTTACTGCAGTACCTATTACCAATTAATTTATTCTTGTCGGTATTTCACATTTATTTGTGTAGCATACATTATTTTTCACCATGGCCAATACTGATATAGTGTTGAGTATTCTTTGATGTTCATTTAATTTGCCAAATTATCAATATATCTTGAAGCTTCTCTGACACTGAAGTTAAGTTACAATAGCTGGATTTAAATTTCCACAATTCGTATAAGGTCATGATGTCAGTCTTATAGACATCAAGAGACAGACTTTGGTGCAAGAGACGAGTTTGATCCCTGTTATGTAAAAAAATCCAGAGGTTTCACCTCTGTAAAAACGTGTAGGATGCTTTCATACAAAATGTCGCTGGCGTGGAAACTAACAAACCAAATAGAATCGAATGAATTTAGTAATATACAGAAATAAACTTTCATTACATAAAGTATGCCCTACATAAATAAATTGTTTGCCTTTCATGCTTCATAAAAACAGAATACGGATTAATAAATAATGCATGAGCTGTTTAAACATTTATATATTTATCGTGGTGTGTTCTGGCATAAATGGGGTCTATTCACTGTGATTTATTCATACTACAAGTCGATTCAAGTAATACAGTAGGATTGTAACAGCGTGAGGCGTGAGGCGTGTGAGGCGTGGGGTGAGAAGTGTTGTAGTGGTGGTGGTGTGGTGTGGTGTGGTGTGGTGCGTGGTGCGCGGGCGCGAGGCCCGGCGTGTCTCCTCATGTAGACGTAGCCCAGTCGTGACCAGGGCTCGCCCGGGACCAGGACGTGGCCGTGTGACAGTGTCAGTGACAGTGACAGTGATGTACCATGGCCACCCCACCAGACAGCCCCATAGAGGAGAACAACTATGAGTTGGAGCCTAGTCGTCTGCCCAAGCATCGACCGGTCGCTCTTGAGGACCTGTGTAGGCAGACCAAGTTTACCCGCCAGGAGATACGAGTCATGTATAGAGGATTCAAACAGGTACCGTCCACCCCGGCCCCGGCCCTGGCCCGGCCACCCCTACCTCAACACTCCAACACTCTCCACACATCACACATCACACTTCCTGCCTTCGATATAAAACAAATTGCTACTTTGGAACAAGTAAATAATAAATCTCAAGTTCTATTACTTGATGGAAAGAAACCATTGAGAGCTTATTTTGCAAATTTCTTAACTGTTGAATCTAGTAAATCAACCACGATAGTTTATCAATTTCTTATCCTTGCAATTATATTTACATGGTACACCCATAGTTGATAAACTCTCATAGTGTGATTCAATAGGGTTAAATCTTCATCTTACTCATTTAGCAGAACGAAAGTGACAAAAACATAATTAATGAGTTTTATATTGAATTGTGTTAGACAAGTTACTACCGATAGTCTTCGAGACACTCAGAGGGATGGCTAGAGATGAAAGGGTGAAATATGTAAATAGACTGGCCAGTAGTAAATTATGGTTCAGTTTATCGATACTCTCACTTTTACTACCTATGTTAAAATTAAACCTTCAATACATCGATGATCTCACAATAAAGCCGAGTTAAAGCCTAAAAGGAAGTAGTGAGGTAGAAATATAGTTCACTTTGTCGAATCTCTCAAAATAACCAAGCTAAAACTCAAGATAAAGAAGCCAAGTAGTAAAATTAAGTGGACTTAATCAAAATTAAAACTCCTAACGTTATGAAATTTACCTATAGTATTTATTTCAACATTTCACTTTTTTGTTTGAAATGTAATTTGTTAAGTCCGGCAAGGAACAAAACCCTCCATGAATCCACGGCGTGTCGCTCATACAGAGAGTAAATCTGCAGTCCCTTTCCCAAGCATGACTTTTATATGTCATTTGGTAAGGATTTTTTCTACCTACATGAAAAAAAAAACGTATTAACAGACTAAACATAAACCAAAACGTAGAATCCCAGAAACTAGATTTAAATGGTTTTTGGTTGAAGTCAGCCAATACGGCTTTGTCTTTCTTAAAAATAAAAAAAAAACTACATAGATCGTTGAAAATTTTGCCAAACCAAATTACAAATAGAACTCTAAAAACTACTCTGTAACTTGTAAGTAAATGTCATTACCACATATTATTATTTTGGGTTTGGTGTATAAAATATATTTATATTGTACTTATCGTAAATCAAATAGTCCCTTATTTGAGTTCAGTATCTTAACACTCAAAACAATATGTCAACTAAAAAGTGTCGTACATAGTATAGTACAATTCTTTTCCATAAGGTACCCTCGGGCTACTTTTCATAGCAGTGTTGCGATTCGAGGTAGAGTTTTTTGATGTCAATTGGATAGTTTCCATTAAAATTGATTAAATAGTAAATTACAGTACTTACATGGCTGACATTTCAAAAAGTTGTTCGTTTTGTCATGTCCATAACAGATTTCAAGTAAATTTCAGCAAAAGAGATTTTTTCATAACTTAGAGTTACGATTTAGCTTTATACTCGATGAGTTGGACTAAGGGCGTGTAACCATCTTGATTTATTCATTAATCAATGGTAAGAATTAACAATTTTCTGTATGAGATTTTAAGTACCACATCTTCAGCGTCCTCGCCCCTTTAGTCAACTTCTATATTAAAACTATAACCTGTAAACTATAACGTACATGCCTAACTGTTCATATAGGCCTATAACTCACATTACAAAAATATTCATAAGTCAGAAAGAAACTACCGTACACGATTTCAGCAGTGGTGTGACTTGTCCAAAGATTAGAGTGACTGGAGGCTGTCTACTCCGGAGGTCGGGTTCAAATCCCACAAATCAGCAACTCTGAGTATTTGTCTTGCTATAACACTCTGGTTCGGAGTCCTCCTTAGGCTATTACGTGCACCCATGTCCACCTGTAGAGTGAAAGGATCGGCATCTAACACCAGGGCTGTCCCTGAGAATTCTTCATGTTAATCTACATAATTACTTAATTACAGTATTTTATCGATATATTAAATTTTAAAACATACCTTTTCTTGATTTTCAAGATTATTTTGGTAAATACAGGGTTTCTATAAAATAATGGTGCGGTTTTAACATCCGGTAAAACTGTTATAAGACAAATTAAATAACTTCTGTTGGTATCCCTGTATCCAGTAGCTCAAACAGTTTTGTTCACAATAGTTAAAACAGCTGTTTTGATTGTTGTGCTATTCAAAACACTTCTTATTCAATAAGTTGAGTTTTTTTTTACCAACATGTTTTGAGATCAGGAAAAAGCTAAGTGTCTATTGTTATTAAGTGAGTTAACGTCAGGGACTTTAGTGCAACGGACATTTCGAAGAACATTCAATAAAGCTCCGCCTCATAAAAACAACATTAATCGTTGGAGTAAGCAATTCATAAACACTGGGTCAGTTAAAAAGGAAAGTAGACCTGGTAGACCAACAGTATCTAACCAGACAGTTGAAGACATCAGACTATCTTGTGTTAGAAGTCCAAAGAAATCCCTCCCTCGCCGTAGTCTTGAATTAGAAATACCTGCAAGTACTCTTCACAAAGTTTTACACAAAAGACTCAATCTTCATGCCTACAAAATTCAACTTCTTTAAAAAATAAAAACAACAGATTTGATGAAAAGACCAGGATTCGCTACATTTATGTTGAACCAAATGGCAGAAAATGAACCATTTTTGAATTAAGTAGTTTTTTTTTCAGATGAAGCCACATTTCACATCAGTTGTGTTAATAGGCACAACTTAAGAATTTGGGGAGCTCAGCGTCCTCATGAAACTTTTGAAAAGGAAAGTGACTCGCCAAAAATAAACGTTTGGTGCAGAGAAGAAGTAATTGGGCCATATTTCTTCGCCGAAAAAACTATCAATGGAAATGTTTACTTGGACATGTTAGAAAACTATTGTTTTCCTCAACTTGACGACATGGGAAATGCAAACAGCCTTTATTTTCAGCAGGATGGAGCATCTCCACATTATAAAACAATTGTTCGAGATGCTTCCTTAAGTTCCCAAACAGGTGGATTGGAAGGAGCGGTCCTATAGCATGGCCCCCAGGAGCCCGGACCTGACTCCATGAGATTTTCTCTTTGGGGTCATGTAAAGAACATAGTATATGCTCAAAAAATTCACAATTTGGACCACCTAAGGAAAAGAATCATTCATGCAGTTTCAACGGTAACAAGAGAAATGTTGCAAAATTTGTGGGCTGAAGTAAATTATCGTTTGGATGCTGCAGGGCATGATGGAATGGTGGCCATGTTGAGCTTTATTAGATACTGTATGTATAAAATATTTTTAATGTAAGGAATCCAATAAAGTAAATAGTTTTTCGTGCCTCTTCTCGTTATCTTTTTATTTCATAATTAAACCGCACCATTATTTTATGAAAACCCTGTATATACATTTACCCTAGTTTTATTAATCCATACCTAGAATGGTTATCAAGATTACATTTTCTAAACTATCCTCTCGTAATAAAGAGACTTGTTGAAGCCATTGTAATAGAGTTTGAGTGGCCAAATAGACCTTCGTTATGGGACTTGAACAAGTTTGTGTGTTTAATAGTCGCAATACATTTCTGAGTTGCAACTGTAAGTCTATGTAGTGTACGCTACTAAAGCTTGCAGTAACGTCATTTTTGTATCAACGGCCTTCAATCTACTACATACAATAAAAACAAAGGCTTTAATGGAACTACAATACAATTCATTTTAGAAAGGTCCAAAAATAGTGTTTATAAAATATACATAGTGGTCAAACATTTACCATAAAAATTGTTCGTAAAGTATGTAATGAATCAATACAAAATTCTAGTTCTGCTTAATACTTCTTAAAAAAAGATCCAAGATAAAAACAAATGTTTATTGCGATTGCGAGCTTGACATACCCGCCTTCTCAGGCAGCTCAGATCAGCTTTTGTCAATAGCTACTTAATCCTGTTAGCTAGTAAACTGGAATTCATTTGGTGACTAGTTTTCACGTTGAAAGAAGTAATATAACTATCGTTGTCGACGAAGTAAAGTTTTTTTTATACCCCGCAGCAGTATGCAGACTAAGCAAAATTCCATTTCCCCGGTTAGATTTTTACTCAATTATTCCCTTAAATTTGCCAGTCTTATTTTCAACTTGAATAACGTAAATTTTAAAGAGTTTTTAGGTTTGCTTCCACAAAAAAGGATATAAAATTGTGTTATTATTTAAATGTTTAGCTTAGTATGTATGACATGAGAAATCTACCAAATTCGATCAAAATTTTTATTCCTGAACAAACAAACGACAATAGTGTTTATTTATTCTCTATAAGAAATGTATTTATTTCTAAGAATACATAAGGGTTTTAGACTTACGCTTTTTTATACTTTTTTAACATATGTTCTTTTTAATCTTCACAAAATAGTTTAGAAAGATAGTGCAATTTTTTGTTGTTTTGTAGCTCATAATGGGAAACAAATTTGAACCCATAAAAACTCGTTTCCATAGTTTGATCATACTGGTTTATGAACTAGTTCGAATAAAAGTAGGCCTACAAGTTTGTACAAAATTTCATTAAAATCGGACAATTTTTGTATTCGAAATATTGTGCTAACGGACACACACACATTATACAGTATATGTCATTAGTTAGAACGACCCATGGAGACATTCAGTCTAGAGACAATTAACTGTTCACACAAACTATTGAAATATTTCTTTACTGTACATTCTTGTATTCCTGTATACATGTAATTTTGTCTTTTATTTGCATTAATTGGCAGGAACTTTCCCGGACAATTAATTATCATTCAAATATTTACATTTAATGTAGGCATAAAAATAAATTGGAAACAAAGCTTAAGAAAGAGAAACGTTTGGTTCTTCCACTTAAGTATTGTGAATCTCATTGTCAGAGACAGCAATAATACTACACCACAACCGCCACTTGGATGGTTTCCAGATCTCTGGTTATTCGAAATCTTTGCTGCATACATAACAATAACAATGTCTTTCAAGTTGTTATGTTCTCACCCAGTAATACATTGTAATAACGAACTATAAAATATAATTATGTAAGCAATGACAGTTAATTTACATGTTTTTAAACAAAGATACATTTTTAATTTTAGGAAGGTTTGGTGAGACCATCTATCCATGGTCATACAAACAACTGACTAAACAAGACTGCCCAGCCAACCCCCAAAGATCACATTTGACCGATTACCCTACTGGTTTGCTGTTCCCAGATTCAACATAAATATAATTTGAAAATCCAAATAATTTGTAAATCCTGAAGTGTGTTTTAAGTTTCATTCTGGTGATGCTAGATTGTTGACTGAACTAAATATTTTCTAAATATTTTTGTGTAAATATTATAACTATATATAAATTTTGTTGTAGATTGTACAGTCCTTCTTGCTCAATATATATATATATATATTGCATACAGTTTAAACATTTTAATCTTTTCATCTGTTGTATAAAATAGTTGTACACATCCACCAACGCTTTTAGAAACAAAATTCAACCTTAAAGGCTCTTAAGAAATGTTTGTAGTTTTTAAATCTGGCAAGTAGTGAAAAACGCCATTTTGATTTTGACAACTTTCTTGTGTATGCTGAAATGAGAAAAACTTATACAATTTTCGAATACGTGATTTACCTTAATCACCCTTATTTACACGTCTTTTTTATTTTTTACATTTTAAATTTAAATCTTGAAATTTCAAAACCACTAGTCATTAAATGTTAATGTACATTTTTTTGGCCAATCTTCTTCAAATTAAATCACAAATCCTTCCATATTCACTCACAATAGTCCTTATCAATAGTCTTATGAAATATTAAAGAAACGATATCTATACTTTAAAAAAGTTGTAAATTTAGCTTGTATAAGTAGTAATTAAAAAAAGGATTTATTTTTAATTAAATAAGAAACAAAGCTTTATTTTGTATATATTTAGTACATATTATTTAATTTACAAATGAAATTGAGCTTTAAAGACAAAATAATTTGATTATGAAAATATCGAAGACTAAAAAATATATTAGTAAATATATACAGTATATTATGTTTCATTGCATCTCTCATTCTACTCTACAAAAATATCAACGAATAACATAATATACATAACTTACCAGTTCTTTAAATCAGTTCCATAGCCCATTGCCATTACATTTTCACACTTACCATTAATTAAACATATTAACAGATATTTCATCGATTTTAGAAACAAAAGAACACTGTGTACAGCTTAGTTTTATGATATTTTCCTTGGTTTAATTTAATCAGTGGTGTACCGAAACACATATAATAAATTTATCAAATGAAATAAGGTAAAAGTGAACTGCAAGCTATGTTAAGATAAAATAAGAGTACTTTGTACTAGCATTTAATAATTAAATATAGTTACACATATACCACAGATTTTAGAACACAAAAATCAACTGCATAAAATGTAGTAATTTATGAAACTGTTTTTAGTTAAGCATAGGTCTAGCAAAACTAAATTACTAAATTTACCTAAATATAAAAAAAATCAATATGAAGTGTATCCAACAAATGTTAAGCAGTGAGAATTTATAAAAAAATATCATCCAAACTCATACAAAACATGTATACATTGTAATTTTCATACTGTTTCCATGAAAATATATCAATAACATTATTTTTATTACTTAGGCACTTTAAAAAAATCCAAACCAGAGCCTGAGTTGATACAGCAATGGTTATAGAATATTTTATTTAGTTCTATAATCATTGTCATAGTTTCTGATAAAATAATCTATGACAAAGTTTTAGATTAAATAAACCTACCACACAGTTGTGTAAAGTATCATTTTTATTTCTTTGTAACAGCTGTCTGAAATTGTGAAATATGCAATTTTTCTTTACTTGTTTACATTGAAATGTCAAAGCAAATTTAAACATTGTGGGTGTTCTCATTGCAGAAAAGGAGACCAGTCATTATTTACTGTAAAAATCCTCACCTCAGAACTTTTAAAGCCAAAGGGGCAAAGCCCACGGTTAGTATCGAAGTGTCAATAGTCCTATTACCATTCTTGTTGTGGTAGCTATATTTTTGTAAAATTTAAGACCAGTCGGTTCAGTAGTTTTGCGCCTATTAGTAATACCTCATACAGACAGACACCATTAGATTTTTGTATAATAATATAGATATGTAAATTTATTTATTTTTGCATGTTAACCATGATTGCAATATATGTTAGTTCGGTTTTCCAAAGGAATATCTCAATGTCAATCGTTTTATTTGCCAAAGCACACTGTTTTCATTTTTTTTACAATTCTTAATAGTTATTTAAGTCAGAAAATTTCCCAAACGGTAAGGTTTTTATATATTATGTAAAGTAATGTTTCATAAATATAGCTATTTTTCGTTTTTTTCACACGGTTTGGAATGGAATTAAGGAAAGTCCCAAAATGACGAAGGATATTAGAGGCTCTTTTGGATAGAGTGGTGAACTATGTTAATTGTCTGAAAAAAATATTTGGCTTAATTTTTCCCAACACTAAATCTAAAAGATTTTAGCAAAGGTTTGATAATAAAATGGCTATAACTCCTATTGTGAACAATCAGCTGTTTAAGAGGATTCAATCGTTGTTGTTCAATTGTTTAATTGACTTTACCTCATGTGTCACCATCCACCATTCATAACTACGACAACCTCACCGACTGGCCTACCGCCAGACCCCTGCTGTTCTCACTGTCTATTATCATATTTCTACAGGGTTAATATTAGAATATATGCGCGTCACTTCTCTGACCGAGCGAAACCAACTCCCTACAACTAGCATCCGATTTGGCCTTGAAGGCCTACTTGTTATATTGCATTAACCGAGAAACAATATCGATATTTTGTCAATTATATGCTCGGTGTACGACAGAGAAGGCCTGCCAACCCTTTGATGCTCGACGGATTAATAATGATTTTACAATGAATAATATGGATATTGTTTATATGAGATTTCTTCTCGTGTCTTTTAAATGAGTAAGACTTATAGTTTTTTAATCTTTAATGGTAATTCGTTTATTATTTTACTTACAGTTGAAGAAAACACAATGGCGTGTTTTCAAATGGAGCCTTTAGGTCTCTAGTTGCGTTTTTGACAATAAATATCTGTACAACACATTACAAGTTAAAAGTAAATAGTTAAAAACTACACTTTAAAACAGGTACAGCAATAGCTCAACATTGAAATGTGTGGGATCAAAAATGGATCAATGTGTATGAAAGCACCGAACAATGTATTCTTAAATCACACAGCAAATGTATAAAACAAGTAGTTGGATTTAAAATGTTAAAATAGAAGAAAATAAAGCAAGCAACATCAATGCCTTACTGGTTTTGGTTGTGGTGGATGTTATAGCTTTCATAAATGAACAGACATCAACCTTGTTTGTTTGGGAATAATATACACAGCGACTTACAAAGTGTGAATGTACAACGTCAAGAGATTCCTTCATATAAAATTTAAAATATTCCACATGGCTTAAACGTGAAGGGTGTTTCTATATACCTCTTAGGCCTTTCAGGGACGAATTCCTAAAAAATAAATGAAATAAAAGAACTACTTGCATGAACATTTTGTTACCACATACTGAATCCATTAAAAACATTAATTAAAAAATGTAAATGTATATCCACGATTAAAAATATTGCGTTAAACGATTTGTAAAATTCTGCTCTGTCCTGAACTTTTCATTTAAATTCTTAAAACAATAATTAGGAATTAAATAGCACATACAGTAATAAGTATGGATATGAGTACTTAGGATGAGCAAATTTAGATATAATAAAAAAGTGCAATGGGAATTGTGATTTACAGTTATTACCAGATGAGGTACAAACCTTGAGTAGGTAAACGTGAAAAGAAACGAGGATCATTAGACCCACAGGTGAGAGCTGGCCCGCCGCCAGGAGTAGCGTCGCTACACGTAGATAATCACCCGGTTGTATCTAAACAGCTGATACACATGTACGTTAACAGACGACACTCCAGAGTGTACCACAGCCAAGAGCAGCGTCGCTACACGTAGATAATCACCCGGTTGTATCTAAACAGCTGATACACATGTACGTTAACAGACGACACTCCAGAGTGTACCACAGCCAAGAGCAGCGTCACTACACTTAGATAATCATCCGGTTGTATCTAAACAGCTGATACACATGTACGTTAACAGACGACACTCCAGAGTGTACCACAGCCAAGAGCAGCGTTCGGACAGTAAACATCGTTATCAATTAGTGCTCCCACTGATTAGGAATTCTTATCCTGCTTCAATGTCCTGTGTTATAGTTTCGTGTACTAAGTGTTAAATTCGTGTTTCATGAAATTTAAAATATTTCTATAATATTATCAGTTATGGCTAATTGTAGAATTTGTGTTAAAAACATAAGTGCTAAACAGCTAAAGTTGTCGTGTCAAGATTGTGATGGTGATTTTCACGCAAGTTGTTTGAAGTTCAGTAAAGCTGAAGTTGAATGTATCACTGCGGATGGACTTGTGTGGCGTTGTGACAAATGTGCTAAAGAAAAAAGAAAAAGTATGAGGTTAGAGTCTGCGACTTGTGAAGGTAAATTAAGCATAGATGATGTTATGAATGTAGTTACGGAGATAAGAGATATGCAAAAGAATCAGGAAATGAGTTTTGATGCTGCATATGAATCCATGAATCAGCAGCTTCAAGAGAACACAAATGCTCTTAAAGCTCAAAATGATCAAAATGAAAAATTGTATAAAATTATTGAAAGTATCACTGCTGAAAATAATGCGCTTAAGAAGAAAGTAAAAATGTTAGAAGAGCGTGTAGAGGAGTGTGAACAGTACTCGAGGTCTAATTGTGTGGAGATCCAGGGCATCCCTCGTACACCTACGGAGGATGTACTGACTATTGTGAAAGAAGTCGGCAAGGCTATGGACATGGACATCACTGATACCATGGTCGACACTTGTCACAGACTAGGACCTAGGGGAAGTGGAAGTACTCAATCAGGAATCATTGTCAAGTTTGTGCGTCGGATTGACAAGGAAGAATTTTTAAGAAAAAGGCGTGTGAAAAGAACACTCTCAACCAGACACATGGGTAGGACGGATGATTTGCCGATCTATATCAATGAATCATTGTCACCAGCCCGGCGGAGGTTGCACACCTTGGCGAGAACGTACAAGAAGGAGAAGAACTACAAGTTCCTGTGGGTGCGAAACGGCAAGATTTTTCTGCGGAAGGAAGAAAACGCTCCTGTCAAGGTAATTACATCAGAAGAGGACTTAAAGTAGTAATTTGTAGCTCGAGTCATCTTTTGAAAGACATGTCAGTAGTAAATACTAAAGTAATATCTAAAGCCAAAACTAAGTACAGCTAATAAAACAACTTTAAATTTATTTTTGTATTTCTGTAAAATCTGTAATGTATCACATATTATAATTCATGTATATTCTTCATATATTTTTTCCAAATAAGTAATTGTTGTGAATCAAATTTAAATGTTGCAAGTTATAATAACTTCTTAATTGTGCATCAGAACATACGTAGTATTAGGCAAAACTGCAATTTGTTGTTATCTGAATTAAGTAGTAAGGAACTTTTTCCTGAGTTTATCGTGTTAACTGAAGTGTGGATAGATAAGAGTGAGCTATGTTTCTACGAAATTCCTAACTATAATAGTTATATCAAATCAAATGATGAGAATAGAGCTGGAGGTACTATTGTTTATATAAAATCAGATATTGAGTTGATTAGTTGTGATCCAGTATATTTTCAGTCGGCAGATATATTAAAAGTAGAATTTAAATTTAATACACAGATTTTTTGTATGTTGGCAGTATACCGATTACATGGATACCATAAAGATCTGTTTGTAAATGAACTAAATGCTTATTTTAATAGCAACAATAATTTTAAATGTTATAAAAATGCCATTTTAGTTGGAGACATAAATTACAACTTGTTAGAAAATAATAGTACAAACGATAGTTATATTACGATTCTTTCTGTGAATGGATTTGAATGTCTACTTCATGAACCTACGAGAATAACAGATAACACTGCGACATTAATAGACCATGTATTCATGAAGGTAGGAAACAAAATTAAGACTAAAGTTAATGTAGAGATAAATCATGCACATATTACTGATCACTCAATGATAGTAATAGATATCAGTGTAGCTGATGATAAGACAGTAGTATCAGCTCGTTGTTTGGATCCTCCAATTTACAGAACTGATTACAGAAAAGTCTTAACTCAGCTTGATAATGTAGATTGGCAGGATGTTTACTCAGATCAAAATCCTTCCACTGCATTTGATACTTTTCAAAATAAACTTGTGAGCATTATCTTAGAAAGTAGAATAGTTGTGAATTCTAAAAATAAAAATTGTATACAAAAGCTAAAACCATGGATAAATAATTTCATATGTATGAAAATTAAAGTAAAGAATAAAATCTATCAAAAGGTTAAAAGCCATCCAAATAATGAAAAATTAAAACGATATTATAAAAAATATAGAAATAAATTACAAGTTGAAATTAGAAAATTGAAAAATAATTATTACGAAGATCTATTTGTAAAATGTAATGGTAATTCTAAGAGTACATGGAAAATTATTAATGATGTAACGGGTCAAAAGGTTGTTAAAAGTAAAATCAAGAGTTTGAACATAAATGATTGCATAGTATATGACACCAAAACAATATGCGATGAATTTAACAAGTTTTTCCTGTCCGTTGTTGATAATTTAAATATAGAAAAAAATAAGCCAGGCTATTTTAATGACTGTAGTTTTAAAAAATGTTTCACTAATACACAATCTTGTAGGTCTATATTTCTATATCCTGTGATAGCAGAGGATTTAGATTGCGCTATTAGATCGCTGAATAATGGGACGTCACCTGGTATAGATAACATAAGTACAGCTGTCATAAAAATAATATATCCTAAGGTAGTAAATGTTTTATTATATTTAGTTAACTTAAGTTTCGAAAAGGGCATTTTCCCAGATCAATTGAAAACGGCTGT
This sequence comes from Macrosteles quadrilineatus, assembly GCF_028750875.1. NCBI lineage: Eukaryota > Metazoa > Arthropoda > Insecta > Hemiptera > Cicadellidae > Macrosteles > Macrosteles quadrilineatus. Next base: position 1,879,072 of record NW_026542608.1, read on the forward strand.
GGTGATTCCTTTGCATAAAAGTGGGTCACCTGATGATTGCAACAATTTTAGACCTATATCTCTTTTGCCTACCTTTGCCAAGGTCTACGAAAAGATTATGAAGAAAAAATTAGTGAATTTTCTTGAACAAACAAATTATTTTAGTAAAAATCAGTTTGGTTTCAGAGAGGGTTTAGGAACACAAGCTGCACTGAGAGATTTCATGGATAATGTTTACAATGGGTTGAATGAGGGGAAGAAGGTTAGTGGCGTCTTTTTAGATATAAAGAAAGCTTTTGACACGGTAGACCATAAAATCATGTTGGAAAAACTTTACTATAGTGGAATAAGAGGGAATGTATTAAAATGGTTTGAAAGCTATTTGGAAAACAGAAAACAATTAGTCAAAATTAATGATACTCTAAGTGAATTGGGTTGCATTACTAGTGGGGTGCCCCAGGGTTCGGTCTTGGGTGCAACTTTATTCTTAATTTACATTAATGACTTGTGTAATGCAACATTGCATGGGAAGATTACCTCCTTCGCTGATGACACTGCCCTTTGCTATGTCAGAGATAGCTTAACTGACATAAAACACAAAATGACCTCAGATCTTAAAGCTCTTCAATGGTGGTTCACCAAAAATAACATGTTGCTAAGTCCAGAAAAAACCAAATTTATTAATTTTTCACTAAGAAATGAAATGCGATTTGATGGTGATATTATTTACACTTGCGCTAAATGTTTGTGCTCAGGTACTCAGTGTGCTGATAAGTGTGCTGTAGTTCAGCAAACCAATAGTATAAAGTATCTAGGCTTAGTCCTGGATCAAGAGGTTAGCTGGGTTAATCACATAAATATTTTAAAAAGGAAACTAAACAGTACATTGAGATATTTTTATTTTTTACAGGACATTTGTCCAGAAAATGTTTTGAGACTTTTATACTTTGCACTTGTAAATAGTAGATTAGACTATGGACTTTTTTGCTGGGGTGGTACCTTTGAATCTAAACTGAAACCTATTTACATAATACAAAAAAAGTGTATCAGGGTAATTAAGAAAAAGAGCAAAATGGAACCATCACAACCTCTTTTCTTAGACTTAAAAATTCTCCCTTTAAAATGTATGTATTTACACAAAGTCTTAAAAATGTTTTATGAGTTAAGTGGAGATTTCAGGAAGCTTAATAATACTTATAAAGAAAGATTAAGGAACCCTGAGCGTGCACTTGTGCCTAGGCCTAATTTAACTTTTTTCCTTAATAGTTACTGTTTTGTAGGTCCTAAGCTTTTTTGTAAATTACCTGAAAATATTTTAAATTGTAAAACTTTAGGTGGATTTTCAAAGAAACTAAAGACTTGGCTATTGACAGTTGATAATTTGGAATGTATAGTTAAAGTTTATGTATGATTTAATTCTATAATTTTATGATAATTTTCTTTATGTTTGAATTCGAATTAATGTACACGAATCCTAGCAGTTGTGAACAGAGATAAGATGATGTTATGTTTTTACTATAACAACAAGTGGGTCAGGAATAAAGCTTAAGAAACTATCCTGCGTATTCCTTTATCAAAATAATTAGATAAGGAACCTCCACACAGGCAATGCCTTTGGAGGCCCTAAATTTTCTTGAGAGACGATAACTGTTGTATAATATCTAGATGATGATTTTATGTTTTGTTTAGTTTATATAATATGTAATAGCTAGAAATGAATTTTAGGTTAATTAATTAGTATGAAGTTAATCAATTTGATTTATTTTACAAATGAAAACACAACAGTATCTATGTTTATAATTTACGCTTTTGTAATATTTATGTAACATTGGTAACATGTACAATACCTTTGTAACATTGCTTTCAAGAAAATAAATTCATTCTTATTCATTCTTATTCTTATTCTTATTCTATAATCATCCGGTTGTATCTAAACAGCTGATACACATGTACGTTAACAGACGACACTCCAGAGTGTACCACAGCCAAGAGCAGAGTCGCTACACGTAGATAATCACCCGGTTGTATCTAAACAGCTGATACACATGTACGTTAACAGACGACACTCCAGAGTGTACCACAGCCAAGAGCAGCGTCACTACACTTAGATAATCACCCGGTTGTATCTAAACAGCTGATACACATGTACGTTAACAGACGACACTCCAGAGTGTACCACAGCCAAGAGCAGCGTCACTACACTTAGATAATCATCCGGTTGTATCTAAACAGCTGATACACATGTACGTTAACAGACGACACTCCAGAGTGTACCACAGCCAAAAGCAGCGTCACTACACTTAGATAATCATCCGGTTGTATCTAAACAGCTGATACGCATGTACGTTAACAGACGACACTCCAGAGTGTACCACAGCCAAGAGCAGCGTCGCTACACGTAGATAATCACCCGGTTGTATCTAAACAGCTGATACACATGTACGTTAACAGACGACACTCCAGAGTGTACCACAGCCAAGAGCAGAGTCGCTGCACGTAGATAATCACCCAGTTGTATCAAAACAGCTGATACACATGTACGTTAACAGACGACACTCCAGAGTGTACCACAGCCAAGAGCAGAGTCGCTACACGTAGATAATCACCCGGTTGTATCAAAACAGCTGATACACATGTACGTTAACAGACGACACTCCAGAGTGTACCACAGCCAAGAGCAGAGTCGCTACACGTAGATAATCACCCGGTTGTATCTAAACAGCTGATACACATGTACGTTAACAGACGACACTCCAGAGTGTACCACAGCCAAGAGCAGAGTCGCTACACGTAGATAATCACCCGGTTGTATCTAAACAGCTGATACACATGTACGTTAACAGACGACACTCCAGAGTGTACCACAGCCAAGAGCAGAGTCGCTACACGTAGATAATCACCCGGTTGTATCTAAACAGCTGATACACATGTACGTTAACAGACGACACTCCAGAGTGTACCACAGCCAAGAGCAGCGTCACTACACTTAGATAATCACCCGGTTGTATCTAAACAGCTGATACACATGTACGTTAACAGACGACACTCCAGAGTGTACCACAGCCAAGAGCAGCGTCACTACACTTAGATAATCACCCGGTTGTATCTAAACAGCTGATACACATGTACGTTAACAGACGACACTCCAGAGTGTACCACAGCCAAGAGCAGCGTCACTACACTTAGATAATCATCCGGTTGTATCTAAACAGCTGATACACATGTACTTTAACAGACGACACTCCAGAGTGTACCACAGCCAAGAGCAGCGTCACTACACTTAGATAATCATCCGGTTGTATCTAAACAGCTGATACACATGTACGTTAACAGACGACACTCCAGAGTGTACCACAGCCAAGAGCAGCGTCACTACACTTAGATAATCATCCGGTTGTATCTAAACAGCTGATACGCATGTACGTTAACAGACGACACTCCAGAGTGTACCACAGCCAAGAGCAGCGTCGCTACACGTAGATAATCACCCGGTTGTATCTAAACAGCTGATACACATGTACGTTAACAGACGACACTCCAGAGTGTACCACAGCCAAGAGCAGAGTCGCTGCACGTAGATAATCACCCAGTTGTATCAAAACAGCTGATACACATGTACGTTAACAGACGACACTCCAGAGTGTACCACAGCCAAGAGCAGAGTCGCTACACGTAGATAATCACCCGGTTGTATCTAAACAGCTGATACACATGTACGTTAACAGACGACACTCCAGAGTGTACCACAGCCAAGAGCAGAGTCGCTACACGTAGATAATCACCCGGTTGTATCTAAACAGCTGATACACATGTACGTTAACAGACGACACTCCAGAGTGTACCACAGCCAAGAGCAGAGTCGCTACACGTAGATAATCACCCGGTTGTATCTAAACAGCTGATACACATGTACGTTAACAGACGACACTCCAGAGTGTACCACAGCCAAGAGCAGAGTCGCTACACGTAGATAATCACCCGGTTGTATCTAAACAGCTGATACACATGTACGTTAACAGACGACACTCCAGAGTGTACCACAGCCAAGAGCAGAGTCGCTACACGTAGATAATCACCCAGTTGTATCAAAACAGCTGATACACATGTACGTTAACAGACGACACTCCAGAGTGTACCACAGCCAAGAGCAGAGTCGCTGCACGTAGATAATCACCCAGTTGTATCAAAACAGCTGATACACATGTACGTTAACAGACGACACTCCAGAGTGTACCACAGCCAAGAGCAGAGTCGCTACACGTAGATAATCACCCAGTTGTATCAAAACAGCTGATACACATGTACGTTAACAGACGACACTCCAGAGTGTACCACAGCCAAGAGCAGAGTCGCTACACGTAGATAATCACCCGGTTGTATCTAAACAGCTGATACACATGTACGTTAACAGACGACACTCCAGAGTGTACCACAGCCAAGAGCAGAGTCGCTACACGTAGATAATCACCCGGTTGTATCTAAACAGCTGATACACATGTACGTTAACAGACGACACTCCAGAGTGTACCACAGCCAAGAGCAGAGTCGCTACACGTAGATAATCACCCGGTTGTATCTAAACAGCTGATACACATGTACGTTAACAGACGACACTCCAGAGTGTACCACAGCCAAGAGCAGCGTCACTACACTTAGATAATCACCCGGTTGTATCTAAACAGCTGATACACATGTACGTTAACAGACGACACTCCAGAGTGTACCACAGCCAAGAGCAGCGTCACTACACTTAGATAATCACCCGGTTGTATCTAAACAGCTGATACACATGTACGTTAACAGACGACACTCCAGAGTGTACCACAGCCAAGAGCAGCGTCACTACACTTAGATAATCATCCGGTTGTATCTAAACAGCTGATACACATGTACTTTAACAGACGACACTCCAGAGTGTACCACAGCCAAGAGCAGCGTCACTACACTTAGATAATCATCCGGTTGTATCTAAACAGCTGATACACATGTACGTTAACAGACGACACTCCAGAGTGTACCACAGCCAAGAGCAGCGTCACTACACTTAGATAATCATCCGGTTGTATCTAAACAGCTGATACGCATGTACGTTAACAGACGACACTCCAGAGTGTACCACAGCCAAGAGCAGCGTCGCTACACGTAGATAATCACCCGGTTGTATCTAAACAGCTGATACACATGTACGTTAACAGACGACACTCCAGAGTGTACCACAGCCAAGAGCAGAGTCGCTGCACGTAGATAATCACCCAGTTGTATCAAAACAGCTGATACACATGTACGTTAACAGACGACACTCCAGAGTGTACCACAGCCAAGAGCAGAGTCGCTACACGTAGATAATCGACCGGTTGTATCTAAACAGCTGATACACATGTACGTTAACAGACGACACTCCAGAGTGTACCACAGCCAAGAGCAGAGTCGCTACACGTAGATAATCACCCGGTTGTATCTAAACAGCTGATACACATGTACGTTAACAGACGACACTCCAGAGTGTACCACAGCCAAGAGCAGAGTCGCTACACGTAGATAATCACCCGGTTGTATCTAAACAGCTGATACACATGTACGTTAACAGACGACACTCCAGAGTGTACCACAGCCAAGAGCAGAGTCGCTACACGTAGATAATCACCCGGTTGTATCTAAACAGCTGATACACATGTACGTTAACAGACGACACTCCAGAGTGTACCACAGCCAAGAGCAGAGTCGCTACACGTAGATAATCACCCAGTTGTATCAAAACAGCTGATACACATGTACGTTAACAGACGACACTCCAGAGTGTACCACAGCCAAGAGCAGAGTCGCTGCACGTAGATAATCACCCAGTTGTATCAAAACAGCTGATACACATGTACGTTAACAGACGACACTCCAGAGTGTACCACAGCCAAGAGCAGAGTCGCTACACGTAGATAATCACCCAGTTGTATCAAAACAGCTGATACACATGTACGTTAACAGACGACACTCCAGAGTGTACCACACCCAAGAGCAGAGTCGCTACACGTAGATAATCACCCGGTTGTATCAAAACAGCTGATACACATGTACGTTAACAGACGACACTCCAGAGTGTACCACAGCCAAGAGCAGAGTCGCTACACTTAGATAATCACCCAGTTGTATCAAAACAGCTGATACGCATGTACGTTAACAGACGACACTCCAGAGTGTACCACAGCCAAGAGCAGAGTCGATACACGTAGATAATCACCCAGTTGTATCAAAACTGCTGATACACATGTACGTTAACATACGACACTCCAGAGTGTACCACAGCCAAGAGCAGAGTCGCTACACGTAGATAATCACCCGGTTGTATCTAAACAGCTGATACACATGTACGTTAACATACGACACTCCAGAGTGTACCACAGCCAAGAGCAGAGTCGCTACACGTAGATAATCACCCAGTTGTATCAAAACAGCTGATACACATGTACGTTAACAGACGACACTCCAGAGTGTACCACAGCCAAGAGCAGAGTCGCTACACGTAGATAATCATCACTTAGATACACTAAGACCAGGGTTTGGACCGTTCTTGGAAAAAGTAAAAAATACCACTGGCTTAAAAACACACAAAATAAAAATAAATAAGCATCCGAAAATAAATCTTTGAAAATCAGATATCATACTAATATTATAAATGTGAAAGTTTGCGTGTTTGTTTGTTTGTTTGTTTGTTTGAAGTTCAATCACGCATTAACTACTGGCCGGATTGGGTTGAAATTTGGTATGATGAAAGCTCACATTCTGGATTAACATATAGACATATTCTTACCTCAAAAATCCTTTCGGGCTCCACCCTAGCGGCTCTAGAGCTTCCCATGTTAACCTTATGAGTATTAACTATTGCCAGCTGTTTCTAAATTTGTGTCTATGATATTCAATAGCATTAAAAAGTTATACGGCTTACCAACAGGGTGCAGCACCATTAGTTCTTTATACATTCATGACAACAGCTAATTTGAACCAAGCAGCAAAAAAAAACCTGAGTGTGAGAACTTTACTTCTTTCTATTGTTTAGGTGAAGTGGTAGAACATTATGGCTACGGTAGATATTCTATATACTATAGTATACCGTAGATTATAGTAAACCAATTTTTTTCAAAACGTGTCCTCTCTCATTGCATAAGCAATGCACAAGTAACTACAATAAGCATTGTATACCAACCCCGTACGAAGGACGGGTACCTACTCAGCTACCCGATGATTATATGATCATATGATATGATTATAAAAGGCAAAGCCCTCACTGACTCACTCACTCACTCATCACTAATTCTCCCACTTCCCATTTACCAAGGAGGCTGAAATTCGGTACACCGATTCCTTGGGCATTAAATAGAAAAACTAAGTAGTTTTTATTCTGATCGGACTTTCGGGCTCCGCCCCAGTGGCTCTGTAGTTTCCCATGTTAACCAAAAGGTGAGTGAGCGTAGCGAACGAAATTCAACCTGGAGGCGAGTTAGCGTAGCTAACGAGCTAACCTGAAGGCAAGTGAGCGCAGCGAACGAGCTCCAACCGAAAGGTGAGTAAGCGTAGCAAACGAACTTCAATCAGGACGTGATTGAGCCATGCCGACGAGCTCACCTTGAAAATTAAGAAGTTAAACGGGGCAAAGCCCGCGGGTACAGCTAGTCAGATATAAAAATGAAATTAAAAGCAGGGTTCTTCAGTTTTTGAAACAATCGCTTTCTCTTTTCGAATGCCCTTTTGTTAATTTAAATGTGCATGGCACAGTTAACTAAAAAACCATTTCTGTTTCAATAGTCGTTGCCGGAAATGATGACGGAACATGAAAAGGAAGTAAGAAAGGCTTTAATGGAAGAGAGCACATTGATTTTTCATCGTTAAAACAAAGAGATTGTTTTAAACTTAAAAAACACACAAAATGCATTTTATTTCCCCATGAAGTATTGTTTAAATAATTACGCTAATCAAAACGATTCTGTACTTCTTTAACAATGTAAATTACACGATTAGTTTCCATTAGTAATGTTTAATTTAAATAAAGCTTTACAAAGAGCTTTGGTATGGAGCCATTATTTTTTTCTTTTTTTTAGGGAGAGGAGGGAAAATGCTTTTACGCACACAGGTAGCCAGCCTGTAGTGTGAGACTCCTGAAATTATCAGACTACTCACTAAAAAACCCCTCTACTCTGTTGGACACAGACCTGGAATTGTTTATCACATTACTTCAAGTCAGGCCAACATGCGACTTTAACCCTCAGGGCTCGCACCGTTTCTGGCATTTAGATTTTTTATAACCTACACCACAGCCCGGTCAAGGTCGAGCTTCTTGGCGCGGAGAATACCCTGAATGTACTGTGACACACAGGTCCAATTGTCCTCATCCTCCATCATCATAGGTATGACCGTGTCCACCGAAAGAAGTCCTACTAACTGTTGAGCCTCCAGGTGGGGCCTTTCCCAATGATGGCAGTACAAAGGAAAGCCCATACACCGGGTAAGAAAGGAGGATCTTCATTCTGAAAATAACAGTTTTATTTATACTTGAGATATAGCCTATAGAGCGGCCTCAAAGCCCATAGCCTTCACCGGGTAACAAAGGAGGATCTTCGTTCTGAAATTAAATAGTCTAACTTATACTTGAGATATATAGAGCGGCCTCAAAGCCCATAGCCTACACCGGGTAAGAAAGGGGGATCTTCGTTCTGAAATTAAACAGTCTTACTTATACTTGACGTATATAGCGGCCTCAAAGCCCATAGCCTATACCGGGTAAGAAAGGAGGATCTTCATTTTGAAATTAAACAGTCTTACTTATACTTGACATATATAGAGCGGCCTCAAAGCCCATAGCCTACACCGGGTAAGAAAGGAGGATCTTCGTTCTGAAATTAAACAGTCTTACTTATACTTGACGTATATAGCGGCCTCAAAGCCCATAGCCTACACCGGGTAAGAAAGGGGGATCTTCGTTCTGAAATTAAACAGGCTTACTTATACTTGACATATATAGAGCGGCCTCAAAGCCCATAGCCTACACCGGGTAAGAAAGGAGGATCTTCGTTCTGAAATTAAACAGTCTTACTTATACTTGACGTATATAGCGGCCTCAAAGCCCATAGCCTACACCGGGTAAGAAAGGAGGATCTTCATTCTGAAATTAAACAGTCTTACTTATACTTGACATATATAGAGCGGCCTCAAAGCCCATAGCCTACACCAGGTAAGAAAGGAGGATCTTCGTTCTGAAATTAAACAGTCTTACTTATACTTGACACATATAGAGTGGCCTCAACGCCCATAGCCTGCACCTGGTAAGAAAAGAGGATCTTAGTTCTGAAATTAAACAGTCTTACTTATACTTGACGTATATAGAGCGGTCTTGAAGCCCATAGCCTACACCGGGTAAGAAAGGAGGATCTTCGTTCTGAAATTAAACAGTCTTACTTACACTTGAGGTCGTACACAGAAATTTAATATAGATAATTACAAGACAAATAAATCTAAATTTACAGATATTACAAAAAAATTTTGATTCTTTCAATAAATATGTTGGATGCCTGCTCCATCTTCGAATTCTCGAGCAGATCTCCATTTTTTTCGAGATCTTCTCAGGCACATACTTGTTGCCCTTAAAATTGAGCAAGTCAGTCTCGTTCTGATCCAATTAACTACCAGGCTGTAAGGCTTAACCCATTTTTCTGACAATCTCTCAGCTAGTGCTCTTATTAGTGTTTGAAAGTCTTTGCCTAGGATTCCGCAGACTGATGTTATCAAAGGAGTGAAAGAGGCATTCCGGCTTTCACAGGCTGAAATATACTTTCTTTCCTTTTCTTCTTCTGCATTTTGTATGACATTGTCATGAGGTTTGGAAGCATATGAGGGAGCATCGGTGTCTACGACACGGATATCAAATAATGCTTCCCTCTGTGTCTCCCATACCCCTCTACATGCCAAGTCAGCTTTAATTGCAGGCCCGTTTGCATTTCTATTCTCTGCTATAAGGGGTTCTTTGATACAATTCCCCCATGCCTGTTCCATAATGTTTCCTAAAGCATCTCTAATTTCATTGTGTCGTTTGATAATTAGGCCACCTACAGGACATGTAAGGGCATGGTCTGTATTAAATTCTTTCCCACAGCCATCACATTTGGTTGGTAAATGGATCGGTGTCCGACCATATCTCAGTGCCAGGGAATCCCTAAATTCTTGGGGTGACATGTCTAAATTTAATTTCTTCAATGGTACACAGGATAACCAGCTGCCATGTTTTGATTTAGGGTCAGCATTTCGTAGAATTACATTTTGCCTTTGTAGTGAAAAATATTTTAAATTTTCATTTAATAATTTGTTTTCTTCAGTTTTCTTTTGTTCTCTATGGAACTTTAATGCTTTTTTTAAAGAATCTTCATGCTCACTGAACTCAAAAGAGGTTTTTAATGCAAGAGATTGTAAGAGAACTTCACACCCTCTTTTTGACGTTTCATATATGTGTTTAGATTGTACTATTGGATCAGCCATCCCTATTCCTCCACTTTTAACTGTTAGATGAAGTAATTCATGCTCTTCTTTACATAGGCCTTCTTGTAATCCAAATAGATTGGGGAAAAGTGATGTTCTAATAGTGTGCTGGATTGGACTGAACATTTCTGGTTCAACTTTTACTACTCTCTGGAAAAAAGTCCATTCTGCTTGTAATGATTTTGTAGCAACAGTATGGGCTGATTGAGGGTGTTTTTCAGCAATCCCAGCAATATTTTCAACACGCTGGGTCCAAGCATTGATCTTTTCTGTTGCAAACTTTTTCTTTTCTTCCTCGCAGCCAATAAAGCCTCCTAAAAACTTGCTGCCATGAACAACTTCAATTCCCTCCATTTGTTTCATAACTTTTTGGGGAATTTCAAAATCATGGTTCCAAATTAGTTTGGTTTTTTTTGCTTGAGGGTAGTATCCATATTTTGGACCAATTTCTTTAAGTTTTTGCCACCATTGTATCACATTATTAAGGGATCCTTGACAAGATGAATCATCTGCATACCAGGTCTGAAAAACATCTGGCATTCTTTTTAATTCCTGAATTAGTGGAAGAGTTGCTAATCCATACAAAATCATTGATAAAGGGTCACCTTGGGTGACACCTTCTTTGCTGAACAGTTTTTTACTAGTTCCAGGGATTATCAAGTCTGCGTTGCATTGATAAGTGTTGTAAATAAATCTGGCAGCTCTAGGCCAATGTAATCTTGCTTTCCACAATGCATTTACTCTGTTAATTTTATTGAAGGCGTTATCAGCATCAACTAATATCATGCACCATTCATTTGTATTGTCAAAGTTCTCATCCATAACAGTTTGCATAAAATGTATTGCTCCCTCTATGCCTGATTTTAGGCCTCCACATAGTTGATTAGTACCTAAAGCATGTTTTGCATCATCACCAAATGCTACTATCATGCATTTAGCTATGATCCGTCTTAGGCATTCTCCAATTCCGATTGGTCTCACTCCGGGACATTTGTCGATGGCTATCAATCTATTTGCCATTAAGGCTCTTATTTTATGCCAAGGTATTATTTCTCCATTTAATTTCATGGCTAAAGAGGCTATTGAAGATCTAAGAAGCGCACTTTTCTTTCCATGTCTTAACAAGAAATCCGTCCAATTTTCTGAGGAGCTTCCTCCTGGGCCACCACTTCCATGAAGTTGTCTTGCTACTTTCTCAACATGCTCTACTGTTATTTCTGTGTTTTCTAGTTTGGGAACTTCACTCATGGTTTCAGGTAGTTTTATTAAATCTTTGTTTGGAATTATTTGGTCTGGATGTTTTTCTTTTAATAAATCATAAACTGTAGTGTTGGTGTCACCGATATAATCATTAGGATTAAGGATTCCTCCTGCCATATTTTGGTTTACTACTCTTGATGCATCTTTTATTTTTCCACATTGAACAAGTCTGTTGAAATAAGTTTCTGTAAACTGTTTTTGTTCATTTGCATCAAGTTTTTTACACTTGTTCTTTAAAGATCTATCGCATCGGATGGCCTCATTTACTAGCTCATCATACCTCTCCTCCTTCCACTCATTAATTCTTCTATCAATTAGTCTTCTGATGTCTTTTGTTTGTTTTATCATTTTTTCTCTCTGCAAAATAACAGCAATGAAACATATTACTCTTTCAGAGGTTTCTTTTCCAGTTGCCAGCAATAATATTTCTTCCGCTAGTAATTGTACAAATTTGTCTCCAATGGATCCATTTGGCAAATTATATTGCAATCTTTTAAGAGTAACGATCTTTTCCCATCGAGGCAACCATATAGATGGTACTTGATCCTCAGAGGATTGTATTGGATTTACTTCGAAATATTTTGAAAGATAATCAGGAGATCTGCATTCGGTGTGTTTGGGTGGATTAAGAGTTGTCAATGAATCATTAATTTTTTTAGAATGATCTTTGTTCAAGTGATTGAGGAATCTTGCATGACTTTTGAAACTAATCTCACATTCAGTACATTTGTTTTGATTAGTTTTTGAATCTATTACACTATAATTGCTGTCTGTATCTATTTCCCAAGTTTTATATTTTGGAATAAGTAGGTCAAAATGTCCAGACACAGGATTGCCAGATAATAATAAATTTATTATTTTATTGTTATCACCAGAAGAGATTTTTATTGGAGGCTTCCTCATAGCTATCGTTCTTGTCATTATTCTTGGTTCTGTAGATTGAAGGTATATATGAAAATTAAGTTGGTATATTTGGGATAGAGCAAGGCATTCAAGGGACGTGCCGTATGTTCCATCATTCCTCATTAGTTGAATATATTTATCTTTCTCAGAAGCTTTGCTTTCATCAACTACAAATGTTTTTACTTCTTCCCAATGTTTATTTAAATACTGAACTGCTTGAGTTCGTAATTTAGAATGGCTATTTTGATTATTAAATAAGTGTTGACTTACAGTACGAAATAAGCAGTTTCCATCCTTCTCTGTTCTTATAACTGAAAAATATTCTGCAGTCCCCATTCTAAGGTTCTTGATTGAGGTTAAGGCCAATGGTATTGATCCTTTTCTGTTATTTTTTACTTTTAAAGATAAAGTTGATCACTTGGATGAAATTTAGAATGCATTATTTTGTTAAAGATTTGATAAAAACTATTATAAATAACACTAATTTAAGTATTTTAGTAAAAATTAAGTGGAAGGAATATTTTTGCTTGTGTTTATAAAATTTGAGTCAGCTGTCATTTTTTTTTTTTTTTTTCTTGAGGTATATAGAGCGGCCTCAAAGTCCATACACCGGGTAAGAAAGGAGGATCTTCATTCTAAAATTAAACAGTCTTACTTATACTTGACGTATATAGCGGCCTCAAAGCCGATAGCCTACACCGGGTAAGAAAGGAGGATCTTCATTCTGAAATTAAACAGTCTTACTTATACTTGACATATATAGAGCGGCCTCAAAGCCCATAGCCTACACCGGGTAAGAAAGGAGGATCTTCGTTCTGAAATTAAACAGTCTTACTTACACTTGAGGTATATAGAGTGGCCTCAAAGCCCATACACCGGGTAAGAAAGGAGGATCTTCATTCTAAAATTAAACAGTCTTACTTATATTTGACGTATATAGAGCGGCCTCAAAGCCCATAGCCTACACCGGGTAAGAAAGGAGGATCTTCATTCTGAAATTAAACAGTCTTACTTATACTTGACGTATATAGCGGCCTCAAAGCCCATAGCCTACACCGGGTAAGAAAGGAGGATCTTCATTCTAAAATTAAACAGTCTTACTTATACTTGACATATATAGAGCGGCCTCAAAGCCCATAGCCTACACCGGGTAAGAAAGGAGGATCTTCGTTCTGAAATTAAACCGTTTTACTTATACTTGACATATATATAGCGGCCTCAAAGCCCATAGCCTACACCGGTTAAGAAAGGAGGATCTTCATTCTAAAATTAAACAATATTACTTATACTTGACGTATATAGAGCGGCTTTAAAGCCCATAGCCTACGCCGGGTAAGAAAGGAGGATCTTCGTTCTGAAATAAAACAATAATTATTGTTTGAATTACATAAATAATACTTAAGGGTGATTCTAAATTATTGTTAAAATTTTTAAACTTTATAAATGAACAACTATACATCCTATAATCACATGGTGAGAATCAATTGAATGAGGAATATTCTTAAGTTTAGTTTGTTAATTTTTTGGTAAACATAGTTGCAAAATTAGCCTCAGCTTTCTGTCAATGTGAAATAAATTTTTTCACAATAGCGATCTGTGTACATTTATTCCCACAGCTTTAGGGTAATGACTTGGCTGAATTCCATAAGTAAATTGCAGTTAGGATGAATATTCTTTGTGGCAGCTAGGCATGCGATTCACCGTTCAAACTACTCTCCCGCAAACTCTGCGGCACGAAATATTGTTTGGGACAATCTACTTTTAAAGTTCCACTTCAATCAGAAAATGTATACCTGTCTGCTTAATAGAGTGGGTACTATTATACACAGTTGAAACGAAAGGGCAGTATGTAGTTTTTTTTTGTCCCTAGAACGCTAGGCACGAGCCTGGGATTTTTTTTCACATGACTTCAGGCTAGACCATGGCTAGACCTAGGGGTTGCGGCATTATCACTTAGATAAAATCCATTGGTGACTTGGCGGGGATCGAACCCCGGGACCTCAGGGACTGAAGTCCCGCGCTCTAACCACTACGCCAGCTCGCTCCCCGGGCAGTATGTAGTAGACCTCTTGGAGTTTGTATGCTATTGTTTTTACTAATGTAGGCTATTGTCAAAGACAAAAAAAATAAAAAAAATTCCCATGTTATTCATATGGAGAATATTGTAAAATGTTATAGTTTGCTTGTTTATGGATATATTTTGATCAAATTTGGTAAATTTATTTAATTTATACTAAACTATTCATATTTTACCAAAACAACATACTTCATTAGTTTCCCTGTAGATTTAATTGAAAATAAATTCAGGCAGATGAATATTTGCTTAGTCGGCAGGTTTGCTGCGGCGGAGGTATTTTAAATGTGTTATGAATAATAATATAGGCCTACACTACTATTAGGTGATAATATATAGGCCTACACACTCAGTACCAGATGATCCTAGACCATGCATAGCCTACACAGGAGTGTGACGGATAGAAGAGAACGTGTCAATATATAATATTAAACTCACCTTTTGTCTTTTGTTTAGAAAAAATATTTGAATTATGAAAGTAAACTATAATTTAAGGATCCTGTTACTTTTTCGTATCATTTTTAGTTTATCGTTAGTTAATGAGACAATTTTACAATTTTTTTTTTAAATCCAAGCCTGCACAAAAAATCTAATTTATATTAGTGGTTTCTGTAAATTTCAACCATAAAACAGAGTTTGTAGTTGTAGTAATATGGAAGTAAACCATACAACATTGGTAAATGATTTAGAAACTACTAAATCCCAATGATTGGGTTTAATATATTATGACATAGTGGAATACAATATTCTAGTTATCAATGTTTAATTTGAACACTGTGGAGTGTGGCCAGTAGATGACTCCCAGGAGATCGTAGCATGCAAAGATGATTGCTCCGATGAAACACGTAACAACCCCGCTTGTATGTAATACAATTTTTCAACATTTCGACACTTACTATGCTGTAATAATATTTCTATAACCACCCTCATTGTTTGATCAGTAAATTAATCTTAATTTGAGAAAATGCATAACCCTCATCACGTTCAATTTGATCGATTGTTTTTAACTTAGCGTTAATTATTAAAGTGTACCATTCTATAGCTTTCCGTACGAAAATCTAACGTAACTATAAACTTATTTGTTAAGCTCAAACAATTATAAGCCCCCAATATTTATAAGTAAGCTTTGATAGGTTCAACATTTTACTTATTTTAATGTTCCCTATAATTATGTAAGAAATACTGTGAAAAATAACACAAGTATAAGGGTGGTTTTAACGTTTACTGGGATCACATGCTGATCATAAGACTCTCCTTTAGCGAGTCATTTACTGACCTGAATATTTTTTTAAATCTTAGTTATCTGGTATGGTAATCAGCAGGTGTAATATGGTCATGGTGTGTTGGGTCCCTGAGGATCCTCGCAAACAAGATAGCTGACAAGCAGGCAAACGCAGCCTCAGCGTCTGGCCACATGAGCCAACAGCCTTTCTGTGATATGAATCAGCCACACCATAAGCTCAGGAGGAGATGGTAGGACTTCCGCATTTAGAGTTCGCAAGTTCACTCTTTCTTCCTCCTCTCAGATAATCAAGATCAAAAGAAACGGGATACGGGGCTCAAATAAACCACGGTTACCACAGATCAAGGTTAACTCAGAAAGCGTCTATATTGCTGGATAAACCAAGATAGGTTTAAACATATAGCACGTAATACGTTTAGGCAGTCTGAATACGATGGGGAGATTCGCTAAAACGAAACCGTAGTCTACAACAATAATTTACCTCACTAACCACTCAATTATAAAACAATCGTCATCAAAGAGGCTGTGATGGCAATATTGTGTTGTGTTGGGGGGTGTAGGTGGGTTGAATGTGTGGGGGTGTGTCTGGCCACTGGGCTTGTATTGAGCTGATATTTACTAGCATTAACTTGAATCTTTACTATCGCTAAATCCTCACCAATCTTAATTCATGGTTGGATTGAGATTTACACTTTTCAGGGTAAAACTGGTTTTAGGAACTTAGATCACGATGGTTATTCCATACATGTCATCACTATTTAAAAATAACATGATTAGGCGTTGTGTTACACTATAAATAAAAAAAAAAACATAACCTTTGTAGGTAGGAACAATCTATGCCAATATTTAAATGTTCGGAAATAGCCACCGACATGTATTCAATGTAATTATGTATTCAATATGCTTATGTTAAAAATGGTTTAAAAGTGGAATTTACTGATTGGTGTTCATGTAAACATTAAGAAATACCACAATGGTTATATATTTTTCAAACCCCGAGTATGCAAGAGTTTTTTACCACAATCGGGGTAGTACTTGTTTTTTCTATGCCTCAGACACAGGTAGAGTTGTATGAATCTGTTCCAAATGCGCTGAGTCAGGTACTGCAGACTGCAGAGAACACTAAACTAAACTGATGACGACAAGTGGGAATACTGCTTTTAAGTTAAGGTTGAAGAGCCGTGAAAGTTCCTACCTGTCACTCGAACCCTTTCAATTTGTTTGCCCCGGGCGGCAAGTTTTGGGGGCGGCAAAATTGAGGTTTCTATGTGTAATATGTTTTAACCTTTCTATACAAAAAAGTTCATTTTGCATACTAAAGTTGTCTAACCAATACAATGAAAAGGGCTCTTAAGAAAATATGTATATGAACACGGTAGTGAGGTTCACAGATGCCTGATAATAACAAACAATGTGTATTTTAAAATTAACTACATTTTTATTTGCAGCTTTTTTATGTAAGTTATATTTCTAATAATTTCTAGAATTTCTAATAATAAAGCAGATATAGCAAAAAATACATAAATAAGCCGCCATTTTCCAAGATGCACAGCTTTAATTTTAGGGTACTTTTAGTATGTTCAAAAGGAACATGTCCAACATCAGTACCAAATTCCTTCTTTTACTACTTTTTGTTTTGTTCAGACAGACTTTTATTGTTCTATAATTATATTTGTTATATTGCTTGATTATCTTTTCATACATTTGAAAGTTCGTATCAACAGTAACGAAACAAGCAAATGTAACATATTGTTGCGTTTAAAATAGTTTTTCTTGTTTGCGACTGAGTTTGACATGGTTTCTACACGACACGTCTATATTTAAGTTTATTATCCTGTAAAGTTTCAACAAAAACCTCTGACCACACTGGTAAACCGTTCGACTTCTAAACTGAGTTGTATCAGCAACTGAGGCCGTAAACTTTACAGTCCCACATTCTGACTAGCTCCTTTGACGCTTTGCAAAACAGATATTGCAATAACCTAAAAGTAGCTTAACAATGCCACTTAACATGAATAATCCATAAAATGTGTCAAACAAGTACTTCTCGTGCTAAATACTGATACTCGTTTACTGCATTCAGCCAAGTATACAAAAAATTTGTTTGTAAAGTAAAAGAAAGGTAGAAAACAGAAACTATTACTGTCATTTTTTATCAGCGTTAACTAAGGTTCTTATCTCACTTAATACTGAAGTCATAGTTAACTGTCATGTTGGGTAGCTTCAATTTCTTGTGAATTTAATTCTCATTTAGTGGTTTAAAGCTTTGTTTTAAGAAAAATTTAGTCTATAATTAACATAGTGATTCCTTGGGGCAAAAATTAAGAGACAATTTTACAACTAAAAATCGTGTTGTTTCACTAATTTTTAATTTGATCATTTTGAGCTTCGTCTCCCTTTATAGGACATTTGAAATGCAAACTAAAAGTGTTATTAACATTTTTCCATAAAATCAGCAAATTTTTGTAATTAAGATTGGCTGAAACAATCCAAAGGTAAAAAAGTTATTGTAAAAAATACTAAATTGTGGATATTTGGGTAACAAAGAATTTAGAAAAATATTTATTCTCTATTTTCTCTTTATTTTTACCCAAGGATAGGTAAATTATGTCCCCATTTTTTTCCAACACCCTGTATAAGAAGTGATGCTCAATTAACATTTACTTTTAAGGAAACTGAGACATTCCTAGTTTCATAATACACCATTATAAGAGTTTTATTGCCGATCTAGGTTAGGGTATTCCGGGATCACCTGGAGACTCCCTGAAGAATAGTTGCCATGGATGGCAAACATACGTGCAAACACTCATTCATGGCTGTCACTGCATCCTAAGTTGACGGAGAAACATTTATTTCACTGATAGACAGTCTTGAATTGTATTTATACTGTAGTACATTTTAGTTAATAGCATATATTTGAACATTTTGACCGTATTCACACTTTACCCATTTAAGTGGAATAAGTAAAGTTGTAATTTAGAAAATTGTTTGGATTCGTTATTCGTACTATTTTCTACAGTTCTATCAATACATTACTTGTGTAAAATAAATCAATCCACCGGGACCGTATAAACTGTCTGAATAGCCTATATAGATCAAGAGAACAATGTTAATATAACAATGAAGGCCTTACTCAGTTTTTCAATATTGAAACTTTTTACAACGGAACAAAACTGTTGATTTATGAATCAAAGTAATTTAGCAAGCCATATTGACAAATATGTTTGCATTAGCCAGCTCTCAACTGAAATAAATGTCTTTAAAATTTAATAAAAAAAGCACTATACAACTTACATGATTTGTTATACAACCAATTTCACTGTTTGAACAAGACTACCATCAAAATCACGAACGCTGTAGCAGACATGTCTATCAAGATCGACTTAATCCACTTTCTAAATTTTCCGAGGCCCTTTTCGGATTTCAGTGCGAGAGGGAGGTAATTAACACTAGGCGCGTACTAGCTGGGCTCGAGCTCCCAAACCGCCTCACTGTATTGAAGTGAACGTTTTTAGAAAAGATGTTGTGGAATACCGCTGCACTGAAAAGTTGAAATTGTCGCGAAAGGACAACTATGGAAGCTTGGAGAACTGTACGATGAACGGTTTTTCATTATGAGTGATACGGTTTCTAAGATGCAAAGGGACGGGAAAGTAAGAACTTTATGCGATTTGAAGACTTATTTGCAGGATTATCGTTGGCGAGGGGAAATTAAAAGCGATTCGGAGAGCCTTTTTCTGAAATTTAAATACGCACTGAGTATGCAAATCACCCTTGCGCATAAATTGTTTTGAGAATATCATGTAAAAATTAAATAATTAACGAACGCTTAGGAGAGCTCATGAGAACTGATTTTCTGCTTTATTAGTGCAGCATCTATTCCGTTGTAACGTGCTGTACGACTGTATGAATAAAATTTGAATTATAAAAGATGTGTTAATATAAGTTGACTTGATGACTAAAATTGTTTTGATAGTTGTAATGTGATTACATTTACTGAATTAAAACACCAATCTAATTGTATCTTATTTGTACAAACAATAGTAGTAATAAATATGGAAGATTCAACGAATAATTAAATATTTTGTAAATACGAATATTACTATACGTATTTTATTTAATAGTATAAAACAGAATCCAATTCCAATTATTTAAAACTGCATAGAATCTTATGATAAAAGCAAGTATTAAAAATCCATACAGGTACTCGTATGTCGATTTTATAGTTTTGGGCGTTCAGTAAATATAGCTTAGTGTACATCCCATGGTTGACTTAGTTTTCTTGTCTGTGGTATACCAATATTGATGCAAGATGGCGATACAAAACCTAGCTTGAAACTTGGCGACCCCACAGGGAGGTTGAATTTGTAACTACAATATCGTCGAGGCATGTACAACGCAAGTTAGTAGAGCAGGTCAAACAAAATAAATGACTCTCTTACAACCACGCCCGTCCTAGTTACAAAAAGAATACGTTAAAAGGAAATTGTCTTTAAAACGTTATTTGTTGTCCTAATTGTATGGATTGGAGAGCTAAATTATGTTTATTCGTCATGGGGCTAGCATACGTCGAGTTAAGTTAACTAACACCAGCTAAAGTAATAAATGCCATAAAATAATGAAAACCCCTGTGGTAAAATAGCACATTTGGGAAAAACCTTAATAACTTCAGATAAAGTAGGCCTATTTTATGTATTTTGAGTAATTTGTAGTCGTTCAACCTACAAATGTCTTGGAATGTACTAATTAGTATATTAAATGACACCGATTGCGGTGCATCCATATAATTACATTATAAAACTTTAAAATAATTAGAAAACTAAAAAAAACATATAACAAACTACATTTTTTCACCCCTTGCTGATTTTGGCAATCCTACTAATATTATAAATGAGAAAGTTTGGATGTATGGATGTATGGATGTATGGATGTATGTTTGTGACAAGTGAACGCGAAAAATACTGGTTGGATTGGGCTGAAATTTGGCATGATGATAGCTCACATTCCCGATTAACATATAGGCATATTCTTATTTCAAAAATCCTTTCGGGCTCCGCCCCAGTGGCTCTGGAGTTTCCCATGTTAACCTTATGAGAAATGGAATTATTGAATCTTAACAGCTGTTTCAATTAAACAAGTTTGTTCTGTTCTATGATGTTCAATAGCATTAAAGTTACAAGGATTACCAACAGGTTGCAGCACTATTATTTCTTTAACATTTATGACAACAGCTAATTTGCAACCAAAAGGTGAGTGAGCGTAGCGAACGAACTTCAACCTGGAGGCGAGTTAGCGTAGCGAACGAGCTAACCTGAAGGCAAGTGAGCGCAGCGAACGAGCTCCAACCTAAAGGTGAGTTAGCGTAGCGAACAAACTTCAACCAGGACGTGATTGAGCCATGCGAACAAGATAATCTTGAAAATTAAGAAGTTAAACGGGGCAAAGCCCGCGGGTTACAGCTAGTACTTATATACAGGCGAAAGCACTGGATTGAGACAGAAACTATAGAGTCTATATTTAAAAGATCAGCAAAATATCGTCCATCTGGCAAGTCAAAACAAACAAACCTAACAAAAACTAAACTGTACCATATAAGAAACAACAAAGTTTACTTCACACGACAATCTTTCATAAGATCAAATTATAGATAACATGAGATATACAGTATACACACCCATTTGAATTCTTTTAGTTAAAACATACCTAATGCTCGAAGTTCGTTATTTGAAAATCACTAAACATTGAGAAAAGGAAAAGTTAATGTCAATTAACACTTTTAGGTTGACTACAACTCATTGGACCAACAGATCTTGGAAAAGGCAAAAGAAATTCAAATTTGGATCTAACTACTGGTTTCGAGGTGGGTGATTTAAAGGTGGTGTCATTATATTAATATGCACAGTATCATGAATGGTTTCTCATTAAAACATTTAAGTTGAGTCTTACAACTTAGGTCTATAGATATCTTGAAAACGGTACAGCTTTTCACTTTCATCACTTGAATTTCTATTGCACCTCAGTTTTCAAGGGTGGATAGGCAGTGTTGGTGTTTTTTGACATATCCTATGAATGTCTTCTGAAGTCGACTCCTACATCTTAGACTTCAGGTAACCCTCAAAGTTTTAAATTACTACAAAAGTTAGAGCATGTTTTTATAAATGAATACTATCAATAAAAATCCCTTTGAATATAAATTTCAGGGAATAAGAGGGAAGGGACTTTATAGCTGACTATTTAAGACATTTTTATTATTATATATAAATATTTTATACATTTATATTAATCTTTAAATGTTAACTTTAAAAGTATATACATTACAATGAGAGTTCGACGGAACTAATTTTGAGGGTGTTCAAAAGTTCAATAACTAATCTAGTATATAAAAAATAAAATATTTGTTCATTATGATACCTGACCCAACGTCAAGAACCAAACCTTATGCTAAGTTTGTAAATGCTAAGTTCAGTTATAAAATTGTTGTTTAATCTTTGTTTGATTTTTCGAAGAAAACTGTGAACAAAATAAATCATTGTTACACTTTAACCAGTTGGTTTTCTAGCATTTATTAGAAAATTTGTAGCAAGCATACCTTAAAAGAAACATTTATGAGAAAATACAACAAGACATAGAAGAACCAAATAAACAAAATAATTAAAAATAATAAATTATGTAACAATGTTATAAAATACAGGGTGTTCATTTGAAAACTTTCCATATCTATTGTGTGCAAAGGTAAGGCTTTATACACTTGTTTGTTCTCATTTCCCCCTAATTTGGACATGCCAAATCCAATAAAATTATTTTCAATTTCTAAAAATGCCCCAAAAGGGCCCAATTTGGGGGGTAGGGGTGCTTTTTGAGAAATTTTCAAATGTAAACATGGGTTGTTTGATACATCAATTTAAAGGTCTAATCACCCCGACTATTTTGGTGCAATAAAAATGTAATTATCTTTAACCGTATTTACAGGGTGGGTCAAAGCGTTTTAAAAAAGGGCTTCAAAGTTAAGTACCGTATTACCCGAACTACTGAACGGAACAGCGCCAAATTTCTTTCCAAGCTTATTCTTGATCTACTCTTTAAGATAACTTGTAATAAGGGCATTTTCCGTGTTATTTTCTAATTTTTAAAAAATCTCAAATTTGAAGAATAAAAGAAAGCCAAAAACTCAAAATTCTTAAATAGCAAGGTATAACAAATTTCATACCACGTGAAAGGTCCTTTTTTAACAAACATTTTACGTATTTAAGTTTTCTTTCTATCTCTTACCGTTTAAAAATTGCGGTAGAAAAACTGAATTTTCCATAGTAATATTGTAAATAGTTTTCTAATAAAACAGCCAAAATTCGTCCCTAGACACATTTAAGGGTGCATTAACTGAAGGAAACAAATCATAATTATTGATACCCTGATTGACAAACAAGTCATTACGTTTTACTTTGTGAAAAACAAGTCTTATAGCTTATGAGGACAACCTACATGTGGGCCGCTTTCTGTAGTACCTAGTACTAATTTCAAAAAGTACTATTTTCTGTAGTATCTAATCGAATATGGTGTACACTTAAAAAAATTGACTTTATTTTTACTTATTGGACAGAACAAAATTGTTTCAGGATAACTGCAAAGTGTTTAACAATAAATATCCAGGTAAGACCTTAAGTCATAAAGCTGTAAATGATTTAGTTAAGAAATATAAGTGTTTTAGAAAAAGATAAACAAATTAAAGCATAAAAGATATATATTCCAAAAATGGAATATTTTATATACAAACTGATATGTCACAACAGTATCATTACATTTACAAATAATATTTATTTATATCCAATATGGCGGTAAAAAACGCGTTCCCTATCGAAATAAAGTACTAACCACACATTTAATATCGGCGGTGGTCTCAAATCAATTTCTTGAAAAATGTGCATAAAAATGCATGCGGTAACTTTAATTTAAATGTATCCTATGTTGGGAAAAGCCGCAAATTTTTATCGTGATTTTTGGGATTTTCCCGTATACCGATTTTGGCCAACTTTTAGTAAGTCACTCTGCACACCCAACACTACAAAATAAAGCCATTTAAAACGTTTTCTAAACAATTTTCAACGATCCCTGTGTTTGTTTAGTTTGCTTGGACTATTTAAAGAGTGTTTACACTTTTTTAATTTTCTCATATTTGTCGATATTTCGCAATAGTATACGTTACTAGTCCTGAAAATAAGTGTTTACCGGACAAGTGTGGTCGTTCCCGTACGAGACGAAGTAGAGTAGACGAAGTAGAGTACGGGATTACCATACGAGTCCGGTATACACATTTTGGACGAGTTACGTACGATAGTTTACGCCATACTTAAAACTATACTTAAAACTTAAATCTGTACAAATCTTTATATATTTCCACCAATAAAGGACTAAAAATCACTAGTCATAACCTCCCATGTTTTTGTTTATAACCATTCATTGCCACCTAAATAGGTACAGTATAATCAGCTGATTGGTGTCCGGTAAAACTCATTATAGTACAGTAGTACGCAATTACGAAACCCCATTTGAATAAGCTGGTGGCAAACACAGCTGTTTTCTGGACTAAATCCTTGCGTGGGAAGTTCGTCAAAATAATGTAGTGTGGCGTAAATTTATTTATTTCATCATAAGCCATTGATATTTCAATAACAAATACACGTTACTACCCTCCCTGTTGTAGCAAACCTAAGTACTCACAAAATGTAATGTTATTTAAATAGGGAATAGATCTGATAAGTTAAAGGAAATATCTTAGTAAGAATCCAAATATACAATTGGAAATTCACTTAGTCTGCATGTTTGCTGTGGCGGCAGTATTTTATCTTTTATTAATATATAATTTTTATGTTTGATAGAAAAGTGTATGGATCGGTCATGTTTGTCACAGTTACTACTTTTATTTCAATAATTCTAAGACTATAATGCTCCTTTAGGTTTCTAAACCTTTTTGGAAATTGAAATTCTTCTCATTAGACTCACCGGAAGTTTCAGGGTTTGCCTTTACAGCTTCAGTGAAAGAGAGCGTATAAAATATTCACTATCTGTTTACGGCACTTCCCTTTTAGGATCCGGATTCTTTTTTATCTTGCTGTAACTTAACGAATTTTAAACAAAGTGTTATATATATTGTTGTAAAACCAAAGATAGACGAAATAGACAATTTATTATTTACTCATGTTATTGATACATTTGCCAGCTACACAACCATATGGACCACATTTCACACTCGCTCTTATAACTGTTCTCTATACATTTTGTAAAGGAGAAACCATCCGTAATACTGGGAGAACAGAGTGTGTTTGCATCAACGTAATACTTTTCCCTATTTACTCGATAATTTGTTATAGGCTAAATATGTAATGATAACAGAATATTAATTTTTCTAATTCTGTATGTCCCAATATAAAAAACAAAAACTATTTTTAGTTTAGTTTTACTACAATTAAAATGTTAGATATAAAAATGTTGTTCTCAATATTAGATTACATACGGTACGGATCATAAGCAAAGCCGTTACCGGTATAACCGTTACGGTTAAAATATAAAAAAATATCGTAATATGTGATACTGTTTTATTGAAAGAAGCTCTTATACTACACTCTAGCTTTTATTTTACAAATATTCCTCCTGGACGGCTGAAGCGATCAGCACGAAATTTTGCAAAGCCATAGTAACCAACAATGGGAAAATATAAATCTGAAATGGTACAAATATGACACAAGTTAAAGCGTTTAGTAATTTTAACATGGACCTTATGGGTTGGTTGGTCGTCATGGTGGTATTTGCGAGAAAACAACCAAAAGACAAAGAAAATTTGTAACTTCTGTTTTACAATAAATTATCTAAACTAGCACATTACAAAATGCAGAACAAAAGGGAAGAACAATCGGATTGATACCGTTGAACGATATTTGCTACAAAATGAATAACCAATTAGGCTTATTAACCATAGTCTTTAATTGATCATAAATACTGCGAATATGGATTCTATTTATGGGAGCTAAATATATAATTTACTTTGGATAAAGCAATTTAGACATCGCATTGACGTGATCCAGATGCAGCATTGACTTTTGATACTGCAAGTAGACATTTAATTTATATGAACCAGATAAACCACAAACTTTAGATACTGCAAGTACTACTGTCTTTAGACACTGCAAGTACCGCTAACTTAAGTCGCTTCAAGTAGACATATCATTAACGTGAAAAAAATGTACAATTAACTTTGGACACTTTGACATTCCATTTACTTGAACCAGACGTGTCATTGACTTCGGATACTGCAAGTAGACATCTCATTTATGTAAAACAGATGGAACATTGACTTTAGAGAAGTGCTTGATTGATATGCTTGCTCCGCTCAACATTGCAAGCATACAGCTGCATTGTTAGCGAATTTCCCTAGTTTCCTATAGAAAATGAGTCCTAGAGAAAATGAGATTTTCAAACTTCAAATACCAGTAAATACTTAACCTTTGTTTGCATAGATTGTTGTATGTCAATACTAGCTGTTGTACCCCTGCTTTGCAACGGGAAGAGGACACAAAATAGAAACATTTAAATCTTTACATCTGTTGCATATAATAGTTACACATCCGCCAACGCTTTTAG
This sequence comes from Macrosteles quadrilineatus, assembly GCF_028750875.1. Taxonomy (NCBI): domain Eukaryota; kingdom Metazoa; phylum Arthropoda; class Insecta; order Hemiptera; family Cicadellidae; genus Macrosteles; species Macrosteles quadrilineatus. The sequence goes on from NW_026542608.1 coordinate 1,905,678, forward strand.
AAACAATATTCAACTTTTATGGCCTTAATAGAAACGTTTAAGCTGTCTTTTAAATCTGGTAGGTAGTGAATACCACCATATTGGTTTTGATTAATTTTAAATCTTGTGTAGCCTGATATGAGAAAAACTGACCATATCTTTAAATAAAACTTTGACGTATATGATTTACCAAAATAAGAGTATTTTGTATTACCATTTGATAATTAAATATAGTTACACATATACAACAGATTTTAGAAAACAAAAATCAACATACAATTTAGTTATTGATGATATTCTTTAGTTTAATTTAAGCATAGGTTTTGCAAAACACAATAACTTAATTTACCTAAACATACATATAAAAAAACAATGTGATATGCAAGTTATGTTAAGTTAATCTAACACATGTTAAGCAGTTAGAATTTATTTATAGTAGCCTCCAAATCCATACAAAACATCTATACATTGTAATTTTCATACTGTTTCCATGAAAACATATCAATTACATTATTTTCATAACTTAGACGCTTTTAAAAATCCAAAGCAGAGCTGGAGTCTATACAGCAACGAATCTTTTTTCTATAATCATTGACATAGTTTTAGAATAAATAATCCATGATAAAAGGTTAGATTAAAATAAACCTACCTCATAGTTATGGAAAATATCATTTTTAATTGATTTGTATCAGCTGTCTGAAATTGTGAAATATGCAGTTTAGCAGTTCTTCTTGTTTACATTTAAATGTCAAAGCAAAATTTGTTGCCATTGTTGAATATTGTTAGTGTTCTCACAACAGCCATGGAGACCAATCAATATTTACTTTTAAAATGTTCACCTCAGAACTTTTAAAGCCAAAGGAGCAAAGCCTACGGTCAGTATCGAAATGTGAATAGTCCTATAATGGTCCTTGGTATGGTAGCTATATTTTTTTTTTTTATTTAAGCCCAGTTGGTTCAGTAGTTTTTGCACCTATTAGTAACCCACATACAGACAGACACCATTAGATTTGTATATAATAGTATAGATAACTTAGATTATATATAATATAATTAAAAAAATAGAGAGGATTTGGGAAATTTTTTTTGCTGATTATTTTATTTTAAATTATGTTCGAAATTTGGTTTCTTGAAGGAATTTGCTTCGTATTTCTTGAAGGAATTTGGCTATTTAAAATATGATTAGATTTTTCTAGGTTTTCTCCAAATATCAAATATTCTTCAGTTGAATCAATTCGTTTTACTTTGCCTAAAACTTTAAGAATTTTCATGTTGTTTTTTGAACTCGTGCAATTGTGGTTGGTTGATGAAAAATGTTCAGCAAAGTTTGATTTCATGGATGTTCTGTTAAATTAAGTTAACATGAATTAAGTTAATTGAATGTTTTCATTGTTGCGGCGCGTAAAAAAGCCACAGTCCTTTGAAATCAATTTACTGTACTGTCTATATTAAGCACTATACGATAACAAACTGTAACTAACTATGTATCATTATTTTAAAGCTTAAATTATGTACTACAACTTTTATAGGAAATATTTTATCGTGCGACCTCATATAAAAAATCTACAAAGAAAGGTTTCATAAAATTAGTCCGTAAAAATAATTCTTTTTTGTTTATGTTATTTTTTTGACAAAACTATGAATATTTAGGCTACCCGTTTAAAAGTTATAGCAAATTTTCTAAGAGACTGTAAATTTATCTTAAAGGGGGGAGAGGAAAGCACAAGGGGGGAGAAGTGGGGAGTTTTGGGAAAATGCTCATTACAACATGGTCTAAGAGCATAGAACAATCCAGCTTTCCCAGAATTACTTCCCACATCTGCCTTATTTATATCTAATATAATATAAATACCTCGTCACAGCTCTGTAGTTTCTGTAGATTACAGCTGTTTCGGCATTAAAATGCCATCATCAGATACACATACATCCACCTGAATTGGCGTCGTTAAACTTTACACATACACGAACACGATAAAAACACAAAAACACTTAAAACAAGAGACAGGCCTGTCACGTACATGATTGTTACGAGTACGGAAGCTGACTGGACAACTGCTAGTTCGTTCCAGCTGTGACGAATTAAAATGTCACAAGGTTGCTTATGAACCTAAATGCTAATACTTTATCGTATTTTCAAACACCTTCTTGCGTTGTACAAATATGTTATCTCTTCAATTTTGGTTTAAGGACGTTAAAGGGTAGAAAAGGGATAATTATTTGAACCGATTGGGAAAAATTCATGTAGAGGGAGAAGGTAAAAGTCTATAAAAACGCCACTTTTAACCATAGTACCATACACTTTTACAAAAATAGTTATATTACAACTCAAAAACATTTTTAATCGCTGAAATAATATAAACCGTGTAATGTGTGTCTAATTACACCCGTTCCATAGGTGGAACCTTGATAAGAAGACCCTCGATAACAAGGCGCCCGCGATAACAAGTGTCATTTTCAAATCCCGTTAAAATTATTTTACCCCTAATTACATGTTATTACAAACCTTGATAAGAAGTCAACCTCGATAACAAGTCTTATTTTACAATCCCCATGACCCCATGAGAGTCTTGTTAATGGCATTTTGATTATTTACAGTACCGTGACTTGTGTAATAACATTTAGTTTTAATATTAACCATTGATATTACTGTACATAAACTAAAAGCTCATAGTTTTTCGACGTTTTAAATTTATAACGGGCAGCAATAATGAAATGCTACGGAATAGTGTGTTAAGGCTACCTGTAGGCTACGGGGAGTAGAGGCCACCCCCTACGCATAGCGGATCAAACTGGATGTTTTAAGGGACCCCATTTTCTACGGATCAGTTTTGATGTTGAAGAACTACCCTCTGGCCGTGGATCAGTTCGGATGCACGTCGTCTGCATTCATGACAAGTGAAATGGTTCCAATCGTGAATATCCAAAATCCGCTGACATGGTGACTCTAGAGGTTTGAGGAATTGCAGTGCGCTGTCATTCTTCCAAACGTCGAGCAGCGATTCGGCGACTCTCCTGCTCAAGATGATTACCCTGTTATTCATTATTTTGCACGGCTATAAGATCTTAAATTATTTCTCTCCTTTTATTCTTCGATGCGCGACTTGAGGGAGGTTTTGATGTATGAGATGGTTGGAACTGGCTCGGTTGTAGACGAAGAGGTGAATTGTTTTCTATCGATTGTAGCTTCTCTCCCTTTCGGATTATTTATATACACTTCGGAGGTCCTCCGCGTTTCATTCTTAACATTGTAAATTGACCTTGAAAACATTTAACAGTAATACGTATGGGAAATTATGTCGACCTCCAGTCAACGCTCTAAAATTCTTTTTTGTATCTGTTCGTTTTTTAGCTTTGATACCAAAAATGATTGCGGAAAAGCGGAAAACGAAAAAAAAACACTTTTTTGCTCAAAAGTCATGTTGTGAGTATTCAAGTTGTGCGGAATTCCATGATGAATTCAACGGTGTATTTTCAATTACGATCCTAAAACCTAACCTAACCAATAAGTTACCTCGAAAAAGCCAGCAAATGTTATGTTATGTTACTTTAGGTTAGTTTAGATTAGGTTTAAGTAAACCAAATAACCTAAACTAACCTATGCAAGCGTTGGGCTATGTTAGGTTTTAATTAACTTAATAATTTAACCTAACCTAAACTAAACTAACCTAGCCCAACCCAAACTTTCATAACGTAACATTTTGTGGATAGGTTATTTTTGGGTAGGTTAGGTTAGTTTAGGTTAGGTTAGGTTAGTTTAAACTAAAAAAACTAAATCGTTTTAAATTAAAACCTAAACTAAACTAAACTAACAAAACATGACCTTACCTAACAAAGCGTTGGGCTGGGTTAGGTTAGGTTTTAATCAACATGATAGTTTAACCTAACCTAACCTAAATTAAACTAAACTACCCTTCACCCAACCTTACCTAACCTAACATTTTATGGTTAGGTTAAGTTTGGTTAGGTTAGATTAGGTTAGTTTAGGTTCGGTTAGTTTAGGTTGTTATTAGGTTAACTAAAACCTAACCTAAACTAAACTAACCTAACCTAACATTTTGTGGGCTTTTTCGGTTATTAATTGTCGGATCATAATGAGAAATATACCGTTGAACTCGTCATGAAATTCCACACAATTAGAGTACTCACAATATAGGCAAAAAAGTGTTTTTCAGTTTTTCGGCTTTTCCGGGAAAATGGTGCTTTTCCAAAAAAAATTACTATCATTTTTGAATCAACGCTAAAAAACGAACAAATTTAAAAAAAATATGTTTTTAGAGCGTTGACTGGAGGTTGACATAATTACCAAAATGATGACAGTAAAAATAATCTGTATCAACTGTTTTTGTTACGACAAAAAGGTATTGACGATAAAATGGGCACTTTCAAGGACCGTATGACGGAAACTGAATTTTTCCTAGTCTTTTCGCCAACTGCAATAGATTTTTTGTGGTTAAATACCCCATATTAAAGAAAAAAATCAAAAATCCTCGGACAGAAAAAAGTTTGCCCGAACATCCGCTTGTTTTAGATTATAAGATGAATACAGTAAATAAAAAACAATATTACTTTATACTTAACACCTATTGAAAGGTTTCAACAGAAAATGTCAGCTGTGAGGGTCGCTTTGATCCCCAGTTACCTGCATGGATAATGTGATCACAGGCGCTCGTCTCGGATAATGACGCCAACGATATCTAACTCTCCAAGGATAACGATCATAGCCTTATATCATGTACAGTAGTTGTGCCTATTCACAGATAAGTCAATCTTCCCATAAGTTAAGCGAAATTAAAATGTAAAACTCCAAAAAATTATTGTAGAGTTGAGAAGATCAGTTCTTCATTAATATTTTTAATTTACTTAAGCCATCCGTTGGAGATTTATTACATTTTAACTTATCCACTTTTGTTCAGGTGTCGCATTTTCTCTTTAAGAAAATGTAATAGCTGCATGTGTAATGGTATCATGCATAAATCTTACAAAATTGATCGTTAATAGACAGATATATCGACTATTTATATTCTGATTTCAAAACCCCGACGGATTCTACATGATACAAACCACAATCAAACTCAGGCATTTGGTATTAATACTCCAAAATGCAGCCCAGAATGCAAATATCCCTCATACTGAGAAAACAGAATACTATTTTATGAACACATCCAAACTGTTCTCATGTTAGGGTTTGAAGCGGTAAGTAAACATAGACTATCGCTTTTAGGTTACAATACTAACTCCAATCTCACAGTACATTTCCGAAGAAATTGATTTGTTTAAAATAGTACGAGTGATGCCGTGCACAAATTGGAGGCAAGTTAGCGTATCGAACGAGCTAACCTGAAGGCAAGTGAGCGCAGCGAACGAACTTCAATCAGGACGTGATTGAGCCATGCGAACGAGCTCACTTATGAAGTTAAACGGGGCAAAGCCCGCGGGTACAGCTAGTAATGATATAAAACATACAGAATAGCTATTCATCACATACGTGATATTCAAGTATTCGTATTTGGGTTGCACATTTCATATCTCAATGTTATGACAACATCAACATATGTCTCGCTATTATAAACCATATCAGTAGGTTTCCATACGGTTTAAATAAGTTTTCCGAGGTTAAGATTTGCAAAACTATCATACGTTTACAGGCCCTTAAACATGCATTAATGCTCTAGCATAACGCAATATGGATATAATAGGCAGTTAACCTTGGATTAATGTGATACATCATAAATAATCATGAAATCATTTTTTTACTTTGAAATTCTTATTTAAAAAAATCAAATACTATGTTACTATGTACTATGTACTGGCTAGTTTCAGGCTTCACTTGTTTTTTGTGGAAAGTTTTCGTATATATCTTCCTTACTTTTATGAATTGTTAAAGGTTTTTTAGAAAATTAACATGTTTTTTTAGATGAAACTTACCACCTGAATAGGCGTATCCGGGGTTGTGGTATCAACTATCAGGAACATTAGGTTTAGGCCCTCTGCCAACTGATCAGTGAGTTACAATTTGTTAAGAGCCACGTGTTTGTTTACAACAGCAATAAACAATTCGCCGGGCCCGATCAAAGCACGGTCAACACTTAGAATGTTTGTTTGCTCACCATCATTCACTTTGAGGTATCGTCACACATATAACACCTCGATGCACTGTAGAACACGATACACGCTGGTCTCATCAAACCAGGAATGCGGCAGTAAAATATTACACAATGCATGCAATACAACAACAAATTTAAAATGCAAATGACTGTAACATTGAATTGGTCTACAATTGCAAATGATATTAGGAAATTACCATGTATGTTTAAAGTAAATTCTAAATAAACAGTAGTTGAACATGTATGAACAAATACTTCTTGTAGTCATTCTTCGGTATGAGGAAAAGTTAATTAATTGAGATATAAGAGAATGAAGTGAGAAAAGTCAATTAGAAAAAATTGAGGACCAGTGGGGGAATCGTTGATAGAGAACAAAATGAACACACGTAAAACAATATTACAAGACAACAAAAAATCGTTTTATTTACTTTAAATACAAACTGTACGTTAAAAATTCCCACGCTATTATTGCGGAGAAAACTAAAAGTGTTGTAGTTTGCTTGTTTATAAATATATTTTAATCAAATTTTGTATCGTCTATTTATTTTGTATCGTACAACTAACGTTTGATTAAGAAAACACTTTTTCCCTAACCCGTAGCAGAAAACCTAAGTTTGAATAGTTTGAAATAATTGAATATAATGTTATTTAAATGGGGAATATAATAAATCTGATATTATGGAACTGGAAATCATATCATCATCGTCATATATATTAAAACATGACAGGGTTTTTTTATTTCACGATTCTGAATCAACCACATCCGCAGCAGTACCATTTGCTTAAATTAACAGCTGTAAACATTCAGCGTTTTCGACACAAATTCAGCAATTGGATTAAAATTAAATGACATACGTAGAATTGACTTATTTATACTATGTGTAATGCTATAATTATTGATACGTTCATTTATTCGGTAAGAGGATGAAAGTTTATTAAAATATACATAGTAAAATACTAGGGGTTCTAATTTATTTTTTTGAGCCGTCTTTAAAATATTTAGTTAGTTTTAGTGCAATATAATTTATTACAACTAACAGCTGGTTAAATAAAAAAATATTCTATAATAGAACTATGAGGTTAGTTTATTTACTCTGTAATTTTGTCATTGATTATAAGAAATAAGTAAGATTCTATAACCATTGCTGTATATGAGTCGAAGCTCACGAATCTTCAAAAGAAAGCTTATAAAAATTATTTAACTACTCGACTTTTTGAGGAAAGGTTGGGAAAATAACCATGAAAACATGTTTTAATTCATCTGGGCAGATTTTCTTTTACTATAAATGAACTGCTTAAACTATGCTTGAATTTGTAATAGACAAGCCATATACAGTTTTAATGGACTACTCTATTCCTGTATGTAGGATGGGCCAACAGCTCGTATTAAGTAAAAATCAAATAATAATTCGCGTAGTCTGCAGGTTTGCTGTGACTGTAGTATTTATTTACCCTTTTAAATACAAAAGAAATAGTTAGTTTATTAACAGTAAACTACATAAATTGTTTTTTTTATGAAAATACAATGGCGTCATCAACTGATAGAGCAGAAACTCGGTTTCTTTAGAATTAATCGTGTAAGGTCAAAAGTGAGAATTACCATGTCTATGTCACACTGGTTATGATCAGATTATTTTAGGCTGCATAATTTATGTACCGATTCCTTACAAATTTAATAACGGTTGATTTGAATTGTTTGCTTAAGTTGCTGTTGACATAAGATCAATATTAGATCATAAGACAGATAAACTATTCCTGTGTTAATGTTATTGCTAGGCAAAAATTGCTATTTTTGGTACTTAGGGGTTAAGCTTTGCTGAAGATAAATTATTAAACAGACTAAATATTTGAACAGTAGTACCGGTTTACCCCGACGCTCTTTAAGTTTATACTAAAAAAGCTTCGTCTAATGGTATATTGTTATATTTAGTTTTTTGCATACAGTAGTGCATAAATATGTACTTGAAACATGGCTTCCCAAAGAATTAGTTAAATTTTTTCTAAAATAACCATGTTTTTAAACACAATACCGTGATATATAAATTACCGTACTTGAAAACGGATTTGAGTAGATGATGTCATTGTCATGTTCAACGTTAAATTTTGAATAAGAATCGTTGAAAAATTATGGAGGATCAATGATAAAAACTCCATTGTAAATCGTTCCAAAGATGTGTCCTTAATCGTTCCAGAGTTACGAAGGTCTTTAATAAACATTAAAAAATCATTGGTCTATTGCATTTTTCTACACCCTGTATACAAGAAGGCAGCAAATGTTGAAAACTGTGCCATTTTATAAGCTTTCCAACCATATGCTACACTATTGAGGATTAGATCTGCTAATGTTCGCTTAAGTGGTTTAAAGATTCCAAAACACGGTGTTTTAAAAATATTTATCATAGATAATAGACATGTATTTTAGCATAGTCCAATCATTTTAGATAAAAATAGATAATAATACCCTAAGTGGTGAATATTTGCACATGTGTAGTACTACCCTACCCAGTAACAACATATCAAAAGTTAACATTCGTGTATAATGTACTAATGCCGCCATCTTAAAAAATGGCGTCTGATTATAACTTTTTGGCCCAAATTTCACAAACCGTTGGAAATGCAGAAATTTTGTCTAGACAAAAAATAAATAACACACAAAAAAACATCTGTTAGTCCTTACCATAACATTTGACATTTTGTTGGTTCCTTACATAGTCATTTGTCCTAACTCTAATGGTTATTGAAAAAATTGAAATCAATATTAAAAATTCATAAGTTTTTTTTTATTCCTGTTATTTTTTTTTTACAAATACTACATTGTAGTGGTTTAAACAACAAGGTTTGGGTATGAAATGTTTACATTAAAAATATAATACTATTGTAAAATACCCCCGCCGCTGCAAACCTGTAGCAGCAAACTTGTGTACTTGTTCAACCTAATGTTATTTAAATAGATCTAAGTGAAAATCAAATCAGGCAAATGGGCAGGTTTGCTGCGGTGGGGTATTTACAATAGCTATGTATATTTTTAATGTATAATTTCATATCTAAACATTGCTGTTAAGGGAATGTTCACGTAGCAGGGCCACTACAATGTAGTCGTTTAATTTGTAAATTCCGGGCCGCTCCTTGCCGCACGATGCGCTGGAGAAAACACGATACAGTATATGATTTATAGTAACTGTAGGAAAAATATAATGTATAACACGAGTGCAAACTGCCTTTGCTGCACTCGAGAAACTTTCCACCGTTCTCCCTCGTGTACAGCAAAGTACCGCTTCACCCACTAGTTACACAAATAACTATAGTATCTTTAAGTGTTTTTGTACGGTTACGGAGAGATTTTGACAAATTACAAATGGAGAATAATTAAACTTTTGTTGTTTGCTCTTTAGTAGACATATTTTGATCATTCTTGCCAATGTTTTTTTTTTTTTTTTTGTACTAAGCCAATGACATATTACTAAAATACATAATTTATTACCCTCCCTGAAGCAGTAAACCTAGGTAGGCTACTCGTTAAACCTAATTTTATTCAAACAGGGAATACATTTAAGGAAATATATAAGTGAAAATCCAATAGGCAAATGGAAATTCGATTAATCTAGAGATTTGCTGCGGTGGGATATTTTTTATTGCAACAGTGATATATATATTTTAACAAAAATATTACGATGGGTGAACTTGTTGAGATGGCGGGGTTGATGAGGCTAGGAAGGGTAAGTTAGTTGGAGGAGGAGCTGAGATACAGACAAACACGGCACTAAGTGCTGGACCACGTCAACGCTTCTCTGTGGCTGGGGTTTGCTATTTTACTTTTTTTTAAACAATTAGGCCTAAAAGATTGATTTAAAGGAACCATCTCTAAGTAAATTATTGAAAATGTAAATTTGAAAATCTTTAACGTTTAGGGCCTACATAGTCTTCCCTTAACAAGAATAAGCTAATAAGCCTATGATTGAAATTCGTTATTCATTATGGTTAAGGGAGTGGTTAATAAAATAAAAATAAATAGTAACAGGTACAATAATGGTTGTAAAAATAAACTATTTCAGACTGACGTTATTGTTGCTGTTTTATTAGTAAGATATGCATTTCTGTATTCTGATAATCGTCAAGAATATTCTCATAAAGTTTCAGATATATAACTATGTGTTTTGACTGCACAATATAAACTGCTGTCAACGCTGAAAAAGTATAACAATAATAAACTTGATACAGTAGTTTGTTAAAACCTAGTTTAAATGGAATATGAAAATTTAAGATACAGTTATGCATAATTGTTTGATTTCATAGGTCAAATATTAATAATTGTTATCATTTCAGGTCTGTAAGCAAGTCTGAAACTCGTGCTTAAGAAACATGTAGTTGATAAATCAAGATAAATTATTTTTGGATCGCGTATAATAATGTGGTTTACTGGGAATAACAATTAGAACAATTTATGAGGAAATGTCAACCTTGTCCAGGCAATACCAAATTGTCCAGGCTTAAATATATCAACTTGTTTTTAACTTATTTTTTAAATAGTTCCAACAGTACAGCGAATGTATGTGTGTCTAAGTACTTTGTATCACTCTTCAGATATCTTTTTAAATGCTTTAACAAAATGTTAGTACCATTTGAGGGACGTTACTTGCCAGATTATGTACTACATAACATTAAATATTATCAAAAGTGCTAAAAGTACAACTTATAAAATGTCGAGAAATAACATGAAAATGGTCCAAGTGCAAACACAAGCTCGGTATGAGACTTGGGTTTAAGTACTCTTACAGGGGATAATGTTAAAAGTTTTAGCTTCTCTGAGAGTGGAAGTGGAATTAGAGTGCAGTAAACTACTACGAGCTCATCATTGAAGACGAGATGTCGGGGAGAGCTTATTGGACATGTCTATAACGTAACCCGTCGTCAAGTTCAATTTCATAATCACATCCCTGACCACCCCCTGCAATATACATAATATATCTCATCTACCTTCGCGTACACCAACACACTTTACCCTAAAAGCTGGCCTAGAAACCCCAAATTAGCCTACTTTAAACGTATTCAGAGAAATCAGTTCCTGTAAATTACGATACATATTATAAAATAACTGTATTATACAAGAATTGCCGAGCGCTGTACCACCACAAAGTACAGTAATTTCAACGTATAAAACAATGTTGGTACTGATGTACTTAGGCCTACGATACAACAAAAATCTCTTAAAAACAGTTTTTGTCATACGAAAAGAATCTCACTCTGTGCTACAATACAGACATATTACGCCTAGGTAATACATACCTAATACAATAATTAATGTACAAATCAAAGACATTATAGGACACTTATGTAAATAATAAAATATCTAATTACCTTGTATTTATTAAATGGGTATTAAATGGGGTGAAATAATTATTAAATGATATAGAGTCTAAAATACTAAATATAGGGGTTCCTATATGCTTTCAGAGCAGGACTAGCTTGGCATCACACTGTTTAATGTTAACGTTTTTACTTCTTACTAGACCATTCCAATTTCGCCCTTACTTTCCTAGTTAAAGCGAGAACATAACAGCTAATTAGTTACAGTATTCAACACGTTCTGACAATATTTAATAGACAATAAACCCTATATACATAACAAATATTAAACTTAACTTATAACGACAAAACAATAACTATCGTTCAATAGTATGTAGGCTACCGGCATTCTTCTTATAGGTTGGTAGAGTTTTAAAGTAGGGGATCCACCCCTAAAAAAATATTAAAGTATTAATAGAATAATAAAGGTAAATTGGGAATAACAATGAGCACGATTTCCTCCACCTTAGCCTTGCACTTTGATACATACCAAATACACAGAAATGGTCCAAAAAAATTATTAAAGACCACTCTTTTCAAAAAACGTTGTGGCGACTAAGATGCACGAGGAGCCACACCATCCGCTTGGATCAAAACAGAACTACCCTCTTTATATTGGTGAATTTATGGGATCTCACTGTGACCGGGTGTGTATAACTTAATCAGTGTGCGTAAGCGACGCAGGCGTGACGTGGTGCCGGATTTCAGAAGTTTATACACACGCTATCTATGAAAATAATGAACCTAAATGAGATCCGACTACTTTTTGGCAAAATTCGGGTATTTACGTGATCCGAACCTTTTGCTATTGGAAAGCACCACTACATCTGGGTTTTTATACATTTATCTTAGCTCTGTTCTTTCGTATTCTTCAACCTCCGTTATCTCGAATGGGCCCATATATTTTTTCTCTGCACCCCATTCCAAACAAATTTATAAGGTGTTTCTGATTCCTTGGTCAATGCCTAAGCTTCTAACATTATTTATAAAATAAAATAATTACCTTATCCAGTCACAGTTGTTCGTATGACGACTAGTTTCGTTCCTTAGAACTTTGTCAGATCATTAATATGCAACCACATCATCATTGTATTAATACAACGATGTTATCATAACATAATTAATATTATGTTTTTTCAAAACATAACCAACACTTTAAGTTTTAAGAGAAATACCTTTACCTTTCAAATAGTAAATGGAGATAACAGAAGTTAACAAATCAAATGCGCAACATCTGAAATTTTTGTAATGGGATTAATTCCACCAGTTAAAATAAAAAAGGATGTGTGATGACTTGACGAAGAACAGGGTTGCACACAAGTACGAGGAGTAGAAATGGCAGAGATTAGTTTAAAAGGAGTTGAAAGCCCTGACCACTCCCCCGCGGTGGTGACAGATGTTGCTTGGAACTGTCGTGTGTCAGTTCCCAGACAGTTCTCAGGCGCCGCGCCGATGTGATTCCGCAGTTCAAAGCCACTGACTTATGAATACTTAAGTTTCACTACTAAACGTTTCTCATAACAAATCAAACATTTCCAATCTCTAAAACGTTATTCTCCTTGGACTCAAAGCTTGTAGTGACAGTTAGTTAACCTAAATACAGTAGCTTACCGTTCATGGTTAAATTAATTGCGTATAGTAAAAATCAACCATTGCACTGTTTTTGTAGAATTATGCTGATTTAAAATGCTATGTTATTGCATAAAATAAAATTTGTATAAATTTCATAATACCATAGTTTTGAAATGATATAAATATAAGCAAGGAATACATTTGCATTTTTTTTAATGTGTTAAAGCATATCTATCTATCTATATATTATTAGGCAAACATGTTTCTTTAAAACCTTTTTTCTCAGCTCGTGTGCATTTCAGGGAAAAACTACGCATACTGTTGAAAAGATATTTTCCTGTAGATGTGCAGAATCCCTTTAAAAATTCAAATAGTCTCAAATATAAGCACGAAAAATGAATTTGAAATTTTAAAAAATATATCATGGGCTTTAGGCCCTATAGGTTGCCATGCTGGTGACGAAAATAACAACGAAATATAAACAGAAAATCAAAACAAATTGAAGATATTACAATCACATGTTTTATTTACAGCGTGGGATAAAAATAGAAAAGCCTATACCTTTGAATTACAACTAGACATTCTGCCCCATGTTAAAGTTGTCGCCAGTTTTTTAAAAATTAAATTCATCGTAGTTGATGTGAACCACCAACAGATTGCGCTGATCTGAATGACTATTTTTTGTCAAATAAACGATATTTTTACCAAGTCAAACTTATGGAATGACTTATTTTGATCATGGCAACTGTTATGACCCATCAACTTTGTCAGTAACAAAAAAATAAGGTAGAAAATATAGTTTTAGACATGCATTCTGTTATTAGCTCACATAACTGCAGGTTTTTTCTTTTTGTGACAGCTGGTCCATAGATGGGATTTCTACTTCAGTATAGTCAATGCGTGTACATTACATATTTTTGGTCGATTTTTGACCACTGGACGACCACTAGTCTATATATTAATACGCAAGAAGTTTTCTTTTCACAGTCATAACTCGATAACGGCTTGACGGATTTTAACGTTTGAGGTGTCGAAATTAAAGGTTTTTTTACGTAGATGTGCAAATACGTCTCAAAATATTTAGAAACACCACTTGAGTACCTACAGATAAGGGCTAAAGTTTGGGAACGGTGGCGCTATCTGTTGACATTTAAATCAAACTCAATTCACTTTTTACAACCAAACATATGGACGTACGTAGTTTGGAATAGTTTTTAAGGTTAACCACAGACTGCAGGACTTATTACCTTATTAGGCCTACTTCCAGAGCAAAGCCGGAATTTATTTATTTTTATTTAAACATCTGTTAAATAAGTCTGGTTCATAAATTAACAGTTTCCTAGTAAGACTTGACAACAAATTGTTTGTAATGTAACATCGTATTTTACTGAATTATCGTGTTGTTATGGTTACAGTTTGGTGTGATGAAATGAATGTTTAAAAGTGATTATTTACAGTGCAGTTACCCGTTACATTACCATATCATGTAATTTACAATGTGTATCAAAATTCCGCTGAAGAATATGAAGCGTTCAGAGGAGAACAAGCGAAGCCCTGGATATAAAATGGAGAAAACCATACTCCCAAATTATCGGATGGTTGAGGATCCAAAGCCAGCTTTCCATCATTCGAGCAGTTTCGCTTAGGCTACGGGGAACTAGACGAAAAATTCGAAGCATTCAATTTGAAGATGGTGCCGCAATTCCCCCATTGCTCTATTGTTAACATAATTAATTATGTAAATATCTGTAAAATGTTATATTTAAATTTTTTTCCTATGATAATAAAAATTCTGTTTGGTTTGTATTTCTGTTGTTTGGTTAACTTTCATATTTTATCCAAATTTAAAATAATATTCCACCAGTAAGACGAAGAACTGTGAGTGGCTGGAGGAAACGTGAACGTTGCCCAATGGAACATTTGAAGGTTACAGAGTGGCAACCATTGTGTGGTGATACACCTAACCTTGGACAAATGAATGTTTACATTGTGGTGGCTTACATTTAAAGCAAAAAAAGAGTCTGGCCAATACAGTTCAATTGTTACTCTTTGTTGCCATAAATGAGAGAACCGTTTACCTCAGCTGCGGAATTCTCCTTACTTTCAGGAACTTATTGGAAACTCCCAATCTGAAATCAGGGCTGTGAGGCTTACATCTAGAAATTATTTGAATAAAATTCATCAATTCAATTTCGCCTTTGCCATGGTCAGCTCTGAAGCTCATTTAGATGACAGGATCACACAGGGGATCTACAATTTCAAGATCCATGACACTTGAAAGAAAAGATTCAATGTCAAAAATATGGGGGAAATAGGGTCGTATTGCCAACCCATTTGCCCAATCTTTTAAAACTGTGGCAGAAATGTGTAGGGACGAGAGCGCAGAGGAGTCAAGTGAGATTCTTATGTACCTACATAAATAAGAGACAAAACAAGTGACTTTCCTCACTACAATGGTCCTACCTGTATATATATCACCGCTATTTTTAAAGCTGAAAACAGAAGAACACCAGACCAAATAAATGTTAGTTTCTTTTTTTTTACTAATAATGTAAAACGCGAATCCGTTCTAGATCCGTCGTTAGATCCACTTGCTTGCCCTCTAATGTTCCCAACCAGAGACTTTGGTTGGGGCCCCTAATTTGGGGCCCCTAAACACGCCTAAAACAGAAGCTATCGTAGAAATAATTTAACAGTGCTATATTACGTGTCGTACTGGTTTGCGTCAAGAGAGGGATTTGGCTTGCAGCATTAGGTCTGAAAAGCTCACTTTACAGTGTGTGGTTGACATCTACGTTCTCATAGAGGGGACCCACTTACAATACATAAGAGATGACCAAAGCAGTATGAGAGTGGATCTATATTTGAATATTGTAGGTTAGTTTAATAATTTGTTTCAATTCAATATTTTTCATTTAGTTTTAATCAGTCATAGACTTTAGATTTACTCTTTGATTGAGGTCTTGCCGTTTATGTTTTGTTGTTTATTTTTTTAATTACAAGTTGCAGTTTTGCTCGATTTCGAGCAACAGGTTATCTAGTTTATTTAAATGTGTTAAAGCATAATATTTATTTAAGACCTTTTTTGTAATGATAAACTCAGTAATAATTACCGTTATAATAATTTGATAATTACCATTGTTATAATGATAACCAGTTTAAAACTACAATATTGCCTTATGTTGAACTAGCCCCCCGACCCCCAAAGGCTTCACCCGACATAACACTATTAGCGAATTTCCCTATAGGGAAGTAGCTATTACCGTAGGTGGCACGGTAAGACCTAGACCCGGGACCAATTTACTTTTTCATTTTGATGTCCCCAGAGGCCAAAAACACCGTTCGTTCAAATTTTTATATATGTATATATATATATACATTTATACACCTATTTATATATATATATATATATATATATATATATATATATATATATGTACGTCCGTGAACGCGATAACTTGAGTAATTTTAGTCCGATTTTGGTTTAAAGGTGTAAAGCGGGATAAACTTGAATGAGTTCGCTAACCAGCATGATCGGACGGGAGTATTTCATTTGGTCCAAAATCGTTTGGTCCACAAGTTGTAAAACTGTTCGTTTGGTCCAAAATCGTTTGGTCCACAAGTTTTAAAACAGTTCGTTTGGTCCAAAATCGTTTTATGATCCAGTTGGGGAGTATTTCATTTGGTCCAAAATCGTTTGGTCCACAAGTTGTAAAACAGTTCGTTTGGTCCAAAATCGTTTGGTCCACAAGTTTTAAAACAGTTCGTTTGGTCCAAAATCGTTTGGTCCAAAAGTACAGGCAAAACCAGAATTACAATTGTGTATTGTGGAGTAAACTTATGAAATAGACTGTACGTTTCACTGTGGACCATTCGATCGGGTCGTTTTATTCAACACTCTATTACGAGTTCGTTTGGTCCAAAAGTATGAACTATTGCGTCCCTCACATAGAAGGCGTTCAAATAATCGCCGTCACGTCGTCAACCCAACCGCCTGCCTTCCGAGGCCTATTATTTGTTGTTTTGTGATATGTTTCTAAATAATATATATGTTTGCATTTCTAAACACGTACATATACATATATTTATTTATATATAATGTGTTTGTGTAATGTTTACTTTTTATCCCCAGTCAATCTTAAAACAACGCGTTTTAATTCCCTAGATTTGTGGATAAATATTGACTTTGCTTTGAGTTTGCATTTAATGTTAAACAGATGGTTTATTTTTTAATCTTACTAATATTATAAATCTAAAAGTTTGTGAGTTTGTGTGTGTGTTTGTGTGTGTGTTGCTCAATCACGCATAAACTACTGGACGGATTGGGCTTAAATTTGGCATGATAATAGCTCACATTCCCGATTAATATTAAAGCATATTATTATCCCAAAAATCCTTTCGGGCTCCGCCCCAGTGGCTCTACTGGCTCAGATGCTACTGCAAACCATCTGTCAAGATATAGGTACTACTGTAATTTAAGGTTTCTGTGTTTGGATGTTATTAGACACGATAAGAACACAATGAGCTTCTTCTGCAGATGAACAATCTGTTGGTTACGAGAAATATAAGCCGAATTAATAAATGCCACAATTCAAGCGCATTAAATTGACTTTAGTCTGAGAAACTGTTTATAGTATGGAGTTTGGCCTTTTTGATGTCACCATCTGGGTAAGTAACTTTGAGAGATCAATAATTTTTGTTGCTGAGTAGCGCCAGTAAACATGCGCATCACTTCTTTAGTTGAATAACATTCACTGACTCCATTGTGTATTCTTTCACTAAGCTGAATGAATGCATCAAAGTAAACTCTCTAAAAGTATGTAATAAACTGGAATTTAGGATTAATAACTTTCTATAACTTATCATGCATTTATTCATAAAATTATTAAAAATTTTATCCAGTTACTGAAAACCACTATTATTAAAAAAAAATATGGGCAACGTGCCTGAATGTTTGTCTCAGACAATTACGCATATCACAAAGAGTAGACCTATAATTGATGTACCTTAATGATATGTCTATGATAAATAAAAGTAGCCTATTTAACATTCATTTTCATAGACTGTAAAAGCCTTCTGCACTTTTATTATTCTGAATCGTATTACATAGCTTATGGGAAATTGTCCAATGATTAAATACACATGTATAACAATAATCTCGTGATGATCTGTCAGTATTGAATAATAAGACAAAATATCGGCAAAAGTAGTCAAAAAGGCAGACACCAACCAGTACAATAGATATAACATAATGCAATAAGAAATGATTGAAAGAGTTACTGTAATATTAAGATTATATAACTGTTCGTAATGGAACGTTATATTGCTAAACATGACATTATACAGAAGAACATCAATTTTAAAATAAGAAAATAAGATCCTTATATATAATTCTGTAAGACAAAATTTTTACCAGGAAATTGTGGACGTCCAGAAAATATGAGTAGGCTAATTAATGTAATTTTCATGTTCTATTTTAACCTTTTGATTAAGAATTATAGACAACCATGATCAATAGTAAACACTCCATTGTAAATAGGTACCGGTACAACAATACAAATTAAGGTGTATGATAAACATTTAAAACACGTTGGTCCACTGAACACTCTGTATATTAGAAGGTCGCCAAATGTGATAAAAACTGTTAATTTATAAGATTTCCAACCGTATGATACACTATTGAGCTTTAAGTTTGTTTATGTACGCTTTAGTGGTTTGAATACAACAAAACATGGCGTCTTTAACGTTAAAAACATAGAAACTCAACATGTTTAAAGCAAAAATTGTATTAATATTATTATTGTATACGACGGCGGATATTTGAACGCCTTCAATGTGAGGGACGCAATAGTTTATACTTTGGACCAAACGATTTTGGACCAAACGAACTGTTTTACAACTGTTGGACCAAACGATTTTGGACCAAATGAACGGCAATATAAACGTACAGTATATTTCATAAGTTTACTCTACAATGCAACATTTCACTTCTAGTTTGGCCTGTACTTTTGGACCAAACGATTTTGGACCAAACGAACGTGTTTTTAACTGTTGGACCAAACGATTTTGGACCAAACGAACGAGTTGTTAACTGTTGGACCAAACGATTTTGGACCAAACGAACGGCAATATAAACTGTGGACCAAACGACTTTGGACCAAATGAAATTGGATAAAACGATTTTGGACCAAACGAACGAGTTTTTAACTGTTGGACCAAACGATTTTGGACCAAACGAACGGCAATATAAACTGTGGACCAAACGACTTTGGACCATTTGAAGATGATCCGATCGGACCATGGGAACGGGGCTTTATGGGGGGTTATATGGGGTAAAAATGGGGTTTTCTTACTTTTGACCCTCAAAACACAAAATTTCCCAATTTCTCTTTAGACCTTTTTAAAGAGCTTAAAAAAACAAATAATTTAGTATATAAAAGTATTTTTGTTCGGTTATTAGCAACGGAGAAAATTTAAAAATTGTAAATTTTAAATTCCCATGTTATGCTTATGGAGAATATTGTCAAATGTTGTAGTTTGCTTGTTTATGGATATATTTTGATCTAACTTGGCAAATTTATTTATTTTGCACTAAGCTATCAATATTTTACTCAAAAACACACTTTATTAGTTTCCTTGTAGCAGCAAACCTAGGTACTCGTTAAACCTAAAGTTATTAAAATATATTTAACTGAAAATCAATTCAGACAAATGGAAATTCGCTTAGTCGGCAGGTTTGCTGCGGCGGGGGTATTTTTATTACTACTATACCCAAAGTTTTTTTTTCAAGTTCAGTTTTGTTTGATATTAATTGCATTAGTAATGTAGTGTCGTTGTAAATTATGCCATCTTGTAATTGATTATGCTAACTACTATTGTATAAATGGTGTTACCGTGAATAAATAAATACTAGTATGAATCCGCTAAAGCCGTGACCGTGACCTCACTACGGGCTAAAATTACCTTTAGTATTTATTTTCCGCCTAATAATAGGTATTTAGGACATACTGAAAAATATAATGTATTTAAACAACATTGTTTTTCATTTTTTGCAGTATGTAATAAAAGTAGTACATTTGTCCGTTAATTCACTATATATACTTTTCGGTGTATAAAATATAGATATCCACATACACTATTAAATATATTTTTTGTCTCCTCTTTCAGCAAATTTCCCTAATAGGGAATAAGCTATTACGATAGGTCTCATTGTAAGACCAGGGCCCAGGACCGATTTACTTTACCGTTTTGAGGTTTCCGGAGGCCAAAACCACCCTCCGTTCAAATTGTGGTGTCCCATAATAGTCCACGGGTTAATTTTTTAAACGGCTGCATATATTCAAACGAACTTTGATACACGTTACTAGGAGAATGTAAAGTACCTTTTGGGGGTATTTTTTAATTCACCCCCACCCCCAAAAGGGGAGGGGGGGAGCTGGTCTAGTGGTTGGAGCGCGGGACTCCGGTTCATGGGGTCCCGGGTTCAAACCCTGCCAAATCACCAATGGATTTTATATAAGTGATATGCCGTAACCCCTAGGTCTAGCCTGAAGCAATGTGAAAAACAATTCCGGGCTCGTGCCTAGCGTCCTATGACAAAAAAAAAAGAAAAACAACCCAAACAGGGGTTGCTGGGGGTAACTTAAAAATTTGAAATAGCAACACCTATCAAGTAGCACATCATTTTAAAGTACATTAGTTTAAAAGAATAATGGCGAAAACCAGAGGTCTCTATCTCAACCCATTACAGAATAGCGAATTTACAAATTTACCCGTTACAAAATGGCCACTCAATAGGAAAAATGGAGGATAGTCTAGGTATGTTAAAGAATTGTAAGAAAGGATATGTAATGAATGCTTTGGAAGAACTGTATATTTATAACAAAAAATGAAAAAATAAAAATAAGTTGATTAAAGAACAAGAAAATTTCGATTCCAGCTGTACTTATAAAAATGTATTGGCCGGTGCTTCCGGTAATAAGTAGGGACGCAATTCAAGATTCTTTTCATTCGCCTATTGATGATGATTGGAGTGTCCAATCGAAATCGATCACCACTTACCATCTTTTTTGTATATTTACCATCTTGTGAGTAACATTATAAGCGTAAATATATGTTTTAAGTGTTATAAGACGTTTCTTTTATTTACTTTCCGTAAATTTAATAACACGTACAATGCTGATCAAGAAGTTATTATAATGTCCCGGGTGTCCGAAAAAGAACTGAAACATTTTAATGGCAAATACTGATAATAAATAAGAGACTATGTTGAATGTTTTATATATGTACTAGCTGTAACCCGCGGGCTTTGCCCCGTTTAACTTCTTAATTTTCAAGATTATCTCGTTCGCATCGCTCAATCAGGTCCTGGTTGAAGTTTGTTCGCTACGCTCACTCACCTTTAGGTTGGAGCTCGTTCGCTACGCTCACTCACCTTTAGGTTGGAGCTTTTTCGCTGCGCTCACTTGCCTTCAGGTTAGCTCGTTCGCTACGCTAACTCGCCTCCAGGTTGAAGTTCGTTCGCTACGCTCACTCACCTTTTGGTTGCAAATTAGCTGTTGTCATAAATGTAAAAGAAATAATAGTGCTGCACCCTGTTGGTAATCCTTGTAACTTTAATGCTATTGAACATCATAGAACAGAACCAACTTGTTTAATTGAAACAGCTGTTAAGATTCAATAATTCCATTTCTCATAAGGTTAACATGGGAAACTCCAGAGCCACTGGGGCGGAGCCCGAAAGGATTTTTGAAATAAGAATATGCCTATATGTTAATCGGGAATGTGAGCTATCATCATGCCAAATTTCAGCCCAATCCGACCAGTATTTTTCGCGTTCACTTGTCACAAACATACATCCATACATCCATACATCATTCCATACATCCATACATCCAAACTTTCTCATTTATAATATTAGTAGGATTTAAAGCATAAATTATCAAGTTTTATTAGAAACTTAGTATAACTCAATATGAGCCCGGCATAAATCTAAGTGAAATTTGACCTCTTCCCAGGTCAGTAGGCCTACTTCAGGGGATATAAACGGTGCCATTTAATATGACATGTTAGATGAGTATTTTTCCCCATAGTTGGGTGACATTGAGATGGGGAATGGTCCTGTATATTTTAAACAGGATGGAGTGCCGCCACAATACAATTTGCGTGTGCGAGTAGCGCTGGATACTAGTTTCGACGATTGGTCGATTGGCAGGGAAGGGCCCATCCAATGGCCTAGGCTGACTTTGCCAAGCCAGCGATTTCTGTCTCCCCTGAAAGCCGTAGATGAGTCCGAGGTCCTAGTATATGGGAACTATTAGATAAGGTGTTCTTACCACGCTCTCCGAATCCCATTACAAGCTGAACGTAGTCTACCAAATTACTGCATTTGTTTTACCTGCTCTGCTCAAACATATACATAATACTAATTGTACAAAAAATACAATCTTATTCAAACAGTCCATGAAACTTGGTACACACCTTTTTGGTTTTATTACTTTAACATATAGGTAACACTCAATTTATGTTTTCAATAAACATAAGCTGTCGATACAAATTTACAGTAATGATTTTTCTCACGATTACTATAAGGAATTAAATATAAATCATGGTTTCGCTTGCACGTTCATTCGATTAATAGTGTAATGTAAACATCAAGAAACCACCAACATTGATATAGCCTAATTTAATAGTATTCGTTTGGGTTGGCTGTAATAATAAAAACTAATGTTACAGCCTTATTGCGATTTGGATTAGATCCAGGCCATACTAATTAAATATTATATACAGTACTTAAAACTTCCATTTTCATAACAAATATCATAATGTAGAAATATTTGACTGTCGCAATGCTAAAAGTGGTAGGTGAGTTTTGGCAAACAATATCAGTGAAATCAAAGTGATAGTATGAAAAAATAGTAAATGTTAACACCGCTTGTGAATCTGCAATGTTGCAAGGGAGCGATGTCGGTCGACAGTAATTAATTGTCTGTTGGGGGTGTAGATGGTTTAGTGGGGGCGGGTGTGAGGGGTGAGGGGGAGGAATCGATGCCCACGTGACTACCGCTGACATTCTCTCCTTGTTCATCTCATCTTGAGATTGACATCATTCTTGTTTCAAATGTTCAGTGATTTTGTCCGCTCTACTTCACTAAATATCTGAGGCTGTGACAAAAATCTGGGTTATATTTTATTGGATTAGATTATTACTACTGCTGATAATTGAACGCTGAACCTTTTATGATTTTATTTTTTAATTGGACATTTATAATAGCAACAAGATTCGATGGCTATGTATTTGTAGTGCACTTGGGGGTTTAGTTTCACACTTATTTCCCATTTAAATGTGAACTATACTCCAAATAAATAAATACAAAAAGAAATCTCCATTATTTTGAAAACCCTTGGTGTATGTTCATATTTATTGGCAGTGCTGCTAGTAGCTGTTTGTCAAATCGCGTACAGTTTATTTTATTATAATTTTTATTGATTGCGTATTATTATTATTTTATGTTTGTTTTATTATATTACTAGCTTGGTATTTAAGGATTCATATTAATGGGTTAAGCTGTACCTTTAAATTAGAAGCGACCAGCTTTTTCTACCGTGCATCAATATTTCTAGAATCGGGTTTCGCCAGATTTAATAGTCCTAGTAGATTTCAATGACAAACGTACTAGTTTATTAGCTCGGTCTATTATTATTCACACTATATCTTTGGTGTGCTGAAGCAATATTTTTATGTTGTACAAATGTATGTTAAATATTCATAGTGATATAATGATAGCATGTTTATTACGATCAACTTCATTTATGTGAGACTGTACATTATATTGAGGTTATTAAGGTTTATTTGTGTACTTAATAGAGAAACATGTAAAGGAATTCAACACACGCTACTTACTGTATAGTTTGATGTTACCTGTGATATATGATTAAAATCAACCTTGATAAACCATAAAAATCTATAAATTATTAATTCGGCTGTATACTGCAATTATTGAAGCTTTTTGTTTGATTGCAGAATGAAAAACATGTGATGACATAATAAAATAGTTTCCATTTCCAATAAGTAACATTATTCCATCACTTTTCCCAGATACAGCACAGTGAGCAAGATACAGGCTTGGGAACTATCTTGTTAGAAACTGAATCTAAGTTGTTTGTATCCAGCTTCTAAATTTATCAACTGAAATGAAATTAAAATGAAATGGAAAAAGTTTGTATTTAAGAGGAGAAAGCTGAGACTTGCGAGCTCTTTCTACCACTCAACCCCTCAACCGATCGTTGAATTTCATTTACCTATGTAAATGTATATTACCGTTTTAAATACCTTGACATAATTTCACCATTGATTTGATTAAACTCTTTTTGCAACTTATTGCCTTAATGTACAATAATACATGTTATGTCTACCACCACATGTTCGACTTGTTATGTTTAGGTGTCGTGTTATTGTAAGTGAAACAATTACGTATATTAAACCGACAAAATGACTACGAGGCGTAACGTCTCTTGAATACATTATCGAGGGATCAATGGTAGGCAGACGGGAGACATTCGTTAAGCCACAGAGAAGTAATATAAACAGAGTTAATATCTGTGTTGCGCGTAATCCGTGTCCCCAAGTAGCGAGCGTGTCCCGACTTGACGTAGTTCACAGAGTACACGACAGGTCGCGACAGCGCTGCGCTACGCTCACTACTCCGCTGCCAGCCGCTGAACAAAGTACAGGTTACGGTTTCAACTGTCGTTCCAATAATTATCAAGACCTTTATTTGAAACCTATTCCGTTAAATGCAGAATGAAATAAGCTTTCCAAAGATACCAAATATGAAATAAATATTTATAAACGTGTTCTCGTAAAGCTAATTGTTAGAACTGCTCCGTTTCCCACAGTGTACACTAGGGCAGTAACATTATGTCTAATCACAGAGAAGTATAGGTGCAATGTTAAAATAGCTGAAAGGTATAAATAAATACTTAATGATTTGATGCAGACAGTGATCTTTAATAAGTAAGTAATTACCATATGGACATATATACGGAGAACTATACGGTAGTTGTATGATTAAAATAATTCAAAATGTAAATTGAATGTTTTAATTAGGGCCGGGAAATTTTTATCTTTGCTGTGTTTTCGCTATTAAATGTAATATGTGTTAATTGGTAAATTTTTAAAATATAGCCTATTCAACTATGGATACATGCATTATTACAAAATGTTATCGTAGAAAGAAAAACAAGTTTAAAAGTACATTACACACTTGAATGATATTCTAAAGAGTTAAAAATAATGAACTATCTTGCTTATAATACGTATTTACATTGAAGTTGGTTATGCAATAAAATTATTTACAGTAATATACAAAATCTTCGTTAAACAACTTACTCACGTAAAACAACGTAAACAAAACACACGCTAAGTTTGAAGTCAAATAAATAATAAACGTTATTCATTCCTACATCAAATCGTTCGACACTTTTTAATTTACATAATATTAAAATAAACATTTGCAAGATAATTAAGTATATAAACATTAAGTGGCTTTTATTAAT
Organism: Macrosteles quadrilineatus; assembly: GCF_028750875.1. Classification (NCBI taxonomy): domain Eukaryota; kingdom Metazoa; phylum Arthropoda; class Insecta; order Hemiptera; family Cicadellidae; genus Macrosteles; species Macrosteles quadrilineatus. Next base: position 1,931,234 of record NW_026542608.1, read on the forward strand.
AGCCAACCATTATTATTTAAATACTATTTAAAGTAACAACAGATTTATCAGTAAAGAAAGATTAAAACCCGGATGTACGTAATAGTGTACAAAAATCAACAGCCCTATACGCAAAACGTTTAAAACCGACTTGAACATAAAAATATGATAGTGTTTTACTGGTTTGCAAAATCAAAACTAACTTTGTACAATGCATTAAGACTTGTTATACTGTAGGAATTCACACTCTTATGTTTGAAGTTAAATAAATATAAATTACATAGTTTTAGACCTTCCTAATTAAAATCGTTTGAGGTCCATTGATTATACAATACACATGATTTAAAAATAAGTGTACGAAATAATCCACTGGTATTGCAAAAGTTATGCCTAAAAGGTGTACCGGTAACAACTTAACAACTATCTAGTAAAACAATTTTCTCCTGACACATTTTTGTACATCCTTTGATGATCTTTGTTTCTTACGCGCAATTGGAAGAGATAACACACACGAACGTCTTTTAATTTCGTACCTTAATTTGATGAACACGAGTTTGTCAATGCAAAATGTTCGGTGGATGTAGCATTTTTCAAGCCACCCAGGAAAGACTTCGTTAACTTCATTTATGCAAACAGAAACTAAAATTTTCTTGACGCCAATGCTTGTAATTAAACTATTTACATTTCTTTCAAAGGCACTCATGCAGATGTCCATCACATTGCGAAACTCACTAGACGGCACTTTTAAGTTTCCAAAATCTGAGGGTATTTTGGTGCTGTACGCTTTGAAGTGTACAAATAACTCATCGTTATTTTCCAGGAATTTATTTTGTTTTGAACACGACTCGGAACATTTAAGACAGGAGTATTTCTTTTCTAAGTGATATAAAATAACTCCGCTTAAGTAAGTTACCGCGTTTGCCCTGATCAACGAGTCTTCTTCAACCGAAGCACTTGCACCTTGAAGTGATGATTGTTGTTGGTCGTCCGGTGCGATGGGCTCGAGGTCACTGTCCTCGTCAGAGGGGTTGTCACATGAGGGTGAGAGTGAGAGTGAAGGTCCAGGTGCAGGGTCGGTGGTGGCGGTGGTCAGTGGTGCTAGTGGTGTCGTCAATGTCAGCAACTCGTCCTCGTCTGGTTCACAATTAGCTGATTCAGCCGGTCGCAAGAGGCTCGTGGCAACACGGGATCTCAGTGCCCTTAGAACAATAACATTTCTAGTAATCTAACTTGAAAAATAACTCACAAATTGTTAAAGTGTTGTCTTTTATATAATATGTAAATCGATGTAATTCTGAGCTTCTGCATAGACTTTTGTTGAACAATGCGAGAGAAATGTTTATCAATGTCCATAATAACAGAATGAAAAACTAACTAATCATTATAATATTAGAAAGCATATAGTTTGTATGTTAATTTGTTTGGGGCTCAATCACGAATTAAGAGCGGGTTGAAATTCACAGTGGCTATAAAGAGTATTGTGGGACACAAAAGTGTTTTTTGTTTGTTTGTTGCAAAATGTTAGCAATTGTTTAGTAAGAAATTAATGTATTTTCCAAATTCGATCAAAAAACGTTCATAAACAAGCAACAAATTAGTAAAAGTATACATGAGTATATATATATATAATATAAATTAGTACAAACTGATCAAATACTTTCGTTCACCCGTGCGCAATTACCAAATAATGTTATAGCCGAATGGCATCATACCTGTTGCTTTAAAATTAAAAATAGTTTTCTCAAAAGTTCTTGAAGAATTTGCAATATTTATTGTGGTTTTAGTCATTATAATATAGGCTCAGTTAAAATTATAACCTATACTTAAAAAAATGTTATGTGGAAATATTAAGCTTAAATTATTATAATCCCGTTAAAAGTGAATAAACAAAATATCTCTATTAAATAAACCAAATGTAATATATTTCACTTAAATTATTTGCGTGACATTTTTTGTAATAATATAATGTGTACTGGTGATGATAAATATTTTATTTATGTTTGTTCACACCTGCATTTATTTTTGATTTAATTTTCAAAATTTTATTTTGTGTGGTGAAATTTGTTTAGTATAAAAAATAGAACAAATATATTACCTTGAAAACTGAGCTGGAGTCGGGTCCAGGTTCCAACCACCTCGCTGACGGATGATGGAGAACTCGTTCTCGAGAGGATCTTGGTTCAATCGAGCCGTTAGTAGGAATGAGGTATTTTCTTTTTTCAGATCATCCCATAGCTGGAGTATGCTGGTGATGGTCATTTTCAAACCCAAGAAACATGGCACAATCTTTTGTTTATCGTTCTTTGTTATCACTCTCAGTTGATCGCACCATGATCTAATACCACAAAGGAATTTTTCTGTGGTGTCATCCCTCATGTTTAGTGCACAGCTTAATTTATTTCCACTAAATAAAGTTTTACTATTTAACGCGTCAAATGTGTCATTGACGGTCCCAATAAATCGAGCTGTCTGTTCAGCCGCACCGCCGAATTCGGGCATTTGAGCTGCCGTTAATAACGACGCTTGTGTCGTATGGCTGAAAACCTGAACAGCCAGTCTCACGTTCATTTTTTCTCTTGAGGTTGGATTGACGTGTTTTTCGCTCAACTTTACGTTAAGGCGTGCTTTGACTATGTCGTTTTCCTGTCTTTGGTCAAGTGTAAATAGTTGCTGTATGTGCTTCCATTCAGCGATGCCGTCTTTAAACTTAATTGCTTTGGCTTCCATTAATCGGTTTCTAAAGCTTTTGATGAGGTGTGGAGCGTCATAAACGGCATAAATCTGTTGTCCATCAATTATTAATTTAGGGTCGTCTGTTGTGACTTTTAGAAGAGATAACGCTTTTCTATTTGGTGCTCCCTGATCACACACAATTGCCCGTACCCGAAGCCCCGTAGCTAGTGTTTTTGAAACTGTATTCTTCAAAATACTAGCTATAGCCTCGCTTTTAGTCGGACCACAGGAGAAAAAATGAGCAAACGGAAGTTTCCAGCTCTTCTTTAACCCTCTTACCATGAGTAAAAGAGCATGGTTTGCTGGCTTTGGCTCGGGAAATTGTCCATGGTTTTGAAATCCTAGGACGCAGTCCGATTTTCTGTCATACTCAAGACCTTTTTTTAAATTAATTTCGTCCATTAACAGTACGACGTCTTTTTCTGACTCAGGCATGTCCTTTACCCTAGATTTCAGCAGTGCAAAGAAATTTTCATTCAAACCAGGTCTTATATCAATATTAGATAACCATCTAATAATAGTTTGTCGTGATGGCAATCCTCGAACTTTTAACGTCGTTCTCATAAATTGGTAGGCAGATGGAGATTTGTAATAAAGAGCAATTATCATATTTCTTTCCCGGGGAGTGTACTGGCATTTTCTTCCTAAGTGTTTTTGTAGCATACTGAGAAAAGAATTTGGTAAATTGTCTGTGGAAATCTTTTTTCTAAGCCTGCTTATCATAGCCCTTTTTGTAGCTGCTATGCGTTTGTTGGTTTTGTTTGACATTCTAGTTTTAGTGTCTGGTAAGACAGCTTGCACACCTATACTTCTACACTGTTTAGTACAGCTTGGTATTTTTATTAATTTTGGCTTTGATATGCATCTAGGTGTTACTTCTACTTTGTATTCCGAAATATCACTCTGAGTGGATGTACCTGGTGCGCCGTGTTCACGGACTTTCCAACGATTTCCTGATGGGGAGTCAAGAACCGTTCCTCTCGTGGTACATGGTCCATGGTGTGCACGTGGTCTTTCAGGAGTCGTAGGATCGTCTGCATCTTCTCTCGGAGATTCCCTCGGCTGAGGCACTGCATTTTGTACAAGTCTTTTCTTTGATTTGGTGAAACAGGAAGGTTGAAAATGATCCTCACAAACTTTCTTGTGGCGGAAATTTTTGGCTACAGAATCTAATATGGATATATTTTCAGTTCTAACTACCCATTGATGGAACAATTCGGGATTTTTATCGGGGTCCGGAAAACTAAAATACCGTTTATTAGGATTGTCTTTCGCGGCATTACTACATCCGGTATACTGACACCGAATCCGCGATTCTTGTTTCGGCATGTTATTAAATGGTTAAGCTGATTGATTGCATTACTAAATAATAAACAGTCACTACTATACCGCACAAACACTATTTCGTCGTATTCACACACCCGAAGCGCGACAACATTCTACGACAGAGGCGACTTTCACACTAACTGAAATTGTTAGAGACAAGGGTGGACCTCGGACAACAACCTCGGTTTACAACCCCCACGTGACTTTAACAAAGGACAGCACACACCCTTAACAGTCCATCGGGCTTCGGTTGAGGCCGTCGCGTCGTCCTAAAAGCCTGACTCATGTTGTGTGATACTTTTTCAACAATTCTTATTATTTGTAGTAATACAGTAGTAACTTTCGTAACTAAGGCCGAAAACAAAGTTTTGCCAGCTCGAGATGATTTTCAAGTTCGATACTGAAGGTAGGGTAATTGAGAAAATTTATACAATAAATGCACACAAAAAGTCAACAAAACTTTAAGGCTATGTGAAGAAATATTTAACGAAAACAGCAGAATAAATAATAGTTGCTAGACAGAACAATAAAACAAGTCTACTGCAATGCACTGCTCGTGTATTTAATACACATTAATAAATAAAGGAACAACTGACTTTTGGCCCTATAGGGATGTAAAAACCTGCTCGGCTAAAAACTGACAACGACACAGCTGGCATGGGCAGCAAAATGTAGCTTTCAGCCTCCAATTAACGTTTGTAAAACAGCTAAAAACCTCATAGTGTGATGAAGAAATTAATTATTTATATTCTTTATGCAACTACAGCTGTTGCACATTGCTACAATTAACTATAAGTTGCTTATGTACTATAAATTTGGCAATGGACAACATATTAGGGACTATGAAAATGTTAAAAAATTGATATTCAGATAATTTCTCAGGATGAAATAAATATTTATCCCTCGTCTTTACAGCTGCTACTCCAATTTTTTGCCGGTAAAAGACTGATACTATAATTTATTTTCTTTTTTTAATTTTCAATTCAAAAATTCTTTATTTATACGACTGTACAATGGTGTCAAAGTTTACAAAAAGAAATAGAAATGACGACAATCCTATATATAACAACCGTTATACTATTTTTTTCTAAATTAAAAGTAAATTACTCAATGTTTGTGGTATGTAAATTCATTTTCCGACCAATTGATTAAATTTTATTATAAAGGTTTTTATTAGCGTGTTTTATATAGGCTACTAATGTAATACGCAAGCAGTTTATTGTGGCAATTACTCTGCAGTTCTAAAACAGTTGTAGGCAAGTATGTTTTATCTATGGTAATATTCAAAAAGGAATTCTTTGTAGAGGGTAGCATGAACTATAAAAGAACGTCTTGCTTAACACTCTTTTGATTATTTAATATATTATAATTAAAAAATCATAACGTTGATAATGTCCTGGGTTGTTAATACATGATTATTTTAATAACATTGTGGTCTTTAATATGTCATGAAAATAACGAAAAGTTAAAAGACCTTAGGTATTCGTACAAATGGTACAATTTAAACGCCGACCGGCCACCCATAGTCTTGGCCTATGAACACCAAAGCGACACGTTACGTTCCCTTCCAGCTTGGAGTTGAGTAAATAGTGGAATTTGACGAGCAGGAAGAGCAATTGACATGCGCGCGCTACACTGCGGGAAAAATGTAAACTAGGGCACCCGCGCAACAGCCTTCCCATATCCTTCTTCACTCTGTTTATATTACTTCTCTGTGGTTAAGCATAACATGACATTTAAAGCTCTTGTATCTCTATGAATATGTAATGCTGACTAAAGCCAGCCTGCATTCAACAATGCTCTAGGACATGTTCCGTAGCTCTTGACGATCAGTTAACGTCAAAGGGGATGATCTGAGCGCTGGTTTGTGATTATATTATCTGTTTGGTAAAAAGTGTTACATAAATTAATCTAATTTAACTGTTTTATATTTAGAATCTCTATCAACCTTTTAAATATGTAAAATGTGTTGTCACATCTAGTACAGAGAACAGACAATGTGAGATGCTTCTACTCCGTTCTAATCTAACCATCAGAACTGTGATGATGAAGTCACAAAGATATATATAATATCTACTTGCTATTTAGTCCCAAGATGCTCTTCTTTGCACGACTAAAAATACTAGTGAAAACCGTCAAGTGTGAAAGACGCATCAAGACGTGATGGTATTTGGAACATCGCATGTTGTAGGCTAAATGTATTTTAAGGCAAATATATTGTGAAATGTACTTTTTTAACAGAAACCATTATCAGATGCGGTGTAAATCTGATAAATAAGATTCAATGGCCACTCGTTACTCGCTTAGTTCGCGAAACAAAATCTGTTTTTAACGAATGTTTCAACAAATGTTCAACAAATCTATTTTGCAGAAAGATTTGGTATTAAAGCACCAAATAATGTAAATATTCAATTTCAACCAACTCAGTAATGTTGGTAGCCAGTTTTTTTATTTTTTTTATTTCAACTTAACTTAAATGTTAACAGCAATTAAATTATCCAGCTGATCCAGCTGTTTGGTATGTAGACAACAAATTATAACATGGAAACTTTAAAAGCCACTGTGGCAGAGCCCAAGGGAGTTTTTTTTTATATATATAAGACCTTATGACCTAAAACCATAAGCTCATAAAGCCTTATCATCAGCCATAAACTAACAAAATCGGTTGAGAAACTACGTAGGAGTTCTGACGACAAAAATCGTGCTTGCATTTTAGCGAATTTCCCATATAGGGAATAAGCTTTTACCGTAATAATGTCTATCAAAAAAATCCGATTTTGATCAAATTTTATACAAACATGTAAACCTACGTTTATTCGAATGAATTCGTGAACTGGAATGATCGGACTATGGCAACAGTGGTTTATGCCGTAAAAATAGTTTTTTCCCTATTTTGACTCTAAAACATAAAATTTCACAATTCCTTTCCAAACCATTTTGTAGAACATAAAGAAGATATAGTTTTTTTTTTATATATATATATTGATGCGTTGTTTTTGTTGTATACTAACAAGAAATTGTAATTTTAAAATTCCCATGTTATGAATAATAAATAAATTATTGTAGTTTGGTTATTTTGTTTATTTCATACTAAGCAATTAACTTTTCAATAAAAAAAACACATCTCAATACCATCCCTGTAGCATTAAACCTACAAAGGATATTCATTACAAATAAATTGTATTTAAATAGGAAATAAATCTAACGATTTTAAGGGAATATTTTAGTAAAAACCCAGGCAGGTAAAAGGCAATTTGCTTAGTCTGCAGGTTTGCTGCAGTGCGATATAGTATTGTGTTGTTTATGTATAGACTAGTTGATATACCCGTGCCTTACACAGGGGTTAAGATACAGAAGAGACCAAAAACCGCATAAAAACACTTCAACACACCACATTATTTTTTGTCTTTTTAAGCTCTTTAAAAAGGTCTAGAGAGAAGTTGGGAAATGTTGTGTAGCAAAATACGAATTTTCTTGAGGTAGTGCCTGTCACCAATCACGTTTTTGGGCTATAAAAAATGTTGGGCTATTCAAAAATTTTGTTAAAATCCTTCCGCTGGATTTCTAGATATATATTACAGACAGACAACTGACGGACAGATAGACAAACTGGCATAGCTCGTATATACAGGGTGAGTTTTAATTGTCCCCCCCCCAACTTTTTTCTACATTTTTTCAAATAACAATCCCAGACCACTTCCAAACATTGTTGGGTAGTAAGTAATTCATTTTGACAAGGTGGTCATTTCCGGCCGCCATCTTGGATCCGCCATATTGGATGCAAATTTTTTTTCAAATGTAAAGGTGGGGTTGTGGCCCATTATTTCGAACTACATTTTTACCTTGATTACAATGTCGCAAACCGTTTAAAAAAATCTTGATTCATTTTAAAGTTACGAGGGCTTTTTAAAACTTTATTTTTAGCCCATTTTAACATTGTGCATTTACAAACTAAGACCATAATCCCAAAATAGTGCTAGATAATGATAAGTATACACTACCAGTAATTGTCCACCTATTTTCACTTGGTTATGACTGATGTATTTTTTTTCGGCCGCCATCTTGGATCCGCCATTTTGAAATGTGATAAATTATTTTAAATATGAAGGGGGTGTTGTGACCCATCATTTTGAACTACTTTTTTAAGCTGAACTTAATTCCATAATCCGTTTTTCATTTTCATTTTTTGATTTTGAAATATTGACATTTTTAACAAAAAAATTTCAATATTTCATAAATAAAACTTGATAACAAAAAATGGATTGCGGCATTGAGTTTAGCTTAAAAAAGTAGTTCAAAATGATGGGTCACAACACCCCCTTCATATTTAAAATAATTTATCACATTTCAAAATGGCGGATCCAAGATGGCGGCCGAAAAAAAAATACATCAGTCATAACCAAGTGAAAATAGGTGGACAATTACTGGTAGTGTATACTTGTCATTATCTAGCACTATTTTGGGATTATGGTCTTAGTTTGTAAATGCACAATGTTAAAATGGGCTAAAAATAAAGTTTTAAAAAGCCCTCGTAACTTTAGAATGAATCAAGATTTATTTAAACGGTTTGCGGCATTATAATCAGGGTAAAAATGTAGTTCGAAATAATGGGTCACAACCCCACCTTTACATTTGAAAAAAAACATTTTGCATCCAATATGGCGGATCCAAGATGGCGGCCGGAAATGACCACCTTGTCAAAATGAAGTACTTACTACCCAACAATGTTTGGAAGTGGTCTGGGATTGATATTTGAAAAAATGTAGAAAAAAGTTGGGGGGGGGACAATTAAAACTCACCCTGTTTGTATATATATATAATCAAACACATTCAGTAACTATAAATCCAACTGCAAGACCACCTGCTCATCACATTACTCTTGGATTGAATTATTGCAACTGTCAAGCTCAGTTTACTGTTGTGCCAGCTCATTTGGGATTGTATATTTGGTTAAGTAATTACCTTTATTAGTTTAAAAGGCACGTTATTGTTGCAAGGGTCTGAGGGAAATCTCTTAAATGTTTTATTATGACTTTCTCCCCTTATACCATAGCATATAGAGAAAGAACTGTTTTAGTTAGCATTTTTAAGTTTGAGTTTTGAGTGGATATATACTTTTTGGGCCCCCCTGGACCCAAAAAGGTGGTTTTCGAAGTAATGCCTGTGTGTGTGTGTGTGTGTGTGTGTGGGCGTGTTTATGTGTGTGTGTAATGTTCTGTAAGTGTGGATGTTTACGTAGCTACATACACACCTGAGGTCCGATCGTGATGAAATTTCGTATGTAGGTACTAATCTATGTTATTTCTAGGTGTTTATTATTATTATTATTATTATTATTATTTATGATTTTTCTTCCATAAAACCTGAATAACATGAAAATTGTTCAAATGATTTTGATAAAGATTTAGTATGTTATAGTCCTTAAGACTCTGAACAAAATAGTAAAACTCTTTTTTGCTGAGTTTGCTCTTTGTTGCCATGGATACCAATCAATATTTACTTTAAATCTCTCACCTCAGAACATAGAAAGCCCACGGGGCAGAGTCCAAGGTACCAAGGTCAATATCAAAGCAGGAATAGTTATATCCTCGATACTGCAGCTTTTTTGTCCAATTTGAGCCCAGTCGGTTCTGTAGTCTTTGAGTTTAGCTCATACAAACACACAACACTAAAAAACCCCCTTTACTCTGTTGGGTACAGTCCTGGGATTGTTTGTCACATTTCATCAAGTCATGTAACCTAAGCCCTAGGGCTCCCACTATTTCCGTCATTCTGTTATTTTATACCCTTGACCACATACCTTTACTACTATATAAAGTTTTAGTAGTAAGGAATAACTAAGTGAAATTAAAATTAAAAATTTCACTAATGTGAGCACTTGGATTGGCAGTGACCATGTCAACAATAGTATAACAAATTTAGAGCAGTCCCTTACTACTAAGGGGCTTAAAGAGCACAGCATTCAAATTTAAATTGCAGATTGTATAATTTACCTGTGCAATTTGTTACCTAATTGGGACTGAAAATTTGCAGTAGGATTTGTAGAAAAACGCTGAAAATACTGGTAAGATGGCCTTGATTAGGCCTACAGACTTACAAAACGTGGTGTTGTGTTTTAATCGTCCAGCTCAATAGGGTTATGATTCGAACCCAAGACAAGGCGCTGCTGAACACTGCTTCTCCTGATGAGGGGGGGGGATTGAGGATCAATGCCTACCGTGTGACTCTAACTGGTACTGGTACTACCTTCCCAGCAGTCTAACAGTAAGTTGCTAGCTCCATGCTTTTTATTTATTTTTTTTTTTACAAGTGATGTTTTCAACTTTTCATATTTGTTAGACGTTGACACTTTCCCAGGCCTAGTATTTACGGAGTTTGCGCCATAGTGTGGAGTTTTTGTTATATTCCCTGACTATTCTAGATCCTTGTTCCTTGGTATTATCTTGTTTTACCGTGATTATGAATTCACATGTAGTCCGAAGGACTAGTACAATGGAGTTCAAGGTCAGCATATCGTGGTATGTCTAACATTCTCTAACTGAGGAGACAAGTGGTTAAAACTTTGTAGTATGAAGGTCGCCGGTTTGATCTTATATATGAGAAAGGTTCCTATATCTAAGAATCATTTTAAGAAAAGTTTTACAAGTAATCCTATAGTTCTAACCTGGATCTAGCTCCTCTTGGTCTTTCTATAGATGAGTATGGCTGAAAATATATTTTAGTCCGTAATAAGGCCAGCGTTTATCAATTCAATATTCATTTCTGTCTTAAACTAGGCTTAGTAGAGAGTTTGCTTTGTAGTACCGTAAATCAGTACCTACTAAATACTTATCTGTGTATGATATGCAAGAAATTAAAATTTTACTACCTGAATAATGGTTTTGTACGCTGTTTACTGAAACTTAAAAATAACCACTTATTTGGAAACAATTAATTATACACCACCACTTATGCTCAGGTCACTAATGGCAAATAATAGCATCCAAGCTGCGTCATTACTTTATTCAATACATCGTTTATTCTTTAACATCTGAATTCTATCTACTTAACATAGCCCCATAGTTGTTGGTGGATAATAAATTGAACCACCCAAAAATCGATCTTATTTTTTTAGTTTATGTAGTTATGACGGCCAAAAGAATATAATTATTAACTGCTGGATTATTAAAAGAGGGTGAAAGAGTTAAGGACAGTCTTCTGCTAACGTACACTGTATGCCTACATGATGCATTGCATCACCCAGTTATCTTTTATAAGGATTGGTAAGGAGCATACTTTGAAGTAAGAGCATAGTTTTATCCAACACTAAATTCTAAGAGACGCTGTTAAAAGAGAAATAGCATATTATCTGTTCCTCGCCTCCGCTCCCCTAACTATCCCACTCAGGTAAATGACCTTGTTGTCATGTAATACCATTATAAACGGCCTGATATTCGAGCAGGCGGTACTTTACTCTTTCAATGATTATTCACCGCACTTCCGAAGTTTATATATAAAGTTCAAATTTTGGGGATATTATAAAATGCATCCACTTACCAAGAACCCAAATAAAAAGTGAGTTCATGGCTGATTCTACTTTCGTCATGCAAAAATATTCTGTTTAAATGCAAAAAAAAACTCCTAAATTTGGTTTGACTGATTACTAATAGTGATAAATCTATATTTTTTTATAAAAGATTATGATAATTTTCTCTATGTGTTCTCTCCTTCTGACCACTCGTCAAAAGATCCGAGAGTATGAATTTGTATTTAGGCGGGGCCACTCAAAGTTTGGTTACTTCACCAGATCGGGGGCTCTCACTCATCATAACATAAACTATCCTGTACTGCATGGTACCTGATATATTAACTATTCTTCATTATTAGTTTGAGTTGGTATCTGGGTGATCAAATGTGATATTGTTTCAATATATTTTACAGACATGATAACACTAGTATGGTTACATTGAGTTTTATCTTTGGTAACTTACTTGCATATACCAAACACGTCTGTATTATGGAAACACAGAAAGGTTTGTAGACGGGAGTTGTAACGGAGGCAAATGAAACATCTAACTTTCAACAGATCACGTCCAGAATAAGGACAAGAGCTGGCTCTACGTGAATCTTTAAACTTTAATCCATCCAGTACCACAGTGAAAAAAATATCAGAGATCTCACAAAAACTGGTCGTACTAACGCTATGAATTTATAAGTCGAAAGGTCTTTTACTCATTACGCAATAATTGATACTTGCATCAAGGCCAGATTTTCATGAAATTTAGCATGATCATGTTGGGTTAAACTTGAATGAGTTCGCGAACAAGCAAAATCGTGTATGGAAACAGAGTGTTTGAAATTGTTCATAATTTGATGTTTTCAATTATCTATATATTAATAGGCAAGCATGTTTCTTTGAAACCTTTTTTCTCAGCTTGTGTACATCGTAGGGGAAATCTACGCATACTGTTAGAAAGATATTTTCCTGTAGATGTGCAGAACCCCTTTATAAGTTAAAAGGCTCAAAAATAAACACAAAAAATGAATTTAAAAATTTGAAAAAAATTACATGGATCTTATGGGTTGCCATTGTGGTGACGAAATAACAATGAAATATAAACAGAAAATCATAACAAATAGAAGAAACTCCAATCACATGTTTTATTTACAGTGTGGGGTTAAAATAAAAAAGTCTGTACATCACATATTTTTTGGCCGAGTTTCGACCACTGGAGGACCTCTAGTTATCCTTAAAACATTCCAAATTTTAATTAATACAATCGTGTAGAGCTTACAAGGATATTATAAGCTTATAATGTAAATTATATTAAAGAAACAAATACATTTTCATCATACTGTCCGGAAAACAGCCATTTATGGTTCCTAAATCGTCCGTAAAATCATCGTTTTTGGGTCACTACAAAAGAATAGAGAACACATGGTAATTTTTCGGTTCGCTAACCTCAAAATTTTATTAGTACACTACATTATGGCAACGCTGTTGATCACACGATATTTTAAGCTATGTTTGTAAACAATAGAAATGTAAACATTGATAACGAATTTGCCGATTGCAAGATGATCTTAACACAACTTGCACTTCACACTGACCTTTCATATTTAGGTAAATTTGTGTTTTGCTACACCTATACTTAAATTAAACTAAAAAATATCATAATAATAACTAAATTGTACGCCGTTGATTGTTGTGTTCTAGAATATGTGGGATATTTATAACTTTATTTATTTTTTAAATGGTAATACAAAATACTCTTAATTTATCGTAATATAGCTTGCAATGCACTTTTACTTTATTGCATTTCGATAAATTTATTATTTGTGTTTTGCTACACCGCTGAATTAAACCAAGGAAACTATCATAAATCTAAAATGTTGTTTCTAAAATAAATTATATATATTAAATTATATATATAATTAATTATATATATATATATATACATATATATATATATGTATATATATGTAACTATGTTTACTTAATCAATGGTAAGTGTGATGATCAATGATAAATCTCTGGTGTGGATGAACGTCCGCACTAGTGAGTCAGGGCTAGAGATATACATATGTATGTTCTGTATATCTTTTAATAATGTCTAGTGAGTACTACGACTATCCAGATAATTGGACCAATTCGTTAATACCGAGGCAAAAATGTGGTTTGAATTCCTCTATAACCCCCCCCCCCTTACTAGGTCCCTTAGTTGCCATTAGCTGTATTGGCTATTAATTAACAGTCCTGTCTAAGGAATAAGTCGACCTTAGCCACTAACAAGACTACAAGATCGCGCCACTCATACTACACTCATCTCCAATCATACTTGGCTTAAAATACCTCCTTTGTATGGTCGCCATTTCATTGAAAAGCATTAAAGTATATAGTAAGTGTGAAAATGTATAGGTAGTGGACTATGAAACTGATTAAAAGAACTGGTTTCTATTATGTTGTTTGTTGATATTTTTGTATGGTAGAACCAGATGCAATGCATATACTGTATTAACTATTTAATTGTTTAGTCCTTGATACTTTGATAATCTTTTAGATTTGTCTGGCATCTTTAATATATTTAGTATATTAAATAATATACAAAAAATAAAAATATAAAAATAAAGTTTTCTTTATTATTTTATTAAAAATCTATCCTTTTTGACATTACCTATTCGAGCTAAATTAATAATTTACAACTTTTTATAGAAAAGATATCGTTTCTTTAATATTTAAAAAGACTAATGATAAGGCACAACAATATTTCTAAAGTTTATAACAGCTGATGTAAGTGTTGCTAATGGTTTATGTACGTGGAGATCTTTCTTGGTTTCTGTAAGAAGGATTTGTGATTTAATTTATAGAAGTTAGACATGACAAATTGTTCATTTAAATTTAATAATTAGTAGTTTTGAAACTTTAAGATTGTAATTTAAAATGTCAACAATTCGTGGACATTTTTTGTAAATAAGAGAGATGAAGGTAAATCATGTATGTTAAAATGTTATTCGCGAATTTGGAAAATTGTCTCATTTCAGTTTACATAAGATTAAAAACTAATCAAACCGAAAATAGTGGTTTCCACTTCTAAACATATTTAAAAGCCACAGACAGGTTGAATTTTGTTTCTTTAAGTTTAGCGGATATGTAACTATTTTAAACAACAAATGTAAAAATATAATAGTGATCAAAATGTTTTCGTGTCCTCTTCCCGTTGCAAAGCATGAGTATTACAACAGATAATAATTTAATATATCACTTTAAAATATCATCAAATATTCTTTTACGGACAATATTAGGTAACGGTTCAGGGCTTTATTTTGCTCTGACGTTCTTAAGATGACTATTTTGTCATTATTGTCCAAAACAAGTAACATTCTAGCTGCTTATATAGCCTTTGAGATGAAGTGGACAGTGTACAACCATCGACATGTTGACTTGCTACTAAAGAAGGTTATGGGCTCATGTGTTCACTTACTATCAGTATTTGTTTTATACTATAGACACTGTACCTTACTATGTGCATTAAAACTGCCAATATTTGACCTATGCAATGTGTGATCACACCCTTTAGTTTTTTACTTAAAGTTGCCTACTTAAAAAACAGTACCAAAAAAGGTATACTCACAGAACCCAATTAAAAAGTGTTCACACGTCAAAAACCTGGCATATCGAAAAAATCGTTACAATCTTAAAATGTATAAAAAATAGTTAAATTATATGCAAGTTGATTTTTACGAACCAAAAAGTCTGTTGCACAACATGTTTGCAATATAAAATTAACTTATTTATTTATATGAGTTTTTAAAACTATATACTTGTTTACATAACCCCAACATATTTCTATCTTCTGCCGGATTCCGAGCGTAACCGGTTTAGTTTTCTTATGATTATAATGATTCCGTTGTGAACAAAAACATCTAACAATAAAATGACATATATAGAAAGAAAAAATCATAAAGCCTAAATGAAGGTTTTGAACGAATGCATTAATACTACATGGTATTAACACTTTAAAGGTCTAGGCAACAAAAATAAACCATTTATTTTATATTCAAAAATTGTAATATGATAAAGCTGTACTTCGTTGTTAGTATTCATGGGCATAGACGCTCCATATATATTTCAATTGTCTGTTCATACTCCAACTTACAATTAAACAGTCCTTGGTGCTTTAACTTTAAATAGTTTAACTTTCATCATTTTTGATTGTAATACTCGACCTTCAGTTCGGTACTACGAACCTGATGGATATTATTGATGTTGGGATTCCTTTCTCGCCGTCAAGGGGAGACAAATGGTTTCACCGCTTTATGACACATGACCTGGCATTGCTATCGCCGTGTTTGGCAATGCAATAACGATCACGCCTCGCCTCCCCTTCGCACCACGCACCTGTTAATCATTATGTTTGGCACTGGTTTTTGTTAATGTTGATAAAAACACTGGCTAGCTTCTTCAACACACTTTGTTATTATTTTGTATAGGCGTTTGAGTGAAAATGTTATATGAAAGTGTTTCGATGAAGTAAAGTACCAAATGAAAAAATTAAACTAAAACACTACCCTATCACTAAAGTATTGTATGCAGAAGAGTTTAACAGTTGACCTACTTTATGTGTAGAATTCTACCAACCACAGACTGTGATGTTACAAAAATTGCAAAACATAGTTAACCTAGTATTTAAAACGATGTTTCAATTACAGTATATAGGATCTATAGACATGGTTTAGCCCCTGAGCTGAATTGATGACACGTGTGTGTATCAAGTTTGACGACGCCAAATCCGGTGGATGTATGTATCTGAGGATGGCATTTTGATGCCTAAACGGCCGTAATATATACGGAACCTACGGAGTTGTGACGAGGTAATTGTACAATTATATTATAGTCATATAGGATCTGTTTTGTTTCTTTAATAAGGTTGATGGAAAATACCGTTGACGAAATCCATCTAACAATCTTCTATCTATCTTTCTATATATATAATACGCTAAGCCGATTTTTGTGAACAGAACTCCTTCCTCATTTTTGGACCGATTTTGATGATTAAAGTGTCAAAACGATTGTCCTGATCTGTAGTTTTGCAAAGTGTTTTTCGTTTTTTGATATCTTTATTAGTTTGGGCAGGATCTTCCATCAAAGTTGGGTTTTTTCCCATAAGATTAATATAGGGGAATCTAAATATTTAATTGGAAACATTGTCTCCACTAATTTGAGAGAACGGCTGGGCGTAGAAACATGGTAGAGGTGTCCAAAGAAAGGTCTTTGTCTGTAGATGAGTTATCAAAAGAAAAACTAAGTAAATTCGCTTAGGGCTCTGCCCCAGAAGCCTTTAAAGATCCCTCCACAGATGTGTTTACATTTTGGCCATGTGGATAATACTTTTTAATGAAACAGCTGTTAATTTTTAAATTGTATTTTAAACAACACACATTTATTGGGAGTTACTGAACTGTCCAAAAGAAGTATTTTCTGATTTTAAAATAGATTTTCTTCTTCATAATGCCATGTGTTGCAATATAAAGTTCCATTACGAAATCAGTGGAAAAAAATTTTATCACAATAACTCTTACAATTGTTTCTTATTGAACTATCTTATATCTATTTTACGGGTTGGTGTCTGCCTTTTTTAACACCTTTTCCCTATATTTTATCATATTATTCTAGACAGATCATCATAGGTTCATGAGATTATTGTCATACATGCTTTCAATCATTGATATTTTGCGTAGCATATGTAATCTTTGCTAGTACTTATTTAATACGCAAGCAGGATTTTTGTGACAATTACTCCTCCGAAACTACTAAACCGATTGACATGTTTTTGGTCTCATTGGAAAGAGCGTAACGTAAAGTTGTGCAGGAAACTTTCTTTTTAGGGAAATAATTAGAGAGTGAGGCCCTGGAGCCCTTTAAAGTTTCGTATTTCTCCATAAGATTAACATGGGAAACAAAAGTTGTTATGAAACTCCAGCTGTTGTCAGAAATTAAAAGTGAGAAGAAGAACATGTGTTAATTTTGTGAACAGTCAATAAGTTTGCTGATTTAACAGTTTGTTACAACCATTTACTAGACTATTGGTTGAAATGAAATGTTTACTATTTGAATTTGGGTTGATGTAAATATTACAATGGAAAAAAGCAAGAGAGCCTAGATAAATTGATATCTTAAAAAAAAACTGAATTAACACTGTGCTGCATATTCTGATTAATCATTGAAATAGCCCAATTGCAAACTATGGAAACATAGGAAAGTCATAGAACACCACCAAGGAGAAGAAATAGAAATGTTTTTTTTTATCTATCATGTTATTATGGGCAACCTAATGCGGCTATGAGTAAGGCTATTTGTAGAAAACACAAAAAAACATGATCAGCTTTAAATAAAAAATGATAAAATATTTACAAGAAATTATGATTATATCGATCTGTTATGTACCTACATCATGAGTATTTCCAAAATCTTTGAGTCGAATCTTTCAAAGTCATCAGAAATTATGACTGTTATTCGTTTTAAAATAACGCCTTTAATACTTAGCAATTGCTCGAATACGAGCAACAGGGACACAAGTTGTGTTTTAAACAACGCACATTTAATGGGAGTTACTGAATTGTCCCAAAAAATTATTTGCAATGTTATTTTCTGATTTTAAAATTGATTTTCTTCTGTATTATGTCATGTTTTGCAATATAACATTCCATTACGAAATCAGAGGAAAATCCTTTATCACAGTAACTCTTACAATTATTTCTTATTGAACTATCTTATATACATTTAACGGGTTGGTGTCTGCCTTTTTCACCACTTTTGCCTACATTTCATAATATTATTCTAGACAGATCATCATAAGTTCATGTTTTCATTGTCATACATGTTTTCTCTCATTGTATAAAACTTCGATTGTGTAATAAAATACAAAATAATACAATTGCAGAAGGGCATGGTGCTCATTTGAGCGGGCTATATTAATAGTAGTTTACAGCAACTGGATAAAACATTTTACAATGTTTATGTAGATATATGTGCATGATTTAGAAAGTGATTAAGCTGGAAAACTGCAATATACTGCAGACCTTTCAGAGAGGTTACTTTGATTTATTCATTCAGCTTAGAGAAAACATAATATAGATAAACGTCAATATTTACGTAACAGCCAATTTACAGTATTTTTGGCTTTTTGGAAATGCCACATTGCTATGTCATTTGCATTATTTGTTGCCAATGAAGCCGCACGACCATATAAACGAGGAGGCCCCTAACAGTTCAAGAAAAAAAGCCAATTTTACTTCAAATATATTCCATTACACCTAACATTCCGTAGAGAGATTATTGACAACTTTATGTTATTGATAAGGCTGAGACAACTAACTGACATCCCCAATATCTAGGAATTCCAACTTTAACAGTAACCCCACAATTTCTCAAAACCGTGCTAGAGGGTTATTTATTGGCACAGAAGTACGATATTAACTGACGCGACGTGTCGAAGGAAAAATCAAACGTACACTGTAACGTATATACCTCCCTTTGAAGTTAGAACCACGAAAGTGTTCAACTTCATAAGATCCACCAATACGATTTTAATACTATTTAAAGGTTCTTCCAAAGGAAGAGATACCAGATAACATACTATCTCCGATGACGTACGGAAGGGGAAATATTTTATTCATTGAATGATCAACCATATTTGGTAACTAACGCAATTAATATCATTATTGTTTTACACTTATTAATCTTTAAACAGTGCTAAATGCTCAAAATATGTATAATTTCACTCAATTTATCGCAGTTAGATGAATTAGCGTAAGCCATGAAAGTAACCGTCGATTTCGACGGGTTTCACCTAGTATCTATTATTACTAGGGAGACCCCGTATGTAAGTCTCCCCTCTCTCTCTTTCTCTTACTCGCACGAGAACTGTAACGAATAGTGATAAATCCTCTCCTCCACGGCCTTATGTGTTAAATTGTGATTGTAGCTACCGTGTATAAATCTCTCCTTACTGTGGCCTCAAACGTCAGACTATAACCACGGATAATAAATCCCAACACCACAGTCTTGGATCGTACTCTGTACAGCTTACCACCACGTTTAAATCTTCACCTCCGAACTAACATAGTCGATACAGCTGCTTCTTTGTAAGAGACGAGTTCTTGTGTGACACGTTTTACTATTACCACCATACTAACATAGTTTAAGCAGCTGCTCCCTAAAACAGACCTTTTTACTGAAATAGCTCAAACCTATGGTGGTCGAGTCCTGGCTCTAATTTGTAATATCAAATTAGTTTAAGGCCTACCCATGCATGTATGAAAAGCTGTTCATGCAACTTGTAAAAGATTTTTGTCAACATCAGCAAACTCATTTTTTTCAGAAACGATTATCTCGTTGTACCCGTGAATTGTGAACGAAAACAGCAATCGATGTGACAAACAGGGAGAAATTGAGACACGTCTGTGTACTAATAGCAGTACCAGTAGGCAATATCAATATCAACAAACGTAATTGTATAAGTTTCAGAAATAACATTTAAAATATGTTAATAAGTAGACCTAATTTATATAAGGTCGCCCCTTAAAAAACGTAAAAAGTTTCCAACGGCAATAAAAATTTAATTTATATCAAATTGTAAAAACACACGTTTATAATAAACTAGCTGTACCCGCGGGCCTTGCCCCGCTTAACTTCATAAGTATTCGCATGGCTCAATCACGTCCTGGTTGAAGTTCATTCGCTACGCTCACTCACCTTCAGGTTGGAAATCGTTCGCTGCGCTCTCTTGTTTTCAGGTTAGCTCGTTCGCTACGCTTACTCGCCTCCAGGTTCATGTTCGTTCGCTACGCTCACTCACCTTTTGGTTGCAAAATAGCTGTTGTCATAAATTTAAAAAAGTCATCCCTTTTATTGTTTATAATATTTTGATGAAGGTTTTTATGTTTTTAATATTTAACATTGAAGAATTTAAACGTTGTTGAGTGCACAGGCGTGCTGCTATTGGGATTTATAAATTTGGACTTATTCAAAAGTAAAATAGTTTTCTGTGCTGCACTCTGTAGAAACACTGTAGCACTATTTCAAATCATGACTAATGCTAATACAGAATGTTGTGATTATTAACCTACAAAACAATTGGTGAAAGTAAACATATGCTTTTAAATTATATTTATTTGTAAACATTGTAGATCAAAAAGTCTGACATTGGCCCACTTAAAACCCTCTGGGGCAGAGCCCTTTTGACGGATCTGCACCAAACTTCACTCGAACCATCCTTGAAAGATGCTTAATAAAGCCTGAAAGTTTCATTACAATCTGTCGAGCGGTTTCGGAGTCCATAACGTATATACACACACACACATATATATATATACATACATAGTTCCTCTTTTATAGATATAGATTATTCAAATTAACAACATGGCACAAAAGAATTAATCTAAATTAAAGTATTTTTAAAACTAGAAACCTATTACAAGTCGTTTTAGCGATAGGCCTATCGTTGAATAAAGACCAAACCCGAAATGCAATGCCAGAAATATGAATTCGTTGTTGGTTATTGTACGTTGAAAATTTCCATTTTGGTGTTACCAGTCAAAATTCAACAGGCAATATCATTTACACGCGATTTTATATGTTTTTTTATACGCTAAAAGTACCTTTTCCGATCGCTGGCCCCATCACTGCGTCATTAACGTTGTCATTCTTGCCTCTGTAACATTTTATAATGTAGCACAGACTATGGATACTACTGAAATAGAATTTCGTAAATTGAATTCATCCTAAAACATTTGTCTAATTTTTAAGGGGTTATTTTTTTTTTAATCTAATAATATTAATAATATTTATTTACATACTTTCTTAGGCTTAAAATGACTAATTATTTGATTTAGTCATTGGAAATAGTGTCAAAATATTCATATTCTTGTCGAAATAGGACAAAACAGTGAAAGAGTTCAGCTTCAACATGGAAGATAAATATTTTTAAATGACCAAAACTAGTGTTTCTAAACACTGAATTATCAAATTTTCAAGGGAGATACATGAAGTAGGCATTAAGCCGCTATCAACAATTTGTTTCCTCCTAGTCTAAGTCATATTGAAAGCACTGTTTTATTTACTTTATTTGTTTCAACAAATTTTAGTCTCAGGATGATCATTGACAATGAGGCTATGTGGGGATTCGGGCCGCTTACCAAGACTGTTTAAGACATTTTCTTGCTTTCTTGCTCCTGATAATTAGACCAATTCGTATATACCAAGGCAAAAAAATGTGGTTCGGATTCCACTATAAACTGTAGGTCCCTTAGTTGCCATTAGCTGTATGGGCTATTAATTAACAGCTGTGTCTAAGGAATGTCGGCCTTAGTCACTAACAAGACTACAAGATGGCGCCACTCATCCTACACTCATCTCCATTCATACTTGGCTTAAAATACCTACTATCACGAATACTAGAAAAATACCGGTATGTATCATAAACATAAACAAATGACGTTTTTGGCCCGAAAATTAACATTATTTAACATTGATTAAATGGAACTGCCAAAACATATGTTCAATGCTATTAGTATATAGGATTCGGGCCAACAACGTCATTTGTTTATACTTATGATCCATACCGGTATTTTTCTATGATTCGTGCCTACTATGTATGGTCACCATTTCATAAAAAAGTATTAAGTAAAGTAAAGTATCAATGATATCAATAATTATCTAAAACTAGTGCACCTGATGCTCGAATTCGAGCAATTACAGGCGTTATTTCAAAACAAATAACCAACAAAATAATTATATTTCCCGATGACTTAAAAGGGTCAACTCAAAGATAATGTGTAATCAATCACTCCACTACAGTTATCGAAACTGAAAACGAACGCTCTTGTGTGTATCATGTGTTTACTATAAACAGCTGTTGTAGTATGCAATTAAAACAAATTATTCGTCTGTTTAAGTAAACAAAATCTTTTCTTCATAAGAAATACATTGGGCGTTTGACGGCCTGTGGGGCGAAGCCCGAGGACTTTTATTACATAAATTGATGAAAGGGGGCGTATACACAAAAAATAGTTAATTTTGACAAGTCGTTTGTAAAAATCCGTCCATTATTAACGGAGGAGTAGTGTTTCGTAGAAATCTCCTTCACGTCTTATATATAAGGATGGGGACGCCACTATGTGCGTATTTTAACCCAAATATGATAGTGAATAATGAGTGTAAGATGAGTGATGCGATCTTGTCGTCTTGTTAGTGACTAAGGCCGACATGTTCCTTAGACACAGCTGTTAATTAATAGCCTACACAGCTAATGGCAACTAAGGGACCAACAGAACCTCATCTTGAGGAATTAGAACGTAATTTTTTCCTTGTAATTAACGAATTGGTCTAATTATCAGGATAGTACTGTGGATAGTCGTAGTACCCACTAGTGCGGACGTTAATCCACACCAGGGAACATCGCATCCACATTGCATGTCTATAAATATCCACAATTCGTGATCTTCAAGTAGCTGGATTACAGGACGACGCCACCGTCCCAGTAGTTAGGAATGGGAACTTCCTATGAGAACCAAAATTGAACATTGATATTATGTAGGCATGAGGGGAGGGCAGGTCGAGGTTTATGTGGATTTGTAGCTGCATTTAAGTTTTTTGAAGTTAGGTTAGATTAGGAAGGTCAAGTGTAGGTTATAGTCTACCGGGTTGTTAATTGTGTTAAATCCCTGCTGTTTTTTTTTTCTTTTGGAGTCATAGTTGGTTAAATGACGAGGATACAATTTTGAAAATGCTTGCAAATAGCCGCGAATAGCTTAAAAAAAAACATGGATGTAACACAATTAACAACCCGGTTGACTATGACGTACACTTTAACTTACCTAATCTAACCTACTTTCAAAGGACTTGCTGTCACGAATCCGCATAAAGCATGGCCTGGCCTCCCCACATGATTTCTCACTTTTGAAAGCGATTTATAGAATAAGTTTGGTTAGGTTTGGTTTGCTTAGAACAGTTTCATTTTATAACCAATGGTTATTTTTTTCGCTTAATGTTTTACAGTTCATAAGAGCTAGATGGTGGAATGTTTGATCTGTAATGGAATCTAAAGCGCAATAATTTGCTATTCAAAAAAGGGTAATGGTGAAATATACAGGGAGTTTTCATGATTTTCGAGTAGTTTGAAGAGTACCTATTCCAAAAACACGCAGCACATTTTTGTTAATATCTCGCTTATTTAACGTCATATCAAAATACTGGGTTCTTGCCCATTTGGAATCTGGTTTTTATCCTGGTTAATTTGAGTACTCACATGACGTAAAAATAAATGTTTTTTGTCGTATTGGTCGTTTTCAGGCTTATGGTCGTTTTCCACGGAAAAAGTAAGTCGTTTTCGGATTCAGCATTGACTTTCGAGTACAATTAAAAAAGAAATTAAAAAATCGGATGCAAACCCCAAAATGGATTTTTGGTAAAAAAAAAAACCATGTCCATAAGAATAACATTGGAACTTTAAGGGCTTCTAGGGCGGATGCCTGTAATAAAATCATTATGAAAACTGTTTATCTTTCCAATTTTATACCTGAACAATGAGTAGGCCTATACAAAATATCAGCCTTCTCTGGAAGTTGGAGATGATGAATCAGTGCGTCAATGAGTGAGGGCTTTTACTTTTATATGTTTGGATTGTAAAGCATATTTCATATGAACTATGTTTACATAAACGGCACGGGGCATATGGGGTACGTTCATAGAACATGAACTATATACGTAGTCTATTTGTATGAGGCAATTTAAACCCCTTGGGGCGTTTAAAGCTTACGCTTTCTATCGGAGATACTAGGAGAGTATCTCCAATAGTATTTGAGATTACACAGGTTCTGCTCCCGATAAACATTTAGCGAGCTGTTTATTGAAAAGCCATTTGCAGAGCCGGGTATCAGGGAGCAGCAAATGAAACATTAAACTTTCATCGGGCCACGTGCTCAACACTGGTACAACGTGAATCTTTAAATTTCAATCTATCAGTAGTTACTTCTAAGTGCTTACGTTCATCGACAGTTGAAAGTAAGGGCATTTGTGAATGCTTCTCTTACATGGTACCATTTATAAAAATAATAACAGTTAAACAGGAAGAAATTTAGACAAGTGTTGTTGAAATATCTGGGTTATAAAACTTAAAGTGCACATTCATACTGTAATTTGACGCTATGTTACGTTTTTTATATTTTATTTCCCATGATAAAACCTTATTAATAGTATTTAATTCTATTAAAAAATTGAATACTTCCCTTGTGGCCTCCATATTCACTAATTGTGTTACCTGGATATCAGCATCGGCGATCTTGGGCGATTTGACTTAACAATAAAGAATTCTGCGAGAATAGTAATAAAAAAGACTTTGTAATGATTTTATGCTTATTTTTATTTAACGGAACGTTTAATGCACACATTACTTCATACAACAGATAAGCATAAAGTAACTTTAAACAAAATATTCTCAAACTGTGTCCTCCCCCATAGCATACATGCCTCCAACGATATCCTCTAATTTGTTAGAAATACCCACGATTACTAGAAAAATACCGGTATGGATCATAAACATAAACAAATTACGTTATTGGCCCGAATCCTATACTAATAGCATTGAATATATGCTTTGACAGTTCCATTTAAGCAATGTTAAATACAGTTTTTCAGGCCAAAAACGTCATTTGTTTATGTTTATGATCCATACCGGTATTTTTCTAGTAATCGTGGAAATACCTTAGTTTTAGATCGAAAATAACATTTATGCCATGCTCTCTTATGAGAAAATAAATTTTCGCTATAAATTGTAAATATAATTTTAATAATTCGAACATTATTTTGTCTCATGAATTGCCAAGTAGCCGTTAAAGTTTCACGAACATCCAGGTTCACTATTTTATCTTTTTTGAAAATTTCCCATAAAGGGAATAAGGACTTACTTTTTCGTTTTGATGTCTCCAGAGGCCAAAAACACAATTTTTTTAGGGAGAGCTGGGAAAATGCGTTTATGCACACAGGTGGCTAGCCTGTAGTGTGGGACTCCAACGGGCTTAAGGCCCAGAGACTACCCACTAAAAACCTCCTCAACTCTTCGGACACTAGCCTGGGAACACTTGTCGCACTTCATCAGAACTAGGCCGAGTTTGCCTACGACCGAAGGGCTTACACCGTGTCTAGCCGTTCATTTCTTATAAACTCTAGACCGTGATCCGATCTAGATCGTTCTTTTTAGCTTGAAGGACATTCCGGACAAAGTGCGACCAGCAGTCCCAGTTGTCCTCACCCTTCAGCAAGGTCTCACAAATCGATTCAATCTACGGCATCCCAAGATGTTGAATGGCCTCCTGGCGGAGCATATCCCATCGTGGACAGCGGAAAAAAAGTGTGTTCCGCGTCGTCGGGAATGCATGGGCAGTATATACAGTCAGGCGAATTCGTTTTGGCCATCAAGTGCAGGTACCTACGACTGAAAATAGCCGTGACTGACAAGAACTGTGTGAGATAGTAGTCAACCTCCCCGTGCCGCCGTTCCACCCACGGTTGGACCTGTCGGATGAGTCTGGCCACAGAAAACTACCCATACTGTTTTCTGTGGTCTGGCAGTCCAACGTCCTCGAGTTTCCCTTTCCCAGCTTTCTTGCCACATCTGAAAAGTGCGGGAGCGCTCCTCCGATCTTGCGGTATCATTTCCAATGTAGCCTTGTCTCCGGTGGATTGCCTTCCTCTCCGCTGCCAAGAGTTTGACAGGGATATCTTCAGCAATTTTCAAAACGGCCGGTTCGGATACCGTACGGTACGCGGTAGCGACCCTGTCCCTGAGTGCCGCCTGACGCTGCACTCGTGCGAGCCTCCTGTACGCCTCCTTGTTAAGCGCGTCTGCCCACACCTCAGAGCCGTAGAGAAGCACGGACTGGACTGCAGACATCAATAGTCTTCTTAAGGCCAAAAACACCATACACATTGAACATATACTAATATTAGAAATGTGAAAGTTTGTGTGTGTTTTGATCGGGGTCATTCACGCATTAACTACTGGTCGGATTGGGCTGAAATTTGGCATGATGATAGCTTACATTCCCGATTAACACATAGGCCTATTCTTATCTCAAAAATCCTTTCGGGCTCTGTCCCAGTGGCTCCCAGCATAGTTAGAAAGACCAATGTATAAGAGTGGGGTTTTTGTAAGTGTAAATACAGTTTTTGCCTAGTATAAAGTCAGAGGGAGATAAATGAGTTTTGCCACTTTGTGTCATTCGATCAATCCACATTGCCAGTTCACAAAACACCGCCCTCAACTGCACAATCAATCCATCAGATTTTGGGAAGGAGCCAGTTATACAAAAAAATATTTGACGATGCGGTTTTCGAAGCTTTATTTTCACAACCTAGGCCTACTACCAACAAATTTTCATTACAAAGATGTAACTCTAGATATTTTTTAGGTTTCATTAAACATCTATAAATTACGTTCCAATGTAGTTCATGTTGCTTAATGGAATATGCCTAGTATGGTTAAGAATACGTTTTACAAGAAAGTCATACAAATATTTAAAGAAATGTAATAATATTAATTAAATTATGATATTTCCCAGGGGAGAATACTTTTAGAAACTAGTCCGAAGAAGAGCTGAGATAAGCTGCCAGTTGGGTGAAAGTAGGTGCTTCAGAAATAGTCTATAAAGCAAATTAACAATATTTATTGTTACGTTTTTAGAATATTTCCAAAATGAATAAAATAAAATATGCATGGTAAAGATAAAAATGTATTGTACTGTATACGTAAAGCGGCCGAATTTATGCGATAGTTTGTCGATTTATTTGTTTACCTGTTTCGTGACGGTATATCTTTTGACTAAATTCTTTTATATAGGTACTCGTAATACATAATTAACTAGTGGCATGTAGGGACATATGACCCTAAAAAGCTTAAAATGTAAAACAACTTATTGTAATGTAATTGAACAAACTACGAATCAAATTATTTATTTGTCTAGATGGAAATCCCTGTACCCATATCTTTGTGTAAAAGGTCTCTCAGTTTGCTTTTTACACATTGACTGTTTAAAATTAACATATGTTTTTCTTCGGGGGAGCAAGCTGGCGTAGTGGTTAGAGCGCAGGACTTCAGTCCCTGAGGTCCCGGGTTCGATCCCCGCCAAGTGACCAATGGATTGTTTCTAAGAGATAATGCCGCAACCCCTAGGTCTAGAGCCTGAAGTAATGTGAAAAACAATCCCAGGCTCGTCCCTAGCGTCCTAGGACAAAAAAATAAATGTTCTTTTCACTTTTAATTTTTGACAAACTGGAGTTTCATAAGAATGTTTGTTTCCCGTGTTAATCTTATGGAGAAATACGAAACTTTAAAGGGCCCCATGGCCTCACTCTCTAATTATTTCCCTAAAAAGAAAGTTTCCTGCACAACTTCACGTTACGCTCTTTCCAATGACACCAAAAGCATGTCAATCGGTTCAGTAGTATCGGAGGAGTATTATCACAAAATACCCCCGCCGCAGCAAACCTGCAGACTAAGCGAATTTCCATTAACCTGATTGGATTTACACTAAAATGCTTCCATAAAAAATAGCACATTTATTTCCTATTTAAATAGAATTAGTTTAAAGAGTACTTAGGTTTGCTGCAACAGGGAGGGTAAAAAAGATTTTTTTTATAAAATGATAATAGTTTAGTAAGAAATAAAAGTATTTTCCAAAATCTATCAAAATATGTTCATAACAAGCAAACTACAACAGTTGACTTATTCTCCATAAGAATAACATGGGAATTTTAAAATTACAATTTCTTTGAATTTTCTCCGTAACAATTAGGCGCATAATAACGCTTCAATATACTAAATTATTTGTTTTTTTAAGCTCTACAAAATGGTTTAAAAAGAAATTGTGAAATTTTGTGTTTTTAGGGTCAAAAATGGGAAAAACCTATTTTTACCCCATAAAACCCCCCATAAACCCCCGTTCCTATAGTCCGATCATGCTGGTTCGCGAACTCGTTCAAGTTTATCCCGCCTTACACCTTCAAACCAAATTTTATCAAATTCGGACAAAAATTACTCAAGTTATCGTGCGGATGGACACACACACACACATATATATATATAGATATATACAAATTTGAACGAATGGTGTTATTGGCCTCTAGGGACATCAAAATGAAAAAGTAAATCGGTCCCGGTCTTAGGTCTTACCATGAGACCTACGGTAATAGCTACTTCCCTATAGGGAAATTCGCTAAAACCTGCTTGCGTATTAAATAAGTAATAAATGATTCAATCACCTTCATTACCACAACGCATGTTTCCATTTGAATTATATATTTAAAATAACACAAGTCTTTTTTAGTCCAGGTAAAATACGAAAAATATATACCTAACCTGGGAAAAATTGCTTTAAAGCCAATCAAAGCAGAATTCTTGTCATTACATATTAGGGGAGGTCTCTACCAAAATCCGACAAAATCCGGCCATGGGAAAACCTCCAAAATCACGATTTAAAATGGCGGCTTTTCCCAATATTGGAATATTTTCAAAAAAAGACACCCCACTGCATTTTTTATCCACATTTTTCGAGATATTGACTTGGGACCACCGCATATATTTTTTGGGTGATTGGTACTTTATTTTTACAGCGTAATCGTTTTTGGCCGCCATCTTGGATCCGCCATATTGGATATCAAATCAAATCAAATATTCCTTTATTGCCAGTTAACATAATATTTACATGCATGGCTTGCGTCAACAATTTTGAAATAAAATACATATTAAACAATGACATAGCTACACTATTACACATTTACAGAAACACATCATGCCTAAAACAAATAACATATTTATGATGAGTTGTATTTAACATAATCTTTTACGCTGTAAAAACTATTTTCTAAAAGAAATAGTTTGAGTTTACGTTTAAAATCCCTAATATCACTAACTGACTTAAGATTGTCAGGCAGTGAGTTGTATAGCATGATGGCATTGTAAAAAGCATGTTTTTTGAAAAAGGAGGTTTTGTGGTATGGAATGTTCAATTTGGATTTTTTTATAATGTTGTATCTGGATTTGGGAATCAAAGGTTCAAAAAAACTATGGTTTTGTTTAAAAAAAATTAAGGTATTGAAAATGTAAATGCAGGGAAAAGTAAGAAGTCTTAATTTGACGAAAGCTGATCTACAAGACCCTCTCTGGCGAATGCCAGCAATGACCCGTACAGCCTCCTTTTGAAGTGCAAAGATGTGCTTTGTTGTAGATGTCTCAGATCCCCAGATAGTGACAGCGTATGACAAATAGGGAAAAACCACCGCATAGTAGGCAGATAGAAGAACTGTTTTATCTGTGAAAGGAGCAAGGCGACGTAACACAAAGATTCCAGAATTAACCTTTCGGTCGACGTTGTCAGTTTGACATGGGAACTTTAGGTTTTCGTCAATGTGAAGCCCTAAAAATTTCAAATTGGTCTTCGAAGATACTATAGTGTCGTCAATCCAAACACTGAGATCAGTTCGATGTCTTGACGATATGCTGAAGTCCACCAAAGTGGTCTTGCCATTATTTATGACAAGACCATTGTCAAGAAACCATTGGACAACGTTGTTAGACTCAAGAAAAGTAGATACTTCCATGGAACCGTGGGTGGTTTTATCAACAACAATTGACGTGTCATCGGCAAACAAACACAAATGGGCATCTGATACGCTATTTCTGATGTCATTTATGTATAAGATGAATAAAACAGGCCCCAATATTGAACCCTGAGGCACCCCAGCTTTGACCAGCAAAACGTCTGAATAACACTTTTTTAGGATGTTTTTGTCAACAAATGGCAATTGGACGGCTTGTGTCCGTCCCCTAAGATAAGAAGACAGCCACTGATTAGCCACACCTCGTATTCCAATGATGTCAAGTTTTTCAAGCAAAAGATCGTGCGAAACCATGTCAAAGGCCTTCCGCAAATCGAAGAATAAATATAATTTCTTAAATGTAAAGATAGTGTTGTGACACATCATAATAAAGTAGATTTTCACGCAGATCACAATGCCGAAATCCGTTTTTTAATATCTTTATTCGTTCTAAAGATATACTAAAATAAAAATTCTACCCTATACATTTCTTATGGACGTTTCGTATTTTGAAAAATTTTTAAGATTATTTTTCTTATATATCCAGTTCTAAATGAGGCTTCTAGTTCGTTCTGGTCTCAAAATGTTCAGTGATGTAACGGCTTTTATTTGAGCTATTGGTCATCAAAATCGGACAGGTTTGACACGAGCTAGAAGCCTCAACACAACATAAAAGTTAATTTTTTAGAAATTCGTTTGTAGTAAAAGATTTATGTCTCGGGTTCTGAATAAGATACAAGGTTCGTTCTGGTCTCAAATTAATCAGTAAATTATCGGCTTTCATTTGAGTGGTCGCTAAATAAAATCGGACAAATTTAAAGCGAGTTTTGAACTTTATTTTAATATTTTATTTATTTTCTTTTTAAATTTGTCTTTAGTTAAAGACATATATCTCCAGATATAAAAGACACTAAAAACTCGCAATCATCTTAAATTCTTCGTAAGATATTAGCTTTTAATCATGCTATGTATTACTTAAATCAGAAACGATTAAGGTGATTTATATTTCACTATTCAATATTAACTAAACTAATTTTCTAAATTTGTATGATATTAAACAACCTATATCTCCCCGTCAAATTTGTCCGATTTTATTTAGCGACCACTCAAATGAAAGCCGATAATTGACTGATTAATTTGAGACCAGAACAAACCTTGTATCTTATTCAGAACCCGAGACATAAATCTCTACCAAAATCCGGCCATGGGAACCCTAAAAATATAGGGTTGAAAAAATTATCAAAATCACGTGTAATTACAGAGTACAACATGTGTAAATTCCACAAAAGGCACACAAAAGCGCACGATAAAAATCTCCAGAATTAATCTATATACTATATACTTTACTTTTAGCCCTGTACCATACATTTGTGTATGCTTAAGCATTATTTTAGCTATTCCAAATTCCAGAAATTTGTGCAAATTGAAGTATTTCATAGAAAATTTTACATGGAAATTGCTTTCCCTCACTCTTGTCCCTTTGGTGTCAATAAAATGTGTTAATAGAAAAGAATAATGCACAAACACTCAAATGATATAGTGATAATGTTTATTACTTAATGTACATAGATATCAAAGAAAAAAAATACAAAGAAGATTAGTTATAAATTAATGTTAAGGCATTACATCACTCTAGGTCTGAGTTGTTGTCAACGTCTTTATCCTTCTCAATGTCCATTTCATTCTCACAGCCGGCCTGCTGGCAGTGTCCACAAGCTCTTGTACAGGGTAAACCATTCTTCCGGCAACTGCAGCGTGTTGTTACACAACCAGAGGCACAATTACATCGTACCTTTGAAAGTAATGAGGCGGGAGCTGGTGGCAAGTCGCACATTAGAGGGTAATACTCATTATTTTTCTCCAACCATCCCCAGTCTTGTGGATTTGCAGCGTCACTATCTGATTTCCACACATGAACTTGATAATACACACGAAGTGAATGGTATTTTGTAGCAGATTTTGTAGGAGGTAATCGTTCTGGCGTGATGAAGCCTTTTGCTACAAATACCTTGTCACAGAGCATGCGGTGGCGGAGAGTTACTAGCTCTTCGTCAGGTTTCCTACGATAACCTATGAAATTTTGGTAGTTGACAATTTGGCCTTTTGAATTTTTAGCGTATTACAGACTTTGTAATCGGACACCCAATAAGATTTTTTTAAAGCAATTCTTCTTTGTGACTTTTTAGTCCATAGAACTGACACCCTACTGGACTGAGACAACGAGCACATCGTTGGACTGAGGTTGTTTGAACTTTGTCCTCTTCAGCTAGGGAAAGTATTGCAGATGCGGCAGAGACATGTATGTAACGAAAAAGTGTGTAAAGAAAATGTGAGAGAGGCGGAGATAAAATAGACAAATTTCAGCAACTTGCAATTTATATATATATATATATATACATATATATATATATATATATATATATATATATATATATATAAATTTGGAGGAATATTATTATTAGCATATAAAGGGATCTAAAAAAATCTGCCAACCATTTTACTGCCTACTTACAAGAAATAAATAGCTGCTTTACAATATGTGGGGAATACACTACTGTATTTGTCTATTGTAAAATATTGCATTTTGTTATGTTACAAAACCCCAAATTTCTCAGTGTTACCATGCTCGGATTTTGTCGGATTTTTGTTTATATATTGTCCTGTATGTATAATTTGAAAATATGGCTTAAATTTGCTTAAAGCAATTTTGCCCACCTCATAGTGTATTTTACCCGGACTATTTCTGTTTCAGGTAAAATGAGACTTTTGAAACCTCATTATGTAAGTATTACTTGTGATGTAGATAGTCATTTTATACGAGTGTCATTGAATGGTTGTAACATCCTGCATGGCCTTATAACACCACCCATGAACACAATAATTAGTATTGTTAGTTTATTCTATGCTTAACTATGAGACCTGGATTTTTATTGTCCTAGATAGCTGTTAACAACAGTTAGCTGTTCCCTCCCCTCAACCCTTCCACTGACATCACTGTATCATTGTCCTAGACATGTGGCAGGTAATGGAAGCACCAGGCGCCATCAAACCCCGGCACTTGACACACATATATGGATGTGTCCTAGACAGCTGGTGATAGTTGACGGATGAATGGATGGAAGTATAATTAATTACGGCTACTGATAACTGAGAATAATTTACGACTACTGAGGTCAACAGTCGGCTGCTCTCACTCGTTAAGGAAATCATTGTCCTAAACAGCCGGTGTTTGTTAATGGATGCAGGAAATGTAATTAATCGTTGCTACTGATAACTGAGGATTAATCAGGACTGCTGAGGACAACAGGCAGCTGCTCTCACACGTCAATGAATTGCTGTTCTCAACAGCTGGTGTTAGTTGATGTATGCAGGGAACGTATTTAATTACTGCTACTGCGTCGTAGAGCTGCTGCTTCCATATATGTTGAATGCTGAATGGTCGGTTTCAAATTTTCTTCGATTGGGGCATGGTGGTTTGTAAGCTCCGTAGTCTGGAAGCAGAGTGCTGTTGGCTGTTGTTGTTACTGTAACTGCATACCCACTTGCAAGTAGAACTCTCAACTCTTCAGCAAAAACATCTATATCATGGTAGGTTGAAAGTTGAACATCGTCGTACTGGACAAACTTCACCTTGAGAGACATAATTGTTGTATTGAGCTGAAGTTGCCTCTAGGAAGTCCGCAGAACGATTGAAGGCATAGGACTATCTTCTTGTATTTATAGGTAAAGTCCATCCCCCCCCTCCTAGCTACCCCCACCACTAATCTTTTTAAAGGGCCTCGTATTACACCATAAATATTTTCATCACAGAAATAATAGGGGTTCTACAATAAACGCAATTGTCAACACTTAGGCCGCACATGATGCAGCTGCAAAAATGCTTGCAAGGTAAAAACACAATTTCCCTCTCTGCGGACAAACATACTATGCACTCCGATCCTTGTTTTTGTACCGGTTCGTTTGTTCCTACGCCTTTGGTTGAGCTTCTCTTTTTAACTATCACATTTTTATTTATTCGCTTGGAATATTTGTTCACAAAGTCTTGCCCCTTGTTAACAATCACAAAGGGGCATCTTGGAAACCATCGTGCATGTTCTTGCCACGGATCATCTTCTTCTTGCCAATCCTTTAATCCTCCTCCACAGTAGTAACATATAGTTTCATCATTCTTCCCCGTGTAAAAAAAACCCTGCTTCGGATAATTCCCATTTGGAATTGTTTACGACAGAGTTATGTAAACTTTTTTCAAAAGAATTTAGCCTAGTTTGAAAGTGAGTATAGTTCGGAAAGGCAATTTTAATCTTCAAAATGGTTGCGGACATATTAAGAGAGTAGATGGCTTGCTGCAATCCAAATGATTAAAACCCAACTGTTAGCAACGTTTTATACGCAAAGAAGAGGGGTGGGGGTTAGCTCGTTTGTAATCGATTGTAAAAATGTTGTTTCTGATTTAGGTCAAGGTCATCCATATCAGTTTTTAAAAAATATCATGTTAGTATTTTAGACAAAATACTAACATGATAATTTATAATATTTTATTTATATACAATCATTTGTACAATATTCTTATTCTAACAACAGTGCAAAGAGAGTTCTGTAGAGTTGTTCCCACTAACTCCATGAGATACCAAATAGAGAGAGCCCGGTTCGATGCTGCGTAGATCCTCATTTTGTAACATGCTGACAAACCGTTTTGGAAGAAACATTTGGAACTTTGGTTCATCTCCTGGAGTAAAAGGTGCATCGCTTAAGGAGACTAGAATAGCGTCCCCAATAGATGTTTCCATTTTCTTCATTCTATGCACAATATAATGTTTTGGTTCCTTAAGTTCTGAACACTTTTTAGTAATTAAAACACTTGACTTTGAATGAGTGTTGAACTGATCAACAAGGTTCTGGAGTTGAGATGCCATCTTTATTGGTCAAGCTGTAGGTGTTTTCCTGTCCTAGGTTGGAACAATACTGATGTGTTGTCTGCACACTTTCCTCATATTTATACCCATCGATTCCCCCACTACCGCTGCTCTCCTTTTGGTTTAGGAATGATGCTATACGGTATGCATTTTTTAAAGCACATTGACCTTGACGATGACATTTGTTTTTGCCTGCAAGACAAATACCGTCATAACACATTTTAAAATTTGAGTCAATCGTTACATCAATCACGTTACCAATGGTATATTTTTGAATCCAGCTTCGTTTTTCCAAACCTTTAGTGTAAATACGGTTGAATTTCGCACAAAAGTGATACATTACATCATCGACAGTGTTGTAATCTAAAAATCCTTCATTCCATGCAATGTGATGAAAATTCCTAGTAACCCACTTATTAGTTAACTTGGCTTTAGAATTTAGTTTTTTAAAAGAATGTGGTGGTTTAAACATAAAGGGATAGACAACGTACGTTAATAAATCTAAAATTACTAACTCCTTAACAACATATTCATTTGTATTTCCACGAAAAGCTTGGAACTCAATCACACAGGGTTTCTCTTCTATTGTTTTAACTTTGTCTGAGAACCATACCCTCTGCTCCATGGTAAGAATGTCAAGTAACTGATTTCCACACCACGGTAGGTTTTATATTTATACCAGGCCGTACAGTTAAGGCGCGTTGATGTATATTTAACGTGGGCATCATCCCCAAGTAGGCCTACCCCACGAGTTTAAATTAGTTTTTTTATTTCAAACTAAAACACACTTAGATTGGATGTGTTTCTTCAATATTTTCTTTTACGTCATCCGTTGTAGTCTTATTGATCTCGTAGTCTTTTATACTCCGCCACATTTCAACCTCATAGGGGATTCGATTAAAAATTGATGTATCGATCGGTCCGTGTAGAATCTGGGAGTCAGGGTATTGATCCATAGCATCCACTAAATATTCTTTTATTACAGAGCTTGAAAATGTTAGTTGTTTCATGTATCTAGTTACAGGTGAGCGGCACAACTCAAAACATAAAATTCTTCTCTTGTTAGTTGAATCTTAATATCGTGTTTTGATAGGTCTCTGAAACGTATTTGCTGTCCTCCACGATACTTATAAATATCTATTTCTATGTCACAATCCAATAACCGAATAGCCGTTTTTTTTACCAAACATGTTTTTAGCCAAATAACATTCGATTAAGTGCAAATGTTTTATGAATGAGTCCCAAACATGCTCCGAAAAAAACAACATTTTTGCTCCATGATTTAAAATTGCGTTAGGTGTGTATGACAGGTCCTTCACTAATCCGATTGCAATGATCTTGTTCTAAGTTTAATGTAGATTATTTTTGTAGTTCGTTATATTTTAAGAAAAAAAAACGCACCGTTTTCAAGATATTTGTAAAATAGTAAAAAACGCCCCATTCCCCTCACTTTTCTCATAAACCTTCCTTCCCAAATCCGACACTCAAATCAGTGTAACTTTTTTGCACATATTAAGGGAGGTTTATTGAACAATTTGGCACTCAATAGAAACTTTTTTTATGGGTGTCCATGGATTTTCTCCATTTAAAAAGCAATTTTTTTTAATTTTAAGAAAAAATCACATTTACCCCCCAATATCTCCTGAACCGTTTATAGTAGATGGGTACTGTATGGTATCATTTTGTTCGAAATTTAATGTAGATTATTTTTGTATTTATTGTATTAAAAAAAAAAAACGCTCCATTTTTTAGGTATTTGCGAAAAAGTAAAAAAGTCCTATTTCCACCTCAATTTCTTTAAACCCTACTTCTCAAACCCGACACTCAAATCAGTGTAACTTTTTTACACATATTAAGGGAGGTCTATTGAACAATCTGGCACTCATTAAAAACTTTTTCTATGGGTGTTCATGGTTTTTCTCCATTAAAAAACAATTTTTTTTAGAATTTTAAGAAAAATCACATTTACCCCCCAATATCTCCTAAACCGTTTATAGTAGATAGGTATTGTATGGTATCATTTTGTTTGAAATTTAATGTAGATTATTTTTTTAATTCATTGTATTTTAAGAAAAACGCACCGTTTTTGAGGTATTTGCGAAAAAGTAAAAAAAGTCATATTTTCACCCCATTTTTACCCCCTCCCCCCCAAACCCGACACTCAAATCAATGTAACTTTTTTTTACATATTGAGGGAAGTGTATTCAACAATTTTGCACTGGTTTGAAACTTTTTTTTGGATGTCCCGGTTTGCTCTTTTTTTAAGCTAATTGCACTGTACTACACTGTATATGGCATCATTCAACTAACACTAGCTGTTTTGGACAGCAATTCATTGACGTGTGAGGGAGCCGACTTTTGTTCTCAGCAGTTAATCCTGATTAATCCTCAGTTATCAGTAGCCGTACTAACACCAGCTGTTGAGGACAGCAACTCATTGACGTGTGAGAGCAGCTGACTGTTTTCCTCAGCAGTCCTGATTAATCCTCAGTTATCAGTAGCAACGATTAATTACATTTCCTGCATCCATTAACAAACACCGGCTGTTTAGGACAATGATTTCCTTAACGAAGATAGTCCTATGCCTTCAATCGTTCTGCGGACTTCCTAGAGGCAACTTCAGCTCAATACAACAATTATGTCTCTCAAGGTGAAGTTTGTCCAGTACGACGATGTTCAACTTTCAACCTACCATGATATAGATGTTTTTGCTGAAGAGTTGAGAGTTCTACTTGCAAGTGGGTATGCAGTTACAGTAACAACAACAGCCAACAGCACTCTGCTTCCAGACTACGGAGCTTACAAACCACCATGCCCCAATCGAAGAAAATTTGAAACCGACCATTCAGCATTCAACATATATGGAAGCAGCAGCTCTACGACGAAGAACGATTCCAACACTTCTTAGATTTAACTTAGATTTAACTACTGTACATTATTATTACTATTGTTGATTGTAAAAAAATAAATGAATAAATAAAATAAAAAATATTCTGCACTATTTATCCATTAGTGCAGAATATTTTTTTAAAACAGATTCAGATGACCTTGACCTAATAACAATACCAACCAATCTACAACATACATCGCCAGAGTCGCTGCGTAATCCACGCTGCTCTACAATCTCAAAATACTTACCAATTACCTAATTATGACGTCACGGGATTACCCCCGTGTTTGGCTACTACTACCATTCAATACCTATCTACCATTAACGGGTAACGAGATATTGAGGGGTAAATGTGATTTTTTTTCTTTTAATTCTAAAAGTTGTTTTTTTAAATGAAGGAAAACTATGGATACCCATAAAAAAGTTCCTATTGAGTGCTAAATTATTCAATAGACCTCCCTTAATATGTGTAATAAAGTTACACTGATTAGAGTCTCTGATTTGGTAGGAGGGTTTTTCAAAAAGGAGGCTCGTAAAGGGTGCGTTTTTTTAATATAATGAATTACAAAGAAAAATCTTTATTGAATTTCAAACACAATCATACTATACAATACCTATACTATGAACGGTTGTAAAAATTGCAACTACATTCTAATAAAATAATAAAATACGATAAAAATGTTGATTTCCTTGTAAAAAATTGGCCACCATTTTCCAAAATGGCAGCTAACTTTAATATTGGAACATTCTGTAAACATGGTCTGTTTAAGATATAAATGCGATTTTAACAATTTTTTGTTCTTTGGATTTTCTCTATAAACTTATTCGTTTATGAGCTACAGGTTGTGGAATGTACACAGCAAGCCTTTTTTCCATAAGTGTAACACGTTGTAACTCCTAAACGAGTAGTTTTTAAGAGAAAATGTCAAAATTAAAATGTTTTTAAATTGCATTTGAATTCTAAAACAATCATAAACCACAGGGTATTCCATAAAAAATAACAAAGTTGTCGGCCATATTGGAAAATGGCAAACATATTTTTAAAATTGAAAATCATCCCAAAAAACATCTAAAAAGTAAAGGGGAGTGCTCCATAAGAAGTCAACTCTATAACTCATAATAAAAAAATTAGCTATAGGTTCACTTTACGTGAGACATCCTACAGGTTGTCCCGTAAGAACAGCCAAACTCCAGGAAATGGTTCTATGGGTCAAAATAAAAAGAAAATCAAGAATAAATTATTTCCCAAAATCGCTTCGTTAACCAGATATTTGCTATTTTGTTTTTTTACACATAAACATTATTTTATCTTTGAATTTTTTAACCGATCATTATGTAACTTGGTATGTATGTTGAGGTCAAATAGACTCTCGTTAGAAAAAGAATTATCTTAATCCAATTAAAAATTTCAAAATGGTGGCCATTTAAATTTTTTAAATTGAAATTGCAAAAAATGGCTAATTTTATGAAAAAATGTCAATAAAAATTTTATTTCGCTTTTAAAATAATGAAAATAATAAAAAAATAATGAAATATCACGATTTTTAGTTGTTAAATGAGGCAAACCTGAATAGCGTAGCCTTGATCATAATAATTTTACAACTAAAAATCGTTATAATTTAGTTATTTTTATTCGATCTTTTTGAGCTTGGTGTCGTTTGATAGGGAATTTCAAAACCAAAATAAAAGTGTTCATGAAATTTTTCATAAAATTAAAAGGAGTACGTGTAAGTTTGAATGAATCAAAAATATCAGGTTAGATAAAATTATTTGTGTAAGTAGTGGGTGAAGTGGCACTTTGCACGTGTTACACATTACCTATATTTTTCTTACAGTTACCCCCCTCCTCAATATCTCCTTAACCCCGTTCATAGTATAGATAGGTAGGCTATTGTAAGGTATCAATTTGTTCAAAATTTAATGTAGATTATTTTTGTAATTCATTGTATTTTAAGAAAAACGCGCCGTTTTTGAGGTATTTGCGAAAAAGTAAAATAGCTATTTACATTACAAGTGTAGTAAGAGCGTTTTTACTTCACGCAGGTGAATGTTGTGCAACGAGCGGAAGCGAGTTGCATAATTCACCTAAGTGATGTAAACAGCACGCTCTTGCTTTTAACATGGCGGGTTAGGTAAAAGTCCTATTTTCACCCCATTTTCTTTAAAACCTACTTCCCAAATCCGACACTCAAATCAGTTTAACTTTTTTACACAT
Source organism: Macrosteles quadrilineatus (assembly GCF_028750875.1). Lineage (NCBI taxonomy): Eukaryota > Metazoa > Arthropoda > Insecta > Hemiptera > Cicadellidae > Macrosteles > Macrosteles quadrilineatus. The sequence continues at coordinate 1,971,421 of NW_026542608.1, forward strand.
ATTAAGGGAGATCTATTGAACAATCTCGCACTCATTAGAAACTTTTTCTATGTGTGTCCATGGGTTTTCTCCATTAATTTTTTTTTTATTTTAAGAAAAATCACATTTACCCCCCAATATCTCCTGAATCGTTTATAGTAGATAGGTATTGTATGGTATCATTTTGTTTGAAATTTAATGTAGATTATTTTTGTAATTCATTGTATTTCAAGAAAAAACGCACCGTTTTTGAGGTATTTGCGAAAAAGTAAAAAAAGTCATATTTTCACCCCATTTTCACCCCCTCCCCCCCAAACCCGACACTCAAATCAGTGTAACTTTTTTTACATATTGAGGGAAGTGTATTCAACAATTTTGCGTTGGTTTGAAACTTTTTTTTGATGTCCTGGTTTAGGTCTAATCGCACCGTACTAATAAGTATAATTAATTACGGCTCCTAACTAAGGATCAACGGTCTGCTGCTTTCAGCCTTGACACATGCATATCTTTGGAAGCTGATGGAATATAAAGGAACCGTGACCGTCAGTTAGAAAAATAATCATTACCGAGTTGGAAGATATAATTTGGCTGCTCTTGCTTCCTCTCTATGCACCATAAACACATACAAATGTATTATTGTCCTATATACAGCTGATCATAGTTTGGGTGCAGGAAATACAACCCATTACGCTTTCTGATTATTTAGGATCAAATAGGACAACTGATAACCAAACGAGAATAACAGAAGTTCACCTCACCTCACACTCACGGTATCATTGTCATCTGGTTGGTGATGGTGGTAAGCGATGGATGCAGGGTTTGCCATGAATTAGGATTGCCAATTACTGAGAATAACAATTAAGTGTTTCATTCCCTCCCTACTCCTCTCACACACACCAATATACCAATGACCTAGAGCGGATGTGAGATGGAGGGATGGAGCAGCTACCAGTGGTAGTTATTATCAGTGAGCAGTCATAATTAATTGATCCTAAGTAATCATAAGCCATCCACCAATTCAATCTGCTTTCTAGGTCCTAGACATTTTTTGGAGGTAGCTGATGATTGAAGGGGGGGGGGGTTAAGACTTAGGATTACGTTTGCTGGGTGTTCCCTTTCCCAAACACACGCACACCGATGCATCTGTCTGGTGTATGATTTGCGGTAGAGTAAAATTTCAAAATATATTGAAATAATGACTTTGATAATATCAAACAATTTACAGGAACGGGAAAGAAAAAAATTTAATTTACTCTTGGAATAACAAGAGTTTTATGAAAGTGATTTGAAATAAACGTTACCACCAAGCAATAAAAATTTCTATAACAGTCTGTCCTTTGACGGATGACTCAAAAGACTTATAGTAGGGTTAAACTCGCAGAATTTCGTAGTTAATAGGCTTATATGTTTAATGTCTTTAATCATCTGATGTTGGTTCGTAATTGGGACTGTGATGGTGGAGCAGCAACAGGCGCCCAGATTAAAAAATCTACCAAACCTATCGAGGATTGTGTTTTGTAAACTGATTCCATGTTTTCAAATGATCATATAATGGTTTTTGATTGGACTAGCAAATATATCGGTTTGATAGTTTAGGAGTTGGCCATAAAACACCGGATTTTGACAATGTTTATATTTGGTAAACTGATCCCTTGCGAGTCCAATTAACAAACAGTTGTTGGTACAAACCACACCGTTATATATGACAATGTTCAATCACCATCAAGGTGTCCTGATAAATATCTGGATCTCCTTATGCATTTTCATGTTTGATAAACTGATCCGTTGCAAGCCAATTTACAAACAGTTGTTGGTAGTTGGGACAAATCAGACCGTTATATATGACAATGTTGGACCAACAACAGGTGTCTTGATGAATATTTGGATCTCCTTATGTATTTTCATGTTTGATAAACTGATCCGTTGCAAGCCAATTTACAAACAGTTGTTGGTAGTTGGGACAAATCCATCGATCTCTAAATCAGACCGTTATATATGACAATGTTGGACCAACAACATGTGTCTTGATAAATATTTGGATCTCCTTATGTATTTTCATGTTTGATAAACTGATCCGTTGCAAGCCAATTTACAAACAGTTGTTGGTAGTTGGGACAAATCCATCGATCTCTATTATAGAGATCGATGGACAAATCAGACCGTTATATAAATTAACAAACAGTAGTTGGTACAGATCAAACCGTTATATGTGGCAATATTAAATCACCAACAAGTAGATATAATAGGACAATATGACCTCACTTTCGGCGTTTTTGGACCCAGGACTTTTGAAATTTTTTTGCGAAAAACCCCCAAAATAGGTATAATATGATGGTTTTACCCCATTTTTGGTGTTTTAGAGGCTATATGGGGGCATTTTTTGGTTAAAAAATGTTAATAATACTGAAAAAACAAGCCTGGAAAATGGCTCATTTTTTTGGCCACTTTTTTAAAGACCCGGCTCTCGGCACGCGAACTCGGGTGCGCCCCTAACCCATAGGCACACTTCTGATCCCCAGCGATGACAAACTAAAAGTCTTATGAAAAAATGTTTGAAACAAAATTTGAGGAACATCTAATCATCTATACTTCTTCTACTGAAAGTTTTTCTCTGATTGAAAAATAAAAAAAATCCTCGCTTACTCACTTTTTCATGTTTACTCAAAGTAACCTTTTTATATTTTCCATAATTAATAATTACACACTGGCACAAATTAAATTATATTTATATTGTATTAAACAGTAGTTCATGTAGAATTTTAATACATAAATTTCATGCTATAAATATTTTTATTAGAAGCTAGACAAACATGTAAGTGATAGGAGGCGCATCACTTTGAACATCGTCACGCCTCCGACAGTGCCGTGCTGGTAACACCTGGAGTTTGAAACCATTGCTATTGCTGAAATTATATTATAACACATTTACATACAAAAGAAACTGGTAAATGGTTTTAAATTTTTAAACTTTTTTATGCTTTATGTAGAAGGCCATGTAGTATGTAGGCTGGAATTTTAGCTGTTTTGTTGTATATCAAGCCTTTTTGAGATATGAATATTTGTAAACAATAAAGCAGACCTTTATTTACTAATGCTGATATTATATTACAATGCATTGGCATACAAATGAAAACGGTTTGATTTATTTGTACTCATATAAAATAATATAATTCTTTTGAGTTATAGGGATGTCTGGTGATTAAATCACAAATTTAGAACATTTATAATGGACTTTTAAAATAATGGAATTAAGTATAGACTTATAACATTTTCATGATAACTGTTTGATTTATTTGTACTCATTTAAAATAATGTTAAAATAGTATTTGATTTTTATGTTGTATTATTGTTTTTTATCAAAAGTTGAAACCTATGTAGTGTGCTTAAATGTTTATTTACTGTTTTTCTGTATCTCAAGCCAATAGATAGAATAGGACAAAGAGGTGTTTTTGGTGTTTTACCTATGAGAATAACATGGGGAGATTTTAAGCCACATTTAAAAATCGTGCTTACTCTCTATACATTTCTATGCAAATGTCCATCTCCAAAAATATTTCCAATCCCCATTATTCTTTGTATCATGTGAGATTTGCACCAGTTGGTTTGAAATATTTATAAATATAACGTGTTGCTGGAATTGCCTTAAATGGCAATAAACATGTAGTCTTGGGACCTCTGGTAAAATATTGGATTTTTCCTAGTTTGGACTAAATATTTGTGAAAAATTGAAAAAAAATATGTTTTATACTCAACTATTTTAGGGTCTTGAAACATGTATTACCGAGGAATCAGGCAAATATTTCGTGCCGAAATTATATTTTTACCTTATGTGAGGACTTGGATTTACTATTTAAACTTAGTCCTGCTCCACAGTATTATTGCAGGCTTGCTTCTCGTCCCAAGTGGTGAATTGTGTACAGTTTATGCGTGGTGCAAAGACTGGGTTTTCTTTTTAGTTGTGACCAGCTCATTCCTAAGATGCTAGATGGTATCCACTTTGCCTCTGAACATAAGCAAATTGTAATCTTCAGTTTAGGACTTAAAATTAATGTCGGATGCGATGCCTCTTTAATCGGAAGTTTGGGGTGTGATGAGCTCAACCCCTATCACCAATATCAGCATAGATCCATTGAACTATTATGTGTTATTGTACTTTGTGCTGATTAATATGTGTTTGGTAAATTAGCATGGCACAACACAAAATCCCACATCTTGCTAATCGTAGTTGGTAGTTTAACTTAGCAACGATAATAACAAATTATTATGTCATTGCATTATTATGTCATGTCGGGGGTCTATTTGGTGGTCAAAGTAGAAGTAGGGAGCATTGACTTTCTACAATCATGATGAGATATCCAGCTAGAGCCTCAGACTGTAATAAAAAAATAGATGAAAATGTAAACTCTAAAGGCCCTGACCATGTTGTATACTTCCAGGCTGGAACAACCTTTACTTGGAATATTGTATATAAATTATTTGTTTACATAAGACTCTTGTAGTGAATGTACTCTTTGATGAAAATACAAAATAAAGATGAAAACTACTTTATGCAAAGAAGAGAAATTAATTGTGAAGGGTAGCTACAAACAATTGCATTTTAGTGAGCAATGAAAGTTGCTATAATTATTGGGATTGTTTTTGGTAAGTTTATAGATATGCATTGTGTTTACAGGAATTAATCATAGTGGGGATGCCATTTACATCGAGACATATCGATTTAGTTAAAGTGATAAAACGAAGACCATGATAGTGGTGGATAAAGATTTTATTTGTTGAGCAATCGATATGAGAAGGAGTTTCTTGTTAAACAATAACCTGGAAAACCAATACAACATAATGCACTGTCATCCCTCATTGGTATTGTAACTTACAAGCTCTGTTGTTCTTTACTCATTTTCAAAAACATATAAATTATAAAATAAGCCATTTTGTTGTTTATTTTACTGTTATGTATTGTAAGTGTATATATTGAAATAAATGGTTAAATAAATGTAAGTTGAAAAATGAGCCTTATTTTGTCACTAGTTTATTTACATTGATTTGAATCACATTTTTGAACTAACAGATGATTAAATTATTAATTGCATAACATTTGAAACATAGAGATACAACATTTACATTATTAACTGGAAACTATAGATCTATATTATTGTATGAACATAATTTCTGTATTTCATATATGTAAAAGCAATGAGACCATGCTAAATTACAGGATTCAATAACAAAGGAAGCTGATATTGTGCTATATACCTGAGGGTGTAAATATAGAGGTGGGCATTTCCATAGAGACCTAATGACGAATTAGAATGTGAAAGTTCTATGGTAGAAATATCAAGTATGCAAGAGTGATCATCAGAGGTAACATGGTCATCAGGCAATTCATAGAGAGGGGTCAGTCAGGTTGAACTAGTATATTGCAGTGATTCATCCAATATAGAAACAATAGTTACAAATAACCAAAACCAATTACTGAATATTGTAGTTACCAGTTTTCCTATCCTACTGTTAAAATATGAACCTCATTTTAATATGAGTTGGTGAGTTCATGCCCGGTAACATGAATGTAATAATGGTTCTAAATGTATTTATCTTATTTTATGGTAGATTTCACTATGTGTGCTTACTCTATGGTAAAATTCTTTGAGATCATTTAATATTTAACACACTTAGATTAGTGAATAAATCATCAAAGTGCGACATAAATATGCTGGGTGAAACGTATTCAAACTTGCTTCCAGTTTATCTATTAAAGGATTGTCAAACGTCTCGGTTTTGCTAACTATGACCTGGTGTCCCGAAAAGGGCTCTTAAGACCATAAGATGACAATAGATAAAGTTTGGACTATTGACTGTGATGTGAATTTATGCATACTTTGTCATACAAATTTTACACTATAGTATTTTTACGAGTTCTGACTGTGACTGTGATGAGAATTTGTGTGTATTTCATCACATAAATTTCACACTATTTTCACTCATTTCACACCACTATTATGATGTGTTGTGCCTGCATGAGTGTGTTGAGCCATGAATATCATAGACTACCAAGCTATAAGGACGTATGCTAGAACTGATCTAACCTCTGCCAAACCCTGAATACGAGCCTGGAGGCACAGACTTTGGACCAAGGATCAATAATTGTAAATAGACAAACCTGTGTGATAGGATATAGAACACTGAAAAATACAAATGTTAGAAACTTTAGTCTTTTACTTATTTACCCTTACCACCCTCTGTTTTGGAGGAAACTGCCTTACAACCAACATTATGAAGATTGCATTAATACTCATGATCTTGGTCATTATAAAATTTATCAAACATAAATCCGTATTTGCCATTATTCATAGACCTTTCCTTGTCTATTATGAAAAAGCTATCCAACACTGGTGGTAAAGACTTTTATATTGATGAAATGAAAAGTCATTATTAATATGATTGTTAAATATAAGGTTTAAAATTTATATTGCCTTGTTTGGATAATATTAGAAAATGTACGTTATCGCATAAATGTTTGCGTACTTTCTATGTAAAAGCAGTTAATATTTTTATGTTGACCCATTGAGAGAAATTGTATACTATTTGTACTATAAAAAGTCTATTCATGCATATCAGTCCAGTAAAAGTTCTGTTACAATCCAGTCATAGGTCAGTCTCAATTGCATCCATAGTTTCTCAGTCAACCTGTCAGTCATTTGGTTACAGTCTGTTTTCTAACTCTTCATTAACCAATATTACATAACATTTTTTATTTAAAACACAATATTCTAAAAAATTTTCATTGGCCAGTTGTTGTTGATTGTTATAAACAGTACTTGATATACAAACACATACGTTGTCATCAGTCAGGCGTCCAAACAATTAAAAAATATCGTTGAGAAGAAATCGGTTGTTGTATTTAACAACATAAAGGTCGATTCACAAACGGTATGTAATAGTTTAATCACGTCACAGTGTATACAACAACTGACTGTGACTGTGATGTGAATTTGATTAGTTGTGTGAAATGTGTGAAAATAGTGTGAAATTTTTGAAATTGCTTCCAGTTTATATGTTGTCATTAAGCAAGCGTTTAAAAATCCAACAATATCGTTGAGAAGAAACCAGCTGTTGTATTTGACGACATAAAAATCAATTCACACATAACACGCACAGTTCAATCACATCAGTTACGACACAGTGTATACACCAACTGACTGTGACTGTGATGTGAATTTGTGTGTACTTCGTCACACAAATTTTACACAAATTTCACACATATTTCACATATTTCACACAAATATGATATTTCACACAAACTATCATGATATTTGTGTGAAATGTGTGAAATATGTGTGAAATTTGTGTACGTGATTAAACTATTACATACCGTTTGTGAATCGACCTTTATGTTGTTAAATACAACAACCGATTTCTTCTCAACGATATTTTTTAATTGTTTGGACGCCTGACTGATGACAACGTATGTGTTTGTATATCAAGTACTGTTTATAACAATCAACAACAACTGGCCAATGAAAATTTTATAGAATATTGTGTTTTAAATAAAAAATGTTATGTAATATTGGTTAATGAAGAGTTAGAAAACAGACTGTAACCAAATGACTGACAGGTTGACTGAGAAACTATGGATGCAATTGAGACTGACCTATGACTGGATTGTAACAGAACTTTTACTGGACTGATATGCATGAATAGACTTTTTATAGTACAAATAGTATACAATTTCTCTCAATGGGTCAACATAAAAATATTAACTGCTTTTACTTAGACAGTACGCAAACATTTATGCGATAACGTACATTTTCTAATATTATCCAAACAAGACAATATAAATTTTAAACCTTATAGTTAACAATCATATTAATAATGACTTTTCATTTCATCAATATAAAAGTCTTTACCACCAGTGTTGGATAGCTTTTTCATAATAGACAAGGAAAGGTCTATGAATAATGGCAAATACGGATTTATGTTTGATAAATTTTATAATGACCAAGATCATGAGTATTAATGCAATCTTCATAATGTTGGTTGTAAGGCAGTTTCCTCCAAAACAGAGGGTGGTAAGGGTAAATAAGTAAAAGACTAAAGTTTCTAACATTTGTATTTTTCAGTGTTCTATATCCTATCACACAGGTTTGTCTATTTACAATTATTGATCCTTGGTCCAAAGTCTGTGCCTCCAGGCTCGTATTCAGGGTTTGGCAGAGGTTAGATCAGTTCTAGCATACGTCCTTATAGCTTGGTAGTCTATGATATTCATGGCTCAACACACTCATGCAGGCACAACACATCATAATAGTGGTGTGAAATGAGTGAAAATAGTGTGAAATTTATGTGATGAAATACACACAAATTCTCATCACAGTCACAGTCAGAACTCGTAAAAATACTATAGTGTAAAATTTGTATGACAAAGTATGCATAAATTCACATCACAGTCAATGGTCCAAACTTTATCTATTGTCATCTTATGGTCTTAAGAGCCCTTTTCGGGACACCAGGTCATAGTTAGCAAAACCGAGACGTTTGACAATCCTTTAATAGATAAACTGGAAGCAAGTTTTAATACGTTTCACCCAGCATATTTATATCGCACTTTGATGATTTATTCACTAATCTAAGTGTGTTAAATATTAAATGATCTCAAAGAATTTTACCATAGAGTAAGCACACATAGTGAAATCTACCATAAAATAAGATAAATACATTTAGAACCATTATTACATTCATGTTACCGGGCATGAACTCACCAACTCATATTAAAATGAGGTTCATATTTTAACAGTAGGATAGGAAAACTGGTAACTACAATATTCAGTAATTGGTTTTGGTTATTTGTAACTATTGTTTCTATATTGGATGAATCACTGCAATATACTAGTTCAACCTGACTGACCCCTCTCTATGAATTGCCTGATGACCATGTTACCTCTGATGATCACTCTTGCATACTTGATATTTCTACCATAGAACTTTCACATTCTAATTCGTCATTAGGTCTCTATGGAAATGCCCACCTCTATATTTACACCCTCAGGTATATAGCACAATATCAGCTTCCTTTGTTATTGAATCCTGTAATTTAGCATGGTCTCATTGCTTTTACATATATGAAATACAGAAATTATGTTCATACAATAATATAGATCTATAGTTTCCAGTTAATAATGTAAATGTTGTATCTCTATGTTTCAAATGTTATGCAATTAATAATTTAATCATCTGTTAGTTCAAAAATGTGATTCAAATCAATGTAAATAAACTAGTGACAAAATAAGGCTCATTTTTCAACTTACATTTATTTAACCATTTATTTCAATATATACACTTACAATACATAACAGTAAAATAAACAACAAAATGGCTTATTTTATAATTTATATGTTTTTGAAAATGAGTAAAGAACAACAGAGCTTGTAAGTTACAATACCAATGAGGGATGACAGTGCATTATGTTGTATTGGTTTTCCAGGTTATTGTTTAACAAGAAACTCCTTCTCATATCGATTGCTCAACAAATAAAATCTTTATCCACCACTATCATGGTCTTCGTTTTATCACTTTAACTAAATCGATATGTCTCGATGTAAATGGCATCCCCACTATGATTAATTCCTGTAAACACAATGCATATCTATAAACTTACCAAAAACAATCCCAATAATTATAGCAACTTTCATTGCTCACTAAAATGCAATTGTTTGTAGCTACCCTTCACAATTAATTTCTCTTCTTTGCATAAAGTAGTTTTCATCTTTATTTTGTATTTTCATCAAAGAGTACATTCACTACAAGAGTCTTATGTAAACAAATAATTTATATACAATATTCCAAGTAAAGGTTGTTCCAGCCTGGAAGTATACAACATGGTCAGGGCCTTTAGAGTTTACATTTTCATCTATTTTTTTTATTACAGTCTGAGGCTCTAGCTGGATATCTCATCATGATTGTAGAAAGTCAATGCTCCCTACTTCTACTTTGACCACCAAATAGACCCCCGACATGACATAATAATGCAATGACATAATAATTTGTTATTATCGTTGCTAAGTTAAACTACCAACTACGATTAGCAAGATGTGGGATTTTGTGTTGTGCCATGCTAATTTACCAAACACATATTAATCAGCACAAAGTACAATAACACATAATAGTTCAATGGATCTATGCTGATATTGGTGATAGGGGTTGAGCTCATCACACCCCAAACTTCCGATTAAAGAGGCATCGCATCCGACATTAATTTTAAGTCCTAAACTGAAGATTACAATTTGCTTATGTTCAGAGGCAAAGTGGATACCATCTAGCATCTTAGGAATGAGCTGGTCACAACTAAAAAGAAAACCCAGTCTTTGCACCACGCATAAACTGTACACAATTCACCACTTGGGACGAGAAGCAAGCCTGCAATAATACTGTGGAGCAGGACTAAGTTTAAATAGTAAATCCAAGTCCTCACATAAGGTAAAAATATAATTTCGGCACGAAATATTTGCCTGATTCCTCGGTAATACATGTTTCAAGACCCTAAAATAGTTGAGTATAAAACATATTTTTTTCAATTTTTCACAAATATTTAGTCCAAACTAGGAAAAATCCAATATTTTACCAGAGGTCCCAAGACTACATGTTTATTGCCATTTAAGGCAATTCCAGCAACACGTTATATTTATAAATATTTCAAACCAACTGGTGCAAATCTCACATGATACAAAGAATAATGGGGATTGGAAATATTTTTGGAGATGGACATTTGCATAGAAATGTATAGAGAGTAAGCACGATTTTTAAATGTGGCTTAAAATCTCCCCATGTTATTCTCATAGGTAAAACACCAAAAACACCTCTTTGTCCTATTCTATCTATTGGCTTGAGATACAGAAAAACAGTAAATAAACATTTAAGCACACTACATAGGTTTCAACTTTTGATAAAAAACAATAATACAACATAAAAATCAAATACTATTTTAACATTATTTTAAATGAGTACAAATAAATCAAACAGTTATCATGAAAATGTTATAAGTCTATACTTAATTCCATTATTTTAAAAGTCCATTATAAATGTTCTAAATTTGTGATTTAATCACCAGACATCCCTATAACTCAAAAGAATTATATTATTTTATATGAGTACAAATAAATCAAACCGTTTTCATTTGTATGCCAATGCATTGTAATATAATATCAGCATTAGTAAATAAAGGTCTGCTTTATTGTTTACAAATATTCATATCTCAAAAAGGCTTGATATACAACAAAACAGCTAAAATTCCAGCCTACATACTACATGGCCTTCTACATAAAGCATAAAAAAGTTTAAAAATTTAAAACCATTTACCAGTTTCTTTTGTATGTAAATGTGTTATAATATAATTTCAGCAATAGCAATGGTTTCAAACTCCAGGTGTTACCAGCACGGCACTGTCGGAGGCGTGACGATGTTCAAAGTGATGCGCCTCCTATCACTTACATGTTTGTCTAGCTTCTAATAAAAATATTTATAGCATGAAATTTATGTATTAAAATTCTACATGAACTACTGTTTAATACAATATAAATATAATTTAATTTGTGCCAGTGTGTAATTATTAATTATGGAAAATATAAAAAGGTTACTTTGAGTAAACATGAAAAAGTGAGTAAGCGAGGATTTTTTTTATTTTTCAATCAGAGAAAAACTTTCAGTAGAAGAAGTATAGATGATTAGATGTTCCTCAAATTTTGTTTCAAACATTTTTTCATAAGACTTTTAGTTTGTCATCGCTGGGGATCAGAAGTGTGCCTATGGGTTAGGAGCGCACCCGAGTTCGCGTGCCGAGAGCCGGGTCTTTAAAAAAGTGGCCAAAAAAATGAGCCATTTTCCAGGCTTGTTTTTTCAGTATTATTAACATTTTTTAACCAAAAAATGCCCCCATATAGCCTCTAAAACACCAAAAATGGGGTAAAACCATCATATTATACCTATTTTGGGGGTTTTTTCGCAAAAAAATTTCAAAAGTCCTGGGTCCAAAAACGCCGAAAGTGAGGTCATATTGTCCTATTATATCTACTCCAACAGGTGTCCTGATAAATATATGGATCTCCTTATGCATCTATTTTTGGTTTCCCCTGTATATATACAGTCATCAGTCATCATGTATGTAATCAGGCGATATTACTGTTTGTTGTATATTTTATGCCTATGAAATCTAACACACTTCAATCATTATAGAATTATATTGTTTTCATTAATAACAACAAGATTTACTACACGCTATAGTTTTAGAATAACTGAACTTGTTCATATTCACTGATCTTAGGTATATACTCAGAAAACATATTTTATTGAATTTTAAAAATACAGTAAAATAATTTATATTGATTGAACTAGATGATTAAGCTGACGAGACACAGAAAATGTGTATTGTTATTAGAGTCGGGAGGAATCGATCAACAGAATCACCACAATAGAATCGTCAAAAGCACGGATGGTGACCCAATGTGATTGGTTTACGCTATGGAATAAGCCACAGAAAAGTAAGATAGATAAGCAGATTTTCAGATTCAATTGAGGTTTGTCGCTCATTCGTCATACTGCATGTTTATTACACGTTTTATTAACCGACTTCCCCACTACCAACAAAAAAAGGAGGTTCTCAATTTGTCTGTGGCGATATTTTTTTTTTCTCTGTATGTTCACCAATTTCTCTGTGATTCTCTTACCGATCAGTGTGGTTCCACCACCAAAATAACCAGGAGAGTTTCTATTTGGTACCTTATATATTATGTTTAAGTATAATATTTGTTTCGGTGAAAAATTCTGAAAACCTTAAATATTCAACATTCATTTTGTTTACATTTGTGCACATTGTTTACATTTGTGCAGAGAAGGCAATAAATAATAATAACATTCCTACAGCTGTTAGTTGAAACCATTTAAAAGACACAGACAATTTCTTCATGAAACAGTTGCTTCATATTGATCAATAAACTATTTCTTGCCATGAAGCCTAAATTAATTACATTGAGAAAAATGCATTTTGTTTTGGTTACTATAAAAAATGTATTTTAACGTTTGACCTGATTTGTGTATACAGTAATTATGTTTTTAGTATTGAATATTCTGACTTACAAAAACATACATTTTTCAGTGAATAGCTGTATGATAATGACAAATAAAGGTGTATTGTGAAAACCACAGCATTCGTAAAACAGGTATAAATATAAATCAAATGCAATTATTCCTTACACGACCTAAGAAGTGTGACAGTGCATAATCGTCAATTGTCTTAAAAGTGTTGAATATTTTAATTACTAAACATGCATTTGCAGATGTGGAATGTTTATTGATATTCTCTACCCAGTTACTATAACATATCAATACTATTTTATGCCTGCTTCGGAAAGTCCTAGAGGAAGATGATTTGCAATTTCAACTAGGCTATATCTTGAGCAAACAAAACCCCCTACATGACTTACACCACTTTTAGCTGAACCAATCTTTCATATAATATTTTCCAAAGGTACTATACGAAAGGTTCTATGGTGTTAACGACCAATTTTCCACTTTTGAGAGATTTTTTAGTGCTGGTAGCTGAGGAATAACTTTATTTTGTTCCAAAAGGCTTGAGACGTTACTGTATTTCTTTTTATAATGTAGAAGTACACCGATTGCAAAGAAACGATGATGTCTGACATTTCAATGTATCTAGAAAAGACAATTAGTTTTTCATTAGGCCTAATGTAATGGACAACTCTTTCTTTCTTAATATCTAAATATGTTTATTTTCATACCCATTGATTATGTAACCTGAACAGGTGACTCAAGCAGTTTTAAAATAATGATTTTTCTGTGGAACGTTTGATTGTTTCAAACAGTTTTGCTTATCAAAAAACCTCAAGTAATTAATACCGGTACATAAAAACTATACGGTCACTAAAAATCATGAAATAATTTATTTTTGTAAACAAATACAACCGACTTCAAACGCTCTAAAAAGAATGAAATAATTTAAATAAAGTTAACTTTTGTATTTGGCAAGCTCACGTATTTCAAGTCGGCGCGGTTCAAACTGCAAATATGATTGAAATTAAATATTGTGTGTGTATTTTGAAAATCAATAAATTGTAGCTGGATAACATAAATATATAAAAAACATACTGAACTGTTTTGTTTATATATTAAAGGAAATATTTTCTTGTATTTTATGTTTACTTCAGAATAAATGCATTATGAAAATAACACACACAAATGTTCTATATGAATAGGAAAATAATTTAGTTTGATATTATGATAGGGAAAAGAAGCTAGTTTAGTATTAAAACGTTACATTTCCAAGTTAGAAACATTTAAATGCGTTATAATCTTTTTAAAGATACTCGTTAATACCACTATAATGCCGATCTCTGATTACGGTAATAAAATAACACTTAACGCATAACTATGAAAAAGACATGCAGATTAACACCTTTAGTTATAGATAGTCACCTGCAATATGGACACCCTCTTTCAATTTTGTATCAAAAATCATAATAGAGCCGCGCCGAATTGAAATACGTGAGCTTGCCTAATACAAAAGTTAACTTTATTGAAATTATTTCATTCTTTTTAGAGCGTTTGAAGTCGGTTGTATTTTTTTACAAAAATAAATTATAACAAACCCTCTTTTGTTATAAAGTTTGGGACTTATTATTTAATTGTGTAGTATAGTTCCTTTAATATTAAGTACCTGGGGACCGAGCTTTGCTCAAGAAACTTTATCACTACACTATACTCTGAGAGTATTCTTTGGTCAATGTAATTCTATTCCAAAAATAATAATTTGTGGTATATTTTTTCTTGACATCTATTTAACTTCTATTAAAATAATAATATTATAATTTACTGAAATGATGAGATAGAAGAGTTTTGAAAAATTTGTTTGGTTCCCCTAAACGGTCCAAACTATAGAAATTACCCAGTATTTTTCACGCTGATTACCTAGGAAAGTGCTTCAAGAGCTTTCTGCGCATGCGCAAGCTGAGGTACCCGTGGGTACAGAACGTCGAGTTACTTATGTCTTAAAATGTAAACAAAATGACAACAATGGCGGAATGTTTTCTCGTAAGGCCCATGTTAAATTTTTAAAAGTTTGTACTCATATTATGGTGAAAATAGATTTTTCCTGGCTATACCACTGGTCTAGAACTTATTTTTGAAACAGAACTTAGTAATTCCGTAAATATAAACGATTTTGTTAGGGCCGATTCCCAGATCGAAGTAACAATTATTCAAACTTTACTCGTATTATATATAGGGTTTCCTGGTGTTAGTTTTACATACTTTTCACTCATATCCCTATATAAATTTGTTCAGTTTTTATTCTAGCCTTGTAGTTTCTCTCTTTAAATGACACACCATACAGACTCCGTTTTCGTATAGCTTGGGGAGGAAGTTTTGATGTAGCCTCGGTCACCCCGAGTAACACAATTCCCTCAGATTAACGTCAGCACCGAGCATCACGCAACCGTCGACGTCACGCAATAACACACACTGTCCACGCCACTTCACCACAGTACACTTTGTACTATGGACTATAGCTCAGAGTGTCCAATTTTCAGGGACGCCAAATATCTATTTTCGTTTTTATAATAGACCTATCGTTTTAGCTTCAATAGTTTTTCCACTTCAATGTTCCACTCTAAAGAAAGTCACAATTTGGAAATAACAAAGAATCTACGCTATTTTCGTAAAATTATTGTTCTAGCCTAACCTATAATTATTTTAACCTCCAAATAGTTACGCTATTGATTGCATGCTTGTACCTTAGCAAATGAAGAAATTTTGATTTTATTTTATTAGTGTAATTCTTTGTAAATCTATTTGGTTTTCAAAGCATTAAAAGATATATTTAAAAAAGTGTATTCAAAGGAGTCAAATACTATTGAATTTTAAATATAACTAGCAGTTACCCGGCACGCGTTGCTGCGCTTAACAACTATTATTTTAAATGGTAATTTGTTCTGTACGATAAATAATAAACATGTATACCATAAACAAAAAAAGAATATTTATTTTACTTAATTGTCAGTGGATAAACAATGTTTTTTGTTTTTTCATTAGGTGTATAAATATATAACTCTTTAGGCGTAAATTACCCTTTTATGTTTACATATTTAATAGTGGAGAATTTAAACGTTGTTGAGTGTACAGGTGTGCTGCGATTCGGGTTGTAAATAGTATTTAGACGTATCCAAAAGTAAAATAGTTTTCTTTACTGCATTCTGTGGAAACAGTGAGGCACTATTTCAAATCATGACTAATAAAGAACGTTGTGATTATTCAAACCTACAAAACAGTGGGTGATAGTAAACATCTGCTTTTAAATTATACTAGTGTACATGTTGCTCGAAATCGAGCAATCGCAAAGAAGTAAAGGAGTTATTTAAAAACAAATAACTTATTTAAGAACAAATATAAGTCATAAATTCCGATGAGTTTAAAAGAGTCAAATCAAAGATTACGTAACTAATGATAATACTCACAATATACTTAACAGTTCAATATAATAAACATTTCTTGTAAATATTTTATAATTGTTCAAAAGCTGATCTGGCTTTTAGTGTATTGTAGAAATGTGTCCCACTTATAGCCGCAATAGGTTGTCCATGTTGCTTACAGTGATCAATGGTATCACCCTTTGTCAACAGTACGTTTACAAATTTCAGTCTTTATTTTAATAGCACCAAATAACCATTAACTACCTGACCATTGAGATATAGATTATAAACTGGAGTCACTACTCTATGGTTAAACGTTAGAGAAAAACGTGCCACTGTTTTGGCTGGTTTGTTTTTGGTGTTTCGTGTTGTTAGGTTGGCCGTGTGATCGGTTGGTGGGATGCTGTCAAGTACAAATAATTCCAATTCATTCTAACCTAACAATACTATTTATTTAGGATTATGTTATTCGTTATTTCAAGGACTTGTATCAAAAACTTATTTATGTTATTGCACGTTAAAACCTCTGTATTTAAAGTTATTTTGAAACATTATAAATTGTTTTTATTTGAAAGTAAATAAATACCAACCTACTTACCTTTTTTTCAAGCTATGTGGTGAAAATAGGCTAGTCAAGTTTCCTGGTTTGGAGATATTGGTTTAGGCCAATAGCCCAATGGCATTTGATTAAATAACAACCATCGGTTTATAATCTTGTTAAAATGGGTTGCTTTTGCTCGTAAAATAAATAAATAAACTTATATTGCAATCATAATGTTGAGTCGGCAGATTTTTGTTTACTATCATCAACAAAACAGGATGACGCCATCTTGTTTTTGCCTCTAATTTGACAAGTCCCACCAACCCGATCACCCGGCCAACCTAACGAAACGAAACTCTGAAACAAAACCAGCAAAAACAGTGGTACGTTTTTAAAACACAGAGTGGTTACTCCAGTTATTATTATAGCTCAGTGTACCTGACTTTCTGCATAACCTCTCTGTCACAATTTTACAATTAACATATGTTCTTCTTCTCACTTTTAATTTCTGACAACAGCTGGAGTTTCATAACAATGTTTGTTTCCCATGTTAATCTTATGCAGAAATACGAAACTTTAAAGGGCCCCAGGGCCTCACTCTCTAATTATTACCCTAAAAAGAAAGTTTCCTGCACAACCTAACATTACGCTCTTTCCAATGACACTAAAAACATGTCAATCGGTTCAGTAGTTTCGGAGGAGTAATTGTCACAAAAAACCTGCTTGCGTATTAAATAAGTACTAGTGAACCTGTGCGGCTCAATGCCCCGCAAAATAACATAGGAATTTAGAAAACAACTTCATCGTGTTATATATTGACTCGACGTCGAAAATTAAATACAGTAATAATAAAGCCTTAGAAGGGAAGCAGTCCAGCCATTTTCTGGATGTATGTGTATTATATTTAGTAAATTAATAATTGTTTAAGTTCAAGTATGTTATAGGCAGCGAGCAAGGTTATAGGGTAAACTTAGTTATTTTTTAAAGATTTTTAAAAGGCATTAACAAAACATTTGACTATATCCAACGAATAGGCCTATGTAGCATATTTTGAGGGTCATAATTACCTATGTCACTATTAATTACCTAACTTGTCAAGTTCATGTAGTAATTCATTAATACTAAAGAAAATTAGATAAAAGTTACTTGGCTTGGTGCTTTCATAACTGCAAACTCAAAATACACCCACAAGTAAAAAAGAATCAAGTTATTGGTTAAAAAAAACTATTTTTGTGTAATATCATTATTCATATGACGTAGACGATTTGTTTGATTTGTCAATCAGCTGTTTAGTTTCAAATGAATTAATAATGTCAAAGATTTGTGATTTTTAATACATAAATTATTATAGTAAAGTTTTCTAAATCATGGTATCTCAACTAAATTTGATTATTCCCAGCATTAAAATAAGGTAGTAAGATCCATTATGGGTAAACTTTAAGGTACACAATCCTTGATTGAAATGTAGTATACATTAAGAATCATAATACACAGCAATTATTATGTAGTAGACTTTGACTATTTTCAAGTAACAAACATATGCTTCTGTAAATAAAAATTATCTCCCATGTTATCCTTATGGAGAAATACGAAACTTTAAAGGGCCGTAGGGCCTCTCTCTCTAATTATTTCCCTAAAAAGAAAGTTTCCTGCACAACTTCTCGTTAAGCACTTTACAATGACACCAAAAACATGTCAATCGGTTCAGTAGTTTCGGAGGAGTAATTGTCACAAAAAACCTGCTTGAGTATTAAATAAGTACTAGAGGTCGTCCAGTGGTCGAAACTCGACCAAAAATATGTAATGTACAGACTCTCTATTTTCACCCCACACTGTAAATAAAACATGTGATTCGGCCGCTTAGAAAACGACCTGCGCGCTAATGCTAAACCAATGCTGGAGGAGGTCGTTTTCTAAGCGGCCGACCTATAGTTGCTCTGCCCGTGCTTCGCTACGGGGTGAGAATGCAGAAAAGAATATTACGGTTTTACTTTAAGATACTATAATATACTATGAGAAACAGTTACAACACACTTACCAGGAAACATGGGCAAAGGCTCAATCCTGCTTATTGATTATTTAAATTAAGATCTCTGCTTAATGTATTATAGTACTATCATTTAATATAGTGTATAGCATTTAATAAAAGTATAATTCATTGACCACATGGCCCCAAGAAACAATTCTCCTTGTAAACAAATCAAATTAAATAGCAGAACAGCATTTCTGACAACAGTTGGAGTTTCATAACAATGTTTGTTTCCCATGTTAATCTAATGGAGAAATACGAGACTTAAAACGGCACCCAGGCCTCACTCTCTAATTATTTCCCTAAAAAGAAAGTTTCCTGCACAACTTCACGTTACGCTCTTTCCAATGACACCAAAATCATATCAATCGGTTCAGTAGTTTCGGAGGAGTAATTGTCACAAAAAACCTGCTTGCGTATCAAATAAGTATAGATAATAGATATGGATTTATTTGTAAACATTGTAGTTCCAAACATCTGATATTAGAACCCCTAAAACCCTCTGGGGCGGAGCCCTTTTGACGGATCTGCACCAAACATCAGTGAATAATGCTTAATAATGCCTGAAAGTTTCATTACAATCTGTCGAGCGGTTTCGGAGTCCATAAGGTACATACATACATACATAGTTCCTCTTTTATAGATATAGGTAAGGCACTTGAGGAAATTCTATTTGCAATCAGGAAAACAGGTTTTTACCCTACATTTGTACACTAACAGTAACGCTTGCTTTTATTTTTACGTGTGTTTTCTTGTGAATTTTGGTTGTTGTAAATCCATTATTTCAATCTGCTCTGCAATTATTACCACTAATCGGAGTAGACAATTTGTAGTTTCTCAGTTTAACAGAGATAAATGCAGTATTAGTAGATGCAATAAGCTGGTTTAAAGTCACTGGAGACGTTTTAGAGGCTATACGGGGGCATTTTTTCCACGAGAAAAATGGAGGCTCATTTTTTGGCCACTTTTTCAAAAATCCTGATCTTTGCCCACATATTCCTATAAATATATTATTATTTCCCATAAATATATTTGATATCAAGCTAAAAAAGTTATTTCTTACATTTATTTACCCTTACATGTGTAAATGTAAAGTAGTGGCAATATACCGGTTTGACGCCACTTCAAAAACTTTTTGGCTCAGAACTTTTAAAATTTTCGGCTAAAAAAATTTCCAATGCCCCAGGATTTTTTTTGCCACTTTTTTAAAGATCCTGCTCTCGACCTATATAGGGCCGAGCTAAACTCAATTTCATGATCCGTTTTTTCATTTTCATATTTTGATTTTGAAATATTGACCTTTTTAACAAAAATATTGCAATATTTCATAAATAAAACTTGATGTCAAAAAATGAATTACGGCATTGAGTTTAGCTTAAAAAAGTAGTTCGAAATGATGGGTCAAAACACCCCCTTCATATTTAAAATAATTTATCACATTTCAAAATGGCGGATCCAAGATGGCGGCCGAAAAAAATTCATCAGTCATAAACCTATTTCACCAAGTGAAAATAGGTCGACAATGACTGGTAGTGTATACTTATCTTTATCTGGCACTATTTTGAGATTAAGGTCTTAGTTTGTACATGCACAATGTTAAAATGGGCTAAAAAAAAGTTTTTAAAAGCCCTCATAACTTTGGAATGAATCAAGATTTTTAAAAACGGTTTGTGGCATTGTAATCAGGGTAAAAATCTAGTTCGAAATAATGGGTCACAACCCAACCTTTCTATTTGAAAAAAATATTTTGCATCCAATATGGCAGATCCAAGATGGCGGCCGAAAATGACCACCTTGTCAAAATGAAGTACTTACTACCCAACAATGTTTGGAAGTGGTCTGGGATTGATATTTGAAAAAATGTAGAAAAAAGTTGGGGGGGACAATTAAAACTCACCCTGTATGTAGTGATAACCAAAAAAACTACTCTGAAGTGAGTTTAAATAGTTGAATTGAAATCATGGTTCTGGTAGAATATCATAGCCAATTTGCTCTTGTTAGCTTGTGAACAATCCTAGAACCTTTCCACCGATCACAGGGCCGATCAGCAATGAGTTGATTAGTGTTGCAGCTGGAGAGGAATATTTTGCCTCTATACTATCACTCAGCCCTTCCATCCAACTCCGTCCACCACCTGTCAACGTACTGTACCTTCTTATCATAATTTACAATGAGGCTATGAAACGTACAATTCATTATCTAATTGACATTTTTACTTTTTTACGATTGGCTTAAATTAACTTTATGTTTGGGCCGTGCTCTTACAAAAAAGGTAAAAAATGCCAATGACATGGATAACACAAAATTTTAAACTGACTCACTCACTCACTCACTCACTCATCACTAATTCTCCCACTTTCCATTTACCTAGGATGCTAAAATTCGGTACACCGATTCTTTGGGCATTAGATAGGAAAACTAAGTAGTTTTTATTCTGATCGGGCTTTCGGGCTCCGCCCCAGTGGCTCTGGAGTTTCCCATGTTAACCTTATAAGTACTCATATTTAAAAGGAATTAAAGAATCTTAACAGCTGGTTCAACTAAACAAGTTGATTCTGTGATGTTCAATAGCATTAAAAGAGTTAATAGGTTTACCAGCAGGGTGCAGCACTATTATTTTTTTACATTTATGACAACAGCTTGCAACCAAAAGCTGAGTGAGCGTAGCGAACGAGCTTCAACCTGGAGGCGAGTTAGCGTAGCGAACGAGCTAACCTGAAGGCAAGTGAGCGCAGCAAACGAGTTCCAACCTAAAGGTGAGCAAGCGTAGCAAACGAACTTCAATCAGGACGTGATTCAGCCATGCGAACGAGCTCATCTTGAAAATTAACGAGCATTGACATAAAACTACATTAGGACAGGACGACGACTTGACCAATTGGGCAGATTTTTTTCATGAACAGAGCCAATATAACCACAGGCTTAGTGAAAATAGTAATTTTTAATTTATTACTAATACTTATGAAGTTAAACGGGGCAAAGACTCTCTCTGATCATGAGGCTCAATTGTTTTCTTTAAAGATTCCCGTAGCTTTAAAAACGTCTTATATTAAAAAGCGTTTTTTCAGTATACATAACATTGAAAACTTCATTTCTCTTCTTAAAGGGGTTGATTGGGAATTTTTCTGTAAGGAAAGTGACATAAACGTTGCATTCGATCTTTTTATGGACTGCATCAAGCAATGTTTTTTCATGGCTTTTCCTTTGAAATGGGTTCGAGATGACAAATGCCGAGCTGGAAAGTTCTCAATCAGTAGGGATCTAAAATCCATTGCAAATAACAATGTTGACCTTGGTATTCTGGCTCGTGAATTGCAGGATCCTCAACTCATGTCACTGTTCAGAAGGAGGCAAAAACAGTTTCGAAAACTTATAGCTGTCGAAAAAAGGCAAAAATAGGTAAAGAACTTGCTGAGAGCAAATGCCCGCAGAAAAAGGACTGGGAAATAGTTCGTAGGGAGACCAGTGAGTCTCATTTTAGCAGAAAGGTTCCACCACCAATGAGGAATGGCGAATTGGTCCGCTCACCAAAGGAGGTGGCTAACATCTTTAGTAAACATTTTGCAGGCTTAAATCATTCGTGCTCCACAACGAACAGACCAATTCAACGCAATGGAAGTGTCATTTCAAACAAAGTTTGCATCTCCATGTTTTTTGCTCCTATCTCTGAATCTGATGTTAAAATAGCCATACTTTCTCTTAAAACCAAAGTATCTTCTGGCATTTATGGTATTTCGAGTTCTTTGCTGAAGCAGGCATATAAACCAATCTTAAAGGCAACCACAATCCTTTTCAATAGATCACTCCAATCAGGCATTTTCCCAAATGTTTTTAAGATTTCAAAAATAATCCCTGTTTTCAAAAAAGGCAGTAGAGGTAATGAGGACAACTATAGACCAATTGCTCTTCTTCCGACACTGTCCAAGGTTTTAGAGAGGCTAGTCCACGACAGGCTTGTATCTTTTTTAGCTAAGCATGAATTAATAGCTCCGTACCAGTTTGGGTTCAGGGCGAGTTTGTCTACTACCGATGCTTTAGTCGAATTCACTTCCAAAATAATTTCAAATTTGGAAAATGGTGAACCGGCAGTTGGTTTATTTTGTGACTTATCGAAAGCATTCGATCGGGTCGATCATGATATTCTTTGTCACAAACTTGAATGTTTTGGTATACGTGGAATTCCTCTGCAATGGCTCAGGTCATATTTAGTTGGCCGTAAGCAATACGTTGAGGTTGACGCAGAATGCTTTTCCGAACTCGCCGAAGTGAGATATGGTGTCCCTCAGGGCTCTATCCTTGGACCTCTGCTTTTTATTCTTTATATAAATGACGTCGGTGCCTATGTTTGTCCTAACTCCTTAACGCTGTATGCAGATGATACCACCATGCTTTTTAAGGGCTCGTCTGAAGTTGTTCAAGGGAACATGTCTTCAACAATTACAAATTTTGATAACTGGCTTTTAAATAATAATCTTCTTTTAAATCAGAATAAAACTAATTATGTCCAATTCCTAACAAGAAACAAAAATCCACTGCATCTTAAACTACCACAATCTTCAATAAAAGAAATTTCTGAAGTCAAGTTTTTGGGCGTTGTTATGGATTCTCAGCTGACGTGGCAATCACATATTTCAGATCTTTGTGGTCGTTTAAGCAAGGTGAGTTTTGCCTTGAGAACATTGGTTTCTTTGCTTGATCAGAGGGACCTGATTAATGTTTATCATGGATGCTTTCAGTCTGTTATATCATATGGAATAGAGGTTTGGGGAGGTTCCACACGTGCAGACAACGCATTTACGGAACAGAAACGAGCCGTTCGTATTTTATCTGGTCTCCCATCCTCGCACTCTTGTAGGGGTGTTTTTCGAAATCTTAACATACTCACACTTTATTCTCTATATGTTTTTAAAGTGGTTCTCTTCATTAAGAATAAAATTGGGTCTCTTCCTGCTGTTGGAGATAGACACAGGTATCCCACCAGACATGGCTAAGATCTCCTTCTTCCACAAATCCGCCTGTCCCTGTCTGAAAAAGAAACTTTTACAGCGGGTATAAAGATGTTTAACCGTCTTCCAACCAGCATAAAGGAATGTTATGGCGAGAGAAAGTTTAAAAAATGTTTGAAATCCTACCTTGTACAAAAAGATCCGTACAGTTTTATAGAATTTATGTCTGGCTGATTGTATCTTTTTTTATTGTATCTTTTTTGATATATTGTCTATCTTATTTATTAAATGTTATTATTTTAGTTCTTATTGACGACTGAGATGTATAATTGTAAAAAATTGTACCTATTCAGAAAATAAATGACTTATGACTTATGACTTAAAGCCCGCGGGTACAGCTAGTATAATAATAAAACTTCAGCTCCTGGATTTTCTTTGAATTATCGAAATTATCTGTTTACTAGCTGTAACCCGCGGGCTTTGCCCCGTTTAACTTCTTAATTTTCAAGATTATCTCGTTCGCATGGCTCAATCACGTCCTGGTTGAAGTTTGTTCGCTACGCTCACTCACCTTTAGGTTGGAGCTCGTTCGCTGCGCTCACTTGCCTTCAGGTTAGCTCGTTCGCTACGCTTCGCCTCCAGGTTGAAGTTCGTTCGCTACGCTCACTCACCTTTTGGTTGCAAATTAGCTGTCGTCATAAATGTAAAAGAAATAATAGTGTTGCACCCTGTTGGTAATCCTTGTAACTTTAATGCTATTGAACATCATAGAACAGAACCAACTTGTTTAATTGAAACAGCTGTTAAGATTCAATAATTCCATTTCTCATAAGGTTAACATGGGAAACTCCAGAGCCACTGGGGCGGAGCCCGAAAGGATTTTTGAAATAAGAATATGCCTATATGTTAATCGGGAATGTGAGCTATCATCATGCCAAATTTCAGCCCAAACCGACCAGTATTTTTCGCGTTCACTTGTCACAAACATACATCCATACATCCATACATCCAAACTTTCTCATTTATAATATTAGTAGGATTTACGTTCGAAATTTTAGCTGTTTTATTTAACCTAACAATAATAAAAAGGCAAAGCCCTCTCTGACTGACTAACTCACGCACTCACTTACTCACTTACTCATTATTAATACTCCTATTTTCCATTTACCTAGGAGACTGAAATTTGGTACACTGAGTCGGCATTTAATAGGAAAACTAATTAATTCTTATTCTGATCTGACTTTCTGGCGCCGCCCCAGTGGCTCTGGAGTTTCCCATTTTAACCGTACGAGTACCGTATGGGTATGTGTGCATACTGCAGTCACAGTGCCAGTGAGTCAGTGGCAGTGATAAGACAGTGCTGGCCATCCTGTACAATTTTAATCAGTTTTATAATTTTTTTATCCCTCTTTAATCAATTTATAACCATGAAAAGTTTAAACTGTTGTGATTGAGACAATCTTACAAAGAATCTTTTGACATACCAACCACAATGTATTAATACATTGATGATGTAGTTGCATACTAAATTACCTGATGAAGTTCTAAGGAACGAAACTAGTCACACCAACAACTGTAGTTGGATAAGGTAATAATTTTATTTTATCAAATGGAGTAGTGTTAACAGTAGCGTGTTAATAGTTTTAGTGCATTACTGATCAAGTTAATGACTTGGATGGAAGAAATGAATATTAACATAGATGTAAAAGTTTGGAGTATGTCAATAACGTGAAAACTGCTTGAAGAATTGAGCTGATTTTTTCCATGAATAGAGCCAATATAACCACAGGCTTAGTGGGCATGGTCATCCTTTATTTTAATACTCTCCTAGTACTCTGCCTGGCAGCTTGCAAAGTTTCTATGTTATTCTCATGATTACACTTTGATTTCGTTGCCTGATGGTGCTTTTTTCAAAATTGTGGACATTTATTTATAAATTAATAACTTTTTTATACAGTAGATCTAAAAAAAACTTCTCTTTAGCGTTCTCTTCCCGTGGCGAAGCTCGGGTATGGCGGCTAATTTAGTTATCTACAAAAATATGTCTGAAGTCAAACGGGATGAATCCCGCGGGTTAAAGCTAGTTTAACAAAATTCACGGGGCCTCCCAGAGGGGAGGTAATTGCCCGGTGTTTGAACCAGCACTTCAGGTAGGCCACAGTTATGGACGACTGGTAAGCGCCAGCCCCTTAGGAGGAGCCTCCAGTGACACTCCCTCCATTCAGGGTGGTGGGGTATTTAGCTCTCAGTGATGCCGCTTCGGCCGCCTCTCCTCACCTGCCTGTAACTGTGGCTGTGACTTGAGTTCTTCAGGCTCGTCCTACCTGTTGTGTTCTACTGACATTTTGCGAGGCATATCCTCGGCTCTGGAAGTAGCCTCGTCCTGGGAGGTGAAAAACCTAGCTCCCAAAGGGGAGGTAACTGCTCGGTGTTGGTATTGGCTTTTCAAGTAGGCCATAGTCATGGACGTCTGGTAAGCGCCAGCCCCTTAGGGGGAGCCTCCAGTGACATTCTTCCATCCAGGTTGGTCGGGTGTTTAGCTCTCGGAGAGGTGCCATCAATCTCCCATCTACCTGTGACTATGGTTTTTTGGGCTTCGGCCTGCTTGCTCTGTGCGACCAGCATTCTGTGTGGCATATCCTCGATTTTGGAAGTAGCCTTTCCTGGGGATGAAATCCCCAGTACCCCCCAAGTACCCGTAAGCTCACGGGGACACTCTAGGGGAGCGTAACTTTCCGCAGTGTGAGGGCAACGGCTGGGCGCACTCCATCAGCCAATCCCTGTCTCTGAGACCGGAAGGTATGGTTATCTAGAGTGTGGGGAGTTCTCCCTGGAACTTCAATTGAGCAAAGGGTGTCGCCACCTTTGGTGGATAGGTTCATCCGGGTAAGACCCACTTCTATTCCTGCCTCCTTTTGGGAAACCCTGATGGCCTGGCAGTGATGTTGGGCTGGACGGGCAAACGAAGTAGATCGGGTGCTGGGTTCAAGCCCGCTAGGGGTGTTCTGGGATCTATCGCCTTGGTCACCTCTGGTTTCCCAGCAACTGGGTAAGGCCTCGATCAGGTAGTGGTGTAAATAGGTGGTTGGGGTTCCCCCCATCAGCTTGCTGGTGGTCCCCTTCTTCCTGGCTTTGATGGCGGGCTCTGCCTGTCAGGGATTGGATAGGTCCCGAGTGTTGCTTGCACTAAATGCGTCAGGGCATTCCATTATGGTCCTTCTGGGTTTTGTACCTGGGGGAACCCAGGTGGAGTGACGCTTAAACAAGTAGCCGGTATCCCTGGTTAGGATTGAGGGGAAACCCTCTCTCCGAAGGGTTGCTTCGGCAGCCGGTGAGCCTGATGACCTTAAGTCATCCTCCCATGATGTGCCAAAGGTTGGTGCATTAGCTTCGGCCTACATCATGGGGCCCGGGTATGTTTAATTATAGTTACCGAGCTTGCAGTCAGGGAGCTTCATGCTCTCATGACAAAACAAAATGGAAATGGAAATGGAAATGCCCTAAGAGGGCTCCGCAGGGGGGCCATGCTTGCGTGGGTACGTGGCCTAGCGACCACGCGGACCCTAGCTCTTGCCCTTTAGAGGGGAGGTAATTGCCCGGCGTTGGAACCGGCACTTCAGGTAAGCCACAGTTATGGACGACTGGACAAGCCAGCCTCTTTGGGCTGTACCCAAAGTGAGAGTACCCAGTGACATTCCTCCATCCAGGATGGTGGGTGTTCAGCTCTGCGAGACTTCGGTCTCCCACCTGCCTGTGGCCGTGGTTCTTTGGGGCTTGTCCTGCCTGTAGTGTACGACTGACATTATGTGAGTCATATCCTCGGCTCTGGAATTAGCCTCTCCTGGGAGGTGGCAAGTAAAAACGGGCAAGTAAAGCCCCCGAAGGGGAGGTAACTGCTCGGTGTTGGAATCGGCGCTGCAAGTAGGCCATAGCTATGGACGACTGGACAAGCCAGCCCCTTTGGGGAGAGTACCCAGTGATATTCCTCCATCCAGGTTAGTGGGATGTTGAGCTCTGCGAGAGGTGGAAGTGCGCCATCAATCTCTCACCTGCCTGTGGCTATGGTCTATGGGTTTTGGCCCGCTTGCTCCGTGCGACCAGCATTCTGTGTGGCAATTCCTCGACTTTGGAAGCAGCCTTTCCTGGAGGTGAAATCGGGCAAGTACCCGTAAGCTCACGGGGACACTCTAGGGGAACGTAACTTTCCGCAGTGTGAGGGCAACGGCTGGGCGCACTCCATCAGCCAATCCCTGTCTTTGAGACCGGAAGGTATGGTTATCTAGAGTGTGGGGAGTTCTCCCTGGAACTTCAATTGAGCAAAGGGTGTCGCCACCTTTGGGTAGATCGGGTGGGCCTCGATCGGGTAGTGGTGGAAATGGGGGGTTGGGGTTCCCCCGTCAGCTTGCTGGTGGTACCCTTCCTCCTTGCTTTGATGGCGGGTTTCGGCCTGTCAGGGATTAGATAGGTCCCGAGTGTTGCTTGCACTAAATGCGTCAGGGCATTTCATTATGGGCCTTCAGGTTTTCGTACCTGCTGGATTCCAGGTGGAGTGACGCTTAACCAAGTAGCCGGCATCCCTGGTTAGGATTGAGGGGCAACCCTCCCTCTGAAGGGTTGCTTCGGCAGCCGGTGAGATTGATAGCCGTAAGCTATCCACTCATGGTGTACTCAAGGTTGGAGCTCAAGTTCCGGCCTACGCCATGGGGCCCGGGTATGGGAAACCACTTACCGGGTTGTGGTTGGGGAGTTTTTGCTTCTTCAGAAATAATAATGTAAAAAAAGTAATGTAAATGCCCTAAGAGGGAAAACTAACACGATGCAAATATACCGATGGCTATTTAAACTTTAGTTAAGGTTGAAAGTAAGGCAACTCTATAGTTTATAAATGAGTCACTATATTTTGAGAACAAAGTCTTTAACTTAAAGCGGCACATTTGGCAACAGTCCAAGTTTGGCAGACTTACGTGTAATTGGTCAGAAAGATATACGATCACTTCTTATTGCTTTCCTTTGGTAGAAAACATATTGCTTGAACGGAACTCTAATTGGGCACTACATATACCACGTACTTGCTTGTATTTACAATGTGCTCAAACGTTTTAATGATGGTCCATTTACAAATGAATTAACTTTCGGACAGCTTATTCTTAATTATTTAAACGTTACTAATCGTAGCTTTTATAAATAATATCTGTTTATAAGACACATTAAGTCCCAACAAATCCATTTTCAACACGAAACTAATTTTGTATATTTGTTTTCTGCATGACGATATTAAGCATGAATCACAGCAGATGTAATTCACCCTCAATAATGTTCAGCATTAAAATGTTTCTAATAAACTCCTGTATGTGACCAAAACGCAGGTAAGATAATAGACCTTCTTAGGTAGATAGGACATCTGTCTCTATACACACTATATTCATTACCAAGAAAGACGGTACAGTATATTCAAATAATGTATGGTATTCTAATAAAAAAATAAACTGCATAGCAAAACCTAATCCATGGCAAAAGTTAATGTTTTATTTATTTTTTTTTTTTATTATTACTTGTTAGCATATAATAATATTAAGAAAAGTGAGGATTTGTTCTTCTGTCAAACAAGGTAGGTAGTCTAGTCTGGACTTAACTTTGTTAGAGCCACAAAGCAAAGTAGGGTAACAATGAGAAAAGAGATAATTAAAATACGCCCAACCCTTGGCACTTGAAGGGAACGTGCTTGTGTATGTCGTCTGGATGTGAAGTGAGAGTCTGACAAAGAATATTCTTATATAAACAATGTAAATTGGCTAAAACAGAATGGTAACAATGCTCACCTAATATATCCAAAGTGTAGACAAAGATGTTGATAAATATATTAGGCCTATGTCACATCAATTATGCCACATTGGACCAATTATGCCCCTTATGATGTAGAACGAGATTAACTAATTTTCATGACGTGCGTTGTGCTGTGCACATTGGGTATTGTGAAGTAGCTTCAGAGATTAAGTTAAATGTACAACTAAGTTATAGAATATGAAACAGTGAATAAATAATACTTCGTAGCCACATTGTAGATAAATGTGTCATATTGTAAGCACAAAATCATTTCTAACGGAATTTAAATATTTATGTTAAGAATATAAAATAAGAGTAAATCACATTGACGAATGTGTGACAGTGATATTTAATGTACGCCACAAATGTTCGAGAACTCCACCGTTGGAAACCACTGTTGGTCAACTTCTGAGATGTATGTTGACAGTTGCGGACTGTATAGATTGTTAGTGATAAGATAGTCGTGGTTGGAGCTGGGTTGGAGTGGGAAGACGCCTCGGTGTCTGATATACTTGGCTACATTTCCGACTTCTGATAATTTATTGTTGTTTTACAATCCGACAAAGATCTTCTATGGGTCAGTCCAAACGTTATGTTAGCGTTACTGCTATCGTACATTTGACAATAGCTATCATAGCTATCCAACACCAAACTGTATTGTATTTCAAAGTTGGCATTCATATACGAATATTACCAGTGTGTTCTGCTTGAGCGTATCCTATCACACTATCTTAATTTTACGTAGTTGTTGGAGATATAACCTCAACTTCGTATTTTCATAGATCTTCCTATAACCCCTACATTATCCTTATGTTTATTTCTTTTGTAGTAATAAATACCCCAAAAAACCTGCACACTAAGCGAATTTCAATTTTTCTGAAAATATTTCCATAAACAAGACACATTTATTCCTCATTTATTTAACATTAGATTCAACGAGAATTTAGGTTTGCTGCTTCGGGAAAGGTGAAAATTGTTTTTATCCAAATGTTAATAGTAGGCCTATGCAATGATATAGATGAATTTTAAGAATAACATAGGAATCTTAAATGTACATTTTTTCTCTCCTTAACCCCTAATTTGACAACAACGCATTAATGTACAAAATTATTCGTTTTTAAGCTCTTCACGATGTTTGTATTGACTTTTAGTCGTGTATTTTCCATGCTTTAAGGGTAAAAACTTGAAAAATAATTTTTGAAATGTTCTAAATCCCTGTTTCTATGACCCTATCTCGTTGGTTCGCGAACTCATTTAATTTTGTCTCACTCTACTCTTTCAAGTAAAATTTCATTTAAGTTGGACCAAAATTACACGAGTTATCTATCACGTTCAAGGACATACATATAAAAAGAATTGAATGAATAGTGTTTTTACCCTCTGGGGAATCAAAGTGAACAATTTAATTGGCCCCGGGCCCAGGTCTTACAGTGCCACCTACTGTTATAACTACTTCCCAATAGGGAAATTCACTAAAACATGTGTTGAGACGAATGTGTGGCTTGTGCAACTTACACAATAGTATATTTCGTACCTAGGGCCGGTTTTGCTGGCTCGAGATAGTTTTTAAGTTCGAGACGAAGTCGAGACCTTTAATCGATCGAGAGCTGCAAAACTATTTCGGTCCGTGGTACGAACGCTATTTTTCACCACACTATACCCTATTACCACTATTCACCTCTTTAATAATGCACACTGATAGTCAACACAACTACAACTTTAAGGTTATGTGAAGAAATAATTTGAGGAATCAGCAAAAATAAATAGTTATTTGTGTAACTAGTGAGCAAAGTGGCACTGTGCAGTAAAGGCCTTTTGCACTCGTGTTACACTCGTGTTATATTTTTCCTACAGTCACTATAAAGCATATAGGTAAATAATTAGTCTTTCAGACACTATACATACAACACGTTTTTAGGTTCAGCTGGCAACACAAATAGGTGCCTAAGAGAAAGTAGTCCCCGGTCCGTATCACTCCGCTATTTTTTCCTCGACTTTAGAAAATAGTTCCGTATATTTTTTGTAATTAGCAGTGATTTCTGCCCCTAAAAAAATGCTTTAAAGGTATTTTCTTGTTTATTAAGATCGTAGGAATGTTTTAAAAACGTTTAAAAGAAAAGTCTAGAAAGTTCAGAAATACCGAAAAGAGAACATAAACTATAAACACGAAATGACAGGTTAAATCGTAGTTATAATAGTCAATCAGCTGCTCATAGTATTATTATCCTTAGTGTTGCCAACCTATTTCCAAGCGTACACAGAGCGGTAGAGCGTGCCGAGAGCTTCAATCATTACTCTCGCCGTATCGTGCTTCTTGTTACGCTAGATGTCAAGAATGCTTTTAACTCGGCGAGATGGGTCGATATGTTGAGCGCGTTGAGGAACAGCTTCCGCGTACCAGCATATCTGTTGAGGCTGATCGAGGACTACCTGCGCTGCAGAACTCTTAATTACGAAACTAAAGATGGTTCGCGGACGATGGATGTTACTTCCGGTGCCGCGCAAGGTTCGATACTCGGCCCAGATTTGTGGAACGCTGCCTACGACAGCCTTCTGAGATCTGAGATGCCAGAGGAGACCGTTTTAGTTGGGTACGCCGATGACGTCGCAGCCCTCATTGCTGCACGCAACGTTGAGCTAGCCCAACTGAAACTGAACCAAGTCATGCGCGTTGTAAACGCCTGGATGACCGATCATGGTCTGACACTCGCTCTGAGCAAGACAGAGATCGTCATTCTCACGAAAAAACGGATTGAAACCATCGTTCCGCTACGAGTTGGGAACGTAGTTGTCCAAACCACGCGAACCGCCAAGTACCTTGGTGTCATGGTGGACAACAAGCTGAGCTGGAGGGACCAGATCTTCCGTACGGCGGACAAGGCTGCTGGGAGTGTTGCTGCTCTTAGTAGGCTTATGGCCAATGTCGGTGGTCCCCGGTCCAGCCGTAGAAGACTACTGATGTCTGCAGTCCAGTCCGTGCTTCTCTATGGCTCTGAGGTGTGGTCAGACGCGCTTAACAAGGAGGCGTATAGGTTGAGGCTCGCACGAGTGCAGCGTCAGGCGGCACTCAGGGTCGCTTCCGCGTACCGTACGGTATCCGAACCGGCCGTTTTGGTGATCGCTGGAGTTATCCCAGCCAAACTCTTGGCAGCGGAGAGGAAGGCAATCTACCAGAGACAAGGCTACATCGGAAAGGACGCTGCAAGAACAGAAGAGCGCTCCCGCACTTTTCAGATGTGGCAAGAAAGCTGGGAAAGGGAGACTCGAGGACGTTGGACTGCCAGACTCATCAGGCAGGTCCAACCGTGGGTAGAACGGCGACACGGTGAGGTTGACTATTACCTCACGCAGTTCTTGTCAGGTCACGGCTATTTTCAGTCGTACCTGCACTTGATGGCCAAAACGAATTCACCTGACTGCATTTACTGCCCATGCATTCCCGACGACGCGGAACACACTTTTTTCCACTGTCCACAATGGGATATGCTTCACCAGGAGGCCATTCAACATCTTGGGGTGCTGTCGATTGAATCGATCTGTGAGACCTTCCTGAAGGGTGAGGACAACTGGGACTGCTGGTCGCACTTTGTCCGGAATGTCCTTCAAGCTAAAAAGAATGATCTAGATCGGAACATAGTCTAGATTTGATAAGAAATAAACGGCTAGACACGGCGTAAGCCCCTCGGGCGTAGGCAAACTCGGCCTAGTTCTGATGAAGTGCGACAAGTGTTCCCAGGCTAGTGTCCGAAGAGTAGAGGAGGTTTTTAGTGGGTAGTCTCTGGGCCTTAAGCCTGTTGGAGTCCCACACTACAGAATAGCAACCTGTGTGCATAAATGCATTTTCCCACCTCTCCCTAAAAAAAAAATAAAAAAAAACCTATTTCCAAGCGTACACGGATTACGTGCATAATAGAACCACGCTGTTTTGTGTTGTTTCGTTAGAATCCTGAAGTGTGCCAAAGTATAAACCGTACGACAAAGTATAAATATGCAGCAATTAGCAGTTTTCTGTACTATAAACAGTACAAGGAAGCCAACTTTGTCGGGTGACTGTAGGAAAAATAAATAGTTGCTAGGCAACGGTGACAATAACACAATTCTATTGTAATGCTATGGATTTTGATTGTGTATTTAAAATGCATTCATATTTTAAGTAAGTAAGCGGACAGCTGATTTTGAGGCCCCGGGATGTAAAAATCTGCTCGGTCCCTAAATTACGATGACAGCTGGCATGGCCAGCAAATAGTATATTTCGTACCTAGGGCCTAAAATGGGGTTTTGCCGGCTCGAAATAGTTTTTTAAGTTCGAGACGAAGTCGATAACTTAAATCGATCGAGAGCTGCAAAACCATTTCGGTCCGTGGTACGAACACTATTTTTCACCACACTATACCCTATTACCACTATTCGCCACTATATATAAGTACACTGGTAGTCAACACAACTACAACTTTAAGGTTATGTGAAGAAATAATTTGAGGAATCAGCAAAAACTAGTGTACCTGTTGCTCGAATTCGAGCAATTGCGAAGCATTACAGGTGACTCACGAAGATTATGGAAATACTCACGATCTACACAACAGTTAGATATAATCAACATCTTTTGTAAATATCTTATCTTTTCTCAAAAAGCTGATCCTGTTTTTTAGTGTTTCTACAAATTTTTCCCTCTCATAGCCGCATTAGGTTGTCTATAATAACGATTATAAATGAAAAAAAAAAACATTATTTCTTTTCTTCTACTTGGTTGTGTTCTATGACTTTTTCTATGTTTCCATTGTTTGCAAATCGGTTATTTCAATGATTGCTCAAGAAATGTAGCATATTGTTAATTCAGTTTTATTTTTAGCCTATATCATCAAATTGTCCAGGATTTCTCGCTTTGTTCCATTGTAATAATTTCACCAACCCAAGTTTCGTCTACAGATGCAATACGCCAAAGAATATCACCTACGTACAATCTCCAAGAAGTGGTAAAAAAAGGCAGAAACCAAGCCATACAATAGGCCCTAGATATAAGTTAACTCCATAAGAAATAATTTTAAGAGTAACTGTGATATTAGGATTTTCCACTGATTTGGTAATAGAACATTATATTGCAAAACATGACATGATGCAGAATAAAATCGATTTTAAAATCAGAAAAACCCATTGCAAATACTGTACTTCATTTTGAAAAATTCAATAAATCACAATTTAAATATTAACAGCTGTTTCATTAAAAAGTAGTGTAGAATTATGCATATGGTAAACAAATCTGAAGAGGCAACTTTAAAGACTTCTGGGGCAGAGCCCCAAGGGAATTTACCTCGTTCCTCTTTTGATGGCTCCGTGGCGTCCCCATCTCAACGATTGATTGATTATTGATTGATCTATAGACCAAGACCTTTCTTTAGAGACCCCTACCAAGTTTCTACGCCCAGCCGTTCTCTCAAATTAGCTGGGACAAAAACCCAGTTTTCCTCCATAAGAATAACATGGGATGGGAATTCAAAGGCCACTGGGGCAGAGCCCCAAGGGAATTTACCACGTTTCTCTTTTGATGGCTCATCTACAGACCAAGACCTTTCTTTAGACACCTCTACTGAGTTTCTACGCCCAGCCGTTCTCTCAATTTAGCTATGACAAAGAAAAACAGTTTCAAATTAATATATAGATAAAAATAAATAGTTGCTAGGCAACGGTGACAATAACACAATTCTATTACAATGCTATGTATTTTGATTGTGTATTTAATGCATTCATGTTTTAAGTAAGTAAGCGGACAGCTGATTTTGCGGCCCCGGGCTGTAAAAACCTGCTCGGTCCCCAAATTACGATGACAGCTGGCATGGCCAGCAAAACGTAACTTTCAGCCACCAATCAACGTATGTAATACAGCCAAAAACATCATAGTGTCGTGAAAAGGAATATACCGAATTTGCAAATAAGCTAAGACGTAAACTGAATAGCTTATTACTTTCAGAATGATCACTCACTGATCATATCTTAATAGCGATGGAAAGTATGCTAGTGTATCTTGAAAAAATAGTTTCGTTTAAGCTTCTGGCGTGAGAAAAAGGATTAATGGAGATTGGTTAACTTATACTGCATTATTGCATTAATGGTTTTACTCATAAGCTGAAAAATGAAGAGCTCGAAGCTGAAATCGAATATGGCACAGTAGCCTACATGTGTTTTTCATCGAGGGTCAGTGTTATTTATGGACAAATCATCATCATATCATATCATCATCATCATCATCATCATCTATAATATTAAAACGTGACAGGGTTTTTTATTTCACGATTCTGAATCAACCACTCGACGGATTTTCATGATTTTTGTGTTGAAAGAAAGATAATTTTGAGAACTAGGGAATGTCGAAGCCATAATGTTAGTTTGGGGTCCCAAGTATTTAGAAATTAAGTTTTAATTTTTGAAAAGTCTAGCAGCCGACGCTAAGATTCTAAACTATAGTAATACCAGAAACAAAAGAACCCTGGGCCGTTTCGAGCCGCGCAGATTTGAATGGTACGCCACACCTACCTGCGCGAACCACGTGATCTTTTCGTTTCTGCGCAGGTTGTTTTGTTCTTGGTATGTCTATAGCTTTTGGTATAATATAATTTGCTTAATATAACAGCTGTAAACATTCAGCGATTGTAACACAAATTTGGATAAGATTAAAAGACATTTTAGGGTTGACTTATTTATACTATGTGTAATGCTAATCATTGATACGTTCAATCCTTCGATAGGAGGATGACAGATTATTTAAATATACATAGTAAAATACCAGGATGTTCAAATTATTCTTTTAAGTAATCTTTGTAATCTTCGGTTTGTTTTAGTGCAATATAATTTGTTTCACTAACAGCTGGTTAAATATAAAAATGCTCTATAGAACTATGAGGTTATTTTATTTACTATGATTTTGTCATTGATTATAGGAAATAAGTAAGATTAGTAGACCACCGAGATTGGTAACACCATCAATATATACAAGTCGAGGCTCTGTACACGAGTCTTAAAAAAATGATATGCAAATTATTTTACTGCTCAACTTTTTTAGGAAAGGATAGGAAAATCACAACTTTTACATGTTTTAATTTATATTGGTGGCTTTTTGTTTACAATCAATGTTTTTGAATGTTTAAACTTTGTTTGGATTAGGCCCGGAAATATTGATGTCATAAAGAAGGAGATCAAGAATCCTCAGAAATACGATTTTAAATTACCACCACGACCTCAGACGGGTTTTATCCAAAGATATACAGATGAATGACATAGAAACAACACAACGTCATCATTGACCTGGGATACTGCAATTAGACTAACCATCCATTTATGAAATCTAAAAAGTTGTTTGGCGTGTGTTTAGTTGTGGTTACATTTGGAGGCGCTGAATATTTATAGTTGAAATAAATGAATATGAACTGCCAGAAGAACTGCACATATAGCCCAGTCAACAAAGCTCAAAATATGTCCCTCAGCGGGAAAAAATGGTGTGAAAATTACCAATTTTCAGCTGGTCCAATTTATTTTAATAGTTTCCGTTTGCACATTACACATCAAGATGAAAACTTTCTGAGCATGATAAAATCTGTTAGACTATTAATTAAAACACGTTTTTAAAAGACATATTACAAAAAACTTAAACACAATGGGTTCGTTTGGTGATTAATACAGGCGTTTTATGTATTTAAGTTTGTAATGTGTTATTAAGTTGAGGGAATGCTATGTAAATTGGTCTTTAAAACTACTACCTAATCTTTCTACAGATACAGACAATTTACTTCAGTTTTAGAGTTTAATAATTTTACCAGGTGAAACCCGTCGAAATCGACGGTTACTTTCAAGGCTTTCGCTAATTCATCTAACTGCGATAAATTGAGTTCATTCAATGAATAAAATATTTCCCACACTGTACGTCATCGGAGTTGTTAGTATGCTATATGGTATCTATTTCTTTGGAAGAACCTTTAAATAGTATTAAAATCGTATTGGTGGATCTTTTGTAGGTAAACACTTCCGTGATTTCATCAGTGTAATGTAGATTAATCTACGTATGGTTAATTATTATATTAATTATTATATAATATTATATAATATAATTATTATATATTATTATATTAATCTACTTTAATGATTTTATTTGAAAAAAAATCTGTTTGTTGGGAAGACACGTTCTAACTTCAAAGGGAGGTAGGTATATCCGTTACTCCCTCAATCAAGTAGTTAATCTTATGTAACTCTTATATACTCCCATGTTAATCTTATGGGAGTAAATCCAACTTAGATTAAAGATCCTGCCCAAACTAATAAAGATATCAAAAAACAAAAAACACTTTGCAAAACTACAGATTAGGGAAATTTTGTTACACTTTAATCATCAAAATCGGCCCAAAAATGAGGGAGGAGTTCTGTTTACAAAAATCGGCTTAGCGTATTATATATATATATAGATATAGACTAGGTGAAACCAGGTTTTTGATAACTCATCTACAGACCCATACCTTTCTTTGGACACCTCTACTAAGTTTCTACGCCCAGCCGTTCTCTCAAATTAATGGAGACAAAGTTTCCAATTAAATATTTAGATTCGCCCATGTTAATCTTATGGGAGAAAATCCATCTTTGATGGAAGATCCTGCCCAAACTAATAAAGATATTAAAACGGAAAACAGTTTGCAAAACTACAGATCAGGGAAATGTTTTTTACACTTATATCATCAAAATCAGTCCAAAAATTAGGGAGGAGTTCTGTTTCCAAAAATCGGCTTAGCGTATTATATATCGTATAGAAGATTGTTTTGTCTAACTGTATCATAAATCAGATTACATCTAACACAGCTATTCCTTGAAGATAGATTTTAAAGTTGTAATTGAAACAACAAAAGCACTTTTTACAGCAGCCACTCGTGGCCCAAACTTTGTAGCCTCATGAATAATGCATAAACAGCTTTGTAAGGTCCCAACTGGTTGGGCAGAGCCACAGCCAGCTGTTTGGAACCCCAACACAACAGGACAGATTAAATAAAATAGATATTAATTACTAAAATACGAGTATGTAATTACTAGCTGCTGTACCCTTGCTTCGCAGAAAAGGAAAGAAAGGGAAGAAAAATCAGTTGCATAATCATTGACATAGATTTAGAGTAAATAAGCTGATTGGGAACCTAAAAAAGGTAAACCAATGCAAAACACACATCATTTATTAAATTAATAGTAGTTTACGCAACGATTGCGTAAAGATAGTGTTAACGACACGAGTAGAAAATTTAAGGTACGAGCCTTGGCGAGTGCCTTAAAAACTTCTACGAGTGTCGTTAACACTATTTACGCGAGTTGCGTACACTACTTTACCTACGACGGTGTTTTAATTACTAAAAATCACTACTCATAACTTCTAATAGAGGTTGTGTTTTTTTTTTTTTTTTTTTTTTTTTTTTTTTTTTTTTATATAACCTCTAATTGCCACTGACAGTGATGCAATGAAACATTGTATCAAAATACTAATTGCACCAATCAACAATTAAATTGGCCTGAACAGCTGTTTAGTTTAATTTCGAATCATTAAATTTTGCTTCTCCTCTCTCAATCCTTGAACCTCATTGGTCCGTTACCCGTGTTGTTACGATGCTATTGCATGTTGCAACTATGCTGATATGAAAGTAAACGATGCTGTTATGAGATACTTTTCAATTCTAAGAACTGTAATGAAACGGCTACTTTAAAAAACGGTCGTAGGTGAAAACATAAACATAACCGTTAACAATATTTTTATAAAATATATTTCATACAAATATTTTAAACAGTGTTTTATATACGCCTTGTGACCATACTTACTGGACCGAATTACATGCGCTTGGTACCAAATGAAAGATATTTGTCTGTAGATGTGCAGAGCCCCTTTTTAAATTAAAATAAGCTCAAAAATGAGCACAAAAAATGTATTTAAAATTTAAAAAAATTAACATAGGCCTTGTCATGTTGCCATGAGGGTTTCCATGTTGGTGACAAATAAGAAATGACAACAAAATATAAACAAAAAATCAAACGAATGGAAGAAATTCCAATCACATGTTTTATTTACAGCGTGGGGTGAAAATAGAGAAGTTTGCACAACACATACTTTAGTTCGAGTTTTCGACCACGGGCCGTCCTCTAGTTAATTACTAAAATATCTTACTAATATTATAAATGTGAAAGTCTGTGTGTTTGTTTGTTTGTTTGTTTGTGTGTTTGAAGTTCAATCACGCATAAACCACTGGACGGATTGGGCTGAAATTTGGCATGATGATAGCTTACATTCCCGATTAACATATAGGCATATTCTTATCTCAAAAATCCTTTCGGGCTCCGCCCCAGTGGCTCTGTGATTCCCCATGTTAACCTTATGAGTATTCATATTTAAAGGGAATTAAAGAATTTAGTCAGCTCTTTCAATTAAAAAAGTTGGTTCTATGATATGGAAAAGCGTTAAAAAGTTATAAGATTTACCAACAGGGTGCAGCACTATATTTTTTTGCATTTATGAAAACAGCTAATTTGGACTAAGCAGCAACAAAAAGCTATGATTCGCAATGAGAACTGTCAAAGTAGGATTGTTTACAGTTATGTTTATGTTTTTCATTTCATGAATAATTTGTGATATTTTGTGAATTGTTGATAATTTATTTTTCTCTATTGTTTAGGTGAA
The DNA here is from genome assembly GCF_028750875.1 of Macrosteles quadrilineatus. NCBI lineage: Eukaryota > Metazoa > Arthropoda > Insecta > Hemiptera > Cicadellidae > Macrosteles > Macrosteles quadrilineatus. The sequence goes on from NW_026542608.1 coordinate 2,011,889, forward strand.
GTGGTAGAACATTATGGCTATGGTAGATGTGTAATACTATAGAATACTGTAAATTTAAAAAAGCAAAATATCCAACTGTGTCCTCCCTTATTGCAAACGCAAAGCTTGAGTATAACTGCAATAAGCATTTTCTACTTATATTCCAACTCCGTACGAAGGACGGGTACTCTGCTAGTGTAATTATATATATATATATATATACATTTAAATATGTATATATATATATATACCCCCACCACAGCAAACATACAAACTAAGCGAATTTCTATTTGCCTGAAATGATTTTCAATCTTCTATATATATAATACGCTAAGCCGATTTTTGTGAACAGAACTCCTCCCTCATTTTTGGACCGATTTTTATGATTAAAGTGTCAAAATAATTGCCCTGATCCGTAGTTTTGCAAAGTCTTTTTCGTTTTTTGATATCTTTATTAGTTTGGACAAGATCATCCATCAAAGTTGGATTTTCTCCCATAAGATTAACATGGACGAATCTAAATATTTAATTGGACACTTTGTCTCCACTAATTTGAGAGAACGGCTGGGCGTAGAAACTTGGTAGAGGTGTCCAAAGAAAGGTCTTGGTCTGTAGATGAGTTATCAAAAGAAAAACGAAGTAAATTCGATTAGGTCTCTGTCCCAGAAGCCTTTAAAGATCCCTCCACAGATTTGTTTACATTTTGGTCATGTGGATAATACTTTTTAATAAAACAGCTGTTAATGTTAAAATTGTATTTTAAACAGTACACATTTATTGGGAGTTACTGAATAGTCCAAAAGAAGTATTTGCAATGTTATTTTCTGATTTTAAACTGGATTTTCTTCTGTATCATGCCATGTGTTGAAATATAACGTCCCATTACGAAATCAGTGGAAAATCCTTTTTTCACAATAGACAATTATTTCTCAACTTTTTCATACCTTTTCCCTATAGTTTGTCATAATATTCTAAACATATCAACATGGGTTCATGAGATTATTGTCATACATGCTTTCAATCGTTGGAAATATCTTCGATGGTGTAATACAATACAAAATAATACAAGCGCAGAAGAGCACGGTGCCCATTTGAGCCGTGTCCATATTTTGTTAAATTAATTGTGGTTTACAGCAACTGGATAAAACATTTTACAATATTTATGTAGAAATATGTGCATGATTTAGAAAGTCATTAAGCTGGAAAACTGCAATATACTGCAGACTTTTCAGAGAGGTTACTTCGATGTATTCATTCAGCTTAGGGAAAACATAATAATGTATAGATATGTATATAAATAAGAACTTGAACTCTTAGAGAGCCTTTGAATGTTATTAGACTAACGAGAAGGGTTGTGCATGTTTACTAGCGCTACTCGGCAACAAAAACCATTTAATTTATCTCTAAACTATATATTCTTAAAGTGCACTGAGCAGCCTAAAAATCTATGTAACTTACCCATATAATATAGTTACAAAATGCTCAAACTCGCATTGTGACATTTATAGCTCGGCTTATATTTCTCCAACAGAAAATTCATCCGCAGTAGAATTTTATTGTGCTCTTACCGTTTCTAATAACATCCAAACACAGAAACCTTGCCTAAAATGGTACCTATGTTGACAAATTATTTACTGTGGCCTATATTACGGACCGTGGCCCACTGGGTTGGTAACATTATTGAAAATAACACGACATTTTGGCTGTAAAAATGGCACAATGAGTAAATACTATTTAATCAGCTACTGTCATGACGGAAAGTCGTATTTATTTCAAACTAGATCACATCATACTTTATAAGATACGTTGATTCACAATGTATGCATCAATATTTACGTAACAGACAATTTACATTATTTTTTGCTTTTTGGAAATGCTTCATTACTATGTAATTCGCATTATTTGTTGCCAATGAAGCCGCACGACCATATAAATGAGGAGGCCCCTAACAGTTCAAGAATAAAAGGGATCATTACTTCAAGTTTATTCCACTACACCTAACATTCCGTAGAAAGATTATATTGACAACTTTATGTAATTGATAAGGCTGAGACATCTAACTGACATCCCCCATTTCTAGGAATTCCAGCTTTAACAGTAACCCCAAAACCAATTTCTCAAAACTTCAAAATTTTAAAAACGCAATTAATATTATTCTTGTTTTTACGCTTATTAATCTTTAAACAATGCTAAATGCTTAAAATATGTATAATTTCACTCAATTTATCGCAGTTAGATGAATTAGTGTAAGCCTTGAAAGTAACCGCCGATTTCGACGGGTTTCACCTAGTTAAATCTATTTCAATAACATAAGGTTTAATTAGTACCTACTCATGTTTGCTGCTACAAGGAGGGTAATAAAGTGTGCTTGTTTTAATCAATATACTAAATTATTTGTTTTTTTAAGCTCTTTAAGATGGTTTGGAGAGAATTGGAAAATTTTAAGTTTGGAGGGTTAAAAATGAGAAACCCCAAATTTTTACCCCTTAACCGTTCCGATGGTCCGATCACACTGGTTCGTGAACTTCTTCGAATAAACAGAGGGTCACACGTTTGTACCACATTTCATCAAAATCCGACCATTTTTGCTCGAGTTATCGTGCCAACAGACACACACATATAAAGGGTGCGCCAAAAAAAAACTTGACGGTTTCTGTTTTGTAATAAGTCAGCTGTTATACTAGCTAGAGACCTCATTGTTGTAGTGAACGATTGCTTATGTTATGCCATTTTTAGGTTATGTTTGGTAAAACACCACGTCGTCAAAAGAAAGTTACTGTCTAGTGTGGTGCAGTGTGGTGTGGCACTGTTTGGAGTCATCGGACCATATGTTTTTGAGGACGAAAGTGGGAACACCCCCCTGTCACTGTAAACTCGGAACGCTATTTGGAAATACTGAGGGGTTTTTTGGTTCCACAACTGCGGATTTTATGAGGGATAGACACGACTAACACGTGGTTTCAATAGGACGGCGCAACTTGTCATACAGCCAATTATTCAAAGTCAGTTTTGCGTGAACTCTTTCCCGGTAAAGTGATCTCTTGGTTAGGTGATGTGCTGTGGTCAGCTCGATCCCCAGACTTAATTTTGTGTGACTGTTGGCTGTTGGGATACTTAAAAAGCAAAATGTTTGTTTCGAAATTTCAAACCATTCCTGAACTCAAGCAGTGTGTCAGGGAAGAGATTGCTTCTATTCATCAGGCGAAGGTGACTGCAAATATTCAAAAAAAATGGGAAGCCTGTGTTTAGGAGAAGGTGATATAACCTGAGTGATATAATTTTTCATAAATGAAAATGGCATAGTAGTGTGTACAATATAACGTTATTTAATACATGAAATTGTAGTTTGTTTTTGAGTTATTTAGTATTAAAAACCGTCAGGTTATTTTGGCGCACCCTTTATATTAGCTAATAAATTATTGAAAATTAAGTACTCTTTTTAAATTAATTTTATTAATTAGCCTATATATGTGTGAATTTGAACGGATTGTGTTTCTGGCCTCTGGGGACATCAAATGAAAAAGTAAATCGATAGTTTTTACTTATAGTTTACTCGATACTGTTTCCCATGCTCGTCTTCGATTCCCATGTTAAACACTATCTCGCCCCGAAATGAGACTTTCGTGACGAGTATTGAACAATACTTGTTATCACGGTAAAAAAAACTACTTTAAAAACATTTTTTTGCTATTTCGTAATCCATTCATTTTTCTTCAGTTGTAACTTTGAGACAAAGTATTGTTTGTGTAACGAAACCAAAAGTAATATTTATGTAACGAAAGTAATGGTTATGTGAGGAAAAGTCAGCTGATCACTATTTGTTTTTGGTGTATGGAAATTGAAGATTTTCGAAGATCTCAGCTGTTTGGAAATGGGCTATTTTCGAATACAGAGTGATAAAAAATAAGGTTTCAGCTGACTACAAAACCCCGTCCGTAAAATGAATACGTAGTCCAGGAGCTGAGGGGGTTTGAGCATGCATGAAAGTAGTACGCAATGTTATTGCTGATTATTGTAGTATGGACTGTGGTGATCAAAATTACGTATGTCGCCTATTTCAAAAGTGGTCGATAAGGTGGGGGCGGAGGGGGCAAACATGGCGGTTTGCGCTATGCGTTAAAACGCTAATATTTCGAAAACGGTAAAAGATAGTACATCGGTTAAAACGTCATTGTAATTCTAAAAATGTGGACTACAATAATGGTTATTGAGTCCTAGGTCGTATCTCTATAAATAAACAAGTTATTGTATAAAATATGTAAAAATGGACTTTTCGTGTAGTTTTTTTTTTTACCGAAAGTAGAATCAATTTGTGAGTGTCGCAAAGAAGTAATATCAAATATCTTTGCTGATAGTTGTACTATAGACTGTGGTGATAAAAAAAAAAACATTTCGCCTACTTTTCAGGTGGTCGAGAACTTTTGGGGGAGGGGGGCAAAGATGGCGGAACGCGCTATGCATTAACACGACTGTAGCTCGACAACGGTACGAGATGGGACATCGGTTAAAACGTAGTTTTAATCCAAAAAATATGGCCAATAGAAAAGGTTATTCGAAAAAAAGTTGTATCTTAACTAATAAAAAAGTTATAGCAATAATAAGTTTAACAAAATCTACATTATACAGCTATTTTCTTCAAAAATCGTATGGATTGTTGATAAATAATAGTGTAATTACTTAATTACTCGGCTAAATATTTACCAGATACATTTTCTTATAAGAAAAAAAAATATTATTACGAATGTAATATGGTTTAAAATGTAAAACAAGGCCTCAAAACGCCTTGGGTTCGTTCGATAGGTTGCGTCATAATTGCTGCGCAGTGCTTCCCCCAAAGTTCATTGCCTTCCAACTCAGTGATATCGGGGTTGTGAAAGTATTTGTACAATTTAAGACTACTGACATTTATTGTATTTTATTTGTACAAATAACATTCTATTATAACTTTTAATAGTTTTTTTTTAAATTTCAATAGGCTACATTTTTTTTTAAGTTGCTTACGTTTTTTTTTTAAATTGTGTGTGGCTGGTTTTTATATACGTTTGTTCTTAGTGACTAGTGGATTAGGCAATTTTAAAGTAAAATTTCACCAACTTACAAAAGTTAGGTACCTATTTCAATTCAACAAATAATATGAACAATCAGTGTAATTGTTATGGATAGAATGAAGAGATTTATCGTATTTTTTTATTATAAGGTATTTACTTTTGTTGTTATGTTTTTTATTTTATAGGCTATAACTGTATTTAATAGAATCTGTTACATAATTATATTGTAATAACCTATAACATTATAATTAAAATTTTATTTGTAGTGGTAATCTATATTATGCATTTGATTGCGGCGAAACCCCAAGTAGTATACGTAGTTTGGAGGCCGTGTTTTACATTTTAAACCATATACATTCGTAATAATATTTTTTTTCTTATAAGAAAATGCATCTGGTAAATATTTAGCCGAGTAATTAAGTAATTACACTATTATTTATCAACAATCCATACGATTTTTGAAGAAAATAGCTGTATAATGTAGATTTTGTTAAACTTATTATTGCTATAACTTTTTTATTAGTTAAGATACAACTTTTTTTCGAATAACCTTTTCTATTGGCCATATTTTTTGGATTAAAACTACGTTTTAACCGATGTCCCATCTCGTACCGTTGTCGAGCTACAGTCGTGTTAATGCATAGCGCGTTCCGCCATCTTTGCCCCCTTCCCCCCAAGTTCTCGACCACCTGTAAAGTAGACGACATGCGTATTTTTTATCACCACAGTCCATATTACAACTATCAGCAAAGATATTTGATATTACTTCTTTGCGACACTCACAAATTTTATCTACTTTCGCGAAAAAAAAACTACACGAAAAGTCCATTTTTACATATTTTATACAATAACTTGTTTATTTATAGAGATACGACCTCGGACTCAATAACCATTATTGTAGTCCACATTTTTAGAATTACAACGACGTTTTAACCGATGTTCTATCTTTTACCGTTTTCGAAATATTAGCGTTTTAACGCATAGCGCAAACCGCCATGTTTGCCCCCTCCCCCCCACCTAAATATGCCCTTGTCGTTTAATAAAGTCTATTCTTGTATTTATTTGATATTTCAACATCCAATCTGATATGTATATGTGCTTTCCGTTATCCCATACCACCAAAAGTCTTAAAACAAATATCACAAAAATTAAGAAATTTGCCACCACTTTGAATTTGATTTTTTAGTAATTTCCCATGGTCGGATTTTGTCGGATTTTTGATATATTTGATTTTTGACCCGTAAGGATTTACAGTGAACGGTACAACCTTAATCATTGTAGTCATAGTAACAAACCTTATTATTAAATTACTTGTATCCGGAACGCTTAATTGACTTTTCGCTTATTTAAATTGCAGAAAGCCTACTATGAGAGTTCCACACACTGTTCCACCCAACACTCTGAAGGCGTATGAGCCATCAACTCCCACCCTGTGGCTGGTCGGGGAGCGAGCACGTAGACTCCGGGCCGAGAACTGGACATGGGACGACACCATCCCAACCTCGCTAGCCGAGGAGTGTATCCGCTTTTTCGTGAATAACTTCGACGAGCACAAGAGAGTGACCTCCATGTTAGGCGAAGACGATTTAATGATATTTTTGGAAACACTTTCAACAGAGCTGCCTCTGGAAATAGTAATTCCTCTCATACCCGATGGCGTCTACTGGCAACGCCGATGTCTGAACACTTGGGCGACAATGAATGACGTGACAAGATACGATGGTTCCTGGAAGAGAATGTTCACCGAAAGATACATTAGAGACATGATAGAGACCGAGGAGCCGGGCTATACGGATTGGGTAGAAATGGGAAACACGTTGAAGCTTTGCTGTCCTTTTGTGAATCGTCTGGAGATATCTCAGCTACAACCACCTAGAGTGTTGCAGGCGGCTCCTGTCGACCCGGACCTCTGCAGCACAGAGGACTTCATACCGCAGCATCTCGACCTGTGTCCGGTGTTGACCATCCTGGAGAATCTGCACGAGCTCGACTTGCAGTTCGGAGTGAAAGGAATCGGTATGAAATTTACGTTTAAATGTTTCAGAATCCACCCAAAAGACATAGAAAAACTAGCCAACGGGCTGAAACTTTCAGGAAATCTACAAATCCTCAGAATATCGTGCAGTGACATTGACGATAATAAACTCATCACTATACTAAAAAGCTTAGAGCACTGTAAAAGTTTTAAGGAATTAGAAATCGCTCATTGCAAGGTCACCGATGTGGGTAGCAAAGCACTCGGTCATTTCATAACGATTAAGCATTCTCTTAAGCACTTAAAACTCCAAAACAACTTAATTACCGCTGAAGGGGCTCAAGCTTTGGCGTTCGCATTGACAATGGAGGACTCGGCAAATTTGGAAACTGTCGACCTAAAGTTCAACTTGATTGGTGACGAGGGCGGGAGGCACATCGCTGCGGGGTTGAGCAAGAGCAAATATCCTGAACATATGATACTCGCAGGCTGCGGTTTGAGGAAGGAAGCTGGAGACGACTTGGTAGACATGCTGAGGTTCAACGACACCCTTGTGACCCTGGATCTGACCAACAACGACCTGGGTCCTGACGTAGGTAAGCGGATGGCGGACGTTATGCGGACCAATCGTACCATATTGAAAGTCGATGTTCGAAACTGCAGATTCAAAGAGACTTGTGAGGCGACTATCCATCATCTCACCTTCAGGAACAGGGAACGACTGAGGAAAAAGAACTCGAAGAGGTCCGATGAAAGGAGCGTTACAGTGATGTCAGCCTGTCCGAAAAGAGCTACATCAATTATTTATTGATCCAACTTTCAGCAACAAAATTCCGGCTTAAGGCAATCAGTAATTTTGTATGCATCGAACACGTTGTTTAATGTATTTATGATTATTTCCTTAATTACTCTATATGGTTCAGGATTAATATTAGTTTACGCAACGATTGTGTTAAGTGAGTCTTTACGACACGAGTAGAAAATTTAAGGCACGAGCCTTGGCGAGTGCCTTAAAAACTTCTACGAGTGTCGTAAAGACTATTAACGCGAGTTGCGTACACTACTTTACCTACGACCGTTTTTTAATTACTATCAATCTGGATTTAATTACTAACAATAACTACTGATAACTTTTTAGAGAGGTTATGTTTTCGTGTACCTATTGTCATTGCCACTGAAAGTGATGCAACGACTTGTTGTATAATTAGCTGATTTCGTGTAATTACGTGTTTGTTAAACTTTGTTAAATATTACATTGCTAGCAGCATTCTTACCATAAATAATATTGTATCAGGTACAATTCGGCAAATATTTCATTTATTTTTGGACTTCCACCAACTTAATTAAGAATACGCGAGTATCAACATGAACAAGTCGGATCAACAATTAATTTGGTCAACTTATCAGCTGATCAGCTGATTAGTTGACGTTCGAAGCATTACAATTTTAATTCTTTTCTCTCAATACTTGAACCTCATTGGTCCGTTACCTGTGTGGATATGAGAAAACTATGCGGATATGAAATGAAACTATGCGGATATGAAAGTAAACAGCTGTAAAGTGAAACTTTTCAATTCTAAGAACTGGACTGAAATGGCTACTTTAAAAAACGGTCGTAGGTAAAATTGATTTTTATGATAAAAATGTCAGCACCCCATTCTCGATATCTAATTTGAATTTCTCATATTTTACGTTGTTTTCATTCAGCCCAAATATTTGGCCTGTATTCAGGACTGTACCTGACCAAAACAGTTTAATATTCGAACACCTAAAATTTTACAATAGTAATAAATTATGTGTTTCGGGACAAATAATTGATAATACTTCACTTTACTGTAAAATTATTGTTTCAACCAAATACTTTGGTATGTTAGCACATCATGTTCAATATTGTAACAGCGGATTAGAAACAATATTTATTACTAACTCATGTAATTGTGGCTGGTCAATTGAAGCTGTCATAAGTTAAACTTTGGTGTACGTATATACTCCAATGTTTAAAAAATATTACTTAACTGCAATTGATAACTTTGTTATTTTACGGTTATTTTGAACAAAGTAAAGAGATTTATGGTACAAATGTTGTATTCTTTGTTTTAATTGTTTTGTAATTATGTTTATTCTAATTTAAATTTTACGAGTCATTAAATAAATATTGTTTACATGTATTTAGAAAGGTAGTTACGTTATTATGATATACTTGTCCTATCTACAGGATTGGGCAAAAGTCTGGAACCCCCCAGTTAACTTTTTAACGCGTTGTAGTAGGAAAACCAAACTTGGCACATATTTACAACATAAGAAATTGCACTTTTTGATCAAAGTTACAACTTTGCCCCAGCCCCAAAAATGGGATATTTTTGGGGCAGCCCCAAATTTTCAAATGTAAACACCCCTCATTTTAAAAGGTTTTTCAAGAGAAATTGAATGGCGCCAACTAGAGGTCAATATCGCACCCCTAATCAAAATGGCAGCCATTTTAATTATTTAAGATGAGCAAGCAAGATAATGTCTGGACACCCCCAGTTAACTTTAAAAATTTAATATTTTAATAATGACCAAAAGGTGAACTCTCTTTTTTTATAAAGGTATGCTGAGATTAGTTTTCCTGCTATAAAAAGATAATAGGGGATATTTAAAAATGACTGCCATTTCGATTAGTGGTGCGATATTGACCTCTAGTTTGCGCCATTTAATTTGTTTTGGGACACCCTTTATAATGAGGGGTCACGAGATAGGTGTTTGAATTTGAAAATTTGGGGCTGCCCCCAAAATACCCCATTTTGGGGGCCGGGTACAAGTTCTTAACTTAAATGAAAAAGTGAATTTTTAAATGTTGTAAACATGTGCCAAGTTTGGTTTTCCCACTGCCACACGTTCTAAAGTTAACTGGGGGTGTCCAGACTTTTATCTTGCATGCTTATCTTAAATTAAAATGGCTGCCATTTCGATTAGGGGTGCGATAATGACCTATAGTTTGCACCATTCAATTTCTCTTGATAAACCCGTTAAAATGAGGGGTCACATGATAGGTGTTTACATTTAAAAATTTTGAGCTGCCCCCAAAATATCCTATTTTGGGGCTGGGGCAAAGTTTTAACTTTGATGAAAAAGTGCAATTTCTTATGTTGTAAATATGTGCCGAGTTTGGTTTTCCTACTGCAACGCGTTAAAAAGTTAACTGGGGGGTTCCAGACTTTTGCCTAACCCTGTATATTCTCACTGGCTAAGTGCCATCATGTATATGGCAGAACACAATCAATGAATTACTACAACATGTCAACATCATGCCCTCTTAACATTGAACTTTACCAGAGTACCCCTTATAAACTTTTTATCAAAGAAAATTATTTCACGTAATTTAAAAACTAAGTGATTCACTAAATTAATTTCTTGTTGTTTTCAAACATCTTTGGGTTGGTTCGTTCATGTATTTTCATTGGTTGCTTTATTTGTTTTTATGGTCAAAGAATGCCCTAAAATGTATAAATGGATCAAATGTTGTCCGAAATTAAAAATGAGAAGAAGAACATATGTTAATTGTGACAGAGAGGTTAAGCAGAAAATCAGGTAGTTAATGGTTAATTGGTGCTATTAAAATAAAGACTGAAATGTGTAAACGTACTGGCGACAAAGGGTGATACCATGCAGACTACATTATCATTGACAAAGACCAACATGGACAACCTATTGCGGCTATAAGTGGGAAACATTTCTACAATACACTAAAAGCCAGATCAGCTTTTGAAAAATTATAAAATATTTACAAGAAATGTTTATTCTGTATTGAATTTTTAAGTACATTGTGAGTATTATCATTAGTCACGTAATCTTTGAGATGACTCTTTTAAACTCATCGGAATGTATGACTTATATTTGTTCTTAAGTACGTTATTTGTTTTTAAATAACTCCTTTACTTCTTTGTGATTGCTCGATTTCGAGCAACATGTACACTAGTAATCAATTAAACAATAAATAGAAACACATGAGCATAAATAGTCCATTCTTGTTGCTTTATATTACCATCAAAATTGCATAATTTTATTTCACCACAAACAAATTAATGTAGGCTATAGTAATATTTACTAAACTATGAACATTTATTATGACTTACAAAGTATAGATTTACTTTGTCTAGAAGCAATAATATTCATGGAGTTTGAGGTAGGCATCTTATTGTTCATCATTATTTCATTTAAGCACTCTCATAATCCATAAAAAACTATAAAACTCATAAGTTTGGCTCGCTCAATTCGTAGGTAGGCTACAGTATTTACACCCGAATAGTTTTGCATGTTCTTCTCCTAGTGTTGTCAGCATTCTGCTGAGGAGATGCGGTGCAGTCACAGCTGATAAGAACAGCTGATCACTGATAGTGGCGCGTGCTGATGAGGACAGGTTCTAGCTCTGACGTCATGGATCGATGCAGCAACTTCCCCCGTCCGACCCACTTCCCTAAAGACTACGTTTGACTTTCATTTACTATTATGTCCATTTATTTATCCATCCTTATCCGGTATAAACTTCTAATATGATGAAAACTAACTGAATGTTGTTGATGTGTGTTATTTAGTAACTCTATTGTTCTCTGATTATGTACGTTAAAGATTGCTGTATTAGTCTGGGATCAAACGGATTTAATACTATTTGTATATAAAATCACGTCATTCACGTATAATATTATACGAATTGGATGGTGTATGCCTGTCTGTGCAGCTGTCACGACTTAAATACTAAAAAAATAAAGCCAAAATTAAGCACAAAGATGGTTCATGTACCTAGAAACTTCATATGCCTATTCAATTCCCTGAGTTTTCCTTGGGCTACGTCCCGTATACGTCCAAAGTTTTGATATGAGGTTTTGAAAAGTGAATATTGATTAGTCTCCATGGCAGGATGAGAAAATTCACAAAGTTTACCTTTACATTGACAATTCAATATTATAAAGTACTGCTTAATGCTTACTTCACAATGTCAGACAGCTGATCCAAACAAATCCTTTACTCTTATATGAGCAATATTTGCTTGTATCACAAAATTAGTGCAATTTAATATTAATATTTAATATTAATTTATTTATATTATTATATATTTATTAAAATGTGTGCAATATTTAATATCTCGAAAACAACTTCGACGATTTCCTTCAAATGTTCTAAATAATCTATATCTGGCCTAAAAATGTGTTAACTGCAGTTAAAAGTGCCAACAAAAATTTAAATACGTAAAAGAATTATATTGAAAGTCAATTTTCAAAAAATATTGAAGTAACCATGTTGGCTGAACAAGTTTTATCTATGGCTGAACAAAATAAAAAGGAAAAGTAAACAAAAGACTTTTAACATTTGTTTATAACACGCCATCCGCAGTATAGTAGCAAAAATACAGTACAAAGGAGAAAACATCAGTAGTTACTATTGAGCAAAGATTACACTGACGATTATTTGATATATATACCGTGCCATGGCTCGGTCTCCAGGTACTTAAATATAATACTAGGGAACCCTATAGTAAGAAACAAAACGGCTTGGAAAACTTGCTGCTTGAATTCAAGTTAACTGCAGTAAGATTATCAGAGTTGTCTGAAAATGTTATAGAACTTGTTAAATATCTCTAATTGTGTTGTGGGTTCGCGAACTTATCTGTTCTCAGTGTTGACCGATTACTTCTAAATGAATGCTAAACGTTCGTCACGACTAAAATACTAAACCGATACCGCCAAAATTAAGATCAAAGATGGTCCTGAAGATTTAAAGAGGACTAAACATTTTTTTACATACCGTGTAGAAATCCCAAATCACCGTCAAAAGGACTTTATTTTGCCCCCCAACGAACAGAAACTTGGATAAAAGATAACGTTCATATTCAGGCATAGATAACTTGCAAAATATAACAAACATACTCTACAGGATGTATAAAAACAACCTTCATGGTTTTGTGTATTATCCAAATAAAGGTGTTTTAGCTTCAGTTACAAAATGAAATAGCCCTGGTGCAGCAAACCTATTGACTATATATATAGTCAATGGTAGGAACGGAAAGTGACACATTGGAAAAGTGAGTTTAGCATAATCCGTAAACCTCTGTTACAATCACCCACTGCAGTTAGGATTTTTTTACTTTACACTTTACACAAACGCCATTGAAGCGCCGTCAATGATTGTAAACCTTTTTTCTTAACTATTGGCGACGATCATTAATAAATCTAAGTTTCCCAGCCGGCCGTAAGCAACACTGATTCAAGGTCTTCTTTCTGGTTATCAAAACTCAAGGACAATTTTATACACAAAGAATCTCTGGTTCCTGACCTGGATGATGCCTAGTTATTTAATTTCATTTACAGTTACACTCATGCAATTACTTACAATTAGTTACTGCACTTGCAATGAATTAAATCCGATATGTAAGAAAAACGTATTAATCTCACTTGGTTGGGATTTGCTTTCAAAACGTGATCGAAAATGGTTGCGGTATTTGTAAACAACATTTGTAAACATAATACATATCAGTGACAGCTAGAAAAAATAATCTTGATCCGAACAGCTGTTCGTTATTTCATAGATGATTATGTGATAAAAATTGGACAAAACTTGTCAAAAATCGCACAAAACTGCATTTTTGAACGACCGTAATTTTATTTACAAAGTAGTGAGGCCATATTTTAATGGCTAAAGACACTCTCGCCAATCCAATGAATACATTAAAATAACTTGGACCTTGATAGATACTCTAATTTTCCTGGAGAAGATAGCGTAAAATGCCATCTTGAGTGTTACAGGCAGACAGAAAGACAGACAGACAGACGGACAGACAGACAGACAGACAGAAATAGAAATAGAAATAGAAATAAGACTCGTTTCTGCTTCTTTAATGTATAAAACGTAAAAATAACATAAAAATATATTATTCTGAGCAATGTACAGACAAAACTCTTAATTTTACTTATATAGATAACATTAAAATCCGTGTTTATTTGTTTACGTATTACTGCATTCTATTTTCTTTATTTCGGCTTAAATTAATCTTACTGCCTCAAACTGTTCCCACACTCAGAACTTCTCGCCTTTACCACTTCCTATGTAGTGGACCTGTTTTCCTCCCTCCTCAAAGCCTTTTATTATTGCAGATACATTAATCTAACTGTCACAAAGGGTTCCCACACTCCGGACTTCACGCCTTGGCTACTTCCTTCACCACTTCCAACGTCGTCGAGCTGTTTCCCTCCATTCCCTTAGCATTTTAGAATTTCAGATACATTAATCTAACTCTTACAAAAGGTTCCCACACTCCGGAATGCTTGCCTTAACTAATTCCTTCACCACTTCCTACGTCGTGGACCTGTTTCCCTCCCTTCCCATAGCATTTTTAAGATTGCGGATATCTATCTATATAAATAAAATTAGAGTTTTGTCTGTACTTTGCTCAGAATCATATACTTTTAGGTTATTTTTACGTTTTATACATTAAAGAAGCAGAAACGAGTCTTATCTCTATTTCTGTCTGTCTGTCTGTCTTTCCCTTTGTCTGTAACACTCAAGATGGCATTTTACGCAATCTTCTCCGTGAAAACCAGAGTACCTATCAAGATCCAAGTCATTTTAATGTATTCACTGGATTGGCGAGAGTGTCTTTAGTGATTTAAATATAGCCTCACTACTTAGTAAATAAAATTACGGACGTTCAAAAATGCAGTTTTGTGCGATTTTTGTCAAATTTTCGTTCAATTTTTATCACATAATCGTCTATGAAATAACGAACAGCTGTTCGGATCAAGATTATTTTTCTAGCTGTTGTTTACAAATACCGCAACCATTTCGAATCACGTTTTGAAAGCAAATCCCAACCAAGTGAGATTAAAAACGTTTTTCTTACATAACGGATTTAATTAATCGCAAGTGCAATAATATTGTCTAATAGTGTAACCGTAAATGAAATTAAATAACTAGACATCGTCCAAATCGGAACCAGAAATTCTTTGAGTATAAAATGTTTCTTGAGTTTTGACAACCAGAAAGAAGGCCTTGAATCAGTGTTGTATAGGGCTGGACACTGAAATGATCGTCGCCATTAGCTTACAAAAAAAGGTTTCCACTCATTGACGGCGCTTCAATGGCGGTTGTGTAAAGTGTAAAGTAAAAAATCACAACTGCAGTGGATGATTGTAACAGAGGTTTAACAGAGGAAGTGCTTAACTCGCTTTTCCAATGTGTCACTTTCTGTTTCTACTCACCGTGTGATGCAATCGCTGGACCATACAGCCAATAGGCCCATAGCTCATATCTTGGGTACGTAAGCCTACATATTTATTCATAACAACTTTTTTGACGACGATCCTTGATACCGGTACTTTTCCATAGAATACATGGCCTACCTACTTAAGACATATAATTACAAATGACCAAAAACCCAACATTGTGTGATTTTCGTCACATTTCCTTCTAATGTTAATAGATATACTAATCATTGTTTAGAGAATGCGTAATCTATTAAATAACAAAAAGTTGTTTGGGTAAGGTTGTTTTTTTTTCAAACTGACACCGATAAGTTTACGCTATAACTTTTTACGAGAAAATCCAAAAGCAAGAGATCAATAACCTCGGGACTAGATATTAATGTATTTAATTGGTCGGATGTACTATAGTTCTTAGGTAGGTTCTTACGTAGGTACTGGTTCTTTTCCTTTTTAGAACCGTTGGTAGCTGCTAGAATCATTTTTACGTAGGTACCAACACATCACTGTAGTTTACAAATTAGTTATCGTTGGTGTTGCACCTTATTTATTAGAGCCGTCCGTATTCAATTTAAGTGATGTCTCTGTATTAGTTTTGCTTTTTCTGTCTGGATTCCAAATCTTAGCTTACCCGGTATGCTAAGAAAATGATAACCTATTTGAGTAGGCTAAAACATTTGTTGGGCAAACCATCATGAATTGTTTACGCCTGTATTTTGTTTATGTATCAATAGTTCGTGGCCTTTTTTGGATTGTTGTGTGTATGTCTGTTGGTAACGCATTAATGTCCTTATTTCTCAGTGTTTCACGGAATGGACAAGAGCACCTTTGATACTGAAAATGTCAACCGGAATAAAGTGTTAAATGGTGAGGTTGAGGTAGTACTTAAAATACGTTTAAGTTAACCGATGTGGAAAGTAACTTTCAATTATAGGCCTACTTTAGGGCTACGCTTCATGGATCTATAAAACATTTTTTAGTTTAATCATTGGACATATGGACCATAACGATCCGGGTGACATTTAGTTGCGAAGCATTTATTTTGGCTTGAACTGTCAGATACTGTTTTTGCGAAGGTTTATATATAATAGTTTTGTCAGCATATCTGCAACTATGCAAACTAACTGCTGTTCTTAATCTTAATACTGTATAAGAAGGTTTCAACTGACTACTATAAGATCCCCGTGCGTAGAACGGGCACACAGCTAGTATTATTCTAACTGTCACAAAGGGTTCCCACACTCCGCACTTCTCGCCTTGATTACTTCCTTTACCACTGCTTGCCTTGACAGCTTTCTTCACCACTTCCTACATCGTGGACCTGTTTCTCTCCCTTTCTATAGCATTTTAGAATTGCAGATATATTAATTTATCCGTCACAAAGGGTTTCCACACTCCGGACTGCTCGCCTTGACTACTTTCTTCACCAGTTCCTACGTCGTGGACCTGTTCCCTCCCTTCCCATAGCATTTTTAAGATTGCTGATACATTATTCTAACTGTCACAAAGGGTTCCCACACTCCGCACTTCTCGCCTTGATTACTTCCTTTATCACTTCCTACGTCGGGGACCTGTTTCCCTCCCTTCCCATAGCATTTTTAAGATTGCAGATACATTATTCTAACTGCCACAAAGGGTTCCCACACTCCGCACTTCTCGCCTTGATTACTTGCTTTATCACTTCCTACGTCGTGGACCTGTTTCCCAAGGTTTCTAAGGTAAGGGAGGGCCCTTACCTTAGCATTTTAATATTGCAGTTACATTAATTTAACTGTCACAAAGGGTTTCCACACTCCGGACAGCTCACCTTGACTACTTCCTTCAACACTCCATACGTCGTGGACCTGTTTCTCTCCCTTCGCATAGCATTTTAGTATAAAAATGGACCAACACCTATGACTATTTAACAGTCAATGCCAACATTAAATTGAATAATGTAAACACCTGTTTAGTACTAAATATATACATATATATTTGTAATGTAAAGGTGAATTTAATACTGAACATAAACTGTTTATAACTGCCTACTAATATTGTAAAGTTCAATTTATTATTTTGAAAGTTGTGAAATTATAACGTGATATATTCATAGACGTCAAACTGTTTACTCCATGAAGCTTAGAGGAAAAGTCGTTCTCTCTGTCTTAAGTAGACAACAAAATTGCGGTGGGGCACACGGAAGATTTCTCGGTTGTAGGTCAGAGGGTCCCAGGGTTACCCAGACAAGGGTCGGTCGTAAAATATTTGAGTGAGTGCGGTCAGAGGGTCCCAGGGTTACCCCTCATTAGCGATGGGACTCTCTGGCAACTCCAGCCAAGAGAGGATTAACGCGCAAGTCACTGAAATACCCCACATGTGGGGTTACTGTTGGAAATAAATTATTTTGCGTTTCAGTTGCATTACAACCTTTATTATATGCACAATTTACTATGGAGGTAAAACTCGATGTACTACTAGTTTCAAGGAATATATCTTTGGTTTATGTATTTTAATCAGCCTTGTTGAAATATCATAATTAATAACTTCATTGAGATTTAACTCTATCTTCCAATGAAAATGTATTAAACAAATGGAAAAATGCAAAAGAGAAAAATAAACAATCAACTATAAATAAAAGACCAATGTAACAACTGACACACTGTACTACACAATAATATCATACAAAGATCTAAAGGGGTCTGCTGTGGGTATGCTAATCAAGTACGTAAAAACTAACAAAAATAAAGTTACCATACCTCGGATCTGTTTAGGACTGTTCATGCTTCGATATCGTCCGAGGGCTTTGCTTGCTGATTGTTAATGAAATATTTATTTACTTTTTTATCTATCTATCTATCTAAAATACTAATGTTTGGGTAAACACTGTTATGTATAAAACGTTTAGATCATATAGAGTACAATAATAAAGTCGTGAAAAATAATAGCCTAATTTATTAAAAAATATATAATGATTACATAAGTTTAGATAGATTATTAGTACCACTTAATAATCATAAAAAGACGTCATACAGTAAAACTAAAAAATACAACTATTTACAGTAATTGACATGAAAACAGAGAAAAAAAACTACTGATATACTGTTTATAAACAAATAATGAAAATTTGAAGGAAATTCTATTTATTTTTAACGGTATAAAGATATGAATAATAATTATCAGTGTCAACCCGTTTTGATGACACTTGCAAAACTATATTAAAACAATTTAACTATATGTGAAGTATGTAGGGCCTACATGTGAAGTTCTAAACTGCTGCATGTCTTAAAAAACTATAATGTTTAGGAATTAACATTATACGAGAGTTTATACTGTTTAAAGTTATTTGGCAAAACTGTTAATCATATAATATATTAGAAAGCTATTTACATAGTGTAATCACCAGCTAAGTTAAATTAATACTATCACGAACACATAAAATACATCAAACAGTAAAACTAGAAATATACATCCTTGTGGAATTTGTGTTTATATTCTACCCTCGGCACGGGCAAAATAATAGCGTAGATAAAGTTAGTTTTAAAGAGTGTTTAGTTTTGCTGCTACGAAGGTAAAATGTGTTTTTAACGAACGTTTATTGTATAGGATGAAATAAATCAACCAACCAAATATTATCAACATAGAGAAACATGTAAACTACATCTCCACAACAATAACAAAGATATTTCAAATGTCGTCTTTTTTATTTTCAAGCTTTCTCCGTTACCTTTAGTACATTATACAACAAGTACCTAGGTTAGCTGCTACAGGGAGGGCAATAAAGTGTGTTTTTTTTAATATTACAAAGACTACTTGAATAAAAATATTTTTTTAAAGGCCTTTAACTATAAAATTTGTCATACCTTGGTATTTGAGAATGTAGAGTGTTCAACCCCTTTTTATTAATCTTAAAGTTGGAGATTTTTCAAAATTAAAAATTAACACAAAATGCCCTTACTGCAAGTTGTCTTAAAGAGTAGCTAAAAATATGCTTGATAATAAATTTGGTGCTGTTTCGTTCAGTATACGGCATTTGACTTCAAAGTCATTTTATAAACGTTTAGGCCCACGCTGTAAATACTGTTAGAGACAATTTATTTTTATTAGCACCAAAATTATTGGGGTGATTAGATCTTTAAATGAATATATCACACTACACATATGCATTTGAAAAACTTTCAAAAAGCGCCTCTACGAATTTGGCCTTTTTGGTGCATTTTTCTGTATTGAAAATAATTGTATTGAATTCGGCATGGCAGAATTAGGGAGTAATGAGAACATAACGAGTGCAAACAACAGATATGGAACGTTTTAAAATTTTAAGTGACAATTCTTTGTCTAGTGACTAAATAAAATAAATAGTGACTAAATTTACTAAGTTGATCGTGAAAGATAGAAATACGCTGCCCCTTGTCAACATTTATCAAACCCGAACCTAATCCTTTCCAGGCGACTGCGGTCTGAGGGTCCCAGGATTAATGAGGGGTCGGCCCGGGACCCTGTGGCAACACTCACCAAAGCAGGCAAAGGATTTTTAGGTAGATTTTGAGGCTGGGACCCTCTGACCGTCTCCCAGATTTCTCAGGTGCCGTTTGACGTCACTAACTGCTGACGTCACTAACTGCTGCGTCTGAAGAAACAGACAATTTTATAATGTTTCTATTATTAAATTAAACTGTCATAACCTAACCAAACTAACCAAACGTGCTAATAATGAAAAAAATCTACTGAAGGTTTACTAATCTAGAAAATAGTTTTCTTCATAAAATAAAATTATAAATGCCTAAATGCCTAAAATTCAATTTTATAATTTTTAATTATAAAATTAAACTGTCATAACCTAACACGCTATCCACAACACCACCGAGACCAATGGCTCTCTGCCGTATTGTTGCGGTAATGGTGTTCCTCAAAGTTACGTCAGCAGTTGGTGACGTCAAACGGCACCTGAGAAATCTTCCGTGTGCCGTTTTGACAAAATTGTTGGTCGCAAAACGTAAATAAATAAAAATAAGAAGAAGGTAGCTTCTAATGTTATTCTTGTGGGTGAATTTAAAAAATGTATTTTTAAGGTTTTATAATTACTACTGAGCGGAATCAACTAAGCGGACGACTGATCTCTGACTCCGCTTTACACGTACACGATACATTAAGTAAAACGGGGTGAAACCCGTGGGTAACAGCTATTTTATTTTTAATTTTTTTAATTTTTTGTGTGTGAAATGTTTGCAATCTGCGTGGCGTCAGCATATGACGGGAATAGCACACGTATGTTTTTTCCTTCCACCATGCTTCGATGTAATATTTCGGCTTAGTGAAAACATAATATGAAATGAAACCAAATGAAAAATGTCTTTATTTAAGAGACGAAGTTAGGACTTGCAAGTCCTATATACCACTTAACCTCAAACTGAATATGGATATACAAATAAAACATAATATAAAAAAAAACATAATATGAAATGAAACCAAATGAAAAATGTCTTTATTTAAGAGACGAAGTTAGGACTTGCAAGTCCTATATACCACTTAACCTCTAACTGAATATGGATATACAAATAATAGCTTACTCTCAGAGAGCCATTGAATGTTTTTAACAAAACGACTAACAAAAAGGGTTGAGCATGTTTACTAACGCTACTCAGCAACAAAAACCATTTAATTAATCTCTAAAAAGTATTTTCAAAGTGCACCGAGCAACAGCCTAAAAAAAAATACTAAGTAACTTACCATAACCAGATACTGTAGTTACATAAAAATATGCTCTAACACGATACTACAAAAAGGTTCAGGCCATAGCCATTTAAATGCACTAGGATTGTGACATTCACAATGCTGCTTATATTTATATTGCCAAAAGATTCTTCATCTGCATAAGAAGTTCATTGTGTTCTTATCTTATAACATCCGAAAACAGAAACCTTGCCTAAAATGTTATCTTGAAAGATGATTTGCAGTGGCCTACGGGGTAGCGGATTTTTATCCCCCTGGAATTTTACCCCCTGGGCAAACGTGACGTCACAAACGAGGGGGTAAAATTCCGGCCACGAACTTTTGAGTTTCGCAACATCAGCTCGATGGATTAAACGCGGAATTGAGCATAAATTTTCACGGTTGTGAATTTAATCAGAACACATCAAATTATAAAAACCTAGAGTGTACGGCCCGGATTTTTACCCACGGAATTTTACCCCCGGAATTTTACCCCACGGATTTTTACCCCCAGATTTTTACTTCCGGAATTTTACCCCCCGGATTTTCACCCCTGGAATTTTACCCCCTGACCAGATATATAAATTAGCGAGAATGATTAATTATCTTCATTCTGTTTTAAATTAATAGTAAACATTTTATTATTTAGTAGCCTATATTAATTTATTTGTAACATCAACTAATCGAACAAGTTTTTAATTTTAATTTTGAGATTCTAGTATTAGGATTCGATCTTTGAATCCAACAGTTGGTTAATATGACGTATAAACAATCAACTGAATGATAATTGTATCGAACATTTCTTTACAAAATAAATAAATAAAGATAGGCTACTAAATAATGAAATGTTTACGATTAATTAATACCCACGCCGCAGCAAACCTGCAGACTATGCGAATTTCCATTTGCCTGATTGGATTTACACTAAAATGTCTACTTAAAAATATAACATTTATTTCCTATTTAAATATAATTAGTTTAACAAGTACTTAGGTTTGCTGCATCAGGGAGGGTAAAACTGTTTTTTTTTTTTTTTTTTGTAAAATGTTAATAGTTAGTAAGAAGTTAAAACATTTTCTAAATTTGATCAAAATACGTTCATAAACAAGCAAACTACAACAGGTTACTTGTTCTCCATAAGAATAACATAGGAATTTTAAATTGAAATTGTTTTGGAATTTTCTCCGTAACCATTAGGCACATAATAAGGCTTCAATATACTAAATTATTTGTTTTTTTAAGCTCTACAAAATGGTTTGGAAAGAAATTGCTAAATTTTATGGTTTTTGGGTCAAATATGGGAAAAACCTATTTTTACCCCATAAAACTCCCCGTAAACCCCCGTTCCCATGGTCCGATCATGCTGGTTCGCGAATTCGTCCGAATAAATGTAGGTTTACACGTTTATACCAAATTTCATCAAAATCGGATCATTTTTGCTCTATATATATATATATATATATATTCATAAAGTCAGCACCATTGTTGATACCTTAAAATGTGCTGCAATTGTTGATACCACTTTCCATCGTATATATTTTTTTATTTTGAATCCTACGTTACAGTGGATGGTATATTATTAAGTTTTATAAAAATTCAGACTTATATATTGTTATATATTTAGTTTATAGTCATGTATAACCAATAGTAATCAAAAGTTGATCTTCTTAAAAAATATCACCTCAAGTTGATACCTCGACCAATATAGAGCCGCCATCTTGCATTCATAAAAACGGCACCAAAGTTGATACGTTAAAACACCTGACTATGTTGATACCTCTTTCCGTCGTATATATTGGTTTATTTTAAAGCCTATCTTATGGAAATAGTTTTACTTCTTTGTCTTATAACATCTTAGACTGATACTTCCTTAAATGTTTAGTTTATAGTCTTTAATAACCAACCAATAGTAATCAAAAGTTGATCTTCTTAAAAAATATCACCTAAAGTTGATACCTCGAACAATATAGAGCCGCCATTTTGCATTCATATAAACGGCACCAAAGTTGATACGTTAAAACACCTGACTATGTTGATACCTCTTTCCGTCGTATATATTGGTTTATTTTAAAGCATGTGTTATGGAAATTTGTTTACTTCTGTGTCTTATAACATTTTAGACAGTTACTTTCTTATATATTTAGTTTATAGTCTTGTATAACCAATAGTAATGAAAAGTTGATATTCTTAAAAATTATCACCTCAAGTTGATACCTCGACTTGTATAGAGCCATCATTCTGCATTCATAAAAACAGCACCAAAGTTGATACCTAAAACAACTGACTATTGTTGATACCTCTTGATACGACAGCGCTCGGCCGAATCTAGTGGCGTCCACGGGAACTATCGGCCCAGCCAAAAATATTCCGCCGCGCCGATCGTGGGATCGCGATTTGACTACCGGAAGTCCACTTCCTGTCTTCTTTTTATCTTCTGCAAACTACACTGAACGTTATTTTTTAATTATTTCTGTAGCTAAAATATGTCTAGCTGTCTCGCAAAGCCTTCGTGGATTTATGCTTAAATTTTCTGTTAGTCAACGTACATATTCAGTTTTTTTCTCTGCAATCCAGGTTTGTGCAGATAAATAATTCAAGCGTGTAAACGGGGATTTAGGGAACAACGTAACCACGGGCCTTCGGTCCCTGAGGTCCGCGGTTTAAATCCTTCTAATCACAGATATAATTACTTTTAGCTTGATGATGCCTAAACAGTTCCGTGGTGAATACAATGTCCTAATATGTAAATGTAGGACATAAAATGAAAAATAATAATATGTTATTATTTATCTAATATTACCAATTCGTAATAAAATCAAACTGTCCTTGATAGTGGTGTAAAATTTTTAATTTTTTGAACTAATAATAATGGATTTAACAAATTGGAGCGAGCTGGTTTGGTTGTAGAACTCAAGGCTTCGATCTCGAGCATTTGGGTTCAAATCCCAGTAATCACCAATTGAGTTTATCTAGGTGATAAAACAATACATAATGTTACTTATCTAATTTTATAAATTCATGATGAACTAGGGTATATTAATTGTCACTAAAAGTGTATTCAATATTTGTTATTGTATTATAACTAATATTAATGGATTTAACAAATGGGAGCGTGCTAGTATAGTCCTAGGAGTAGATTGTGGGGCGGTATTGATGTTATGGGTTTGATTCCCCCCAATTACTAACCAACCCTATCCAATTAGTAAAAATTATTTAGACTCGACAAGCTAAAATTACCAATTCGTGATTAATAGTGCCCAAATAATGGTACCGTAAAATGGTTGATTTTATTCGTACTAAAATTAATGTATTTAACAAGTGGTAGTGGGAGCAGCCTGGTCTAGTTGCAGATCGTAAGGTTTCGGTCACGAGGTTTTGGGTTCAAATTCCGCCAATCACCACTGTTCTTTATCTTGGTGATATAAATGCTTTAGGTTATTCATCTAATACTACCAATTCGTGAAAAATGATAATACTGCAACTGTCACTAATAGTGCTGTAAATAATTGTTTTTTTTATTATAACTAATTTGTATTGCTTTAAAAAATATAAGCGAGTTGTTCTAGAGCTAGAAGTACAGCGTGAAGCGTCTCCCAAAGTGTTGGGTTCAAATCCAGCTAATCTCTAGTACACTTTATTCAATTCACAAAAATATTAAAGTTTTCAAACAAATACATTATTACTAATTCGTGATAAAGTATAACAGTGTTCTTATCATAATGGCATAAGTTACGGCATTTTATAATAACTAGGCTCAAATCCCTCCTAACACTAATGTTCTTTATAGTGATAATTCCCCTACTCTTTAGGCCTAGGGTGAATAGTATTGTGTTAACAGTTCTGAGTAATAGAGCCTGGCATTCTAGGGTATGATAAACAAATCGTACACAATAAAAAACCATTTCGTGCATTTAATAATTGTATAATAATTATAGTTAATTAATACTTAATACTTTATTCCGATATGGCGACCACACCAATGTAGGTATGTTAAGCCAAGTATGAATTGAAGCATTAAAAAACGAACATAAATATGTCATTCAGAAGTGAATAATACAGTTAGTTTAATGCGCTGGAAGGGAAATAACATGGTCCAATCATGCCAGACCTACCTAACAATGAGTCTGATACCTACCCACTTTTAACGTTGCGTCTGCATTTGGAACACACTTTTTGTTATAGAAAGTAGGTATTATTAATTCAAAGTGGTTTGATATTTGTCTACAATGGACAAAATTTACACTGTTGACTGATTTTCCATCGAGACTAATGCCAGGGATTTTATTTTACATCGATCACTTCAGACCTGCTTCAGACTAGCCCTAGAGGCTGCGGCATTATCACTTGAATAAAATCCATAGGAGATTGGCGGAAATTGAACTCTGGACTTCCAGTGCCGAAGTCCCACGCTCTCCTACACGACCAGCTTGCTCCAGCAGTTCACGGATTAACCATCAACAGACTGATAATTAATCATTATTTGCTGACTAATTATCACAAATTATTCTACTGTTACGATTCTTTAAATTAACTTACCGTTGTGATTGGCAATTTTCCAATGATTCGGAACTCACCTGCACTTGTAGATTGCTAACAAATAGGTAACGTTTTAAAATTATTAAAGCTTTGCCAATGTTATTTTACTATCATCAGCTTTGGCTTGATATTTTGGAACAAACTTTCTTCTTATATATATGTGTAAATTAATGAGTGTTATAGAATGTACAATTTCACAGAAAAAAATTATTGCAATCCCAATTTCATAAAAAGGCATAATTATCAGCGATGGTAAAAATCAGCGGTCAGTCGTTAAACGTTGGTTGTAGATTGGTTGTCACATTGTATTGTTGATTGAAGATAACCTTCAATAAGTGTTCTGAATAAGTGTTCAGTTGTTCTGAACCCACCTTTGGTTCTTGGTTGTAGATTAAACTGTAAACAATTTTAAATAGTATTTTGCCAGGCAATGTAAACAACAACAGCCATACCATATTGTATAGTCAATGGTAATATTGTTTTGTTAGATCAAGTTAACATTGTATGTGTTTATAAGCTGGTGATGGCCCAGTGGTTCGGAACCCTCATTTGACTGTAGCTCAATTAAAACAAAATAATAAACATATTATTCTGGCAGGCAATAAAAACTACTTAAGTCATATCGTATTGATAAATTAAGGTAACATTCAATTTTTTTAGGTTAATGATGGCTTAGTGGTTCGGAATCCATCGTTGGCTGTAAATTACTTTGGTTTTTTTAATGGTTAAATAGTAGCCTATTTGACCAGGAAATGTAAACAACTTAGTCATATCGTTTCTATATAAGTAAAATTAGAGTTTTATCTGTAGCCTACATTGCTCAGAATTACATACCAAGTTTTATAAAGATCGGTTGAAAAATTTCAAAAATAAAAATGTTTATGTAAAATATACAAAATGGCGGATATCTGGTTAACCAAGTGATTTTGGAAAAATATTATTCTTGATTTTCTCTTTATTTTGAGCCATAGAACCATTTCCCGGAGTTTGGCTGTTTACTTACGGGACACCCTGTATATTTTTTTGTTATTTTTACGTTTTCTACATTAAAGAAGCCGAAACCGGTCTTATCTATTATGTCTGTCTGTATGTCACGGCACAGAAGGCATTGTACGCGGCCTTCTTCTGAAAAACGAGAGTACCTATGAATATTGGCGAGAGTGTCTTTAGCTATTACAATATGGCCTCCTTAATTTGTAAATAAAATGTCGGAGTTCAAAACCACAATTTTGTGCGATTTTTGTCAAGTTTCTCACAATGTTTATCACATACGTCATCTATGAAATAACGATCAGCTGTTTGGATCAAGATTAATTTTTGTAGCAGTCACTGATATCCTATACTCTAATATGAGCAATGTTTGCTTGTATGTATGTATGCTTGCACCAAGATATCGAAAACGGCTCCGACAATTTTCTTCAAATGTTGTAAATAGTTTATTCCTGGCCTAAAAAAGGGTTTATTGCAGTTACAACTGCCAACAAAAATCTAATTACATAGAAAAATTAAACTGAAAGTCACATTTTTTAACATTAGTCTTATGGGTTGCTAAGAACCATCTTGGCTGAATTAAATAACAAGGAAAAATTAAACAAAAGACTTGTAAGATGTCTATCTACAGTATACTATCAAATTACAAAATACAGTACAAAAGGAAAAACATTAGTATGTTACTATTGAGCAAAGAGTATACTGAAGATTACTCGATACATTCTAGCAGTACTTTTTTATCTATGATTGTAGTAAAGGCTAGCAGTGTGGAGTTTGGGAACTGTTATGATGATTAGATTAAGGTATCTGCAATCCTAAAATGCTATGGGAAGGGAGGGAAACAGGTCCGCGATGTAGGAAGTGGTGAAGGAAGTAGTAAAGGCAAGCAGTCCGGAGTGTGGGAACTGTTAATACCGATTAGATTAAGGTACAGTATCTGCAATCCTAAAATGGTATGGGAAGGGAGGCAAACAGGTCCATGACGTAGGAAATGGTGAAGGAAGTAGTAAGGCTAGCGGTGCAGAGTGTGGGAACTGTCAGGGAGTGTTGAAGGAAGTAGTAAAGGTGAGCAGTGTGGAGTTTGGGAGTGGATTAATGTATCTGCAATACTAAACTGCGTTCAGAGTAAACTAATGATTTTCCCCGAGCAAAGCTCGGTCCCCAGGTACTGTTTACATTAATATAACTAACTCTGCACATAACCCGTTTTATGGTTTTGGAGTATAGGTACTTAGCTTGGTTTTCATTACTATAATTATGGACATACCCCTCACAAATGTGTAACTTTATAAATTAATAAATTTTGTTAGTGACAAAAAAAAGTTTTTTCATCAAATTATGATCATTTATCTTTTGTTTTAGCTACCCTAAATAATATGGTGTAAAAATTGAGCATTAATGGTTTGATAGATATTTTTTCCAATAACTCAAGAAGATATTTTTGGCACGTAGCACGGATTTCATTTCCACTCTACAAATGATGTTTACAAATTCCACAACCATTTCCGATCACGTTTTGAAAGCAAATGCTAACCAAGTGAGGTTAAACACATTTTTTCCTTACATTACGGATTTAATTAGTGCAACAATGAGTAACCGTAAATGACATTAAATAATTAGGCATCATTCAGTTCAGGAACCGGAGATTCTTTGTGTATCAAATTGTTCTTGAGTTTTGATAACCGGAAAAAGACCTTGAATCAGTGTTGTATATAGTTGGGAAACTTACATTTTTAAATCAGCGTCGCCAATAGCTGAGATAAAAATATTCTACTCATTGACGGCGCTTCAATGGCGGTTGTGTAAAGTGTAAAGTAAATAATCACAATTGCAGTGGGTGATTGTAACAGAGGTTTACGGATTATGCTCAACTCGCTTTTCCAACGTGTCTTCTCACCGCTATGTGCTGCAATCGCTGGACCATACAACAGCCAATAGGCCATTTATTGCCCATCTCTTGGGTGTGTAGGCCTAACCAATTAATCATAACCAAATATCGACGATGATCCTTGATACCCGTGTTCAATGGTTAGGTTGAGGTAGTATTTGAATTACTTTTAACTAGTGTGGAAAGTAACTTCCAATTATATAAAATATTTTTTGAGTTCAATCTTTGGATATAACATGGACCAACACGATCCGGGTGACATTTAATTGCGAAGCATTTGTTTTGGCTTGAAATTGTCAGATATTGTATTTGCGAAGGTTTATAAAATGTCCTATAATTGTTTTGCCAGCATATCTGGAAATATACAAACCAACTGCTGTTCTGAGTATACGAAGGTTTCCACTGACTACAAGATGGGGGTGCGTAGAACGGGAACACAGAAAGTACTACAGTATTATAAAATTGAGGTGGTGTCTGTGTCTGGGCAGCTGTCTCGACCACGACTAAATACTAAACCGATACAATCAAAGTTAAGCACAAAGATGGTCCACATATTTAGGCACGTCATAGGTATATTCACTTCCCTGAGTTCCTCTCGGGCTACGCCCCTTGGATGTCTAAAGTTTTGAGGTGAGGTTTCCCAAAAGTAAATATTAATTAGTCTCCATGAAAGCACGAGAAAATTCACAATGTTTACCTTTGCGTTGACATTTCAATGTAACGATCAGAACTGCCAAATGCGTATTTCACAATTTCAGACAGCTGATCCAAAGAAATTTAATATATTTTACACAACTATATGGTAGGATTATGTAATTTAAAACTTTATCATAGATAATTTATTCTATATCTATGTCAATGATTATGAAACTGATTCGACTTCCCGTTGCGAAGCACGGTTACAGCAGCTAGTTGTTAAATAAAAAAAAACATTCGATTACGTGGGTTAGTCGTGACCCAGTGGTTCAGAACCCACATTAGGCTGTAGATTAATAAGTTTTAAAAATAGCTAGGCCTAATGTTAATTAATTAGGCAATGTAATGTAAACAGCAACAGTCATACCTTTGAGTCTATAATATAGTCAATGGTCTTGTATCGTTAGATCAAGTTAACATTTGATTTTGTTTAAACCGGTAATGGCCTAGTGGTTCGGAACCCACCTGTGGCTGTAGATTAACTAGGTGTACAATGCAGTTGTCTGCTTGCAATATTGAGCGGAGCTAGCATATTCATTCTATGTCAATGATATATTTGGTTCACATTTGAAATAGAATTCCTATTTTCAGTAGGTATCCAAAGTCAATTATGAGTCAGGATTAAGCGAATGAATTGTCTACTTGCAGGAACCTATAGAAAGTACAAGTATAACCAAATTCTATGTTTCATCTGGTTCTCATAAATTAAATGTCTACTTGCAGTATCCCATGCCAATGATATATTTGGTTCGCATAAATGGTATGCCTATTTACAGATTCTAAAGTCAATGATACGTCTGGTTCACGTAAACGGATTGTTTACTTGCCGTATCCAAACTTAATGGTACATTTGGTTCATGTAAATAAATAGTCTACTTGCAGTATCCTAAATCAATGGCCAATTAATTTGGTTCACATAAATACAATGTAGGTGTGTCTGTGTGTGTGTGTGAAGGCTGTAATCCCTTAGAGTCCTTCGCCTACCTCACTGACTTTTTTTTATAATTGCACTATCCAAAGTCTATGGTAGGCTTACTTTTGCTTCACTTAAATGGAATGTACTTTTGCAATATTCATACCAATGGTACGTCGGGTTCACGTTTGTAAACGAATTTTCTGCTTGCAGTATCGAAACTCAATATTATATTTGGTTCACATTAATGGAAGTCCTATTTGCAGATTTAATGTTTGCAGACAGGAAATAGGAATTGCAGGTACCTATTCAAAGTCTACATTGATGGTACGTCTTGCTCACATGAATTGGAAGTTTTTTACAGTATTCAAACGCAATGGTAGGCCTATATTTGGTTCACATACCTGTAATGGCTATTTGGAGTATTTAAAGTCAATGGTGCATCAGCCTAATTCCGGCGACCCTTATTATTGGTTATTCATTTTGTAGTAAAGTATGCTCGATGACTCGATGATATTAATCCGATTGTTCTTCTCTTTTTCTCTGAACGGTTTGTAATGAGCAATTTTAGATGATTCGTTGACTATCATACGTTTTGACTCTTGTTTACCTTTTTATTGTTATCTCGCAAATAATGCCATGGCAACCAACTAACCCTTAAGGTCCATGTTAAATTTCTAAAAGTTTAAATTCACGTAGGGAAAAGCCCTGTGGTCCGATTTGTACCGTTTCAGATTTATACCTTCCCATGGTTGGTTACTATGACTGTGCTAAATTTCGTGCAGATCGCTTCAGCCGTTCAGGAGGAGTATTTGTAAAACAAAAGCAGGGAGTGTAGTATAAGAGCTTCGCTCCGCTCAATTAATTTAAAATTGATAAAATACTATTCAACCAGGCAATGAAAACTACTAAAGTCATATCTAACGTTAAATCAATATACCATTCGATTATGAGGTTCGTGATGTTTCGGTGGTTCGGAACCTACCTTTGCTGAGGAATAATTGATAAAGAAATATTTAAATATTATTTTCAGGGGCCTATTTCATAATAAACTACAAAGTAATATTATTAATAAAACAACTGATTGCCCAATGCAAATCTAATGGAAATTACAAATTACAGGTTGTAACTTGTAGCTTATTATGAAATGGGCATATTTTTTTGTTAAATCAAGATATAATTCGATTATGTTTTAGTTAGTGATGTCCCAGTGGTTCGGAACCTATGAATTAGCTGTCATTTGTTAAAAAAATTAATATTATTTTACCAAAAATTATAAAAACAACTAAAGTCACATCATATAGGCTAGTTATACCGAGATAACATTCGATTACGTTTAGTTTAGTGGTGTCCGAGTGGTTCGGAACCCATCTTCGCTGCAGTTTGTTTGAAAACAAAACAAAAAGTGTCTTACGAAATAATTGAAACAACTTAAGTCATGTTTGATTTGTCGATCAGCTGTTTTGTTTCAAATGAATTAATAATGTCAAAGATTTTAAATACATAAACTATTATAGTAAAGTTTTCTAAATCATGGTAATTTATTCTCAACAAAATTTTACTATTCCCAGCATTAAAATAAAGTAGTAAGATCCATTATTAGTAAACTTTAAGTTATACAATCCTTGATTGAAATGTAGTATACGTTAACAGTCATAAGTCACAGCAATTGTTATGTAGTAGACTTTGACTATTTTCAAGTAACAAACAGATGTTTCTGTAAATAAAAATTATCTCCTATGTTATCCTTATGGAGAAATACGAAACTTTAAAAGGCCCCAGGGCCTCACTCTCTAATTATTTCCCTAAAAAGAAAGTTTTCTGCACAACTTCACGTTACGCTCTTTCCAATGACATCAAAAACATGTCAATCGGTTCAGTAGTTTCGGAGGAGTAATTGTCACAAAAAACCTGCTTGCGTATTAAATAAGTATAGATATAGATCTAAGTGGCCCCCGCCCCTAGTGGGTTTGGGTAGAGTTTGTTGACATCAGTTACATCTCCGTAGTTTTGAGCTCACAATCGGAACAAATATACGTAGTTGTAAATGCGAGATTTTTTTTCCTAGGACGCTAGTAGACACGAGCCCGTAATTGTTTTTCACATTACTTCAGGCTAGACCTATGGGTTACGGCAATATCACTTAGATAAAATCCATTAGTGATTTACCGGAGTCCCGCGCTCTAACCACTAGACCAGCTCGCTTTAAATGCGAGAATAGTAATATATAAAGTGACACAAACGTTGAACGGAGTAGACTTGGCAACAATGCAGGGAAAATAGATATGGCAACACTGTAACCGGAAATGGATACAATACGCTGCACCGCAAAGTAAACCAAACAAATAATATTAGTCATTCAACGAATGACTATTATTATAGAATAAACGAAAATGAGTTGTATCGTATCTCAATTTCAGTCCATCTGCTTTCTTTGTATGTCTGTCATTGCGTATATAACGCTAAAATTCCAATGTACGTGGACTATTTCGAGGAAGCAACAGTACCTATAAAGATTGAAATTGCCTTCCTGTATTTACTGGATTGGTGAGAATGTCTATTGCCATTAAAACATATTCTAACCATTTTCAAAATAAAATCATTGTTCAAAACTCCCCTTTTGTTCGGTATTATACATATTTACGTCTTTATAAAATAATAATCATCTCTACAGAAAATTCACAAAATCTGTATAAATTATATTAGCCTACAGTTTTGTATGTAAATCGCATAGAATCTTCAATTTTACGTTGCCTAAACTAAGAATGCAGAAACTAGTCTTACCTCAACATATGTTTGGCTGTATGCATTTATTGTATCTCTGCAAAATGTTAGAAACTGAAGTACCTATCAAAATTCAAATGTGTTTCTGTATTTCCTGCAATGGTAAGAATGTCTTTAGCTCTTGATTAAGATCAATACTGTTGATTTAGAAGTTGTTCACATATACAGTAGAACCCCGGTTTACCGAAATAAAGGGGGGGAAGCCGTTTCGGATAACCAATTTCTCGGTTAACCCATCATATGGTGCAATTATTTCCCTGCACGCTGTTTAATGAAATCGAAAATTATGTTGTATTAATAATTTTGTAGCTTAAATGACGTGGATTTAATGTATCCCAAGTACAATAGTTTTAGCCTGTAAATAAAATTAAATTACTAGGTACTATCCTGACTAGTAACCCGGATATTCTGCGAATTTGAAATTGTACTGTACGAAAAATTTAAGTTGTAATATGTTTTTGTTCTCACTTCTCAATGGCCCTTTACATTTAATTGGGGCATTGGCAGTTGTCAACAAGTGATAACTATAAATTTACTTATGAAACCCTCACAAAACGTTATCATAATCCATGGGTGTTAAAATCATAGCATTTTATAAACCAACTCATTCACATGCCCATTTTCCAAGAAGTAATTGACAAAAATGTAAGGCATTATATTTCAGTTACGAGAGCAAAGTTCTTCTTTAAGTACAGTAGCTTAGATGTTACCACTGTCGATAAGTAATTCTATGTTAATGACTAATAAGTTTGATGTTAAATGGACACGTTTCGAGGAAATACGTGTGACCACAGAAGGTCTTCCTACTCTAAAGACAGTCGTACAGTAAAAAATGGTTTGTAATGATTGGAAAATGCACATTTCATAAATTCAGATGTAGGCTTTAACGGAGTCAGCTCAGCATACAACAGCAACAAAAGCAATCCATCATTCTACAGCTAAAAAATTGTTACATTGGTAATGAACTCGAACTGTGCATTAATTGTAATGAATACCACCCCATTTGTTAATTTATTTCTCTCCATTGTTGAAACTTGCACCCAAAGATCTAGATGTAATTTACCAACACCAACTGTTTGAATGTTAACTGCCTGAGGTCATATAAATTCAAAGAATGTACTAGTAAAATACATATAAATGCATACAACTACATAGTGTTAAAAATCACACATTTTTACATCTCAGTGTATATCGATCAAAGAACACGTCTCCAGGCAAGGTATGGAACAGTCCTCCATAACTGGGTATCAGTGGCTGGCATCGCATCACCCCCCCCCCCCCCCCCAATAATATTTATTGCAGAAATAGGAGATGATCGTGTACTCACAGTGTTTTCACTAAAGAGAACTGAGAGTGAGGAAGGGTATTTTCGTAAATACTGATACAAAACCATTTTCATCCGCATGTACAATTGATGTTATTCAATTTGAATTCATTTTTTTTTTTAATTTGGTGTG
This sequence comes from Macrosteles quadrilineatus, assembly GCF_028750875.1. Lineage (NCBI taxonomy): Eukaryota > Metazoa > Arthropoda > Insecta > Hemiptera > Cicadellidae > Macrosteles > Macrosteles quadrilineatus. The sequence goes on from NW_026542608.1 coordinate 2,046,074, forward strand.
TTTTAATGATTTTCACTACTGCAAAAGTAACATCGTGCAAATACATGTTCAAATTAGTAAGTTTTCAGAATTAAATAGTAAGTTGTTGTAAAGTGTGGACTAATTTTCTTATATTTAAATTCCTCTGTCAAAAACCACAACTTCATTAAACAATGACAACTGGTTCCTGGAATAAAAATAATGAACAACTGCTCCACAACTGCTCACGTTAAAGCCGAGTACTTTCTTATCTATCGGAACTTCCGTTGCAAATCATTCCCACGACTCGAGGATAAGCAAAGACTGGCAATGGTGTAAAACAATAAACTATATAAACACATGTAAAGCTTCATTTGAAGCGAGTTTGGAAACATTATATAATTATTGAACAAGTGATTTTTCTTCCTAAATCCTAAATACGTACGGAATAAATCACGTAACACAATAACAGCCTTGAAATTTCCTTTTGTAAAACTTTGGTTTACTATTAGCTATTACTATTAGCCAAACTGTTGTAAAAATTGCTGTAAAATGGTGATATTTTTCGTTAAAACTTAATATGGGGATATAACAGAGCAAACCTGTGAAATCCGCCGACTTTTACGAAGATTAGATTACAAATACTGTTCAGATGTTTTGTTTATATTTCGCTAATGCCAAAACACACTGTAACCTTAATGTGTCATGGAAAGATTGCTCTCGATAAGGTTAAGGCTTTTTTTGTTTTAGCTAATACTTACTCCAACATATATACATCAAAATAACCATCTTGACGTGTAGATTTGTAAACTAGCTTTAGATTTTTATGTACGCAATAAAACTCGAAAGAGACGCAAAAGACCCTTTGTTTCCTTTTATTAGCGAATTACCCTTTAGGGAAGTAGTTATTACCGTAGGTGGCACGGTAAGACCTATGCCCGGGACCGATTTACTTTTTTATTTTGATGTCATAAAGGTGAAATATGAGCAGATTACTCATCAGATCAATTTTAAAGTCAGGCTGAAAACATGAATGGATCGTCTGCAACTGTAAACGAGAGATGAAAAAGTTAAGAAAATAATATAATATTACGCATTTTGCACTTGGTACCCCTTTAAGTATTACATCGTACTGAATCATTGTTTTTACACACATTTCTTAAACATAAAGTAAATAAACTGTGGTGAACTGTCCATTTATTCAAGGTAGTAGTAATAATTGTTTAGCAAACCAAAACTCAGTTATAAACTGTTAAATTGAGAAAGAGGATCAATGAAAGTCAGGTGTAGAATGGTCAATTTTTCATATTATCTAGTATTCAAAATATCTGTTTCTAAATCTTTAGATGCTTACTAAGAAAGTATTTTAAAGTATTTTCTTTCAAATACTGGGACGGGTGGCGTCGTCATGTAATCCAGCTACTAGGAGGTCACGAATTGTGGATATTTATAGGCATGCACTGTGGATGCGATACTCCCAGGTGTGGATTAACGTCCGCACGAGTAAGTACTACGATTATCCGCAGTACTATCCTGATAATTAGACCAAATCGTATATACCAAGGGAAAATGTGGTTCGGATTCCACTATAAACTGTAGGTCCCTTAGTTGCCATTAGCTGTATGGGCTATTAATTAACAGCTGTGTCTAAGGAATGTCGGCCTTAGTCACTAACAAGACTACAAGATCGCGCCACTCACCCTACACTCATCTCCATTCATACTTGGCTTAAAACACCTACTATGTATGGTCGCCATTTCATTGAACTGTATTTACAGTATAAGTTAATTTTTAAATTTCAAAATAATGACCACATTCAATTTTTTAAGGATAGCCTAATATATTGTAATATGTATCAACGGTACGCCTAAATAACCCCGTTACAACACATTTGCATATTCAGAGAATGTATAAAGACTTATTCGAAAATCCTGCCTTAAACAAAATTTTGTCAACTCATGTCCAAAAATAAGTGTTCAAAAGATTCATTCATAAGAATAACATATAGGAAGTGAATCTGCAGGTTTCCTGCGAATAAAATTCTTCTGTTGGAAGAACCATTAAATAAATAGTATTAAAATCGTATTGGTCGATCTTTTGTGGTAAACATTTCCGTGATTTTGTGACAATAGATGTCCTCTCTGCAACTCTAATGCTACAGCCTTTTTGAGGTCATACTTTTAAATGGGAGTTGACTAAACTGACTTAAGGATAATAACAAACTTTGAATTTATTCATACATTATTACCGAATAAGTTAATTATCAATCACTGTCTATTCTATATAATTAATACGCTACATGAAACTTAGTCGGTTGAACTCCTCCGCCATTTCTTAATCGATTTTATCCATTGACGTCTCATTGAAAAGAGCGTGTCGCGTAGATTTGCAAACTGTTTTGAAAAAGTCCCTTGGGCTCTGCCCCAGTGGCTTTGAAAGTTCCCATGTTATCCTTATGAAGAACATAATTGTTTACATTTTGATCATCATATTTATTTTTTAATTCATTGAAACGCATTGAGTACATTTATTTACTATTTGAGTTTGTGTAAATATAACCCCCAAGACGGATCGTGTTAGTATGGTTGTATCTTAAATTTGTGTATTTATCGTTGTTTTGTGTCGCTATGACGGATCATGTTAGCATAATTGTAACTTAAATTTGTGCATTTATCGTTTTTTGTGTAGTTAAAATTTGTTTATTTGCTGTTTTTTTTTAAATGCCTACGACGCAACGACAACGAAACATAGACATGAGGCGTATCGTGATAACGACCGCAGCTACAGAACAGTGGCGCGTAGTAGGCTTAACTCATCACAGCCAGCACCTGACCCTGGACAAACTCAACGATTTTTGGTTCTCGATTGGCCCTCTATCAATGACCTGTGTTGCCTGTACAGCGAGGAATTTTGAGAAGGAGAAAACCGGCCGGAATGCCTTAGGTTTATCAATAACGAAGATAATCGTGGACAACCTTATTTGGCTATAAGTCAGGAAATGTTTGTAGAAAACATTAAAAAGCAATACCTGGGGCCCATTTCATAATAAATTACAAACTAATATTATTAGTAAATCAGCTGATCGCCCAATGCAAATCTAATGGAAATTACAAGTTACAAGTTGTAACTTGTAACTTGTAGTTTATTATGAAATGGGCCCCAGGTTATGAAAATGATACAATATTTACAGGACATGTTGATTACTGTTATAAACATCGCGAGGCGAGTATCTCAATGAGTTACACATCGGTAATCTGTAAGTTGATTCTTTTAAACTCATTGTAAATATTACTGTTATTCGTGTTATTAGGTTATAGAATTTAATATAGAGATTATAGCTGGATTATTCGACTGTAGACTCTTGAAAACATTTTGAGTTACTTTTTTTTAATAAACTAAATAAGTAGTTCCTTACTCTGTGTTTTTAGTTTTCCTGTGGTTCACATACTCTTACCCATTAAATTTAGCTTTAACCCATCAATACAACTAGACATTCCATCCCCATGTTAACTTTATAGCCAGCTTTGTGACCAAAATCGTCGTAGTTGATGTGAGCCACCTACAGATTGCGCTGATCTAAATTACTAAATTCTGCCTAATACACAATCTTTTTAACCAAGTCAAACATAGGGAATGACTTCTGATGAGTTATAGCAACTGTTATGACCCATCAATCAGGTCAGCAACAAAAAATAAGGTATAAAATAGAATTTCAGACAATAGCGTCTGTTTAACTCTGGAAGAAAACCCTCGAGAATTACCACTGATACATCCTGTACTGAACCTAAATTACTATTTCCTTTACTGACCTGGGGCTTTGGTATGTGACAGATGATTCTTTTCAGATCCCTATTCCCAGTGCATTGTCTTTGAAAGACTAATAATTTAAATGATTTTTCTCTAGAGATACTTTCCACAATCACCTACGGCTCGTGCGTAAACATTATTTCCTCTCGTGTGCAGCAAAGGTACTTTTCACTTTTGTTACACATTATATTTTTTCCTGCAATTACTAAAAATCATATAAATAATTAGTCTTCCAAACACTTTATAACACATTTTTAGGTTAGGCTTGAATTAAAAAAATTAAAATGGGAAATGCTGCACCAGCTGATCGTAGTCATGGTATTTTTAAGTGTCATCAACCCATTTCCCAGCGTAAAAGGATTGTGAGCATAATGAAAGCACGTTTTTTGTGTTATTTGGTAGAGAGTGGTGTCGTGTGTGACAAAGAAGAAAACGGCGCGAAAAGTCAAAAGTGTGCGGCGAAGTAAGTAAATGCAGCAATTAGCAGCTTTCTGTTCTATAATCAGTGCAAGAAAGCCCACATTGTCAGGTGACTGTAGGAAAAGGTATTGTTCTCTCTCGCACATCATTTTGTCCTCTAAATGCCGATGTACAATTACTGATACTTTTAATATCATTATATATTTAATCCTTTCCCATTACCATCCCAGTTTATTATCTACAGCTAGTTTCATATTAACAATCTTGAAGTATAAAATTATGGGGTGGCTAGTTACTGAACTGATTTAAGACCCTCAAGACTCCATATTTCTCCTCTATCCTACCTTTTCAGGAATCAGTATTAGTTTTGAATTTCCCCTGAGTAACCTTTTCCTTACATACTACACCAAAAACAGCTCACTCCATCATTCCATAAATATATAATTTATAAAACAATCAATATTAATTTTGCCATGTGTGTACATAGAAATGAATCTACTGATTGATGATAACTATTCGATGGATTATTTTAACACTTTAAGACATTTAATACTTTGTCTGAAATGGCGATTCAAGAAATTATCATTTGAAAACTGCTGTGTTTTAATAAAAGAATAGATTCAAATAACTTTAGTAACTCATTTTATTATAGGTGAAAACAGAAAACATAACTGTACAATCCCAAACATTAGAAAAAAGCTGATCAGCTGGTATAACAAAAACGATCCAAGAAATTATCATTTGGAAACAAGATGAGTCATATGCATTGTTTTAAAAATGTTGACACCATTACGTCTACTACATTCTTAGTTGTTAAAAATGTGTCAGTGACTAAAAAATAGTTTAGGAAATAGTAAAATAGATAGTAAAAATACAAAACAGTTAGGTGCGCGCACCGTATTGGGTGACTCGTCACAGTGGCATACAATGTTGGTTAGGTGCGAAGCATTGGAAACAGGCTTCACTTCACTCTACCGTTTGGCGTGCCCGTTCTATTTTAATTCTGTGGTCACTGCCTGATGGCGCTCTATGTCAACATTAAAATCAAGCTTCTATTCATACAATAGGATTGAAAATCTACATTACTAGGCTGGTAACGGACCGATTTTTAGGTTATACGACAGTATCAACACAAGCAGTGCATTTATATAGAGCTCAGCCACATAACATAACCTCAAATGCTGGGAATATGCACCAAAGTCCGCCACTCTACACAACTAGGCTAACAGACCGGATTTAGGTTATACGACAGTATCAACATTAGCAGTGCATTTATATAGAGCTCAGCCACATAACATAACCTCAAATGCTGGGAATATGCACCAAAATGCTGGGAATATGCACCAAAGTCCGCCACTCTACTCAACTAGGCTATTAACAGACCGATTTTTAGGTTATACGACAGTATCAACATTAGCAGTGCATTTATATAGAGCTAAGCCACATAACATAACCTCAAAATGCTGGGAATATGCACCAAAGGCCGCCACTCTACACCAATAGGCTACTAACAAGACAGATTTTTAGGTTAAGCGACGGTATCAACATTAGCAGTGCAATTATCTATAGCTCAGTCACATAACATAATCTCAAAATGCTGGAAATATGCACCAAAGTCCGCGAATCTACACCGATAAGCTATTAACAGACCAGTTTTTAGGTTATACGATGGTAGGCCTATCAACATTAGCATTGCATTTATATAGAGCTCAGCCACATAACATAACCTCGAAATGTAGGGAATATGCACCAAAGTCCGCCACTCTATACCACTACGCTATTAACAGGCCGGTTTTTAGGTTGTACGACGGTATCAACATTAGCAGTGCATTTATGTAGAGCTAAGCCACATAACATAACCTCAAAATGCTAGGAATGTCCACCAAAGTCCGCGAATCTACACCGATAAGCTATTAACAGACCAGTTTTTAGGTTATACGATGGTATCAACATTAGCAGTGCATTTATATAGAGCTCAGCCACATAACATAACCTCAAATGCAGGGAATATGCACCAAAGTCCGCCAATCTACACAACTAGGCTATTAACAGACCGGTTTTTAGGATGTACGACGGTATCAACATTAGCAGTGCATTTATGTAGAGCTAAGCCACATAACATAACCTCAAAATGCCGGGAATATGTACCAAAGTCCGCCACTCTATACCACTACGCTATTAACAGACCGGTTTTTAGGTTGTACGACGGAATCAACATTAGCAGTGCAGTTATGTAGAGCTAAGCCACATAACATAACCTCAAAATGCTGGGAATATGCACCAAAGGCCGCCACTCTACTCAACTAGGCTATTAACAGACCGATTTTTAGGTTATACGAAAGTATCAACATTAGCAGTGCATTTATATAGAGCTAAGCCACATAACATAACCTCAAAATAATGGGAATATGCACCAAAGGCCGCCACTCTACACCAATAGGCTACTAACAAGACAGATTTTTAGGTTATGCGACGGTATCAACATTAGCAGTGCAATTATCTATATCTCAGCCACATAACATAATCTCAAAATGCTGGAAATATGCACCAAAGCCCGCGAATCTACACCGATAAGCTATTAACAGACCAGTTTTTAGGTTATACGATGGTATCAACATTAGCATTGCATTTATATAGAGCTCAGCCACATAACATAACCTCGAAATGTAGGGAATATGCACCAAAGTCCGCCACTCTATACCACTACGCTATTAACAGACCGGTTTTTAGGTTATACGATGGTATCAACATTAGCAGTGCATTTATTTAGAGCTAAGCCACATAACATAACCTCAAAATGCTAGGAATGTCCACCAAAGTCCGCGAATCTACACCGATAAGCTATTAACAGACCAGTTTTTAGGTTATACGATGGTATCAACATTAGCAGTGCATTTATATAGAGCTCAGCCACATAACATAACCTAAAATGCAGGGAATATGCACCAAAGTCCGCGAATCTACACCGATAAGCTATTAACAGACCGGTTTTTAGGTTGTACGACGGTATCAACATTAGCAGTGCATTTATGTAGAGCTAAGCCACATAACATAACCTAAAAATGCTGGAAACATGCCCCAAAGTCCGTGAATCTACACCGATAAGCTATTAACAGACCAGTTTTTAGGTTATACGATGGTATCAACATTAGCAGTGCATTTATATAGAGCTCAGCCACATAACATAACCTCAAAATGCCGGGAATATGTACCAAAGTCCGCCACTCTATACCACTACGCTATTAACAGACCGGTTTTTAGGTTGTACGACGGTATCAACATTAGCAGTGCATTTATGTAGAGCTAAGCCACACAACATAACCTCAAAATGCTGGGAATATGCACCAAAGTCCACGCATCTACACCAATAGGCTACTAACAGACCGGTTTTTAGGTGATACGATGGTATCAACATTAGCAGTGCATTTATGTAGAGCACAGCCACATAACATAACCTCAAAATGCTGGGAATATACACCAAAGTCCGCCACGACCGATTTTTAGGTTATACGACAGTATCAACATTAGCAGTGCATTTATATAGATTTACAAGTGAATATATAACTGAAATGTTGATACCAGAGTGCTCCAATGTTGATAGTATCAACTTTAGACTGAGTATCAACAAGAGTAGGTAAGATTTAAGACAAGTATCAACTTAAGGCCCACTAGTATACCTATAAATATATATATATATATATATATATATATATATTTTAGAGGTTGGCACCTCTTTTAACCTTGCATTTGCCCGTCCACATAGACTACAGATCTGTGCGTGGAACGTATCTAGCAAAGCAACGGGTGAGACGGTACAGTACAAAGGTGAACTGTACTGATAAAAGTTAGTGGAAGTGACCAGGATCCGAACCCACGATACTACTGCCTTGGGCCCGAAGTCCGCGACGCTACCGACTGAGCCACCGACTCACAGCTAGGCCACAGCTAATATATCATTTGGTATTTCATCATTATACTATTCTATCTTCCACATTTAAGATATTCAGGTATTTACGAATATAAGTAATAGTTATAGGTGTCCAAACAAGTGAAAGAATAGTATAGTTCATTACTGGTACTGAAAGAGAAATTTGTTTGTGTGTGCTCAAGTATCATGTCCCAGGCAAAGCCGATGGCTGACTAAGACCAATTAATTGTTTCTATAGCCACACTAATGTATGTATGTGGTCACTCGTCAGGGGCAGCTGGGCCCGGTTACGCACTACCAACAGGTGTTTGACTTTACTCAGGATAGAACTGTGAACCTTTTGATTGTCAGGAGAGCAATATAAACACTCAGCTACCCAACTATACAGGGTGAATAAAAAGTCAAGACCCCCCCATCTAATATTTTTCCAAGTAAATATACAGAGATATCCTTTTGGGGGTCGTGCAATCTTAGCAGGAAGTTTCATTTTATGGTTTTGAAATTTTTGAGTGTCCCCCCAAAAGGGGGGATTTGGGGGGTAACTCAAATATTTTAAATGTAAACCCCCTTCAAGTGACACCTCATTTTAAAGTGTTTACAAAAACTTAAAAAACGGTGAAAACTAGAGGTCGCTATCTCTTCTCTGTCCGAAATGGTAGCCCGTCAAATGTTGTGGAAAATCAGTGGTTAATATTGGTTTGTAATGGTAATATTGGCTACCATTTTGGATAGAGAAGAGATAGCGAACTCTGGTTTTCACCATTCTGTAAGTTTTTGTAAACACTTCAAGATGAGGTGTCACTTGTTGGGGTTTTACATTGAAAAGATTTTAGTTGCCCCCCAAGGGGATCTTTTGGGGGGACACTCAAAAATTTGAAACGTAAATCCCCATTTAGTGACACCTCATTTTGAAGTGTTTACAAAAACTCAAAGAATGGTGAAAACCAGAGTTCGCTATCTCTTCTCTATCCAAAATGGTAGCCAATATTACAATTACGAACCAATTTTACCATTGATTTTCCACAACATTTGACGGGCTACCATTTTGGACAGAGAAGAGTTAGTGACCTCTAGTTTTCACCATTCTTTAAGTTTTTGTAAACACTTTAAAATGAGGTGTCACTTGAAGGGGGTTTACTTTTAAAATATTTGAGTTACCCCGCAAATCCCCCCTTTTGGGGGGACACTCAAAAATTTCAAAATCATAAAAAGAAACTTCCTGCTAAGATTGCCCGACCCCAAAAGGATATCTCTGTATATTTACTTGGAAAAATATTAGATGGGGGGGTCTTGACTTTTTATTCACCCTGTATATACAATAAGGACAAAGCTCAAGTGCCTTAATGAGGGGTAAAAGACTCTAACACTTAAATTAAAATTTGTATTTACCATTAGTCACTAGATTGGTTAGGCCCTTCAGAAATGTACCTGGTAATATAGTTGACTATTGCAATAGTCAAAAGTAATTCATTAACAACTATTCAACACGTTTCATCTATCACTATTTAATAAAATACCTTTGATATTAAAAGTATTATACTTAAATAAATTGTTTGGATACCAATTGTTTTTTACAAATCTATCAGTTTCATCGATAATTTGTTAACAAAATTACCTTTTTTTATACCATAATACAACACTGTTTGTATTAAGTTAGGTAATTAACTCTTAACGGGGATCTTGCACGTAGGCATTCAATGATTCACCTGCTAAGGATTTTCCAAAACTAAATATAAATGTAAGAAGAATTGAATCACATAAATGGGATAAATCATTTAACAATATCTGAATTTGAAAAATATATGCATTGCTCATTATTTAGAATTAAAAGAAAAATCACTCATTACTCAAGTATTCGGCGATATGAGTATTTTTAACCATTACTCAGAGGAATTGAGACAGGAGCCTTGGAAAATTATAAATGTTTAAAACATGTTCACAAATGAAGTGTAACTTTGGTGCTATACCGGACACAACAATAAATAGACTTTAAAATAAGATTTTAATTAGTTTAAATAACAAAATCCTCCTAACTTAACCTAACCTAAAACATAGTCCACCCTTATGTTATTTTAGGTTAGGTTATATTAGATAAGGACGGTTTAATACCAAAAACACTAGTAAAACTAATTTCTTTTTATCGTTGTATATAATTGCTTAAAATTAAATTTTAAATTTCAACAGAAATACAAATCTAACGGTGGTATTCACTCGAAATAACAGAATGCCAAGCTTGAAAATATGTATCAGTGTTCTAAAATCGTGTATTCAGTATGTGATTCCACCGTGGCTCTTTCATCCGTGCAATGCACGATTCATACCCCATGGAACCTGGTTCCGTGGTGATTTAGCTTGCAAACTTATGAAGTCTATACTTTTTCAAAAGCTTACTTTATAAAAGTTCGTTGTACTTTTTGACTTAATCTAAATAAAATTAAAATAGGAATTTGTTTTGAATGCTTAAAAATAATTATGTACAATGTAAGTATGTAATAACGTGTTTTGTTTCTTTTATCATGAGGTAATATAAGATATATAAATCACCTTAACTACTTTTTCGTCGTTTATATGTGTTATGAAAGTTTAGTTCGTGTTATAAAAAGGCTTTCACAAACAAGGAAACTGTAGAATTATATTAAGAATTATTATGAACCTAATGCAAACAGCTAGATGCTTTTAGCTGTATCTAATTTAGAAATCCTAAAATATATATTAATTTTTTAATCTTTTTTATGAAGTTGGTGGACTCTTTTAAGCTTTCATTTGCCCATCCATTATAGACTACAGATCTCTGCGTTGAACGTATACAGCAAAAAAAGGAGTGATCCGAAGGTACTGATAAAATGTTTGCGGCAGTGACCAGGATCTGAACCCACGACATCACTGCCTTGGGCCTGAAGTCCGTGACGCTACCAACAGAGCTACCGACTCACCTACACCCTGATTGATGATTGTATAGAGATCATCAATCAGTATTAAACACCCAATTCATAAGCCCTCGTTAAGCTTTTAGCGGTGGAGAGGAAAGCGATTTATCAGCGGCATGGGGAGGACCATGCAAAAACGGAGGAGCGCAACCGCACCTACCAGCTCTGGCAGGAGAGCTGGAACATGAGACGTGGAGACACTGGACCAGGAGACTGATTCAGCAAGTCCAACCATAGGTTGACTGACGGTATGGTGAGGTGGATTATTTACCTTACCCAAGGTTTCTGACAGGTCACGGGTTTTTTCCGGTAGTACTATTCAGGATGGGCAAAGCCGTATCACCGAACCTGGAGGCTCAACCTGGAGGCTGTAGGATAGTTGGTCCAGTTAGTCCAACTGTCCTGTATGTCACATTTCGTTCAGGGTATTCTCCGTGCCAAGAAGCTAGAGCAAGCTAGCCTTTAGTACCCAGTCAAGACCGGGATGCAGTCTACGTCATAAAGGAATTGAATGCCAGAAACGTCGCGAGCCCTGAGGGCTTAGGTCACACGTTGACCTGGCCTGAAGTAATGTGACAAACAATCCCAGGTCTGTGTCCAACAGAGTAGATGGGGTTTTTTAGTGAGGAGTCTGATAAGCTCAGGAGTCTCACACTACAGGCTTGATACCTGTGTGCGTAAAAGCATTTTTACCTCCTCTCCCTGAAAACAACCAATAAACTAGAGAGAGTAGCAAAAAATGTGTGGTATTTTTAAACATTGTATAATATATTTGTAAACTACATAATTCAATAACTGAATTAACTATACAGTTTGTGAAACGGCTACTAGGACAAAATTTGGTTTAGATTTATTTCAATAAATTTCTATCCTAGATTGTGTGGTTCTACAGACGAGAGATTATTACGGTACTGATCGACTTGTCTTCTCGACAGTACAACACGTCATACAGTATTACACACGTATGGCATTACGTAATCTATAACTACGAATTGAACTAATCATCTAGGTGAAAAACTTATGCACAGAAACTACATACAATAGTGTAATGGACGAATGAAACATTTAAAAAAAAAAGGTATAACGAAGAATATACTGATTATCAGAGTCACCATAAGTGGTACGCGTCTGCGAGAATTGTCGGTACAAGGCGTCGGACGTGACGAGAGTTAAGTAGGCTTTTCATCATCGCAAACCTTCTAAAATACAAGTCGGGAAGAATTTGACCCTACATTTCACTACACCAAATTCACTGACTGATACACCACACTTCACTGACTGATACACCACACTTCACTGACTGATACACCACACATCACCTCTCCTCATCAATCTTCACTGACTGATACACCACACTTCACTGACTGATACACCACACTTCACTGACTGATACAACACACTTCACCTCTCCTCATCAATCTTCACTGACTGATACACCACACTTCACTGACTGATACACCACACTTCACTGACTGATACACCACGCATCACCTCTCCTCATCAATCTTCACCAGTTTTTATAAATTACCTCAGTTTGCACAAAGATTTTTTTTCCGTTAATGTCATTCCAAAACACTAAAAATTCTGTTTCAAGCAAGACAAAATTTAAAAAAAAAATTAATTAGTATACGAATTATTTTTTATTTTCATATATCTAAATTATTTACCTCCCATTTAGATTAAGTTTTTAGCAACTCGAGGGTATTTATTTTCACATGTTTGTTTGCTTAATTTCTACAGTATATAATTTTTGTATCGTTATATAGATAGTAATTTTAGCTGCATTTTTTAGTAAAAAAAAAACTATGTATTAATGTATGTATAGGTAATGGAAAATAATATTTCATTGCTCATTAACTATATATACATTAGTACACCTTCATTGCACTGTTTATTGTACAGAAAGCTGCTAGTTGCTGCATTTAGTTACTTTGTCCCACGGTTTATACTTTGTCGTGCGGTTTATACTTTGGCGCACGTCAGGTTTCCAACCAAAAAACACAAAACAGAGGTTTTATTATGCACATCATCCGTGTACGCTTGGAAATAGGTAGGCAACACTTAAAAATAACAATACTATGATCAGCTAATTGACTATTATAACTACGATTTAACCCGTCATTTCGTGTTTATAATTTATATTATATTTTCGTTCAACGCTTGGTTTGAACATAGCCTGAAGTGTAGTGTGTGTTGAAAGATGCAAAGTTACAAAACTGACAGATTTGTTTTAGCCAGAACAAGGTTAGTAAGTCTAGGTAAGTCATCTAGACAGAATGTTTTATTGATATACTAGCTGGCCCGACAGACGTCGTCCTGTCCTATTGTGGTTTTATGTCACATGCTCGTTCATTTTCAAGATGAGCTCGTTCGCATGGCTCAATCACGTCCTGGTTGAAGTTCGTTCGCTACGATCACTCACCTTTAGGTTGGAGCTCGTTCGCTGCGCTCACTTGCCTTCAGGTTAGCTCGTTCACTACGCTAACTCGCCTCCGTGTTGAAGTTCGTTCGCTACGCTCACTCACCTTTGGTTGCAAATTAACTGTTCTCATAAATTAAAAATAAATATAGTGCTGCACCCTGTTGGTACACCTATTAACTTTTTAATGCTATTGAACATCACAGAATCAAATTGTTTAGTTGCACCAGCTGTTAAGATTCTTTAATTCAATTTAAATATGAGTACTCATAAGGTTAACATGGGAAACTCCAGAGCCACTGGGGTGGAGCCCTATTGACGGATCTGCACCAAACTTCACACAACCCATCCTTGAATAATGCTTAATGCCTGAAAGTTTCATTACAATCTGTCGAGCGGTTTTGGAGTCCATAAAGGACAAACATACACATATACAAACATACATTGGATTTTATATATATAGATTTTGAAGAACAATCTACTTGTCTATTATGTGTTTATACTTATTATTACGGTTTATACCTGTATTCTTGAAAATAAGTAACAAAGATACTACGACTACAATCACCTGGTGCAGTATTTCCCATTCCGTTCATGGCTTGGATTTAACCTAACCTAAAAACTTACCGTACAGTGTTTGTAAGACTAATTATTTATATGCTTTATAGTTACTGTAGGAAAAATATAATGTGTAACGTACACGAGTGCAAAAGGCCTTTGTGCACTCAAGATCATTCCTCTCGTAAACAACGGTTTAAACAACTTTATATCAACTTCATTTTGTTAATACTTACTATCTTACTAACCTTATTTACGGAGTGAATCACAGTTGCAATAAAATTTCTAAAAATAAAAAAAAATATCAGCAATCTGACACATACTTTCTCTCAATAGCTTGTCAACAACCTTTATCATGGGTAAGCGGTTGCTTTGGGTAACCATGATAATTATTGGGGAAATTCATGCAAGTTGCAATGGCTTTTGAACTGTTTGTAAATTAAATAATCCGAATAGATAAGTACCATAGTAGACCTGAAACTATAAAATATTAACTGCCTCTAAAAAAACAAATGGAAATTGCAAGCATCAAAAGATTTATTTAAGTGGTTTAATTCGAAACATTACAAAAATACCTTTTAATACTTTAAAAAATGATATTTCATAAATGGAAGATATTTACTGTATATGGTATGTTAGGATTATTTGTGTAAGGTCAGATATATTTCCTGAAAAAGATGTATTGTTGTCGAAGACATCTCAGGAAATAACATATTCCAGCCGTAGAAGAAAGTTCTGGTCAATTGACTGTCCTATAGAGGAGATGTTTGCTTGCTTATTCCGTGTGTATTGCTATTGAATCAAATTTATACATCAGACTATTTATGATGGATTTGGCTTTATTTATTATTTGCATACGAATATATATATATATATATATATATATATATATGAAATAATTAACATTTCAATTGTGTACTTTTAAGAGAAAGAACTAAGTTTCTAAATCTTAACATTTTAAATACAAACATCATAAAATGTAATAGCCTTGCTCAGTTAATAATTGTTTACCCATTTTGCTCAGTGTGCCACTAACTATTGAAACAAGTAACTTAAAAAAAGATTATATAATTTGTATATAGATACAGGATCAATTACGTCCCTTTTGAAGTCTGATGCGCTAACCACCTAGCAACAAATAAAGTAATTATTCAATAGGCTCTTTAGCAATTAGTTTCACAGTTAGTTTCACAGTTTGGATTTAACTAAATAAAGTGATTGGAATGATGTGTTTTTCAAGAAGGTGGCATTAATTTAAAAAATAGTGGTTTCCAATTAGGTATTTAATTGTAATGTAAAAGTAAAAGGTAATATCTCTTTAAATATACGCACCAAATAACTTAACACGCACTATTGAAAGTATGTATTAGTTTTTTTGTATGTATGTATGTATTGTATATCTATATATCTAAAACATATATTGGGTTGTGAGCCAGCTATTTTATTTTTTGGTTTTATTAGCTTTAATTTAACATTTTGATTTTAGACTTTTTACTTTTGATTTAGTCCAGAACTGAATTTATAGTTTTAAATGAAAAATTTACTGTAAAAAAAATGTATGCCAACGACGTAGATGGTTCTATGAACCATTGCGGTTTAGTGCAAGTCATTGTGGCTTCCTGCGAGGAGCCTAGGTTTGTAAGGATTTTGTTTTAATAAAGCTCTGTTTTCATTTCATTCATTCATTTATTATTAGTTTGTATATAGCTTACAAATAGATTTATAAAAACAAGTTAAATCTTTGTTAATACAGCTCAGATACCTACATTACCCTCCCAAGGTAGTCTAATCGGTTATAGTTAGTTCTATAAAGTTAATAATATGTATTATCTTAAGTGTACTTAACAGTTTCTGCAATGCTTATAAACCCCTATGTAAATAATAAAGTTCCCATCTACAAATCTTTTAAAAATCAATATTTTGTGTGCTGAATACTAGGTTTCTATGGTACTAGGATTTGAATACATGTTTCCATTAGTATTGGTAACAAACCACGAGTAAAACCTTTAGATGTTTATCTTTTCGTACATTTTATACAGTACCACTAGTCAAAGCCGTAAACCTTTACCGGGGAAACACTCAATTCGGTTTAATAACGGAGACCCCATTACACTGATTGCAAAACTGTGTAACCATTGACTGTCAACAAACCTATCGTCTAGCTAGTTATCACCACTCCTTGTAACCGTGTATCGAATCATACCTTATTTCATTTTTCATTTTCACCTTAATTCTTATTTTCATGTACGTTTTAAGAGATTTTAGAATCAATTGATAAAATTTTATTTGATTTTTTTCACGTGATGGAAGATAATGTATTTATTTGATGTATGTATTAAAACTAACTCGCTTTACTACGTTTTGTTTGTAATCCGAGTTAAGTCTAAGAGGGGGGGGGGGGGGTTTGGAGAACATGGAAGTGCCTAGTACCACTGCGTATGTGAAAAATGTGTCCATGTTTGCGTAAAAGGAGGACTGTTCTTCACTGGTAATAATAATTTAGATATTTTAATTATGTTTGTCTTGATTTAAATGTTGTAAGCAAACTGTTCCAATACATTCAGTATTGCTAAAAAATAGGTAACGTTTGTTTATTTGTACCTGAAACCGTAAGTTTCTTATAGTAAGAATGCTGCTAGCAGTAGCCTACCTATCCCCTGAAAAATATATCTATTCAGAAAGAGTACAGGTTATGATATTTTACAAATGTTATTAACAAACGATCGTAGGTAAAGTAGTGTGAGCAAATCTCGTAGTTAGCTTTTACTTGATCGTTGCGTTAACTACAATAAGTTTTGAATATACATAGTAATATTGGTAAGAAAAGTAAATACCCCCGCCGCAGCAAACCTGCCGACTAAGCGAATTTCCATTTGTCTTAATTGATTTTCAATTAAATATATTTTAATAACATTAGGTTTAACCAGTACCTAGGTTTGCTGCTACAAGGAAACTAATAAAGTGTGTTTTTTTGTAAAATATTGATAGCTTAGTACAAAATAAATAAATTTGATCAAAATACAAAATATATCCATAAACAAGCAAACTACAACATTTGACAATATTCTCCATAAGAGTAACATGGGAATTTTAAATTTACAATTTTTTTAATTTTCTCCGTTACTATTAACCGAACAAAAATACATTTATATACTAAATTAATTGTTTTTGAAGCTCTTTAAAAAGGTCTAAAGGGAAATTGGGAAATTTTGTGTTTTGAGGGTCAAAAGTGAGAAAAGCCAATTTTTACCCCATAAAACCCCCCGTAAAGCCCCGTTCCCATGGTCCGATCATGCCGGTTCGCGAACTCATTCAAATTTATCCTGCTTTACACCTTTAAACCAA
Source organism: Macrosteles quadrilineatus (assembly GCF_028750875.1). Taxonomy (NCBI): domain Eukaryota; kingdom Metazoa; phylum Arthropoda; class Insecta; order Hemiptera; family Cicadellidae; genus Macrosteles; species Macrosteles quadrilineatus. Next base: position 2,063,436 of record NW_026542608.1, read on the forward strand.
ATTTCATCAAAATTGGACAAAAATTACTCAAGTTATCGCGTTCACGGACGTATATATATATAGGCCTATATATATATATAAGTCTATATATATATATATATATACATATATAAAAATTTGAACGAATGGTGTTTTTGGCCTCTGGAAACATCAAAATGTAAAAGTAAATCGGTCCCGGGTCTAGTTCTTACCGTGCCACCTACGGTAATAGCTACTTCCCTATAAGGAAATTCGCTAAAAGGTATCAGTTCAAAGAAATGTAATTAAAAAGGGCGTTTTTATAAGGAGCGTTATACTCGTACATAAGTCCTATATAAATAAGTCCTAAATAAATATTTATGTTTATTCTTATACTATTATTCTTATATTTATGTTTCAGTATTATAGTGTATGATTAAAGGAACTCAAAGGAAAAAGCCATTCAATTTGTAGCAAGACATTAAATAGTTTCAAACATTCCCTCCCACACCCTTTCTTGTGTAATGACCAAGTTGATTACTTATCAATTATATGGACAGCACTTATAGTAACGCAAACACCCCTTACGGACAGTCTTTACGACACGAGTAGAAAATTTAAAAACTTAAAAACTTCTACGTGTGTCGAAAGGCTAAATAAGTGAGTTGCGTACACTACTTTACCTACGACCATTTCTTAATTACTTACAATCACTACTCATAGCTTTCAAGAGAGGTTATGTTTTCGTTTATAACCTCACATATCCACTGATTGTGATGCAACGACTTATCATTGTCCGAACCACTCACTATTATTGTTTAGTAATCCACTTGCTAGGTGGGTTCCCGTGTGCATTTTACGTATAGAAAAACACCCTAAGAGATCATCTAGGTACTATGCGCGTTATCATTTTTCTCGTAGGTGCCACAGCTTGACAGAGTGGACATAACCTCAGAATCCGCCATTTTAAAAATGGCGTTGGCATTTATTACATGAAAGTCAGGAAGCTTATATCTCGAAAACGGTAATATATAGCGAGTTAAACATCATTGCAATAAATGTTGCTCAAACAACAAACTCAAACTCAAATATCTTTATTTTTGACAGTCGTATGATTATAACTGCATAATAGCGTCAACAAAATTTCTCTTACAAATAAAAACAATATTTCTTATAAATAAAAACTGAAAACTAAAAATCATTGATTTCTTAAAAAGTCTTCTACACTGTAACAACAGCGTGACAAAAAAAGACTCTTTACCCCTTTGCCAAATTTGTCCACACTATTTTCCATCTTCAGGGGAGCGGGCAGTGCATTGAACAATTAAATGCCATTGTAAAATAAATGATTTTCAAAAAATTCAGTTTTGTACTTTGGAATGTCCAAATCGGCTTCTCAAACCATAGGAGATTGGACGAGACTGATTTTGAAAAAAGTTGATATTTTTCTTAACAAATACGAGACAGTTTAAGATATAGATTGACGGAAAAGTAAGAATTTTATAGTTAGCAAAAAGTGTTTTACAGGAAAATCTACGTCGCTTCTTAAAAACTGTTCTGATGGCTTTCTTTTGTAGTTTAAAAACTCTTTTAGAATTTACACACTCATGTCCCCAAACTGCAACTGCATATGAAAGACAAGGAAAAACCAGTCCGTAGTAAGCCACCACTAGAACTTTAAAGTCCAAGAATGTTGCCAAATTTCTTAATAAAAATATACTAGAACTCAATTTATGGCAGACATAATCTAAGTTGGGCGTAAATTTCAACTGGGAACAACTTTGGTATTTACAAAAATGCCCTAAATATAATTATTTAGGAGTTTTTGAGCGATTTATGCTAATTTAACCGATAAATTTAAACACTGACAAAAATTGCTATTATAAAAAAAAAATTTATTTTTATTTTGCTACAAATCTTTAGTGAGATACTGTATCTTCACATGCTTCTTCATCTCGATTCGGTGAAGGAGCCGAAGAGGGTTTTAGTTTATTGAGGGGGATGTTAAGTAATTCTGAAAAAAAACAAAAACAATTCTAAATTGGTTCAGGTATGTGTAATGTGTATGTTTTTCCATGACGACTCTAAGTCCTGAGCGTTACAAAATTGATTTTCTAAATTAATGGAAATTGACTTCTTTAAATGATTGTCTCAATATTGCAGCACAATCTGCTACAGCTTTGCCTAGCCTTCTCCTCTTCTGCTGCTCCTGGATTCAGCTGCGTGGATATTTGCAGATTCCCCTCTACAACGTCCAATGCTTTCGGTATTCTTCTTAGAAATATGCATATTGTATATTTCCAAGTTTACCAACCTTTTCCATACAAAATTCCTAATTGCAGTTTGTTAAACTACCTATATTATTTATATTTCCCAACAACTAATCTTGAAGATGTTTACAAGCAACACAAGTAATTTATTTTCACTTGCAAAAATTTTACAAAACAAACAAAATTAATTAGTTAATTTAAACAATGAAACTCTGCTATCATGTTGAAAATTACGGAAATAAACGATTACTAATTAGAATAATATAAAAATTGTATTCAATAAAAGCCTAAATGATACAGTTTATGATTGAAGTTCAAATTAAACTTAAACTCGATTTGTCATCCTAATAGAACAGCTGAAGTCAATTTAATTGTTACATCTGTACGTCGCACTATAGAGGTCATGTTTCGTTTACAATTTGTTTCTTGTTCTTTAAAAGTTTTAGTCATTTAAAACTTCTTTTAACCAAATAAAACGATCTAATCATAAACAATAACTGGTCGCCTACTTATATAACCAAACAGTAAAGTACAAATCATGAAAATAATTCTTAAATATTAGAAACGAAATTTCGTCTACACTAGCGATCAGTGTCGACGTACATGAATAAACACGAAAAACAACCTTCAAAATTTACAATGGGATGAGAGGTCTACTTGTGTTCCTTAGCTTCGACACATAGGCCTACAAATTGTACTGGTCTTGAATCATCTGTTGATAACACAAAAATTACAATTAAAGACAGGCATTTGGACATCACCAGAGATATCATTAACTTGAACAGTATAAAGTCGAAATATTTTTTTTACAACGACAAATTTAAACGTATTTGAACTCCAGCATGGCCAAGAAACTTTAAGGAATCAGACGATTTCCTTTGTAAGCCACATATATTAAATCTTTCTCTAAATATTAACCCATAGTTCAGTAGGGTTATAGTCTTGATAGTTTTTAAAATATCATTTAATCAATGAACCTATCGTATTTTTTTAAATTATGACAAATATTTTCTATTATTAAAAATGGTACACCATTATCTTGGTACATTCAAAGGATAAACCATGAAAGGAATCTACCGTTGTGTAAAGTGTTAAGCCTTTAAACAAGCAGTCTCTCTGACAAATCCGTACAATACAAAAATAAAACTCCCTCGTTATACCTGCTCTTTTAATTAATAAATTTCATCCTTTAACAACTCAAACTTAACACCTACCTGCATCTCCCTTATATGAAATCTTAAACGGATTATAAGATTTGTTCCATCAATATTATATTTTGTGATCTGATACACCACCTTCTACTAAATTATACATAGTGATTATCTCATTTCTGTGAACAGAAAAAAAAATTATAATTGCGTTAACAAAAAGGGTTTAACTGAGAAGTTAAGTACCATGGAAAGTAGTATCAACAAAAGATATAACGCTGGACAAGCTTTCTATTGACTCTATTACAGTAATTATCAATAAATAATGTGCTACTGCAAAGGCTACAAAAGTAGTTTAGAGTTATGGTTGCAACTGTCATCAATACCCTGATGTTCGACTTCTAAACACGCTCTTTGTATCTCTTCTCGTTACATTATCAAGCCCTCTTGATTTTATTTATACAAATACGTAATGGACTTTTATAGGGACATAAGCTTATGTTATAACGCGTACTCGACCTTAGTGATACTGTTAAACCTAATTATTACTAGCTTGAATAGATTAGAAGTTGATGTGATCCGGGAATTTATAAATTAACATTTAACTGTATATAGTTAACATATATTCGGCATTTAGGTAATAGCTACTTGGTCTATAGGAACGTTTAATAATCTTGCTGGTCATAAATGCATAGAAAAAGTTCAGATTTTATTTAGAAAGAGATATAATGTTATGGGATGTAGGGATGCTGGACGAAAGCCACGATTGTTTATGACCGAGCGGGGGGGGGGAGAGGTTATGAAAGTTATGGCAATTAGTGGGTGACTGAGTAGGTTTTATCCGGTAGGCTAGGAGGCACGAATCGGCATTCGAGTTTCCTCCATGTATGAACCTACCAAATACAAGATTTGATTACTTGGAATTTTGCCAAAAGGTGTCACCCCAGATTAGTAGAGTGTCTAGAGTAATGGTTATTCTAGTTGATGAATAGTAATATTCCTTAAACAGTTATGCTCTTACCATGTAAACTTAACATCCAAAACTAGATTGAGAATTTAATTTGACAAACTTGTTCTATGCAGTCGTAAATATTTTGCTAAACCTGTTTTACAATGTGTCAATGTATTCGAATACAACCAAACGTCAGAAAATAGCTAAAAAAGGACTAGAAAGAACGGAACCCTGAAGTTTTCCATGTCTATTATGACTGTTGAATCGCTAATTAATTAATTTGCTACCATAGTTTCTTTTCCAGTAAAATCAATGTCAAATATGTACCGGTGCTGAAAGTTTTTTTTTTATTGGTCGAACTGCTCCCGATATAATATAATTTTCCTACAGCCACCCGAAAAAGTTGGCTTCCTTGCACATATTATAGTACGAAAGCCTTACTTCAGCGCACAGTTTTTACTTTTGTCGCACACCAGTATTCCAACCAAACAACACAAAACAGCGTGCTTTTATTATGCATGTAATGCGTGTACGCTTGAAAATAAGTTGACAACACTTAAAGATATTACGACTACGGTCATCTAGTGCAGGGTTTTCCATTTCGAACAAGAACAATCTACTTGTCTATTATGTGTTTATACTGATTATTACTGTTTATACCTGTATTCTTGAAAATAAGTAACAAAGATACTACGACTACAATCAGCTGGTGCAGTATTTCCCATTCCGTTCATGGCTTGGATTTAACCTAACCTAAAAACTTACTGTACAGTGTTTGTAAGACTAATTATTTATATGATTTATAGTAACTGTAGGAAAAATATAATGTGTAACACGAGTGCAAACTACCTTTGCTGCACTCGAGAAACTTTCCACACTCGCCTGCGGCTGAGCGTTAACATTTCTATCGTTTGCAGCAAAGTGCCACTTTGCCCACTATTTACCCCATTAACTATTTCTGATAGTAAAAGGGGTTTTCACATATGAACTTGTGCTCATGAGTGCAACTAATGTATATGATCGACGATAGCTTTGAATTAGTGAAAGGGTGATCTTGATCATGATTAATTAAACTCAACACATACGACAGAACGCCTAATCATACTTGTATCCATGTACTTACAATTGTATGTAACCTAATTTTTTATTACTGTTCTAAAATTATACAAAGTTGTTGAGTAAGATAAATCCGCCTTGTACTTGAATGACTTCAACTATAAGTTTTAGTAGCAAAAGAAGTAATACGTGATTAATTTTAATATACCGTGTATTACATACATACATTAGAACATGCGATAGTGTCCATGCGCAAATAGTAAATTTTAATAGAACTCTAAATTTGTATCCAAAACATTGTAATAATTCCATATCCATAAAACTTTCAAAGATAAATTTGTTGCTGAACAAATTTAACGTTACGGAAATAACTACTCACATGAAGATAAAATTACCCCCGCCACAGAAGACCATAAGACTAGGCAAATTTCTATTTGTCTGAATGAATTTTTACCATCACATTTTCTAAACAGTGTATGTTTTGCCCCATTTAACCCCGTTTGCTGCTATGGGGTAGGTAAAAGTATTTTTTACCAAACGTTAATAGTATAGGATGAATTAAATTAATAAGCCAAATTATAAACACCATAATATCCATAAACAGGTAATTACAGCAGTTTTCTTTTCACTATTAAAATAGCATGAGAATTAAAATGTGGATTTTTTGTATTTTCTCAGTCAACACTTCAATGTACAAAATCCTCTGTTTTTGCATCCCTACACAATGGGAAAAAAATTTAAGACATTAAATTTTAAAAATAAAAAACCCATAATACCCCGTTTCTATGACGTAATCTTGCTGATATATATTATACAGTATTGCCTATATTTGCTTATAAACTGATCGCGAATGAACCCAGATGTATAATATATATATAGCAACAGGTGCACTAGTATGTATATAACACCGTAATATATATATATATATATATATATATATATATATATATATATATATATATATATTACGGTGTTACATACATACTAGTGCACCTGTTGCTCGAATTCGAGCAATTGCAAGGTTTTACAGGCGTTATTTAAAAAAGAATAACAGTCATAGTTCCCGATTATTAAAAGACGCATAGCGACCTGCGCGCTAATGCTAACCAATGCTAGAGGAGATCGCTATGTAAGCGGCCGAACTATAATGGAAATACTCACGATTTATATAACCTCCCAAAAATTCAACTGTAAACAGTTTCACAATACATATAAACAATGGTCTATTACACTACTGGATTGATATTCCTAATCACTCGTTTAAAAATTAATCAGTTCACTCCAGTTGTTGAAAATGAAAACGAACTTACTCTGAAAACGAACGCTCTTGTGTGTATCATGTGTTTACTATGAACATCTGTAATTAATAATAGTTATTTGTGTAACTAGTGGTGAAAGTGGCACTTTGCTGCACACGAGAGCAATGTTTACGCACGAGCCGCAGACCAGTGTGGAATGATCTCGAGTGCAGCAAAGGCCTTTTTCACTCGTGTTACACATTATAGTTTTCCTACAGTCACTATAAAGCATATAAATAATTAGTCTTTCAAACACTATGCAACACGTTTTTAGGTTCAGCTGGCAACACAAATGGTGCCCTAGAGAAAGTAGTACCCGCGGTCCATATCACTCCGCTATTTTTCCTCGGCAAGAAATGTGCTCCGCGTTTTGATAATATAGTTCCGTATGTTTTTGTAATTTGAAGTGGTTTCCGCGCCTAAAAAAATGCTTAAAAGGTATTTTCTTGTTTATTAAGATCGTAGGAAGGTTTTAAAAACCTTTAAAAGAAAAGTCCAGAAAGTTCAGAAATACCGAAACTATAAACACGAAATGACAGGTTAAATCGTAGTTATAATAGTCAATCAGCTGCTCATAGTATAATTATCTTTAAGTGTTGCCAACCTATTTCCAAGCGTACACGGATTACGTGCATAATGGAACCACAGTGTTTTGTGTTGTTTCGTTGGAATCCTGATGTGCGGCAAAGTATAAACCGTACGGCAAAGTATAAATATGCAGCAATTAGCAGCTTTCTGTACTATAAACAGTACAAGGAAGCCAACTTTGTCGGGTGACTGTAGGAAAAAAATATTTGTCTGTTTAAGTAAACAAAATCTTTTCTTCATAAGAAATACATTGGGATTTTGATGGCCTGTGGGGCAAAGCCCGAGGACATTAATTACAGGATTAGTTTAAAGGGGGCGTCTACACAACAAATACTTAATTGTGACACCTCGTTTGTAAAAACAGTCCATTATTAACGGAGGAGTAGTGTTTCGAAGAAATCACCTTCACGTATTATACATAAGGATATACATTTGAACGAATAATGTTTTAGCTACTGGGGACAGAAAAGTTAAAAAGTATATTGGTTCCGGGTCTAAGTCTTACCGTTATACCCACAGTAATCGCTACTTCCCTGTATGGAAATTACCTACAAGGTGATAAGGCATTTCAATTTTAACATTTTACAGCTAAAATGTTATTTGAAAATTCTAAATTAATTTTGATCTTTATTACAAACGTTTACCTGTAGAGTTCAATAAATTTTAAATAAAAAAACACCTAGTTACAATAGATTAAATCCAGGGCATCTGCATGTTGCAGTATATTCTGTATTATGGCAAAAACGATTATTTAACAAACGCTAGTACTTTATAAATTTAGAAAAAGTTTAAATAAATCTGTAGTTATTCTGACGCTCAGTAATATGGAAAGCATTGCAAGGAAGCAGAGTGTCCGTTCAACTCTTGTCACGTCTGCCATTTCGTTCAAGCACTTTGTGCAGGAATTTATTGCTGTATATAGCTTACGTGCGTTGCTACAGCTTCTCACTTCAGGTCAAAGTATTATAAATTGTTACAGGTTTATAAATACTATTTCGTGATATTGCAGAGGATACAATTATAAAGTAAATGCGTTAGGTGGTAAATGCTTTATTTCGGGTTTGATTTTTCGTTCTATAAGAAATTCGATTTTATAATTATTTTTTCAAATTGTATTAATTGTTCTTTTGTAACACAGATAACTAATTTAAAGTGTTTATGCTAATTTTGTAACACAGTACCTATTAGGAAGACGGTATTAACCAGGTTATAAAATTTTCAAATAGAATTCGTAATTATTTAAACTTTATAACGTTAGGCTCGCTGAGGGCTCCTTGCCCAGGCTCCCTTTATATTTGATCTATGACTGGAAAGTTTCACAGGGAACAGGATGTTGTCCCGAATTATTTCTGCGTTAAAATAAATGACAACTTTGCATTTGCAACTTATTTAGTAGAGAAGTTCTTTATGTGGAACATCGACCCAGTATCGACGGGTAAGAGTCCCAACGTGGGGTGGGGTTGGTGCTCTAATAATAAAAATTAGGTAATTACTGTAAAACTATATTTATTATAAATTAGTACAACAACAAAATAAAATATTAGGAGTTAGAGGGAAGTAGCATAATAAGGAAAGTCTTAGGCCCTTTTCGGATGGCAGGAGGGGGGATTAAATAATCGGTATGAAGAATGGGTCCTAATTCGGGGGCTGATCTTACTGTTATGATCAAAATATAGAAAGTAAAAAGTACAGTTATTATAAAAAAATTATTATTATTACGAGTTTTATTATAAGTACGACTGAATATATCAAAGTAAAGCTTAGAAATGTCTTACAAAGAATGCTTATAGTTTTATTTAGTGAAATTCCGTCTAATCTTATAGGAATAATTTCCTTTGATGCATTGGCTAAATATACCGACCTAAGTAGACATTACTTTAATGATTATTTTAGAAGGTTTAATGATATAGAAAATACCCTTACGCATAGACAATTTAGATCTGAAAGGCATTTTAATAATAATGGAAAATTAACTTTCCAACCTTGTTAAACTAACTACAAATACATTTAAAATCAGTAGCAAGTATAAATGAGCTTAAAGTTAAATTATTTAAAGAAATATTTTATAGAAAATTCATAGCCTACACATGGTTATCACAATTTGTTAACAGGATATTTGCATTAGTTAGTTGTTTGGTCACAATGTAAATGAATTGGTTAGTATCACTTAAGGAAACATACAACAAAAACTGGGAAGGTATATGCAGGAAATTTATAAGGATTGTATTTATTTATTATAATTTAATCATCAACTAGTTGTAACTAAGCATGAGTGAAGCTTTGAGTTTTTTTGTCCTAGTACGCTAGGCACGAGCCCGGAGTTGTTTTTCACATTATTTCAGGCTAGACCTAGTGTCTAGCATTATCACTTAGATAAAATCCATTGGTGATTTGGCGTGATTTTAACCCGGAACCCCAGGAACTGCAGTCCCGCGTTCTAACCACTAGACCAGCTCACTCCCCTTAGCTTCCCCTAAAACAGAGCATTGAGTTAGAACATAACCTCACTGTCACTGTCTAGTGCTAGTGTATACCTATCATCTGCCTGCGCCTGCATCTTTGTATGTTTTTTTTTCACCCAAGTGGGGAGACAGGCTTGGAAGAATGATTTTTTGTGTTTGAATGATATACTTGCATGTGAAATATTGATATAGGCATTGATGTAGGTATGTGTTTGATGTAAGGCTGTTAAAGGCTTAAGAAAAATCATTCTTTATCAATAGTTCATTATTTCACTCTTAAGTATATTCAGATGTACCATTATTTAGTGTATTAAGTTTAAAGTTGTGTAAACAATGTTCGCATTAGCTGTTGATAGTGTAGATAATATGAATAACTCGTTGTTTCATGACTATTCTCACTTCATATAATATATTTATTGTGTATGAAATGTATTTTTACTATCAAATAAACTGACATAAATATGGAATGTGTTCCAGCGTTCAGAAATAAAATAAAAGAAATGTATACAGCTGTGAATGAAGTACCTCAAATTTTGTAAATAGATTGAAATAGAAATGTAAATAGAATTTTTTGCTTGTATACTTTCTGGTTAGATTATACTTTCTGTTATTAGTTTTATCTAGTATTAGTTAATTGACAAGAGTTATCCTGTAAAGCAGTTTATACTGAGGAACGCTTGCTAAATAAAGGCATTTTTGATTTGATTTGATTTGATGTATAAACTGGGTGACTGTGGCTTTGACGGCCCTTGGGTTCACCCCGGAGCTCCAGCCCGACCCATAACTACTTCCATATAATAGACTCATATTACTTACATTAACAAAACAATAAAAATACAAACATTTCTCTGTTCAAATATTATTGTTCAGTTTTATTTGCAAACCACAAACAAAATGTATTAATATTAAGTATTTTGTAAATGATATTATATTCACGTAATGGAATTAAATTCTTTCTTTAAAATAGCTTGTAGCTAGAGAGGTAAAAATGGCACTGCAGTGTCACAAAATTTCGCATGCGAGAAATAAATGAATTGAAATTGAAAATTGAATTACATTTCCATTTTGGGATATTAGGGGGTAAAATTAATGGGATCTTTCATAAGGAAGGAAATTTAAAAAGATACGTTTCAGGCTATCAAAGCAACAAAACCTCTACATATCTAGAGCGGCTAGAAACAGTAAATTTTCTAATGGGGAGATTTTGTAGAGCAGGGTGGGGGCAGGGTGGGGTTCTTATGATGGGATTGGTCTCTATTCAGCCTTTTCTAATGATTTATGCCTATGGCAAAATTACCTTATTATTAGGTATCAAGTTCCTTGTCGGATTAAAACCGTTTAAATATTTACCTTAAAAAAGGATAGCAAAGCGGATTTTTAATTCAATAGAGGGGGTTGGATTAGACATTTTGGAAATCTTAGATCTTCAATGTAATTTGGGCCATAGACCAATACCCTACCGAATTTCATAATTTTATCTGAAAATAGAAGTGGGTTGGAAGGCACTCCAAAGTCAAACGACACACCAATAATAAGTGGTATTTTAGGGTATTGGAGCATTGGTTGGGGTGACTATAGGTGAATAACGTAACGCAACAAAATTTTCACTCGTAAAAGCTATATACAAAACATTGGTATTTATATTTAATATAATATAACGTTGTTGTACTTTACTTTGAAGGAAATGTACACAATTTATATGTATTATTTAAAGTAAAATCGTCCTCCCATTTTAAGGAAGAAGAAGGGTAAGTAGAAAACCCATAATTGGCTAAGAATTAACCTTATAAGTATATTAAGAGAGATATAAAGTCAAACATGCCCAAAACCCTTGTTTAGCCTATTCCGGGGCAGCTAAAACCAAACAAAAGTAGTACAGGGAGCGGCAAAATGATCTGACGGTTTTCTTTGCCGCCCTGTTGAGCAAGCGAGCGGCGGAGGGTGGTGGGAATAGGGGCGTTCAAAACCCTAGGTGCGGAAATCTTTAGTAGCCATGGAGCTGTGGACAGATGAGCACCATACATTTGTAGTAGAAGTGTTTTTTTTTTTCTTTTTTTAAGTGGCAATTCCAGTGTAGATGTACAGCGGCAGTTCCGTCGACGTTTCAATGTGGGTCCATGGTGAAAAGTCCAGACTCGAAACACCATTTTTCTGTGGGTGGGTAACTTTAGAGCTATTAGTTCAACATTGAAAAAAGTCAACAGGCCGTCTAAGGTCAGGCCGAACGCCAGAGACCGCCGAGAGAGTGAGCGAAGCTGTGGAAGCTAGTCCTCAGCTGCCTGCACGTAAATAAGCTGAAGCTCTACACATGTCTGGTCGCTCGGTAGAAGAGTATTACGATACGACCTGTACTTTCATTCATACAAAATGGCAATCGTGCAACAGTTGAAGCCCAGTGGTTATGTAAAGCGCATCTCATTTTCAAAACAGGTGATTAATTTACTTAGACGTGACAAAATTTTCATTTTGAGCGACGAATCGCACTATCAACCACATCACACAGTTTTCCTCACTCTCTTGACGTTCTCCGGCGTCCGGACTGACCTTGGATGGCCTGTTGATTTTAGCTTCAATGCTGAACTAGTATCTTTAAAGCTACCCACCCACAACAAAATGGTGTTTCAAGTTGGGACTTTTCTTCTTTAACCCACTTTGAATAGCTACACACGAATTGCCATTTTTTTAAAACACTTCCACTACAAATGCATGGTGTTCAGCCGTCCACAGCTCCATACCTCCTAAAAATGTCAGCACGTTGGCTTTGTAACGCTTCTATTTCCAACACCGTCTGCCACTCACTCGCTCGACAGGGCGGCGCTCCCCGGGGAAGCTATGAATAAACATTGTATCCATTGGTTCAAGCCTGAATTTGGGAAAGAAGCACTGAAAATAGAAAACATTTATACATAAAAAAATTATAACACAAAGCTAGTATGTTGATTATGGTATTGAATTAAAAAAAGATTGCAGTACAAAGGCTAAAGCTTTGAGTTTGAGATTTACTAGAAGTAATCAGGACAGCAACTATTGTTATCAATAGTTGCTGTCCTGATTACTTAAACGCTTAAGCTTAACGCTTAAACGCTTCTGAATCTTAAGGTTTATACCTTAAGATTCAGAAGCGTTTGGACAAACATCTATATTGGTCTATTAGGATCATAAAACAAAAACTTAAAGGGGCTAAGGCTAACCATAGAAATTATTCAAAGAACTACTGTGCTATGAAATGAAATTTCTATACACTAAAAGTTATTTAAAGACAATGTTCTCAAGATTCTAAGGCCCGGTTTTCCCAAAATGGTGTAAACTACGTTTATAATAATTTAGTTTATTTTTAAACTCCGTTTAAAATGTGTGTTCGATTTCTCCAATATTTTACTGGCTTCGTTTAAGATAAACGGCAATTCGAGCGGTTGGCAATCCTGAATGTGTATTTGTAAGGAATCTTTGGTGGGCTTTGGGCTAGTGTTTCCTACAACCACCACAACGCTACGCTACAACTCAGTAGAGCAGACAGCAAAGTGCGAATGCAGCTAGAATAACATCACTTAAGGTTATGTTATCAAGTTATTATAAGTTGTTGTCAAATTCAGATTCATTCCGTTTATTGAAATGGTAAATTCTGTCCTTTATTTTAGTAGGCCCTCTTGTTCTAGGTACTAAAGTGTCATAATCTTCATCTTCTACTTCTTCGGAAATATTATAGCATGAAATAGTCCAAAATAATTGAATAATAGATAATTTATTAGTTGATAAAATTACAGGAACGATCTTAAAGTTACTCGAACCCAAACTCTGATAATGTTCATCATATATTGTTGGTGAGCATCTCCTCATGCCTTCTAAATTAAATCATAACAAATAACAAATCTTCTGGTTATATATATTAAACATAAATTAACTTTACAAAAACTCCTTCCAACGTAAAATAAAATTATTTTAAAAAAAATATTGAAACAAAGGGAGGAATTTGTTTATAGATCTAATTTTGCTGGCATTCTGCAGGTTCTTTGAGAGCGTCGAATGACAGCATCTGATAGTGGTCTGGTATGTGATGATGGAGATTTTGCTGCATCGTCATGTTGTAACGTTATCTCTTTAGGACGTGAATAAATTTCTCTTGGATCGTCCTCTTCTTCATCGCTTTTCAAGTGACTTGTTCTAAGGTGGTCAGCATGTGCAAACCTTGTCCGGCCTTCTACTTTCACCAAATATGTGACAGGACTTATGATCTTAGTAACAACCCCGGGATGCCATCGTATAATCTCCTTGCGTACTGAACGCACTAATACCTGTTCTCCCAAATTGAAGTTTCTAGGCTTCCCTCGATTTTTGTTAGCCAACTTAGTGATACTATCTTGCTTCACTTCTATTTCTGATGCCAGATGGGGTTTTAGTGGGTTCAGGTGAGTAATAGCTTCTGAAGGTGTCATGCCAGTGATAGAATGTGGGGTGTTTCGATAAACGAAGAGGAACGAATCTATACGATGTTGTGTACTTCGGGAACAGTTATGCTTGGCGTCATGAAGCATTTGCTTGCGGAACGCATCCTTGACTGTCTGAACTGCTCGTTCAGCAAGACCGTTGGATGCAGGATGATACGGAGGAGTAAATATGTGGTGAACTCCATTATGTTTTAAAAAACTATAAAATTCTTCAGATCTAAATTGTGGTCCTCCATCGGTAACAACAGTGTTTGGAAGTCCGAAAGTTGCAAAGCAATGTCTCAGCTTCTCGATAGTGTGATTAGCAGTAGTACCAGTCATGTAGAACACCTCAATCCATTTAGAATAACTATCTACAACCAACAAAAAGGCTTTTCCTTGAAACTCGGCAAAATCGAGATGAATTCTTTGCCAGCAATGATGTGGCCAGTCCATGGTTGTAGGGGTACAAGTGGAGCAGATTTACGTGTCTTTTGACATATCGAGCATTCCCTCACCATATTTTCTATATCTCTGTCCATTCCTGGCCACCAAACAAAACTGCGTGCCAATGCCTTCATTTTTGATTCGCCAAAGTAGAAGGCCGGACAAGGTTTGCATTTAATTTCCCCAGGAACTTGTTCAAAGGCAGGTGCAAATTTATTTTCAAATCTTTAACTAAGTGATAGTATGGTTCGGACTCACCATTCAGTCGGTACACATCCAGCTTTTGGACCGATTCTTCACCTGATTTCAGTGTGTTCCAGTTCAATTTGATTTTGTTCAGCCAGTTTCTGGTAGGTTGGTTTGGAACACTACTCTCGATGACAACAATTGGTAGTAGTTGATTTGGCCCGCCTTCAGGTGGTTTAACGGATACCTGAAACTCTCCAAGTACCTTTATTTTCTCACCAGTATATGTTTTCAGCATGAAATAGTCCAAATAGTTGAATAATAGATAATTTATTAATTGATAAAATTACAGGAACGATCTTAAAGTTACTCAAACCCAAACTCTGATAATGTTCATCATCTATTGTTGGTGAGCATCTCCTCATGCCTTCTAAATTAAATCATAACAAATAACAAATCTTCTGGTTATATATATTAAACATAAATTAACTTTACAACAGGAAATGTCTATTAACTCTTCCGTTTGAGGGGTAAATAAGTTACTGCAATTAATTAATAGTAGCCTAACTTGAAATATAATCAAATGTACTAAAAAAAGAACATAATAAAAACAATAAATTAAAATATAAATAAAACTTCACTTAAAGCTATCCCTAAACCAAGCCTATTTTCGTCCAAATGAATTTGTAGTTGCTTCAATTATTATTGTTTTAACACCTACTTTTTGTTTTGATTTGAGGTTATGTTACTGTTGTAATTTAATAGCCTCATTTGAACTCAGTTTATTTTATCCCTAGTAGTTAAACCAAGTCTCAATTGACAATAATGATATAATGTACGTGTATAGTCTGTCAACAATGCAGCTCTGATAACCATGATTGGAGTTCTAAACGGTGTAAACTATAATATAACCTACATCCTGATTCATCAATGAGAAATCTCGCATGCTCGTGGTGCTACAGACAATTAGTAATTAATTGCCAGCTTTGGCAAATACCTTTCCAAACAAATACCATAATTTGTTTAGGCATCCTTGAGCTTTTTGGTTTTAAGTACATTAGGAACTCTTTAATATTATAGACTTGCCTAATGACGGGAAAATATTGATCATATTATTCTTAAGACATTAGCAGTTTATATAATGGTAGACATTATAGCTGTAATAAGCTGTTTTTACAAATCTTATAATCATAATGATGGAGCTAACAAATATGTTATTTAGGTTTTATAATATAGGAAATATCTATAGAATTATGACTACATAGCCTATGAATTGGTATAATGTTATCATGAAATGTCCCGGCAAAATATTTATTTTAACTTTTAATACATTTTCATATTTTTTGAAAATATTTCTGAAATCGTATGGTTAAAATTCAAAACAAACACTCAGCAGCTCTAAATTGGCCAATGTTGAGTTCGCACAAAAATAAGACTCAATTATTATTTCATGGTAAATGGAAAACATAGAATATCTTATCGTAACATAATAAATATAAATAATGGTTTAACAGAACTACAATATTGCTGGTTCTTCATTGATAGAAAACATTTTTTTTTTTTGCTTGAATCTACGCCAGCGGCATTTTTATAATGGAGTCAAACACTTTTAAGGGAAACACATTTAACATTTACTTAGTTTAAACATTGGAAATCGGCCGCCATTTTCCAAGATGGTGACCGTAGCACAGTAGGCACGAATGTAGATTTTTAATGTGTTGTTATTGGTTGCTTCCGAATTAAGTTGGAAATTTTAGGGAAATATTTCAAGTTAGAGAGTATTTTTTCTTAATATGACTGGACTATAATGCAAGTTGGTTTTATTATAGCTGTCAAACTAAATTTGTTTTGAGATAATCTAACACAATACAAATAATATTGTTCTATTGGTAAGTAAAACAAACATTTCTAATAAAAATTTTTATTCTAAATTTATAGTTTTGTAAAAAGTGTCCTTATATAGCTCAAGATACAAAATCTGAGCTCACACGATCATAGTTTCTTTCAAACAAGCTAAAAGCATGTCATCTGGTCGTTTGTAAAAGTTTTAGCAATAAATCATGTAGACTGATGATCAGACCTTCTACAGGCTGTGCGAGGCTAATGAATTAGCTCCGGTTTGGCCAATTTCATTGTTGTCCTTTATCAATAAGTTAAAAACATTCGATTATGCCCACATAGCTTTTACTGCCAACCACACTACTTTTTATAGGGATTCATTACAATGTAAATCACAATATTATCAACGTCAACTTTTGCGGGTTATAACGTTCAACTAATGAGCTAGACTGTTTTATTAGGGCATTGCCTAATAAAGTTTTAACGATACTGCAATGAATAATTTACCTAATTATGGAATAAAAATACATTTAGCAATCAATTTACAAAATAACCTGTAAATCCAATAAAACAAACACATTTTATGAGGGTATTTCACAAAATTGCAAATACAGTTAATAATCCACGACTAGGTTCTCTAAAACCAATTTGGCATGTCTTAAACGTATGGCGCTATAACTCCAATGGTAAACATATGAAATTGATTCATTCGAAAATGAAATTTCAAAAATAATCTAATTCCGGTTTTACTACAACTTGCTGACAATTATAAACAAAAAATATTGTTAAAATACAAATTTAACATTGATTGTGTAAAATGTGGACTATATTAGGAAGTTGTATTAACGTTAGGATTGAGACGTAATTTATTATGAAAATGTTTCTTTCACTCATGATATTACTTAGAACGTAAACTTTCAGACTACTTGAACGTTACATAGCAAAGATACAGGAGAGAGTAAACACTTGGCTGGTTTCCAGGATTGGAATGATTAAACAACCAGGATTGGAATACACACATATTGCACTAAATTGATAACATTTTTTTGCATTTTTTTACTCTTTTTGAACCGAGGTCAAGTTTTACGATCTAGGCGAAGCCGAAGTCGGAAAATGAGCGAGGGTTAAAAGAAACTATTTGCCCGTGTGATGAACTATATTTTTCGTCATATTGCATAATTAATTAACAAAGAAAGCTAGAAATGATGTTTATGTAAAGATAACCTCTCAAAACAACTTCCAGCTTGTTTTCAATAATAGGCAGCTGTTGAGTAAGTGATTGAATCGGTTTGTCTATTACGATTGTGTTAGTGTACTAATGTGCATTATACTATCGATATGTCAAACTATTTATATTATGGCAAAAATTAACTGCAATTGATTAAACCATCGATACACACTTTCGATACATGTAATTTTTTACAATCGATATTTATAACTTAGGTGAACACCAAATTTTTACTCCCTAGGAGCTAAAAAAATATTTTTACTCCTTAGAGAGTAAAAATGGTACTTTTTACCCGCAACGCATGCATTAAAAACGGTTTTTTTACGAACGGTTGTATGACGAAATAGTATATTTCGGACCTAGGGCCGAAAATTATGTTTTACCGGCTCGAGATAGTTTTTAAGTTCAAGACGAAGTCAAGAACTGCAACGATCGAAAGCTGCAAAACCATTTCAGTCCGTGGTACGAACGCTATTTTTTCACCACACTATACCCTATTACCACTATTTGCCACAATAGTAAAAATAATGCACACTGATAGTCACCACAACTACAACTTTTAGGTTATGTGAAGAAATAATTTGAGGAATCAGCAAAAAAAAAAAAAAAATAGTTGCTAGGCAGCGGTGAAAATAAAACAATTTATTCAATTGCAATGTAATGGTTACTGATTGTGTATTTTATATGCATTTATGTTTTAAGAAAGTAAGCGAGCAGCTGATTTTGCGGCTCTAGGGATGTAAAAACCTGCTCGGTCCCCAAATGACGATGACAGCTGGCATGGCCAGCAAAACGTAACTTTCAGCCACCAATTAACATATGTAAAACAGCAAAAAACATCATAGTGTGGTGAAAAAGTATTTGTGTTGCAAAGAGCTGTTGTCAGCTGTTGAAACATAACTCGTCCAAAGAGGACAACTTATTTATTTATTTATTTATTATCATTCCAACGGCAGAGCCATTTGAAAAAAAAAAGGCAACAAACAGTTTCCAACTTAACACAAACAATGTGACAATCGAAATAACAATAGAAAAAATCAACAATAAATAACAATAAAGTTAATAACAATATAAATAAATGACAAAATAAATAACAACAATATAAATAAATAACAATATGAATAAATAACAATATTAATAAATACAATATAAATAAATAACAATACCAGTTACAATAAATATGTAAATGAATGCCAAACAATTTAAAAAAATTAAAAAAAACTCGAAATTTAACTATGTTAAAATTACATCGGGTTAGTGTTGATCTAATCTATGTAAATAAATTACAGTTTTGTCTGTATATTGCTTAGAATCATGCAGTTTTTGGTTATTTTTACGTTTCATAGCCTAAGAAAGCCGAAACGAGTCATATCTCAATTTCTGTCTGTCTGTTTGTCTGTCTGTTTGTCCATTCTGTCATTCCGTCTGTGACGCCAAAATGTCATTTTACACGGCCTACTCCTAGAAAACTAGAGTACCGATCAAGTTTCTAATCATTTGTCTGTATTAACTGAATTGGTGAGAGTGTCTTTGGCTATAAACACATGGCTTCGCTTCTTTGAAAATAAAATAACGAACCATAAAAAACCCAATTTTGTTCGATTTTTGTCAAATTTTCTCCTAATGTTTACTATTACATTTTATGAAATAACGATTAGCTGTGTGTATTAGTTCTCACTTCTACCTGTCACTGATATGTTTACATTAAAAGTTGTTTACAAATACCGCAACCATTTTCGATAAGTTTTGTTAGCACATCCAAACCAAGTTAGATGAAAAACGTTGTGCCGGTTTAATTAATCGGTTTAATTAACCGGTTTAATTAATCGCAAGTGCAACGATTGTTCTTGAGTTTTGATAACCGGGGAAAATACCGTGAATCAGTGTTGTATTAGTGCTGGGAAACTAAATTTTTTTTAATAATCGCCACCAAAAGGTTTCCACTCATTGACGGATTTTCGAGGACAGTTGTGTAAAGTGCAAAGTAAAAAATCACAACTCCAGTGTGTGACTGGGTGATCGTGGATGTTGCTGCGATCTTGGAAGATCTTTCTGATTTTGCTGTGATCGTAACAGAGGTTTAACTCAAAGATGTAGCCAAATTCGCTTTTCCAATGTGTAACTTTTGGTTTCTACTAAGGCTACTTACATTTCGACAACGATATCGGTACTTTTCCTACTTAGGAAGTAAAACTACAAACCTCCAAAACCCCAGATTTGCGCGTTTTTTGTCACTTTCCTCCGAATGTTTGCTAGATATATGTACCGATTATCGTTTAGAGATTACGTAATATTTTAAATAAGAAACCTTTGTTTGGATAAACGTGGTTTATTCAAACTGTCATTGATATGTTAACATTGTAAAAGTTGTTTACAAATAATCATATTAATGGAAAATAACTTTGATTTTTGAAAACTTAAAAAAATTTAAAACCAAGGGAGATTAATAAATTCGGTACTGCACCACATCAAGTGAAAGTTTTTTGAGCAAACCATAGTGAGTTTTTAAAGCTTTACGTTGTTAACGTTACATGTTACATGTTTTGTGGCCTGTGTATTTATTTATTTATATATTTGCCAACGAATTAACACCTATAATACAGTTTGATTAGAAGGACCGTTTGAATTGGTCGTAAGTACTATAGTTCTTTTCTTAAAAGTAAACGTTGGTTTATGGTACTGCTACTTTTCCTTAGAACCAGTGGTAGCAGTAAGAATCATTTTTACGTACAAACACATCACTATTTACAACTATAGTTATCGTTAGTGCTGCACCTTATTTCTTAATAAATTTATTGATGTCTAACTGTATAGTTTTTGCGTTTTCTGTATGGACTCCAAAACGTTAGTTTATGATATGCAATGATAAAACATTATTGAACGTTATTTAGCAAACCATCATGAATTTTAAAGCTTGGTGTTGTTAACGTATAAATGTTTTGTGGACTGTATATTTTTGGTCGTGGTTGTTTGTGTACATCAAATAAATTACGACCAAATAAGTAATAGAAAAGTATTTTAAAATAAGAGTTAAATGTTGTGTACAATCCTGTAGAAAAACAAAAACCAGACTAAATCAAATCATAATTGGTTGCTATGACAAGGTCATCAGCTGACGCTACACCAGCCCCCCACGGAGAAAAGGAATCCATACATCATTCTGAAAAGTAACCCGTGGTCGGATTTGTCTTCCAGAACGAGTTGTATAAGACTTCGTAGATGGAGTTTGACAATATGGTGGTAGTTTTGAGGTTTCCTCTGCTTGTCCAGTCGGCACCAAACGTTTCGTGGACTCAGGAATAGGATTTTCGCCGGCAACAATATAGGCTGGTTTGACCCTGTCCAAAGATACCTTAGTTTCTTGGCCTCTTACAATGATGGTAATTGTCTTTTCGTCACGGCATATGACCTTGTAAGGACCAGAATATGGGGCCTGTAAAGATTCCCTTAAACAGTCCTGTCGAAGAAATACAAAGTCACAAGTGCTTAGGTTCTTGAACACAAACGACCCTGGTTTAATGTGGCGTGATGCGGGTGTAGGTCTTAGTCGATTCATATGCTTACGCAGGCCTGATACCAATCCTTGTGGCTCGTTGCTCTCGTGAGAAGGTACTATGAATAACTCTCCCGGAAGACGCAGTGGTTCTCCGTACACTAGTTCAGCTGATGAAGCAGTGATGTCCTCCTTGAAAGCAGATCTTATTCCGAGAAGGACAAAGGGCAGTACTTCGGTCCAGTCTGATTTGCTATGAGCCATTATAGCAGCTTTCAACTGGCGGTGGAGTCTTTCAATCATACTGGCTTGTGGATGCCAGCTGGTAGTGAACTGGAGCTTTATGCCCAACTGTCGCGCTAGGTTTTAAACAAAGTCGATGTGAACTGGGGTCCACAATCACATGTCAACTTTTGTGGGCATCCAAATCGAGCTATCCAAGTAGAGACAAACGGTCGAGTAACAGATTAGGCAGTTATTTGATCAATAGGACAAATTTCAGGCCAACGAGTAAATCTATCTATGATAGTTAGACAGTACCTCGAAGACATTGATAAGGGAAGTGGGCCAATTAGGTCAATGTGAACATGGGGAAAACGTTCTGTAGGTGTATGAAAATCACCAAGAGGGGTAGACACATGTCTAGTTATCTTAGATCTTTGGCATGAGAGGCAAGATTGAGTCCGTTTGTGGCAATCCTTACGAATGGAAGGCCAGACAAAACGATCGCAGATAAGCTTTGTTGTGGCACGTATTCCAGGATGACTCAGCTTGTGGAACTGGTCGAAAACTCTACGTCGCAGTTCTGATGGCACAAAGGGTCTAGGAGTTCCTGTTGAGGTGTCACAGATAAGGCTCAATTGGGTTCCAGGAATTGGAACTTTCTCCAATCTAAGAGACGTAGTACTTTTTGAGATGGGATTTTGAAGTTCTTCGTCTGACTCTTGCGACTTGGCTAAGGATTCATGATCTAAAACAGTTGAAATGGCTTCACACGTGAAAAAGCATCAGCAACTATATTTTCTGAGCCACTGATGTGCTTTATGTCTGTCAAAAACTCAGAGATAAATGAAAGCTGGCGCAACTGAGCTGGAGGCAACTTGTCATGGCGCTGTTGAAAGGCATAAATAAGTGGATTATGATCTGTGAATATAGTGAAAGAAGTTGTTTCCAAGAGATGACGGAAATGCTGCACAGCTTCATAAATAGCGAGGAGTTCTCTGTAGTATGCAGGCCAGATGCACTGTTTGGATGATAATTTCTTGGAGAAAAAACCTAGAGGTTGCCAAGAGTCATCGACAAACTGTTGGAGGCAAGCACATACACTTACTCCAGAGGCGTCTGTAAAGAGACCAAGAGGAGCATCATGTTTAGGATGAAACAATAGTGTTGCTGATGATAAGCTAGCCTTGCATGCTTGGAAAGCTTCTTCTGTCTCTGGAGTCCAGGGCACAGGTACTGGTACACCAATTACACATTTAGATGGATTTACAACTACTCCATAGTCAGAAAGTCGTTCAAACAACATTCTTAGGTGTTCTTTATGTATTTCTTCAGACTGGGAAAATACTAAAATGTCGTCAATATATGCATAACAAAAGCCAAGGCCATGAATAACTTCATCTATAAATCTTTGAAATGTTTGACCCGCGTTGCGCAAGCCAAAAGTCATGAATGGAAATCAAACAACCCAAATGGAGTGGTGATTGCTGCTTTTGGATGTCATCTTCGTGGACGGGAATTTGGTGGTAAGCCTTGGTCAAATCAATGGCAGAGAAATGTGTACAGCCTGCTAAATTGAACGAGAAATCCAGAATATGTGGTACAGGGTATCTGTCAGGAACAGTACAAGCATTTAAAGCGCGGTAACCACCGCAAGGACACCATCCATTTTCACCTTTTGGCACCATGTGCAAAGGCGAGGACCAGGGGCTTTCAGAGGGTCGAGCAATACCAAGCTTAACCATCTCCTCAAATTCTTTCCGGGCAGCTTTCAGTTTTTGAGGATGTAAGCGACGTGGTCGACAGTGAATAGGAGGACCAGGTGTAACATTTATATGATGAACTGTTTTATGTTTCACAGCACGAGGTAAGCCTGGAGGACGAATAATATCAAGGAGTTCAGAAAAAACTTCTGCCAATGGCGAGGAGAAAGATATAACTTTAATACTAGTTTGATTGTTGTTAGAAACTATTCCCTCGGCATTCAATCCCGTTTTCTTGTCAACCAAACATTTCATCTTGCAATCGGGTAATAAGTGATAGTGTGAAAGGAAGTCTGAACCTAATATAGGTATTGAAACATCCGCTACCACTAGACTCCAAGGGAAATTACGTCTAAGGACTAAATTAAGGGTGAGAGGCATGGTACCATTAGTCTTTATTTCACTGTTATTGGCAGCACATAGTGAATAGCTAGTAGGAAAGCGTTTATATTTGATAAGGCGTTTAGGATAACACGACACATCAGACCCGGTGTCGACAAGGAACCTAGTTCGTGAATTTCTGTCCATCACAAAGAGACGGCCGCCAGCATTTGAACAATCCGTTGCGGCCTCTACGGATTGTTTCTGAGGTTTCCCTGAAAAGAGCATGGAGAAAGACATTTGGTAGCATTGTTTTTGAATTTTCTATGGTACCAGCACCAGTTCTTAGAGGGATTAGGCTCGTTTCCTGATCTACCACGAGACTGGGAACGACCCCTAGGTCTCACTTGTGTATCTCGTACTCTGGTTTCTGATAATCCTTGAACTTGTTTAGAGAGGGATTCTATTGCATTTAATAAAGAAGCGTTACCTGAAGAGACTTCGCAAAAACCAGGTGTTGAAGGAATGTCAGCCACCTCCATGATCTTATCAGCCAGTTCTGCCAGTTTGTCCAAGGAGAGCTTAAGTTGCGTATTCAATATGGCTTGTGAATGAGGAGGGAGTCGTCTGAGCCACAGTTGACGAAGCATGTTGTCTTGAAGGGGAGTCGAGCCCACAAGAGACCTAAGATGCCTCAAAAACTGAGAAGGCTTGCGGTCTCCAAGGTCCTCTTCACTCAGCAGCCGCCGCACACGTTGCTCTGGATGCAGAGAGGCGTTCAATCAGTTTCTTTTTTAGATGTCCGTATTTGTCGCCTTGAGGAGGGTTTGTTATGATGTCTTCGACTTCAGCAGCAATTCCTTTCTTCAATTGCGAGACCACGTAGTGAAACTTGGTGTCGTCGTTGGTAATTCCAGAAATAAGAAATTGCGAGTCAACTTGACAGAACCACAGACTTGGTCTTTCAGGCCAAAAGGGCGGAAGTTTGACGGCTACTCTGTTGACCGACATGTTTTGAGAAGTGCTGGATTGTCCAATCCGTTGACGCAGTTCTTCATTCGCAGTTCTAAGTTCGGCGAGTTGAGTCTGCAGGTCTTCTAATGACATCGTTCGAAGGAGGAAACACAAAAGATTTAAACTCTTCAAAGAAAATAAGTCTTTAGATAACGGTTTTAGTCGGGGTCACCATTTTGGTCGTGGTTGTTTGTGTACATCAAATAAACTACGACCAAATAAGTAATAGAAAAGTATTTTAATATAAGAGTTAAGTTGTGTACAATCCTGTAGAAAACAAAAATCTGACTAAGTCAAATCATAATTGGTTGCTATGACAACGTCATCAGCTGACGCTACATATTTATTTACTTATTTATAAAAACGATTATCATAACATTTTATGACACTATCAAAACTTTCAAATAATTATATATTGTTTGTAACTTGCTTTGGTTAAAGCGTAGCAAATCCCCTAATTCAATTCTGTATTTGTGTGTGTATACCTGTTGGTAACGTATTAATGTTCTTATTTCTCAGTGTTTCGTTGAAAAGACATGAGCAACTTTGCTAATAAAAATTTCAACTCGAATAAAGTGTGTAGTTACACTGCCTTACTGCCTATTTACATAGCATTTAGATGAGTACTTTAGTTAGCTGCTAAAAGGAAAGGTAAAGAAAATGTGTTTTTGTGAAATTTTAATGGCTGATTTTTAAATAAACTAATTTGTAAAACCTGGTTAAACTATTTCCGTTAACAGGCATACAACCAGAGTTAACTTATTCTCCTTAAGAATAACATGGGAGTTTTAAATTTACAGTTATAGCAAATTTTCCATTTAGAACAGTAGCTGCTGCGCGTAGTAAGACGTAGACCCGCGACCATTTTTTTTTTTTTATTTTGGTGTCAAAGCTCAAAGGTCAAAATCAATATTCGTTCAAATGTTTATACAGGGTAAATCACGTAAGATGTCCGCTATTTATTTCAGAAAACCCGTTTTTGGCTCAATGGTGATATATCTATTATTATTCCTTTTAAAATTTTGTTTTAATTGCTACTGTTATAATACCCTATGCAGGGTGTTACCAAATTGTCTGGAATTTTTTTTGGACTTGTTCTTTGGACTAAGACAAACATAAAATGCCACTTGAGTATGGGTCTAAAATGTCTTGATTTCTGTGGGTCTGTTTGTGGTTTTTTTTATTATTTTATATCTTAGGCATTTTCAAGATATAAATATATGAATTTGTATAAACGTGAAGTTTAGACGGTAAAAAGAGTTTAAAAACTGTTGGTTCAAACATCTTCAGTCATTTCAATATGGCGGCCATTTTATATCGTTAATGTCAAATTTAATAAAAACCGTAAATATTTAAAAAGTCGTTTTATGAAAAAGAAAACTGATAGTTTAGGTCCAAATCACATGAGACCTTGTTTGCTCAAATCAGATGTCAAACAACCGAGTTTATTTTTACTTTCAGTTACGCAATTTAATTGGAATTCCATTAATTTCTATTAAATTACGAAACCGAATGTAGAAAAAAACTGATAACCCAGTTGTTTGTCATTTTAACAAACAAGGCCTCATTTGATTTGCATTGATATCCTCTATCTTTTGATTGTAGAAACAGTGTTTTAAATATTTATGGGTTTTGTGAAATTTTGCATTAACGACATGATATGGCCACCATATTAAAATGGCTTTAGATATTGGAACCAACAATTTTAAAGCTCTTTTTACCTTCTAAACGCATGTAGTTTAAATGCATAGAGCTTAAAATTAATTTTTTATACAAATCTTGAAATTTATACCTTGAAAATGCCTAATATGTAAAACCGACTGGCATAAATCTAGGCATTATAGACCCATACTTACATGACATTTTATGTGTATCTTAGCCCAAGGACCATGTACACAAAATATGTCGAAACAATTTGGAAACACTTTGTATTTTCTAGGAATTTAGATAACTCTTATCTGATAAAGATCTTGCATACCTAATGAGCCTTGCTTTAATTTGATATGCAATATTTCAATAATATCATAAAATAAGCTTTTCAGAATAAAATATGTTTTGAAAATAATCACGTAGTCAAAACTAAAAAAAAGCAAATTATAGCTTAATATGTTAAATTGTATAAAATGTCAAAGGTATTATACAATTCCAACCAGCTCGCTTTTAAAATTCTACTTCATCCATTTATCTATTAGCTTTCGAGTTACCAACTAAAACATGATTTACTCTTATACAAAGCATGTAAATAGTTTGCAGTGCCAATGGTATCTCTTCGTCGTTTTGACTCATTATGTTTACAAATAACTTGTGTTCTATATATATTAAGGCAAAACCCGTGGTTATTTGGCATCTTGAATGCGAAAAGAGTAACGGATAAGGTTCAAATTTTAAAATTGATTTTGATTTAGCCTACATACCTTTAAAATTATATGCTGTTGGACATGTTAAGCTATTTTTTTTTGCAACAAAAATATTAAAATAACAATTTCAAATATTTGTTTTTGTTATATTATTGTAGTATTACATATCAAATTAGCTTGGCAAAGTTTTAACCAGAGTAGAGATATTTTGGACTCTTTGGGTAGATTGTATAACTGAATCCATATTTTTCTTATCACATATTTTCAAGGGGTTTGTACTGAAATGTACATAAACCTAACCATACGAAAATATGTGTTCTTCCACTAGCGTTGACAGATTGTATGAGTGGACGGACGTATCTATTTAAAACAAAATCAAATAATTATTAACTAGTTAAATGCACATTGGATTATTAGTCTTAAAAACAGAAATATTTATCACATACAAGATTATACTATAATAACATATTTTATAAAAATATATTTAAAACACAAATCGTTAGTTCTTTAGTTTATTTATTTATGTATAATATCATGTAATATTTCATTGAATGATAAATTTAAAGTTCATATAATTTGTGTGGAGACACTTTTTCGTACACTATATTCCCCTTAAATAATGATTTGAACTAAATAGATTGTGAAATAACAATGTGCAACTAAATTATTTTATCAATATATTGGTTCTTGATAATTTAATTTGTGATTTCAAGACAAATCTGAGAACTTGAAAATACTTCATAAAATAGTGTTTGAAGAGTCGCGGCCGCCTGTTTGTTTTACTGGCGGGCCACGAGCGTTGTATATCGAGACTATTATGATGGCAAACAGTTTGGACAGTTAATGGATTGCGGTCAATATTTCGAACAATTATTTGACTAAGGTCTTTTATTCGTAGACGTCACTTTTTAGACGCTTTCCCTTAAAAATATCTTAATTATAATAAATTAATAAGTTAAAAGTAATTAATAATTTATTTTAAGAGTCCTAATTACAATGTAAAAGAATCATAATGCGCTAAGATCATATACCAATTCAGACATTTTGTTTTGCACTTAATTGATTTAGTTCCTTTCTACTCAGCCCTTCTGAATTTTAAATATATCGTATAAAATAAAACTAAATATTCTATTTACAAATTAGAAAGAGTTTAAGTAAACATAGATAAACTGAACGACACACAGAGAGCGCTGATAAACAATATTGACTTCTACCGAATACACCACCTTTTTTACCAAGCAAAATTAAAATGATTAAATAATATTCTTTATAGCAGAACACAAAGCGATGTCATATTGTTAATTCGTGTCAACGTTACAGTCAAATAAGCGGGAAATTAGTATCTAAGACTGTAAAGAACGTTAAGAGTGTATTCTTGTTGATTTTCTCGACTATGATCTTTTTGGATTAAAGGTTTTACATTTGTTTTAAATCGATCTGATTTCTAGGGACCAGAAGTCAAAGATTCGATGTAATTTAATGATTTTCCTTTTGTGGACATAACAATATCAACCATGTTGACCAGCAGCTATAGTTTATGGTTAGTAATTAATTTATCACTAAAAATTTAACCATAATTTTTTCACATTAATTTGGTACTGCTCAACAATCAGTAAGTAAAAAGTAGGACAATGTTTGATTATTACAAAGATTTTACTAGATATTATGTCTTTACGTGATAAGCATTTGTTTATTGTGATTATTTATTTTTAGATATAGTCACCAATGGAATTTGATCCTTATCAAGAAAAAGTTGTTGAAAGTTTTTATTTTAAACTACACAGCATTGAGTAGTTTTTGTAATTGGAAATTGAATTAAGCTTTTTTATTCATTGCATGCGTTTAATGTAACATTATCAAATATCTTTGTTTATTTTGTGTTATTTTATAGTTTCGTGTCTGGCTAAGCCTTAAGGAGTTGAAAGTTTAATTAACTATACTTTAAAACATTGTAAGCTTGTTGAATCATTACTAAAAATATTAAAACCTCATGTAATTGAAGTGATTTCTCCCAACCCTGGTGGATGAACAGACGGACAGAACTTGTGTCAGGCATAAAAGTACATCGGCGTGACTGAAAATCATGTTTAACAGAATTCAATCAATGAAATTTATTGCTTTTTATAAAATGCAAACAACGTTTTCTTTTAACACCTAAGAACGTGTATGTAATGTAAAATTGTCAACAACACATCCAGGAAGTTTTAGTTGGAAATGATATTTGAATAAGAGGTTTGTTTATTTTATAAAATGTACTCCTACTTGCTGGTCAAATAACTAACACGGATTTCGTCATATTGTTTATTTAAACTTTATCGTCCTTGTGGGATCGTTGTATCATGTCTAGCTAATAGGTAATTTTAGTTTGGCAGTAGACTGACAACTGTTAATTTTAGCTTTTGTTTATTATTTTAGGTAGCTATAAGCTTAGTAAGACTTTATTAAAACGTTAATTAGTAATTAGTTAAACAATTACTATAAACACAGCGTATACTTAAGTAATTGGTCTTAGCTGCATTTAGGATACAATAAGATTTCATAAGCGATTCAACCAATATTGTTATATTTGTGTTTATAAATATTTATTTTGATTCGAATTTTGTTGAAAACTAATAACATTTCAGAACTCAGAATCTCTATCAAAATAAAAGTTTCATAAGTGGCAAATAACATATTTTATGTTACTACATGTATATACAAATGAACGGTATTTGGAAACTTAGTCACTTTCTCCCATTAGCTTGCTAACAACCCTTATTAATGGGATAGCGGTACGAATAACTATGCTATGTTACGAGGAAATAAAAAAAATCTTATTAACTTTTGAACCCTTTCATAGTTTAGGGGTTGTACCATTTATTTGAAAGGAGAATTATTTAATGGACCGTTAATCAACATCATTCGGACAGTTTCTTTTTCTTTTTTTAGTTTTATAAGGAAATCGCCAGTACAGTAATACTAAAGATTTTCACACACATCACTTCAGGTTCATATTCAGGCGGACCAAAAACACACGTTTCCACTCAAATCGCAACTCAAAAATGTAACGAAAAAAATACTTTATCTACATACTTGTATAGGGGTAGAAAGCTATAAATCGCTAAGAAAACTGTATACAACATTCTTGCTAGTGCCCTAACGTATTAAAAAAATCATGAAATAACTGTTTAAATCATGCAACCATCCTCTTTAAACCACATGGATCGAATAACTTTTTCAATAAGCCTTTTGGCAACGATTCGTATTTAGGGAAAGTTAGTTGACAAATTATAAATACATTTTCAGTACGGATTGATTATGTGTTATGTCAAATAATAAAGCTTAAATACTCTACTCAGACACTCACTGAGCTGGTTAAAATGTTGAACCTGCTATAACTTTCATATTATACAGTATTAACATATTCATATTACATTTGGATGTTGGTTTCTACAAGGCGTACGCTCATTCCTCCCGTATTGGGACCGAACGAAGATAGTGAATAAGGGTAATAAGGCTGAGCTGGTGCAGACTTATTCCCTTTATATAAAGTGCCATTTTAACTTGTTCGAATTTTAATTTCAGTTAGATTTGTCAATTAATGAGCGTATTTGTATTATAAAAGCATTGTTACTGATATATTCATATATTCATCATCTTATGATTTTTTTACAGTATTCATGTTCTTTGGTCCAGGACCACTTCTTGAATATTAAAACAACAAGAGCCCGATGGGTTATAACCTTGAAACCGGTTGCTCCATACAACAAATGTAGGATCACAGACGGAAACAGGTAATCTTATACAGTACCATTTTAATACTTATGATTTGGTAGTTTTGATATGAGCCGGCCTGAAAACAATATAATAGCGGTTTTGGGTTTGTAGAAGACGTTCAAAGTAGCACAGCCCTTTTGTGCCACACATTTTATGCCACAAAGTAAGTTCAATATTTGCTTGAAATAGCTGCCAAACAAGGCAGGTAATCGATTTATTCACTCACTGATAGTCAAAGTACAGCGGTATAATGTTTGAGTGGTACTCGAAGTCCTTTACACTCCATTTGCCTCTCATCTTCTTAGGTTCTGTAGAGGTAGCCCTGCCTGTCCAAGCATGTCTAGAGCATGGCAATGCAAATACTATCTCACTTTCTCAAACATTACTGGTTATAATTAAAACACTATTATTTATATGCATCAGTTATAATAAATACTTAAAACGGATTTTTCAGTTGGCGTGTGAAGAAGTGGTCAATTGAACTAGTTTATGCCCCGTGCATCGCAATAATGGAGAGAGGACGTAGAGAATTTCTTGTGGTTTTCACTAACTAGTCCATTGCAAGCTGCTGGTTGGTTAGGCTTTGTTCTTTATGTAAATAAATTTCATTAATACACGTGTCATGAAGAAAAATATCTAATTGAAACACATACGGCTCTTTCCAAACTAAATGGTCCTTGTATCAGGTAATTATACGAAACAATCGTACGGAACAAAAAGTTCTCAGTTTTAGAATTTATAAAATTGAACTAATATTATGTATACAACCAATGGAATACTCATATTATACAGAAGCAAAGGCTATAAATATTAAAGTTACTTCCATCCCACATCATAAGAATAACGTACTGTCACCTTTCGTGGTAAAATATGAAAAAATACATGGTAAGAATAGAAAGGAAAAAATAAACAACCAATTATAAGCAAACCACAAATGTGTTGCCAGTGACACATTTTTATTTTGAACTAGCTGGCCTGACAGACGTCGTCCTGTCCTAATGTGGTTTTATGTCAAATGCTCGTTCATTTTCAAGATGAGCTCGTTCGCATGGCTCAATCACGTCCTGGTTGAAGTTCGTTCGCTACGCTCACTCACCTTTAGGTTGCAAATTAGCTGTTGTCATAAATTAAAATAAACGGTATCAGCATTCTGACACATACTTTCTCCCATAAGTTTGTCAACAACCTTCATCATGTGTAAGCGGTGAGAGTAAATATACGGAAATGGGATTTGTACAATTTTGATCAGAATTTAAAGGACTATTACATACTAAATTTTTATCAAAATTGTTCGGGCCATTTTTGTTAAAATCCGATTTTTTCGTTATTTTATGGGGTTTTTATGGGAAAATAACATAATTTACAATAACTTTTGAACCGTAATTTTTACAGAAATGGGATTTGTACCATTTTGTTCAGAATATAAAGGACTATAACATGCTCAATTTCTATCAAAATCGTTTTGGGCCGTTTTTGGGAAAATCCTATTTTTCCGTTATTATATGGGGATTTATGGCAAAATCCAAATTAAAAATCTAAATTTCTAAAAATTTAAAAAACGATCAAAATTGTAAGGATAATTACATACTATGTTAAATAAAAACAGGATTTTTTTCTAAAAGCCTATTTTTCGTTATTTTATGGGGTTTTTATGGAAAAATAACATAATTTACCATAACTTTCGAACCGTAATTTTTAGAGAAATGGGCTTCATAACATTTTGTTTAGAATTTAAAGGGCTAAAACATACTCAATTTTTATCAAAATCGTTCGGGCCATTTTTGAGAAAATTCGATTTTCCGGTTTGTTATGGGTTTTTATGGGAAAATTCCCATTAAAAATTAAAATTTCAAAAAAAATGAAAAAAACGCCTGGAGATACCATGGATTAGAACCTACATACCAAATTTCATCGAAATCGGACCACAGGTATAGTCTCTAGCTCTGTACACATCCAGACACACAGACACACACACACACACACACACACAGACACAGACATCACTTCGAAAACCACTTTTTTGGGTCCAGTGGGGCCCAAAACGAATATATCCACTTAAAACTCAAACTCGAAAATTTTGACGAAAACAATACTTTCTCCATATACTATGGTATAGGGGGAGAAAGTAAAAATAATAGTGCTGCACCCTGTTGATAGAGCTATAAACTTTTTAAGGCTATTGAACATCACAGAATCATATTGTTTATTTGAACCAGCTGTTAAGATTCTTTAATGCCATTTAAATATGAGTACTCATAAGATTAACATGGGAAACTCCAGAGCCACTAGGGCGGAGCCCTTTTGATGGTTCTGCACCAAACTTGACACAAACCATTCTCGAATAATGCTTAATAATGCCTGAAAGTTCCAATACAATCTGTTGAGCGGTTTCGGAGTCCATAAAGTTGTCCTTACAAACAAACATACAAACAAACACATTGGATTTTACATATATAGATGTGATATATTGTGAATGTTATCTAACCATTCCTGATACCAAGAACTGATTGATATCCGAATTGTGATTTAATGCAACCCTTTGATTAGGGTTCGTGCGAAATTCCATTTGCCTGATTTGATATCCACAAAAATATTTCATAAAAAATGTAAGGCCAATAAATGTAAAAAGAAATTAAAAAATTAAAGTAATTATGTTTGCTACAGGGAAGGTAATAAAGTATGTTTTTGGTCAAATGACAGACATATTTTAAAGTATGAAGTTTAAAAATTCCCAGTTCGATCAAAATTATAACCATGAACATATAACTTTTTTTATCTATCTTCATTAGAAAAACATGAGAATTTTAACATTATTTTTTCAATTTTCTCTATAACCATGTAGTGTCCAACCAAGCGTCGATATACATATTTATTTGATTTTTTTGTTTATTTACTCTTTAAGCTTTCAAGTAAACAAACAAATATTTAATAATATAGAATAAGTTTAAGAATTTAGAGATGTAATGTAACGCATGAGAAATGTGAAAAACTGACTTTTGATCAAATAAAAGTTTGAATTACAGCAATTAAATAAATGAAATGACTAAAACACAATTTAAACACTAAACAGTAACAATATTTTTGTAGTTTCATGGCTGATTTTGCTAGTCAAATAAACAACTAACGACCTAACAAAAACGTGTCAAATAACGAACTTTATAAAGTTAAGTTAAATCAAAAACATTAACGAAATTTATTGGAATAAAGTTTATTAAGAACTAAACACAAAGATAAGTCCGTGGTACAAGAGTCAGATTTTTAAACTTGTACTAAAAAAAACTTTTATCAACAAAGAATAGCATGACTTTTTTTAGTTGAGTATGAGGACTTCACTTTGTTTCGTCCAATTATTGAATCTGCTATTGTCGCTAGAACTAGGAGCGCTGCAGCCACTGTGACACTTAAAAGTATACATTTCTCTTGTGTATATGAGCATAGACAAAAATAATTAAATATAGACTGTCAGCCGTGCAGTGGTTACCATGGTTACTATAGGTTCTGGTGCAAACCGTTGGGAGCGCTGTTTAGTTACGTACCACGTAGGTCGTAGCATGTAGCTCCCAGCGGCGTGCGCCAGAACATGGTAACCGTAGCACAGCTGACGGTCTATATTTAAAATTCTTTTTGTCTATGATATAACGCACCAGAGTTGCCACGGTCATATGGTCCTGGACCTGGATCAGCTGATAGCATCAATGTAGTGATGTCAGTTTTTTCACCTGATGCCCCTACGCTTGGCCTAGTCCGCTAGCTGGCAACAGTGTAGACAAAAACTAATTCAATCGTAACATAGTTTTGTGATTTTTGTTTATTTCGTGGTTATAATTAAGGCCTTTTTAAATATACAAAAATAAAATATGCCTAAATAGATCCAAAGTATTCTATTTATCAAACATGGTGAACAGAGTTAGGCGGATTAATCCAACTCGAAAGGCAAAAATTCCATGGGTACGTACTTGTATAATATCATCTTACACTCTCTTCAAAGTTTGTTATTTGGGTTAAGTTTAATGCTATAAAATGTCAGCCTGATTTTAATTGAGGATTCTACCTAGCACACTAATCACTCAGGTGTAGTTTGTATTTGATTACTCTGCTTTTCACATGAATTCTAAGCATGGATGCAGTTTAAACTGCAGCTACGCACGAATTGCGTTGCCTCGATATTCGTAGATTTTCTTTGAAGCTCAAAGTGTAGATTTAGGCTTTGCTTGGTTACTACTCAACTCCTCACTACTCATTAATACAAATTTCTTATTACTGCTACTCAACTATACATAAAGACAGCATCCGTTTACATATATTTACTACTGAATCTCTAGATTCTAAATACATTATACACATAAGATATTTTCTAAATATGTTATTATGAACTATACAACGTTGGGAATTAAATTATTCTATTGTTAAACCAAATGTTAGTTTACGTGTAGCTATCATATCATCTGCATTATAGTGTGAAATCTGAAAGTCAATCAATGGTGAGTCTGTTTTAGGTAGAATTTTATTTATATAGATTAGATAAACGCAGCATGATGCAAAATGTGCACGGCAAGCCATTTCTTCTTAATTTTAACATACTGTGAGTCCTAAACGAGTGGTATGTCAGAATAAAAACGTTTTAAATCACATTTACATTCTAAAACAATCAAAAAATACATGGTAATCCATAAACAATGTTGGAATGGCGGTCATATTTTCAAAATTCGATACCATCTTAAATAACATCTTAAAAATAAAGGGAAGTGCCCTGTAAGAAGTTAACTGTCCTTCTCATAATAAAAAGGATGTTGCTTTACTTTGGGTTATGAGACACCCTGTATAAGTAACAAGCAGGATATTTAATGGTAAGTAGCATGTTATTTTTAGACATCTCAATCTAGGAAATACACAAAATTTTCATGGAAGGTGAAATCGTTAACGAGGCTTCTCTAGCTTATTTAATTTACAGGGTGTTCATTTGAAAACTTTCCATATCTATTGTGTACAAGGGTAAGGCTTTTAACACTTGTTTTTTCTCATTTCCCCCTAATTTGGATATGCCGAATCCAATAAAACTATTTTCAATTTTGAAAAATGCCCCAAAAGTGCCCAATTGGGAAGGTAGGGGGGCTTTTACGGAAGTTTTCAAACCTGGGTTGTGTGAAACATCAATTGAAAGGTCTAATGATGTTAAACATTAACATGTTAAACACTGTATGTTAAACACGTTGTGTTAAAATTGTATTCCGCTAAAATATACTCCTTACTGTTCGCTACTGCAGGAAATACTGGCATTTAACAATGTTTATTATTGAACACTATTAATATATTGAAAGACAGAACAAAATGTTAGTTCATAGTGGCCTGTAAAGCTATTTAGCTAATTTACGTCATGAGATCATTAAAACTGTGAGTGTTAAAACTGTCGTTTCCTTGTATAATATTCTTTATTAGAAAGTTTGCGTATATTTTTATGTATTTTAAGGCACGAGGAAAGAATAAATGTGGAATATATGTGGTTTTATGAAAGATTAAATTAAAATTTTTCCAGATCATTGTACGCCAAAGGTGACCATAAAGATAATCGTAAATGATAAATGGTTTGTCCTAATATGTTGACTATATTCCATTTTGTTCTATTAGAAATTAAATTATAAGCAATCGATATATTATACCCACGATCCATTAGCAGTCTAAAAAAAAAGAAATCCTATGAGTTTACGTTATGATTTACAATTAATTCTTTAAGCAATCACTTTGTAAAAATCATCAAAATTAATCTATACCAAAGAGAATCCAACTTTACTATTATTAATGAGATTGTGACTGGTTTGTTTGATTCGTTATGTAATCAAGCAAAGTCAATTATCTGTGGACAACTAACTTTTTACTTGGCTCCATTGGTAATTAGAAAAAAATAAGAAGTTTCACTGACAGTAAAAGTTGTGAGTTTCCTAATATATTTAAACTATGAATGATCTTGTTTGATATATTTAAGCTGTTAGCGAATTTCCCTATAGGGAAGTAGCTATTACCGTAGGTGGCACGGTAAGACCTAGACCCGGGACCGATTTACTTTTTCATTTTGATGTCCCCAGAGGCCAAAAACACCATTCGTTCAAATTTTTATACATGTATATATATATATATATAGACTTATATATATATATACGTCCGTGAACGCGATAACTTGAGTAATTTTTGTCCGATTTTGATGAAATTTGGTTTAAAGGTGTAAAGCAGGATAAACTTGAATGGGTTCGCGAACCAGCACGATCGGACCATGGGAACGGGGCTTTACGGGGGGTTTTATGGGGTAAAAATTGGTTTTTCTCACTTTTGACCCTCAAAACACAAAATTTCCCGATTTCTCTTTAGACCTTTTTAAAGAGCTTAAAAAACAAATAATTTAGTATATAAAAGTATTTTTGTTCAATTATTAGCAACGGAGAAAATTAAAAAAATTGTAAATTTAAAATTCCCATGTTATTCTTATGGAGAATATTGTCAAATGTTGTAGTTTGCTTGTTTATGGATATATTTTGATCAAACTTGGCAAATTTATTTATTTTGTACTAAGCTATCAATATTTTACTCAAAAACACACTTTATTAGTTTCCTTGTAGCAGCAAACCTAGGTACTCGTTAAACCTAATGTTATAAAATATTTAACTGAAAATCAATTCAGACAAATGGAAATTCGCTTAGTCGGCAGGTTTGCTGCGGCGGGGGTATTTTTATTTAAAAGCTTGTACAAATCAATACTATTTTAAAAAGAGCAAGAGAATAGGGAACTAATTTATGTATTATCTTTAAGAATTGTATTGCTACGCCCTAAGTTATCGTTAAGGTTTTTTACGGCTGAGACATCATGCTACTCTGGTGGATCTTGGTTACAGTCTTCTTAAAACGCAGAAATTGTGACAAAAATCCTGCATTTTTAACAGCAAGGAGCGAAACATCTATAAAAATATATTTGAATAGTAAATCTGACATGTGTAGTGTTATTGTACCAACGGGCAAATTAAATTGTTATATACAGTATTTTACTAAATATTATAGGGAAACTGGATTGAACAGAAAGTTTAACACATAACTGTACAACCTGACTGAAAAACTTGGTTTTATTATAAGTTTAAATTACGAATGAAACGTCGCCTCTCACGGTATGGATCTTAATCTGAGTTGTGTTGTAGCAAGGAAACAATAGTCTGAGAGCTCTGAAGAGGGACGCTTTTGTATGGATTACATCTGAGTTGCAGGAGACACAACCTACAATGTAATTTATATCGGATCAGCTTTCGGTGTACAAATTAAATAGGTGATTTAAATTAGTTTTGTAACCATTTCTAGAAACCAAAACCTATAGAAATTATGAAACGCATTAAATTCTGGGATGGCCAAACATTTAGCCAAAAAAATACTTAACCAAATTTATAATATGATTTTCCGTCAACCATATGAACAGAAAATGCTATATTAAAAAAACCTATTTTTCCTTATTTGTTGTTTTATAAGTGATAACAAAGATTAAAAAAAGAAATAATATTTTCTAAACTGTCAAATCATAATAAGTTGTAAATCACTTAAAATCCATCATATAGCTTTAATTTCAAAAAACAAAAAAAATTTATTAACGTATGTCTATTTTACACGGTGAATCACGTATGAGTCTACTATTGATTTCAGACAAACTGTTAGTCCCACAAGGATGACAATAATTTCCCACTAAACCAATCCCAAGATATAAGACAAAATATTATATGTTTTTTTATACAGGATGTTCCAAAAACCATAGGTTCACTAGTTCAAATCTCACAATTATTCAAATACAAACATTATTTCAAATTGTACTTATTTTCAAGCTCTTTTTAATACAAACGTTTTGGTGTAATCAGAATGTCAATGTTTTTATTCGTTTAAAAGAGAAGACTCCCTTTGTGGAAAGTTTCGTACTATTCTGGAATAACCTTTACTTTTTTAAAACATATATTAATATCCCTAATCTGATAAAACTTTTGCATTGCTTATGAGCTTTACTTTGATGTGCAAAATTACAATATCACAAAATCAGAATTTAACTAAAATCAAATCAAAACAAAAATCAAATTTATATATCACGCAACGCAACATAAGGTATGGCATTTTAACTTTATCCGTAATTCTTTTAGTTTTTTCCCTCCATATAAAACAAAAGTTGATTGTTGCAGTGCCGTTCATGTCTCTTTGGACATGTGATATATTATGTAAAATCTTCAGTTTCATTTTGTTATCATGGGGACAACGACTTTTCTGAAATCAATAGTGGACAGCTTACGTCATTCGCCCTGTGTACGGACATCTGATATACTGTATTCAAAAACTTACTTCGTGAACACGCATAGACAATATAACATAGGCTCAGTCAAATAATAAAAACTTTGCACCTAATAAGACGTTCAGTTGATAACAAGGAGATTTATCACAGCCACCTCTAATACAAGGCCGCGACGTTCGAACTGGCAACGCCGCAATCACACCCCCTCTGCGTCCGTCTTCACACGCGCTAGGCTATGAACATCAATGAGAGTATTGCTGCTTTGTATCAATGAATGAAAGTATTTAAATACGTAATAACATATTTTAGTAGATTTTAAGGTATGGTAAAATAGACAAAATTGTAATCTAGGTTGTTTATTTAGTGAAAAATTGCAACATACCGCAATGTCTAAAACTAAAAATATACAAACATAATGTTTTTGGTTGCATTTATCGTATTGTAAGTACGATGAATGTGGAAATAGATGAACTTTAAATATTTCCTTTGTTAATTTGTTAATCTACACTATTATATAACAATCTCATGATGTCTGTATATGTGTGTTATTCAACATAGTAAAAACTACTAGACAGACTGTGCTTAAATTTTACAAAATAAAGCTACTATACCAAGAATGGTTATACAGTAGGACTAACTTATTGCCACTTCAATATTTGTAAAGACTTTGGGATTTGTAGAGACTAACATCTAACAATTTGTTCAAATAAAATTAATTTTAAATTTTTTTTAGGAATATTATGTTTTAGTCAACCTGAGGAAACCATAAGTTAGCGACAACAAAATTTGAAGTTTTCATTTTGAAGGCATACTGACTAAATAATTTATTTTCTTTGAATAATTACTAAGAAAAACGTTTGCCATTTTGTAAACGATTTCAGAAGCTAGGCCTCCATATGGCTTTCCACAATATTAATATAATTTTTTATCACATCAACATTCAGACTGGATTCGGAGACTATGATGCTTTTATTGTTAGATGGTGCAGTAGGTTACATATTTTTTACTAATAGGCCTACTTAACAGAAACACCGGCTTATTTCTTTGAAGTGGCATTTATTTAAGTTATTTTAATCACTTAACAACAGCAATTATCAATAAGATAGACAAGTAAACAAGGAAATAGTACGGCATTACTACTTAAAACTTGCTTCTCGCGTCTATATTTACACGAATCATTGTTTATTCTTACATTTTTTTACAAATTTAATCTAAGCTCATATTTGTGAAAAATTTTTCACACAAAAACGAGAATATTTTTTAGATGTCTAATTTGATCGAAGAATAGCAGAAAGCAATTAATTGTTGCTTACGCGGTGGATCAAGTAGAATCTTAGAACACTGTATGTATTATTCATTTTTAATTGAGCTATCGTAATTATTCTTGCATCCAGGCACATCACATCTATCTGGCATGCTGTAGTAAGAAGTTTAATGCCATTACTAATGATTAAAGGTAGTAGAAACGCGATTATGTACGTAGAGTACGCGACTCCTCCATTCACTGTAATGGTAAAACGACCGAACGCCAAGACGCTGATGCGACGTTGCCACTTTTCACTCGCCGCGGCCTTGTATTAGAGGTGGCTGTGGATTTATACATTATTAGTACGTGTTTATCTTAAAGATTAAAAAATTAATATATTATGTCCATAAAATGACTTCGGATTGTTGTAAGTTTTAGTAAAAAATATATTTATAAGTCATTTTAACATACAAGGAAACCATCAAATAAGAGTGAGGGTTGAATTACTCTAGAAACAAGAGGAAACAGCCAATGCTTCACTAACAGCTTGAGACGTTTTCTGTAACGGCTATGCCGTTAGTCAATATTGTCACCGACATTTCATGAGTACTGTACCTTCAATGCTTAACCCCGTGATTTCGTTATAGTGATATCAGATTTGAAGTTAGTGATATCAGAAATCGTCAAGAAACGTTACATTAGTTTCATTATGTATTTTTTATTTATTTGTCAACTTGTTTAAATTTCAAGGCTGTGCCTTTAAAGACAACACATATTCCAAATTAATCGATTGCGTTCAATAAACTATAAAATGAATTAATGCTGAGACAGTTTGGCTGTAGTCAACACCTCAAGTAAATTGTATATTTTTTTTACCCAAGTACAATAATGACTCTAGAAATATGTAATAATCAAAATATTTTTTGTAAACAAACTAAAATACTGTTATATTAAATTACTCAAAAATTGTTGTTACACTATTTATCTATACAATTTACCAGGTAAGTTTTTATTAAATCTATATAGGAGTAAAAGTTATTTTATCAGACTACAGTAGCATATTTATAGTGTTTGGTGACTACTATATCTGCTCTTCCTACCTCAAAGGTTAAGAACGTGTACAGGGTATTTGAAGGATTCATATGTTTAATGAATAGTTGAATGTTTTGTAGTCGAATCTTATATAGCAACATTGTAGCCTTTCTACTAACTTTGACACTAATATTACGTAGGTTTATAATATTTGTTTACAATTATCCGTGTCTTAAGCTGTATCGAAGATTTGCAAAGATAATCGGAATGCGATACAAATATGTTTTTTACCGAACCATAGGAGGGTGCTTTGTGGACGGTTGTAAGAGAATGTGGTGTTATTATTTTACACAATCATGTTAGAACGCAGTAGTATAGTAATCTTAATATAAATTAATT
Organism: Macrosteles quadrilineatus; assembly: GCF_028750875.1. Taxonomy (NCBI): domain Eukaryota; kingdom Metazoa; phylum Arthropoda; class Insecta; order Hemiptera; family Cicadellidae; genus Macrosteles; species Macrosteles quadrilineatus. The sequence continues at coordinate 2,105,194 of NW_026542608.1, forward strand.
CGTTATGCAACAGTTTAAACTACTTTTAGATAAAAAAAAAAGTTTTTTAGTATTTTTGAAATGTTATAACAATTTTATTAAAAAGAATAAGATATTCTTATTTAAGATAACAATTCTTATAAAAGATAACAAAAGATTAATTCTTAAAATCCCAATCAGAAGTGCAGAAGTGTTTTGGAAGGGAAAAGGTTTCTAATCATTGTATCTGCTAGCTTGAGTTAATGAAATTTATATTTTTTTCTTTGCTCTTCTTTTTTGTTTGGACTTCGGTAAGGTTGAAGTAAATATTTTTTGTACCTAAGCTGGAATATTTTCATTCACGTATGACATTCCAGTTGTATTTGTCTCTAAACAAGGATTCAAAATGTGTAGTATTACAAACACAAACAGAAGTAAATACGATAATGGACGAATCGAATAATTCTGAACTTGAGGAAAAATATTAATTTGTCAATAAATACTTCATATAGTGTAATTGAAAAATATAGTATTAAGCAATATAGTGTTCTTAAAACATTTACTTTTGATCGCAAACGTTATATTATACACAAACACCCAACTATAAACTAATTATTAGAATGGATTAGTCAAAATGTGCAATAGGGCAGCGCTTACGGCACGGCACGCAAAAAAGCGAAAAGTTCGTTAAATCGGCTTTTTATAGTTAAATACCTATAACTATTGATCTCATACAATTTGTGAATAAAACCCCCGTGCTATTATTATTCAATACCCAATCCTTTCATATCTATTGACCAAGACTTCAGATACACAAGTACACGTACTACGAAAGTATTTATAGTTTTACCTATTCTGAATTATGGACGCAATCAGAAATATGAGTTCTATGAATGTTCATTTAGGACCCAATTAGTGTTTACGGTTTGATGGTTCTGGGCAGTTAATTAATTTTGTCAGTGATCACTATGAATAAATATCGAGAAGCGTTGTAAAACCCCCCCTTTATTGTGAAACACATGGAGGCTTCAAACCATTGTATGCACAGACATATAGTTATACACCTTACAATACACCCAGGAACTATTCACAGTTATTATTCTATTACTTAAGAATTCAAAATAAACCAAACTAAGAATCTTATTAAAAACTAGCGTTCTACGTACGGGCTAAATGAAATATACAGTTCAAACAATACAATGAGGAATCTTATTAAGTCAAGTATATATTTAAGCAAATTTACAGTAATAATAAAATAAAGAGTTATAACTAACATGGAAATAATGACAGACTATTATACGTAATGATAATAATATGACTGTTTTACAAAAAATTACAACACAAAATTTTAATGAGAAGTGGTTTAAATTATGGTATTCTATTTAGAATATATTCACTTTCTTTCACCAAAGGTTTCTTTCGTTGACAAAGAGGATGTGTATGGTTTATCTGAGTGCCTCACACTACGTTTGCAGTCTGGCCACCCGGAGCATGAATGAAGAGGTTTTTGCTGGATCCCACACTGGAATATGCAACATACTCAGAATCCTTGAGAGAAACATACTGATCATCTCAGTTCCACCCCAGCTGTGGACAACGTCTGGTCTTGTGATTTATTAATCGTCATGTCGAAGCAAACTGTGACGGGGAACTGAAGCTGCTTGAACTCTAACGGGTAGTTGGTAGGAATTAATGCAATTGCTGGGATAGATATCAATTCCCCAGCCCCACAACCTGTGAGAATCTCTGCTCCAATGCTCTATCACTGGAGACTGCGAATACGAAGACGTGTTCCATTAAAAAATTTGGCCGGATGTAGTTACTTCTGACCCTTTAGTATGAGGTCATAGGCTGACAAAATGGGTGCTGATACTGAGTCGAAAAACTGCCGGGTAGTTTACAGCATCGTCTTCTCAAAGGACGGTGTTCACTGATTTATACGTACGTTCTTTGACGTGGAAGAGAACCGTCGGCTAAATGTTTATCTGGGTTGTTTGCTCGTTTTAGGTGTCATCCAGAACTGCACAATCACGGATCCAGCCACTATCCATGTTAAGTAGTTCATGAACTTCTGGAGAGACACTGGTTATCAGTTTTGTTTGTGATCTGACAACACCAAGTGAAAGAGGGGTGGTTATTGTTATAATTTCTAATAGACTGCATTTGAATTACCAGCTGATCGTATGATCTTTATTCTTTTTGATTACTATTGTTTATGTTTAGTTTCTATTCTATGTTAATGGAATAATACACTTTTTTATCTGATTTATCTTTTATTATGTTATAAAGAGTTACAACAGTTTTGGCGACGAGGTAAAAGTAAAATAGGTTTATTCATACATTAATGACCAGTTACATTTTTTTTCAATTACCTTTTCTTCAAATAACAATAACTACATCTCAGGCTTAGGAACATTCAAGTTACAACAACAAAATGAACTCAGAACAATTTGACAAATTCATAGAAGGCCAGAAACAACAAATGGATCTTCTATTTCTGTTGTTTGAGAAACTAGAACAAAAAATGAAAGATAACACACCAGATCCAACTGCTCAATTTGAAAGTTACTCAGAAAAAGAAAGATTTTCAGCCTATATTGAACGATTTGAAAACTATCTCAGCATGAAGAATGTGTCAAACAAAACTAAAAAAGCTCAAATTCTATGTGCATCAATCGGTTTGTAGCGAGTCGCTACAATAGCGCAAGTCACGTGACGCGGATGCGCGCGCAGTCGGCCCGGGTAGGCTAGGCACGCGCAGCGAGCCAAGAGACCAATAGTGTAGTGTCGAGCGCCTGGAGCTGTACATCTAAACCGGATAAGTAACTGTAGCCTAAGATGTCTAGCTAATAGAAGTAGGGGTTGGGGAAGGGTGTAGGTTAGGGCAGGTAGTAATTAAATTATGTAACTTATTAGATTCTCGAATGGTCGTGGTCTGGCAATTATTATCACTAATTTTGAATTCACACTTGCTAAGTCTAGTAACCTTTTTCACGAATTAGAATAAGTCCATATATATATATTTCTCTGTTCATTATATTATAATTAGATACATTATGAACATAAAAGCTGGCTGTGATAGGCAGCTAAGGTAATATTGTGCACTTTGACGAGTTAGATTAATTCTTGCAATAGAGTTGGGTTACGACAGGAAATGTGCGTGATTTGGCAGTGGTTAGAGGAAGATATATAGGGCCCAGGTATCTTCATTTACACTCATACTACTCCACATCATCACATATTGGTAGCAGAGCGTGGTTACGATCCACGGACCTCTACCAATATGTGATGATGTGGAGTAGTATGAGTGTAAATGAAGATACCTGGGCCCTATATATCTTCCTCTAACCAAAAATGGCCAAAAATGCAATTTTAACAGAAATAGAATAGATTAAAACGTGTCTCAGACCAGCCAAGTGCTTTGTTCAGACAGGAAATCGACAGGCTACAGGTCGGCACTACGTGGCGGCCTGGAACGCACGAGCATGCATAGCTAGGCACGTCATGAAATGTGAATCAATATCATGCAGTTTATTTTATTTTCAAAGGAAATTTAAAAATCAATTTTAATGTGAATTTTTTAATTTCAAAGTAGAATTAGGAGAACTTGGATATTTTTGATTAATATTTTACCAAACCAAGTTGATGAATATATTTAAATGCATTTATGTAATCACTCACGAGTTCGACATCAAGTCTGAAAGGAAGTAATTGAACTAAATATACCTCGACGACAGGCCGAATGAGTGTTTGATGAATATTTTTATTACGGAAAGCAAAATATTAGGAGTCAAAGTGCACATCGGTATAGTTGACAGGCCACGACCAACAAATCAAAATTTCAAAATTGGGGGGATTTTAAATTCATCTGTATGTCACCTCCCCAACCCCAAAAGGTCATAAATATCCCCAAAAAATTTTTATTTCATAATTTTTACAGCCAAAAGGGTACTGCAGTGAATTAATTAGTAATTAAAGTAGTATTTTAAAACGTAGTCTGACATATTTTAGTTGTAACTCATCACCTTAATTTAAGTTGTGTTTAGAATTTAAGTTGTCCAGCAAAGTTTTGATATTTGAGGTGGCTAGTGAAAGTTGAGAGTCCATGTCATTAATAGGCCAGACAGACTTAGAAGATAACTGGAATGTTAGATAACAGAAGTTCAAAGATAAAGCGACGATTTAAGGCCAGATTTGTTATTTCCAAGCAAACATACACGATTTAAATATACATTACACACAGTTATTACAGGCTCATCTTAAACAAAAATACAAATAAATATATAAAATAAATATAAAAACAGAAAAACATTTAAAACGTAAAAAAAATATATAATAATAATAAATGTAAAAAAAATTTACTACATAATTAAAAGAAAGCCAAGAGCCTGTGTACAACATTTGCTTGAGTAAATCGTCACTTCACAACATTTCAGTTAATTTAGGCCGTTAATTGACAATGTTGATTCCTTCTGAATCAAGCCAAAATCACAAGGTCAATTCATTGTTCACATCAACGAATTATTATCTTACATAAAATTTCATGTAATTTCGTACAACAATAACACAACAATCAGTACAGCAATAGATGTCAGACATAAAATGCATTACAGTTTTATATTTTACAGTTCACAAAATTTCATTCACTCGCAGCGACCTTGAACATGCAGGTCCGACACTACAACCAAACAAAAGAATTCCGACATACCGACATGCCATTACCCTGCTACACTCTTTCGACCACCTTGATACCGTAATATGATACAAATTCAAATACTCGGCGATTCGCTGACTAAACGTCTGGAATATTTTGTTAACCGAGAAGGTAGTAAATTAAAATTAGAATACAGTATGGGAATTTCAGGCGCAACAATTGGACAATTAAAGAAACAAATCAAAATCACAAATCCATATTTCAACAGTGAAATACCATTATTGTTATGGATAGGAACCAATGACATATTCAGCAATACATCAATAACAATGATGACACAGCAATATGTATCATTGCTCAGGGTAATCAGGAAGCGTTATCTAGGTACCAGGTTGATACTGTTAGGATTACCATATTTCCCTAGGTCAGAATATACACCACACACAATAGATAAAATTACTCAATTCAACACATTTTTACACACATTGTCAAATCAAAATACCCAACCAATTTTTCTAACACATGTTTTAAATTCAAATAAATATTATTTACACATATATAGGCATTCAAATCGTAGGGATGACATACATTTGAACAATATAGGGAATCAGATCTTAGTCAAACATTTGACACACCAATTACAGTAAAATACAATCATAAGTCCAAATTCACACCATTTTTTAAATAATTTCTCTCTTTTTCTTATTAAATTACAATTTGCCCAGCCCAAACTCTTCCCACCTGTTTGGTAAAATAGTTGATATTAAAGAAGTTGTTAAGGATTGAATTTTTGTTTACTATTCAAATAAGAGTAGATCAAGGCAAGATGTCCAAGATTTACGAGTGGGAAACAAAACCCACGGGGGTATCATGGATACGAGAATTTGATGCGCAAAGCGCAATTCTACAGTGCGAGAAGTGGGGCTTAACCCCAGCCAAGACACTGGAAGAGAATAGGGTCATTTTAAAGAACGCGGTGACAACACAGGTGCCAAGTGTACCGGACACACCCAAACCCACAGAACAAAACACACCCATCTTAGCGGATCAGACGGCGGAAATGATTAGAATCACAGCCCAAGCCATAGGCAATTCAATCGCTCAAGCCTTATCACAAAACAAACCTGTAACACAATCAACACACACCCACACAAACCCGAGATTAGTTGACGATCTAGCGTCGAAAGCTCCCAATTGCGACGGCACTGACACAAGCAAATTGTTAGCCTTCTTGAAAACGGCCATTCAAATTGAGAAATTAAAGTTAGCCGACGACAAATCAATCACAATAGCATTGTTACACAAAACAGCAGGGCAATTAAGGGATATTTGGACCATGGCATTGCAGGAGAGCTGGGAAGTCAAAGGTAAAACAATTCCTACTATAATTAGTACCTTTCTGCCAGAAAGGGCAAAGCAACAGCTCCTGACGCAAACAGTTTATAGGGTGCAGGGTCAATTCGAGTCACTTTCAGATTTCATTATCCAGGTGAAAGAGTCAGCAGAAATCCTAATACCAACAGAATACGACTTACTGGAGGTAATATTGACAGGTATAAACGCGACAAATAGGGCACGTCTTGCAGGGTTCCCGCCGCCGACCAAACTTGATGATTTAATAGCGCTTATCCCAAAATTAGAAGTTGTGAGACAGTTAGAAGAGGGTAGCAACTCGCAATCACGCCGATGGGAAACCAGAGCAGAAAATAATAGGCAATTCACACCTCAAAATAGGCAATTCACACCTCAAAATAGGCAATTCACACCTCAAAATAGGCAATTTACACCTCAACATAGGCAATACACACCACAATACATGCAACAGCCACATGGGCAACCAAGATTTCCACATCGACCACACACGCAGCCAAATACATACTATAGGGCATCAGTGCACAGCAGTGCATATCACGGCGCACCGAGGCAGGTCAATGACCCCAGACACTACCGTCCGCCCACCAACCCTACAGACCAACACACACCTACACACAATACACAGTTAAACTCCAGAGGAGGCCGATAATTGGCGCTCTCGCACCTCTGACACCTCACAGCGCCTATTCACACACACCAATCAACCAAAACACACACACACATAGCCATAAAAACAAAAATGCTCCAAAATTTCCTAAATTAAAAACATGTACAATAACATGTACAATACCAATTTTTTTCGGCGACATTGAAACAAATGCACTCATAGATACAGGTTCTACGACGTCAATTTGCTCACGATCCTTTTTTGATAGAATCAAAAATAATCACTTAATTACAAAATCAATCACTCCGATCAATCAATTCGCTATTTCAGCCTCAGGCGACAAGGTAATGTTCTCACACATGGCAAAGCTACACTTTAAAATTAGACACTTCTCTTAGACATTCAATTTCCTAATAGCACCTAAACTGCCAATAAACATTGTATTAGGGATATTTGGACCATGGCATTGCACCAACCCAGATTTGGTTAGATTTCCTCACAAAAACAAAAGCAATCATAGACGTGGCGAATCACAATGTAACATTTCCATACGGTACAAGACCGGTCATGGCCATATTACACACAGACCAACACGATAGTAATCTACAAGAAGACAAAACTTACACCTTGGGCGATAATTTGACACCAAACCAGATACAACAAATACACAAATTATTACAGTCATTTCCAAACACAGTATCGAAAAGATTAGGGCAAACAAAATTGATACACTACGACATAAAATTAAAATCTCAGCAGGTTGTAAGGAGTAGGCCGTACCAATTCGCACCGCCAAAGCTCGAAGCTACGAAAACAAATGGACGACCTATTACAAAAGGGCGTGATAAGACCATCATCCTCCGAATACAGTAGTCCAGGATTTGTAGTCCCAAAAAAGAAACAAAACGCGATTTGTAGTCAATTACAAAAAGCTCAACGACTTGATTAACTTAGAGTCTACGCCAATGCCAACCGTCGAATCAGCATTTCAGTATCTAGGTCAAGCGAAGTGGTATACATTATTGGATTTGAACAGCGCATACATGCAAATACCGTTGACAGAACAAAGCAAAAAATACACAGCATTCGTCGTCCCATTTGGGGAATTTGAGTTCAACGTGGTACCATTTGGATTAGCCACAGGATCACAGGTTTTGACAAGGTTAATAGATAAAATATTTGGAGACATAAATACAAATACATTTTCAATTTTTTCGACGACTTGGTAATTTATTCAAATGGGTCATTTTCAGACCATCTCAATCAAATAAAGGAAGTAATAACTAGATTACAAAACGCAGGTCTCACGATCAACCCAGAAAAAATGACTGTAGCATCTAATCACATCGAATTCCTAGGCCACATTTTTCGCAACGGCACAGTTACATTTGACACACAAAAAATTAAACCAATTCTTAACTTCCCAACCCCCAAAAATGTCAAACAGATTTCTAGGCTAATCGGGATGACAGCGTATTACGCGAGATTCATACCGAATTTTTCACACATTTCGGCACCATTAAACAAACTCAAACGCAAAGATACACCATTTGAATGGGGCTCTGAACAGGAAGCCGCATTGCAAAGTATTAAAAAGGCTCTAACGTCACAACCAGTTTTGAGACTCCCAGATTTCAATAAAAAATTCATCCTACAAACAGATGGTTCAGGCACAGGACTAGGAGCGCAATTAGCACAGGAACACGAAGGTAGTTTATTACCAATAGCCTACGCGTCGAGACCACTGAGCAAACACGAAGTAAACAAATCCACAGTCGAATTAGAATGCCTAGCAGTCGTGTTCGGATTGACAAAATTCCAACAATACCTCGAACACAGGGAGTTTACACTTCAAACAGATTGTTCAGCATTAACTTGGCTTCTAAATCATCCACGACAAGTAGGTAAAATTGCGCGATGGATAACATTCATTAACTCTTTCCAATTTCACTCAGAGCACATAAAAGGCAGTGATAATCCAGTCGCCGACTGTCTATCTAGGCTATACGAGGACGCCGACACACAACCAACAGTAGTAACACTAAACGAAGACACTAACACACATTCAGTAAACATTTTGATGAGAATCCCAGAGGCTTTCAAAAACATCGACGAACATCAAAGAGACGACCCCGCGTTGATCAAAATTATTAGGGACCCACATAGAAACCAGGCATATACAGTAAAGGACGGAGTGTTAATGCATTTAGCACCCGGCCAAAAGACACCACGAATAGTACTCCCCACGAAACTAATTGACATGATTTTTACATACTACCATTTAGCACCTACATCAGCACACCTAGGAATCAAGAAAACTATACATAAAATAAATCAATTTTTTTGGTCACCAAATTTAAACAAAATAATAGCCGACAAAGTCAGAACATGTCTCTCTTGCCAAAGATCCAAACAAGCTCCGAACACCAGGGTAGGCGAATTATCATCCGATCTAGCAACCAAACCATTCCAAAAAGTGTACATTGACTACGTAGGCAAACTTCCTAGGACAAAGTCAGGCAACTCATACCTACTATCTGTGGTAGACGCATTTTCAAAGTTTGTAATTCTTTTACCAGCTAGAAACGCGACAGCTGCCACCACAACTACACTTCTCACAAAACACATATTCTCACACTACGGTTTCCCGCAATACTTAGTATCAGACAACGCACCATCTTTCAAATCGAAACAAATTAAGGAAATGTGTTTAAACTTCGGAATCAAACACATATTTACGTCACCGTACAACCCAAGCGCAAACAACGTAGACAGAGTCAATAAAAATCTTAAAGTTGCTATGAGGATATATCACAATTCTGACAACCAAACATGGGATCAAAACATTCATTGGTTTCAAATAGCATTTAACTCCGCTCAACATGAAAGCACCGGTTCGACACCTGCAAGCTTATTTTTGGGGAGAGAAATTAACCATCCACTACAATTAGCCTGGGATTTAAATAAATTAATTGGGGAAGAATCTCAACCAACCACAGACAATCGCTGGCAACATGCACTTGATAACCTACGGAAGGCAAGAGAAAAACGCACACAATACTATAACAGCGGTCGTCAACCCAATCCTTACAAAGTAGGCGATTGGGTAATGTATAAAATGCACCCACAGTCCAAAGCAATAGACAACGTCAATTATAAACTCCAATACGCCTGGTCAAAACCGCGCGTGATTGACAGTTTCTCATCACCAGTGTCAGTAAAGCTAGTAAATCCCTCAACAGGTAAGATTGTGACAAAATCCCACATTTCACAATTGAAACGATTTTTTCAGCCAATTTATTAAAAAAAACGTCGTCAAAGTGCACAATAGAACCTTAGCCTAGTTTAATTAGTTATAAGTAAAACATCTAGCAAGAAATCTCGAGTAACTTGACTGACTACAACAATACTTCACAACAATACTGTACACAATACAACTCCGGCCCCGGCTGATAGGGTGTTGGGAGTTGAGTCTAAGCCGTACTTTCACAGAGGGTGCGGCTACACCTCTCGACGCACCGCTTGGCCGGAAAGCCGGAAGCGACAACACATGGCAAGTTGGCAGCGAAACACGTCATAGTGTTTGTACTTAATGTATGCATTTCAAGACCCCCGTAATCAACAACCTTATCAATCCCCTTAAAACCTACAATCTGAGCAAACGACTAATTTTTTTTTAAGTAATTTTTTATTTTTAATTTGCTCAAATTGGCTATGACGGGAATCGTTCGCCATAACACATTCTTATGACAGATTGCAACTGTCATATGAATAGTGCAGCCGACAGCTTACTTATGACAACAAACACTCACTAACAGTACTGGACTGAAAAATGACAGCACATGAACGAGACAACTGACTACAGACCAAGCTAGACTTTAAACTATGGTAATTAGGCTAAGTGGGACTAAGTGGAACTAAGTAGAACTAAGTAGAATTAAGTAAAATTAAGTATTTCAGTGTTAATGTAAACAATTGAGTCACAAAGATAAATACGAGATAGCATAAAAAGTATTAAGTAAGCAAAGTCATCCATGTATATTAAAATAAGATATATGGTATTTAGGCGTAATACAATCGTTATCAAAGTAGATAACAGCGCACACTACAATCCATATGTTTGTAAATAACAAGCAGAATTCTGAGCGTAGAAGAAGAGTTTGTGTACTATATTTGTAAAGGGTAATTTAAATGTTTATTATGTGTTATACACTTTTGCATGCGTTAAAATAAAATACAAAAAATATATAAATATATTTATGTTGCTGAGTGACAGAGAAGAAATGGACTAGTAGGGAACAGACAATAGCAAGCGCCAGACACGAGATAACACCGTCGTTATCAGTACAAACATCTGTTCCATTCATACCTCTACTTCCGCCCTATATAAATAATCAAACCAAGCACCGATCAATCCTTCACATTGAAGGAACATATTAAAACAATATTTGTTTAAAAAATTAAGTTGTGCTAAGCCGTCGGTGGAATAAATAATTATTATTTAATACCTCTGTGCATAATTGTTGACAATTGGCACTAGAGGAGCTTCGAATGAATGTACACTTACAATACACTATCATTCCTTACATCAACCAACAGACTTTCGAAACTCCATTCAACCACGAATAGCATCCAAACTGAAAGAGTGTATAATGTGTGTCACACTAGTTAATTAATTAATTATTAGTAAATCAACAGAAATTTAGTAATATATCTCCCAGTCAATCAAATCCATAGCATTTAAGTAGATAAACATTAGATTTTTTCCCTTTTATCCTCAGTAAATTAAATTTCTTTTTTTATTAGGTAGAACAATTTCTTATTGTTAGTAAATTCATTTAGATCATAAGTATCAATAGTAAACTTAAGTAGAGTAGTCGCGATGAATTTTTACCGAATATCCAGGGAATATATCAGTGATAACAAAGACCAAAATAATTAAACATCAAACAAACAATCTCCAAATTCACATCTGAGTCAACGTATCATCAACCGCATATCAACTTCAAAACTCAACATCATTTATTCAACAGTAAGAGACGACCAGCGATATAATTAGCGCCCCGAACTTAGTAAGGGCTCAAGAGCTAATTACGAAACTACGTCACATCACATCACAACAGTATACCTTCAAGAACTTCAAAACATTGCTCCAGCTTCATTCTTCAATTACACAGCTTCATTCTTCCAACTACTCAACTTCAAGAAACTCATCAAACTTCAGCAACCTTCCATATTTACCAGCAATTACCAAACTTCAGTACATCCATCGAATTTCATCAACCTTCAGTATTTCGACAGGAGTATGTGGAGTGGACGACAGGAAATGTGCGTGATTTGGCAGTGGTTAGAGGAAGATATATAGGGCCCAGGTATCTTCATTTACACTCATACTACTCCACATCATCACAGGTTCTATCCATTACAACAACTTAGTTGCATTCAAAGGACCTACAAAGAAAATCAAAGACTTGGAATATGAACAGCTAGTTGAAACCTTTGGCGAAATGCTATCGCCTAAAAAGAATACTGTAGTGTCGCAGCATTACTTTTTCTCCACTTACCAATCAGAAAGTAAAAACATACCTGACTATGTTGCCAGTTTGCAAAAACGACTTGCTGACTGTGAATTTTACATAAAATGTGAATGCAGAGAAAACATTTCAACAGCTCACATTTTCTTAAGGGCTCAATTCATTAGGGGCATTCGTGATAATAGCATTGGAGAACAACTTTTACAAGGAAAGGAAGAGAACTTTGATGAAATAGTCAGGAGAGCTATAGCTCTTGAAGCAGCCCAAATCCAGTGTAAGGAACTTTCAAACATTTAAAAACCTCTGATCCCTAGTTCTTCAGTGCCAGATATAATGAAAATTCAGAAGACCACTAGACACGATCATCCATCCACTCGGACATCATCATCATCATCATCAACATCATCTCCCTGGAAAAAGCCATCATACAAGCATCGATCAAGCCAAAGAATCGATTATGAGTCCTTAGGAATCAACAATCTTTGCTTCAGATGTGGAACATCTAACCACCGATCAAACCAGTGTCGAATAAGGCGTGAAAAATTATTCTGTGAAGCATGTAAGAAGAATGGCCACATTCAAAAAGTTTGCATCAATACCCTGACCAAGAAATATGCTTCAAGTAAACAAGTTAACCGATTCTCTGACAATGATATGATCAATGACTCACAATCTGATTGTTCCTACGGGGCATGCAACATAATCAGTTCAGTATCCAAAGATCAGAAAATCATCAACCTCTACGAAATTGAACCTGGACATGGAAAGTACATAGTATAGGTAGTGATAAACCACAAGAAACTGAAGATGGAAGTAGATTCTGGCGCACGGTACACAATTTTACCAGAGGAGGATAAGTTCTTAGCATTGAATTTGGGAATAGATCTTCAACCTTCAAATCTAAATGTTTGAGCTTATTCCAATGATATTGTGCCATGTAAAGGAAAAGCAAAAGTTACATTACAATATAAAGAACGATCTTTAAAAGCAGAAGTGTATGTAGTTTCATCAGGCCACGATCCTATTTTAGGTAGAGATTTGATCCGTGCTTTCGACATTGAACTAAAACAAATCGATCATGACATGAAAACTAATCCAAAAGTCCATTTGGTTGATGGCGAGAGAAAAAACTTTCAAGATATTAATAACATTCTGAATGAGTTTGCTTCAATCTTTGAGGAAAAAATTGGTTGTGTTCCTAACATTCAAGTTTCATTAACTTTAAGAGATGACGCAAAACCGGTATTTACAAAAGAACGTGATGTCCCATATGCACTTAGAGAACGTGTTGAAAAGGAGTTGGAATCTTTAGAAAAAGAGGGAATCATCACTCCGATTGCGACAAGTGATTGGGGATCACCTCTCGTCATCATTCCCAAACCAGATGGTGGACTGAGACTTTGTGTGGATTACAAGTGCGGTGTAAACGAGAGGTTAGTCTCGGCTAATTTTCCTATAAGGACGGTTGAAGATGTTCTTAACAGTCTCCGAAATTCCAAATACTTTTGCAAACTTGACCTTTATAAAGCGTACTTACATTTAGCAGTAGACAAAGAAAGTAGTGAAATCCAAACTATGTCAACACATAAGGGAACCTTTCTCATGAACCGTCTCAGTTTTGGCATAAAAACCGCTCCCTCAGAATTCAACAGAATTTTGTCACAAATCCTCAATGGACTTAATAAGTGTGAAGCTTATTTCGATGAGAAAGTCGTCCATGGAGCAACCCAAGCAGAATGTGCTCACAACCTTCGAATGTGTTTAAGAAGACTAACAGAATACGACTTACATCTAAATCGAAAGAAATGTACATTTTTTGAAACAAAGATTGAATACTTAGGACACCTGATTGAGCAAAATAAAATCAGCAAATCTCCCGAGAAGATAAAGGCAGTGATGGAAATGTCAAGACCGCACGACGCTGATGAGGTCAGAAGATTTCTTGGAATGATTACTTATTACTCACGTTTCATTCCAAGTCTATCTACGTTGTCCTGTCCCTTAAGGGAGTTGCTCAAGAAGAAACACCGTTTTCAATGGACGACAGAATGTGGATCATCCTTCCAAAAGCTCAAGCAAGAGATTTGCAGTGACAGAGTCCTGATTCCTTATGATCCAAAATTGCCAGTTGTACTTTCTTGCGATGCAAGCCCTGTTGGCATTGCGGGAATACTAAGCCACATCGTAAATGGTCATGAAAGCCCTATCGCTTACACATCCAGATCACTAACACCTGCAGAACAAAATTATAATCAACTAGATCGAGAGGCACTTGCTATTATATTTTCTGTTGGAAAGTTTCATAACTACTTGTATGGAAGCCAGTTCACTCTTGTCACAGATAATAAGCCTTTGAGCAGAATCTTTAGTCATGACCACTCTTTGCCGAAAATGACAACAGCTCGATTACTTCGATATGCTTCATTTCTATCTGGATTCAATTATAAGTTGAAAAACAAATCAGGAGATGAAAATGAAAATGCTGATTGTTTATCTCGAGCACCTTTGTCTCAAGACTCAAGATCAACTGATATGAAGATAAATGAAGAAGTTCACCTTCTGTATGCTGAGTCACTTTTCCAAATTTCTTCAACTGCTATCACGAATCAGACCATTGCAAATGCAACATTAAACGATTCTCATCTCAAATCTCTTATGAAAACTCTACAAACAAGCAACGAAGACACACCCTACACCCTTCTTGATGGAATTCTCTTTTGGCAAGATCGAGTTGTCATTCCACAGAGCCTTGAAAATTCAATTTTGAGAGAAATTCACACAACACATATCGGTATAACAAAAATGAAACAACTTGCAAGGCGGTATGTGTACTGGGAAGGGATGAACCATGACATAGAAGACCTAGTTAGATCTTGTGAAATCTGTGCTAAGCTCCGTAACAACCCCCCGAAGGTGATAGTACACCCGTGGGATCAGCCTCACTCCAATTGGGAACGTCTACATATAGACTATGCAGGTCCTTTCGAGGGTCATCATTTTCTAGTTGCCATTGATGCCAAGTCAAAATGGGCAGAGGTCCGAGTCATGAGACATTCTCCTGCAACTGAAACAACAATACACACACTTCAAGAAATATTTTCATTCCATGGCTACCCCAATTCATTGGTCATTTACATTACATACATACATACATTTGTTGTCATGAGAGCCGAAGCCCCCTGACTGCTTACCCGGTACCTATCCTTCAGGACATACCCGGGCCCCATGATGTAGGCCGAAGCTTACGCATCAACCTTTAGCACATCATGGGCGAATGACTTAAGGTCATCAGGCTCGCCGGCTGCCGAAGCAGACCCTTCGGAAAGAGGGTTGCCCCTCAATCCTAACCAGGGATTCCGGCTGCTTGTTTAAGCGTCACTCCACCAGGGTTCCACTAGGTCGGAACCTAGAGGTCCATAGTAGAGCGCCCCGACGCATTTAGTGCAAGCAACACTCGGGACCTATCTCATCCCTGACAGGCAGAACCCGCCATCAATAGCCAGGAGGAAGGGGACCATCAGCACGCTGACGGGGGGAACCCCAACCTCCCATTTACACCGCTGCCCGATCGAGGCCTGACCCATTGCTGGGAACCAGAGATATCCAGAGCGATAGATCCCCAGATACCCCTGGCGGGCTCGGACCCAGCACCCGATCTACTTCGTTTGCCCGTCAGACCCAACATCACTGCCAGGCCATCAGGGTTTCCCAAAAGGAGGCAGGTATAGAAGTGGGACCCACCCGGATGAACCTATCCACCAGAGGTGGCGACACCCTTGACTCAATTGAGGTTCCGGGAAGAACCCCCCACACTCAAGATAACCATACCGTCCGTGCTCAGAGACAGGGATAGGTTTGCATAAGTACCTACAAACCGTTGCCCTCACACTGCGGAAAGTTACGTTGCCCTTGAGTGTCCCCGTGAGCTGCGGGTACTTGCCCGTTTTCACCTCCAGGAAAGGTTACTTCCAAAGTCGAGGATTTGCCCACTGAATGCTGGTCGCACACAACAAGCAGGCCGAAGCCCAAAGAACCACAGACACAGGTAGGTTAGAGATTATGATGTACTTCCATCTCTCCTAGAGCTAAACACCCCTCCATCCTGGATAAAGGAATGTCACTGGGACCCGATGCCCAGTCGACCATGTCTGTGGCCAACTTGAAAATGCCGATACCAACACGGAGCATTTACCTCCCCTCTGGGGGCTAGGTATTTCACCTCCCAGGACGAGGCTACTTCCAAAGTCGAGGATATGCCTCACAAAATGTCAGTCGAACACAACAGGTAGGACTCAGTCACAACCACAGTTACAGGTAGATGAGGAGAGGCGGAATTAACGGCGTCACTGAGAGCTAAACACCCCCCCCCCCCCCCACCCTGAATGGAGGGAATGTCACTGGAGGCTCCCCCTAAGGGGCTGGCGCTTACCAGTCGTCCATAACTGTGGTCTACCTGAAGTGCCGGGTCTGACACCGGGCAGTTACCTCCCCTCTGGGAGAGCTAGGGTCCGCGTGGTCGCCCAGGCCACGAACCCACGCAAGCGTGAGCCCCCTGCGGTACAATTCATTGGTCACCGATAATGCATCAATTTTCACAAGCGATGTATTCAAAGCCTTCTGTATTGATCATGGTATTACCCAAAAATTTATTGCCCCAGGCCATCCAGCTACAAATGGATTAGCCGAAAGAAATGTTCAAACTGTGAAGAAACGTTTAAAATCAATGGCAAGTGAAAAGGGCACCATGCCAGAAAAGGTCAGGAAAATGCTTCTACGCTACAGAGCCACACCACTTGCATGTGGGAAAACCCCAGCGGAACTTTATTTGCACAGAAGATTAAGAATAGAGCTGGATACCATATTTCCTATTCCAAAGAAGATAAATAAAGAAAAAGAGTTAGGCAGACAAAACATGTAAGATCGATGAGAGTAGGAGATAGAGCCCAAGTTCGCCTTTACTCTGGAAATGCCGAAATCTGGGAATTTGGAACCATCCAATCCAAACTGGGCTATCGACATTACATGGTAAAGCTTGACTCTGGACGCTTAATCAAAAGGCACATCAATCAACTCATAAGAACAAGAGTACCGCCTAAAACGACAAATCAACGGGAAGAAGATAATCAAAGACGCTCCACTAACCAACAGTCAGAAGATATTCAAAGACGTACTGTTAGGTTCAATATTCCAGGGATACCAGCATTACAACGCTCTCCAAACAGTGGTTCAACCATTGTCGGTCGTACGCTACAACGGCGTTCCACGACTGGTCAAATACCAGTAGTGGAGGCTCAACATCCTGAATGTGGCATCCATTTTCCTGATGAAGTCAGAATTCAAGATAAATCACCTCGACGTTCCACGACTGGCCAAATACCGGTAGTGGAGGCTCAGCATCCTGAATGTGACATCCAGATTCCCGATGAAGTTGAGTCACCTCAGTTACGTAGGTCAACACGTGTTCGACAACCGCCAAGTTACCTTGAGGCTTATGTGTGAGCTCAAAACTTATGTGGGTAAGATTGTTATAATTTCTATATTTTCCTATATTATCCTATATTTTACAATGTTCCGTCTCCAGCATTCATTAGAATCTCTGGGAATTCCTCAGCTCCACGTTGATAAATGCAAACAGCTCTCATGTTTAAGTGATTGAGAGGCAACCCATGATTGGCCACAAGGTGGATTGTTTCAGAGATGTATTGAACTCGTCAGCCCTCCTCCACGCACCACAACAAGCATAGTTAGAGTTTGTCTAAAGCAACCAGAAAACATCCCAGTTACTCCCCCATGGTGATAGGGCTGTATCTAATATCTTTCAATGTCTCGTCCAATGCTTCAATGATGACTTTGTGAACCATGGCACATTCGCCTCATACCATAAGGGAGCAATCTTAAAGCATTCTAGCCATTAGGGAGTTCCTTGAAATTGAAGGTTGTTACTACCCGTATCAAATAGCATCAATATAAATTGATAAGTATTGAAATTACAACACCAACAAAATGTTTCACCTTTCTCTTAAAAATATTAGTCAGGCCTCTTTTCTTATGGTTTGTTATAAGGTACATTCAATAGTATAATAATTACATAAAAACTCTCGCTACTTATAATTAATTTAACATAAACATAACCCGAATTTTAAAATACAACAGCAGTTTCATCAATGTTTGTATATAAACAATCAAAAGCCGAAACTTTATCTCTTAAGCCTCGTTCACACGGGGCGAGTTTACACGCTACTCGCCGGCGTGTAAGAAGCGTTGGCGAGTGTGCTTGTATTCGTTCACACGGAGCTTGTCCACTAGCCAACTCGCCGCGCCGGCGTGTAGAAAGACGCCGGCGAGTCGGCGAGTGCGCTTGTAGTCGTTCACACGATGCTTTTTCCACTCAGTAGCTGGCTTGAACCAAATCCTCCACCATCTTTGAATGAAACGCGCACAAGCACAAGCAACTGTGTTCACACTGGGCTACTTTACACGCCTACTCGCTCAAAAGCTGGCGAGTTGGCGTGTAAAGTAGCGGCAGCGTCAACTTTTTCCAGAGCTTTTTTACAAGCAGCTTTTGAGCGAGTACGTCGTTCACACTGAGCTATTTTACTAGCTGCGTGTAAAAAAGCCGGCGTGTAGCTTGTAAACTCGCCCCGTGTGAACGGGGCTTTAATATTACGTAACACGTCACTCGTTTTATCGTCAATGGCATTATTTGCATTTTATTTAGCCTTAAATAGCTAAATAAAAATCATACTAGGTCAAAATCTAGTATATTTTATGTTAGAAATGACCCAAACACCATTTACTGTTTTTTTCCATTATGGTGGGATAAAATGTAATCCCTTGGGATAAAATGTGTTCCTTGTCAAATATTGTCAAAGATCAAGATTTCCACAGTTTTATATTGTTTAATTTATAATAGATCACTTGAATTGAAACTTAAAACAAAATTAGTCTAATACCGCACAAAACTGTTTTTTTTTTTTAGTGTTCGTTACTTTATTACCAATGGACATACACGTTTCAAGTAATTAAAAACCTTCTCATGCATGTAGATAATACATCAAAAAAATTTCATCATAATTTGTTTTGTCGTTTTCCCGGAGAAGAAAGCGTAAATGTCATCTTGAGTATTGCAGACAGACAGAAAAATAGACAGACAGAAATTAAGATAACACGCATTTCGGATTGCCTATCGTATGAAATGGAAAAAACTAAAAACTCATGATTCCACGCAATGTACAGACAAAACTAAAATATTATTTATTTATATGTATAAAGAGTTAGTTTTAAAAACATTCAAGCTTGAAAAATAATTTATAAAATTGAAAAGAATTTGAGATTTGAATGCAATATCTAATTTAAAACCATACTTATGTTATATGGGTATATTGATACCAATAAAGCTTATGGGATTTAATGTATTCCAGACAAGCCTTAGTATACTTATCAATTCACGTTCATTTGACACTAATTTCACTATTTAACGATCCAAACTGTTTAATTTAATTCTTTTTTATTTATTTCCTTTACAATCTGCTCTATAACTGTAGTGAAAAATAAGTAAATATTATGGAAAACTACAAAAGTCACGTTTCTTTCAATGTCTCGTCCAATGCTTCAATTATGACTTTGTGAACCATGGCACATTCGCCTCATACCATAAGGGAGCAATCTTAAAGCATTCTAGCCATTAGGGAGTTCCTTGAAACCCTCCTTGAAATGTTCCTTGATTGTATGTAGTATAATTTTAGAACATGTCAAATATTGTCAAAGATCAAGATTTCCACAGTTTTATATTGTTTAATTTATAATAGATCACTTGAATTGAAACTTAAAACAAAATTAGTCTAATACCGCACAAAACTGTTTTTTTTAGTGTTCGTTACTTTATTACCAATGGACATACACGTTTCAAGTAATTAAAAACCTTCTCATGCATGTAGATAATACATAAAAAAAATTTCATCATAATTTGTTTTGTCGTTTTCCCGGAGAAGAAAGCGTAAATGTCATCTTGAGTATTGCAGACAGACAGAAAAATAGACAGACAGAAATTAAGATAACACGCATTTCGGATTGCCTATCGTATGAAATGGAAAAAACTAAAAACTCATGATTCCACGCAATGTACAGACAAAACTAAAATATTATTTATTTATATGTATAAAAAGTTAGTTTTAAAAACATTCAAGCTTGAAAAATAATTTATAAAATTGAAAAGAATTTGAGATTTGAATGCAATATCTAATTTAAAACCATACTTATGTTATATGGGTATATTGATACCAATAAAGCTTATGGGATTTAATGTATTCCAGACAAGCCTTAGTATACTTATCAATTCACGTTCATTTGACACTAATTTCACTATTTTAAGATCCAAACTGTTTAATTTAATTCTTTTTTATTTATTTCCTTTACAATCTGCTCTATAACTGTAGTGAAAAATAAGTAAATATTATGGAAAACTACAAAAGTCACGTTCGTGTATTAAAATAGCTGCTAAGCACTATTCAAAATAATTACTGTAAAATGAACCACTTCACACAAATCTAAAGTGTAGGTCCAGAGTTGAGGGTCTATTAAGTCTATAAACCCTGCTTGTGTTGTTTTAATTAAATTTATTGCCAAATGATTTGGATGTTATACCAATTTTGGAAACATATTATGTTTCACTTACCTCCATGATTTTGTGGGTAATATAAGATCTTCATGCAGGTACTGTAATATAAGATGACATGCCAAGACGGGTTGGTTAGTATTTTTTATTGACATCTTTGTATTATCATTGTACTATGTTTGACGTACTCACCGAGTAAATATTGAACCACCATTACTGTTGGAAGTTGGGCATAGTGTATTGAGACACGAAGGCAAGAATGTTTTTGCATTTCTCTTTCTTTAAATGTTTAAATTTAAACCACAACCAGCGTTGCACTTAGGGACTAAAAAACTTCGCACGCTGAGTTTAGGCAACCAGAGTTACGGTTCATCAGACTTACCTTCAATAGAGCTGAAGCTACACAGGCTCAAAGCGTGTGGTTAAGTTCGGGTCTAAAACTTTGGTTGTGTCTCTAAATATCAAACTGTCAAAGTGTTGAGGGATAAGAGCTTAGTGATTTAATAGCTATTTACATTACAAGTGTAGTAAGAGCGTGTTCACATCACGCAAGTGAATGTTGTGCAACGAGCGTAAGCGAGTTGCATAATTCACCTAAGTGATGTAAACACGCTCTTGCGTAACGTGTAACGTACAAGATTTTACCTGACCCGACTATATACACGGGGTTACGTACAATATTTTTCATTATCCATTTCACTCATCTTCTAAGAGTAACGTTCTTTTACAAACAAAAGCTAGGTTAGGAAAATACTTTAAAGCATAACAATAACATTCAAGCGCACAGCTGATTTCTAGCGTTGAACGTCGTTGGCTCCATAGAGGTATAATTTTTAAGTTAAGCACTCAATGTTATTTAAATGGGTTTCATTACCTCACCGAGTCAGTTTTTTTTTCAACTTTACATCACTCGAGAAGTAAGGAAGTTGTATACATCACGCTTGTGATAGGGAAGTTTAACATGGCGGGTTAGGTAAATATATTAAAGTTAATATGAGTTATAAGTAACTGTCTGACGCAAATTTTAAACGAACGTAATTCAGGGTGTTTTTTACGTAACTAAAATCACAAGTAACATCAAACACTTTTAACGACAAAGCAAACGTTATGTTGGTATCCCTTTGGTTTTCTTTACTTCACTGCCGATCAGCTGATATGCATTTTTGCATATGATGTTTATAGTTTATAGCTGTAGAATTTAGTTTTGCGACTCAAATCACGGCCTCCTTTAACTACAGGCCGCGGCGTTCGAAGTGGCAACACCGCATCGGATGGCTGGATGGCTAAGCTACGCTACACCACTACACCAGTGAACGCTCGCGCTCGCGCCGCGGAGGATTGGGACAAGCACGCGAATTATCTATTAATTTAGATGTTTTATATCTGATAACACTGATGTGTAGGAAAAGGAGTAAATAATTATGTGAGGCTTTCGTGTCAATACAAGAATGTAATACAATATTTATTAAAACCTTTTACGGTACATTGAACATGATTGAACGTATAAGTAGGCGCATGATTGTAGTTTTCTTCCGTCTCTTCTACGTATTTACTCTATGATTTATTAATTGTGAAACACTTAAAATTTAAATCCTATCTGCAATGTTATTTAGTTACAGCTTCTGTGTAAGCTATTGTTTTATCATTGGAATGATGACGTTTACTATACAAAGTAAAAATTAACAAAAGCAATAAATAAAATCATTTTATTCAAGAAAGGATTGACATTTTTCAATGGTTACAGTCAAAAAACCCCCCCAATGGTTACAGTGGCTATTATTTTGGTCTTATTTACTTTCGTGTAGATATTTAAAAAATATTGCTCATTCTCAAAATAATTGTTGATACTATTTCCTTCAAATTATTTATTCCACAAATGCAATCAGTTTCAGCTATTTCTAAAATATCGATATCTGACATAAAAACCACTAGTCATTAAAAACCAGCCAACACAGAAGAACAACTGCACGCTAATTATAGGTACAGGTTGTCGCTAATTTTAGTTATTCGCTAATTCCACCTAATTCAATGAAGATGGTGGTCGCCACGCCACTATTGGTTGATGAGCGCTAAATTAAAAGTTTTCTGTAGCCCCACCTTCCGATTGTCTGTTGCAAGAATATTATCAATGGATTAGTTATTAATGGTTGCGCAATAACAGAATGAATGGAGTAATGTTTTTATTTCTCATAATACTACATAATAACGTGTAAATAAAACACATACTTAAAATTCATAATAAACTACAGCAAAATTATTAAAACTAAAAGGAAAAGGCATTTTTGTTTTAGGCTACGGTATTTAATTATGAAGACATTAAGTCGTGAAGTATTTGATACAAAAGTAATATTCTTGTGGATAACCAAAAGGCATATTAAAATGCTTGAAATAATTGAGTTGGCTTACATTAATTAATTATTAGCTATGCGATAATACAATACAGTTGCGAGCAGCGCTACTCGCCGCGCCGCGGCATAAAACTGAGATTTGGTCACTCTGTTCAACCCAAAATTTTAATAAAACTAAGCTTGATAGAAAGAAAAGTTAAATACAAAACTTAAAGTATATTTAATTATCTGCAACTTACTCACAGACGAAACATCTCTGACCAACAAACAAAAATTTTAGTAGGCGACTAACTTTTTCACTTCACTGTTCCAAAAATTTTCTAATGTGTTAATTTTAAAAATATATATATGTACTACCAAATAAAATTTTAATTTTCAAAGCCATACCATTGGCATCAAGGATTTATTCCCTAACTCTGTATAAAATTTCAAAATTTTTTCTCAATTGTATGGGTGTAAAAATGCAGTATATTTAAACCGCGACCACTAGTTTCGTACTACCGTAATGGTGAAATGGCCGGGAGTTAATACTCAGTGCGACGTTGCCAATTCTCGCTGGACGCGGCCTGTAGTTAAAGGGGGCCGTGCTCAAATACACAAAAACTGTGAGACAGATCACACTATAAACTGTCAATGCCTTATAGACAGGCGTAACAATGGAAATGTGTTTAGTGTTATTGGGGATCTATTGTAAACAAGACTTAACTTGGTATTTTACCAAAGCCTAAAGATTATTTACTCTAGCAGGTTACGTTAAAAGAAAATCATCTTGTTTTTGCCAATTAATCTTTGAATTTTTGTTTCCAGGTGAGATTCCAGTGCCTAATAAAACTAAACATAAACATACTCTATTTTAGCTTGGGAACATACATTGAGTCTTAAATACATTTAACTCTCAATAAAACTAACCTCATATACAACAAGTACAACTTCATGCAACAACGCACATCCGTTGTTCGTAAATGGATTAATGAAAAGTGAGATATTAACACATACACGAGCTTATTTTTTTAAACAGTGTCTCACTTACCTCAAAAAATAAGAGAGCTTTTAAGAACACAACGTAAAACACAACGATCTATTTATTATTATTATCATCATCTTCATAATTATTTGTTAAATGTGTGTTTCTTTCTGGATATACATTATAACAAATGTAATGGGGTATAGGACTGACAAGAATGTAATATTATTTTTTGTTTTTTCTTTTATAAGAACATGTTTCTCTCTTTCTCGTCCTCTTTCCGTTGCAAAGCCCAGGACTGCAGCAAGTTGTTACTAAAGCTAGAATTATTTCGCGAAAAAGTAAGAATATATTTTTTTAGTTCTATTAGTTTACAGAAAAACATTGGTATTTGCCAAATTTTCTGAAGATGTATGGAGTATGTACTATGTAGAAAAGAGTAGCAATATTTTAGTGAATGTGATAATTTTGAATCATAACAACGTACTTCCTTTAACACTTCTAAAGTTTAGACATTTCATTTAGAAAAGAATAGCATTTAACTCAATTATAATTTGTGTTATATAAAAATCTAGTTTCCAGCTCCCTTTGATTATAAAAGGAAAGATAAACATTTAATACCTTTAGTGCTGCAATAGAAATTAAAATAATTGTCGAAACCACTGAAAAACTTATAAAACTGATTGTTTTTTTGTGTTTAGTTTAAACAAATTTATAAAAATATATTATCAACTTCAAGACCAATACACCAATACTTGTTTGTTAACAACAATGGTTGTCGAAAAATGTAATAGTAAAAATGTTTGAATCTTTTACTCTATAAAAATTTAAAGTTTCAAGATAACATTTATACAAAAAAGCTGCAGTGTGGGAGAAGAAAATCTCTTGGTTAGGTACGTCTATTGTGTACAGCTACAATGGGAGTCCGGACAAAACGCTATTATCAAATAAATGAGTTGACGGTCTTCGATAGCGATCAACATTTAAATGTTTATTCAACCCCATAGTTTCAACTCGTGCATCAGCTTAAGACAAATTTAATGTATGTTTATACCTGTTATTCTTATTTGGCTTTATGTTTATTTTAAATAACTAGTATACTTACTTCGAACACAAGAGTAGGCCTACTTTGCAAAACACAACGAATTATTTATTGTACAGAATAGATTCTACAATAGGATACAACGAATAAACCTAGATGAAAATATCCTAATAGCTGTAGTATCGAAAGTCAGTGGTAGAACAAATCAAAGGCAGTAGCTTTGATTTGTACGAATCTGGCGGATTTGTATTAAATTAACATTAAGCAATGTTTTTATATGCCAGGAAAACTAATATTGAAACTTTGAAAACTCGGAGGGAAGCCTATAGAACATCATCATGTTTTACCTAACAGTGATGGAATCTTACTTAATTCCATGACCAATAACCAAATATAGACCAAATAAATAAAACCTACTACATCTTTGTGCAAAACAATATTTTTTTATTCCATTTGTTTAGATCAGCTGTCTGAAAAAATTGTGGTATACACATTTGACAGTTCTGATTTTTTACATTAAAATGTCAGCGCTAAGGTAAACATTGCTAGTTTTCACATCCTGCCATGGAGACCAATAAACAATTACTTTTGAAAGCCTCGCCTCAAAACTGTGGACCTCCACTAGGCGTAGAACGATAATGGTGAAGTGATAACATTCCAAGATATACGGATCATCTTTGTGCTTAATTTTAGCTCCACCAGTTTAGTATTTTAATCATGACAGTTGCCCAAACAGACAGACAGACAGACAGACATCTGACATTCCTCAATTGTATAACATTATAGATACAGATTGGTTTATTTTAATTTTGAATCCATGTGAATGTAGTTTTAAGAGACATTTATTTAAGCAACGGTGTTTTTGAGAAGGGTTACAGTTAGCTGTTTTCTGTTTTTTTTTCTGAATAGGTAGCTTAAACAATTAATAGTTCTAAAGAAAACAAATTATACATCCTTAATAATAGTGGCGTTTTATATGCGAAAATATAATCAAATGAGTCAAGTGAATGCACGCATATTTTTTCCGTATTAAAAGTTTTGAATATTTTATATTTTGATGATTTCTGGTGTATATAAGGTTATTTAAATGGACCTCTCCACCATCACTGAAACAACAAAGCCAACCACTAAATGTTTCCCTTGGCTGTACATTTAACGGATTTATGTACATTTCCAAACACAACACAATATTTTGTATGTTTGTAATGTTTATTGATGTAAGTCATAAATCTTTTATTTATAGGGACATACTTTTAAGTATAATCTTTGATCTATTATTACATCAAGAACGGTTATATTCCTTAAGTTTATTGTCACGACTTTCTTATATTCGGTTATTTTGTTCTAGTTAGATGTTACGTAAAAATGCCATGTTACAATTAATTAACAATGTTCTTGTACTGATGATATGAGGTGTTGGATTTAACTGGTAAGATCAAATAAATTACGCATTACAACAATATTCCATTTATAATTCCAGTGCATGTTTAAATATACAAATCGTATAAAAAAATAGTTGTCTTTTAATTAGATATTTATTTATCGTGCAGCATTATGTTAAACAAAATTTTACCCAGTTTTTTTCTTCTTTTAAATGGTTGGTTGAAATGGTTACTAAATACCAGTCAATATACTTGTTGAAAACTTCAACTGAGACTTCAATCATTGTCTAATGTCATGAGACACGGTTGTATATTATTTAAAAATTAGTTAGTTATTTATAATATTTAACTAAGCTACCTGAGGTAAGCAGGATGCCTCCTATAATGCTCAAGAGATTAAATGTGCTACTTAGCTTCATTGTAACTCTTCAGAACGGAACTAATTTGCTAGCTCAGTGAGGTAGAATCCATGCATACAGGATGAACATGATGAAAATATAGTGGGCGGAGCTTGAGTTTATTACATACATTGGATAATAAACTAATAAAACCTTGGTAGGAAAACACTCGATTAAAATCCCATTTTAAGAAGTACGGTATCAGTTGCTAACCTAAAAAAATGAACTAATTTAAATTACAGTAGTCAAGTCAATAGCATTTATAAGTCCAATTTATCTAAAGAGTTAACAGTTGAGGGATTTTTCAGGAGTGGGGTCCAACCAACAATCCCAACTAAGACGTGGCAGTTTTAAAATTTAAAACTACAATAAATAGTTAAATTTATGAAAAACTCCCTTAGAAGCAAACCAATGTTAATAGACTTAGGCCCGTTTTTCATACTCATAAGCGACATAATACTCCCGCCGCAACAAACCTGCTGATAAGAGTTTTACTTTTACTTAGGTTTGCTATTCCGGGGAAGAGAAAAAAATGTTAATAGCATAGGACAAAAAACTAAATTTGATCAACATATATCAATAAACAAGCAAACTACAACAGTTTTATTTTCTTCCACAAGAATAACATAGGAATCTAAGATTTACAGTTTTTGTTATTTTTCCGTAACCTTTAATTTTACAATATATACAAAATAATTTGGTTATTCGGTCGACGTGATCGCAATATTCAAAATCGCTCTTATCTTACAATGTAAGGTTAAACAAAAAAAGCAAGTTTTGAACATTTCAAAACCTTATAATACCACATTCCCATTACACGATCTGCTGGTTCGCGAACTCATTCAAGTTTATCCTGCATCACACCTTTTAGAAAAATTTCTCCAATATGGAACTAAAATAAATCAAGTTTTCACGTTTACGGACATACATATTGATATATATATATATATATATATAGCCTACATTTGAACGAATGGTGATTTTAAAATCAGGAACATTAAATGCAAAAGTAAATTGGTCCTGGGACAAGGCCTCACCGTGACAAATACGGTAATAGCCTCCCAATAAGGATATTCACTAAAAATGTCACATTTTCAAATAACATCAATAATTTTGAACTTTAATGTTTAAAATAAGTATTTGCAATGTCTAATTATTAGACATTGCAAATACTTGTTAGGGTAAAATCAAAATTGATTGCAGCTGTCAGGCAATTTCTTTAAAGTTAAACTTACCAATCAAGTCAAATCAAATAATCTTTATTTCGCACAGAAAAATCTGTGTAATTGTGTCACAATAAAAAAATAAAACGTAATTCTAAATACTATAAGCACTAATATGTAACGTCCGTGCTCATTATTGAAATAGCAATTTAATTGAGATCGCTATTACTATTTATAATACCCCTGCAACAGAAAACCGTTAGATTTCCATTTGCATGACTGTATTTTCACATAGTTATCTCGTCAAAATTTTATAAAAAAGTCGTGTGTCCAAGTAATTTTCACAAACATCGGACAATATGGCGTTTATTAAATTTATCTACGATAATAGATTATGAGCTTTATAAAGTCCAAAACTTGTACAGCATGATAAATGAGCCAAACGTTTTGCATCGTTAAACTTACGTAAGTATTTAACATTAAATGATTACATTTATTACAGTTAATATGTTAATTATTTACTCTCCAACAAAGATTTAATTTCTTATATGATAAAAGATTAAATTTGTTTGTTATATTCTATCTACAGATTTTATGATTTAACGATGAATAAAGTATAATTTCAAATGGAATCAAGACGTGTAATACTAGAAATACCAAATAACAGTAATGTGTCTAACGGCTATGTTAATTAGTGGAGAATTGAGTGAAATCGAGCTTTGTCCTCTAAAGGCTGCTCTAAACCGTTTAGAGAATTACTCATCAAGGAACGATTGTGTTTTTGTGTTGAACTCGTAATCGTTCACTCGCTATCCTGTCGGAAACCCCTTTGAGGCAATTCAAACAGGAATAATATGTTCATTTTCAATGTACCCAAAAGGGTCCTTCCAATTTATCCAAAACAAACCACTTGTAACTTACTTATTTGTTTATTGTATTGTTACAAGTCAGGGGCGTAGCTCAGACAAAACAAAGAGGCCCCGCACAGCAATAGGCAAGCACCGTTTAAAAGGGTTGTTTGTCAATACGAAATTCTCCGACAAAACCAGTATCATATAATAGACCCATGTCAACGGGCTACGTCAATAGGGGCTCAGAACCTTCTACAGTTCTACGCCATTCTGTGAACAGTAGAGGTGTTCGAGCTTCCAGAAGGATGTCGGCAAAACTATATAAGGGACCGTCCTCCGGCACACGGCAGTTGAGTCTGTCGAGTCCGAGATCAGCGCAGCGACCACCCGCCGTTGTGAGTGGCCAGTGTTAGTGACGGTGACAGTGTAGTGACAGAGATAGAGATAACTCCTGTACAGGTTAGCTGTAAGTAGAGCATTGTAAACTAGAATAATCTCGGCTTTAGCTAGGTGTAGGTAGGCTTAGTTAGGTGTTAGGTAATTGTAATTACTATAAATAGAGAATAATTAGAGTTAATAAATAGCTATTAAAAATAGCTAATTTTTTTGTAAATAACCTGTCAAGCCCGTAACAGTATTCTATCCAAAATTTAAAGGGCCACTTTTGTGTAGTTAAAAGCTAAAAGTATTTTGCTATGAGTATATTGTCTATAAGCAAGAAAATGTGCAATGACATAACATTTAAAGAACTGTTTAATCTAAGTAGGCCTAGACATTTTTTGTAATATATTAAGCATAGCATAAATCAATTATGATTCAATAAACGCAATTTTTAAACCCCCATTTCAAATTCAGACCCTTTCATAACATAAGAATCCGAATATGCTAATATATTGGCAAAGGCTTTTACCTCCAGAACCTACAAAGTGAACTAGATTCCCAAACACTCTACACTACCCCATCTTACAAACTGTTTTCCTCTGCATGTCGAATACACCAACCTACATAAAGAAACAGCCTACTGTAGAACAGCACAAGTTACTTTATATAAAGTACCTGAGGACCAAGCTTAGCTCAGAGAAAATCATTATTATACTCTAAGAGCAGTATTTGGCCAATGTCATGTATCCTAATCTTCATTTACATTATATTTTTAATCAGTAAAGTAGTAAAATCGAAGTTGACTTTGTTTATTTAAGCAAGCAGCAGTTATTATTCTTATGTACAGTATAAATTTAGTCGAACTTTTTGTAACCAAACCCCCATTATTCCATGTTATATTGAAAAAAAAATGTATGTTATTATAATATATATCACAGTTTAATGATCGTTTTATTCATTCCTACAAATTATCAATTCATAAATTTTAATAGGCCTGGGCCTATAATTTCACGAGGATTTTTAAGTAAGAAATTTATTGATTTACCACTTTGAAGGTTTCTCTTTGGCCTCAACAACGTTTATCTGTACGTGGATACTACACACTCAAAGTAAAAAGTGAAACATAAAGAAGGATCGCATTTAATTTATAATCAACACCAAATTAGCAATTAGAATAACTTAAATCAGGCAACCTTATTTTTATCTAGCTTTCAAAACCTATAGTTTGTATATAAAGGACGTCGTCATTAATTTTTCGAAAACTATTTTAAAGCCTCTTCGTTGGACGTTTCATCTTTTCCACGCATCATTGTCTGATTGGATACTTTTCTCGTTGTAGTCAAAATGTAGAGACCCAGCGATTTCAATATTAGGTCTAAACTTTTGGCATGTCAGTCAGCTGATTCAAATGGTGATAAATAGGCCTTATACCATAAAATAGGTAAATCGACCAACTTCCAATGGTGTTACTGCTGTGTTTGGCTGTCCAGCTGGTAATCCGGAGTTTGTGGTATACATAAAAAATGGAGCACCTGAAATGGTTGATATCACCCCACTTTTCAGGATTCCCCTATAAAGAAACCCTATTATTTAGAGGGATGCCTATAATCGAAGAAGAGCCACTGCTCAAAGAAATAGTGACCCAATTTGCCTCAAAGTAATTATCAGTAAACTAATTATATAGAAAGCAGGAATGTATGTGAACCTTGATGACGCAATTGGAGATATTATTTAAAATTAATTTCAATCAAGTTAACTCTAAGAATCTTAATACAATCGAGGTTTTGTATTGAGATTGTTTGAGTTGTTTCAAAACTCCAAGCACCAAGTTTGTGTTTCTTACTACGCGGCTCATTGAGCCGCACGGGTTTTCTAGTTATAAGTATAATACAGTAATCTGGAGGCTAAACAACTCTTTGAAAGTGTATGATTTTGTTCCACTTTGCATGGTTTGACTGTTAACAAGTTTTAATTGTGTTTACACGTACTTATTTAACATCCATTCAAAACTGTTTGATTTTTTCTTCTTGTTAAATGTTTACAACATTAGCCGACCAGAGTTTTGTACTTATTTGATTTTTTGGTTGTAAATTGGAATGAATGAATAAATTAAAAAAAGCGATGCTGTCGACAAACCTACCTCCCCCTCCTCAGCCCGTTTGATTTAGACAAGTTCACCGCAACAATGAAAATATTGCATTAATTAGTGTATCTCTTCGGTTGACGAACACCAGCGTGAAGAGTGTTGTGATCATTGACTACTTATGGCGATAATAGATTTTTTCTAGATACTGTATAACACTGGTCAAGAACTTATTTTTTAAACAGAACTTAGTTACACTGTATGTATAAAGGGTGTGGTGTCGATTCACGATCAAAGTAACAAATATAAAATCTTTACTCATATTGTATACTTCTAGGCTACTCGCACAATATAGTCAAACTTCCTCTATATAATTCTTTTAACCTCATTATTATAAAAAAAGTAAAGGGTATGCGTTATGTTAAATATGTATATGTTATAGATTCGGAAAGACTCAAGCAAATAATTTGCTACTGTATAAATCACAGACCTTTACAAAGTATGTTTTAGAATAAAAATAGTTCATCATTGATATAAATACATAATATATATATTAAAATCAATGTTCTTAGCCCCTGAGCTGTAACGTAACTAAAATTAGGCCTACCTTCGTCAATTCAGCTCAAATGTAATGTATAACTGCGTTGGTTGCGGTCGTTTCGGCATCACAATGCCATCACCGTCAGACACAATATCTCAGTCGCTATGTCAACCAGTGCAGTTTGTACAACAAGCCTGTTCGTTTTTGTAAATTTTATTCGTATTTAAATGTTTGTGTGTGTTAGGTGTTTTACTTCAACGACGCTACTTCAGCACAAATCTTTTGTCTGACGATGGCATTGTGAAACGGTGATTGATGGTGAAACGGCCGTAACTGACGCAGTTACACCATTTGAGCTGAATTGACGAAGATAAAGCATATTTTAAAAACATATATGGTTAGCGCTGTCCTATCTATAAGAGTCTTTACAAAAAATCTAGAGCCTCTTAGTAAAAGAAAGAGTGATTGCTAAACTTTACTAGAAAGATCTGATCTCTGTAAAACTTCCATATTAAGGGTGTTTGGTCGCAAATTTTCATGTCTGATTTTTTGTTATTGTTTAATTGTACTAAAAATTAGAGATACAAATATATAAGAAAAAATGTTGTATTTTGAATACTAAGCGAGATATGGAGCTTGAAAGTAGTAAATTTTTCATCTTTGGTACCAATTCATAGGGAGAATGGGTAATGCGATTCTCACCAAAATTGGCATTCAGGTGTGGAAAAATAAGGTAATAATCACTAGCTAATTAAAATTAAAAATTAAAAGTTTATTTTTTATAATTTTTTTATATAAAAATAAAATTTAAAAAAAATGTAAAATAGCTGTTTTTTTGGGGGAAAATGTATCTGTATGTTGGAATTTAAAACATTTTGATATGTCAACTCGTTTGGGCTGTGAATTCATACCTTTGATGCCTTGCTCTGTCGGAGCACTACTAGTTGAGAGTTTGTACACTAACACCGGGGCTTTAGAATACTTTAACATCACGTAATTATTAACATCCTTTAACATTGAAAGAATACGTTTATCGTTGTAAAAATTTATAAAAAATAAAATTTTTTAATTTTAATTTTAAATAGCTATTGATTATTATCTTATTTTTCCACACCTGAATGCCAATTTTGGTGAGAATCGCATTACCCATTCTCCCTGTGAACTGGTACCAAAGATGAAAAATTTACTACTTTCAAGCTCCATATCTCGCTTAGTATTCAAAATAAATAATTTTGTCTTATATATTTGTATCTCTAATTTTTTGTACAAGTAAGAGGTTAACTGTAAGAAAGGACCATGTGGTCTAAGTTCGCCTCAATAAAGAAGCATTTTCATTTTCATTTCATAAACAATAACAAAAAATAAGACATAAAATTTTTGACCAAACACCTTAAATAATTTACTCTAAGATAACTCCTGTTGGATCCTTACTCTTGTGTGTTCCCTTGGTTACAGATACCACATAGTAAAAAAAAAACTATTTTTTAGATAATATTAAATAGTTTTTCATTTCCCTCTAATTAACAAATTTGGTTCTAAAATGTAGTTGTTCAAAGTATTTACCCCAAATACAAAAAGAGTTTTACCAAACAGCCAATAAACTCTAATCCATTCTTAATTTAAGTTGCTGTAAATTATTAAGAAAGACGGATTTAGGGCTCATCCCGACTGCAAGTGGCAATTAATGCTATAATGGTCCATCTTCTTATAAGTCGTAAAACTAAATTATTTGGTTGTTATTTAGAAATATATGTTTTTACTGTATTATATAAAAAAACGAGGATATTGACATTATAAAAATAATTATTAATGCTAATTTATACTACTCCCCTACCTCTTCTTCATTGATGAAAATAAAACTAAATCAGATAAACTAGACCTTTTATTCCCAACTTCTCTTTACAATTAATATAACACAAAGACAACAGCAAAAAACAAAACCATGTGATAAATAATTAGTTAAATAAAATATGCGTCATATATCCAGACCAGGATACAGAACAGATATCTGTAAGAAAGCTTTATCTATATCAGCAATAACTCCTAACTTTCCTTCCCTAAAACGCATCATAACAGAAGGAATCAGTTCAATTATATTTGGTACATTCTCAATACAGTTGAATGAGGGTGAAAACGTGGTCTCTACTGATGCATCAAACACTGGACGAAACCGTGTTGTAATACTTACCTTTACCTGTTGTTACTACTCTCCTTTATTACAGGTCTATGTGGCAGGTAGTGACAGTTCTTGTTCAAATCACCAGAAGGTACATCTTCAATGATGACTGGCCTTTGGTCAAATTGTTACTATCCAATTTCTTCACAACTATTGACAACCTTTTTTATATTTCTGGCCACCGCGCGGATTTGGGATAAGCCCACACACATACACACACACACATACACACACCCACACATATGTGTGTGTCCATGAACGCGATAACTTGGGTAATTTTTGTTCGATTTTGATTAAATTTAGCCTGAAGGTTTAAGGCGGGAGGAGTTTGTGAACCAGCATGATCGGAAGATGGGAACGGGGCTTTACAAGGGGCTTGTAATTGTACAAGGGACTTGGCTTTACGTCTTATGGGGCACAAAATTGTTTTTCTAATTTTTAATCATCAAAACAAAACAAAAATCCAATTTCTCTCTAGACCGTTTTAAAGAGCTTAAATAGACAAATAATTTGGTATATTGAAGTGATTATGTGTTGTTATTGTTACGGAGAAATGTCTAAAAATTGTAAATTTAAAATGTCCATGTTTATTCTTACGGATATATATTGTAAAATGTTGTTGTTTGCTTGTTTATGGATATATTTTGATAAAACTTGGCAAATTTATTTATTTAATACTAAGTTATTATTATTTGATTAAAAACACTTTATTAGCCTCCCTGTAGCAGCAAACCTAGGTACTCGTTTAACCTAATGTTATTTAATTAGATTTAATTGTATATCAATTCAGGCAAATGGAAATTCGCTTAGTCTGCAGGTTTTCTGCGGCAGGAGTATTTTTATTTTTTAAATGATATGCATATACAGGGTGGCTGAAAAGTAACTTGCGCCCCCACTTAACTTTTCAACCATTTGAGATATTTGAAATCGGTTTGCGACAGCCTTCTCTTAGATATGAGGGGCTACAATAATTATGGTCAATTTTGAAAATTTTACCCTTAGGGGTAGCGGGGGTAGGGGGTAGCTCAAAATTTTCAAATAGCAAGTATAGTCGAGTTTGGTATCATTTTGTAGATCTTGACGAAACATAACAATTATCATAAAGGAAATATAAATCGGACCATTAATAACAAAATGGCCGTTCAAAATTACTTTAAATAACCATTGTCTCAATCATTTTAGCTGCCATTTTGTTATTAATCGTCCGATTTTTATTTTCTTTATGTT
Source organism: Macrosteles quadrilineatus (assembly GCF_028750875.1). Taxonomy (NCBI): domain Eukaryota; kingdom Metazoa; phylum Arthropoda; class Insecta; order Hemiptera; family Cicadellidae; genus Macrosteles; species Macrosteles quadrilineatus. The sequence goes on from NW_026542608.1 coordinate 2,140,491, forward strand.
ATTTTTTATGTTTCGTCAATACCTGTAAAATGATACCAAACTCGACTATACTTGCTGTTTGAAAATTTTGTTCCACCCCCTAACCCCGCTACCTCCAAGGGCAAAATTTTCAAAATTGACCATAATTATTGTAGCCCCTTATATCTAAGAAGGTTGCCGCAAACTGATTTCAAATATCTCAAATGGTCAAAAAGTTTAAGTTGGTGCAAGTTAATTTTTTGCCACCCTCATGGTTATTTGGATTTGAAACGTTTTAGGGCACCATTATGTTTTTAGTGAGCTGATTTTGGTTTTCTTTATGTTAATGTTTATGTTTTGTCAAGACCTGTAAAATGATACCAAACTCAACTATACTTGTCATTTAAAAATTTTGAGCTACGATTCAAATATTTGAAATTATACAAATCGGACTAAAGGGCTTTTCTCAAAGTAAACTTTTTTTTTTATTTAACATGGGCCTTATGGGCTTATTGGTCACTATGAAATTGTTTGAAAGATAAGAATAACAAGGTAAATAAAATAGTCGTAACATATTGTGTAAGCCAACGAATCATTTAACCTAGCACATTAAAACGGAACAAAAGGGAAGAAAAATCGAATTGTCGTTATAGGATTTCGTTGAGCATAATTTACTATAAAATGAATAACTAACTAATTAAAGTCACCGGGATTAGGCTAAAGCACCATTGGCTGGCCAAGTAGCCAGACCATTTAAGTGACCCAGACATACCATTGACTTTGGATACTACAATATGCATTTCATTCGTGTGGACCAAACATACCATTGATTTAAGATACTGCAAGTAGACATCATATTGACCTGAACCAAATGTACCATTGACTTTGGATACTGCAAGTGGACAATACATTTACGTAAACCAGATGACGTACAATGACGTGAACCAAATGTACCATTAACTTTGGATATTGCAAATAGACATTCCGTTTAAGTGAACCAGACATAAGTTATCATTGTATTTGGATACTGCAAATACACATTTATTCTAAGTGAACTAGACGTTCCGTTGACTTTGCATACTACAAATAGGCATCTCATTTACGTGAACCAAATAGACCATTGATTTGATCTGTTCATTAGCCTAGATCTGATTCATGTGAAGCAGATGTACTATTGACTTTGAATTTATTTACGTAACTAGATTTAGCATTGACTTATGATACTGCAAGTATACATCCCATTTACGTTAACGGTGTTGCATTGACTTTGGAAAAGTACTGGATATCCTAGTGCCACTCAATATTGCAAGCAGACGACTGCATTGTACACCTAGTAAAACAAATAGCTATAATAATAAACCTTTAAGCCTTTCTCCCTTATATTAGTTGGAAGATGTTACAATGCAGGTCTCAAACATCACCATTCCACTTTTATGACTCCTTATTTACTGTAACAGAATTCAAGACCCATTTTCAGCAACCAATTTTCCAGAGAATCCGATGCAATATCCAGTGACCGTCAATCGTGTTCATGAATGTTAAAGTAGCCGTTGTCTGAATATGTAAGTGTTTGAGGTTATACTGCATGGCTAATCCTACAACATATGACAAAAAAACTGCAGGAAAATAATTTAGTTTAATTTAAATATGTTACCATGAAAGGAGCACACGTGTAAAACGTTTCAAAATTACGTCACATTTAATACTAAGTAATATATTGATTAAAAAACATGTATAAGCTGAAACCTAGTATATTATACCTATATTTATTATTTTGACGAGAATATTTAAAAATAATATATATTATTTAATATACAAAGTACAGCAGTAGAAGGTGGAAATCCGTCCCAACTTCAGGTGCTGACGAAGTGTTGAGATGATAAAGAGCCTACTAAACTCTCGTCACGTCCGACGCCTTGTAGCCTACCGACAATTCTGGCTGTAATGTTACACTTATGGCGACTTTTGCAATAGCTACATTAGTCTTTTACGCTTTTCAAGGTGTTTCACTCAGTTCAGAGTTGTAAGGGGGTCTTTATGTCACTCTTGACACTTGTTTCTGTGTACACATTACTCAACAAAATGTATGAACTAGTCTTGAAAAATTGCGTTGGCATTCTACTATTGTATTTAAATATTTAAAAAAAAACAACAAATAACGTTAGTGCACGAAATTTTCTTATACAAGTCACATTCTCAACCAATCCTCCATAGTAGCTAGATAGCTAGACTTACTATTTTTTTAATGGCAGTTAACTTTAGTTGCCATACTAATTTATGTAGTATACTATAGCTAGTCATAGTGGGACGTTAAAATTTAACGTCCCACTGTGACCGTTAGGCATACAACAGCGCTTCAATATTCAAAGTTATATATTTTTTTAAGCTCTACAAAACGGTTTGATAAGAAATTGCATTTTGTTTTTGTTTTTAGGGTCAAAAATGGGAAAACCCTACTTTGACCCCATAAAACCCCCCATAAACCCCCGTTCCTATTGTCCGATTATGCTGGATCGCAAACTCGTTCGAATAAACGTAGGTTTCCACGTTTGTACCAAATTTTATCAAAATCGGATCATTTTTCCTCGAGTTATCGCGCTAACGGACACACACTCACACACACATACACACACGCACATATATATATACATGAATTTTAATTGGCCTCTAGGGACCTCCAAATGAAAAATTAAATTGGTCCCGGGTCCAGGTCTTACCATGAGTACTACGGTAATAGCTTATTCCCTATATGGGGAAAACACATGCTTCCCAGAAGTAAAAGGCTCGGATGGACAGGCTGCATGCAGGCGGATGCAGGTGCGTGGAGGAGTATGCGTGGAAAAATGTATTCCAAGGAGTAGCACAAGTAAAATTAAGACGACCACTTGGAGGACCAAGCGATTAAGAATTCTCCAGACTGGGATCAACATTAGAAAAGGTGAGAGATGTGGGATAGAAGAGAATCAGAGGCCAAAATCCTCTTTAGGTTTAAGTGGCCACTGAGGTAAAATAAGGTACTCTTTAAGCGATAGTATGCCATGGAAGGTAATATGTACCGGTAACTTAACTGTACTTTAAACCAGTGTGTGTGAATCGACCAATCCCACTTCAAGGCTTTTCAAATCAACACGATCACTGTTTATTGTAAAATTATCGGATTTAAAATGCATATAGTAAAGGCCTACTACAATCGGATGAAAGAAATAGGTGGTCACGTGTAACAAGATTATTTTCCCTATTAAAAATACAAGAATAATTTTGTATTCGTGTAAGATAGCTGTTCTGAATTAGTTTTAATCGACTAATTGATTCCCTTACGTAGGACGGGCCAACAGCTAGTACTATATTATATTTTGTTTTGTGTTGTAATGTTTTTATGTTCATGCAGCTGCAAATCAGAATCTTCATTATTTTTTTTAATTCATCTTTCAAAGCATCTTTCTGTTTAATAACTAACGCTTGTGCTTAATTGTTGTTTTGTTTTGAATAATTTCCAAAATGTTATCCATCCTACACCAAAAGAAAAAGAAGAAGAAGCTCTATCACAGCCTGTTGTGGCATATGCAAATAGAAAAAGCTGAATTATATACCTTTAACCTTATTGATGATGTAGAAATTCTTTAATAAAGTTTCCCATGCATTTTTCCAGTTAACAGTTTGCATAATTAAATAATTTTCTTCAGATGCAAGAGTTATCATAACCAACAAATCAGTGTCTGTGCCATACAACATAACATTTGACCATCTTTTAAGTTAATCTATTCCAATAATGTCAGTGAAAATAACCACATAGGAATAATATTGGCAACAATGGTTTTAATCCCAACACTTAAAACTACTCTGAAACTAAAAGTATAAGCCTTTTCCTGTTTATAAACTCTAAACTCTAAATTTCTGTTACATTGAAAAAAAATCTTTTGCTATTAAGCATTTTGTGTTATTATTAAAATTTACGTCGTTTGAACTGATTTGCTACTCTTTTTGTTTAGTTGTATAGTCCTTATTAATAAACATTGCTTTGTTGGAAATTTTAATTAAAAAGATAAGATTTTGTTTTATCATAAATAAGTATAAGAGAAGTATGTACCTAAAAATTGAATTATGATAATCAATTGAATCATTATCATAAATAATAAAATAATAAATAATAATAATAAATAATAATAAAAATTGAATCATAATCATCTGAATTATGATATACCCTAATCGTCTTAATTAACTCAATTAATTAATTAATTGAATTTTGTTTGCTTCTCTTCCATTTTTCTCTTTATGTTCAGAGCCTTTAGAATAACCGTCAAAAACGACAGTTCTACCTCGTCCAACGTCAAAGTCAAAGTCCTTTATTAAGCCAGATTAACAATACCATTGACTAAGCAATACATTGCATTGGCCAAGTCAAGAAATTGCATCTATTTTGAATTATTGATTGAAACTTAAATTTATTCAATCTTGTCTATTCCTTGTCACAGGTTCTCTATTTACAAATATGTAAGGCTACAGTTCCGCAGATAACCTGGGATATACTAGCAGTTTTAATATCAATATATCGGGTTTTAATCGGTTGGATATATTAAAATAGATTTTTTGAGCCAACAGAACACGAAAAGGCTTATACTTTTTTCCTTTCTGAAGAGCTTAAAGTGTTTGGATTTAAACTATTGTTGCCGGATATTATGCTGATATCTGCACTGGCATTACTGGAATAGATGAACTAGACGGCTAAATGTTATGTTGTATGGCATATACACTGATTGATTATATTGATAACTCTTGCATCTGCAAAACAAATACTATAATTATGCAAACAATTAGAAAATTGTAAGGTAAGTTTATGTCAGCATTTGTAAAATCAACTATAAAGGTCAAATTCCTATCCAGCGACTGTCACGACTCAAGTCGCGCGGCTCTAGCCCGAAGTTGTTTTATATACTTCCATGCTCTAGCCGCGCGGCTGAAAAAATTGACTGCTTCAATGCAAAGTAAATGCAACCGATTCCTGTATCGCGGGGTAGTAGAATAAGGCAGAGGCTAGGCAGGTTTGCTCCATTTTACAACTAAAAATCGTAATATTTCAGCTATTTCTTATTCGACCAACAACACAATGCATTGCTTTACAATAAATCATATGACGATGGGGAGAACATGATTATTGAGTCTAATTTTACACACAGTATTTATTTTTAAACTTAAAATTCACATTAAAATTTAGCAATAATTTTATATTAGTAATAAAAATAACTAGGTGTGCTGTCTCAGGTTCGCCAATTGAGTAGAGTTAGTAAAATAGTAAACAAAAAATCTTTTATTCAAAATCAAATTTGAATTCAAAAATAAACTAGCGTAAAAAGTTTTAATGGTCAATACAATACTTCATCATACGCGTAGAGCACCTAACGTCCATTTACTGTTTTTTATGCTTGTAACTGTCCCTATAAAAATGACTCAGTTAGTTCTTGTTCTTACTTGCCACTACGCCATATAGAATGGAGAAATTTGGATCTTTCCAGGTCAACTACAGCCTTATCTTAAGAGCCCCTAGACTAAGGTGTACCGAAATCGCACAGGCAAGCTTTTTTTAGCTGGAATCTAACCGCCACAAACGCTTTCCACCCTCCGCACTGCTAGCCTTTACTACTTGCTTTACCACTTCCTACGACGGGGACCTGTATCCTCCCTTCCTATAGCATTTTAAGATTGCAGATAAAATCAGTAAGATAGTGTACCTCTTTACAGTGGTAGTTTCCTAATGTATTACTTTCTCTGTTTGCTTTAATCAAAGGTTGTCACCTGATGGATTTGCTGTATTTATATCATATATTAGTTTGGTAACAACATAACAAGCATATACTATGTGTCTTTGTTTATATCTACGTTGTTATCTCTTAACCATCATCACAACTCATAAGGCTAATGCCAAAAACATTATGTTGGTTTTAAATTGTACAGGCATTATCAAATTGAAATTAGCTTGTTTAATAACATGAACACTGTTTGTCAAAATAACCCCGGAAAGTTTGGATTAAATATGTTCAACCGTTAATTGATTGCATAGTTTGCATAAGGTCCGGTTACAAAGACCTTCACGCGCTCCGCTCAATGATTTTTATTACTGTACAGGGTGGCGCAGATGGATCGGGTGGTTTTAAAATACTTGTCAAACTGTCAATTTGAAAGGTATTGGATTGAAATAAAGTGCAAAACGTGTAGTTACAATGGAAGTTTATTGACAAAAAATTAGTTAAGTTAGTTTTCAAAAATTACATCCATCAAATGCCTTCCTTCTCGAGCGACGCATTCTTGGATTCGGTCCTTGAGGTTCCACATTGCTCGCTCAAGCACATCACCCGGAATTGATGTGATTTCGTTGTGAATTGCAGCCTTCAACTCCTGAAGCAAGGGTCTACATGAACAAACACCGGACCATTCAGGAGTTGAAGGCTGCAATTCACAACGAAATCACATCAATTCCTGGTGATGTGCTTGAGCGAGCAATGCGGAACCTCAAGGACCAACTCCAAGAATGCGTCGCTCGAGAAGGAAGTTATTTGATGGATGTAATTTTTAAAAACTTACTTAACAATTTTTTGTCAATAAACTTCCATTGTAACTACACGCTTTGCACTTTATTTCAATCCAATACCTTTAAAATTGACAGTTTGTGTTCGCTTGAAAATAAGTTGGCAACACAAAGATATTACGACTACGATTAGCTGGTGCAGCGTTTTCAATTTCGTTCAGTGTTTGGATTTAACCTTACCTAAAAACATGTTATACAGTGTTTGAAAGACTAATTATTTAAATGATTTATAGTAACTGTAGGAAAAATATAATGTTTAACACGGGAACACTTCGCCCATTAATTACACAAATAACTAATGTTGATAATAGATGAGTGAACGAAGTGAACGAATCTATGTACCTATCGTGTATAGCGGAGTCGGAGAAAAGTTGTCCGCTTGTCCGTGTGTGTGTGTGTGTGTGTGCGTTCGCACCAAAAACTCAAGAACCGTCGCACTTATAGCGTTCAAATTTTGCACAAACAATTATGACACCAATGGGAAGACACCATTAAAATTCTAGACGATTCCACTCAGTATTAATTATAAAATAATAAAAAAAACAATTTAAACCTGTCCCACAAGAATAACATTAGGAGCTACCTTCTTCTTATTTTTATTTGTTTACGTTTTGCGACCAACAATTTTGTTGTCTACTTAAGACAGAGAGAACGACTTTTACTCTAAGCTCTTCCATTCATGGAGTAAACAGTTTGGCGTCTATGAATATATATCATTATAATTTCACAGCTTTCAGAATAATGTTATTTAAGCTAATTACATTTCACAACTTTCTGATTAATAAATTGAACTTAACAATATTAGTCGGCAGTTATATACAGTTTATGTTCAGTATTAAATTTCACCTTTAAATTAAAAATATATATGCATGTATTTAGAACAAAGCAGCTTTTTACATTATTCAATTTAATGTTGGCATTGAATATTAAATATTCAAAGATGTTAATATATATTTATACTAAAAAGCTATGCGAGGAGGGGGACAGGTCCACGACGTAGAGAGTGGTAAAGGAAGCGGAAAGGTGAGCAGTGAAAAGAAAGGAGTACGGAAACCCTTTATGACTGTTAAATTAATGTATCTGTAATACTTAAATGCTATGGAAATATAGGGAAACAGGTCTACGATGTAGAAAGTTGTGAAGGAAAGTCAAGGCGAGCGCTGCGGAGTGTGGGAAGCCTTTGTGACAATTAGAATAATGAATCTGCAATACTAAGAATGCTATGGAAAGGGAGGGACACAGGTCCACGACACGTAGGAGGTGGTGAAGGAAGTGGTCAAGGCGAGCCGTCCGGAGTGTAGAAACCCTATGTGACAGTTAGATTAATGTACTTGCAATACTTAAATGCTATAGGATGGAAGGGAAACAGGTCCAGGATGTAGGAAGCGGTGAAGGAAGTAGTCAAGGCGAGCAGTCCGGATCGTAGAAACCCTTTGTGACAGTTAGATTAATGTACCTGCAATACTGAAATACTATAGGAAGGGAGGGAAACAGGTCCACGACGTAGGAAGCGGTGAAGGGAGTAGTCAAGGCGAGCCGTCCGGAGTGTAGAAACCCTTTGTGACAGTTAGATTAATGTACCTGCAATACTAAATGCTATAGGGAGGGAGGGAAACAGGTCCACGACGTAGGAAGCGGTGAAGGAAGTAGTCAAGGCGAGCAGTCCGGAGTGTAGAAACCCTTTGTGACAGTTAGAATAATGTATCTGCAATTCTAAAAATGCTATGGGAAGGAAGGGAAACAGGTCCACGACGTAGGAAGCGGTGAAGGAAGTAGTCAAGGCGAGCCGTCCGGAGTGTAGAAACCCTTTGTGACAGTTAGATTAATGTACCTGCAATACTAAAATGCTATAGGAATGGAGGGAAACAGGTCCACGACGTAGGGAGCGGTGAAGGAAGTAGTCAAGGAGAGCAGTCCTAAGTGTAGAAACCCTTTGTTACAGTTAGATCAAACCAATCTGCAATAATAAAATGCTACGAGAAGAGAGGGAAACAGGTCCACGACGTAGGAAGTGGTGAAGGAAGTAGTCAAGGTAAACAGTCCAGAGTGTGGGAACACTTTGTGACAGTTAGATTAATGTATTTGCAATTCTAAAATGCTATGGGAAGGGAGGGAATCAGGTCCACGACGTAGGTAGTGGTGAAGGAAGTAGTCAAGGTGAGAAATGCGGAGTGTGGGAACCATTTGGTAACAGTTAGATTTATGTATCTGCAATGAAACAGTTGCAATACTAAAATGCTATGGAAAGGGTGGGAAACAGGTCCATGGCGTAGTAAGTGGTAAAGGAAGTAGTCAAGGCGAGCAGTGCGGAGTGTGGGAACCGTTGGTGGCAGTTCGATAAATGCATCTGCAATACCAAAAGGCTATGGGAAGGGAGGAAAATTGGTCCACGTCGTAGGAAGTGGGGAAGGATTTGGTAAACGCGAGAAGTTCTGAATGTGGGAACAGTTTGTGGTAGTTAGATTAATGTATATCCAATACTAAAATGCTGGGGGAAGGGAGGGAAACAGGTCCACGACGTAGGTAGTGGCGATGGAAGTGGTAAATTTAAGCAGTGCGGAGTGTGGGAACCGTTTATGGTATTTAGATTCATTAGTTAGATGAACATTTATTGGGTTTTTAATCATTTTTATATGATATAATAGCGCTATCGATGATAGAAATCATAATTGTAAGCAATAATACGATATTTTTTTGGAGATTCCTTACACTGTGCTTTGGCAATTTATTTAAGTTAGATTAGTTCAGTTTGGCTTAGTTTTGTCTATGATAGGCCTCATAAAAAATATGGAAATAGGTTTTATTTGATCAAAAGACGTTTTGTACAGGAACGATGGATTTACCTCTTATCGATAACTGTTGGAAATTTATTACGTATATTACCAATGACTTTGGTTATTTAATGGATGAGAAGTTAGGATTGTTGTTGACTGAGATTTGGTTGATTTGCCCATACAAATAACATTATTGTGTTCACCAGTGACACCGGTAAGTAGGCTAGGTGTGGGTGGACTCTTTCATTATTGCGCTCATGTTCACTCATCCCGTTACGCGCAGAATAAGCGTGCTACTAGTTTAAAATGTACGGATTCTTGATAACGTCCAGGTTACTGTGAAGAAACTATTTATTAAATCAAAATGGACATTTTAGGAACAGTATTTTATCTAATAATTTAAATAACTCGTCTCAAAACAAAAGGTAAATGCTTCGTTTTAGATACACCCAGAATGTTGAGCCTATTTTTGCCTGGTCCATACAATACACGATCGCAACCTTGTAATTGGAGACCGAGGGATCGAGCCTGATGTTCTTCAATGACTGATACATCGGCCCCTGTATCCATTTTAAACCAAACTTTATGCTCATTGATTTCATTTTCAACTACAAGGCATTCTTTGCCGTACTTCATCACCTGAATTTTACCTAGACAAAAATTTGAAGTTTCATTTTCCTTTTTGTCCTTGACTTCACGTATTGTTTTCTCTCCTTGTTTTGTACAACACTTATCAAAATGTCCCTTCTCACCACATCTAAAACACTCAACTTTATATGCTGGGCAATCCCTATACTTATGATATAGGTTACATTTGTTACATCTCAACTTGTTTCTGAAAGAGCCTACTTTACTGCTAACGGCTCCAACTACCTCATGACTAATTGCATTTGATATGTCGCCTACTTGATCTCTTACTACATTTTGATGTTTTAAAACAGACTCGGATTGCCGAACTTTGTTAGTAGCCTTCCTTAAAGTTAGTGAATCTTCCATTTGTAGAGTCTCTGAAAGTTTGGAATTATTGACTCCAATTACAATCAAATCACGTATCAGCACTTCCTTTAAATTTCCAAATTCACTCGTTTCCGCTAATTTATGAAGGTCATTTATAAAAAAATGTACTGTTTCATCGGCCCCTTGTCTTCTATTAAGAAACTTGGCACTTTCATATATAACGTTACATTTGACTTTTAAGAAATCACTGACACTTTTAACTACTTCTTCATACAGAAGATTATCTCATCAAAAATACCAAAAGTGCGGAATAGATCCTCACCTTTGTCGCTTAGAGTGTACAAGAGCTACTAATTTGTTGACCGTCAGGCTTGAAGCAGAGCTCTGAAGCAATCCTGTACCTCTCAAACCTTTTCAAGATTTTTAAAATCAAAAGCTTCAGGTGGAGAAATTTGAGTCTGCATACCTGAAACTGAAGTAACTCTCAAAGCTTAAGTTGAGGCTTTATCTCTAACTCCATTCTTCGAACAAACCTGATTGCTAGGCCTTGGTACTCAGTAGGGTACTCAGGTAAGGTACTCTTCACTTGATTCAAGATCAATCGTTTTATCGTTTTATTTCGGCTTCCCATATTTTATCCAACCTGACACCATGTGAAGAAACTATTTTTTAAATCAAAATGAACATTTTAGGAACAGTATTTTATCTAATAATTTCAATAACTCATCTCAAAACAAAAGGTAAATAATAATAATAAATAATCAGTTCATCTGATCTTTTAAACGTTAAACATATGATTAATTAATAACACCACAGTTACAATTAAGATAAGTACAGAAAACTGAAATCACTTATGTAATCCTCCAATAAATTTATGAATTTGAACGGATGGTGTTTTAGTCTCTCGGAATATAAAAACGAAAAAAAATAAATTGGCCCCGCGACTGTGTCTTACCATGAGACTACCGTAATAGCTTATTCTCTATATGGAAAATTTGCTAAACAGGACACTATATTACACCGTCCCACGATTCACGTGTCAAGTCGCTATAGTAAAATTCATAATTAACAGGGCCTTCAAAATAAAAAAAAAATATTTTATTTCTTATCAATTAAAACACATAGATTGACATTGTGTTGGTAAAGTACTTACCCAATGTTTCATGAAATTACAGTGTTACAGATTGTTATGCATTTTGTAAAATTTTAGTTCAAGTTTATGTTTTTGTCTTCATAAGATTACAAAAATATATAAATGTCTAAAAAATCGTTGTTGAATTTATTATTTTTCGTTTCAAATCACACAGCCTTAATATTAAAACAATCGCATCATGTATTTTAAACAAATGAACGTATTCTCTGCGGTAACAAAATAATAACATAAGTAAAATCTTGGTTATTTTGTTTCTGGAAACATTCATCCACTCTCAAAACTCGGCACAAGGAAATCAGAACGGTTTTACGAGTCTCTCGTCCATGAAAAGATGTAATCAATCTTCAGTTTGTCACCATTTTGTAAACAACTCAACTTTTAAGAAGAGTAATTTATTTTCATCTTTGAACTTTTCATAATATTTACAAAACTCTATTCTAAAAAATGAGAAATTAAATAGTCAACAAATCTTTATTATATATTAAAACGTCAGAGGTTGTATTTTATTTCAAGATTCGCTAAAAAAATTTAATTTTGATATGTTCGTTTTGCTAGTTTTTTTATAACTCTATATTAAGTTCAAAATTATGTAAATTTCGTCTGGTCTTGATTATTTTATGTTGTAAACTTAATAATAGAGTAAAAATGTAAACATTGTACTTTGTAGCAAATTTAACGGAATAAATCATTCATTCATTCATTCACTCTATCGAAAAATAGTTAACGTTTCTGTTATAGTTTACAGTTTCATACATTGTTAGCCAATCGTCTATTTCGACATTATGAAATAGATTGTTGAACGTAAAACTGTGTATTCAATGGAAATAAATGTGAAACGAGCTGTAATGCATTCATTGTAACAGTGACTAAAGATTTACTTACATATTTCATGATTTAAAATGATAATTTTTATTCAGAATGTGAGGTGTTAGTGACAGTTTTTTTTTCTTATCAATGTACTACAATTAGTAATAATTTAAATATATCCAATTCAAATCAAAATTAACAACTTTTCCACTAGTTATTCCATTTTCTCTTTTTTTACGATTTCAGAAAAAGCATGAACGCTGACTTTAATGACGTCACATGCTGTATGGCTGAGTAGTGGGTGTGGGTAATGGCTTGTGGCTGCTTTCACTTAATAACTTCATACTGGACGGTCTGAGACCCTTTCTCTGTACATTATCTGTAGAGCTGACCATTAATGTTAGCTAAGGGTTCATACAAGTTTATCATATAAAATATACATATTTTCAAAGTTTATTCCAGTTGCAACCGTGGTTGCAGAATATTACAGAATAAATGCATACATCGTTGAAATAACTAATTAATCTGTTTTAAATAAAAACCTGTACAAAGTTTATTAATCATCAAAACCATTTTATTACCTCTGTTTGAATATATTTGTATTTTATATTAAGTAAATGTACACAGCAACTGTGCTAAGTCATGTTAATTTTCTATTTTCACGAGTATGAGCTAATGTAAAACCAACATAGGATCTTCAATATTCTCGATCGAATAAGACATAATCAGTCAGCTGTTGCAGATTGGCCTGGCAATGTAGTCTAAGGCACTTACATATTCAGACAACGGCTACTTGAACATTCATGAACACGATTGACGGTCAGCTGATATTGGATCACATTTCTACTTGAATTGGTCGTTTTGTGTCGAGTGTTCTTTGCAATTATATGTCTTATACACTTGAACTTTATGCAAGTCATTGCTAAATAGGCCTACTATTAAAGAATAAACAATTGTGTTTCATTATGGCCGTTTCATTAAAAATAGGACCTGAATTTATGAGACATCAATTAATTGTAATTTTTAGCGAATTTCCCATATAGGGAATAAGCTATTACCGTACCATAGTACTCATGGTAAGACATGGACCCAGGACCGAATTACTTTTTCGTTTTGAGGTCCCTAGAGACCAAAAACACCACCCGTTCAAATTCATATATGTATATATATATATATATATTTATTTATTTATATTTATATATGTGTCCGTTAGCGCGATAACTCGAGCAAAAATCATCCGATTTTGATGAAATTTGGTACAAACGTATAACCCTACGTTTATTCGAACGAGTTTGCGAACCAGTATGATCGGACTATGGGAACAGGGGTTTATGGGGGGTTTTATGGGGCAAAAATTGGTTTTTCCCAATTTTGACCCTAAAAACTTACAATTTAGCATTTTCTTTCCAAACCATTTTGTATAGCTTAAAACAACAAATAATTTAGTATATTGAAGCGTTATTATGCGCCTAATGGTTAAGGAGAAAATTCCAAAAAACTGTAAATTTAAAATTCCCATGTTATTCATATGGAGAATAAGTAAACTGTTGTAGTTTGCTTGTTTATGATCATATTTGGATCAAATCTGGAAAATGCATTCATTAAACTTATGTTAAATAACATGTTAAACTAATGTTATTTAAATAGGGAATAAATGTGATATTTTTGAGGAGACATTTTAGTGTAAATCCAATCAGGCAAATGGAAATTCGCTTAGTCTGCAGGTTTGCTGCGGCGGGGGTATTTAAGATTTTTTAAATTATAATAATCTTATGACATTACCACATTGCCCAACCATGATGGAGATAGCAGAAATAAACTAATTTTTGTGTCATAAAGTAGGAGAAGAGAGACGTTGATAACCACGTTTGAAATTCAAGGTACAGTGATTTACGAGAGGCTACTTGTATAAAGCCTGAATTTGTCTGTTTACAGCAATACCGAAGTACACGAAAATATGACTCTGCTAGTTAATAGTGGACAAAATATAGGAATTTTATTCAATTGATTAAAATTTAAACTAAACATTTGAATTTTAAAATCCGTTTCAAATACGTTTTTAATACAACATTTTCAACTGCAAACAAATACGTTAACCTTTATCTTATTTTTTGTTTTGAACACACTACAGGTACTTTTTATAGCGAAGTTTCTGTGCAAAGGGGTCGTTATTTTCCCTAAATTTGGAAGACTTGAAAGAAAGCAACATATATGCATATTGTAAAGTGTTGTCTAATTGGCTATTTAATTAAATATATACCTTAGCACAATACTTATATTTACCACCTAGGTACAATATCGAACCCTGTTTTCGAGAGTAAACAAAAGATACTATTGATGTTTCAATAGTCTTAGATCATAGTCGTAATACTAAGTCATAGTCTTAAATACTAAGTAAGCTGGTCTTAGTCAGTTACAAAGCTACAAGGCATCTCGCCCTATTCTACACTCATACGCACCTAGGTGGCGTTCCCATCACAATTATTGATGATGGTGATAAAATAGACACGAATACAACGGTGGGTAACATTAACATTGTACAATTTACCATCTATGGTGGGTTACAGCACCTTTTGAGTTTCTTAGTTGCTACGCAGTCCATTACAGATTAATTTGTCTTATTCGATTGTGTTTAAGTGGCCACTTGTTACTTTGTAATTTGTCCAACGACAGATGCCAGATAAAAAAGTTTGATAACTGTGCGGGTTTTTCCGATTTGTTTATGTATACAGATTCATTTTAAACAATTCATTAGAACATTTAATCACTACCGATTATTTTAAAATTGTATTACTGACATTTCTATCAACCGTTTGTGTTGTGTTTTAAACGGATAATCCAAAAGGATAAGTATCAAAATTATCTCCATGTTGAAAGTAAAAGAAACACAAGAGCATTTTTAACAAGCGCATACTTTAAGAGTTTTCTCATCATCTTGCATTTCAGTAAAATGTTATAACCGCGTCATCATTATGTCCTAACAAACTCTTTGTAGAAAAAATCTTTTTTATAATGATAAAATATCAATGCTGATTGTTAAAAAAAAATGTTTAATGTTTAACACGAATCCATACATAATTTAACATAACATAAGTTTTAATTGCCGATATATTTTATTATATTCTTTCTCTTCACTCCCACATTTTAGGTAAATTTACAGTCTCTTGAAAAATTACTATAACTTAAAAACGGGTAATGATAAAACTCCTGTCCTGTCTGTGTGTTGTAAATAGGTAAAAGATCTAGTACACAGACAGGAGTAGAAGGATTTTGCATATGGTTTCATCTAAAAGAGCGGGGACATGCCCTATCTCTTATAGATAACTAGCTAACTTACAGATAACTAGCTAAATATGAACTATAGGTCAACTATTTCACATTGGCTTCGCCTAAAAGGTATAGACATGCCTAATCACTTCCAGATAAACAAGCTGTAAAATATTTTACCAATCCTTATTTTATTAGGATGTCCTATAAAAGATACCATGTAGGCCTAAATGTTCATAGTTTCGTCAAAGAAATTATTTCTTTTGTGTTTTATGCAACTTTCGCCTATGGGTTTCTTATATGAGGTTGTACGATAAAATTTTTTTAGTAAAACTTGTAGTAAAACAATTAATCCTGAAAATGATTTATGGCTACTAATAGTTAGTTTGCCCATAGAGTTTAAAATATATAATACAGTAAACTGATTAAACAGGACTCGGGTTCGTTGTTTTATCACGACAATTCGATCAATTTACATGATTTTTGTATTTTCTGCTTCATAATAACATATACAATAAGCAAGTTTATAAGTCGTTAATTAATTCACAAGAATTACAATAGACATCGTCAATTTAAACAATAGAAACATTATTTATAAACAACTATAAAATCTAGATCTTTGTTTACAAATTATAAATAAGTGCTAAAAGTAAAACTAGACAAATTGCAAGTAATCATTTTTTTTTAGGGTGAGGAGGGAAAATGCTTTTACGCACACAGGTAGCCAGCCTGTAGTGTGAGACTCCTGAGTTTATCACAGACTACTCACTAAAAAACCCCCTCTACTCTGTTGGACACAGACCTGGAATTGTTTGTCACATTACTTCAAGTCAGGCCAACATGTGACCTAAGCCCACAGGGCTCGCACCGTTTCTGGCATTATTTATTTTTTTGACCTACACCACATCCCGGTCGAGGTCAAGCTTCTTGGCGCGGAGAACACCCTGGATGTAAAGTTACACACAGGTCCAATTGTCCTCACCCTCCATCATCGTCGGTATGACCGTGTCCACCGACAGCAGTCCTACGAACTGTTGAGCCTCTAGGCGGGGCCTTTCCCAATTCTGGCAGTGGAAGAAAGTGTGTTCCACGTCATCGGGAATGCCTGGGCAGTATATGCAATCGGGTGACACGGCTTTGCCCATCCTGAAAAAGTACGACCGGAAAAAGCCGTGACCCGTCAGAAATTGAGTGAGGTAGAAGTTCACCTCTCCGCACCGCCGATTAACCCCAGGTTGGGCCTGTTGTATCAGTCGCCTGGTCCAGAGCCCCCTTGTCTCCTGTTCCCAGCTCTCCTGCCAGAGCTGAAAGGTCCGGGTGCGTTCCTCAATTCTTGCCTGGTCCTCCCCACGGCGCTGATAAATTGCCTTCCTCTCCGCCGCCAAAAGTTTGACGGGGATGACTCCAGCAACCACGAGGACGGTGGGTTCGGACACTGTTCGATAGGCAGATGCTACCCTTAGTGCTGCCTGACGCTGCACTCGGGCGAGCCGCATCCTATATATCTCCTTATTGAGAGCGTCTGCCCAGACTTCCGCACCGTACAGGAGAGCGGACTGGACCGCAGACATCAACAGCCTTCTAGGGCTGGACCGCGGACCTCCGACATTGGCCATTAACCGACTAAGGGAAGAAACCATTTTAGTAGCCTTGTCCGCCGTACGGATGATCTGGTCTCGCCAGCTGAGCTTGCTGTCCACCATGACCCCAAGGTACTTTGCGGCACGAGTGGTTTGGACTTCAACGTTCCCCACCATCAAAGGCACGATGGTGTCCATCCTCTTTTTAGTCAGAATCACAATCTCATTTTGCTCTGAGCGAGCGAGAGACCATGTTCTGCCATCCATGCGTTAATGGTTCGCATGACTCGATTTAGTTTCAGCTGGGCAAGCTCAATGCTACGTGCAGCTATTAAAGCCGCAACGTCATCTGAATACCCAACTAGGACAGTTTCCTCAGGCATCTCGGATCTCAAGAGACTGTCGTAGGCGACGTTCCAGAGGTCCGGGCCCAGTATGGATCCTTGAGCAGCACCAGAAGTTACATCCATCGTCCTGGAGCCTTCTGTAGTGTCGTAAATGATGAGGCGGTACCGGAGGTAGTCCTCTATCATGCGCATGAGGTATGCCGGGACGTGGAAAGTGTTCTCCAGTGCGTCCAGCATATCGCACCACCTCGCGGAATTAAATGCGTTTCGCACATCAAGTGTTACAAGCAGCACAACCCGACGAGAATAGTTGAAATTTGGTACAAACGTATAAACCTACGTTTATTCGAACGAGTTTGCGAACCAGCATGATCGGATTGTGGGAACAGGGGTTTATGGGGGGTTTTATGGGGAAAAAATTGGTTTTCCCACTTTTGACCCTAAAAACTTAGCATTTTCTTTCCAAACCATTTTGTAGAGCTTAAAAAACAAATAATTTAGTATATTGAAGCTTTATTATGCGCCTAATGGTTACGGAGAAAATTCCAAAAAATTGTAAATTTAAAATTCCCATGTTATTCTTATGGAGAATAGTAAACTGTTGTAGTTTGCTTGTTTGTGAACGTATTTTGATCAAATTTGGAAAATGTTTTTATTTCTTACTAACTATTCACATTTTACAAAAAAAAAAAAACAGTTTTACCCTCCCTGATGCAGCAAACCTAAGTACTTGTTAAACTAATTCTATTTAAATCAAGAATAAATGTTATATTTTTAATTAGACATTTCAGTGTAAATCCAATCAGTCAAATGGAAATTCGCTTAGTCTGCAGGTTTGCTGTGGCGGGGGTATTTTCTTTTTTTTGCATCTCGGATAGCAGTGCGGCCTTTTAGATTTTTTGATAAAAACAGAATGTCCTCATTACCATACATTTTATACAAGTCTTGCTAAAACATAATAATTTTTTTCATTTTTTACAGCTCTGGGGTGTACCAGTTAACCTTATTTTTCAAATTGCGAGCTCTATGTTTAAACATCTTCTTCGCCAAAGGAAAACAAACATAACAATTTGAGAAAAAACAGTCCCAGAAAAGATTGAAACTTTCTCCAGCAGATAAATTAGGGCCAAAAACCAAGTCCTAAATGACAGTGCTAAGGTTCATTATTATATGGTTGATTTACCTTATTAGGTTATCAACCATAACAGGCGTGATTCTTCTGGTCCACACTTCACCGTCTTTCTGAAGTTGACATTCCGCAGAAATTTGAGAATGTTCATGTATTAACGCAACAAAGGGTTTACAACACTTGTTTTATAGTCAGAAGAATAATATTGGTAAGAACATTGTCAAGACACGCTGCACCTCTACTAGTAGTTTTGCCACTTGAAGAAAAAAGATTTAACTTTCTAAGGATATTCAAAAAGTTTGTAACACTAGGCTTTGCAGTCATAATGTCAAAGTCAGCATTGAAATCACCGCAAATCATGAGTGTACTCGTACTTCCCCTACTAAAAACTACACATGTGAAAAAGCTTAATTTACGGATTTTCAAAATGATTTTGTAAATACTTAAAGAAATAATTGCAAAGTTTGAGAACATCCAAGTCTTGGATCTTTGTGAATATTTTACAGTTTATATCTATTTGATAAACACTTAAAAATTGCCAAGAGGTTGAAGATTTTTGACCGGCAGGCGAGTGGAACCCTCTTAACAAATTTGGCGAATCTGAATAACATTTGTTCTAGACTTCAATTTAAATGCGACTACCATTTAAATGCGATCAGCTGTTTCATAATGTAATAGTATATTAAATTTCACTACCAGTCATGAACGTTACATATTGTAAGCAGCTGTTTTACAGCTCATCTTCGACTCGCATGTAAAACACTATCTCACCCCGAAATGGGACTTTCGTGACAAGTATTAAACGATACTTTTTATCCTGATACAAAAAAATACTTCATCAAACTTTTAAAAATATCTGATATTTCATAATCCATTCATTTTTCTAGTCTAAACACGATACGGCTGTACAATTAATTTTTATGTAAAATTCTGCTGATTGTAACTTTGTTGATGTGAGGCAAAGTATTGTTTGTGTAGTGAAATAATTTATTTATGTCAGGAAAAGTCGGATGATCACTATTTGTTTTTTATGTATGGAAATTGAACATTTTCGAAGATCTCAGCTGTATGGAAATGGGCAATTTTCGAATACAGAGTGATGAAATGTATTTTCTCCATTAGAATAACAGGGGGGAATTAGAAGGCCACTGGGAAAGAGCTCCAATGGAATTGACATTATTTCTCTTTAGATTACACATCAACAGATTTTGTTAAACGTCTCTCTCATGTTTATAAGCCCCGCCATTCTCTGAATTTATTGGATAAAAGACTTTTCCAATTAAATATATAGTTTTCCAAATATTCTATTCCAAAATCGTGTTGATCTTTATCCCAGGTTCTCCATAAAAAAAAACTGTGAATTAAGATCAATATGATTGCCATTAGTTTACGAAAAATGTAAATATGGCTCATATCGGCTACGCTTGTCTTATTGTACGACAAAATAAAATATTCATCCCCATGACCGAAAACATACATTTGACAATCATTTTGTCTATTCTGCAATACCCATTGATGATACCATATATAAGTAGTAAAAAAATTTATGTACTAAAAACCATAAGTATGTATTAAATTCATTCGATAAGGAATATTTAACTGCTCCTTTGATAGTCAGTTGTCCTACATTCAGTGATTTCACAGCATAAAGTTACTTATTTGCATTGAAACGAACATTTTAGAAGTATAATATAAAGTTGATTTTGATAAGACAATTTTATTCAATTTTTAGAAAACATTTAAGCGGTGGAAAGTAAATTTTAAAATCTCAAAACAATGAAAATATTTCATTTTGACAGATTAAGAGGGTTCCACCCGCCGGATGTTACCACGTAAACATGGTCCTAAAAAAGAACCTCGTGGCATTATTAACGTGTTTATCGAGTTGAAATAAACTATGTTTGGTGGATGAACTGAAACTTCGTAACTGTTTCTATTTATAAAATCATTTTAAAAATCCGTAAATTAGTCTTTTTTACGTGTAATTTTAACTTCTAAACTAGTACCTTTGACTATTAATACAACAACCCAATAGTCAATGCTAGTACCTAGTACGGTTATTCTGCGCGTAACGGGATGAGTGAACGTACAAAGGGCGAGTTCACCCGCACTCACTGGTGTCACTGGTGACCACAATGTTATTTGTATGGGTAAATCCACGAAATGTCAGTTAACAACAATCATAACTTCTCTTCCATTAATTAACCAAAGTCATTGGTAAAGTTTGTGGTGGATTTCTAACAATTATGGATAGGTGGTAAATCCAATCCATCGTTCCTGTACAAAAAGTATTTTGCAAATTCATCTCTTTAAAATTATACACAATAGTTTAACCGATCAACGTTTGTTTTTAGAAATGTTTCCTTGCTTGTTATTAGGCAAATCATAAAAAACCGAAGCCAAATTGAACTAATCTTACTTAACCTTTTTGTCACAGCACAATTTAAAATATTCTTATTAAAAAGATCGTCTGGCTTAAAATGATGAAATATTATAATATTTTCAAACGATAGACCTATTTATAGTATTTACATCACCCAAAATTGATTAACAATCCAATATATGTGTATATAACTTATGTATCTAACTGCCACAAACGGTTTCCACACTCCGCACTGCTCACCTTTACCCCTTCCTACGTCGTGGACCTGTTTCCCACCTTTCATATAGAATTTTAGTATTGCAGATACATTATTCTAAATGCCACAAACGGTCCTCACACTCCGCACTGCTCATTTTTACCACTTCCTTCACCACTTCCCACGATGTGGACCTGTTCCCATAGCATTTTAGTAATGCATAAGGGTGTTTTTTTTTATCACTGCATCTTTATTTATGTAAAAACCGCAATAGATAGAAATATGCAGTTTGCGGGAATCATCTATTGACGTAGGGGGCCCAATTGTTTTGAATTAAACGTTACATTCACATTCCCCCTCTTTCCCCCCCCTGCCACCAACTTATTTATTTTTAAATAGCAAGGTATCCTTTGTGATACAGTATATAAAGTGAAAGAGCATGAAAGAATAAAATGTTTATAAAAAAAATTTAAAATTGGCTCATAAATTTGTGAGATAATCCCCCCCCCTTTCCCACTACCGATAACTTTTTTTATAATAGCAAGGTACCCCTTGTAACATATCAAATAAGAAATGAATTTCATCAAACATTTTCTTTTTTCATGCTCTTTCATTTGATATGTCACAAGGGGTACCTTGCTATTTAAAAAAAGTAATGGGTAGGGGAAAATGGGTGGATTATCACACAAATTCATGAGCCGATTTTCAATTTTTTTTCACCAAACATTTTTTTTTCATGCTCTTTCATTTGATATGTCACAAGTGGTACCTTGCTTTTTAAAAACATTAAGTTGGGCCAGGGGGAGAGGGGGGGAATGTGAATGTAACGTTGAATTCAAAACAATTGGGCCCCCTACGTCAATAGATGATTCCCGCAAACTGCATATTTCTATCTATTGTGGTTTTTGCATACATAAAGATGCAAGTTTAAAAAAACCTGTACATTAATCTAAATGTCACAAACGGTTCCCATACTCCGCACTGCTCGCTTTTACCACTTCCTTCACCGCTTTTTACGACGTGGACCTGATTTCCTCACTTCCCATACCATTTTCGTATTACATATTTATCTACCTTTACACATTTATTTACCTTCCACAAAGGGTTCCCACTCTGCGCACTGCTCGCCTTTACCATTTCCTTACCAATTCCATTGCCGTGGACTTCCCTTCCCATAGCATTTTAGTATTGCAGATACATTAAAACAACTGCCCCGAAAGGTTTCCACACTCCGCACTGCTTGCCTTGACTACTTTCATGACCACTTCCCGCGACGTGGACCTGTTCCCATAGCATTTTAGTATTGCAGATACATTAATCTAACTGTAACAAACGGTTCCCACACTCCACACTGCTCGCTTTTGCCAATTCCTTCCCCACTTTTCAGGACGTGGACCAGTTTTTCTCCCCTCCTATAGCATTTTCGTATTACAGATACATTTATTTACCTCCCACAAAGGTTTCCCACTCTCCGCACTTCTCGCCTTTACTACTTCCTTCACCACTTCCTACGTCGTGGACCTGTTTCCCTCGCTTTCCTTAGCATTTTAGTTATAACCAGTAAAGCACAAATCATGAACTTAACACTAACATAATAGAGAAACAACATTTCGTCGACACTAGCGAACAGTGTCACCGTAGTGAACAACCCACCTTTTTTGAACACCCTGTATATAATTTATAGGTCATTGAGTTATGGTAAGTTTACTTGAAAATAATAAAAGTAATCTTCAAGTTTTAAAGCACGATGAAATACTTCAATATCTTAAATATTACAGTTGTCGAACAAGATGATTCATAAAAACTGAATTATATATATACCTTTAAAACAATAACACTTAATACAAATTAACTACAGCTACTTTTTTATAATTCCGGGATATTGATGATATATATATGATAAATAAAACATGGCCATTAGCTTTTAACAAATAATCTTAAACTATTATTCAATATCATTATGTATGAAAGCTACTATTATTCATATAATGATATATATATATATAATGATATTGAATAATAGTTTAAGATTATTTTTTGAAAGCTAATGGCCATGTTTTATTTCAAGATGCAGACTTCCAGTTGTAGATAACCAATGTTATGGCAGTTTTACAATCAGCGTAATGGAGTGTCTCATAATAACGGGGATTGATTGTTCCCTAGATGATGATTTTCAGAAATGAGAATATGTCATCTTCTTCGTGAAAAATTAAGTATGTTTTTGTTTTTACCTAACATTAAACTACAAATGATCACATCACTATACAAACGCTGTCTGAAAAGTCAGTAGTCATTAGACCTTTGGATTATTCTTTCTACAACTTAAAACGAACAGTCTTATAAGTAAAATGTTTGCAAAATTTAATTAAATCATTATATACAATTAGAACACCACTCACTGAAGTTCAGGGACCAACAGTGAATACCCGGCCTAATCCCATGTTTAATTGAAGCCATTTCCAATGATAGACTACATCAATGGTTTGGCTAATTGAAACAGCAAACCGGACAGAAGCGATTAGTGTGTACAACATAGTTATGTGACCAAAACATTGTAAATTCTTACTAATGAAATATCGCCTGGCTTATATTATAACCGTATAAAATAAGGTAAATTAATTAATTGTCGAATGGTTTCCTTTTTTTAAACGGGTTTGATAAGGTTTCGCGTTTTATATTTCATCGTGCAGATATATCACTAAACCACGGACCACGTAAGTTTGTAGTTGGTGGCAGCCAATCACAAGACAAGGCTAGTGCGACGTTGCCACATCGCTTGTTGACAACACTAATCAAAATATACTAAGCAATATTTTCAAATCAGCTGGTATTATTCGATTTGGCAACACAACACGGTTCTCATTGGTCCATTCAAAACCATATGGTAAATAGGCTCCTCCTTCAACTGCAAACTTATGTGGTCCCAACTGTAAACACTTAAATCGTACTGCGACATTAAAAGTTTGTGTATTTAAAGAAAATGTTTTTGCTCGTTTAAAAATAAAAAATGACAGTGGCGAACTACCGGTATGACATCACTTGGGGTGTTTTTTTTTAATAAGAAGAACATGGGATCATTTTTTGGCCACCAAAACCAAAAATCCTGATCTTTGCCTAAATATCCCTATATAATTGTCAAACCTTATTTCTTACTTATTCCCCATTAATATATTCGATATTAAGCTAAGAAAGCTATTTCTTATATTTATTGACCCTTACAAGTGTAAATGTAGAGTAGTGGCGAACTAGCAAAGAGACCCCACTTTAGGCACGTTTTCCCCATAAGAATAACATGGTGGGCATTTTTTAGCCACTTTTTTAAAAATCCAGCCCACGGTCTATACAAGCCTATATTAATGTTCAATACCATTGTACAACTTCATTACTATTTCAAATCCACATCCATTCACATGTATATTCTCAAAATCATCAACTGGACAGTGCGAGCTTTGTACGCGAACTCGGGCGGGCTCCCGGCTCACGCCGTGGGCATGATCCCGACCTATGGTCAGGCTTCTCGCTCCTGACCCATTTTGAAATTTTCGAAAAGTCTCTGAATAGAAATGACATCCGGGTGATATTTCATTCTGGACCATGAGGCCCACCTGTCAACACTGCTCCGTGTTGCTCTCCACCAAAAGTAACCTGATTCACCACTACAAGGTAATTCATCAAATGAAGGTGAAACTGTGCAAAGTTTGCAATTTAATCTGTGATAATAACGCGGCTTTAAAATCACATATATTACAAAATCACAAGACTTGCAATTTCTGTAAAACGAATGTTGTGGGACATTTTAAAAGACACGCCAATTCTTGCATCAAATGTCCATATACAATGATTAATTTTGTCGGTGAATCGATTAGAGCTGACCTTAAAAATACTCTTCAATCTTGTCCTCTGCCAATAAAATGGACTTTAGTAAGGAGATTCAAGTTTATAAAATATTCAATGGATCAAAATGGGCAATTATCTAACGAAAAAGAATGTATTGCAGATTTTAGAAGCCTTACCACCTTAGCTATTGAGAAAAGAGATTTAAAGCCTCAAATTGACAATGCTCTTTTATAGATTGATGCATCTATACACAAATATCAAGCCCAAGGCAGTGGATGGATATATGACTATACTAAGTATTGGCAGCTGCATGTTTACAAGTATAAGCCCCTAACTCCAAAGTCATATATCCCCACACCAGAAAGTATTAAATTGACAAAGGCAGTTCTAAATATTAAAAATTCTGATAATAAATGCTTCCTTTGGTCGATATTAGCAGCTTTATATCTAAGGAACTCTAATGAAAATGCTAATAGAGTCTCCAATTATGTACCACATGAAAGTCAGCTGAATATGACAAACATAAAGTATCCCGTAAAAATATCTGATATAGATAAATTTGAAACACAAAATAATATAAGTGTTAATGTATTTGGAGTTGAAGACCAGAAATGTATATATCCATTAAGAACAACCAAACTAAATAGAAATACTCAAATAGATTTATTATTATTACAAGAAGGTCGTAAATCACATTACTGTTTAATTCGTGATTTTAATATGTTAATGTTCCACTCTACAAAAGATGACCATAAGAAGCATTTTTGCAAGTTGTGTTTACAACATTTTTACACTAATGATATATTGGAGCGTCATGCAACATATTGTAAAATCTTTGATGCCCAACGAGTGGAATTGTCTAAACAAGATACATTACAATTTAAAAATTATAAATATTAACTTAAAGCCCCATTTGAGATTTATGCAGATTTTAAATGTTTTATAAACTCAAACAACCATACATCATCTGGATTTGCATTTGTCGTAGTGAGAGATTCTAAGATTATTTCTGAAGAGTTATATAGTGGTGCAAATGTTATGGACGTGTTTTTCAAAAGGTTATTTGAGACTTATGACTTCATTAAAAGTCAAATAGCGATATATATTCCCCTTGTAATGACTCCTGAACAAGAGGCATCTTTCCAAAACTCAACTTATTGTCATATTTGTGAAAAGCCTCTATATTTTGTTAGGGTGCGAGATCATTGTCATTCATCTGGCCGATACCGTGGAGCTGCCCACAATGATTGTAATTTGAACTATAAAGTAACAAAGAAAATCCCAGTATTCTTCCATAACTTGAAAAATTATGATGGTCATTTAATAATGCAACACTTAGGAAAGTTTAATAATTGTAAATTAAATTGCATAGCCAAGGATATGGAAAAGTACATTTCACTCTCAGTTGATGATTTAGTATTTTTAGATTCCTATAATTTTCTGTCACTTCCATTATACAAATTAGCTTCCAATTTAAATGCATTTAGATTCATAGACAATCCACTACTACAACGCAAAGGCGTATTTCCCTATGAATACATGACGGGACCAGATACGTTTACAGAGTCTCTACCCTCAATAGATGCATTTTACAGTACTCTAACTAAAGAACATATCTCTCCCAATGAATATGAACATGCTAAAAATGTCTGGACCCATTTTAATATAAATAATTTACAAGAATATCATGATTTATATCTTAAAACAGATGTATTGCTACTGGCTGATGTCTTTGAGACATTAAAAGACCTGTGTTTAAAAGATTACAAACATGACCCCGTACATATGTATTCACTCCCTGGACTAACATGGGAGGCCTGTCTTAGAATGACTGGTATAAAATTACAATTATTTCAAGATATTGACATGCATTTGTTCATAGAAAGTGCAATCAGAGGAGGAGTCAGTATGATTTCCACACGTTATGCTAAAGCCAATAATAGATATATGGGTGAACACTATGACCCCAATCAAGAGAGTGTGTATTTAATATATTTATACTGTAACTCACTATACTCTACAGCAATGTGTGAGCCACTGCCTGTGGATGGATTTCGTTGGACTAATGAGATAGACTACAAAATATACAAAAATAATCAAAATGATGAGTTTGGATACATTTTAGAAGTTGATTTAAAATATGATAAAAGCTTACATGATTTACATAATGACTATCCATTAGCACCAGAGAAAATGAATGGCAAATTAATACCAAATTTAAATGACAAAACTAAATATATTTTACATTATAAAGCATTGCAAAATATGAGGAATCGGGGTTGTTTGTTACAAAATACCACAGAATTTTAAAATTTAGACAATCAAAATTGCTTGCGCCCTATATAATTTTAATATTGAAAAACGAAAATGGGCTAAAAATGATTTCGAAAAAGACTTTTACAAATTGTTAAATAATAGTCTCTTTGGTCGAACAATTATAAATCAACGAAAGTTTCGTGATATATATCTCAAGGATGAGTCACTATTAACAAAATATGTCACTAATCCAAGGTTTGACTGTAGCAAAAAGTTCGATAAAAATTTACATGCTATACATTTAAATAAATTAGTTGTAAAGTTTAATAAACCTATATATTTAGCGATGACAATTGTGGATACAAGTAAAGTAATAATGTATGATTTCCACTATAATTATATGTCAAAATTTAAGAACAAAAGATTTCTAATGACAGACACTGATTCTTTAATGTATTCTATAGTTACAGAGGACTTTTACAAGGAAATAGAATGTGACTTAAATTATTTTGATAACTCTGGATATAGTAAAGACCATTTCTTATACTCTGATAAAAATAAAAAAGTCACAGGTAAGTTTAAAGACGAATTAGATGGTCAAATTATGTATGAATATTGTGGTTTAAGACCAAAGTTATATTCTTACATTCCTCTAAAATTATTATATAAAGAAGACAAGCAAGCTTTAGAGGTAAAGAAAGCTAAAGGAGCTGATGGTGCCACAGTTAAACATCTCCTTAGACATCAACATTATTTGAACTGTCTTGCAACTGGGCAAGATTACTATGAGAATGTGACATGAATTAAATCTACAAACCATCATCTTCAAACCTTGACCATGAATAAGAAAGTACTATCATTTGACGATGACAAGAGGTTTATTCTAGAAGATGGCATCAACAACCTTGCTCTTGGTCATTATAAAATTGATCAAACATAAATCTATATTTGCCATTATTCTTTGACCTTTCTTTGTCTATTACAAAAAAGCCATATTTAGTTTTATCCCAACATTGGTGGCAGAGATTTCTAAATTGGTTAAATGAAAAGTCATTACCAACATGATTGTTATATACATGTTTTAAATTTAAATCATCTTGTTTAAATAATATTAGGAAATTTACATTATCACGTAAATGTTTGTGTACTTTGCTGTAAGATTGACACAAGTAAAAACAGTTAATATTTTTATGTCGACCCATTGAGAAAAATTGTGTAATATTTGGACTATTTATGTCATCAAATACAACTGACTGTAATTTTACATCATTTGGTGTGATTGCACAGTCCGTAAACGTGTGTAATTTCACTTCATCACACAAACTAAATATTTCAATTATTTTTTTTATATTTTTCTTGTTCTAAAGATTTAGATATTAAATATAAGTTTGTAAATTTTAATCCTTCCTTTCTTACAATTAAATTGTAAATTACAACCGTCTTCCCACTTCCACTTGGACCACAAATAACACATCGAATATTGGTAGGAAATAGACCCAACTTCTTTGGTATATTTTCCTTAGTATGTACTATTCTAAATTTGTGTTTTTGTTGAATAAAAGACATTTTTTATATAATAAAAATGGTAAAAAATGATAAGAAAACATGTAAAAAGGGTAAAGGTTTATTCCTAAAGCCTTACAGGGGTCGAGGGTTATTGAATACTCTTATAAATAACCTTCCATTCCCACTTCACATACCATCATATCGGTACTGTGGACCTGGAACGAATATACGTGAGAATCTAGCTAAAAATGTACCTCCAAAAAATAAACTAGACTCTTATTGTAAAGAGCATGATATATTCTACATGAATAATCCCGATGCCGCTGCTCGGAACAAAGCAGACATGGGATTAGCAGACTTAGCTTGGACTAGAGTTACGGCCAAGGACGCAAGTCTTGCTGAAAAAGCTGCTGTTTATGCCGTGACAAATTTGATGAAGGCAAAAGCAAAAATGGGAATGGGATTAAAATTTAATAAAAAAGATGGACAACTACCAGGTAATAGAGGCCGCAAAAGACGTGCCTCACTTCAGAGGGGTTTACCTAAAAAACGAGCTAAAAAATCTAAAACCAAGAGTAAAAGAGTGCGGAATAGTTAATTTAGATAGCTCATGTGACACACATTGGACAGCATATCGTAAAAATAAAGATATTGTAATTTATTTTGATCCATTTGGAATCCAACCTCCAAAAGAAGTGATTAAATATTTTTAGGGATATAAAATCTTCTATACAACCGATAAAATACAAGATTTAAATAGTTCTATTTGTAGAATTTTATTTTTATCATTTTTATATTCTTTATAAAAATGGATTCATTTACTATAACATTTTCAGGTACAGAGCCAGAGCTAAAGTCAGTGTTCTTTCCTCCCATAGAATTAAATGATGATTATGTAATTGGATTAGTAGATTTTCAAAGTTATAATTCTATATTTAATGTTAAAAAACCTCTAAATACTTTAACATATTACAAAGTAGAGAAAATAACATTACCAAAAGGAGAGATCTCTGTCGATGATTTAAACCAGTTATTAAATGGTAAACTTAAAGTTATAATAGATAAAAATGGAGAAGCATTAATTAATACTAAATCCAAACTTTTATTCAAAGGGCTTATTCCAAAATTAAATCAACTTAAAGGCAACAAATTAACCATTAGAGAAGGTGATGATGTTTTCTATTATGACCACAATGCTCCAATTACAATAGAAATTTCTGAAGGAACATATGAGGTGGTTGAGCTTGCAAAGGAAATTCAAAAGCAAATCCCAGACTTTTTCCTTACAGCTAATAATAAAACTATGAAAGCGACATTACTTTCCAGTCACGTGTTTGATTTTACAAAACCATGTTTAGGGTCTGTTTTATTGGGATTTAAAGGTGTTTCTACTCCTGGTGTTCAGTTTGAATCTAAAAATAAAATAAACAATAATAATGTAAATGTGATTAGAGTAAAATGTAATATTGCGAATGTTCCTATTTAAATGGCAACAAATCACACACCATACATAGCTTTTATCCAGAAGCTCCTCCTGGCTACAAAATTATTGAAGTTCCAAGAAATATTATATATTTTCCTGTAAATAAGAGAAGTTTAGATGTTGTCAGTATTACATTTGCCGATCAGCACGACAAGGCAATTGACTTTAACGGGGAAGAATCTACAATTACTTGTCATATAAAAAAGATATGAGAATTTATAAGAGTGGGCAGCTATCTATTGCAAAATGCTAGGTTCCTAAAATCAATAGGACTAAAGTTAAAATTTTCTATTAATAAAAATGGAAGATTTTCTAGACGTTACAGGGAAATCCCAATTCGACGATAGTGTGGTTAAAATTACAAATCACTCCTATGTTCCCCACAACACTTTGGCAATAAATAATTCTGATGAAATTCGAATATGTATTAATAATCAAGATTTGCTAACTCTCCCATGTAGGAGTTATCTGTATATTAAGGGAGAAATTGAAAATCATGATAAGGGTCATTTTATAAATAATGCATTTGCATTCTTATTTGATGAAATTAGATACGAAGTTGCAGGTAAAGAAATAGACATTGTAAGAAACCCAGGAATTTCTAATCTTATGAAAATATTGAGTTCTTACAATAAAACTACTAAATTGTCAAATGTAGCATTTGATTCTGACACAAATTTAAAAGAGTTCCATAAAGGTGGCAAGTTTATTACATGTTTGCCATTAGAGCTGTTAATGGGTGTATTCGAGGATTTTAATAAGGTATTAGTAAATGTCAAACAAGAATTGGTGTTGAAAAGATCCAAAAATGATTTGAATTGTATATTAACAACCACTAGTGCTCCAGCCAGTGGCACTGTTGATACGATTCCTAAAATTACACTTAACTCAATTCAATTGGTGATGCCACATGTGATACCATCAGATGGGGAGAAGTTACTTACAAAAGATGTTATTGCAAAATAAAAATTTGCAAATTGCATTTAGAAGTTTAGAGCTGCATGAACTTCCATCATATCCCAATACTCCAAGACATACATTGTCAGTAAAGACATCTTCAAGTTTGGAGAAGCCTATGTATATTATATTTGGTTTCCAAACAGCTAGGGATAATAGTGCACGAAAAAGAACTGATGAATTTGATC
The DNA here is from genome assembly GCF_028750875.1 of Macrosteles quadrilineatus. Lineage (NCBI taxonomy): Eukaryota > Metazoa > Arthropoda > Insecta > Hemiptera > Cicadellidae > Macrosteles > Macrosteles quadrilineatus. The sequence continues at coordinate 2,171,849 of NW_026542608.1, forward strand.
ACTGTAAATTAAAAAAATCTCAAAGTATTTCTAAACTCTGAATATTATCCTTATAGCGATTTAAATCTCGACTTTGAAAATGGAGATGTCTCTAAAGCTTATGAGATGTTTATGAGGTTTAGAGAGACTTACTATAATACTATCCCAGATCCTATGATTAGTAGGGCTGAGTTTATGAAGAAATATCCACTAATTGTAATAGACTGTTCTAGACAGAACGAAACAGTGAAGGAAGGAATTGTTGATATTAAATTAGAGATTGAAACTGCAGAAAATGTGCCAGCAAATACATCTGCATATTGTTTGATAATACATGATAAAGTGTTTGAGTACAATCCTTTGTCAAATGATATAAATAAAATGTAAATAAAAGATGAAAAACATTCAACAAGAATTGGTTGACTCTGCAAATCAAATACGAGAGAAATATAGAGCTTTAAAACGTGGCAAGTTTCTAGAGGCTGAAGAGAGGTTCCAAACATTCCAACCTTTAATAGAGCCATTACAAGAATTTAAAAAAATCGCCAAAACAGAGAGGCCTCGAATGGAAATTCTCCCAATGACTCCATCTAGAATACCAATAATACCAAGATTAAAACCATTGCAACCATTACAGCAATCCACTTCACAGAAATTAGATTTCGGTATTTTAGCATCAGACTATTTAGGAAATTACCTCAGTAAAAGTAGTATGACAGACACTACATATGGTATTAGACAAGAAGCAAATACATTTTTATTGGAAATAAGGAAGTTGATATTGCCAATGATGATGTTACAATTGCAAATAAAACCTACAAGGGAACAAAAGGTTTGTGGCAGTTGTTAACTTTAAAAGAACCTGAGGACTATACTCCGGCTGATTTGCTAAATTATAAAGAAATTTTGGAAGCTACAGATGGACATTTAAAAAGTTACAAAGATGGTGCACCAATTTCAAGTAATAGACATACTAAATATCTTAATATAATTAAACCTCTATTTAAATCTGTTGGTGAAGGTTTGAGACAAGTGACTGGTAATAAAATAGACTATATTTATTGGGATAATCCTAATGAGCTTGTAGATAGGTTAAGACTTCTTTGGCTAAGTCGCCAAGCCGGTAACTCAGGAGTGGATAATGAAATAGATTCCGTTATTGAGGAATTAAGAGAAAGTGGAATTATTTATTAAATAAAAATATGTTTATAGATAAATTTTATCGTTTATATAATCCATATAATAAGCCTGCAGAACCCAGGGCTAGTAGTGAACCTACTTTAAATTTACAAGACGATAGTTGGAATTGTTTAAACCATAAAATTGGTAATGTTAAAGATGGGGAGTTTGTAGATGATGTATCAACTTTGGGGCAGACATTAACTAGAAAAGGTGATGTCTTTTTACAAGGTAAAACTAAATATGAGTTTTTTGAATCTAAGAATAAAAATTGGAATGCTAAAAAACTGAAAATTACTAATGTGGAAAAGGGTGAAAGTTTAGATGTTAAACCCACTTTACAACAGACTTTAATACGTAAAGATGGTGGTACGTTTGTACAAGACAATAATAATTATGCATTTTTAGAATCAGAAAATGGTGTTTGGAATGCTAAGAAACAGAAAATTACTAATGTGGAAAAGGGTGAAAGTTTAAATAATGTGCCCACTTTACAACAGACTTTAATACGAAAAAAAAGATGGTAAATTTGTACAAGAGGATAATAATTATGAATTTTTAGAATCAGAGAATGGTATTTGGAATGCTAAGAAACAGAAACTTAGCAATTTGATGGAAGGTACAGATAGTAAAGATGCTGTGAATGTTTCACAAGTTCCAAAAATGGAAGCAGGCTATTGGAATTTTAATAATAAAAGGTTAGTACGTGTTAAACCTGCCATTGATGACACTGACTGTGGTACAAAAGAACAGACTATAACTTATAATAAAAGGTATGTTGGGATGCCAAAAAACAATTTATAAGAAATCTACCAGAGGGGGAACATTTGGATGATATTTGTCTAATGTCACAAGCTATGCATTATGATGGATCGAAATTTATATATGGAGAAAAAACATTTAATTTGATGGAATACAATCCTGATTTATTAGTTGCTGACCCCACATCTTTGAGTGGATTTAAGTATATAGATAATAGACCATATATACCAGAAAACTATGTATTTAAAAGAATGGAAGATAATCTATTGATTGGGGCTAATGGTGATATATTTAGAGTTAAAGGAAAGAATGATGTTATAAAAAATGAATGAAATTGCATACGAACTTCATAAACCTGCAAGAAAGAATTTCATTAGAAGGTCTTTTAAAGTATTAGGTATAAATGAAACCGTACAAATAGATTTAATTGATATGCAAAACTATGCTAGAGAAAATTCTGGCAATAAATATATTTTAACTTTAATAGATACATTTTCTAAAAAAGCTTATGCTGCTCCACTAAAAAATAAGACAGGGTTGGTGGTTACAGAAGCCATTAAAACCATTCTACCAAAGGGGGTTAAAAACATTCAATCCGACAATGGAAAAGAATTTTTTAATCAATATTTTAGCAAACTAATGAAAAAATTAAATATTAATCACTATCACACATTTTCTACAACTAAGGCTGCAATTGTGGAGAGGTTTTAGAGAACTTTAAAGAATTTGTTATATAGGGAATTTAGTGCTCAGGGGAGTTATAAATGGTTGGATTTACTTCCAAAGTTAATTCGAAAACATAATAATAAGGTGCATAGATCTATAGGCATGAAGCCTAACCAAGTGAGTATTAAGAACAGTAAATATGTGAATGAGAGGTTGACTTCTAAAGTAGTGCAAGTTAAAAAGCCAAGATATAAGGTAGGTGATAGTGTGAGGATTTCCAAGTATAAACATGTTTTTAGTAAATGTTCTATTTCTTATTTAAATAAGAAATTAAAAGATCAAAAGAAACTAAACTGTTTTAATCAAGACACTAATACAAGAATAATATTATTATAGAAAAGTAAATAAAATCATATGGTTAAATATTAGTTAAATAAGCAGAGAGGTTAAACATCTTTCCCTTTGAGTTTCTTTTCAGAGTTTAGTCAGGAAAACGTTTCGTAGGTCTTATAATTCTGCCTCTTGATGATTGTTTTATTGCAGTTTCTTGATTGGGAGTAGTTGATCGTGAAAAAGGTTTACTTTTATCTTGAGTTATTCTAGATGGTGCAGTAGTTGTTCTTTCAGCAGTATTTGATAGGGAAGAGTTGTTTTGAGTAACAGTAGTAAATGGCAGAGGATCTGACGTTGTATCTTTGATGGATAAAGGAATAGGATTGTTCGGTTTGGTTGTATTACCTTTGTAAGGCAAAAGGTGGTGTCGATTCCTTCTCAACGTAGTGTTTCCTGTCTTAACCCAGTATGACCTTGGCTCTTGTCCTAAGCTGATAATAATACCATCTCTTTTTAGGTCTTGGATCCATACTTTCTTACCAACAGGCAGCGATGGAAGTTCTTTTGTAGCGTAGCGCCTATCGTAGTTTCTCTTGTAAGATGCTTTGTAAGTATCTTCTTTTTCCTTTAGTTGAGAGAGCTCGGGTTTGATTTCAAGTTTTTTAGGTAAAACAGGCAGGTTATCTCGCAGTGATCTGTTGTATATTAGCTGAGCAGGACTGTATCCACTTGTGGATAGAGGTGTATTGCGGTAGGTTAGGAGGGCTAAATATGGGTCGTCTTTGTTTTTCTTTAGTACACTCTTCGCTATTTTGACTGCAGCTTCAGCTGCACCGTTACTTTGGTGGTAGCTTGGACTGCTTGTCACAAGTTTAAAGTTATAGCTTTGAGCAAACTTTTTGAATTCAGAGTTTTCAAGACCAGTGTATCTGGTAGCAAACTGTGTACCACAATCAGATCGTAGCTCAATTGGTATACCGTGACGGCAGAATACAGATTTGCATTTTTCGATTATTTCAGCAGTTGACAGGTTCTTTAATGTAGCTATTTCAAAATAACGTGAAAAACAGTCAGTGATTACTACGAACCATGTTCCTTCAAGTTTAAAGAGATCAATCGCTGCCTTTTCCCAAGGACGAGATGGAAGCTCACTGGGCAAAAGGGGTTCATGATGTTGTGTTCTATGTTCAGTACATTTGGGACAATCATTAACAAATTTCTCAATGTCAAGTGACATTCCTGGCCACCACATACTATTGTTGGCTCTAAGTCGACATTTCGTTATGCCTAGGTGGCCTGTATGTATTCTTGTCAACATTTCTTGTCTAAGAGTTGTCGGGATTATGAGACGTTCTCCTCTAAGCAATAGTCCGTCACAAAAAGAGATTTCATCCCGAACTGTGAAGTATGGCTTAAGATTATCGGGAATCTTAGTTTTATCAGGCCATTCAGTTGAGCAGTAAGATTTAATTACCCTGAGATCTGAGCTAGCCCGCTGTGCCGATGCAATTCTATCAAGAACCATGTCAGTTACATAGGCAATGTTTCTTGTTACTGTGTGGATGGCCAGTTCAACTTCCTCATCTAAATCATAACTCTCATTAGCTGCTACAGGACTTCTTGAGAGACAATCAGCAGTGGCTAAATGTTTGCCAGGAGTGTATGTCACATTGTAGGAATATCTCATCAGACGAAGTCTTAGTCTTTGAAGACGGGGAGTCATATCATTGATCTCTTTAGTAGTCAAAATACTTACCAAAGGTTTGTGATCTGTTTCTAGCATGATGTGCTTGCCCACAATGTAGTCTCTAAACTTGTCACAGCTCCATGTTAATGATAGAGCTTCTCGTTCAATGTTAGAGTAGTTTCGTTCAGTTTCGCTCAGAGTGCGTGAAATATAAGAAATAGGCTTCCAATTCCCATCTGATTGTTGTTGTAAAAGTACTCCACCCAGGCCTTGTGTAGAAGAGTCAGCAGAAATCATAGTCGGTTTATTTTTATCATAGAATGCAAGTTGAGGTGGAGAAGCCAATAATTCTTTCAATTCATCGAATGCTTTTTGTTGTTCACAACCCCAACACCATTCGTTTTTTCTACTTAGTAGGTCAGTAATGGGTTTTAGTAACCGGCTTTTATTAGGTATGTATTTGCCAATGAAGTTCACCATACCAAGTAACCTTTGAACTCCTAAAATATCTGTTGGAGGAGCCATTTTTCGTATAGCTTCGACTTTGGTCTCATCGACTTTGATTCCTGATTCAGATAAATGGTGACCTAAGTAGGTTAGCGAGGTTTGAGAGAACAAGCATTTGTCTTTGTTTAGGGTGAAGCCGCAAGTGCATTCATTTGACCTTTAAGGGTTCGATTCACGCATTCTTGGAACACTTCTGGTGCAGATGTTATTCCAAAGGGTAGTTTCAGAAATTTAAAACGTCCAAACGGTGTCAGGAACGTTGTCAAATCTTGGGATTCTTCGTCCAATGTGATCTGCCAGAATCCGTTATTAGCATCCAATTTAGAATAGCATTTTGCTTCTGAGATTTGGGCAAGTGTTATGTCGATGGGTTGAATAGGATAGTATCTTCGTTTGACGCATCTGTTTAATTTAGTAAGATCTACACAAATGCGAACTTTGTTAGAGTCCTTCTTTGGCACAACAACCATTGGAGAGCACCAGTCTGTGGCATGGTGTACCTCAGCGATCACCCCCATTGACACCATTCTTTCAAGCTCTTCTTTAGTAGATTCCCAAAGAGGAAGAGGAATCCGACGAGGCGTGTTGATTGCAAATGGATTGGCGTTATTTTTCAGTTCTACTTTGTATTTGACATCAATGGAACCTAAGCCTTCAAACAGTTTGGGGTGTCTGTCATACCAGTCATTACTGGATGGCTGTATTTCGTTGATTCGAGCAAGTAACTGCAAACTTGTTATTGCAGGTTTACCTAGAAGTGGCTGGGAAGTGCCCTTAGAAACATATATAGTCTCATAACATGTTTTTTGATTATGTGATAATTTTACAGTAGCAGTTCCTAAAATTGACAGAGCTTGACCATTTGCACCACTAAATGTTTTGGATGTGGGAGTGAGCCTGATTTTCTTATTCAGTTTAATGTCGGAAGGCAAAATCGTTACGTCTGCTCCTGTATCAATTTTGAAAAGAACATCATCACTGTCATTCATATTTAACACTACAGACCATGGATCATCACGCAAGTTTTTTCCTACAATGCCAATGAATGTTTGAGGGTCTATGTACTGCGAGCAAACATTTTCAATGGGTGTTTCAAGGTCAGTATCATCATATTCAATTTGACTGACTTTGTTTGATTTGCAAACATTTGGAAAATGACCAACTTTTTTACAAAACCCACATTTGTATTGTTTAGCTGGACAGTTGAATTTTTTGTGTAAAACTGTCGAACCACACCAAAAACATCTCTTTTCGACATGGGACAGGCTTTTATTGTCATTAATCCGCTTAAAATTTTGATCATTGTTTGATTTATTGGGAATAATGTTTGTTTTAATTAAATGTTGAGTATTTTTATTTATTAATGCTATGTCAGTCAAGTTAAGAGTTTGTTTCTGTCTTGATAGTTCTTCAGATCTACGGATAGTGTTTATAGCTGTGTTTAGTTTTAATTCGGGTTCAAGTTGAAGACGATCACTTAGTGTTTCGTCCCGCATACCAATAATCAAACCCATCAGAATCATCTCCTCTTCAATTTGACCCCAATCACAGTTTTTTGCATGATTGTGAAGGTCTGTGATAAAGTTCTCAATCGGCATGGAACCTTGTGTAAGTTTTAGAAACCTAGCCCGTTCAAAAATTAAGTTCTTTTTAGGAAGGAAATGATCGTCAAACTTCTGTATAACAGCTTTGAAATTAGATTTGTCATTGTCATTTAAACTGAATGAATTAAGTATGTCCTCTCCCTTTTCCCCCATACAGTAGATAAGCATGTCAATCTGATGCTTTCCAGAATGTAGAGCTAAATTACTAAGGGAATAATACCTCTCAAAACGAGTCTTCCATGTCTTCCAGTCCTGAGGGTTGAAGGAAAAGGCTTCAGGAGGCTTAATGTTTAGGGATACGGGTTCTTCATTCGACTGCGCCATGTTCTATTTCTTATTTAAATAAGAAATTAAAAGATCAAAAGAAACTAAACTGTTTTAATCAAGACACTAATACAAGAATAATATTATTATAGAAAAGTAAATAAAATCATATGGTTAAATATTAGTTAAATAAGCAGAGAGGTTAAACAGTAAAGGTTATACTCCGAATTGAACAGGGGAACTATTTACAATAGCAGAAGTAAAGAATACAAAGCCTGTGACTTATATCTTGAAAGATGAAAATGGTAATATAATCAGGGGAGGCTTCTATACAGAGGAGTTGTTAAAGACCAAGTATAAAGACATGTATTTGATAGAAAAGGTAATTAGGAGGAAGGGTGATTTATTGTATGTCAAATGGCTTGGATTCCCAAGTAGCCAGAACTCATGGATTTCCACTAAGGATGTCCATGGGAGCGCGCCATGACCCAGGAGCATGCCCGAGTTCGCGCACAACCCTCGCACTGTCAAGTTGATGATTTTGAGAATATACGTGTGAATGGATGTGGGTTTGAAATAGTAATGAAGTTGTACAATGGTATTGAACATTAATATAGGCTTGTATAGACCGTGGGCTGGATTTTTAAAAAAGTGGCTAAAAAATGCCCACCATGTTATTCTTATGGGGAAAACGTGCCTAAAGTGGGGTCTCTTTGCTAGTTCGCCACTACTCTACATTTACACTTGTAAGGGTCAATAAATATAAGAAATAGCTTTCTTAGCTTAATATCGAATATATTTATGGGGAATAAGTAAGAAATAAGGTTTGACAATTATATAGGAATATTTAGGCAAAGATCAGGATTTTTGGTTTTGGTGGCCAAAAAATGATCCCATGTTATTCTTATGGGAAAAAACGCCCCAAGTGATGTCATACCGGTAGTTCGCCACTACTACGAACCTAAATGATAAATCCATACATTTATTCCAGTTATATACACCTAAAAGAATTTACATGTACTGAAATATCAAGTTTATTGGTTACACAGTTAGAATATGAACATTTTTAACATACAAATTTTATATTAATCGTTGATTGTAGACGTGTATGTTTCCAGACCATGTTTTTTTAAATGGTGTCAGTCTTTGGAAATTCAGCCTTGAAAAATACATAGTTTATTTTCGATCGAACGTGGCTCAAACGTAATACGGTTTTCAATCAAACTAATCGTAGTTCAAAACGGAGAGGGAGATGTCATCGGCGAAAAGTGTTGGTTTGGCTGTTTATGTAGATAATGGAGGGGTGTTGATAAAGTCTAAGAACAGGATGGGTCCTAGGACTGAGCCCTGGGGCACTCCTCTCAAGATGGTGGTTTTGTCAGAGTAATAGGGATGAATGAGGCCGGTCTCATCTACTGCCTGGATTTCTATATACTGTGTGCTACAACATAGGTAAGAGATAAACAAACTCAAGGCTACTCCCTAAATCCCTATCTTACACACTCTTAGCAGCAGAAGGTCGTGATCAACGGTATCAAAAGCTTTCCTCAGATCAAAAAATATTTAAACATTTCAGTTTTTTGTGGATTTTCATTTCAAAAAAGCCATGCTGATTGAGAGGTTTAATAACAATTTACGATCTGTCAAAACAGAAAAGGACACCTTTAAAATAATATTAGCAAATTTCCCTATAGGGAAGTAGCTATTACCGTAGGTGGCTCGGTAAGACCTAGGCCGGGGACCGATTTACTTTTCATTTTCATGTCCCCAGAGGCAAAAAACACAATTTGTTCAAATTTATATATATATATATAGATTTAGCGTGATTTTGCGTGAACGCGATAACTTGAGTAATTTTCGTCCGATTTTAATGAAATTTGGTTTAAAGGTGTAAGGCGGGATAAACTTAAATGAGTTCGCGAACCAGCATGATCGAACCATGGGAACGGGTTTTTACGGGGTAAAAAATTGTGTTTATCATTTTTGACCCTCAAAACACAAAATTTCAGAATTTCTCTCTAGACCATTTTAAAGAGCTTAAAAAACAAATAATTTAGTATATCAAAGTGTTTTTGTACGGTTATTGGTAATAGAGAAAATTCAAAAAGTTGTAAATTTAAAATTCCCATGTTATTCTTATGGAGAATAATGAAATGTATAATTAAATTTATAAGTTCAACAAGGCCAATATATAATTATTTTATTTTATTTTTTTCACTTATGGAGAATATTTAAAATGTTGTAGTTTGCTAGTTTGCTTGTTTAGGGATATATTTTGATCAAACTTGGCAAATTTATTTATTTTATACTAAGCTATTACTTAAGTAATATTTTACTAAAAAATACACTTTATTAGTTTCCTTGTTGTAGCAGCAAACCTAGGTACTCATTACACCTAATGATATTTAAATAGATTTAATTGAAAACCAATTCAGACGAACGAAAATTCGCATAGTCGGCAGGTTTTCTGCGGTGGGGGTATTATATTTATTATGGTTGAAATTTGTCTTGTCCGAGATTTAAATGTCGGATTTTCAATGGTTAGCGGTAGTTAATGTCACTTTCTATTTCAAAAAGATGCTACAACGGTTTTAGTTTACTTCTGGAGACACAACCGTTTACCCAACTGACAGTGTTAATATTTTGGGACTGATCATAGATGTAAATCTTAACTTCCTCAAACCCCTCAAACATATTTTTTTTAGTTGAGTTCTGGAATCTTTGTGCTGCATAGCTTAAAGATAACTGCAAACTACGACGTTCTTATATCCATATATTACGGACTCATTTACCCTCACTTAGCATATGCCCATTTACCCTTATGAAGTCATCAAAGTAACATTACAAAATTATTGGTTAAGGTTTAAAAAATAGGCTGTAAGAACAATTCTTCTCCTGACCAAAACATGCTGCCAAACCATGACCAAACCATGGCAATCTTGCAGACAATTCTTCTATCGATCCAAAATTTGAACTCTTCCATCCATTTATATCCTCAAAACTCTCACTTTTGTGAAACAAAATCTTCAATTATTCTATGTTCAGGAAAACACCGTATTCTCATCGTAACTCCTATAATTAGCCAATATTTAACCATTCAACATCTTTCTTTAAAAAAATTGTCTTTGCGATAGCCTTCCCCTTCATTTTGAGGTCCCAGGCAAAATTGTCATACTGATCAAAAAGTAATTTTTAATTTCTTGTTCCAATAATAATCAGTTTAGTTTGCCTGGTAAAACCCATAAAAACGCTAATAAGAGATATTGGTGTATATTTTTACATGGTCTTCTCAGGCTGATAAAAAATTTTAAATGGCCGCCATTCTGTAATGGGTTGTGATAGAGACCTCTGGTGACCTGATGATTGCAATGAATTTAGGAACTTTATGTCAAAACACTTTTATTTTATTATTACGGAATTCTAAATGAAATGGATGTTAAATAATAACATGCGTAAACAAATAATCAATTTTCATATATTTTTAAACGACAATCTATAAATAAATAAAGGCTTATGCTTTTGGACCCTAGTTTGTAGCTTAGCTTATTAGTTTACCGATAACTTTATTAGTACTGACAACTATTATAACTTACAATTATACAGTACTACAGCTCACCCCGTGGTCGAAAACTCGACCAAAAGTATGTACTGTGCAAACTTCTCTATTTTCACCCCACGCTGTAAATAAAACATCTGATTAGAATTTCTTCCATTTGTTTTGATTTTCTGTTTATATTTTATTGTTTTTTCGTCACCAACATGGCAACCTATAAGGCCAATGTTAATGTTTTAAAATTTTAAATTCATTTTGTTGTGCTTATTTTTTGCCTATTTTAATTTATAACGGGATTCTGCACATCTACAGGCAAATATCTTTCTAACAGTATGCGTAGATTTTCCTGCTATGTACAGGAGCTGAGAAGAAAAGTTTTTTATAAAAATGCTTGTATATTAATATATCGAATTAGAGCCATGTTAAATCTCCATAAGAAAAGTTTAATTTCCATTTTTGACACAATTAACATACATATTTTCAAAATACAAATAAAACCTGCACATATATGACCGATAAACTTTCTTTTGGTACAACCCGCGTGTAATTCGGTTCAGTAGTATGGTCAGGCTAGCTGTCATAAGTTTTTAAATATATAAGATTATGTAATATTCACGTTTGGTTTTCGTGCAAATATGTGGTTCAGATTCCACTATAAACTGTAGGTAATTTATTAGGCTAGTCAATCTAGAATCAAATTAAGCATAACATCAAACGCAAAGCAATAGAAATAAATTAAATATGATTTTGTCATCAAAGGTGTCCACAACAGCATACTGAAAATTGAGAAAAATCGAAGTGGCGGAAAGTGGCCATAATGTAAAAAGCTTCCGCCATATTGGATTTATGTAAGATTTTAGCAAAATAGCAATAGTTTGACAACTAAGCTTTCTAAAAATCTGCTGTTTGTTTTAGTAGCTTCCTAATTAAGTCTACTTTAATATAACAACAACTTTTATACTATTTCAATATTGTTTTTTTTATGAGACAGCTTTAAATAAAAAAAAAATCAAATATCAAAGATTTTTTTTTTGTAAAACCTTTAAATATTTGCAAATACAAACTCAGGTGATATGAACATACATATTTTGTGGCTATGAAAATAATCTGCATTAAATTATGAACAATAATAATCATCACATCAGTTTGTATCTTGCTTTGAAGATGGGATATATTTGTTATTAGTCTTCAACAATCAACATGGAACGCTAGCCGTGCCGCGCGCTGCACCGCCACATCAACTCCGGGTTAAATACGGATGGGAAAAATTGCTTTAAGATAATTTAAGCCATATTTTGAAATCATACATACAAGATAATATACAAACAAAAATCCGACAAAATCCGAGAGTGGGAACACTGAAAAGTAGACATTTTCAAACGTACCAAAATTCAATTTTTCATAATAGACAATTACAGTAGTAATCAGAGAAATATAGAATATTACCTTAAACAATTTTCAATAAAAAGTTTTATAGTTTTATTTTTAGTGTTGGGTTGGCAGAGTGACATACTAAAAGTTGTTAAAAATCGGTCCACGGGACAGCCCCAAAAATGACTATTAAAAATTGCGGCTTTTCCCAACATTGGCCAAATTTTAAAAAATATTCAACCCATGCATTAATTTTCATGAACATATATCAAGAAATTGACTTGGTACCACTGCTGATATTTATTCGTTGGTTAGTTCCTAATTTTGATAGGTAACAGGTTTTTGGCCGCCATCTTGGATCGCCATATTGGATATAAATAAAATATTTTAAATGTAATGATTGTTTTGTGACACATCATTTTTAAATAGATTTTCATGCTGATTGCTATTCTGAAATCTGCTTTTAAATATGATTTGTCGTTTTGAAGATATACTCAAGCTAAAACTCTACCCCTAGATTTTCAATGAACTTTTTTTTTTAATTTTCGGATTTTTGTTCGTATACTATCCCGTATAATTTATTTAAAATAGGGCTTCAGCCCACCTCAAAATGTATTTCACCCACAGTAAATGTAGCGGTGCAGCGCGCGGCACGGCTAGCGTTCCAAGTTGAAGACTAATAACAGATATATCCCAGAATATATCCCATCTTCAAAGCAAGATACAAACTGATGTGATGATTATTATTGTTCAAAATGTAATGCAGATTATTTTAATAGCCACAAAATATGTATGTTCATATCACCTGATGAGTTCGTATTTGCAAAAATTTAAAGGATTTACTAAACAAATCTTTGAAATTTGGTATTTTTTTTAATTTAAAGCTGACTCATTTAAACAAAACAATATTGAAATGGTATAAAAGCTGTTATCTTAAAGTAGACTTAATGAGGAAGCTATTAAAACAAACCGCAGATTATTTAGACGCTTAGTTGTCAAACTATTGCTATTTTACTAAAAGCTTACATAAATCCAATATGGCGGAAGTTTTTTTCCAATATGGCGGCTTTCCACCACTTCGATTTTTCTCGATTTTTAGTATGATGTTGTGGACAACTTTGTTGACAAAATCCCATATATTTTATTTCTATTGCTTTAAGTTTGACGAGCTTGTGGCCCGTCCTACGTACGGGAATCGAGTTGTCAACTAAAACAGAATAATTCAGAACATCTAGTTTACACGCATAGACACAAATTCTGGCAGTTTTAACGGGGAATATCACCTTATAAACAAATGTAACGTGACCACCTATTTATTCCATTCAAATATAGACCTAAAATATGGCGATATGCATTTTAAATCCGATAATTTTACCATAAAACAGCATTTGTGTCGATTTGAAAAATCTTGAAGTGAGATTGGCGACCTATTCACACTGGTTTTGAGTAGAGTAGCTACATGCCACCTCCAATTGCATACTGTACTACTTATGTACTTACCGTACCTTATCTTACCTCCGTGACCACTGAAACTTTTATGAGGATTCTCTTCTATCACCTGCCTCTTCAAAATATAGATCCCAGTCTGAGAATGCATTTCATAACTTGATATTTCCCGCCTATCGTGGGATACTCCTTGGAATATACTTTTTAAAAGTTTATACACAACCTGTCCATCCAAGCTTTACCTACTTCTGGAAAGCATCCCTATATTTGGGTGTTAACACATTTCTCTTAGCTCTCTGTTCTATTTTGTTTCGACCTCTGGGCCGTTATCTTGAACTGGTCTGTATATTTTCTCTGCACTTTATTATCTAACCCAGCATTAAGGTTTTTCGGTTCTTTGGTCAGTGCCCAAGTTTCTGAATCATCAGTACTACGGGGATAGTTGGTATGGTATTAGTCGACTTTGGTTTCTGCTGCACCCTGCAGTTTATTTGACAGTTTTATAGAGACCTACTACACCGATTGACGCTTTCATTACTAACCAAAATTTTAGTATGCCGACATACTCACATCCAAAAATACAGAAAAAGAAGTAGGTATCAACACGTAAACCACTATACCTTAAACAATTAAGCGATAAACTGCTGAAAAAATATTCCCCAAGTAATATGTCGTTTTTAGTCACTAACAAGACTACAAGAGCGCGCCACTCATTTTACACTCATCTCTATTCATACTTGGCTTAAAATACATACTTTGTATGGTCGCCATTTCATTGAAAAGTATATAAGCATTAAAGTATTTATAACTTTTGAAATGTTTAAACGGCATTATCATATAATGTTAAATGTCAAGGATAGGTTGGGGACGGTAGGCTTCCAGTAGTAATTTTCGTTCCTTGTCTAATAACGTCTTCATTTAGGGTTTATACAGTCTATCCATAAAATAACCAAAAACCGATACGACTTTTTTGTTTACTTAATAACTATTTTTAGTTTACGGTACTTAACTTTCGGTGATTGAACGTAGAATTCATAAGATTTGTCAAATATGTGCAGAAAAAAAATACATTAACATCGTTAGCAACCCAACTTTCTTCGATCAAGTCACACATGCTTCTTAACTCGTGTCAGGAAGTCTGAGAGTGCTGTACAGTGTACAGTGTACAGGTCATCTGAGAGTGATGTACAGTGTACAGTGCACAGTGTAGAGGTTGTCTGAGAGTGCTTTACAGTGTACAGGTTTTCTGAGAGTGCTTTACAGTGTACAGGTTGAGAAGTCTGCTGCCAGAAACTTGGAAGCTACGCTTCATGCAGTCACTAATTCTGTCGGTGCTTACTTACTGCCCTGCCTGCAAGTATGGCTTAGTCGGTAGTGCGACGAGCTACAAAGCCATGGCAGCGATATGGTGCCTTTGAACTTAGTGGTGTTTGACTTTAATTTCCTTTACACTTCCGACCACGCTTACACTGTACCGACTCGCCCCTTGTGTTTTATACGTTCCACAAACAAGGCCAAAGACTGTGTCGACGGGCAAATGCAAGGTTTAGAGACCGCTAATCACAATAATAAAAGTCTAGATTTATCTTTAGGAAGAGAACAAAGCCAGTGAGTTGGTCTTTTTCTCTCCACTCTAGACAACTAAGTGTCAACCCTCACAATGAACACGTCACCAACCAGCCATTGTAACATTGAACGTTGTGACGTATTGATTAATGGATATTACTTCGGTATAAGGGCAGTGAACATCTATACAATTACAAGACAGTTTTGGACATTTTATCCATTAAAAAAGATAATTGTTTTTACAAAGGAACAATTTTAAAGAAATCCTTATAAATAAAATTACAGTTTTTTCCAAGTTTTGGATTATCTTTACGTTTAATTCCCTAAGAAGTCTAAAACGAGTCTCATCTCAACTTCTGTCTGTATGTGAAACTACGAGTAGCTGCAGACATATCCAAAACTCCCACTCATTACAAACAGCGAGAGCTGTGGAAGAGTGATGAGGCGTTACGATTTAAGTGGTCATTCAGTCCAATGTGGCTGCGTTTTACATTTTTTGCGGCGATGTTAACATGTTGTTAAAACGTTAACCCCTTGTGTTTGAAAATGTGTTAGCTAATACTCAAATTATTTTGTATTTGGTATTTTATGTTTATGCGGCCGTCACAGTTTCTTCATAGTCCTTGTTCCTGTTGTCTCGCCGATAAGTAAAACAGCGAGTTTTAAGACCTTTCTCAATGACATGTTATTTGCGTATAGAGGAGTCTTGATTCATAAACGTATAACTGCTGTTTAGAACATTATCGCTACATTTTTTTCATCATAAATGGTTTTTATTCAATAGCTTATAAAACATCATATGAACCTCACACCAGTTGCTAGCTTCTTACACTAAACGTTGCATTTAAGAAAGAGTGGATGTTTATACTGAATAGATATAACTACTACTAAAGGTACTAAAGGTATAAAACATCTTTACGTTTGAGATACTCGTACTCACTTCAAAACTATTATATGTTGGTTGGTTTTCATGCAAATTACATTAACTCTTCACAAATTCACTGAACGTTATTTCTGTTATATTCAGTAAAAATTTGAGAATTTAGGTTTGTACAAGAACCAATCAAAAATGAAAATTGTATAAATTCATAATGGAAACACCTAATCATAAGGGCTCTAAAAATACGCAAATAATATTATATCGAGAGTAAAGATTGTCTAGCATGTTAAACTCGAATGGAAAAAGTAATGCAGTGTTATTAGCGAATTTCCCATACAGGGAATAAGCTATTACCGTAGGTCTCATGGTATGGAGAATAAATAAACTGTTGTAGTTTGCTTGTTTATGGATATATTTGAACCATATATAGAAATTTTGTTTATTTCATACTAAGCTATCAACATTGCAATAAAAATCACACTTTAATATCTTCTTTGTAGCAGCAAACCTAAGTACTCACTAAAATTAATGTTATTAAAATAGGAAATAAATCTGACAATTTTTACCAAATATTTTAGTAGAAATCCAGCCAGGTAAATTGAAATTCACTTCGACTGTAGGTTTGCTGTGCCCCGTATTTTAAAAATTTAAGAGAAAAAATGTATTTTACAATGCGTATCTTGGCATTTGAAATGCTTGAAGATTTATTAAGCTGTATACAAACATGCTCTAGCTAAGCGGACTAAAAAATTAGAGGCATTTTATAACTTACAATCTTACAACAACTAGACTTGCATAAAACCACAAGTTAGTGGCAGAAAGCTAATTGCCTGTAAATGTGATAACAAGGCATAAGTAGTGTTACACGGTTGAAGTTTGCAGACTCGAGCTTCTAAATTATAGCCCAGAGTTGAACTGAAATCCTACTTTCACTCTTGTCTAGTGCCAGCAAAACCTTATTTTTGGCGCTAGATATGAAATATACTTTTAGGGGAAATAATATGTAGAACAAACTAAAACGGATGTTTGTCGTACACTTCTTACTTAATTTAAAGTTATTAAATTTTCAACCAGGGAGTTTTTTGAGCTGCTAATTTTAATTTACTTTTGTATGTGAAAGAAGCTGTGTCAAGTGTAAGGAAATAACACAATTACCATCCTTTCAACCATTTAAAAACCTACTTGTGGCAATAGCATTTGTTTTAATCATGTGTCGTAATATAGTGTACAATAAAAAAAATTACTTACTAAATTGACTGATTCTGACATTTGCACTGGGATATTAAATATCAATAGTTTTTCAAAAATCAAAATTCTAGCAAATTTTGCTAGAACCATGTGTCTGCAAACATGGTTGATTGTAAAATGATACACCTATTATTACAACTTTTAGTTTTACTTTTGTTTTAACCATCATCCCCAATTAATATATGGGTTTTCTTCGTGTATTTAGAAAGTTTTGGTTGTCACTGGTAGTGTTCTACGATTGGAATAAGGTTACTTCCACTTGGTATTATAACATACCAGAATGCACTCAGGAGGAGTAGTAACTAGTTCATATGTGTGTGTCGTAACTCGAAAACACTTGAATTATGCCAAACTATTCTTAAATGAACGGTATCAGCAATCTGACGCCTACTTTCTCCCATTAGCTTGTCTACAACCTTTATCATGGGTAGGCGATGAGAGTAACTATGATATTTAATAGGTAAAATCACAAAAGTCTCATTAACTTTTTAACATTAATTTTAAAAGGAATAATGGGATGCACTATTTTTTTAGAATTATAAGGACCATAACAGAATATTTTCAAACAGAATCGGGTTTTTTTCTTCAAAAAATCATTTTTTTCCGTATTTTAAATGGGTTTATGGGAAAACAGCATAAGTTACAATAACTTTTGATCCATAATTTTTACAGCAATGGGGGATTGTACTATGTTGTTTGGAATAATAAGGATTATCACATACTAATTTCAATCAAAACCAGTTTCTTTCAGATTTTCTCTTATTTTATGGGGGTTTTTGATGGGAAAATAACATAATTTACGATAACTTTTGAACCGTAAGTTTTACAGAAATGGGAGTTACATCATTTTGTTCAGAATTTAAAGGGCTACAACATACGAAGTTTTTATCAAAATCGTTTAGGCCATTTTTGAGAAAATCAGTTATTTTATGGGTTTTTATGGGATAATCTACAATAAATATCAAAATTTCAAAAAATGAAAAAAGCACTTGAAGATATCATGGATTAGTACGTACATACCAAATGTCATCAAAATCGGACCACAGGTGTAGTCTGTAGCTCTGTACACATCCAGCACACACACACACACACACACACACACGGACATCACTTCGAAAACCACTTTCAAAACTCAAACTCGAACATTTTGACGAAAACAATACTTTCTCCTTATACTATGGTATAGGGGGAGAAAGTAAAATAGCTAAATCTTATTATGGAACTATAGTGTTAAGGTCAAAATTACTTTTCGATAGCTGACATAACAGAAGAAGTTGGTTGAACCAATACACATTTGTTGGTGTATGGAAATATAGAGTTTGAAAAAAAAAATAAAACCAATAACCTTATATTTTTAATCTACTTCATAATAAAATATCAATAAGTAAAGCCCCCACATTGTCTACTTAGTTTGGATCTATGACAGTCAGAAGCTAATGCTAAAGGTAACTTGTATCTAGTGGGGATTTATCTCAAGCGTAACACGGCAAGTAGGCTTAGTCAGCAGTGTGGTTCAGCCATCTCTAATGTATGGATTTTCCAAGTGATTTGTTGGAATTAGGTTTGTAGTAACGCTACGGCTACAAAACAAGTATGAGTCCCAACTAAATGTAAGTAAGCTATTCATTATGATTGTAGCTTAAAAACTAATCATATAGCTTATTTGAGTAACATTTACATCGAGGGCTACAAGGTTGGCAGAGAGAAAAATTGGCCAGATCCGTAATTGAGCAGTTACATAGGTTATTCTGTAACCAGTATTACAAAATATGTAAATGTAAGTTAATTGGTACATACCACACGCCAATATACTGTATACAAACTATTCGGCCAAATCAGCTAGGATAGAAAAAGAAAACTACTCTAGCTAATATGAAATTAGCGATAAAAGTAGTGTGGCGTGTGTATGAAACTCATAAATATTTATGTACAGTTGAAAAAGTTCAAATTTGTTATCTATTTAACAACGTGCGAAATTGAATTGATCCTCATATCAATTAATAAACATTTTTCCATTATTATTCTTCACGTATATAGGGAGCTTCGACCTATATTCTACCTTTGTCTTGTCTCTTTAAAATTATGGCTTTCGATATTCTCCATTATAACAATTAATTAGTAATTAATATTCGCAGGTTATTAATTAACATATTATGCATATTATGGTATTTCATAAAATTTTAAAATTTTCAAGTATTTGAATATATTTCAACAACAAATATAAATATTTTTAATAATGTAAAATATGATTGAAAATGGTTCACAATCGATAGAGCTTCTCTTTCATTTCATCCTGTCGTTTATAGTTTGTTATTTTGTCTAAAGAAAAATTAAGCCCGTGTTCTAAACACGAATATTAGAATAGGAACTAGATGTGTCATAAACATAAACAAACGACGTCACTAGCCCGAAAGAACAGAGTAGGCGACGAGAACTATACAATTTATAAATAACACAAAACATTTAATATTACCAATACAGATATAAATACCCTCGCCGCAGCAAACCTGCAGACTTAGCGAATTTCTATTTACCTGGCTGGATTTCTTCTAAAATAATCCCTAAAGATTTTCAGGTTTATTTCCTATTTAATTAACATTAATTTTAGTAAGTACTTAGGTTTGCTGCTACGGGGAAGATATTAAGATGTGTTTTTTATTGCAATGTCGATAGCTTAGTATCAGATAAACAAAATTTCCATATTTGGTTTAAATATATCCATACACAATTAAACTAAAACAGTGTATTTATTCTCCGTAAGAATAACATGGGAAAATTAAAATATATTTTTTTTAATTATCTCTGTTACCTTTAGGCATACAACAACGCTTCAATATACAAAAATTATTCTTTTTTTATCTCTACATAATGGTTTGGAGAGAAGTCGTGAAATTTTCTGTTTTTAGCGAATTTCCCTATAGGGAAGTAGCTATTACCGTAGGTCTCATGGTAAGACCTAAGCCCGGGACCGATTTACTTTTTCATTTTGATGTCCCCAGAGGCCAAAAACACAATTCGTTCAAATTTTTATATATCTATCTATATGTATATATATATATATATATATATATATATATATATATATATGTCCATCCGCACGATAACTTGAGTAATTTTTGTCCGATTTTGATAAAATTTGGTTTGAAGGTGTAAGGCGGGATAAACTTGAATGAGTTCGTTCGCGAACCAGCATGATCGGCCCTTTGTAACAGGGGATTATGGAAGGTTTTATGGGGTAAAAATAGGGTTTTCCCATTTTTGACCCTAAAAACACAAAACTTCACAATTTCTTTTCAAACCATTTTGTAGAGCTTAAAAAAACAAATAATTTAGTATATTGAAGCGTTATTATGCGCCTAATTGTTACGGAGAAAATTAAAAAAAATTAATTTTAAAATTCCCATGTTATTCTTATGGAGAATAAGTCAACTGTGGTAGTTTGATTGTTTATGAACATATTTTGATCAAATTTGGAAAATACATTAATTTCTTACTAAACCACAGTACCTTTTAATATTTTACATAAAAAAAAACTTTTTTACCCTCCTTGTTGCAGCAAACCTGTACTCATTAAACTAATTCTGTTTAAATAGGGAACAAATGTGATATTTTTAAGGAGACATTTTAGTTTAAATCCAATCAGGTAAATGGAAATTCGCTAAGTCTGCAGGTTTGCTGCGGCGAGGGTATTTAGAGTCAAAATTGGAAAAATCAATTTCTACCCCATAAAAACCACCGTTCCCATAGTCCGATTATGCTGGTTCGCGAATTCGTTCGAATGAATGTAGGTTTACACGTTTGTACCACATTTCAAAATAATCGGATCATTTTGCTCGATTTATCGCGATAACGGACACATTTATATATGTATACTAGCTGGCCCGACAGACGTTGCCCTGTCTTAATCTATATATTTAATACACAGTTGTGACACTGTGTTCTCAGTAATTGGAAAGATAGTAGACACTGGACCCATCTACAAGATTTATGTCTCAAATTAAAGGGAATAGTGTGTAGATTTGCCGAACTTCCTTAGAATTTACGTTTTTTCTAAGGGCTACGACCTACAGCCCTTTAAAGGTCGAGTCAATACAATTCTTATCGAAGAATATAATACACAGTTTATAAATTATTCGTCAGCTGTTTAATGTTTGTCAGACATTTGTTATTATTTGTATAACCTCACTTTCAGTATGCAATTATTAAACTTGGAGTTTCTATTTATAAACACACGATTTTCATCAAGGAAAGTGTATTTGTTAACTTATTTTTGAAATGTTTTAGTTTCCCTGCAAAGTGATCTGAAGGAAAGTGGTAATTGAGTTTAAGTTTGAGTATGGAATGTGAAATAATACACATAGTAGGGGACGGAAACTTATTGTTTTGATCAATATAATTTATTCTCTATAG
Source organism: Macrosteles quadrilineatus (assembly GCF_028750875.1). Classification (NCBI taxonomy): domain Eukaryota; kingdom Metazoa; phylum Arthropoda; class Insecta; order Hemiptera; family Cicadellidae; genus Macrosteles; species Macrosteles quadrilineatus. Next base: position 2,193,304 of record NW_026542608.1, read on the forward strand.
CCACCAGAACAGTCATAGGGAAATCCGCTTGCAAGTTGTACAGATAATTGCTAATGATTGGTAAACATACAAACATTTTAAATCGTAAGTGATTAATCTTAATCATGATCAGTGTTCGACGTCCAAATTTTACCTTCTCCAGATGGCGAGTACGCTTTGATATTTGGAACTACAATTTATCAGTGAACTATACCCTAACTTTATTTTTTCGAGTAGGCCTACACAGGGAAGTTGCTTGAGAAACTGTGACTTACGATTTCGGTTCTGGCGAAGAAGTATCTGACTTGATGTTTAATGGCAATATTGACTCGGGTCATTATAGCGCTATAAAACTTTATCATTCACCCCAGGATGTGAAAAGTACAAAAAGAAAAAGAAAAGGTAATCATTAACCGGGCGTAAAGAGACATACAGAACGAAAAAAACATGTAGAGAACCAACGAACTAAAAAGGTAAAGAGCAGTGATGGTGTTAAATGTGCTCTGGAAGTCCCTTCAAAAAAATACCAATTTTTTGAATTGGGGTCGTTGGATTGGATTTGTCAGTACTGCAAATCTATGAATTTTGAGTCAGAACAGACTAACTGGGACACAAATATTTGTTCCTTTTGTCATATGCTTAAATAATCAGATGATTATTGTTGTTTTTATTTGTTATTGTTTACATTTATCTTTTGAATTGAACTAGTTCTATTATAAAGTTTTACCAATTAATTTACGTGTATTTTGTATATTTTATGAAGATATATCAATGGCGACGAGTGATAAAAGTGAAAATGAAACTAGAAAATTAAAACAACAAAGAGGAATCATAAAGTCTCAAATTACAAGGACTTTACATGTGCTGAAAACCAAAGGTTCATCTATATACGATGCTTTGGGCAGACAATCTCTACTGGATGAAACGTGGAGAAGATTCACTTTGTTACATGAAGAGATTATAACAACTACAGACGATGAAGATGAAATTGAAAGAGAAGAAGATTACCGTACAGATGTAGAGGAAACATACCTCTAGGCAAGAGCTTTATTACAACCATTCTTTGTCACTATTAAGCAAACAGGAGTAGAGAGGAATGTCTCTAGTGAAGGAAATAATCCGCATAAGTTGAACATACCGAATGTGAGTTTCACACCTTACACGGAAAATGAAACCTTTCGGAATTTCCTAATGCGGTTTAGAAATTTCTTGGACCTAAAACAAATCACAGAGTCAAAAACCAAAACACAACTGTTTCTTAGTACTCTTACACCCGAAATGCATCAGGCATTATGTGACGCGATTGCTCCCGAGGCACCAGGTGACAGATCGTTTGAAGAGCTTTCAGATATACTGCAAAACTGTTTGGAACCTATTCCAAGTGTACTTGCTAACCAAAATAGGTTCATCAGTAAAGTTCAAGATACTGAAGAGGGAATTTCTACGTACGCTCGAGAACTAAAACGTTTGGCAATTGACTGCGATTTTAAGTGTTACAACTGTGAACGTTCAGTTTGTGATATGTTCTTGAAGATGCAATTCATTCGAGGATTAAGAGATAATGAAGTGAGAGTTAGGCTTCTTCAAGAAAAAGGAAATACACAATCATTTAAGGAAGTGGTAGAAATGGCCATTTCTATTGAACAGTCCAAACTGGAAAGTTATGCAATAAAACCTAAGTACTCTCATTATGTTACAGATCAAACTAAGGATGTTAACTATGTGAGTAAACAATCTGGGTTAACAAGTAAGAGTAGAAATGAAACCAAACCGCATATTACCTTTCAAGATTTAAGAGGTAAATGTTACAGATGCGGCAGTACTCAACATAAAGCTGATACTTGCAAATTTAAAAATGAATTTTGTAGGAAGTGTAACAAGATTGGACACATTGCGAATGTTTGTCTTACACGCAACAGGGTTAGCAATGCAAGTGAGAGCGCTTACAAGTTGAAATCAAATAAAATTGATGTTGAAGATGACAATGACAACGTCCATGAGGTTTACATGATGGGTACACCAAACGTGAATGACAAGTTTATAATTAATGTTTCTATTGAAGGCAAGTCATTGAATATGGAACTTGATACTGGAGCGGCTTTGAGCTCATTATCATACAGTGATTTTCTTAAACTTGAACTTAATAAACGTCTATTCAAGACGGAAGTGGAAATGAGAACATACACTGGAGAAATTATAAGGCCTGTGGGAGTCTGTTTTGTTGAATGCAAGTACAGAAATTTCAGTTTTCATGGGAAGCTCTATGTTTTGAAACAAAACGTAGACCCAATTTTTGGACGTGAGTGGCTCCGAGAAGTCAAGATGGATTGGGCTGACATAAAACTTACAGATACTAACACATCAGAGGAACTTGATAAACTCCTAACAAACTTTCAAGACATTTTCAAGGCAGAAATCGGTGAAATAAATTCAGAACAAGGACATATACAGCTTAAGGAAGGGGCAAAACCAATTTTCGTCAAACCACGACAAGTACCTTATGCTCTAAGAAAAGCTGTTGAAGATGAGCTACATCGACTAGAGAGCGGTGGTATAATCTCCAAAGTTGAAAACTCACAGTGGGGAACACCAATTATTCCCGTAAAAAAGCCTAATGGAAGTGTAAGGCTCTGCGCTGACTACAAGGTAACAGCAAACAAACTAATATTAGATGAGAAGTACCCTATCCCTCGCATTGAAGACATCTTTACACACATGAACAAAGGGAACGCCATTCGGCGACAGGACAATCTCCATACTTGCTTATGTTTGGAAGAAACATAAGAACCGAAAAACCTACCCCGCAAAATAAAAGTCAAGTTATAACTAGAAGAAGTTTCTCAAAGGGACAAGGTGTATTGATGAGAAATTACTCAAACGTCTCAGGAGAAAAGTGGTCAACAGGAACAATCGAAAGGCCGCTTGGGCATGTGATGTACCTCGTTAAATCAGAAGACGGGTGGTTATTTAAGAGACACTGCGACCAACTAAGAGCAGCTTAATAGGGGGGAGGATTGTCATATGCTTAAATAATCAGATGATTAATTGTTGTTTTTATTTGTTATTGTTTACATTTATCTTTTGAATTGAACTAGTTCTATTATAAAGTTTTACCAATTAATTTACGTGTATTTTGTATATTTTATGAAGATATATCACTTATGTTGTCACAAGGGGGAGGGTAAAATGAACTCCTAATCAACATTTTGAGTTTATGGAAAATCTTATCAACAGCGACTATAAAAAAAGTATTAAGGGTCAAAAGAGACAAAAAACTATTTGAGTAAAATATAATACAAATCTGCATTTGTAATGGCCAGTTCTAAGTCTCACTTGAATCAACATCTTTCTGGTAGTGGTAGTCTATATAGTTTTAAAATCCACGACTCCTTTTCCATACAATTGGACCGTTAATACCCTCTAACATTGATCAAAGTATGCAGAACTTTATATATACGACGTAAACACAGCTTTTACTCACAGTATGGGTCAAAGATTCGTGAAATGCGACCAACTGCTGATGCGTGATTTACATGTAGGCTAAGTGACTATCTTTATTCCATACAACAAATTTAATTATAAATACCCCCGCCGCAGCAAACCTGCTGACTAAGCGAATTTCCATTCGTCTGAATTGATTTTCAGTTAAATATATTTTAATAACATTAGGTTTAACGAGTACCTAGGTTTGCTGCTACAAGGGAACTAACTTAAGTGTGTTTTTGAGTATAATATTGATAGCTTAGTACAAAATAAATAAATTTGCCAAGTTTGATCAAAATATATTCATAAACAAGCAAACTACAACATTTGACAATATTCTCCATAAGAATAACATGGGAATTTTGAATTTACAATTTTTTTAATTTTCTCCGTTACTAATAATCGAACAAAAATACTTTTATATACTAAATTATTTGTTTTTTTAAGCTCTTTAAAAAGGTCTAAAGAGAAATTGGGAAATTTTGTGTTTTGAGGGTCAAAAGTGAGAAAAACCAATTTTTACCCCATAAAACCCCCCGTAAAGCCCCGTTCCCATGGTCCAATCGTGCTGGGTCGCGAACTCATTCAAGTTTATCCCGCTTTACACCTTTAAACCAAATTTCATCAAAATCGGACAAAAATTACTCAAGTTATCGCGTTCACGGACGTATATATATATATATATATATATATAAATCTATATATATATATATATATATATATACATATATAAAAATTTGAACGAATAGTGTTTTTGGCCTCTGGGGACATCAAAATGAAAAAGTAAATCGGTCTCGGGCCTAGGTCTTACCGTGCCACCTACGGTAATAGCTACTTCCCTATAGGGAAATTCGCTAAAAAACGACGAATATAGGAATAAACTTGAGAAAATTATCTAAATAGCATAAATGGCTGCTTATTAGGTTATCAGCATTGCCCAGTTCGTATACTATTTATTTTTCAAATGAAACTCGAATTAATATAAAACATTCATTTGGTTAAAATAATATATCGGTTTGATATTGATTAACATAAAATAGTTTATACATGCAAACTATCAGTTATATTTCATGTAGGCCTAACAAATTAAACAACCCCTAAATAAAATACAAAGAGAATCAGTATTTGTTAATTATTATTTCTTTTATTGCAGACAATATTCCCGTGGCGGAGCACGGGCGGTTAACTAGTGTGTTTTTATGTCAAATGCTCGTTCATTTTCAAGATGAACTCGTTTGCATGACTCAATCACGTCCTGGTTGAAGTTCGTTCGCTACGCTCACTCACCTTGAGGTTATAACATTGAATAACATCTATGGTTATAGCTCGTTCGCTGTGCTCACTTGCCTCCAGGTTAGCTCATTCGCTACGCTCACTCAAGATGTATGGAGTGCTCACTTGCCTCCGGATTAGCTCTTCGTTACACTAACTCGCCAACAGGTTCAAGTTTGTTCGCTACGCTCACTCACCTTTTGGTGGCAAATTAGCTGTTGTCATAAATAAAAAAATATTATTGCTGCGCCCTGTTAGTTGGTAAACCTATAAACTTTTTAATGCTAGTGAACATCACAGAATCAATCCAAGGCGTACGCCTTGGAATCAATCATGTTTAGTTGAACCAGCTGTTAAGATTCTTTAATTCCATTTAAATATGAGTACTCATAAGGTTAACATGGGAAACTCCAGAGCCACTGGGTTGGAGCCTTTTTGACGGATCTGCACCAAACTTCACACAAACCATCCTTGAATAATGCCTGAAAGTTTCATTACAATCTGTCGAGCGGTTTCGGAGTCTAAAAAAGGACAAACAAACAATCATACATACATTGGATTTTATATATATATATATATACATACATATATATTAATATATATAGATAATATATATATAGATATCAAATTGAACAGATTGTGTTTTTGGACTCTGGGGGCCTCTAAACGAAAATGTAAATCGGTCCCTGGTCTATGACCATGAGACCTGCGGTAATAGCTAAATCACTAAAAACACATAAAAACAAAGGTAATCTTATACTGTTTTGTCCTGGATAAACCACTATTTCATATCCTCAAAACAATTTCCTTCCAGTGGCGTCCTTGAAAATATTGACATTCTTCTGGCAAATAAAAAACTGTCGAACACGCTTTCAAGCATTTTTTGCCGAATTGCTTGAAGCTCTTGGGTGATTACAAGAGTTTGAGCAGATATCTTGTAGGGGTGAAATGGAGATCTTGATGCAATATCCTTCCAAGAGATCTCCTAGAAATTTGAAGTGCCAAGGATTGCTTCCTGATGGACCTCTTTGGACTTTGAGTGACTGCGGCTCGTACTCTCTCCACATTGACTGGTGTGCTAACAGTGTTATGGCTTCCACCAGTTTTTTTCGGGATGATGCCGTTCTTCTAAATTGTGATACCCAGTTCTCTATCGTTATCGGAAACCACCATGTGCGCCTACTACGTCTCCTGCAGTAAAGACAGTTCACAAATCTAACTCTATGTGCGCCTACTGCGTATACTACAGTTAAGATGGTTCTCAAATCCAACATCATGTGCGCCAACTGCGTCAACTGCAGTTAAGCAAGTTTCATTCAACATTGAGATAGTTCCAAAAAATATGGATTTTTATAAAAAAAATCATTATTAAAAAAAAATTTCAAAAGATCTGAAGTAACGAGAAACTATTATCTTTTGATTTAATACTTAGACGATAAATACTCATCAAAATAACGCCCCCAAAGACAGCGTTAGACAGTTCACAAATCCAACGCCAAGTGCACCGACTGCGTCTACTGCGTTAAGATGGTTCTCAAATCCAACGTTATGTGCACCGACTGCGTCTACTGCGTTAAGATGGTTCTCAAATCCAACGCCATGTGCACCGACTGCGTCTACTGCGTTAAGATGGTTCTCAAATCCAACGCCATGTGCACCGACTGCGTCTACTGCGTTAAGATGGTTCTCAAATCCAACGTTATGTGCACCGACTGCGTCTACTGCAGCTAAGAAAGTTCATAAATCCAACGCCATGTGCACCAACTGCGTCTACTGCAGCTAAGAAAGTTCATAAATCCAACGCCATGTGCACCAACTGCGTCTACTGCAGCTAAGAAAGTTCATAAATCCAACGCCATGTGCACCAACTGCGTCTACTGCGTTAAGATAGTTCTCAAATCCCACGTTATATGCGTCAATTGCGTCTACTACAGTTAAGATGGTTTTGAAATCCAACGTTATGTGCGCCAACTGCGCGTTAAGAAAGTTCACAAGCCAACGCCATGTGCACCTACTGTGTCTACTGCAGTTAAGATAACTCTCAGATCCAACGCCATGTGCACCAACTGTGTCTACTGCGTCTAATACAGTTAAGATGGTTCTCAAATCCAACGCCATGTGCACCGACTGCGTCTACTGCGTTAAGATGGTTCTCAAATCCAACGTTATGTGCACCGACTGCGTCTACTGCGTTAAGATGGTTCTCAAATCCAACGCCATGTGCACCGACTGCGTCTACTGCGTTAAGATGGTTCTCAAATCCAACGTTATGTGCACCGACTGCGTCTACTGCAGCTAAGAAAGTTCATAAATCCAACGCCATGTGCACCAACTGCGTCTACTGCAGCTAAGAAAGTTCATAAATCCAACGCCATGTGCACCAACTGCGTCTACTGCAGCTAAGAAAGTTCATAAATCCAACGCCATGTGCACCAACTGCGTCTACTGCGTTAAGATAGTTCTCAAATCCCACGTTATATGCGTCAATTGCGTCTACTACAGTTAAGATGGTTTTGAAATCCAACGTTATGTGCGCCAACTGCGCGTTAAGAAAGTTCACAAGCCAACGCCATGTGCACCTACTGTGTCTACTGCAGTTAAGATAACTCTCAGATCCAACGCCATGTGCACCAACTGTGTCTACTGCGTCTAATACAGTTAAGATGGTTCTCAAATCCAACGCCATGTGCACCGACTGCGTCTACTGCGTTAAGATGGTTCTCAAATCCAACGTTATGTGCACCGACTGCGTCTACTGCGTTAAGATGGTTCTCAAATCCAACGCCATGTGCACCGACTGCGTCTACTGCGTTAAGATGGTTCTCAAATCCAACGTTATGTGCACCGTCTGCGTCTACTGCAGCTAAGAAAGTTCATAAATCCTACGCCATGTGCACCAACTGCGTCTACTGCAGCTAAGAAAGTTCATAAATCCAACGTTATGTTCACCAACTGCGTCTACTGCAGCTAAGAAAGTTCATAAATCCAACGCCATGTGCACCAACTGCGTCTACTGCGTTAAGATAGTTCTCAAATCCCACGTTATATGCGTCAATTGCGTCTACTACAGTTAAGATGGTTTTGAAATCCAACGTTATGTGCGCCAACTGCGCGTTAAGAAAGTTCACAAGCCAACGCCATGTGCACCTACTGTGTCTACTGCAGTTAAGATAACTCTCAGATCCAACGCCATGTGCACCAACTGTGTCTACTGCGTCTAATACAGTTAAGATGGTTCTCAAATCCAACTTTATGTGCACCAACTGCTACTGCAGCTAAGACAGTTCACAAATCTAACGCTACCCAAGTAGCACACATCGTTGGCCCAACGTTGGGAAATGGTTGGCACGGTTGGGAAATGGTTGGCAGAAATTTTAACGATTTGCCAACGTTGGCCCAACGGAATCTGGTATTCGTTGGCCCTACAAAGGAAAGAATCGTTGGGCCTTCGTTGGGCATTCGTTGGGTTTAAGTATGAAACATTCTAAAACGAATTTTAACAAATTGATTTATTTAAAAGAACATAAATGTAATGGCAGCAGAATATAGGACAAATATTGTAAAAATTTTGATCAATAATGAATGTTGTCAGATGATGTTGTGATACTAGATACAGTGGGGAACACCTGCTTAACATATAATAATTATTATAATTCATTTTTTGTTAATATTATTTAACTTATTTAAGCAAGTTTTTAATAGTTATAGAGAAAAGATTAATTAATTATATAACAATCAATTATAACAGTAGCCTACTAATCTAATGGTAATTAAATAATCTATATTCAAATACTAGTATCCTCTCCAACTACCAGAAAAACAATTCAACGACTTGAGGCCTAGACAGAATCATATTATACTGTAGCATCAAAAATATTTAAAGTACAGTATTAATTGTGACCATTGCACCTGTCGGCTACTCTTTTACCACTTGAAAACACCCTCAATCAACAAGCACAGTTAGCTCAGAGGTAAGGCGTGAGGCTCACAGGTCGAAGGTACCGGGTTCGAGACCCGTCTCGGTCAAAAAATTTTATCTCGTTTTATTTTCAAAATAAGTTTTTATTAACTATTTAATCAATTTACTCAACTCATAATTATGCTTTTCATACAAAATCTATATTATTTTGTGTTTTATATGTTTATGCCCAATGGGATGGTTGGCCCTTCCGCAAAAATTGGTTGGTTGGCCAACCGAAGACTGAGTGCCAAAACATACCGTTGGCCAACGATCGACAGAAACGTTGGGCCAACGATTTGCCAACGATTTTTGCTACTTGGGTATGTGCGCCTACTGCGTATACTACAGTTAAGATGGTTCTCAAATCCAACATTATGTGCGCCAACTTCGTCTACTGCAGTTAAGCAAGTTTCATTCAACATTGAGATGGTTCCAAAAAATATGGGTTTTTATAAAAGAAATCATTATTTTAAAAAAAGTTTGAAAAGTTCTGAAGTAACGAGAAACTATTATCTTTTGATTTAATACTTACACAATAAATACTCATCAAAATAACGCCCCCAAAGACAGTGTTAGACAGTTCACAAATCCAACGTTATGTGCACCGACTGCGTCTACTGCGTTAAGATGGTTCTCAAATCCCACGTCAATTACGTCTACTACAGTTAAGATGGTTTTGAAATCCAACGTTATGTGCGCCAAATGCGCGTTAAGAAAGTTCACAAATCCAACGCCATGTGTGCCTACTGTGTCTACTGCGTCTAATACAGTTAAGATGGTTCTCAAATCCAACATTATGTGCGCCAAATGCGCGTTAAGAAAGTTCACAAATCCAACGTTATGTGCGCCAAATGCGCGTTAAGAAAGTTCACAAATCCAACGCCATGTGTGCCTACTGTGTCTACTGCGTCTAATACAGTTAAGATGGTTCTCAAATCCAACACCGTGTGCACCAACAGCGTCTACTGCATTAAGATGGTTCTCGAATCCAACATTATGTGCGCCAACTGCTACTGCAGCTAGGAAAGTTCACAAATCCAACACCGTGTGCACCAACTGCGTCTACTGCATTAAGATGGTTCTCGAATCCAACATTATGTGCGCCAACTGCGTCTACTGCAGTTAAGAAAGTTCACAAATCCAACACCGTGTGCACCAACTGCGTCTACTGCATTAAGATGGTTCTCGAATCCAACATTATGTGCGCCAACTGCTACTGCAGCTAGGAAAGTTCACAAATCCAACACCGTGTGCACCAACTGCGTCTACTGCATTAAGATGGTTCTCGAATCCAACATTATGTGCGCCAACTGCTACTGCAGCTAGGAAAGTTCACAAATCCAACACCGTGTGCACCAACTGCGTCTACTGCATTGAGATGGTTCTCGAATCCAACATTATGTGCGCCAACTGCTACTGCAGCTAGGAAAGTTCACAAATCCAACACCGTGTGCACCAACTGCGTCTACTGCATTAAGATGGTTCTCGAATCCAACATTATGTGCGCCAACTGCTACTGCAGCTAGGAAAGTTCACAAATCCAACACCGTGTGCACCAACTGCGTCTACTGCATTAAGATGGTTATCGAATCCAACATTATGTGCGCCAACTGCTACTGCAGCTAGGAAAGTTCACAAATCCAACACCGTGTGCACCAACTGCGTCTACTGCATTAAGATGGTTCTCGAATCCAACATTATGTGCGCCAACTGCTACTGCAGCTAGGAAAGTTCACAAATCCAACACCGTGTGCACCAACTGCGTCTACTGCATTAAGATGGTTCTCGAATCCAACATTATGTGCGCCAACTGCTACTGCAGCTAGGAAAGTTCACAAATCCAACACCGTGTGCACCAACTGCGTCTACTGCATTAAGATGGTTATCGAATCCAACATTATGTGCGCCAACTGCGTCCACTGCAGCTAGGAAAGTTCACAAATCCAACACCGTGTGCACCAACTGCGTCTACTGCGTTAAGATGGTTCTCGAATCCAACATTATGTGCGCCAACTGCGTCTACTGCAGCTAGGAAAGTTCACAAATCCAACACCGTGTGCACCAACTGCGTCTACTGCGTTAAGATGGTTCTCGAATCCAACATTATGTGCGCCAACTGCGTCTACTGCAGTTAAGAAAGTTCACATCAATTGGTCTAGTTATCGACTTGAGGAGTTTAAAAGTGCGTTTTGACATCATAACCTATTCACCAGATGCTGACTTTCCAGCTATTGACTTCCAAAATACTGTATAACATAACCAAACAATAATCTTATGTTAAAACAGGTTTGGTATAGCTACAATCAGTTAAAGCGTAATAAGTTAAAAGTTAAAATTTAAAAGTTTTTATTTTACATCTGTCATTTAACACAGGCTTAACATTTTGTTCAAAGTACAGTAAACTTATATTTGATATTGGTGAATGGAGTACGGTGATAAAAAGGCTCAATAGAAAATAGGATTTCACTTAAGAGTTTCTTTTGTGAGATGATGTGATCAATCTTCAGTGTCTCTTGTTATTGTATACCCCTTTATTTGTAGGGCGGAAATAATTTCCTTTGTCACCCGAACTTCGTGTTTCAAAATTATTGTTCCTTGTGTTATTTTATCGAACACTGAATGCTTTAATTTAAGTTTAAGTGAAATAATATATGCTGTTTTATAACTGATTGTGATACTGTTTGTTATCCTTTCTGATCGTTATTGTCTTAGTGGTGATGGGTGTTCGTTAACGGTGATAAGTTGATATTCATTATATTTTATTACACGTTCAAGTATTAAAGGCTATAATAGGTTGTTTTAAAGAATAATATTTTAAAGTTAAGTTGTACACAGTTTACTTTTTTCTATAAAAAGTAGTAACCGTATAACTGGATTTTTTCCCCTGACTAATGGTAACGTAAGTGTACCACGTAAGTCTTTTAAAAGAAAAAAAGCTACAGAGGGTCCATATAGATGTGATAACAACTTCAATATTCAAAAGTAAATGTTAAACCACAATTCAACCGGTTCACTGGTTTTTTTTTGTTATTAGCGTTTTCAATGTACTGTTTAAACATAACGTGTTCCATTAAAGTCTTAAAGTACATTAGAAATAAGATAGAGGTGTAGTGCGAATTGTTTGATCATTTACGTTCTACTACAGTTTAGGCGCAGTGGTTAAACATTATGGTTATGGCAGATGTGTAACCATTTCATTCCGTAACTTTAAAGAACCATATTTTTCAAAACGGCATCTTCCTCCCATTGCAAACACAAAGTACAGTAGGTATAACTGCAATAAGCATGTTAAACCTATACACCAACCCAGTACGAAGACTGGTGCTCTGCAAGTGTACACTTACACAATCGTAATAGACGAAAAGATTGACTCAGTTTCTATGTGTCAGGATGGATGTCGCAGCACAACATATCTTTTGTGTAAAAAACAGTTAGTTGTTTGTCTTTTTTTCTTTTATTGATGTTATTTTCAATGAATAATTTGAATTTCACCAGAGGTTTAACTCTGCTAAAGGCAGCAAACATGTTTGTGAATAAATATTGGTTTACTAAGTTAGATTTGATCTTTTGGTTAGTGATAATATAAAGGCGTCCCTGATCGGAATATTGGAAATTTTCTTCGTCAAATATGAAAAGGCAAATAAAGGTATGTTGAGATAAGCTTAGTTCTTGTTTTTCCGCCCATTGGACCTTGTCACAGTGCTTACTTAATGAATATTGCCTGTACGAACCTATTTCATCTTTATTCCCAGGTATATTTCTAAGAGCAGCCGTTGAGGTTGTTCCACTTCATACTAAATATTGATTAACACTACAATAAATCTCAAATTAAAAACGTAATAAATATACAAAAAAGTGTAAAATAAATCTTTAATATATGTTTTGAAATCAAAACAAAGCAGAAGTTTTCCATTTAATCTCGAATCGTGTATTATTTAGTCAATGTGGTTATTTCATGTTAAAAATTTCTTCAACACAACATTAACCTTTAAATTACAAGAAAAAACTTCATATTTATCCAGCCATTCTAAGTTCAATTCCTTTGTTTTGAGCCATCTCCTACGATTCTCCACTTATCATACGCTTAACTAATTTACTTAAAAGTAGACAAGTTTGCAATTTGCGTGGTAAAATAATTGATTTCAACATTCTAAGACGTAAGTTGAGACGAGACCTTTAATTTCAGCCCTCTCCCGTCGTTCTACGACTTCCCAGTCGCCCACAACTTTGACGCAAAGAATCTGCTTACGTAGATTGTCCATGCTAATAAAAATATTTAATGAAAATAAGCACAAATTTCCAGTATGAAAAAGTTGTGATTATTTACTTTACAATTTTCACAACTGTAATTGGAGCACCGTCTGAGTGGAAACCTTGTTTGTAAGCTATTGGCGTCGATGATTTAAAAAATGTAAATTACCCAGCCCTAAACCACACTGATTCACGGTCGTTTCCCCCACTTTTTAAAACTCAAGTACAATTTGATACACACAAAATCTCCGGTTGCCAACCCGTATGATACCTAGTTATTTAATTTCATTTAATGAGTGGAATCCTCAATTATAGGCTATTGGTGACTATGATTTAAAAATGTAAGTTTCCCAGTCTTACAACACTGATTTACGGTATCTTTCCCGGTTATCAAAACTCAAGTCGAATTTTATAGACATAAAAACTCCAGGTTCCTGACCTGGATGATGATTATTTTAATTAACAGATAGACATTATTGTACTTGCGAAAAATTAAATCAGTAAAATGCTATTTAAGGTATGTCACTTGGTTCAATAAATGGTTTTGTATTTGCTTACAGAATGTGATTGGAAATGTTGCAGTATTTGTACACAACATTTAATGTAAACATATCAGTGACAGCTAGAAGTGAGAATCTTAATCCAAACAGCTGTTCGTTATTTCATAAATGTCGTATGTAGTAAACATTGGGAGACAATTTGACAAAAATCACACAAAATTGTGTTTTTGATGTTTCGTTATTTCATTTCTTAAGTCGCGAGACCACGTTTGAATAGTCAAAGACACTCTCACTAATTCAGTGAATGCAGAAAAATGATTTGAATATTAATCGGTACTCAATTTTCTCGGAGTAGACCGCGTAAATTGGCATTTTGGCGTTACAGACAGAATGACAGAGAACAGACATACATACAGACAGACAGACGGGCAGACATTGTGATAAGACTCGTTTCGGCTTTCTTAAGGCTACAAAACGTAAAAACAACCAAAAACTATAGATTCAAAGAAATGTACAGACAAAACTGTAATTTTATTTATATAGATGGATAGATATTGTAAAATGTTGTAGTTTTTTGTTTATGGATATATTTTGAACAATCTTGATAATTTTATTCAATCTTACTAAGTTATTTGATATTTTGACTAAAAAACACACTTTATCAGTTTCCCCGTAGCAGCAAACTCGTCCTCGTTAAACCTAATGTTATATAAATAGATTTAATTTGATATCAATTTAAGCAGATGGAAATTCGCTTAGTCGGCATGTTTGCTGCGGTGGGGGTATTTGATAATAATTCTAATTTGCTTGATATTTTTAAATCACTTTTTATGGCGTGGTTGTATACTTCAACAAATCGATTTTATTGCAAATTAATGGCATCAATAGTTGTCTCCACTTTACTATTGTCTTGAGCAAGCGTAACCTTTTACTTTCTCCACCTATACCATAGTATATGGAGAAAGTACTGTTTTCGTCAAAATTTTCGAGTTTGAGTTTTGAGTGGATATATTCGTTTTGGGTCCCCCTGGACCCAAAAAAGTGGTTTTCGAAGTGATGTCTGTGTGTGTATGGGGTGGGGGGGGGGGTGTGTATGTGTGTAACAGTGTGTTGTAATTAAGGTGTAATTTCCACCTTTGAGGCTTTAAAATGTATCTAAAGAAGACGTAAAGCTCTTTCCATCGAAGTCAACATTTCAAGCTCAACATAAGACTCCCGTAGACCATGGAACTAGAGGATGTATCGACTGATTCTCGTCACGTTTGAAGCCACGCTGTGTCACATCGTTCGTCTCTCTTATATTTACTTGCTCTTTTATCTGTCTACTTCCTACTTTTCAGAATAAAACAAATAAATTTTTTACTTCCAAAATTTTATTACGTAACACTTCCTCGAAGACACAACTTAGATTACAGATCGTGTGACATAATTAACATTCAAACTAGAGTACAATCATACAAATTATTGTCTGGTTTGATTATGCACGTAAATTTTAGGTCATCTATATATCTTAACCTTAACCATTATACAAAATATTGCAACATTGTAATATAAATATTTTTCTTGCAAATATATTATCCTTATTAAAACAAAAAGTAAATTTTATACTCAGATATTTTATTCTCTGCCTGATGCGCCTTTGAGAATATATCATGGCTATATGCTATGTAATGCCTCGGCATGACAAACAATACCTTGTAAAAGTGTATAAAACCTTACAGTTATTACCGAATTCCATACCATGGAAAAAACTTGAAGCAATGTATAGAGTGACTATTCATTCTATAGGACGCGTTTGATCAAAGTACTGTACAGTATGCAATATTACAAAGGTAAGTAGTTTACTGTTAATACTGTTCGATGAAATGGCGACCATTAATAGTAGGTATTTTAAGCCAAGTATGAATAAAGATGAGTGTAGGGTGAGTGGCGCGATATTGTAGTCTTGTTAGTGACTAAGGCCGGCATTCCTAAGACTAAGACACAGCTGGTAATTAATAGCCCTTACAGCTAATGGCAACTAAGGGACCTACAATTTATAGTGGAATCCGAACCACATTTTTTCCTTGGTATATACGAATTGGTCTAATTATCAGGATAGTACTGCGGATAGTCGCAGCACTCACTCGTGCGGACGTTAATCCACACCAGGGAGTATCACATCCACAGTGCATGCTTATAGATATCCACAATTCGTGACCTCCTAGTAACTGGATTACAGGACGACGCCACCTGTTCCAGTCTTTATACAAGTATTAAAGATTTTATTTCATCAGGAGTTTCATTTTCTTCAACGGGTATGCATTTTATTTATACTTTCCAAGTGTATACATTGCCAGTTGTATCCAAGTATCGAATTGTAGTAATTAAGAGGTACTTGGTATAAAAAACAACATACAATATCCATCATAGCTAAATTACAAAGATGATAAACTATCAATTGAATATGAGGTTATGTTGGATATTAAAACAATGTAAACTGTGATATTATGCAAGATTTAATTACTCTTTTTAAAATTAGATTCCTGCCAAACACAGTGGCGTTCGTAAATAATTAATAATAAAGCTCTCCTCAATATCAGTGTTATGCATTCATTACCTAAAAGATCATATCATCTGACACTATGTTTAGTCAATAATTTTGTTTCATTACCCCAGGATATGTTTATTATTTAATAATAACTTTTTTAATAATTTTAATTAAATTAAAGTTTTTTATTTAAAATTGGTATGGGAACATATTCTGAAATATTGATAAAATAATATGCTATTTAAATAATAAAATATTGTATAAATCGCAAAACAAAACATAAATATAGCATCTAAAGTAAGATGTTTTCAATAATATAAGGTTTTTTACTCGTTATTAAAACTATATAATATACTGATGTAAGGGAAATGTTTATTAAACTTAAATTATTTTAATTCATAGAATATATAATGTACATAGAATATCATGATCAATGGCTAACTAGTTTCACTATATTACACTTCACCTTGTTGGCAGAACTGGAGAACAGCTGTTAATTAACTTAAGTCATTTTTGTAATGAGCTGTTTCTTCAAATCTTTCTTAGTTGGCTGATTCCCTTTAAAATTGTACAAACTCATGAAAATGTAAGTAGAAAACATTTAAAAAATAAGAAAATTGATTTATGTGGTTTGTATTGTAAATAATCTTGATTGCCATGTTTTTACCTACGATTATATATAGTCTTTTGATTGTCTGTCAGTTAATAACACTGTAATTGTCAAATATTAAATATTCAATTTTCATGTTACATTTGGATGAAAAAGCACATGTTCTGAGAATATTTTGTAAATTGTAAAATCCCCTTAAATTAATTCTGTTTGCCTCCACTATGTGAAATTAGTATTACTTTAGTTTACCTGGTATTATTTCTTTTGAAATTGTTACAGACGAGTTCAAGTCATAGTGCGTAGGAACTGGGAATCACAGCCTATTTAAGCCAGTCAGATCATAGGAATTTTACCAAGTAAGACTGTTGCCTTATTTAATTACTGGTATAGTAATATTATCATTTATAAGGAAGATTATAAAGGATTTCCATTATTTAGAAGAATAAAATTATAATTTGTTATTACCATGCATTGGAGTAATTTATACAGGATCCTACCATCTGAGGGAAATCACCAAATGATAGGTTATCACAGCAAACACCATCTTAGCTGCTAGAGCGGTGTTGAAGAATAATAATTCTAATTCGAATCTTGCCTACCTACTCTCCGGTGATTGGCCTATACAGGGGTACTGGGTAGTGTATAATAAATAAAACTAACCATGACTAAATCATGTCTCCCCACAAATAATATTCAAGGCAGCTCTAAATCCTAACGACTGGATATGACTTTGGACTTTATAAACTAAATAAAAAAGGTATATATTTTTTAAAAAGTAAATATCCATTAAATTTTACCAGTGTGTGTCGAGTTATTTTTAACTGCTTAATATTATTATAAAGATAAAATGTACCACTGGAATCTACAGTGACGAAAAAGCTGGAACTAAGATGGAACACATTTAAAATCTGATATTTGCACTATACGTGTACACTGCATAATGATTTATACGTTTAAGGTCTCATGTTAACCATCCAATAAACTTACAATAAATGATAATAGTCTTAGTCAGGGAAGGAAATAAATTGACAAAGATGTGGCGAGGTAATGCATCTGGAATGTAACATCACCGCCTCCTCTGGGAGTTTGCTTTTGTTAGAGTTTCAAACCGAATAAACCCTTGAATAACGGCAAAGCTAACTAAAACGGCTCAACTAGTGGAAATATGTTTTTCACGACTGAATATTCCTTAAGTAACTTTGTGTTATATGTGAATCTACTACGTAAAATTAAATACCAATTGTTTTCTTATGTCTAACACTTTTTCCGTTCAACACATATTTAAAATCAAACACTTGAAGTAGAGAATTGTAAATAACTTGTACAAGAGAATACATATTTCAATGTACAAGTTATGCCTTAAGCAGTCTGAAGTGCCCCTTTATAACTTTACTAGTTGCTAACAGGGACTATATGGTTCCAGAAACTATATCGTGATTTAACGTACTGTTATTAATTTAAATGGCCAAATTATGTTAACAGGCCAAAGTTCTCTGGTCCTGTAATTCACTTTCTCCAAAAAATATATCTACTGGGTCCACCTAGTAATAGTTTAACTGGATGAACAATTAGTCATGGTATTAAAATAAATAAGTACGCTTGTAATGTTAAAAGGTAAAGGTGTGAAGGTTAAAGAGGCCGCCAACCTCTTTTTAGCGAATTTACCATATAGGGAATAAACTATTACCGTAGTACTCATGGTAAGACCTGGACCCGGGACCGATTTGCTTTTTCGTTTTAAAATCCCTAGAGGCCAAAAGCAATATCCGTTCAAATTCATATATGTATATATATATATATATATATATATATATATATATATATATATATATATATATATATATATGTGTGTGTGTGTGTGTGTGTGTGTGTGTGTGTGTGTGTGTGTGTGTGTGTGTGGTGAGTGCAACCAGCTGGACGATGATTTGTTTTTTTAAATAGTTCAAATTTTGTTTCTGTTTTCTTGTAATAAGTTTCCATGGTTACCTAAGAGTTCATTCCTGGTTTTTATAATTCATACACTTATGTTTTTGTCATGCTTATTAAATTCTATTTTCTATCAGTTTCTTGAATAATTTTATCATAAAAGAAAAAAAATAGGTAAAGAAGAACCTACTTCTTCAGTGGTGACCCCGACGTGATCATTTCTTACCAAAATTTAGCAAAATTACAATACAATGGCTACTACTCAAGAAGGTAACTCCCTAGAACGAATTACTGTGAAGATTCCACAATTTTGGCCAGCAGATCCTAAGCTGTGGTTTGCGCAGGTCGAGACCCAATTCTCTTTGGCTCGGATCACATCTGATGAAACAAAATTCTTTTATGTTTGTGGAAACCTTGATGCTAAATACGCTGCTGAAGTGAGAGACATCCTCACAAAACCACCAACCGAGGGAAAATACGAAAAACTGAAAACAGAATTAATACAACGCCTAAGTTCTTCACAGGAACAGAAGACCAGACGTCTCCTAGAACATGAAGAAATGGGAGACCGTAAGCCCTCGCAGTTCCTCAGACATCTTCGCGCTTTGGCTGGTACCGTTGTGCCTGACTCTGTTATGAAAACTCTGTGGTTGAGTCGTCTGCCTTCATCCACTCAAGCCATTTTAGCAACACAAAGGTCGTCTGAGCTTGATGCACTAGCCGAGTTGGCTGACGCCGTGCTTGAAATTAGTCCGCGACATCAAGTTACAGAAGCAGCTGTCCCTACTTACAGTCCCAACTCCATAGAAGCAATGATGGAGCGACTGACGATCCTGATGACATCTAAAATGGGTGAAATCGTAAGCACTCTTCAGCATGACATTTCATCTATCAAAGAAGATCTGTGGTGTAATCAAAATCGTCGTCCAACATGGAGTTCAAGTCCGGTTCGGCGATCGAGATCACGCTCCAAGAGCACGACAAGAGACGATGTTTGCTGGTACCACAAGCGATTCGGTAATGCAGCAACTAAGTGCACTAGGCCTTGCAGTTTCCAAGCCAACAACTCGGGAAACGATCTTGGGAGTCTCTAATGGCGGCCAGCGACTCCTACGATCTACAGACATCTCGCCGCCTCTTCGTCACAGACAAGGTAACAAAACAACAGTTCCTCATTGACACTGGAGCAGATGTTTGTGTGTATCCACGAAAAATGCTTTCAGGTAAAATACTCAAATCTGACTATACACTATACGCAGCAAACAACACCGAAATTGCCACTTACGGGTTGCATACCTTATCTTTGGACCTAGGCCTACGTCGAGCATTTGTGTGGCGTTTTATCATAGCTGATGTTGCCAAACCGATCATTGGAGTTGACTTTCTTCATCATTATGATCTATTAGTGGATGTTTGGCGTCAGTGTTTGATTGATCAGGTAACCTCTCTCGTTTTCACGGGTCGCGCAACATTCTCCAATTTAGAAAGTGGTATTAAAGCAATAAATGCAAACCAACCAAATGTCTACATGCAGCTCCTTCAATCATATGCGTCCCTTATTCGACCGGCAAGTAAACCTTCTGTCCCTGTCAAACACCAAACAGAACACCACATCCAGACAACCCCAGGACCACCAGTCTTTAGCAAACACCGTCGTCTAGCCCCGGACAAGTTAAAGCTAGCCAAAAAAGAATTTGTGGTTATGGTCCAGTTAGGTATAGCTAGACCTTCTTCTCGCAGCTGGTCATCCCCTCTTCATATGGTTCCAAAAAAAGGAGACGAATGGAGACCATGTGGAGACTACAGAGCTCTGAATGCCAGAACCATTCCTGATCGCTACCCTATTCCTCACATTCAGGACTTTTCTCTAAATTTGCATGATAAACAAGTTGTCTCTACTATATATCTTGTTCGTGCTTACCACCAGATCCCTGTAGCTCCTGATGACATTCATAAGACTGCTATAACAACACCTTTTGGTCTTTTCGAATTTCCTTTCATGTCTTTTGGACTTTGCAATGCTGCCCAAACCTTTCGACGTTTCATTGATGGTGTACTCAGTAGCCTGGACTTCTGTTACGCTTACATTGATGACATTCTCGTAGCTTCAGAATCCGAAGAGCAACACCTCATTCACTTACGACAATTTTTTGGCCGCCTATCCTCTTTCGGAGTCTTTGTCAACCCAAGTAAGTGCAACCTAGGTGTTCCCATGGTTAGTTTTCTCGGATATCAAGTTTCCGGAGAAGGGATAAAACCCTTACCTGAAAAAGTGAAAGCTCTTGACTGTTACCCCAAACCAAAGACTGTGAAGGATTAATAAGATTCACTGGTATGCTAAACTTTTATCGTAGATTCCTACCCCATTCAGCGTCCCAGCAGAGCACACTAAACGACCTTCTGAAAGCCAATATAAAAGGTAATATGCCTATTAATTGGACTACAGAAAGTGAACAAGCTTTTGAAACTTGTAAAAAAAGCCTCAGTGATGCCGTTATGTTGTCTCATCCTGCACCGAATGCCTCACTTGCAATCTTCTGCGATTCATCAGACTATGCTGTAGGAAGTGTATTGCAACAAAAGGTAGGGCAAAACTGGCAACCACTATCTTTCTTTTCCAAAAAGTTAAGTCCAACTCAACAGAAGTACAGTACAGAGAACTAACAGCATTTTATCTTGCCATTAAGTATTTCAAACATATGCTAGAAGGAAGACAATTAATCATTTTTACAGATCACAAGCCTCTGACCTTTGCTTTCCGTCAAAAACCTGATAAATGTTCTCCAAGACAGTTCCGTAACTTGGAATATATTGGACAGTTCTCAACTGACATTCGCCACGTTTCTGGACAAGAAAACGCAGTTGCAGATACCTTCTCTAGGATATAAGAAGTCACTTTCCCCTTGAATTTCCAGGCTTTGGCAGAGTCTCAAGCTCAGGATGAAGAACTACAACACTATCTAGAAACGGAATCCAACCTAAAGCTAAAGCAAGTGCTGCTACCAGGAACGGAAGTCTCGCTTTATTGTGATGTATCTACTTCAAACCCCCGTCCTTTTGTCACAAAACAATTTAGAATAAATGTTTTTTACAGCTTACACAACCTGTCTCATCCCAGGATAAAAGCATCCACAAAACTGGTTAGCCAACGTTTTGTTTGGCCTTCAATGAAATCGGACTGTCGTTCTATGGCTCGCTCCTGCCTCTCCTGCCAGAAGTCAAAGATAACACGTCACAGTTCAACCCCTGTTGGTAAGTTTGTTCCAACATCTTCTAGATACGAACACATCCATATTGATCTAGTTGGTCCATTACCTGTTTCGGAAGGTTACAGGTATTTGTTTGACTTGTGTTGACAGATTTACACGTTGGCCTGAAGCAGTTCCACTTAAGAACATAGAAGCTGAAACTGTAGCTCGTGCATTATTCACCAACTGGAATTCAAGGTTTGGAACGCCACTGCGAATAACCACAGATCAAGGTCGACAATTTGAATCCTCTCTTTTCCAGCAGCTAACACAGTTAACTGGATCAACACGTCTGCGAACGACTGCCTATCACCCTGCTGCCAATGGACTCGTTGAACGCCTTAATCGATAACTCAAGGCAGCCATAAGGTGTCACACAACAGATCGTTGGACCGAAGTATTGCCAGTGATCCTGATGGGGATCAGAGCTGTGTGGCGCGAAGATATGCAAGCTTCCTCTGCAGAACTCGTTTACGGTCAACCTCTACGACTTCCTGGAGAGCTTATGACGCCCAGTCAAGATGGACTTCAACTGGATCCACCAAACTTCGTAAAGAGCTTACGTCAGCACTTCAACAACCTGCATCCAGTCAGTGGAACTAGACATGGAGAGAAGACGCCATTCGTTTTCAAGGACCTCGCTACATGCACACATGTCTTTGTGCGGACCTATTATACATCGATGGTGCGGACCATCGATGTATATGGTGCGGACTGACATCCCCAAGGGAGCTCTCGAACCCCCATACTCTGGCCCTTACCCTATTATCAGCAGAACCCCCAAGACTGCCGTTGTGGTGATTAAAGGCTGTAATGTCACGGTATCGATGGATCGACTCAAACCGGCATACTTTTGGACCGAATACAAGAAAGATGGGTGTGCATCAAACAGAACAGAAAGCAACAAATCAAAAATGGATGATCCTAATTATACTAAACAACCACCCAAGACAAGTTCAAGCGAATTAAAACCTGAGATTAAGACAAGATCTGGAAGACATGTACGCTTTCCTGTACTATTTCAAGTATCATGATTTACTTAGGTTTAATCATTAGCAGGGGGGTACTGTGGTGAGTGCAACCAGCTGGACAATGATTTGTTTTTTTAAATAGTTTAAATTTAGTTTTTGTTTACTCTAATAAGTTTCCATGGTTACCTAAGAGTTCATTCCTGGTTTTTATAATCCATACACTTATGTTTTTGTCATGCTTATTAAATTCTATTTTCTATCAGTTTCTTGAATAATTTTATCATAAAAGTAAAAAAAATAGTTAAAGAAGAACCTACTTCTTCAATATATATATATATATAAACTAGCAGAGTATCCGTTCTTCGTACGGGATTGGCGTATAAGTATAAAATGCTTATTGCAGTGTTAGCTTTGTGTTTGCAATGGGGGAGGATAAGGCTTGAGAGAATTTTGTTCTTTATATTTACGGTATGCTATAGTATTACAGGTATAGTATAGTACTAGCTGTGTGGCCGTTCTACGCACGGGGATCTTATAGTAGTCGGTTGAAACCTTCTTATATTAAGAACAGCAAATGTTTTGCATATTTTCAGATATGCTGGCAAAATTTATATATAAACCTGCAAATACATTATCTGACAGCTTAAACCCAAAACAAATGCTTTGAAATTAAATGTCACCCGGATCGTGTTGCTCCATGTGTTATATCCAATCATAAAAAAAAAATGCTTTATAGACATATGAGGCATATCCCTAAGGTAGGCCTATAATTAAAAGTTACTTTCAAAAATGGTTTAAAGTAGTTAAAATACTACCTCAAATTCACCATTAAACACTTTATTCCGGTTGACACTTTTATTATCAAAGGGGGTTTTCCTTTCCGTAAAACACTGATTAATGAGAACATGAATGCGTTACCAACAGACATACACACAAATATACAAAATTTAATCAGGGAATTAGCTACGCTTTAAGCATAGCTAAGTACGTATATAAAATTAGTATTTGAAATCGTTGTTACTTTCATCAAATTTAATCATAAAAATTTAAATTTGCTTAGTCCGAAGATGACCCGAAATGCTGTAGAAATGACGGCTTACTATATTAAATAATAGACGTTTTAGATTGGTAATTTACAATGCACAGGCCACGAAATTTTGATACATAAACAACTTAAAGGAAATGTGACAAAAATCACACAATATTGGGTCTTTGGACGTTTTTAATTTTATATCCTAAGTAAAAAAAAAACTTATATATATATATATATATGTGTGTGTATATATATATATATATATAACGATATATATAAAATATATATTTATAATATATATATATATACACACACACATATATATATGTATAAGTTTTTTTTTACTTACGAAATAAAATTACAAACGTCCAAAGACCCAATATTGTGTGATTTTTGTCACATTTCCTTTTAGTTATTTATGTATCTAAATTTCGTGGCCTGTGTATTGTAAATTACCAATCTTAATGTGTGTGTGAGTGTGGCCATGTATTCTAGGAAAAAGTACTGGTATCAAGGTTATGACTCATTTACTGACAGGTCAGTAATCACTTGCCTGAGTTCCTCTCGGGCTACGCCCCTTGGACGTTCAAAGTTTTGATGTGAGGTTTTCAAAAGTAAATTGGTATCCATGGAAGCATGAGAAAATGCACAATGTTTACCTTTGCATTGACATTTCAATGTAAACAAGCAGAACTGCTAAATTCATATTTCACAATTTCAGACAGCTGATACAAACAAATTAAATATTAGATGTTACATCATACTACACAGAAACATTAACGCCACACTACAATGTTTTAACTAACTTCCCACGTAAAGATTTAGTCCAGAAAACAGTTGTTTTCCGCCAGCTTAATCAAATGGGGTTTCATTAGGTACTACTGTACTGTAATGAGTTTTTACCAGACACCAACCAGCTTATTATATTTGGCAATGAGTGGTTATAAATAAAAACATAACCTCTCTTGGAGGTTTAATGATTGCTAGTACTCTAGTCGGTGGGGATATGTAAGAAACTGTACAGATAGTTTATAGTTAAGTTAGCTTATTGCAATATGGTGTAAAATGTCGTACTGTACATCACTCGTCCAAAATGTGTTTACCAACCTTGTATGGTAATCCGTGTGGGAGCGACCACACTCGTCCGGTAATCACAAATTTTCAGGACTAGTAACGTAATATACTACAGTATTACCGTGCACTGCACGGTAACAAGTTTTTACCGTGCACTTAGTCAGCTGATGAAATAAACTGCTAAATGCAACAGCCTATGTTATTTTCTGTAAGATATAGTATATTTCACACCTAGGGCCGAAAATGAGGTTTTGCCGGCTCGAGATAGTTTTTAAGTTCGAGACGAAGTCGAGAACTTAAATCGATCGAGAGCTGCAAAACCATTTCGGTCCGTGGTACGAACGCTATTTTTCACCACACTATACCCTATTACCACTATGCACACTGATAGTCAACTACAACTTTAAGGTTATGTGAAGAAATAATTTAAGGAATCAGCAAAAATAAAAATAAATAGTTTGCTAGGAAACAGTGACAATAACACAATTCTATTGCAATGCTATGGATTTTGATTGTGTATTTAAAATGCATTCATGATTTAAGTAAGTAAGCGGACAGCTGATTTTGTGGCCCCACTTGTTTATAATTGATTTTCCTTTATAATAATAGGAGTAAAATGACTACACAGTTATGGTTTCTTAAGTCCATAGTGGAAGTGATGTTTATTTACAACAAATTAATAAACATAGCAATCACATGGCATATAATTAACACATGACAGTTGCTTCTAACTTAGTACCAAGAAGGCAATGAGGAACAAGATTATAAATAAATTCCAACACCCCTCCTTAATCTTGATCCTTCATTGGGGTAAGACCAAGGTCGGTCATGAAACCATCATGCTTGATTTTGCCAAGTGATTTTGTCAAAATGTCCGCTACTATCCTGGAAGTTGGAACGTAATTCAGCACAACTAGTTTTCTCTTGATTATGTCTCTGACAAATAACTGTTTATGAGTTATATGTTTGGTCTTGTCATTCACGGTTCTCTTCTGCAAAATCTCCATTGCTGGCATGTTGTCACAATGCAAATTTACATGCTCAAGAAATATTCCCAGCTCTTCCAACAAGTGCTTCAGAAACATTGCTTGCTTACATGCCTGAACCATTGCTACAAACTCTGACTCTGTTGAGGAATCAGTCATGCATCTCTGTTTCTTACTTCCCCAAGACACAGGTCCTTCACTCAGTTTAAAAACATATCCCGTACAACTTTTCCCATCAAAGTTGTTTCCATGACTGGCATCAACAAAACCATGTAGAGGTTCTTCATCAGCTTGCTCCTCCACAGCATGCTTCCACAAATTCTTATTCGGATCTTCTATTTCCTCTTCATAACTACTTGGCTCTAGATCCTCACAGGTAACCATGTAGGTAACAAAATCAGGAAACATTTTAGGGTTTCTTACTCTTAGAGGGTACCTACTCCCAACATTAATTTCAACACCTTCCTCATCATTTCCCGAATCCCCTTCAGCGGATCCTCCAGTTCCAACATCGTCATCATCTTGCTCAATGTTGATATTATCAAGAATGAAGCTCTCATCTTCTGCCTCAGGATTCCTGCAAGGTTCATCGAGTTTGGCGGTCTGGATGCTTACTATGGTCTCGACTGGTTGTATAGTTTCATCACCATTATTTTCTTCACGCCCATTATAAAATAAGTTTTCAAAAAACTTGACATCTCTAGAATAAATCAATCTACGGGGAGACTTAGGATCGACCAATTTGTAACCTTTGACATCCTCACTGTAACCTACAAAAATGTGAGGAACACTCTTATAGTCCAATTTGGTCCTTCTCTCCTTAGGCACATGTACATTGCCTATGCACCCAAAAACTCTAAGGTGACTGAGGTCCACTTTCGATCCAGTCCATTTCTCCTTTGGAGTGACTCCGAAAACAGCTTTTGTAGGACTTCGGTTCTTAAGATAAATAGCTGCCTCCACAGCATACTGCCAGTAACCCTTGCTCAAATTTGAGTCACTTAGCATGCTTCTAGCTTTTTCAATAATAGTTCTATTTGCACGCTCTGCTACCCCATTCTGCTCAGGACTATATCGAGTAGTAACCTGGTGCCTTATTCCAAATCTATTACACACTTCTTCTAGTCTCGCATTCATGTAATCCCCGCCTTCATCTGACCTAACAGTTTTTACAGTCTTGCTGGTCTGATTTTCAACTAAAGTCTTAAACTTGAGAAAACAATCAACTACTTCATCCTTTGATTTCAAGAAATAACCAAAGGTCATTCTGGTGAAGTCATCAATAAATATTAGCATGAAGCGATTACCTTGAAGAGACTGAACATTCATAGGCCCACAGACATCCATATGGATTAACTCTAGTTTTGCCTCAGCTCTCTTACTTGGAGTGGTTGGGAAAGATTCTCTGGAGTGTTTCCCCTCTACACAGGGAATGCAAGATTCTGGCCTCTGATTAGGAAAATCTATACCCAAAGCCATCCCCTTTTTCAAAATACCCATGCTAACATGATTCAAGTGACCCAACCTTCTGTGCCATAAATTATGAAGGTCCACACTAACTGACTGGTCAACTTGAGTAGACATAGCCAAATTGTCATAATTTGGATCAATGTTGCATTTACTCTCTGTATCCAACCGATACAGTCCGTTTACATTTGTTCCAGTTCCACAGATTTCACCTCTTACTGAAAACCCATCTTTTATGTAAATATTACACCCTTTGTCATCAAAAACTAAAACTTGCCCTTTACTAGCTATTTTGCTCACAGATAGCAAATTTGTAGATAAATCTGGTACATACGTCACATTCGATATCACTCTCTCACCAAAGTTTTTAAGGTTCACAGAAACTTTCCCAGAACCCGCAGAGTAAATTTTGGTATTGTTAGCGACAGTGACCTCTTTAACTCCCTCATTCGAGTTAAACGTTTGAAAACTTTCTTTACTTTTAGAAAGATTGTCAGAACAACACGAGTCTAAGTACCAGCTTTCAGGTTCTACCTTTACATTCAGATCAGTTATCCAACTTACATTTTTATTTTTGTTTTGACCATCTGACTTACCAATTTTGGAAATTGACCTATTACTAATGTTTGAGCTATTACTAATGTTAGCTTGATTATTTTCAGGACAATCCCTTATCATATGGCCTGCCTTTCTACATTTGTAACAAGTAGGAATAAAAGGCTTCCTCGTCTTTGAGCTTTTATTAGAATAAGCTTGATTAGTATTTGATTTTGATAGAAAAGGCTTCCCAGTACTGCTTTTAAAAGTTGAAAATACTACAGAGGACTCAGTGGTATCCTTTTCAGCCATGCTATTTAGTTTTTCTAGTACTTTACTATATTCTACTTTATCTGTACTCTCGACTGCCATCCTAAATGCCCTGTAAGACTCAGGCAAACCTCTTAGAAGTAGACACGCCTTCATTTCATCGTCTACGGGTTTCTCTATGTCAGCAAGTTGAGCATTGAGGTCAAGAAATTTAGAAATATACTCACTCATGCTGTTGCATACTTCCAACTTCAAATCTAAAAGCTGGTGCAGCAGAAATATTCTCCTGTTTGTGCTCTTGACTTCATACTGCTTTGCTAAAATGTCCCATGCTTCCCTCGCTGATGTGGCCGTCCTGATATGTAGTTTTGGAGCTGCCTCCAGGTGCATGGCAATCTTGGCGAGTGCCCTCTCATCTTTGTCTGGATCCACAGTTAGCGGTGTCGTCTCTGTAGTAGTCCTTCGTGGTTCAATGCAATTCCACAATCCCTCATACTTTAGAGCCATCTTCATGTCAAATTTCCAACTGGCAAAGTTGGCTGACCCTTTCAACTTAGAAATTCCAGGGGCTGATGTGGAGTATATAACTTTGTCTCCCATCATAGTAATTAATAAGTGTTCATCCAATGAAATTTACTATAATATTTCTTAAACACTTCTCTTCAAAAATTAAACTGTTCAAAATAGGCCACAGAGAACATGTTACAGTAAAAGTGAAACTGGGCCCATAACCACTTGTTTATAATTGATTTTCCTTTATAATAATAGGAGTAAAATGACTACACAGTTATGGTTTCTTAAGTCCATAGTGGAAGTGATGTTTATTTACAACAAATTAATAAACATAGCAATCACATGGCATATAATTAACACATGACAGTTGCTTCTAACTTAGTACCAAGAAGGCAATGAGGAACAAGATTATAAATAAATTCCAACAGCCCCGGCCTGTAAAAACCTGCTTGGTCCCCAAATTACGATGACAGCTGGCATGGCCAGCAAAACGTAACTTTCAGCCACCAATTAACGTATGTAATACAGCCAAAAACATCATAGTGTGGTGAAAAAAATATTATAATTTATGTTATGTACTAAATAAATTGAGTTATGCGTTTAAAATGAGCGTACTAATCATTCTGCGTATTATGATGTAAAGTATCGTACGTTACTCGGTAAGCTTTAACGCACGGTAAAACACCA
The DNA here is from genome assembly GCF_028750875.1 of Macrosteles quadrilineatus. Taxonomy (NCBI): domain Eukaryota; kingdom Metazoa; phylum Arthropoda; class Insecta; order Hemiptera; family Cicadellidae; genus Macrosteles; species Macrosteles quadrilineatus. The sequence continues at coordinate 2,222,602 of NW_026542608.1, forward strand.
CTTACCGGGCTATGGCTATGGAGGATTCAAATCAATTCTAAGCTCTGAGTTTGTCTGTAATGTAAGAACATGGAATATTTCTTGTAGAGGACATTAACATTATGAATCTTTAATTTTATAGAGCACTTATAAGTATCTACGTTAAATCACAACCAGAAATTTAGAGTCTTAAATTTAATAGATTTAGAAACAACTCAAATAGGAAATTAGATCAATCGCATTAAAAACAATGACTTAAACAGATTCTTTGATTTCGCTTCTTTGATTAACTAAATTTATATTCTGTTTATTTGTATTTTGTTTCTTTAGTACATTTTCAACAATAAATTGAACATTTGACAAACCAAAGAGTTAATTACTTGAGAGTGAATATAATTACAAGGTATTTCCTCTCTTTGTTGTACAGTTAATTAAATAGAGGTAATGTTTCTGGGAAACGCTGTTACTTTGCCAATTTACCTTTTGTTAATGGTTCAAAGTGCCACAGTATTTCTTTTTTGTTAAAATTATCATTATATATACGGAATCGGGACCTTGTAACCTTTTTAGTAAGATTAAAGAATTGTTCGTATGTTATACAAACATCGTAGGTGTCGAATATCGAGCCTGTATGTTTGATTAGTTACATAACACTTTATCCAATAAATCATAATTAAATAAGTCCAATGCATTTTAAAAATTCAATATGAGCTGTATAACATATTGCTAAAATTATCAACTGTACTACAATAAAAATACCTTCCAGGTGACCGAGCCTTGTTCAGGGATGTTTATATAATTTGTTTGGGCGGTTGTCCAAGCCACCACAGGTTTGTGACAGGTTCACATAAATTAATTATAATGAAAAAACTCACTCTTATAAATATATTTAAATATAGTATAAACGTAAAAACGACAAATTACTGCAAATAAATCCTCCGAATATTCTGAGATATTTTTTAGGGTAGAAAATATAGTTTCACATGCTAAATTTAAAGGTTTGTGAGACAAAAAGATTTAGGCCTTCATTTTAGCTCTAGAGGCTATGTGTTACGTTTTACAAGAGTGTAAAGATATAAGTTTCTTGGACTAAGCCATATTTAGTATAGGCCCTAAGTCTACATAAAACAAACATATTGAAACAATAATTGTTAATCTAATAAAAAGCCACTAAGTGGTAACACTTTCCCCGCCAAGTCAGCAATCCAAAAAAGATAATAAATCATTGCTTTTTTCCACCAAGAAAAACTATGTAATGTATGGCTTGTTAAATACCTCAAAACATTAATGACATCTTTGCAATGGCAAAAGTTTACTGTTAATAAATGTTCTGTAGTTAAATTACATCATTTTGTTGGTTTCTACTTTCATTCTTTATTTTTGAAAATCACCAAGTTTGGCAACTTGGCGGCAGACTTTTGCTCGATCACTTTGAAAAATTCCATAAAACTAGTTTCATTGAGCAAGTATCTCTCCCATTAGTACATTGCTATGTGAGAGCTTAATTGTATAGCTGCATAGCTTAGTAGCATAGCTTAGTTGTACCGCTGGGGGACTTGGCGTGGCGGAACGCTGCCGCGTTGCTTAATTCGGAACTCATTAATCTATTTAAAAGATACTATGTATTGGATTTACCTGTATATAATCTTCATTTTCAGTTTTTATGCATTTATAATAAATTAAGTTGTAAAGCCAATTCCTCTTTGATAAATGGGAAAACTTCATTACTCCATTCTTAATTTACCTAACAAACTGTTTCATACGCACGAATTGTCTACACTAAAGCTCAACACCAGATTCATAATATACCTATAACATCTGTTGATCAGCATTGTTGCGTGCCTGTCACTGGGATGGCGGACCGATGCAACAATAGATCGTGGAACAATGACGGCGTATTTTCGATAAATTCAGAACGTCCATGGCTTTTCCTCAAGATGTTTAGGTTTATATTAGTGCAGGTTATAATGTTTTTCGGTGAAAGCTTCTTCGCTTTTGAACAGTCGTATTTCTTCCTTCCCTTTTAACTAACTTTCCTTCAACCCAGGGTTCATTTTCCAGCTGAGGTCTTTGTTTTACCCAAACATCTTGGCCACTTTTTAAGGGGGGAAAGTTCCTTCGTTCCGCGATCATACTGATTATTATATAGCCATTTTTTATGATCCCATTTTGCGACAACGCTGTTGGGTACTTCAGGTAAAAGCATGCTTGGATTGATTAGTAGCTGTGACTGTGTTCTCCTATTCATTAGCTTTTGGGCTGGACAATACCCTATCAGTGGCGTTGCTTGGTTAAATTCCAGGGGGGGGAGAAGCCTCAAATTTCCCAACTGCTTAACATAGATTTCCCAACTATTTTTTTTTTTAGAAATCAATTTCTGTACTATTTAAAAAAACTACAAATTATTATACTACACTGCAGTCACACTCAATTCAGTATTTATAAACTTGCATTAACACAACATAGCTAGTTTTACATATATCCAAAATTACTAAAATTTTAAAACTTCTACCAATTCATAATGAAGTTTTATGACTTCAAAAAACTTGAACAAGTAATGTTTCAAATCCAAAAAAACTTTCCAAACCATTGTGGTAGCAGACGTAGCAGTGAAAAATTTTAGGGATATAAAATAAGCCTAGTACAAATTAGTATAGAAAAAATATTTTATTACAAAATAATGAAATTAAAATACTTTTAGAAGTTAAAATCAACATTTTAAACATTTTTTATTTTTTTCATAAAACTTACAACTAGGGTAGGCCTAAACAAGTTTGTAATGATGAAATATTAATATCAGTGTTGTGAACAATATTATTCTAGTCTAGAAATGAATAAACCTAAAATAAGACTCGTATAAAATAAAAACGTTCAACTTGGTTGATAATAAACTTATACATACAATAAAAATGTTAACCTTCATCTTCATCAAACTAGAACTTAGACAAAAATCAAACTTAGAGTGAAAGTCAAACATCAAATTTTAGGTTATGTTTTGTCCACGTAGATCTGTTTCAGAGTGATTAGTTGATTCATTTGTGTAAATCCTTAATTAGGAATGATAAATAACTTGTGTAGATTTTTTAAATATATTTTTAGAGAATGAATATTTAGTTTAGGTTATTAAAAAATAAGAGTTTTAAAGGTAATACCGATACACAAAACCTATCTTTAATGTTATTTTAATCTGCTTATTAGGAAGTACTCCGGTCTGTTAGCCTGCTCCAAATACCACAAAAAAGGTATAAAATATATTATTTTCATGTGACTGACGTGAAAAATATTTTTGAATTTCTTGTAAACACTAACAAACAACATAAGGTAATTGAACTGAAGAGCTAAATCGCTTGCACTTTCAAAATTCAAACTCGCAGTCTCGCAGACGAATAATTCCGAATCATCAACACAGGACAGTTTAAAAGTTTAAATTCACGTAGAGAAAAACCCTGTGGTCCGATTTGTACCATTTCACATTTATACCTTTCCATGGTTGGTTACTATAATTGTGCAGAATTTGGTGCAGATCGCTTCAGCCGTTTAGGAGGAGTATTTGTAAAACAAAAGCAGGAGTGTAGTATAAGAGCTTCACTCGCTTCGCTTCGCTCCGCTCCATTATTATTACCTCTTGTATGTAGAATTTGCTTTGCTCTATTTTTCTTCAATGTCTTCTTTCTTCATTATTAAAAAAAGAATCATTTGTTCAGAAGACTTATTTGCATTGACTATTCATAAAACTCACCAATTCAATTACCTCAATAACTGTTTACCAGTATTATTGTTGTGAGGGGTTGGGGTCAGCCACTGGGATCGTAGAAATAGTACGTTTAAAAGCATTGTTGGTTGCCGCGCCAGTTACTGGGATTGCGGAACAGAAATATCGTGTCGACGCCGTTAGTTAAACAGCGTTGGTGGTGCAGTGGTTAGAGTACCCGCCTGACGATCGTGAGGTCTCAGATCCGTATCTCCTCGGCGGCCTTAACTTTTTGCTTCAGATTTTGTTAGAATATGATTTTCTCTTAACTTCACTAAATAGTTTCTTTTTTATCTGAGCCATTTATAATTTTATTTTGGGATAAGTATGCATTTTTAAAAATACATTAACTTTTTGTTGGTAATCATTTCCCAACAGCGGATAATTGAGATATGCTAATCGATTCATAAAATTATCAATTCGTTTAAGTATAGGCCTATAACTTAGGACTAGTTTTATTTTAGTGGTTAAAAGTAAGAAATATATTGTCGACCACTTTCAAAATTTCCCTTTTGTGCAATAAAATGTAGGCCTATCAATACGACTATTAAGTAGAATAAAAAGAATAAGTGAAAACTTTAGGAATTGGTTGGTTTACGTTACATTACATTTAAAATAAAACATCAAAATAAGCAGTTTGCTTAGCCCTTAACCTTATTTTCCTAGTAGCTGGAACATATATATTTTTTCAACTTAACTTTAGACTACTATATAGCAATGTTAAAAAAACTATTTTGTAAGTTGGTATCGCAGAGTAAAGCGAGGTGGTAGAAAATAGGCCTACCGGTAGGCCTATTTTGGTTAAACGGTTACATATCTTCTCATGAATCTGACAGAGGAGCATATAGGCTGAATTTAATTGGTGATTAATTTTTGTCGAAGTGCACACAGCAATATTAGTGTTAATCCTTTGGGATTTTATTGTCTACGTTACACCATTTAGTCTTAAACCTTCCATGTAAAACAAAGTGGTTGTGATTTCATTTCGTAAAATGATTTTGTAATTTAGCTACAGTACATTATTAACAAATTTACTTGCAAATCAAGGGCGGTGTGATTTTTGTTGGTATAATTATGTTGTAGTGTTTTTTAATGACCTCGTTTTATCTTCTCCTTCTCCACACAACATAGGCTTAGGCCTAATTAGTTGACTATTCATTGTTGTTAAAAAGAACAGAACTATTATAAAATTAAATACAAACGGCATGAATTAAATCACTCAATATAGAACTAATTGTTAATCCATTCGTATTACATGCAATAGACTAATATGCTCTTTAGTATTCATCCGATTTTTTCTTTTGTACTGTAATTATAATGTGGTAGATTTGTTGCCAAACATATGTCGAGGCTCTTGTTTACTTTTTAGTGTTGACTCGCAAATAATATCATGGCGACCAATTAACCCATAAGGCCCATGTAAAATTTCGAAAAGTTTGCATTCATGTAGGGAAAAGTCTTATGGTCCGATTTGTACCATTTCAGATTTATACCTTTCCATGGTTGGTACTTACTTACTTACTTGATACTTGAGCACTACATCGGTGACCGACAATGTCGGAATAGATTGCGTCAAACTTATAACTAAAAAAAGAAATATAAAAACTTATGATGGCGGCGGGTTGCCAAAAAGTGGTGTGTCCTCTAGTTCAGTCAATGAATAGAGAGGTCTGCGCACCAAATAGTCCTTCAGTTTGTCTCTAAAAGCTTTAACGTCCAACTCACGCACTTCAGATGGGAGTGTGTTGTAGAGCTTGCTGGTGTAGTAAGGGTAGCCCTTTTGGGTCCAGGCAAGACGGCATCTTGGCAGGTCAAGTAAATGGGCATGCCGTGTCTGGTATGAGTGTTGGTCCTCACGTCGAACAAGTGTTTCTGAGTTTTCCTTAAGTAATACCAGGCTATTGAGGATGTACTGACTGTAGACGGTCAGAATCTTTAAATCCCTAAAGATAGGCCTACAGTGGTCACGGTATCCGGCGGACGTTATCACCCTCAGAGCCATCTTCTGAAGGAGCAAGATGTCATGTGCTGCAGCTGTATGACCCCAGAGTGCGATGCCATAGCTCACGTGGCTTTGAAAAAGAGCATGGTATACCGTCACTAAGTAAGGCTTAGATATTACCAATGTCAGTTTCCTCAGAAGAAATACTACTCTAGCAAGCTTAACACATACCTGGCTAATGTGTTGTTTCCAACTTAACTTGGAGTCAATCCAGAATCCCAGGAGTTTGACGGCTTCCTCGCCCAAGTAGTTTGGCTTAAGTGTGCATAGCAGTGTTTGTGTTTTGTCGTCGTTTATTTTGAGTAGATTCTGGCTGAACCACTCCTTTGCATAAAACAGAAGGCATTCTGCGTCGGCACTTAGCTGGTTTATATCCCTGCCTCTGGTGATCAGTGTGGTGTCGTCTGCAAAAAGCAATGTTTTGTTGTTTAAGGCCAGATCATTAATGACGATAGTGAAGAGGAGGGGGCCAAGAACCGAGCCTTGGGGAACTCCATGTCTCAAAAGCTTTACCCCAGAAGTCGCACCACCTAGAGAGACAACCTGCTTTCTACCTTCTAGATAGGAGATGATGGTTTGCAGGACCACGCCAGTTACCCCATACTTCTTAAGCTTAGAGACAATAATTTTATGCGATAATACATCGAACGCTTTACTCAGGTTACACATATTTAGCAGAACTGAGTCCTTAGCTTCAAAAGCGTCTGCAATTTGTTCGACCAAGCTAGAGAGGGCCGTTGTGGTAGATCGTCCTTTCGTTGGGCACTATGACTGTGTTAAATTTCGTGCAGATCGCTTCAGCCGTTCAGGAGGAGTATTTGTAAAACAAAAGCAGGAGTGTAGTATAGGAGCTTCGCTCGCGAATTGTGTTTTTGGCCTCTGGGGACCTCAAAAAGGAAAAATTAAATTGGTCCCGGGTCCAGGTCTTGCCATGAGACCTACGGTAATACCTTATTCCCTATATGGGAAATTCCCTTAAGTTGAAATGTATATTGACATCAATGGCCCTACTAAGTGAAAATTTCCTTTACAGCAGGGTTTAGATATAAAATATATAAGCTGTAAAATGTTAGAGATGTACACTTAGTTACCAGTTTAGTACAAAAACTGTTTCCCACAAAGTGAAGGTTGTAAACGTGGTAGTTCATGAATGTGGTGGTCTAGGACTAAATCTTACTATGGAAAACGATGGTTATGAGTAATGCAATAATCAGCTTGCCTGGTTCAGTAATAATAATGGATTGGTAATTTTAGATTGTATTGTAGAGGTATAAATAGTAATACGTAAGGTCTATAGAAAAAAGAAATTATCTATGTTTATACAGAATCACAAGAGTTGTTTTAAATGTAATAATGGCATTTTTTCATCCACAAAAATCCTCATTTATCATGACTTTCACAAGCAAACAATACGTGGAATGTTCCATTAAAACCCATATAACATCTTTATGTCGGTTACTTCATACACAACAAAAATTAATTAACAATTTATTACGCAAAAGTGCTGTCCAGAAACCTTTACGTGTCAGTTGTATTTCATTGAATACACGTTTTAGTACAAATCTGAAGTACATTAAAAATAAATTGTAGTTGAATTATCTAGGTATTTTATGTTCCTAAACTCATCAATATTCAAGTCATAAAATTATCAACAGCAAAGCGCAATTTTAATGTGGGAGATTTACTCGCATTTCAGCTATGACATCACACACTGAATGATAAACAAAACTATAGTTCAGAAAATGTTCAGAAATAGCATCAAATAGTGGTCATCTTAATACATCTAGCGATCCAGATAGCATCGAAAAAATTACACAACGATTCCGAGATCTATTCTGCCCCGCTTCTTGGTTCCAGTGTTTTATAGTACATCCTCACCAGCACAAACTCCTTGACAAAATTAATGGCGGACATATCCCCTTTTCCAAAGCTGTTGACCCTCCAGAGGAGAACCACATCTCACCTTTCACAACAAGGGAGGTTGTATCCTGACGCTCCTGACAGATTCTTCAGCAGTCTTCTGTTTATTATTTTCTAACGATGCCTATTAGACTACGTGGACCATTTAGAACTGAACAAGTCTGATACACATGTAATGTTTTACTATAGCCAATGATGTGTTGTAATAGCTATTTACCTTACAAGTGTAGTAAGAGCGTTTTTACATCACGCAGGTGAATGTTGTGCAACGAGCGGAAGCGAGTTGCATAATTTACCGAAGTGATGTAAACACGCTCTTGCGTAACGTGTAACGTACAAGATTTTACCTGACCCGACAATATACAGGTATTTACTCAGGGGAGGTACAGAAGAGGCTACGATGACAGCTGAGGGCTTCTTATTAGCTGAGGGAACGCCATTACCGTAACAAAACTTTCGATAGCCATCGGGCCTCGGTGGTCTAATGGTTAGCGTGCCGGGCTGATATACTGTAGGTCCCGGGTTCGAATCCCGCTGGTAGCATTAACTTTTTGTCCAAGATTTTTTTTATTATCAGCAAGTTTGGTTGGTTTGGTTTGGTTATTACAGTTTAATTTTATAATTAAGTCATTTTAATTGAGCAATTTCTAGTTTTATTTAATAAACAGAATTATTTTTCCGACTACTAAACTCTTGTTATATTATTTCTTTATCAGCAAGTTTGGTTAGTTCGGTTAGGTTATGATAGTTTAATTTTATAATTAAAAAATAGTAAAATTGAATTTGAGGCATTTATAATTTTATTTTATGAGCAGAACTATTTTTGCGATTAGTAAACCTTTATTGCCAAAGTGCTCTCTACTACAGCGCTGTTCACGGAGGAATTTTGAACTAAATGCCTCATTTGTACCTCCCCTAAGTCAGACCCCAATATACAGGAGGTTACGAACAATATTTTTCATTATCCATTTCACTCATCTTCTAACAGTTACGATCATTTACAAACAAAAGCTAGGTTAGGAAAATTCTTCAAAACATAACAATAAATTCAAGCGCACAGCTGATTTCTAGCGTTGAACGTCGTTGGCACCATAGAGGAATATTTTTTAAGTTAAGCACTCAATGTTATTAAAATGGGTTTCATTACATCACCGAGTGAGTTTTTTTTTTTCAACTTTACATCACTCGAGAAGTAACGAAGTTATATACATCACGCTTGGGATAGGGAAGTTTAACATGGCGGGTTAGGTAAAAATCATTAGATATTTGAAATTGTATATCATATTGGGTCAAAAAAATGTCCTAAATGACCAAGTTATCATTGTCAATTAATATTCGTAGCGTAAGTTACGTACACTTAGATTTTTTCGCTCGAAGTGGTCAATGTGTTGTGGAATATTTTTTAAGATGAACCTTTTTATCAGTAGTGCGATCATGTGTTCATACCTGTCAAACTTCAAAACAAAACAAACAAAATTGATATATTTTTGGAACTGGCAATAGATAAATATACAAACTTACTCCAGCCTACTTTTATAAAAGTACTTGGACATTTAGAGAATATTTACTGCGAAATAGAGACGTGATTCCTAATTCCAAATCAACTAAGGAATAAGTTGTTATATAATATTGTCTCCAAATTGTACGTTATGGTTGCTTTGAAAATAGTTAATTATATGAACAAATATTCAAATAGTAAATCTTCTTGCATAATTAATTTCGATCATTATATTAATAGAATAATGTGGTTGCTGTTACCGAGATACACATAAAATATCTTTTGGGACATACAGTAATGATGATTTACGTTTAGTTTTGAAATCTAAATATAGGCCTAGACCCGTCTTTTGGGTTTCAAGTTAGGGACCAGAATTAAATAATCTCGAGATGACGAGATAACCTTTTAAGACTTACGTTTTGATCCATTTAAATTATAGCTTACAGCTAATTGTATTGCTGATAATTCATTAATGCAACCAGATAAGTTCACCACATAAAAACAGGATAACATAACACTATACGATATGTTGTTCAAAGGTTTATTGCGGACATTTTCCATCACGATGGTAAAAAACAATATACAACGTTTCGGGATCTGGAATCTGATCCCGTCCTCAGGTGAAAAACTTAACTAACACATTACAACTAACAATACACAAACGCCCAACCTAAGTTGGAATACACCACAGAGTGTAGCAGTAAAAAAATATGCACTGTATAACAAATCAAGTCATGATACAACATGAAAATAATAACCAATCACAAAACACTATAATCTATAATAGGAGTCTCATTGGCGGAGTCATTGCGAACGATGCTATTAGTGTTCCATTATGTGAGCTTTTTACACTACACCTATTATGGATTATAGTGTTTTGTTGATTGGCTATAGAGTCGTGAATGTTTCCTAGAATTAATGTCAATAATCATCTTAAAATAAATAAAAACCAAAGCCGCAGCAAACCTACGGACTAAGCTAATTTCCTTTTGCCTAATTGGATTTACACTAAAATGTCACCTTAAAAATATCACATTAAAATGTAGTGATTAGGGCTACTATTTTGATTTAAAACTGCATTATTACAAACTAAAGTACCCTTTTTTTAATTCACTTTATTTAACAACGACTAGTTTCGACAATTATGTCATAGTCATGTTGTTTTTACATCTAACAAATACAATAAACATTTTATCTAAATAATAAAAAATATCATATGATTTCATAGGTTTTGATGACTTTAGATTTCTTCTGTTCTAAATGGTTTTATACTATATACAATAATTTTCTCTCTTAATTTAACTGCATGATTTTTTTCAAATATTGGATTGGACATAGATAAAACATGGATTTGTTGATGTTCATTGTGTTTAGTAAATTTTCTGGGTGTTGTTTATAGTTTTTGTGAATGTAAACATGTCATTTTGATTTGTCTTTTTCATATTCAAGGATTTTAAAATTTTCGTGAATGCTTTTGTATTCATAGTCTGTTTGTATTAAATGTTCTGCAAAATTAGATTTCATTGTTGTGCGGTATCCTGATCTTAATGCTTGAATGCGTTTTTTGAACCGTTTTTTAAAAGTTCGACTTGTTTTCCCAATGTAGGATTTATCACAATTAGAACATTTGATTTCATAAATACCTGAGTTTCTTATATTGTCTTGATTTTGGTTAGCTATATTTTCTTTTGAAATTTTGTTATTGATAATTTGAAAAGCATTATTTTTTGTTTTATAACTGATTATTACATTTGAACGGTTAAAAGTTTTTCTTATGGCTTTATTAATTTTGGTATTGTACAGTATACAAATAATCTAGATGATAAGCTTCCACGGTCACTGCAGATTGTCAAATCTTGGTCTTCGGGTGTTGACCGCGTCGTTGAATTAGTTCAACTAGAGGCCGACGTTTCGGATGCGTAGCAGCGACGGGAATGTTGCTGGAAGTCAACAGTGCCGGTAGGTCAAATAATTTATACTTGTGCCGCTAGGTCAAAAACTGCAATGTTTGCAGTGTCTGTAGATCAAAAGTCCCAGTAAGTCAAATAATACAGTCCGTGCTAAAAACGTGGTCCATGTTCTACAATATCTAAAATTTTTGAAAAAGCTGTTTTGAATAGACTATATGACTTCCTTGAAATCCATAAACTACTTGTCCCTAATCAACACGGATTTTTAAAAAATAAGTCAACTACAAGTGCTATCCTTAGCTTAATAAATAGAATAGTGAAAGACTTGGACAACAGGCAGTATGTAACAGGCATATTTTTTATTTTTTGACCTAAGCAAGGCATTTGATACGGTAAACCATGATTTACTTTTGACAAGGATGTGCAACTTGGGAATCAGAGGAGTGGCACTTGATTGGTTTGCTTCCTATTTGACGGAAAGAAAACAGTTTGTTTCCATACCCAACGTTGATGGGGTTGGTTATCTGAAAAGGAATGCTTCGACTACAGCTCTGATCAAGAGAGGAGTGCCCCAAGGGTCCGTATTGGGTCCCACGCTGTTCCTTATCTTCATTAACAGCCTACCTAAAAATGTCAGCTTATCTAAGACTTGCCTATTTGCCGATGACACGTCCCTCACTCTTTCCAGTGCATCTATGGAATCCTTGGAACTAAAGGCATTTTTAAGAGTCAACTAGTCTTCTGCAATGGTGTTATGAAAATCAGCTGATTTTAAATGCAGAGAAAACTCAAATGTTGAACTTTCGCATGTCAAATAGGCCATCGTCAGCAAACAACTGTGGTCTTAACATTCTTCTAGAAGACAAAGTTGTGACCTCGTCCCAAAATGTTAAGTTTCTTGGTTTGATATTGGACGAAAATCTTAACTTTCGCCATCACATTGAAAGTGTAACCAGTAAAGTCTCCACTGGGGTTTTTGTTCTTCGAACACTGAAACAAAAGGCTGGTATTGAGGTACTTCTGTCAGCGTACTATGGCATAGTATTTCCATATCTATCATATGCTGTATCTGTCTGGGGAAGTGAAAACCAAAGGACTCTGCTATTGTTTCGTCTCCAAAAGAAGGCTATAAGAGTAATCTTCTCCCTCTCAAAAAACAATCGTGCAGGGAAATCTTTAGGCAGTATAAAATTTTACAATTTCCTTCTTTGTATATTTTGAAAACGCTGTCGTTTGTAAAAAAGAATCTTAAAATGTTTGATGTTGCTTCTTGTCACCAGTATTCTCTTCGAAACACTAACAACATTCCCATCCCCAAACACTCCACTTCATTCTTCCAACATCATTTTCAGTACAACCCAAGTAGCATAACAATGTTGTATCAATGTTGTTGTCAACATTTAATCAACATTAATTTAATATTGCCCCAATATTTATCAACGTGGTAACAATATTGTTACAACGTTTTCGTGAAACAAAATACATTGTCTTGACAATGTTGTCTTAATATTTTTCAACGTTGTTTCAATGTTGTTTTCAACATTTAAACAACATTCATTCAATATTCCCCCAATATTGATCAATGTGGTAACAATATTGTTACAACGTTTTCGTGAAACAAAATACATTGTCAAGACAATGTTGTCTTAATATTGTTCAACGTTGTTTCAATGTTATATGGAAATATTAAGCCAATATTAAGACAATTTTGAAAAAATGTAGAAATAATCAATTAACAGTACTTTGTTAACATTAACAGTATTTTGATTATTGTTTTTACAAAAAAGATCACAAAATAATTGTCAAACAATCTAAATTTTATTCAAAATACTTAGGCCTACATAAATGCATAACAAAAATGTCAAAATAAAAAAAGAAACTCATTTTAAGTAATACTCTATTGACTGACAAAACTATTATAAATGAATTATTTTATTCTTGAATAACAGTAGGCTATGCTTTTTCATAAAATCTGCAAAAAGTATTTCTGTGGAATATTGTTGACATAAGTTATGTATATTTATTTCAAGAAAAAGGTAAAAAATAACGTCACAATTTAAAAATTTATTATTTTATTCTTTCACAAAGCCAAAAATATAATTTTTTATTTAAGGTCAAATCACAAAAGAGACCAAAAAAACCAAGCGAACAAAATATTCTTATAATATATCAAATCTATAAACAAAAGTAAATCACTTTCAAGATTTAAAAATTAATAACTGTAGGCTCAATGTATAGGCCTAGTCATTGTTGAAAAGTGTTTATATCTTCGCTGACATCTCCATAGGCCCAATTCTCTTCGACTGTAGCGGCATCCTTCCCTTTCCTAAAAAAAAGTGTATGTGTCAAGTCTATTTTGTATGGGAATTGGGAGTATCTGAAATTATAGAACAAGAACAGCTGCTATTTTATGTTGTTGAGGGTTGGATAGAGCTTATATGAAGTACATCAGACATGTTTGATCTGTTCCACGCTCTCACGGTCGCACAATTCTTATTTCAGTTATTTCAGTTTTTCATTGTGGACGAAATGAGAATAAATAATGAAAAAAATTATAAAACTAAACCGTCATAAACTAACATAACTAACCAAACTTGCTAATAATATAAAAAGAGATATAATATAAAAATCTAATGAAGGTTTACTAATCGAAAAAAATGTTCTGTTCATAAAATAAAATTATAAATGCCTCAAATTCTAACAAAAATGAAGTAATCACATTCTAAGCAAAATCTTTAACAAAAAGTTAGTGTCACCGGAGGGATTCAAACTGGATAACTATTAGACATCGTTTGAGTACTCTATCCACTACACCACGAACATCGATAGTTGCACTTCGTATCGTTGCACTTCGTATCGTTGCGCTAATGGTGTTCTCTCAAGAGAAGAGAGTGACGTCAGACCATGACAGCCAATAGAATGTTCTCATTTCGTCCGTATTGAAAACCGCAGCTGAAATAAAAATTGTGCCTCATGGCCCACTTTAAAATAACTATTTTAAGGTTAAACGTAGCCTTGGAGATTGTTAATGGTTTGCAAGGTCTGTAATTTAAATGCTCCCTTTTCCACTATTTTCTCCATTGTCAAAACAATTTTGCATATTACCATTGACTAAATTGTTGAATACTTGTATTAATAGCCCAATATAATGCAAGACCTATATTAACCTACATTATGTATAAAAGGCATGTATTTAAAAATTTAGTTAGGCAGAGATAGCCTAGTTCAGGCAGAAGAGAGTATAAAGGCTTATTTACTCTTATACAAGCTTCAAATTATCTAGAAATATTTTAATATTGCTATTTATTGCCTTATTTTTAGTTAACGAAAACAAAAACTCAACATAAACAATGCGGTAGGCTTTTGTAAAATTAGTCATTCGAGGAACGATTTCCTAAACATACAACAAAACCAAAAGCTATTTTTTGCCAATGTATCAAACCGTATATATAACAATATATTTTTCAAACCGGTAGCCAATATATTTTTTTTGCTACATGGAACATGGAATTGTTATATTTTGTTTAATCTTTTTAGGAGGGTGAGCAAATTTTCATACAAAAACGCCGTGTACTATCGGTTCAATAACAAAATACTAAGTATCGATATTATTTCGGACCAAATAGGCTCGATTAATTGATATTATCGATTAATGGTTGAATGAATATAATGAACACTGTTACCGTACCGCAACGGTACGAAGTGCTGCCATCGGTGTTCGTGGTGAAGTGGATAGTGATCGGTTCATAATCAAGAGGTAATCAGATCGAATCCCACTGGTGACACTAACATTTTGTCAAAGATTTTGCTTAGAATGTGATTACTTCTTAACTGTACATCTTTTTTTTAGAATTTGAGACATTTATAATTTTATTTTATGAACAGAACAATTTTTTCGATAGTAAACCTTCATTTGATTTTTTCATTAACTGCAAGTTTGGTTAGTTAGGTTAGGTTATGACAGTTTGCGAAATCACATGGCGATTTTAGATAAAAAAAAGTGCTGACCTTTTAAGATAGCCTACCTAGTTTTTACCATCTGGTTAGCCTACTTTACTAATCTATCTTGGCTGAGATTACCTACAACGTAGCCTCATCAGACACAACACTCCCTATGATTATAAATACATGTTTTGTGATTTGATTAATCTAGTCAAACGATAGTCCTAGCCATACAATATGATATAAAGCAATTATTAATCTTTAGGCAATTAAATGCAATTGATACTGTCATGAAAGCTTGAAAAGCACAAGCCAGTCATACAACAGTAAAATATGATACAATAAAGCAAAATAAGTTAATAACTTAAGTTCATTGTACTAAAAACCAAATAAGTAAGAGTACTGGTAGCTATATTTTTGAAAAACATCATGCAAGATTAAGAGAGCTAAAGTCCATTATAAAAAAATCTTTAAGTGTTAAAGGGCCTTACAATACAATCAACCATGCATATATCACATTCTTAAAACTATCTATGCTAACATGCTGAGCTGACAAAGGAAAGCAATTGAAAAGGTCATACCTGTACGGTAGCTTCAAAGGATGTTAGAAACTTGGTGAGTCTTGTGTAGAGTCTACTGATTTTATTTTGACCTCGTGCCCCATATTTGTATACGTGCCTGCGTGCCTGTGAAGAATTAGAGTGTTTAAGTTAAGGGATTTTTGTATTTATGTAACTTAAGTTAAGACACCTGCAAAAATGTACAAGTTGATTACTGTTTGAATTAAGCTTTAATTACTGCGCCATACTTATTCATAAGCAGTGTCTTACATCTTACATACATACATCTTACATCTTACATCGGCGCTCCTCTTCGCAGTCGTGGAGACCGGAGAGTTGTCAATTTCTTGGAGGGGGTTGGTTGTATTTATGTGTGTGTGTTTATGTGTGAGTGTGTCTGTTTTATTTATTTTAGAGGTGTGTTACATTGTTGTGGTCTTTGTAGAATTCCTTTAAATTGTAGTATGGCCTGTTCAGGAGGTATTTTTTTAAGGCTAGTGATGAATTTTTTTGTTACGTTTATCGATTTTATGTTTTGAGGAAGAGAGTTATAGAGAGTTGTTCCCATGTATGTAGGGGTTTTACTTGTTCTGTGTAGTCTGTGTTGGCCTTGGTTGAGATTTGTCCCTGACCTAATATTGTATTGATGGCATTCTTGTCTGGTTTGTGGAGGATCTGATTTGATGGCGATGATTGTGTCAAGGATATATTGGGATGTTAGAGTAAGGATCTTATATTGGATAAATAGTGGCTTGCAGTGTTCTTCATTTTCGACCCTTGCGATGATTCGGACAGCTTTTTTTTGGAGTGTGATGATTTTTTGTAGGTGGGTTTCGTCTGCTCCTCCCCAGGCTATAAGTCCATATTTGAGATGAGATGAGAAGAGTGCATGGTAGGCCGTTATTGCTATTGATGTATTTGTGATTTCTCTGATTCTTCTGATTGCAAAAATTACCGATGATATTTTTGAGTGTAGAATTTCTAGGTGCTTTTGCCAGTTTAAATTTGAATCAAGGGTAACTCCCAGGAATTTTGTATGGTTTGCTCTGTAGATGTTGTTTTCAGTTTGTGTGCTAGCGGCTTCTTCATTACCGTTAGTTCTGTTTTTAACTTTGAATTCAATGTGCACAGTTTTAGTTTTATTTATGGTTAAATTCATGTCTTTGCTTATATTACTGACTGATTGTATTATGTTTTCAATTTGATTTGCGTCTTTTGTCATGGGGGCAATTATGGTTGTATCGTCGGCAAACATGATGCATGTGCAGTCGGGGGGGGGGGGAGGAGTGTTGGGAGGCAGTTTATGTAGATGAGAAAGAATAATGGTCCGAGGACTGATCCTTGTGGTATTCCGGTGATGGTTTTTTTTAGTTTTGATCTGTATTTTGTTAAGTGGTTGTTCGATAGGTATTCTATTTCCACCAATTGTTCTCTGTTCTCCAGGTAGCTTTGGATCCAGCGGAGGGCTTTTCCGGTAATTTTGATGTCTTGTAATTTTTTTTTAAGAATCCTGCGGTCCAAACTGTCAAAAGCCTTTTCTAGGTCAATGAAAATACCGTTTGCTGTTTGTTTTTTTTCCAGATGTCAGTAATGGAGTTGCACAGCTGGGTGAGAGCTGTGTTTGTCGATTTTCCTTCCCTGAAGCCATGCTGGTTGCTGCTTAGAATGCTGTTTTTTCCAAATATGATAACAATTGAGCGTTTATAATTTTTTCAAGGTATTTTGATAGAACTGGGAGGATTGAGATGGGGCGGTAGTTTTCTGGAAGGCTGTCGTCTCCTTTTTTGTATTTAGGGTAAACTAGGGCTCTTTTCATTGCAGTAGGAACTGTTGATTGAGTAATGGAGGCATTTATGATGTTTAGGAGGGGGGAAATCAGTTCATTTTTACAAAATTTAATGATTTTGTTCGGTATTTCATCTAGGCCTGAAGAGTTTTTTGGTGGGAGTTGCTTGAAGATTTCTTCCAGTTCTGTCTTTGATATGGGTTGAAACTGGCCCAGTCCTGTAAGTCCATTTATAGTCCTAGATGTAATTTGATTGTTTTGGTTTTGTTCTATTTGTTTGTGTCCTGAGTTATTTCCAATGTTTATGAATATGGAGTTTAATCTGTAGGCTATGTCTATTGGGTTTGTGGTTTCATTTCCATTGAGATGTAGAGTTAGATTTTTTTTCGTTTTTTCTTTGTTTTTTTTGCTCCTTGTTGACGGTCTTCCAGATGGTTTTGTTTTTGTTTGGTGCCTCATTTATTGTTTTCATGATTTGTTCCGATTTATTTTTTTTAATGCTGGTGTCGTACATTTTCTTTAAGTTTTAGTATGTTTTCTTATCCTCCTCAGTATTGCTCAGTATATATTTGTCATGGGCTAGATTGGTCAGGTTTCGGAGCTTGATCAGTTTTTCATCCCAAAAAATATGGTTGGATTTTCTATTGGAGTTTGAGCTAGTTTTGGGGAAGTGTTCATTTATTTTGTCCGTTAGGATTTTTATAAAATTATTATATTTGTCCTCAACCAGTGGAGTCTTGTAGATTTCGTCCCACTTTTGGTCAGTTAGGCTCTGTTTTAGCTGATTTAGTTTGTGTGTAGTTATGGGTCTGACGATTTTTTTAATAGGTTTGTTTACTTGGGATGAGTGTGTTTTAATTTCGCAGCAGACAATCTGGTGGTCTGACAGTGGAGTTTTTAGGGCATTTAATTTTAAATTTGGGAGGCCAAGGTTTGTTAGGCAGATATCAATGCTGGTAATTGAAGTTGCGAAGTGTGACTATGTTAAAACAAACAAATAAGAATAGCCTACGGTATAAAGTACAGCAAACCTTGATCGGAACAGAACAAGTTAGGCCTACCAACAAATTAATGTAAGTTAGTTAGGGGTACTTTCCTGTTAGAGAGAACATTCATTATTTTTGGTGATTTTTCGATCTTAGTTTTAGTTAACGAAAAAAAACTCAACATAAACAATGCGGTAGGCTATTGTAAAATTAAAGAGTGATTTCATGGTACCTAACCCAACTACACTAATGTAAGTAAGTTAAAGTGAAATGTAAAGTGATGATGTTAACGACTGATATTTTAGTTTTAAAATATCTTTATAGTCTATAACTGATATTAGGCTACTGTAGTTGTAATGGTAAGTTTAAGTTAGTGGTTGAAATTATTAACTTAAGGTAGAGCCTATCGTAAAATCAATTTAAGTTAGGCCCTAGCATAAAAGTTATTCTAGGTTTTAAATAACATATTGTTATTCTGTCTCGTGCCTGTGAGGAATGAAGAATGAGTGTGTTTAAATGCTTTTTGTATGCAAGAGACATGCAAAAATGTACAGGTTGGTTACTGTTCGAGTTAAGCTTGAATTACTGCCCTGACTTAATCATAAGCAGTGTGACTAAGTTAAGTCATAACAAACAAATAAGAATAGCCTATAAAGTACAGCAACCTTGACCGGTAAAGAACAAGTTAGGCCTGCTACCAACGAATTAAATAAGTTAAGTTAGTTAGGTTAGGTACCTATGAACTAAAATAACACAGATACCCAACTAAAGTGATACATACGGTAATGTTAACAACTGATCTTTCAGTAATTATTTTAGTTTAAACTTAACTTCTTACTGTTATTAGGCTAACTTACTGTAAGCAGTTGTAATGGTAAGTTAAGTTACTTAACTTAGTGGTTTAAATTAGGGAAATTAGTGTACTAAAATCGATCAATGTTGGCCCTAGCATTAAAGTTAATCTTGGCATTAAATAACTTATTAAGTTGTTCCGCTTATAAAAAGGCCAACGGTAAGTTAATGTAAGTTAGGCCTAGGCCCACTTTAAATTTACAAATTATTGACCGATTCGTAGGATAATTAAATTGTATTTGGAAGTTGTAAAATTGGCAATGGTAGCCTATGTAACTTAAGTTTAGATAAAATAATATTGACATCCAAGGCTATGTCAAAGGTTAAACTGCAATAGCAAAACAGGAAAACGCATTTTCGTCTAAATTAAGGTTAACTTAGGCAACTTAAAAAAGATGAGATGATTATAACTTCAATCAAATTAAATTAGACTTAATCAATTTCTGCTGGGAAAATGTATTCATAAACTTATGATCTCAATGATTATGCTAGGTTTTACTTTTTCATTCAGCATTCAAATGAGTTTTTTTTGTTTGCTTTTAAAATATTAGCCTTACATATGCCTAACTTATTTAGCCTATATAGCCTTGCAAGCCTAGCCTACTTTGATATGTAACTAACTTATGAATGCAAAACTTAACTTGATAACAAGATGCACTTACCTTAAAGCCGATATCTCAAGTTTAGTTGACCACCATTAAAAAACTGTATTCAGCCGTAAATAAATAATGTATTATTATATATCAGAATCTCAAGGCAAAGGGGAAAAATGCAATCATTGCAACATGGTGTGAAGTAAGTGAAATAAAAATTTAAGTACGAAATTGAGAGTTGAGACTAGGACTAGAGATGATTGTGATTGATTGAAATATACTGGAGCTGCCGAGTGCCGATGGAAGATGGATGCTACCATTAGATGCTAAAGCTAAGCTAAATAGATAGATCCATCCGCGCGCGTTTTAATGGCGCGCACAAGAAAATAGTTCCGATTTAAATTGAAGATATTTTTGTTTCTACCCATTTGGGTAGAATTTTCATCTTAGTAGTTTGTTTTTAGCATCAACCTCGTTCCCTTTAGGTACTTAATAAAAGCTTAGTTATATTTATTTTGATTTTCTGGATGAGCTGAGTTCATAAACAGTTTTCAATCTTATTAATGTTGTTTCAATGTTGAAATAAAAAAATATTTCAACATTATTCAATATTGACAACAATGTTTTCAATAAATGTTGATCAATGTTGGGAAAATAATGTGTTAATGTTTAAATAATGTTTTTTCAACATTAATCAATATTATCAAACAATATTTGCATAAAACGTTGATCAATGTTGGGAAAATCTTGCTTCAACATTAAAACAATATTCTCAGAACAATATTGTTGACAATGTTAAGCAACATTATTTCAACATTTTAACAATATTGTGTTGCTACTTGGGAACGCTACAAAGCTGTACAACAGCCTTCCTCTGGGGTTGAAGACCGAGCAGGATCACCAGACTTTCAAACGAGCAGTGAAGAGACTGCTCTTGAATGGGGTTTACTACAGCGTCCGGGATTTTTTGGCTGGTAGTTATAACCGCTTGTAAATAGTTATAAAAATGTACTACATAAGAAGTTTTGTATTTTAGTTTATTTTGACATGGCTAACGCTGATTGTATTTGGTTAATTTGGCTAAATAAATGACTTATGACTTATGACTTAAAGCGATTGACACATTGGGAATTTGATCTAATGCAACAGCAGTTTTAATATAACGAAATACGATAAAATACAAGTTCAGTTTCGCTGAGTCAACAGGGCCGGAAGATCAAAAGCAATTAAAAGTGAACGTCGATTCAGTGTAAAGTAGACCTCCTGCAACGCTTAGGCTCGTTTCACATCTACCCGGCTTCTACCCGGCATGCCGTTAACCCGACTTCTAGCCGGCGCCGGCACGAGTGCACCTTTCACATTACGCCGACACCGGCACTCCGGCAGTTGTACTCAAGCTTGTGAAACTTGTGTGTCGTAGGGATGGAAACAGAACGTAATAGAGCAATTGTAATGTTAGGTACCTTGAAATAACTTTATTGCAATTGTATTTATATTTGATTTTTTATTTGATTCAGTTTGAATTTGAGTAAAATGTAATTCAATGTTATGTAATAAAATCAAATCAAAAAATAAATTGAGTAAAAATTCTATTTAGTTCAAATAATTCTGCTCTTGAACTAAATTAATAAGTAGTTCATGGTCTATTCATGGACATGACCAAAACTTTGCGAACAAATACCCAAAATTAATACACATTAACTACAAAGAACTGAACTAAAAGTACTCTTGGTGCACCCGACAGACGGCAGGTGCCGGTTGTATGTGAACAGTCACATTGGGCCGCTATACCCACTACTCCAGCCGGCTTGTTTACCTGGCACCGGCAGCCGGCCTTCACCGAGGGGGCACCCGGCATCCCTCGACTAGTACCCGGCAGCCGGGCAAGTGATTAACCGGTCACGACACATGCCGTGCATGTGTGAACGGTGCCATATACTTCTTCACCCCATTGCCGGTTAAACGACACCCGGCACCCGGCAGCCGGGTAGATGTGAAACAGGCCTTACTACACCAACAAAACTCGCTTTTAGTTACTTCGTGTTTTGTCATAATTAGAAAATTGTCATATTTGGTACATAGCTTGTCTATTAATGCTTCTTTCCAACTGTTTGGTCAACACTGTAAATAGGTATAGTTTATGTAATAAAAAGCCTTTCGTCAAAATTTTTGGCATGAAATACACGCAAGGACGATCTGAAAATTTCTGGTTATTATATACGTTTGTAAAAGGAGACACATTTAATTTTAAAACTATTTTATGAGTTATAATGTAGTCTACACATAAACTGTGAGTAGACCTAAACTAGTGCAACTACCCCATCAGCTGATTTGACAGTTAGAGACGATAGGGGCGGAAACGACGTAGTATAGCGGATTTGAGCTGACGTCATAATGAGGATGATCATATGATGTTCAAGGTCATTTGTTTGTGTTTTAAAAAAAGGAAGCTATCCTACACTTATAGTGTAGGGTAGCTTCCTTGTTTTGTTTATTGTTTATTTGTATAAAACATGAGGAATGACAATAACTTACATACTATTACAATTAATAAGGAAAACATGTGCGAACGTACGTATCTAGAGTGAGCGTCTGCTAAAGTGTAAAACGAATGAGTTTATTGGTGGCCTTTATAAAGGCCGTTTTGTGTAGCTCGGCGACGCTTGTGTATTTGGATGTTTACTTCTTCAACTCCTCTATTGTATTATGGAGCTCTTTCCATCTTGCCATGTCTGCATTGTGCTCGGCCCATTCGATGTTGTCTCGAGGCTGAGCGCACCAAACACGATCAAATTTGTGTCGAATCTCTTTCTCCTCCTCCTGCAGTTGAAGTAGTTTTTCCTTTCGTTTTCGCTCCTGCTCTTCTGCCTCGATGCATGCTTGGTGTAGGTCAGAGTCTTCAATATCGCTTGTCCACTGTTGTTGTTGTTGTTGTTGTTGTTGTAGGTTGGCCATCTTGTGCAAAGTAAACGAGAAAGGTTGAGTTGACTGGTGAAGAGCTGGATGCGAAGTGACTGTTGCGTGTAAAGAAGTGCAGGTCCCTGACGAAGTGGGCGGAGCTAAAGCAGTAGGGGTGGGGGAAAGTAGTAGAGGTGGGGGAGAGCATCACGAGGGCATCATTCCATCCGTTTTAAAAGTATTTTGATTCTACGTCCCTTGTCTTGTGAGTGATGTTTCAGTTTTTCTTGATACGTTTTACAATTACATTGACAATAGGAGAAAGATTCACATTTTTTACAAGCCATTCCATCTACTTGACATTCAGGTGTTTTGAAACACTTAAGATTACAACAATAGTATTTTAAATCGTATTCCGATTTGTGATCAAAAGATGAATTGGAATTACACTGTGACATGTTGCTCGACTGAATTCTAAAACAAGAATGAAAAGCAATGTGTTGTGAGCTGCTATTTATAGTGCAAGAGTCAGCAGCTCTCATGCATCTGCCACAAATTAGTCTACATTTTTCCATAGTAGGTTAACCATTTGTGTTAGATCGTGTATGTAATTTTGATGCTTGTCT
The DNA here is from genome assembly GCF_028750875.1 of Macrosteles quadrilineatus. Taxonomy (NCBI): domain Eukaryota; kingdom Metazoa; phylum Arthropoda; class Insecta; order Hemiptera; family Cicadellidae; genus Macrosteles; species Macrosteles quadrilineatus. Next base: position 2,245,905 of record NW_026542608.1, read on the forward strand.
TGATATGTTTTACACCTACATTTGCAATAGCCAACAGACTGACATTTTTTACAAGCTTTTCCATCAACTTTACTTTCAGGCTTTCTAAAACATTTTAAATTACAACAATAGTTATCCAAATCGTATTTGGATTTGTAAACAAAAGGTAAATTGTATTTACGCTGTGACATGATGCTCGGTGAATTGTTGAAACAAGACTGAGAGCAACTGCGTGTAAGACCTGTTATTTATAGTAAAAAGTTCAAGGTCATTTGTTTGAATTTTAAAAAAAGAAACAACATATCAGCATATAGAATTAATTATATGCTGATATTTTGTTTCCTCTTTTAATTTTTTTATTTATTTTTTTAATGACAAAAACATTTAACAAACATATGTACATAGATGGTTATTTACAGAAAAAAACTTAAAACTAACATTGATGGGTGATGTGTAGAGATAGTTGAGTGGAATTGTTTCCGCAAACTCCGTGTGATACCAAATAGAGGGATCCTGGTTGAATACCTCGCAGGTCTTCGTTTTGTAGTTGCTGCACAAATCGTCTTGGAAGATAAACTTGAAATTTCGGTTCATCACCTGGTGAAAACGGTGCCTCGCTCAGTGATGCTAAAATTGCGTCTCCATGTGAAGTTTCTGTCTTCTTCAGCTCGTGAACGATGTAGTGTTTGTGTTCCTTCAATTCGTGACATTTCTTAGTACTTAGAATGCTGGATTTGGACTGGGTGTTGAACTGATCCACCAAAGACTGGAGAAACTGTTGTGAAGCCATTTTCTTGATTAGGACTACCCTGTGAGATGTTGCCTCTACGATGTCTGGAGTAATACTGATGAGGATCCTGAGACTGTCCACTGTATTTATAGCACACGTTCCCCCCTTCACCGCTATTTCCTTCGTAATACTTCCACTGTTGCTGTTTGAACTTATTTTTGTCCCAATAGTGAAGAACTAGAAAATTAGCTAATCGGTATGCGTTTTGTAGTGCACATTGTGTTACTGTGCTATAAGAGTGATCTGTTAAAGTACAAATAGGTCCATAATTAATTTGATGATCCTTGTCCATTTTTATGTCGAAAACATCGTGATATGTGTATTGTTGTATCCATTGTCTTTTTTCCAATCCTATTGTATAAATATGGGAAAACTTGTTAGAAAAATGATACATGATATTGTTCAAGTGCTTATAGCTTATCAATCCTTCGTTCCACTGAATATGGTGAAAATGTTTAGTTATCCATTTGTTTGTTCTTCTTGCTTTGTCATTCAATTGGTTTACTGAAAATGGAGCTTCAAATATAAACGGGTATACGACATGTGTAATCAAATCTAAAATCACTAATTCTTTTATCACAAATTCATCTTTGTTATCACGAAATGCTTGAAATTCTATTACACAGGGTTTTATATCCATAATGTTTAACCCTATCTACACACCAACACGTATAGTGTTCAACTGAATTCACACCGCGCCTTGGTCACTCTTTTATACTGTTTTTCTTTAATTACACTTATTGGGTTGCTGGTTCTTCTTGGTTTATAGTTTCATATTCTTCAACAGCTTCTATCGCTTCTTCATCAATTGATTCGAAGTTCCTTAACTGTCTCCACATACCAACTTCATGAGGCAATCTATTAAAAATAGATGTATCCACGTGTCCGTATAATATGGTGCTTTCCGGTTGTTTTTCTAGTGTATCAATTAAATACTCCTTGATGATTGAACTTGAGAATACAAGTTGTTTCATATATCTGGAGATATGAGACGTTGCATGCATTAAAATGTAGAATTCTTCACGTGAGAGTAAAATTTTACTTTCATGTTGAGTTAAATCTCTAAATCGTACTTGTAGTGTTCCACGATTCTTTACTATGTCAATTTCATTGTCAGAATCCAAAAGTCGAATATTAGTTTTCCTTCCGCAAACATTAGTATTTAAGTAACATTCAATTAGATTTAAATGTTTTAGAAAAGATTCCCATGCCGTTTCAGAAAATATAACCATTTTTGTACCATGCTGCAAGATAACTGTAGGTGTATATTCCGATGATTTCATTAGTCCAGCTGTTACACTTTTACCCAAACATAGTGAGATAGGATAGTAAATGCGTAGGAAAACTTCTTTCGAAATATTAATTGGGATTGTATCTTCATCTTTCCGCTTCCTCTTAGTTCCATTTTTTTTAGTTTTTTCTTCTTTGTCCTCCTTGTTTTCTTTGTCTTCTTGTTTTCGAAACTTTAATAATTCTTCTATTTCATTGACGATTTCTTCATGGTTTTCTTCTTCCAATAATGCTGCTTCCTCTGCATCCTTTTGTACGACTGATGGAGAACTCATTTTACTCATGATGTAGTGTAGGATGTTACCCATTCAACGAACGAGCAAAAACTGATTGGTGGTGTGCGAAGCTCCTCCTTTTATAGCCGACTGGTGGTTGTGGTGAAACTCATTTACAACACTGTTTTGACTAATCCCGTCAATGGTGTGAACGTTACAATTTTATCATGCAAAATTAAACAATATGCAGATGTTGCATCAGGAACGTTCTCTTCAAACTCCATTTCTATTTTTATATCCACACTTGATGACTTTACAGATTCGTTTTGTTTTGAACAATCTATTACAATTATTGGAGCTTTTGATTGGTTTAGATAATAGAGAAACTGCTGATGATGTCAATCCTCTTCCTCTCTTCAAGCTCTCTATATCACGACTGATGAGCTTAACCTTTAACATCTCTATTTATAGGGGAATGTACCCACATCGGCTTCACTCCTCAAGTGTTTGACCATGAATGTTTCATTTACGAATTGATTTCTTATTATGTACCTTTATCAATCCATATTATACTTTTTGTATTTTCATCTTCTTTGTTATTCTTTTATTATTAAATGTGTATACTTCTTCATTTTGTTAATCTTTTATTAACACTGGCTTTTTATATGATCTTTCAACTTATCCAAAGTTACCACTTCGTGAGGTAAAACTGTATTTTAAACATTTTTCTAATGGTGAAATCTTTCTACAGGTTTAGTTCTAAGCATCTTTGTTCTGCTAGACATAAAATATTGCTTCATAATAACCCTATCAATCCATTGATCTCTTTGATCTGGATGCACTTTGTTATGTCCTGGATGTGCTGGTATCATATTGTGAAAATCAAACATTAGAGTACCCAAAAGTCTAGCAAGATAGTTTACATTGACAGCATTATCCATTTGTTGTGGATCTTCAAGATTTGTAATTCTTTTATTATTACATGTGTATATTTCTTCATTTTGTTCATCTTTTATTATACACTGGCTTTTTATATGATCTTTCATCTGATCCAAAGTTACCGCTTCGTGAGGTAAAACTGCATTATGAACATTTGCTAATGGTAAGTTTTTACAATCAAAAGTGGTGGTCTTTATATTATTATGTTTATATTCATCGGTTATTACAGGAACTTGTTTAAAAACTACCACATCTTCAGGATTTACTCCACCTTTTACATTAGTTATCTTTTTGTTCTCAGCATGCCAATTTCCATTCTTTTGTAACATGATTTGACTTACAGTGGCAGCATCTGTTGGTTTTAATCCTTCTTTAACCTTATGTAATATTTTACCTTTGCAATCAATTTGTTCATTATCGTGAATAATACAATTATCTTTAACATATTTGAGGTTAACTGCATCCGAATCTTCTTTAGGGTATCCTATATCATTTATAATAAAGTTATAAAAAGAGAATCTATCTTCTTTTCTTTCAGGGATTATAGAATGTAAATATCCTTTATTGACTGAATCTTGACTATCGACAGGATCAGCTAAGTTTGTAACTCTTCTGTTTTTAACATCGTAAACTTCATTATTAACTTGTAAAGTATTTGACAGTTTTGAAAGTAAATAATCTTTGGTGACGGAATCGGAGTTTTCTATTGGTTCACCAACATTTGTTATTCTATGAGACTTAGCATTATAAGAGTCGTTTTGAAGTTGTAAGCTCAACAATTTTTCACTTTTTAAAGTTTTCAAATTTATTGCATCATTATCATCTTCTGGATCTTTTACAAATTTCAATCGTTTGCTGCTTATGTTATAATCGCCTTCAGCTGTTAATGGTAAACTATATCTTTTACCATTGGATTTTGGTTTTTCTCCAAAATTGGAATACCTTCCAAACTTGTCCACGCTCATGATTCAACTGAGTTCCCTCGATTCTTGTCCTCCTTTTATATGCGATGATTAAGCAATAATCCTTCGATTTCGTAGTTCATCGATTAAAGCTACCCATTCATTGTCCAATCCAGTATGACCGGCTTCCATGGCTTCATGTAATAATCTCATTCGATCAACCAGCTTATTGACATCATTATAATATATTATGTTGGTATTGTATAGACTTTTTAATAATCCTTTCCCTGAAGATGTAGGTTCGTTGGTTCTTGGTCTTTTGTGTAACTCATTTAATTCAGCTGTAGATATAGCTCTTCTTTTAAGTTGAGATTTTTTCACTTGTGCTGGAAAAAGATCAGCTATGACACTTGTGTATTTTATTGATCGATTTCGATAAATGGGCAAATCTTTGGAATACTGCTTTTTATGTGCATTTGTATCATTTAGTATATTTTTAAACACTGATAGGTCTTTTTTGGTATATTTACCAGGTTTGTTTTTAAAAATAAGTTCAAACAGTCCTGTTGTACCTTTATATTTTTGGTTACCAATAAGGATGTTATCGTTTTCATCAATATCCAAATTACTGTCTCCAATCATAATACCATTGTCTTCTAGTCTAGCTCCATAAATATGATATCTTCGATTAGCCTGTGTTGAATCTAACATCTTTAATAAATATTTTCTGCCCAAATTCCCTTTGAATGCTATGTTTGTGCTTAATGTACTTAAATTTGTAGGATTAGTAGATCCTTCTTCTTGACCTGCAGAAAATCCTTCTTTTTCTCTTGAATCTTCAGTTTCTTCAGTTTCTTCTGTTTCTTCACTTTCTTCACTTTCACCACTTTCTTCAGTTGATTGAAATTGTTTGTATTGTTCAAAATCTCTTGATTCTTTTTCATACTTAGAAATCGGTAGAATAGCATCTCCTTCGAAAGGTTTTTCAATATTCTTAACTAATCTGTTTAAAGGATCAGTAACAGGTTTAAATGTTGATTCTATAAACTTTTCTCTTTCGCTTATACCTAACTTCAGAGCTCTGTTTTTATGTCTAATAGAATCACTAAGTGATTTTATTTCTTTTAAGAGCTTTTCTTGACTTGCCATGTTTACAGTACGAAGTGTTGATTTGAAATAGTGATATTTAGAGAAGCAAAACGTATTTATCAAACCCTATTCTATATCGTCCGTCTTTTATGGCTTGTTCTTTCATAATGACCAAAAATCCATACTTTTCTGCCCATGCTTTTCCACAAATTTGTTTAAACTTATCAAATGACATATCAGCATTTACATGATCGTTATATACGTGTTTCAGGTTGGTTTCATCTTGTTTGAACAAAATTATAACATTTGCATTATCTCTGATAAGTTGCTTTGGAATTTTACTGTATGTTTGTCCTATATATATGCTGTCGATATTATTATGTCTTCCCATGGCGAAATAGTTCCTAATAGTATCATGATTTTCACATGAAACGTCATCAAATAGAAATACTGAATATGGTTTAGCTTGGTTTGGTTGCAAAACGTTATCACTGGCGTTAAATTTATAAAAGTTAACACCTGACACCTTCGATATGATTTTCTCCAACAATTGATACTTTGGCTGATGTAGTGACTTTGAAAATATGTATAAGTTATTAAACCTCAATCCTTTAGGATTTGTAATCAAATTAAATACGACATTAGTTTTTTCCACAGTTTGACGGACCACTTATAATACATCTGACTGTGTTTGGAAGTAAACTACCATGTTTGCCAGTGTTGATTGTGTCGTTATCAACAGTGTAATCATCTATATTACTAATGTTGAATTGATCTTTATGATGAACAATCTCCATCTTATTCGAAATCCAATGGTACAATGAGCTGTTCCCGTTAAATTAGGTCTTTTATAGGTATCCAGGAATCTTCTGTTTTGTTAAAACCTAGCCATCGTACTTTAACTTGGTCTTTTTTCCTTTGTAACACTTTTTCAACAAGATATACATCACCTACTGTAGATTTCAATAGTTCATGTCCGTAGAACGCACCTTGTAACAAATTGCCTTTATTATCCTTTAATATGTATGTTTCTGGTATAGTTGGTTGCACTTTGTATATGGTAAATACTTCATTTGTCCAATTAGGTAGATATTTTTTAGTAAATATCGTTTTATACTTACTTATTCGAACTTTATCATTTACATTGAATTTTCTAGGCTTCTTTATTTCATCTTTAGGTTTTGTATTGTGCTTTATTCTTTTTAATACAAGTTTAGCATTTTTCTTGTTTACTTCATTTGGCGTCATCCCAATAGTTCTGTGAAACCTGTTGTTGTAATCACTTATTAACTTTGGTAAAATATCAATCCATAAGTAGGTTCCTCTGTTTGAAAACATTTTATACATTGCTCCTTTTAACGTTCTATTAAATCTTTCAATTATAGCAGCTTTTTTTCAGATTTGGTTGAGTAGTGGTTTATGTTGTATTTTTTCATTAACTCTGAAAAACTTTTATTAAAGTATTCTTTGCCATCATCAGTTTGTAAATGTTTCATTTTGTTTTTATCTCTCTTTATAGCAATTTCCATGGCTTGTGTTACGCTTTTACCAGTTTTATCCTTTAATGGTAATGCATCTGCAACTTTGGTAAAACAGTTAATCACTGTAAGTATATAATGATGTCCTTTATTTATTTTACTATATGGCCGCATTTCAATCAAATCTGCTTGATACAAATCATTTATTCCTTTTACAGTTGTATTTCTTCTTGGAAAGTTTACTCTTGCAGGTTTGTGTAGCTCATTTACAATGTTTTCTTTTAAAGCCATTATGTTGTGTTCTCACTGTCAATGTTGGAAAAGTAATGATTTTCATTTTGTCTTACATCTCCTTATATAGGTCAAGGTCATTCAAACCTTGTGTAAAAAAGGGGGAACACAGCGGACAATGCTGTGTTCCCCCAATTTTACGGAAAGGAGAAAGGATAAGTGGTGTAGGACGATGAAGAGGTAATTAGTCGATAGGGTTAAGGGAATAGTGACCAAATGGAAGTGTGTGGATCCGGTCTGGTAGGATGTGTCGTTTGTCATCGTTGCAGGAGAGCGCCTTCTTAACTTCTGTCACGCTGTACAGTTGATGATTATAACTCCTGATTGTGTTGAAGTTTGCAGTTATAACTTTGTTTTCATACAACACTTGCTTGTAGTCTTCAAAAAGTACATTTTTCTTCAAATACAAATTCTTTACACCTTTTGCCTTTTTAATAATGTTGTCATCATGTAGTTTCACAGCATACAATTTTGATATTAGTGCTACGATTTCTTCAAGTAACACTCCGTTAGCCTCATCTTTAAATTTCCCCAATAATGTCTTGTTTCTATCTTGATCGTAGTTTGGATGATCTTTAGGATAGTCAGAAAAATCAAATTCATCTTTATATACAAATGTGCGAAGATCTTTATACATATCTTGAGTAATTAACTTGTAAATAAAAGCATCTGTATCCATGTAAGTTATAACTATGTTCTCACTTCCATAATGTGCAACCATCTTGTTGTAGTGAAAATCGTACATGTGCGTTTTTGATATATCTAATATTGACATTCCTATATACAAAGGTCGATCCATTTTTATACTAGTTTTCTTCATAGATACGGCAACAAGGTTTTCATTAATGATTACTGATGATCCAAAGTTGGGTTTCTGTACAAGTTTTTCCTATTTCCTAGCATCTGTTACAAGTTTTACATTTTTGTGTTTCCTTTTATTTTCCAGAGTTTTACCGAATATCGCATTGTTCATTAATTTCAAAAAGTCCTTCTGGAAGGCTGACGTTGCTGCTGCTCTTCTTGTAGTGTTGGAATCGATGTAGGGTTTCAGCCAGCAAGATTGAGAAAATTCCAAAACTCTGTGTACTTTGGTTAGACGAAGACCTAATTCAAGTGCTTGTTGTACAATCCAAAAGTGCGCTACATATCTTTGCTTGTGATTTAAATTCATAATTAATTTAGGATGTTTTCCAGTTGGTGAAATTTCAGTTTTTGGTAAAAGAGGAAGATCGTAGTGAAGGTCGTGTAGATGTTCTGGGTACTCGAAATCGCAGTCTAATATATATCCTGTGTCACCATGTTTTGGAATTTGAACAATATCTCCAATTGACTCTGGGTCTATCCATTTAAAGTTATCATATGGAAGGGGGTTGGACATTGCCCATCCATACAAATTGTTTGCATCAAAATACCCAAGATAAACTGATGGCTCTTGCTGGTTGTAGTTTGGCAGGTCTTTATTGTTGGCTTTTACATGTCTTACAACGCTTTGAGTCAATCCTCCTCTGACACCGGACTCAACCATCAGCACCATATCAATATCTGTTAACAGTTGAAGTTTGCAATTGGTTTCTTTTAACATCGCCTGCCAAGCTAATCCTGGAGAGGTGTAAGAATGAAGAGGGTCTAATCCGTATGCTTCTAAACAGGTGTTTCTGAATTCCTCCATCACATCACAAAGCAAAGTAACATCGAGTTTAACATAAAAATCTGAATAATCCCCTAATGTTTCCATATCAAGTTCGTTCCAAACTCTGCATGCATGTTGGTAATCTTCTGGTGATATTTCTGAATTGTTCAGCTTGTTGGTAAAGGCTTCTGGTGGAGGAAGTGATGTCTCGTCAAATCTGTGCAATCCATCGATGTAATCATAGGGGAAGACTCCTTTTCGAAGAACTAAATCCAATTTGTTGTTTTCTACTATTTTACTTGTTTCTGTTAAATTTTCTCTTGTCAAATTTTCTGATAGTTTCATAAGACTAGAAGGCATAAATCTGTAGGAGTCAAGAAATCTGAGTTTCATTTTACCAACCATTTTTGAAAAACAAATAAACCGTTCCATCGTTACGGCTAATACATCAATTTTACCATTGTCCCTTCCTAATTCAGGTATTATAAAATGTCCATCATAGCCGCTTAAGTTGTGCATTACAATTGGAATATAGTTAGGAATTTTATAGTTTAAGTTACAAGCGTTACACGCAGCACCTCTGTAGCTTCCAGTCAGATGGTCGTGGTCATGCACTTTATGATTATCCGCTGTAAATGATTTCTTGCACAGATAACATGAAGTTGATAAATCGTATTCTTGAACTTCAACGGGTGACATAGGTGTCATAGGTTTTACCTGTGCATACATTGCCTCTACTTTTAAAGCTATATAGTAAAGCTCGTCAACAAAGTGTTTAGCTGCATCTTCACCACGATACACTTTTGGTTCAGCTGTCAGTCCATAATCTTGTAAATATTCTTCGGAAAGCGTTGACTTGATGAGTAGACAAAAACTGTTGGGTGAATGTAGTTGGTACTTGTTTCTTCTTGATGTGTCGTCCTCTTGATGTTCCAACGGTAGTAGAGTAGATTCAAAATCGGCATACACGACAATAGGAATTCTATATTGCTGATATACATTATTAAACTGTACAAATGATCTATCAGCTGGTGGTAGGTTAATCTTAACTTCTTCATTTCCATTGCATAACCTTTTATGTTCCAACAACCATTCGGACCCTCCGTTTCTCAAAGATTTGTTCACATGACAGAAACATCTTTTACAAATTGTCTTACATCCTCTATACTTTGAAGTTTGAGAAATAACAAGTTTTTTAAGGTTCTTAATATATACATAGTGCGATATTTCACCTTTGGTGATTAATAACAAGTCTTTGTGATTCATTAGTTCTTGTGCACTTATACGTAGTGGATATACATTGTTTGATGAATCTAAACCATATATATTTACAGAAGCAGTTGGGTTCTTTTTTTTCAAACTTGGTGATATATTTGATTTTTACAGGGTAGCTCATTCCTTGAAAATTATAATTGTGCTGCACTTCTTCATATTCTCTTCCTACCCTTTGTGGATTATTATTTTTGACATATTTCACCAACATTGAATATTTAAAACATTCAGTATCATCATTTTGTATATTTATACATGATTTAGTGTCTGCAATTTTCTTGGGTAGAGGAATATAGCTACTTCCTCTCATTCCATATCCATGTTTATGTACTCTTACATCCAAACCTGATATGCTCAATACAGTCCATCCTGATCCTCTGCCTTCATGTTCTTGCAATTTTGTCAAAAGTTCTTCAAAACATTCATCTACAATTGATTCAATATCTGAGGCAAACATAATGGTTCTGTTTTTTGTTAAAAATCCCCTAGGTGATGTTTCATTTTGCATATTGATAAATATAACATCCAGCAATAGTCCAAACTTTAAAAAATTTTAATCTTTGTAATTCATTTTGTAGCGTTTCAATTACTAGTCCTTTTGCACTAAACATAAATTCTTCTAGTTTTAATGTAGCATTGTCAATTTTAAAATGTGTTACCACTTTACCCGGTAGAGCATGAGCGTGTAGTTCCACATTTGTTGGAGATGCATCAGTTGAGGGTGAAGTTGGGGGTTTGGGTGCATAATGAATAACACTTGGTCTTGAAGTTGATGGTTGCGGTTCTTCTTCTCCTGGATTTCTTGAAGTAGATGGTTTTGGTTCTTCTGTTCCTGGATTTCCTGATGTAGATGGTTTGGGTACTTCTTCTTCTCCTTGTCCTATTTTATACAATTCTTCAATCAAGTCTTGATATCCTTCCAATTCCTCTTTATTTGTAGGATGATCGACTATTTCATGAAGTACAAGATCTATTTCATCCTCAAATGCGGCTTGACAAATGGCGCAGCGTTGCATGGAAGTAGATGGTTTTGGTTCTTCTTCTCTTTGATCTCTTGAAGTGGATGGTTTGGGTTCTTCTTCTTCTCCTTGTCCTATTTTATTCAATTCTTCAATCAAGTCTTGATATCCTTCCAATTCCTCTTCATTTGTAGGATGATCGACTATTTCATGAAGTAGAAGATCTATCTCATCCTCGAATGTGGCTTGACAAATGGCGCAGCGTAGCATGTTGTAGATGTTCTCTATTCAAGAGGCAGCAACATACTGATGAAAGGTATGAACATCCACCTCTATTTATACCATTCCCTCCCCTCTTTATCCCCTCTACTACTATTTAATTAATGACATCACCCCATTCCCTAATTTTTTTATAATCTAACGTAAATACATGCTATTCTCCAACTTTGAAACATATTTATAGAAAAACGAGGTATTTTATTTTTTACTAACTATTCCTGTTTAGTAGGTCAAGGTCATTGCAGGATGATAAAAAAATGCGTGAACAATTCATTTAACTCTGAAACACGTTTTTACACATGTTATACCAGAACTAAATAAATTGGTCAGACATTTTTTTATTCAAAATTTGGAAAAAAGTTATTTACTGTTCAAAACTTGGAAAAGCCCCAATTTACTGTGTTATAGTCTTGGAAATTGAAGATTTCCAAGACAACCCCAACCTACCCAGTTCCCCTTTTGTATTTGTTAGTACTCTTCGTCAATTTCCCTATCCAATAACTCCATCATGTCCGACAGAATCCGCTCTTCCATTTCACCATTCATTAATTGGATCATATCCGACAGCATTTTTTCATCATCATCTTCTTTTAATTTTTCAACGTGGTTATCAATTATAGTACTAGCTTCTTTCATTTCTCCCACAGTCCTCATTTTTGCTTCTTCAACTTCCTTTTATAAGAATCTTATTCTCTCAATTGCTAAATTTATAATTTGAAGTTTAGATTTTCCTTTTTCAGCTTTGAGTACGGTTCTCAATACCTCAAATGTTTCGTTTAGCTTCAGTACCCTCATTCTTTCTCTTTCATTATGTCTAATCTTTTTTTATCCATCTTCACTAAACTTGCGTTTGCGAGTTCCAAAAATAAGAATGTTTAATGCGGGATATCAAACCTCTTTTATACCTACATATAGTGGTGGGGGTAGACCGCTCCCCACTTTACTTTATAGTAGTGGGGGAAATGGGTAACATTTTCCCTTATTGTTGAACCATGGAATTTTTAAACTCTTTAAGTAGGTCAAGGTCATTGTACAATAATAAAAAAATGTGTGAACAATTTATTTAACCCAGCAACATGTTTTTTTACACATGATATACCAGAATTAAACAAATTGCTCAGACATTTTTTTCAAAATTTTGAAAAAGCTGATTTACTATGTTTTTGGAATTTTATGATTACAGTATCAGGTTTTAAAAGAAATCAAAAATATTTCAAAGATTCAAATTTAGAAATAGAAAATTAACTGTATTTGTTTTGGAAATTGATGATTTGCAAAACAAACTCCCAACCCACCCTCTCATTTTAATTTTTGTACACTATCAGAGTCAGAGTCAGAGTCAGAGTCAGAGTCAGAGTCAAACAATCGTCTTCTACTTCTAAACATTGCACTAAACATTATATGACTTGTTGTAGGTGTTTCCCTTAGCTCAACAAGTTTCTCCGAGCATACCATCTCTTCAGTAGATGATGAATCTTCAAAAAGTAGAAAACTTCTATCTTCTTCATCTAACTCTTCATCAGTCAATACTTCCATATTTTCGTCACCATCCGATTCCAACTCTTCTTCGGATAAAGATTCTTTCTCCAAGTCTATGTCTTCTTCCTCTGAACTAGCTTCAAAAACAATGTTTTCCAATAAGGTTTTTAAAAAAGAAGTTGTCGGGAAAATATTGTCCACAGGAGACATAATGTACAAGAGTGGTAAATCTGAAGTAACTGATTGTACCTCAGCAAACATGTTATATAGACAAACCCCCACCATTCACCTTTACCCCCACCCTTAACCTTTACTCCATTTTGTTTTTAGTTATTGCGGTCTGGTTTTATGTAGAATGTGGCAGTCACAATATACCCTTTTTCTAACATTTCCACTAGCCTTCGAATTATTTTATTAAATCGTACATCAGTTAATTCTAGTTTCAACCCGTTTGCTTCTGAGTTCCAGATGTTTCTCACTTCCTTCCACAAAGTAAAATGACATGTCACACTATGATTTAAATATTTTTCTAAACTTCCCCTGAATGCAAATGCTTCTTGAAGGTTTTTTAAGTTTCTTTTAATTATTATTGTAGCTGGGGAATTCATAGTTAAACTTGCCTCTGCTAGCTCCAATCTAAGAATGAATCATGTGCAATATCAAGCGTCTTTTATACCTTTATGTACTGGTGGGGGTAAAGGTTGGTGGGGTTAAACAAACCACCTTAATTTTAGTAGTGGTAGAAATTGATATTATCATTATTTTAAAATTTTGCAGAAATTTCTAAGTTTAAGAAGTGGGTCAAGGTCATTGCAAGATAATAAAAAAAATGTGTGAACAATTCATTTAATTCTGCAGCATGTTTTTACACATGATGTATCAGATTTAAACAAATTGCTCACACATTTTTTTTAAGAATTTGGAAAAATTGAATTTACTGTGTTATCTTTGGTAATGTAAAATGTTAAAAGGAAAAAAATTACCGTGTCTTTTTGATCTTGGAAATTGAAGATTTCCAAGACAATCTTCCTTTAGCATCCCGGATAAGGTAGTCAGTTCTTTTCGGATGTTCAGGGTTTACAACATCTCTTGGTAATCTAATTGAAAAATGCTCTCCTGTATCGTTACGTTTTATAATAATGTTATTAAACCATACACATCTGACAAAGAAATATTTCGTACACCTTTTCATCCTTCTTACCCGGATTGCTTTGGGAAGTTCTTTAATTTTATTGGAAGACTCTGTGGTTTTATTGTGTTTTGAATGAATGGAGCACGTATCACTATTCAAAACACAAACCTTTTCACAGTGTTCCCCCTTACTAGCACCCTTTTTAAAAAACATATCGACACTTAGAGAGGGTGTGTGCAAATGTTCTTCTCCTGTCAGCAATTAATTGTTTACACTTATCTGAAGGAGAAGTGTGAAGGTGGTCAAAGGATTTGGAAGTGGCTGGTAGGGAGTCTTTTAGAGGAGATATGATGGGTGGTGGAATAGTGAATTGTAAAGGTGGAGTTGTCAAGGGAGAAATACATGGTGTAGAAGTTGGAGGTGGAGATGAAGTTCTAGTAGCAGTAGGTGTTGATAGAATATCAGCAACAGTGCAGTCAGAGGACGAGGAAGAGCTTGTAGATGAATCAGATGAGGTTGACTCCGAAGAAGATGAACAAGACGAACTTGATTGTGAAGATGAAGATGAAGATAATATTTCAATCAGTGGAGGAGATTGATCACCAATGGCTCGGAAGGTGTATTGTTCTTCTGCTCCAGGACTTGCACCTTCTGACTGCAGTATTTCTCGAAGAACCGATTTTGGATCTGACGCATGCGATGAAATTAAAATAGACCGAGGAAGAGACTTTGAAGATGAAGAAACTACTTTCGAGGGTCTAGTGGGAATTCTAAGGTAAGCCATGATAACAAATGAAACAGTGAATAATAGTTTGAGCTGACTCAGCTAGCTAAGACTACTTCAGATCATGGAATGATGATTGCCTGCGAAGCAAACCTCCTTTTATAGCAAAACTCAAGTGGAGGGGGGAAGCTTGTGGTTGGAGGGGAAATGTTGTGTCCGTTGGTGTTAACTTAAAAGAACTGTTCTCGGTTCCCAATAACGTACTATAAGGAAGCTTTCTAAGTCCTGTATGTAAGTCAAGGTAATTTAAAAACATTGCCAAAAGGAGAGATGGAGCGAAAATGGCTCCATCTCTACTTTTGTTGTAATAGGGGAACTTAGTGTTTGTTATGTATTTTAAGGGAAATTTCTAAGTCCTGTAAGTAGGTCAAGGTCATTTAAAAATATTGCCAAAAGGAGAGATGGAGCAAAAATTAGCTACATCTCTCCTTTTGTTGTAGTGGGGAAACTTAGTGTTTGTTTTATTTTCGTGTTTGTGTGTAAGTCTGAATTGGCTAAAGACCAATGTTACAGTCTTTTTGATCAGAGGCAGCGCAGCCGACGGACTGTCCTCGTGGTATTGATCAAAGACTCATTAGCAATAGCCGGAGCAGCGCAGTCATCGAACTGTCCCCATAAAAAAATGTGTGTATGTCAAAGAGAACTCTATGTCATAAATTTATTATTTGTTTCATGTTTTTGTTTTGTGTGAACGTTTTCAACTTACTAATGTCACTTCGAACTTTGTAACATATAATGATCAACTCAAATTGAAAAAATAAAAATTACTAATAGGGACTTAATTATTTTGATACCTGAAATGGAACATCACATAATTAAGAAATACAACACCCTTACCAAAGATACAAATACGCAAAACACCCTCAAAACTACAAGCCAACAAATACTACAATCAACATGCTTCTAATATAACTACTAGGTGACAAGAACCTTAGGTTAGAGTGGTACCGACTCTAAACTAAGGTTCTCGTCTATAGCCAGTTTGCCCATCCGATCAGCTTCATCGGTTGTGCAAGACTGGCAAACATCCGACTGCTCACAGCCCTTTTATACGCTCGGGTTGAGTAGTGGGGGTAGAACAACGCTGCACCTGCTTATGTGAATTAATTAGTGATTGTCCAAGCTAGAACACACACCCGGTTGGATTCAAACATATACAAGCCAGATCCACTACTACCGTTTTCTGTTTTTCCAAGATATTTTCAAAGTCCTGTAAGTAGGTCAAGGTCATTTCAAAATAATACCAAAAGGAGAGATGGAGCAAAAGTTTGCTCCATCTCTCCTTTTGTTGTAGCGGGGGGCCTTAGTGCTTGTTTTTATTTTTGTGTTTGTGTGTAAGTCTGAATTGGCTAAAGACCAATGTTACAGTCTTTTTGATCAGAGGCAGCGCAGCCGACGGACTGTCCTCGTGGTATTGATCAAAGACTCATTAGCAATAGCCGGAGCAGCGCAGTCAACGAACTGTCCCCATAAAGATGTTTGTGTGTGTCAAACTTGCTCTATCTCTGAAATTTAAAATTTAATTTAACCAAATGCAGAATGGTATGCAGGTCGTAGGAACTTTCAACCAATTACAAAATGGTCAACTTAAATTTTAAATATAGAATATTTACGGTCACAAGAAAGTGTTCATTGCTAGCTGACATGAGTAAACTACCAATGACAACAAAAAATTTAAAATTTAATTCAACCAAATGCAGAATAGTATGCAGGCCGTTGGACCTTTCCACTAATTACAAAATGGTCAACTTAAATTTTAAATATAGAATATTTACAGTCACAAAAGAGTGTTCATTGTAATAGGGGGACTTCTTAATCCTTTGTTAGCTGAAATATCACATGATTAAAATACAACACTCTGCACAATTCAAGTACCAAAGACACGATGCACTCCTTAAAGTAAAACCATCTAAGCTACAAGCTAAAACCAACATGCAGCACATGCTATTGACTAAAACATTAAGTTAGATTGGCCAAATCTAACGAAAGGTTTTAATCAGAAGTCAGTCAGTCTGCACACAACCAGTCAGCTGAACCAGTTGGGAGAGACTGACTACAGTCCGTTCGCTGCCGCTACTTTTATACGCGAGTCGGTTGGGAGGGGGGCCAGTTGGGAGGTTTACCCTGCTTCGCGGGTAAATTTCCCTACTGTCGGGTAATTATACTTACTAAGTAAGGAAGTCGCCAACATCATATCATTCAGTGTCGAACCTTCAACGGAGACTGTTCACATATGCTAGCTCTGTTCTGATGTTAACTATGGACAAGCCAAGTAAAATCACACAAGATAAACTAGAGAGAATAAAAGAAAATTTAAAGAAATCTACTACTACTAAAACCAGAAATTTTCGCAAGTCAATGTCACTACGTCTAAAGTTTCAGAAGCAAATTAAATTACCACTACATTGGAATGCATCAGGATCAAATTATTCTAATCAATTATCACCCGAAGCCATATGTCAAGAAATGAAGCTTCCTCAACTAGTGAGTCCAATAGAAACAGAAAAAGTAACATTTAAATACCTGTTGCAAAACAAACATTATCAATTAGTAGAACAAAGACACAATGCAAATGGTAAAACATTTATTTTCTTTTATGACAACAAGTTTTTAGAGGTTTGCTTTCCGACACAATTAAATATACCAAACCCTCCCTCCTACGTTGGAGATGGTAAACTAATTTATTTGATTCACACAAGTCAGGACACATGGAATTGGGTATAATTTACTTAAACAAAAAACAGTCTTTCTAAAGACTCCATTATATAAACATATTTTGACTGCAAAGTTCACCACGTTATTTTTTTTACACTAGTGTCGGCCAAATATACCTACTTATGTTTTTACAAATTTTTTTTTTTACAAAACAAGATTCCCTAATATCGGGTAAATATATCTACTATTTTATTACGTCTTTATCAAAATCCACAGTACAAACATCTACCATAAGATATAACTTACATTAGGCCTACCTTATTGGTGGTTACGAGATACAGCTCAAATAGCATCACATAGCTGAACACACGCACGCCGCGCCGCGCACGTTTTTGGTTTTAGGCTTGCAAAGCTGAACACATTTCACTTCTTAGTACAGTGTCTATAGACGGTACATCGTATCACAGCAAAAGACGCAACAACGCGGGACCGAGACCAAACTGGTTACGTAACAGACGCGGCAGAGCCAAGCGATCCCAGGCAACTGATTCGGAATCTAAGCTTCGGTTGAGTTGAAGCAGTATGCCAGCGGCAGCCAGTTGTTGCCTCACAGTTACGTTGACCCCGCTCACAGTCGTTTACCGTTATAAATCACTTTCTCTCCAAACCAGCCCACGGCCGACTAGTGTGTCTCCTGTTGAGCGCGGGCAAGCGTTTAACTACATCTATCATTAATTGTATAAGCTGTGTTTTACTCGTATCGGAAGTAGCTTTTACTCCAAATACAAAGTAATCACTTATTGTTTGTACCTCAAAGAGTGTATCATAAGTAACTAATAACGGCAGAGAGACAGGAACTCAGTATTTTTAAGGTCAATAGGAATGCTTTATAAGAAACCGAGTACTACAAAGTCAATTGAATAATCAATTAGCACATCACTTTATAACGTAGAATCAAAAAGCACCTGCATATACCATTTCCGGATGATTAAAACACGCAGCTGTACAAGCAGATGGTTTATGCTAATTATTATTTACTGTATGGTACGTAAAAACTTGATGGATACTACAAGTTTTACACTTTTAAATTGTATCACGTGTACCAAATTTTAGATATAAACGATAAAAAACGCCAACGGTGGGTGAATCATTTCTCAGCTTTTTTCCGGCAATGTAATACGAGAAACTAATCGAAATCCACAAGTGGGACCCAATGTTACAAGTCTTTCATAATCGTTTTCTACTTGTACTATTTAATACGAGAAACTAATCGTAATCGCATTTTCCTTTATAATTTCTTAACTTGATCCTATTCACTGCTATTAGACTGTACTGGAGTAAGCATACATTCAAAGTCTGCAGTTTTGACTTATTATAACCTCGTTCTACATCTTTTAATTCTCAGATGTTTTGTAATGACATCATTACAAACGAATCTTTTGTCATCATAAGCTGACAACGAAATCTTGTTCACTTCCACACTGTACAACTTACTCTCATTCCTTCTGTTTTCTATAAATAAAGAATAAACAAAAGAAAGAAGCTACCCTACACTATAACTGTAGAAAACTCAATTGTGTAGGCCTATTTATTTGGACAAAAGAAAGAAGCTACCCTACACTATAACTGTAGAAAAATCAATTGTGTAGGCCTATTTATTTGATTCACGTAAATGGAATGGCTATTTGGCACAAACAAATGACCTTGAACATCATATGATCATCCTCATTATGACGTCAGCTCAAATCCGCTATACTACGTCGTTTCCGCCCCTATCGTCTCTAACTGTCAAATCAGCTGATGGGGTAGTTGCACTAGTTTAGGTCTACTACTGTGTAAATGTATTACGCCTCGGAAGGGTTGAAACCTGTCCAAACTATCATATCTATCTATATATTAATAGGCAATTATGTTTCTTTGAAACCTTTTTTCTCAGCTCGTGTGCATCGCAGAGAAAATCTACGCATACTGTTAGAAAGATATTTTCCTGTAGATGTGCAGAATCACTTTATAAATTAAAATAGGCTAAAAAATAAGCACAAAAAATGAATTTGAAATTACAAAATAATTAACATGGGCTTTATGGGTTGCCATGCTGGTGACGAAATAACAACGTAATATAAACAGAAAATCTAAACAAATGGAACAAATTACAATCACATGTTTTATTAACAGTGTAGGTTGAAAATAAAGAAGTTAGTACCTTTGACTATGGATAAAACATACTCCTTTGACTTACATCCCCATGTTAAAGTTGTAGCCAGTTTTTAAATTAAATTTGTCGTCGTTGATGTGGGCCACCAACAGATTGCGCTAAACTAAATGACTAATCTCTGTCGAATACACAATGCTTTTTATAATAATGTTTTTTTAATAATGTTTTTTATAATAATGTTATAATAATAATGTAGAAAATATATTTTGGACACACATTCTGTGACTGGCTCACACACCTACATGTTCTTAAAAAAAATGGCGACAGCTGGTCCATATAGATGGAATGTCTACTTCAGTATACAATAGTCAATGCGTGTAGGCCTACGTACATTACATATTTTTGGTCAAATTTTCAACCACTGGACGACCTCTAGTATATTATTAAAACGTAAATGGGATTTTTTCACATTCTGAATCAACCAGTCGACGGATTATCATTATTTTTGTGGTGAAAGAAAGATAATTTTGAGAACTAGAGAATGTCAAAGCCATAATTATAATTAAGGGTCCCAGTTTTTTAGAAATTAAGTTTTAATTTTTAAAAAGTCTAGCAGCCGACGCTAACCTTCTAAGCTAGCTTTTAGTACAATATAATTTGTTTAACATAACAGCAGCTGTAAACATTCAGCATTTGTGACACAAATTCAGCATTTGGTAACAAATTTAAAGACATATTTAGAGTTGACTTATTTATACTTTGTGTAATGCTGACCATTGATACATCCAATTCTTAGGTATGAGGATGGCAGATTAATTAAATATGCATAGTAAAATAGTATGATGTTCAAATTATTTTTTAAAGGAATCTTTGTAATCATCAATTTGTTTTAACTAACAGCTGGTTGAATGTAATATTGTTCTATATAACTATTAGGTTTTTGGCGAATTTCCCATATAGGGAATAAGCTATTACCGTAGTACTTATGGTAACACCTGGACCCGGGACCGATTTAATTTTTCGTTTTGAGGTCCCTAGAGGGCCAAAATCACCATCCGTTCAAATTCATATATACAGGGTGATCAACGCAAGGAGGCCACCATTGGGAAATCGGAAACGGTAAGAATTAGAGACAACTTTAAATGGGGGAACATTCCCAAATTTTTTGTGACAGTTAAAAATATGATTTTAGTTTTATTATCATGTTTTCGGATAGAATATGCAATTTAAAAACTTTTTTAGCCTTGACATTTTTTCGATAAACCCACTCGTTTACGAGTACAGCCCAAGGAAAAATGACTTCCGGTGTACATTTTACACCATGTAGCTCCTAAACGAGTAAGTTTAGAGCAAAATTGCAAAAAGTAAATTAGTCTTAGAATTGCATCTACATTCATTAAAGACTATAAAATAAAGTTTTCCACTTTTCAAGTTTGCCGCCATTTTTAATGAATTTTATGGTCTTTTTGGAATGTGGATGCAATTGTAAGACTTTTTTACTCTTTGCATTTTTGCTATAAACTTACTGGTTTAGGAGCTACATAATGTAAAATGTACACTGGAAGTCATTTTTCCATAGGCTGTAACTCCTAAACGAGTGGGTTTATCGAAATAATGTCTAGGATAAAAAAGTTTTAAATTGCCTATTCTATCCGAAAACATGATAAAAAATAGGATGTTCCATAAGAAATTTCAAATTTGGCCACCATTTTGGAAAATGGTGCCTGAATTTCAAAGAAATAAAATCATATTTTTTACTGCCACAAAAAATAAAGGAATGTCCCCCATTTTAAGTTTTCTCTAATTCTTACCGTTTCCGATATCCCAATGGTGGCCTCCTTGAGTTTATCACCCTGTATAGCCTATATTTATTTATTTATATATTTTTCCCGGGGGGAACCCCAGGACCCCCCTCCTTTTTGGGGGGTATTCCATACTCCCAGGCCCCCGGTGACCCCCCAAAATATATGCTTGTACCGCCCTTGTCTTCTTTACCTATAAAACACATGGGATACAGCATTTCTTCACTGATCACGTAATGCGTGATTTTCTATAAAGTCTTGGAAAAATAAAAGGTAAAATAGATAGAATACAGGTGTGGTGTACTGTATGTGGTTTACACACAAATATTCATCAAACTGTGTGATATTTTGTTATTGCAATGAACAATTTGGGAGTATCGTATTGTTTAAGTCGATGGAAAATCTCTGTTGATCCTGTTTTACAAGCAAACCAAAAAGATACAGTAGTCACCACTCTATGCGACATATTCTAACCAGAAAATTGTAATCGTATGATTCTATAAGCATTGGTAGGTTTGCAAAGTACTACACAAACATTATTTCAAGGGTAATAACAGTCACAATTTCCGCTGACTCAACTAAAATATTATACTAATGGACACACAACTAAATGGAACAACTAATGGAAATACTCACGATGTACATATAACAGTTCGATATAAGCATTGAGTATACACGTCAGTAGATACGTGTATACCCAATGATACAAGCAACGGTTCTTGCAATTTATTGTTTTTTTTTAGAGTTGTTTTCGGACTTACTCTGTTTTCGGACTTACTTACACTCGTATAAGGTTGTCCACGTTTGTCATTGATAATGTAGCCATGTTACACCCGTTGTCACGAATATGTTTACAAGTTTTCCTTCTGTTTTTGAATAGCGATAAATTTTTTCACATACTTAAGAACCACCTGATTTCGTGCATTACATGTTCGTCTCAATTTTATTTGCTTTAGTAGGCATTCTTTTGGTTGATGAGGACTTCAATCGGTCCTTTCAATGATTGCTCATGAAATATAGTACTTTGTCCATTAGTTTTTATTGTTTGGTAAAATGGATTAAATTATCCAGCAAACAAAAATTGAAATAGTAAATATAGTATTTCAAACAAATCAGTAACATGTTAATAATGTAGCCTACATTATTTCCTTGAATTGCATAACAGCAATTAATTGAGCTGATCCTAATATAAATAAATCAATATGTTCTTCATAGGCATAACATGGGTTCTTTAAGAGCCACTGGGGCTGAGCCCAAGGGATTTAAAAAATGTAAGGTTGGTTTGCAAATGTACGTGACACGCTCTTTCTAATGAGACATGAATGGTCAAAATCGCCTAAGAAATGCGGAGGAGTTCAACGGAAAAATTTCGATTTTTTTGGGATGGACCACCAAGACTAAGACAAAATTGTTATATAATTTTAATACTATTTTACCTGTTTTTGAAATGGTGACCATACAAATGTATGCATTTTAAGCCAAGTATGAATGGAGATGAGTGTGTGATGAGTGGAGCGATCTTGTTGCCCTTTTAGTGACTAAGGCCGACATAATCCTTAGACAAAGCTGTTAATTAATAGTCCATACAGTCAATTAATAGTAGCAGAGGTCAAGTTTGGTATCAAATTAAAGGTTTTATTCATAAAAATACATTGCCGCAAACCGAAACTCAAACGATGATGATGATAATAATGTTAATGATGTAGCTAAAACGTATCGTTTGAAATTTAACAGCTGCGGAAATAAGTGAAATAGAAAAGGTTTTGGTTAAATCCATCAATTCTTTGTTTGAAGTTCATTGTTGGTGATGGTGAGTTAGTTGTTCAAAGGTTTATTGCGGACATTTTCTATCACGAAAATTTAATTTCGTGATGGAAAATGTCCGCAATAAACCTTTGAACAATAAATCCATCAAATTTCAATTGGACACTAGTAAGTACTAGTGCACTTGTTGCTACCTCCCCCCTTCGGTTTCATGTATTCCTCTCAATCAGTTCAAATCTAAGAGGATTAAACATTAATGTTAATTAATGTTAAATCCTCCTAGGTTCAAACCTGAAACACCCAGATCGAAACTCGCCTGTCGTTATTTTAACATCGCCTTATTTTTTTACTATATTTTTTAAAAAAAGAAAGATTATATTGATTTACCTTGGATTTTAAAAATGTGAACGTTTCATTTTATTAAAGATTTATGGTGATACGTAAATATTGTGGTGTAGTAAAGTATATTATATTGTAGTTAAGTGTTAAATTTTGAAATTTTAGGGTGAATCGAGATGAATCTTTTTTTTTATAACATGGGTCTCTCCTACCTTAACATACATACCAAGTTTCATAAACATCGGTTGGAAAAGTGTAAACATAAATATGTGTATGTAAAAAATACAAAATGACGGATATCTGGTTAACGAAACGATTTTGGAACAAATTTTATCCTTATTTTGACCCAAGGAATTACTAGGTAAAGTATCTCCCCGCTTATTTTTAACACCCTGTTTATGATGTATTCTTATTAATATAAGTGAAAAATGTAAGCTGGTAATACAGAAAGATGTTTTATAAATAATATGAATGTACTGGTGATCTGTATATTCATATTTTTCTTGTCCTTAGAACTGTAAATTAAAAGTCCACTCAGCAGTCGCATCGTACGATGTAGTTCATTCCATGTGTTGTGAAATGCTAAATTTGCCGTCCTCTTCAACCCAAGTTATCTATTGAACCACTGATTGTAAAAAAATCAAAAAAATATATTTTACGCATCACACTTTTGGCTACAACATTGTCACAGACAAAACCTCTCTAACCCAAAAACAAACAAAAATCTCGCATGCTAACTTTTTCATGTTAGAAATCACGATTTAAAACTATTTCACCATACATATCAATTTTTATTAATTAGATCGGTAAATAGTTTAAAGTTCAAACAAAATAGTCATCGAGTAGGACTAACCAAGAAGCTCTGTGCCAATTTTCAAAATTTTAGCACAACTTTAAGTACACCAAAACACGAAATTATTGAAGTCATGCTTCGAGAGGACTATCGTTGTTTTTAACAGATTATACTTTTGACCTTCCGGCACTGTTGACTCAGCGAAACTGAATTTATATTTTATCTTATTTCGTTATATTAAAACTGCTGTTGCATTAGGTCAAATTCCCAATGTGTCAATCGCTTTAACATAGACTACGATTTTAGCGCGGACTGTATTATTTGACTTACTAGGATTTTTGATCTACAGACACTGCAAACATTGTAGTTTTTGACCTAGCGGCACAGGTATAAATTATTTGACCTTCCGGCACTGTTGACTTTCTGCAACGCGTCCGCAGTGACGACTAAAGCTAGGCGCCCACCGGGCAACCCAGCGGGTGACGCGACGCGACGCGGCACGGCGCGACGCGGAGAAAAACTTCCGTCCGCTTCTCTAAGGTTCGCGCCCACCAAGCAACTCTAGCGGAAGCGCGGGGCAGCGCGGAGAATTATTCTTTTGGAGGGGATGCACAGTGCACTTCGATTCGGACCCGAACACTCCCGAAGGGCTCAAGATACTTTCCGAAAACACCCGAATGAGCGGCAGACGAGGGGCAGACGCCGTTTCCGTGCCTCTACCCCGCGCCCACCAGGCAACTCAACGGAGGCGCGGCAACACGAGAGGAAGAAATTCTCCACCGAATTCTCACTGCCGGATTCGAGAAGAAGTTTTTTTTCCGCGCCGCGTTGCGCCACCCGCCGGGTTGCTAGGTGGGCGTCAGTCCATAAGATAACATGGCACGGATACGTGGCAACTTTTTTCCACGGCGTCGCGCCGCGCCGCGTCACCCGCCGAGTTGCCCGGTGGGCGCCTAGCTTTAGACGACGCTCACGACCTTCTTCAGTTGAATAGTAGTTCGCCCCGAAGATGGATAGCTGCTACGCATCCGAAACGTCGGCCTCTAGTTTAACTAATTCAACGACGCGGTCAACACCCGAAGACCAAGATTTGACAAGTATACAAATAAATTCTTTTTTTCTGTTGCTGAAGTAGTTCCTTGCCTTTGAAGTTTTCTCTTAAATGTCTTCTTTATTATTTTATCAATTATAGATGGATCGTATCCATTTTTAATTGCCAAATATATAATAGTATTTTTTTTCTTTATTAAAGTTCTCAGTGGACATAGGAATATTTACAAGTCTGTGTGTTAATGAATGAAATGTTGCCAATTTATGATTACCGAAAACCGAAAATGTTATTTAAAATTTACTGAAAACCAACTACAACAAACAGTATCATACCTTCACATTCTAATCATCCATGACAACTACTTTTACTCCATTCATCTTGAATCGGTCCCGGGTCCAGGTCTTACCATGAGTACCTACTACGGTAATAGCTTATTCCCTATATGGGAAATTCGCTAAAATGCCAGATGGTTTGCTGAATAATAATATTTCATTTGCTCAAGCCAGCTGTGTGGTAGTGGCAAATGAAACCAACTATAGTGTGGCATGTAGGGACATAAGTCCTTAAAAAGCTCAAATGTAAAATTATTGTTATATTTAAACAAACTAAGAATCAAATTATCTTTCACACAGCAGCTCTGAAAATTTTAAGTTAATAATTTTTAGATAACTTTAGTGAAAGCAGAATTTATCTAAAATGTTTGTTGATTAGTAAAGAAACTTTGCGCACTCTATCAACAGAATTAAAAGTAGAAAAGAAAATAATACATTTGTAGTCATATGTTTAATTTAAACAAAGCGGACGTTTTTCAATCCCAATGCATTTTATGGTAGATTTGGACACAATCTGCTATTTTTCTCAACCCCCTGGAACCAATATCATCTTTATGAGCCCTCTCCTATCATCTTGCAAGCTATCAATTTCTTACAATTTTATTTTAAAAATCGCTTACAGAATTATTATTATAGATTCGACAGTTCTGCTTGTTTACATTAAAATGTTTTTGCAAATGTAAACATTGTGAGTGTTTTCATTGCAGCCATGGACACCAATCAATATTTACTCTTGAAATCCTCACCTAACATTGAAAGCCAAAGGGGCAAAGCCCTTTGGTCAGTATCGAAGCGTGAGTAGTGCAATATAAGGTTTAAATTACCTGTATCCATCAAGTGATCCTGGTTTGTAGTTAATTGACTACAGCCGTCTCGTGTTGTAAAAACACATCTTCAGGTCAAACGTACATTGATTTAATCCATGGAATGGTCGTCATAAGGTTTAAAGTTCACAAAAATGACATTACAGTACACGAAACATTAAACATAAATTGGCCAAAACAAAAAATACGAAAATCGCGTAATAGACATGGGACCCGTACGGTCAGACACGTGCAGTCATGACCTACCTTCTACAGCCGGGTTTACACGCTCCGATAAAACATAACGACTTGTCTGCAACGACTAATCGTTACGTTTTGTCGTAGGTTGACCGGACCATTTACACGTTCCGTCTTTTTCTCTAACTTTGGCTCTCAAACCACTACCAGATGTATCTTGTTGTGAAGAAGTTATATAGGTAGCTATATAGGCCTATAGGCTCCCTGTATATTTGACGTATTAAATTGTGTTTAATTTGACTGTTTGTACACTGTTCTAAACGAGTTAAATTTTTTTACGACAATTGCCCTGTCTGCAGACGGGTCGATTTCTTTTCTTTATATTTGTTGACTAATTCTACATAGGCCAGGTATTTCTTGTTCCTGTCAGACTAGTCCTTATGTTTGACTTGCGACAAACAAGGGAAACTCTTGTAATAGTTCAATGAACTCTATTAAAAAGTCACGAGAGGCTTGGCGTATGTCTGACATAGTGACAAATGTGACAAAAAACAGTAAAGATAAACTACACACTACACAACACAGTCAAAATATACCACACCAGTTACAACAGTTAACTGGACCAACGCGACATCAGAGGGTCTACAGGTTGCAACGATGACTGAGTCACCGTTTACACGCAACGACTTGTCGCTACGATCTACAGAAAATCGCTACGATCTACAGAAATTGGTGGAAATTTCCACCAACCTTCCAACCTCACTCCAACTCAGACAAAACGTAACGACTTCCAGTTTACACGTTCCGTCTTGCATGAACGTTTTGTCGTTGCAGACAAATCGTTACGTTTTATCGTAGCGTGTAAACCCGGCTTACCGGTGCCGTACGTAATATCATAGATGAAGTAATATAATAATAATGATATTACATATTATTAAAATATATTATTATATACATATTATTATATTACATATAATAATTATATTACTTCATCTATGGTAATATATAGCTTCTAACGTTTGGTATGTTACACTGAGCGTAGATACATTTGTTTAATTCCCAGTAATATATCACTGAGTGTTTGAATTTTGATCATGATATAGTACTGTATATGCAAAAATTTAAAAGAGAAGATGAAGTTGGTGTAAGTTTCGAGAAACAAACCAATCTTTTTTTATAAGTTTATGCAGAATTTAGAAAAATAAAATAAGTTAAGTTATTTGAGTAATTATTTTTATATAGACTATTTTTTTATTAATGTAGCTATTTGTAGTCCCTTGCAAATTAGATTAAATATAAATTTTAAATTTATACATTTAAGGCTGTATCATCGTTCATATTGTATTATTCATTTTCGTAATCATTCCATATAGCTTTTAAATGAAGCATTACCTGTAGAGATGTTTAACAAGAGTGAAATTGCTCTTAGAAAACTGCCAGAGGCGAGCCAGAGATCGATGCTTATACCCTACTCCAATCACTTTTACTTTTACATTATTACCATTACCAATTTAGTCATAACATTTTGTACGATCAATTTGTCATTCAATGATGGTCATTTATTTATGATCATTTTGTTTTTTCAATATATGCTACAAAATATATCAAATATCACACAAAATTGTTTTAATTTAAACGTTTGAATAAATAAACCACAATGTTCAAGTTTTCTAAACTACGGTCATAAAAATTATGAAAAGTAATTAAATACAATAACTACACATCTTCAAAATGCCATAAGGTACTAATTCTAAATCAATACATGAAACGACGAGTTTCCACAAAGTTCTACAACTCAGACATACATGTTGATGTGTTAGTAGTTTTTAGCATTTTTTCATTGAAAAATAATACTACTGTACTTTATACTGAATACGACCAATTATTGTATTCCAAAAACACGTTACAGCACTTTTAATTTAAGAAAAACAGTTTCTTTAATCCTACTTCCTTAAAAACTCTCTGAGCTCTATGTTTCATATTTAGTAGCATACCAAAGTCTAAACGTGTTGAGCCTGTGTAGCTTCAGCTCTATTGGAGGTAAGTTTGATGAATCTAACGCTGTTTGCTTGCCCTCAGTGAGCGAAGTTTCTCGTTCACCAAGTGTAACACGGGTTGTGGCTTAACTTGTTGTCTGCAATAATGACATTTTAGCTTTTATATGAATGCTTGGACATGCGGGAATCGTATTATCATTTAAGATAAACAAAGTCAAACATGGTGAGACCCAAATACTCAGAGTGTCTTATGAGCTTAATGGTTTAAGCCAGACCCACCTGTAGTACCCAATGTACAACGTGAGTATTTCCATAATCTTTGAGTCGACTCTTTAAAGTCATCAGAAATTAAGACTGTTATTCGTTTTTAAATTACTCCTGTAATACTTCTCAATTGCTCGAATTCGAGCAACAGGTACACTAGTTTATTTATTATTTCACTGTAACTGCTGCAGTAAAATGATATTGTACCACTATCAGTAGTGATCACAGAGTATATTTCGCTTGAAGTTGTTCATCACATTTCAACAAACAAAAATGTTACCGTTTATGAAGCACGGATGAACGATCTCTATATGCACTTACTTTTTGTTTGGTATATACAGGGTGTCCATAAAAAACGTTTCAGGACTTTGGTATATGAATCCACATGCTAAAAGGAAGAAAAACGTTTGTGTGAAGGTATGTTCGAAAATGCATTTTTACCCAGATATCTGCCATTTTGTTTTTTAAACAACATTTTTTTTATTTGTGAACATTTTCAACCGATGATTATGAAACTTAGTAGGTATGTTATGGTACGCAAGACCTATTATAGAAAAAACAATAAAGTTGGTCCGATAAGAAATGTTTAAATGGCGGCCCTTTAAATTGTTATTACTTACATAAATCAAAAATGGAAATTTGTTTAGAGCTTTTGATTCCCTATCAAGTATACCAAGATCATAAAGATCGGACGACAACTAACCTAAATATAAAGTTTTTGGTGTGAAAATAAGGCAAAGTTAGTCGGGGTGCACTTTATTTTGCCTGATCTTACTAATAATAAACGTTCTATTTAAGTTATTTGTAGTCTTATCTTTTTTATCTTGATATCGTTTGATAGGAAATTCAAAATTCTTATGAAAGTATTCTTGTCATTTTTTATAAAACTATTCATTGTTGAATTACTTAAGTATTCAAAGTTGAAACGGCCGCCATTTTGAAATTTCTAATCGGACCAACTTTATTATTTTTTCCTTTAATAAGTCTTGTGTACCTTAACATGCCCACTAAGTTTCATAATGATCGGTTGAAAAACTTCACAGATAAAAAAATAGTTTTGTATAAAAAACAAAATGTTGGATATCCGAGTAAATATGCATTTTCGAACATACATTCACACAAACTTTTTTCTTCCTTTTAGCATGAGGATTCATTTTTTTCATTTTATTTTATGATTCATTCATATTTATTCATTTTCAAATAAATTGATTCAATATATACCTACGAGAAGATACAAACTCTTGAAGTGATTCTTGAATAAGACCTCACGCTAGCCGACCGTATAAACCTCATGTGTCAGGGCTTGGTCAGCTGCGAGGTGTACCGAGGTAATTAATTAAATTGAAATGACACAAACAAAATAAATTATTTAATCATTGGCTAGAGTAAACTAGTTTAACAAGTACTTAGGTTTGCTGCATCAGGGAGGGTAAAACTGTTTTTTTTTTTTTTTGTAAAATGTGAATAGTTAGTAAGAAATAAAAAAATTTTCCAAATTTGATCAAAATATGTTCATAAACAAGCAAACTACAACAGTTTACTTATTCTCCATAAGAATAACATGGGAATTTTAAATTTAATTTTTTCTGGAATTTTCTCCGTAACCATTAGGAGCATAATAACGCTTCAATATACTAAATTATTTGTTTTTTTAAGCTCTACAAAATGGTTTGGAAAGAATTTGTAAATTTTATGTTGTTTGGGTCAAAAATGGGAAAAACCTATTTTTACCCCCATAAAACCCCCCATAAACCCCCGTTCCCATGGTCCGATCATGCTGGATCGCAAACTCGTTCGAATAAACGTACGTTCACACGTTTGTACCAAATTTCATCAAAATCCGATCATTTTTGCTCGAGTTATCGTGCTGACGGACACACACATATATATAAATATATATATATATACATAAATATATATGAATTTGAACGGATGGTGTTTTTGGCCTCTAGGGACCTCAAAACGAAAAAAAATCGGTCCCGCGTCCAGGTCTTACCATGAGTACTACGGTAATAGCTTATTCCCCATAAGGGAAATTCGCTAATAATGTATATTAGATTAGTTTGTAATGTACAGATTTTTTACTATTTAAAAATGGAAAAGTAATTTTTTTAAAAGATACGTTGCTATTCAATATAATAATGAAATTTATTTAATTATTTGCTAACTATTTTTATTAAATACCTCCTAGACTATACAAGTGGTAGGAAAATAAATAATACTCATTCTAATGACGAATGCAATCAGAAATATGAGTCCTGAATGTTCAGTTAGAACCCAATTACAGTTTTCGGTTTGTTGGTTCAGGACAAGTAATTAATTTAGTTTCTGTGCACCGTGAATACATATTGGAGACACGTTGAAAACACCACTTAAATAAGCGTTTTCAGAAAGCTACAAAACCAATTTTAAATTAAGTTTAGGTTGTTTTAGTGAATTTTCCATATTTGGGAATAAGCTATTACCGCAGGTCTCATGGTAAGACCTAGACCCGGGACCGATTTACTTTTTTGTTTTTAGGTTCCCAGAGGCGAAAACACCATCCGTTCAAATTCATTTATGTATGTGTCCGTTAGCGTGATAACTCGAGCAAAAATGATCCTATTTAAATGAAACTTGGTACAAACGCGTAAACCTACATTTATTCGAACGAGTTCGCGAACCAGCATAATCGGACTATGGGAACGGGGGTTTATGGGGGTTTTAATTGATTTTCCCACTTTTGACCTTAAAAACACAAAATTTCATAATTTCTATCCAAACCATTTTCTAGATAAAAAAAAGAAATAGCTTTGTATATTGAAGCGTTGTTGTATGCCCAGTGGTTACGGAGATAATTTCAACAATTGTAAATTTAAAATTCCCATGTTATTCTTATGGAGAATAAAAATATACTTTTGTAGTTTGCTTGTTTATGGATATACTAGCAGTTACCCGGTGCGCGTTGCCGCGCTTAATAACTATTATTTTAAATGGTTATTTGTTCTTTTATTTACGATGAATAATAAAAGTGTATACCAAAAATAAAAATTAAAAATGTTACTTAATTGCCTGTGGATATTACTTTTTTACTTCTTGTAGATAGAAAGACGAATCATAACTAAAGTAATTTTGCTTAAGGATTTGTTTCATTAATCATTTTTGATTTTTCCATTTCTGTCATTTATTTCTGTTATTTTTGATTTTGTTGTTTAAGTATTTTGATAGTTTGTATGAAGGTGAACTTATGAAGTTTACTACGGGTCGAATTGGTATTTCTTTTTTGTGGGTTTTGGGCTGTGCACTTAAGTTTGGTGCTTTTGAATTTGTTGCTTTTAATAGGATTTTATATTTCTTATTGATCCTTTTGCATTTCGTTAGAGTATCATTTATTGCTTTTGAAAATTCATCCGTTGGACATCAAAATGGAAAAGTAATATCCACAGGCAATTAAGTAACATTTTCAATTTTTATTTTTGGTATACACTTTTATTATTCATCGTAAATAAAAGAACAAATAACCATTTAAAATAATAGTTATTAAGCGCGGCAACGCGCACCGGGTAACTGCTAGTATATCCATAAACAAGCAAACTACAAAAGTATATTTTTATTCTCCATAAGAATAACATGGGAATTTTAAATTTACAATTGTTGAAATTATCTCCGTAACCACTGGGCATACAACAACGCTTCAATATACAAAGCTATTTCTTTTTTTTATCTAGAAAATGGTTTGGATAGAAATTATGAAATTTTGTGTTTTTAAGGTCAAAAGTGGGAAAATCAATTAAAACCCCCATAAACCCCCGTTCCCATAGTCCGATTATGCTGGTTCGCGAACTCGTTCGAATAAATGTAGGTTTACGCGTTTGTACCAAGTTTCATTTAAATAGGATCATTTTTGCTCGAGTTATCACGCTAACGGACACATACATAAATGAATTTGAACGGATGGTGTTTTCGCCTCTGGGAACCTAAAAACAAAAAAGTAAATCGGTCCCGGGTCTAGGTCTTACCATGAGACCTGCGGTAATAGCTTATTCCCAAATATGGAAAATTCACTAAAACAACCTAAACTTAATTTAAAATTGGTTTTGTAGCTTTCTGAAAACGCTTATTTAAGTGGTGTTTTCAACGTGTCTCCAATATGTATTCACGGTGCACAGAAACTAAATTAATTACTTGTCCTGAACCAACAAACCGAAAACTGTAATTGGGCTCTAACTGAACATTCAGGACTCATATTTCTGATTGCATTCGTCATTAGAATGAGTATTATTTATTTTCCTACCACTTGTATAGTCTAGGAGGTATTTAATAAAAATAGTTAGCAAATAATTAAATAAATTTCATTATTATATTGAATAGCAACGTATCTTTTAAAAAAATTACTTTTCCATTTTTAAATAGTAAAAAATCTGTACATTACAAACTAATCTAATATACATTATTAGCGAATTTCCCTTATGGGGAATAAGCTATTACCGTAGTACTCATGGTAAGACCTGGACGCGGGACCGATTTTTTTTTCGTTTTGTGGTCCCTAGAGGCCAAAAACACCATCCGTTCAAATTCATATATATTTATGTATATATATATATATATATATATTTATATATATGTGTGTGTCCGTCAGCACGATAACTCGAGCAAAAATGATCGGATTTTGATGAAATTTGGTACAAACGTGTGAACGTACGTTTATTCGAACGAGTTTGCGATCCAGCATGATCGGACCATGGGAACGGGGGTTTATGGGGGGTTTTATGGGGGTAAAAATAGGTTTTACCCATTTTTGACCCAAACAACATAACATTTACAAATTCT
Organism: Macrosteles quadrilineatus; assembly: GCF_028750875.1. Lineage (NCBI taxonomy): Eukaryota > Metazoa > Arthropoda > Insecta > Hemiptera > Cicadellidae > Macrosteles > Macrosteles quadrilineatus. Next base: position 2,279,375 of record NW_026542608.1, read on the forward strand.
TTCCAAACCATTTTGTAGAGCTTAAAAAACAAATAATTTAGTATATTGAAGCGTTATTATGCTCCTAATGGTTACGGAGAAAATTCCAAAAAAATCTAAATTTAAAATTCCCATGTTATTCTTATGGAGAATAAGTAAACTGTTGTAGTTTGCTTGTTTATGAACATATTTTGATCAAATTTGGAAAATGTTTTTATTTCTTACTAACTATTCACATTTTACAAAAAAAAAACAGTTTTACCCTCCCTGATGCAGCAAACCTAAGTACTTGTTAAACTAATTCTATTTAAATCGAGAATAAATGTTAGGTATATTTTTAAGTAGATATTTCAGTGTAAATCCAACCAGTCAAATGGAAATTCGCTTAGTCTGCAGGTTTGCTGCGGCGGTGGTATTTTTAATATTTCTTTGGAACAGAAACCTTAATGAAATTAACGTAAAGATAATATGTTCAATATTAGAAAGACGATTTGATACAATAAACTATTGTAGCCTACTGTTATTGGAATTATGTAAAATGTAATGTAAAAAATCTAAGATAAACTATGCGTTCATGTATTACAGCAGAGCCTAAACTAAAACACACTTTCCTTACATATTGTCGATGCTCATTAAGAGGGTTCTACCCGGTCAATTCAAGATGGCGGCTAAACATGCCTCAATGGTACAAACTCTCAACACTCTAAAACTCATTTTTCTCCAATAATTGTGTGCTTTTTGTGCTCTTATCATATCAGAGCTTGCAATGGATGGGGATGAATTAATGTTTAACTATTATTTAGAAGCAAAAACCACTTGTAAAAAAGACTAATCTACGGATTTTCTAAATGATTTTGTAAATACTTAAAGAAACAATTACGAAGTTTCAGTTCATCCAGGGCATATTTTGGATCTTTTTGAATATTTTACTGTTTATTTCAACTCGATAAACACTTTAATAATGTCAAAAGGTTCTTTTTTGTGGGACCATCATTACCTGGAAACCAAACGGCAGTGTGAACCCTCTTAAGAAATATTTTTGTAATGAACTAACTAGGGCTTTAAAACACGGACTTTCAAAGGTAGCAAATAATCCTTTTCGGAAAGAAATGTTTACTATTGATATTTATTTAGTAAAAATTAAATATTTCACTGTTTTTATTTAAGGTTAATGAAGATTTAATATTTTACAAATAAGTTTTAAAATCAACCACGTCATTGATGGACTTTTGTTTATAAGTCTCCAGACTAAGGAGTGGAAGCAAAACGGATATTTAAGATTAACCATACAAAGTAACACTCAACATAACATGGAAATCAAACATCTTTGATAGCACACACTGTTGAATTATTAGTAGTCAATTTAACAATCATCAACAGCAGTCATTTTCAAGAATCATGATTTAACAATTGAACTTTCACAAATATAATCCAAAAAACTTGTATAATCGCTATTATCAAATGGCAATTTATCGAAGCTACTAGGTATTTTGTTAAAATTACTTTTTTAGTGTTATTTCAACACTAACATAAATCGGTAATATGTTTTCTGCTATAAAAATAAATAAAAACCTTACGTATATTTTAAATGTTATTTTGTAATATCAGGAAAATGATTAAGAACCAACTTTATTTTACGATTATTGCAGTGCTCTACTAACCGTAGAAAACTGCGTCGTATATTATTATGTCATCGTTTTTACATTTAACTATAACTCCAGTGGGTTTGATTTTAAAAGGATAAGAAAATAATTCTCTCTCGAAAACAAATATCCTTCATGATCATACCTAAAAACTGAACCTCATCCTGTTGTACTTTCATAGCTAACAGTTTTAAACGCATTCTGAGGGCTTTATGGGGCAATGTATAAATTTGAGATTGTAATTGAGACTAATATTACCTATTACGTTTACGTTAAAATATTACCTGAGATTTTCTTGCAGCTTTAGCAGCATACTTCTAATAACGAATATAAACCTTTAAGGGGAGATGAGGGAATATTTTTGCTTTAATGCTGATTGTAGTTTAACAGGAAAAGGGAATCGTTTGTGAGCACTGGCCCTAGTCTCATAATAGTTTGTGAATTTAAGAGCACTGCGGTAAAAAGTATTAATCTTTAAATAAGCTTTTACTTAATTAGAATGTGTTTTTATAATGTATGTAGATTACAACAACACTGGCTAGAATAATTGATCGATACAACATTTCACTAATCTTTAAAATTGTGTTTTTAGGTTGCAAAAATTATAAGAAATTGTTTGCACAAATTACTTGGTGATAAAATATTTATCACTAGATATATGTATATATTTCAAACTACTTACATCTATAAATCTCTGAAATAAAACTTGTTAGAAGTACTCTACTACACTGCTTGCCATCTGAAGAAAAAATCATGTTTTATTAATTGTCATGATCTGTTTATATTAATTGTTTCCATTTATCAGTTGTTTCCAAACCATGTTTATTAAAGCATTTACTGTATTTTACCTAACCCGCCATGTTAAACTTCCCTATCCCAAGCGAGATGTATACAACTTCTTTACTTCACGAGTGATGTCAAGTTAAAAAAACTCACTCGGTGAGGTAATGAAACCCATTTAAATAACATTGAGTGCTTAACTTTAAAAATATACCTCTCTAGAGCCAACGACGTTCAACGGTAGAAATCGGCTGAGCACTTGAATTTTATTGTTATGCTTTGAAGAATTTTCCTAACCTAGCTTAACATAGACTTATGGAATCCAACTGTGGGGAACATCCAGTATGTCGAACATGAACATCATCCAACGATTTCAGTCAAAAGTTTTAAGGTTCATCCTGCAAGCCCCGTGGTATGTTAACAACAATATCCTTCACAAGGACAGTGGAATTCCGACGGTTGAAGAGGAAATAACCAAATTTAGTGCAAAATATCTAAAGAAGCTTGAAAATCATCCTAATCACCTGGCTCTAAACCTCTTGGACAACAGTACCAGTATATACAGGCTGAAAAGGATTCATGTTTTGGACCTAAGCTCACGTTTTATTTGAACAATTTAATTTTCTCTTGTTTATTTACTTATTTATTTTTTCATTGAAATATTTTTAAGTTAGATCTGTCAATGGACAGAGATTAACTAACGTTTTATTAATAGTTTTTATTGTATTTGTAGAATTACACTAAATGATATTCAAAATATATTTACTTATACATTTAATTATCCAACAGTATTTACTGAATGTTCGAAAAATGAACAGATTGTAAATAAAATTGTGATTAATAAAAACATTTCTTTTTCAAACAAAAGCTAGGTTACGAAAATACTTTAATTCATAACAATAACATTCAAGCGCACAGCTGATTTCTAGCGTTGAACATCGTTGGCTCCATAGAGGTATAATTTTTTAAGTTGAACACTTAAGTTATTTAAATGGGTTTCATTACCTCGCCGAGTGAGTTTTTGAAACTTTACATCACTCGTGAAGTAAAGAAGTTGTATACATCACGCTTGGGATAGGGAAGTTTAACATGGCGGGTTAGGTAATAGCTATTAACATTACAAGTGTAGTAAGAGCGTTTTTACATCACGCAGGTGAATGTTGTGCAACGAGCGGAAGCGAGTTGCATAATTTACCTAAGTGATGTAAACACGGTCTTGCGTAACGTGTAACGTACAAGATTTTACCTGACCCGACAATATTTTTCATTATCCATTTCACTGATCTTCTATCAGTAACGTTCTTTTAGTAACAAAATTGCAAAAGCTAGGATAGGAAAATACTTTAAAGCATAACAATAACATTCAAGCGCACAGCTGATTTCTAGCGTTGAACGTCGTTGGCTCCATAGAGTTATATTTTTTTAAGTTAAGCACTCAATGTTATTTAAATGGGTTTCTTTACATCACCGAGTGAGTTTTTGATACTTTACATCACTCGAGAAGTAAGGAGGTTGTATACATCACGCTTGGGATAGGGAAGTTTAACATGGCGGGTTAGGTAAATATATTTACGCCAAACTACACAATTTTGACAAACTTCCCACGCAAGGATTTAGTCCAGAAAAACGCTTTTTGCCACCAGCTTAATCAAATGGTGTTCTCAACACCAAGCACCAAACAGCTGATTATACTGTATTTGGCAATGAGTGGTTATTAACAAACACATAACCTCTCATAGAGGTTATGACTAGTGATTAATACTCATTTAGTCGATGGTAATATAATGATTAGTACAGATTTATGGCGTAAAATATCGTACGTCACTCGTCCAAAATGTGTTTATCGGACTCGTATGGTAATCCCGCACTCGACTTCTCGCACGGGAACGACCACACTCGTCTGGTAAAAACTAGTAACGTAATATAATATTACCTGTAATCTAATACTAATCTAATCATTTAATACGATACGTGTATTTCACCAATAATTTGAGAGAACGGCTGGGCATAGAAACTTTGTAGTGGTGTCTAAAGAAAGGTCTTGGTCAGTAGATGAGTCATTAAAAGATAAACGAGGTGAAAATTTCCTTGGGGCTCTGCCCCAGTGGCTTTTAAACTTGGGAGTAAAGATTTGCTTATATTATGACCATTATTTTACAGTTTTTTTACACTTTCATTATTTTATAAAACCTGTTAATACTGAAATTGTATTTCAAAATATTACTGTTATATATGCTTTTACCAAATTTGTTAAAATTGAATATTTAAATTGTTTTTGTGATTTTGAAATTTATTATAACCTGCATAGGTCTAATATTTTTTTTAGTTTGAAATAAACTGTGTATTTATGATATACTAGCTTACCCCGTCGTGGCTTTGCTTTGTTGTGTGCCTAAAAGAGGCCCAGCGGAAACTCATTGGTCACTCCCAATTGACTAGTGCAGTGCCAGGATGACAAGAAATAAAATCCCAAAAATAGAAGGAAACCCAAATTTTAATCCATCAATCAATAATCAATCATCAATAATAAACAATATTCAGTAATTAATTTTCAATATTAATCAAATTCAATAATACATATCACACAACCTTATAATACTCAAGTAATACATTAAAAGACCAGAAATTAAAAAATACCCTTTAACTGGTTGCCCTTGATCCTTTTAGAAACAAGAAATCACCTTACAAAATTTACAAATTACAAATTAGGCTTTTATAAATTAGGTTTCAAAAGAAAATTTGTTTAAGGCAGTCAACGAACAAGTTCAAATTGAAGTTACAAAAAGCAAGAAAATAAGTTACATGAAATCAAGGTGTTGTCAGAAATACAAGTTACATATCAAAATACAAATTCATAGGAAGTACTGACAAGGTAAGAAAAGTGAATAACTTAACAACATATCCATTTAAATTTGAAATAAAAGAAGATTGAGACGATGGTAGTCCAGTCTGCCCTAAAAGAAAAATTACAAAATTTAAAACAAGGATCAAGGATATTGAATATCCTAGTACAAGTCTAAAAGGGTGAATAATTAAATTTAACAACTGCACATAAAATCATACAAGACAGGTTTACAATAAACACGGTACACAGTTACAATGAATTTACAATTTAACTTGTAATGGAAATAAAATAATAGTAAACGTTATTAATTTGCCAAATATTCCCACAACACAAAATAAATTATATTTGCCTCGGAAAACCCCACAGAGAAGTTTCGACCCTTATAGTAACACTAAAATTTGCCTGGTGGCAAGGAGATATCTCAGAAGGTGAAGGGCACCTACCGGTTGCGCGGAGTGGTCAGATTTTTGACGAGGGTTAGTTTTATGGCCCCCCAATGGCTGAGACCAGTCGCGCGGAGCGGTCACTCTGCAAATCGAACCGTATATAATCCTTTCAACACCCATAATCAGGTGTAGGAGAGCCAAAATCCAGGAATTGGCGAGCTCCGATCCAAAGAAGAATTAGCAAAATGTCGCAAAGACCATCTCTTGCAAAACTTATTGCAATAGTTTGTGTGTTTGTTTGTTTGAAGTTCAATCACTTATTAACTACTGGTCGGATTGGGCTGAAAGTTGGCATTATAATAGCTGACATTCCCAATTAACATATAGACATATTCTTATCTCAAAAATCCATTCGGGCTCCGCCCCAGTGGCTCTGTAGTTTGCCATGTTAAGCTTATGAGTATTCAATTTAAAAGGAATTAATTAATTTTTTCAGCTGTTTTAACTACACAAGTTGGTTTTATGATATTCAATACCATTACAAAGTTATTAGGTTTACAAACAGGGTGCAGAACTATTAATATTTTGTAAACTCACCTCACAATATATTCATTTTAGGCTAGGCCTATTCTATAAATGTTTTAAGTTAATAAGTCAACAAAGATATACGAATTACAAAAGGTGTTTTATTGAAACAAATGAACAAACATGCAATGAAATTTAAGAGGCTAAGTTACGTTATAATGAAAGGACTGACAATGGAGTGTGGGCTGAAATTAAAATAAAATAGAAGATAAGTTTGAAATAAAGGTTTAAATTTATAATATACTATAATTTAGATGTGCTATGTCTCAGGGTAGGGTGTCGTGCTGGCTTGAATGCTAAGAATTAATAAATTAAATGGGGTCCAAATAATTAAGGTGTTAAACTTACAAAATCCCAACAATGAAAAATCTAATTTTGATGTTGTCCAAAAGGTAAGTCCAATGTGCACTGAATTTAAAAGGGTTTAAAAGAAAAGTTTATACTTAATTTTGAAAATAATGTTGGAGTTAGTCTTCTTGAGGTTGACTATAATATAACTTGAATATAAACTGGGTTTTCTTTATGATATTAATTAATTTAATTTAGATAAAATCTGGACTCCTTATTGTAACAGTTTCAACGTTCAACTATGGCTTCCCTTCTCTTCCCAATCTCAATGTTCACATAATTCATTGTTGAACACAGAATCACTGTTTCACTGCTTCTTGAATTTTGAATACTTAAGGACTAATTTTGAAATGGTATCTGTGTGATAGTTAATAAGTGGACTGTATTTTAGATGAGAATAAAAGAAATAATAGATTGGAAAATAGTTGAACTGTATTTGAAAGAAACATTTTTAACACTGATATAAATAGTATCAATTAATAATTAAACATCAGCTGGTTCAAATGAGTATTAACATAGCAAATCAAAGAGTGTTAAATAAATAATGTGGGATGATTATATTTATAAGTACTGAACATAACCGCCCACCAAAAACAACTTTAGTGGTTTTTTTTAAGCTTCAAGGGGTTTTTAGTCTTCATCTTCATTTAAAAGGGGGCATAGTCTTGTCACAGGTTTTATTAAAACTCCTTTTTTTGTCTTCAATTTTTCAACTCTTGTGACGTTATCTCTGGAAGGACAAAGTTCACTTACTCTAGCTAACATCCAACATTGAGGAGGTAAATTGTATTCCTTAATGAGGACAATGTCGTTCACTGATAAACTTTTATTGTTCACATTCCACTTCTGTCGTTGTTGGAGTGAATGTATAAATTCTAAACTCCAACGTTTCCAAAATTGTTGCTTAATCTGTTCTAGAAGTTTCCATCGAGAAAGTCGGTTTACAGGGATATGGGATATGTCTGTATGAGGAAGACTTGTTAAAGGTTCCCCAATCAAAAAATGTCCAGGGGTTAGTCAATTTCATTCGGATCTGTTGATAATGGAGATAGTGGTCGAGAATTGAGGATTGCTTCAATTTGTGTAAACAATGTCGTAAGCTCTTCAAAGGTTAGTTTTTTTCGCCCATTGTTCTACGCAAGAGATGTTTGGTTGATTTTATTCTTGCTCCCCATATCCCTTTAAAATTGGGAGCATAAGGCGGATTGAAATGCCATTTGATTCCTTTGTTTAACATATGATTTTGGATATCTTCAGAAATCAAAATTTTGTGATTCAGTTTGCTAAGTTCATTTTTAACTCCTTTGAATGCTGTTCCTTGATCACAATATATATCACTACACATCCCACGTCGACTAATAAATCGTTTCAAAGGTGCTATGAATGCTTGAGTGGTGAGATCTAAAACGACTTTGAGATGTAACGCTTTTTTTGATAGGATAAACCTTTTTGATGGAACAGATTCTTCCACTACAACTTCATATGAAAAACAATCCTTGGTAGACAGCCATTTAATACCAAGTACTTTTATTGCAGAACTTTCAGAATGTTGTATTGGAAGTGAAACTTCTTGGCTTTGGTTTTGTATATCAGACATCAATTCTGAAAGGTTAGATGCCCACTTTTTTAATTCAAACTGACCACATTCCAGAAGAGAAATCAATTCCTTTTTTCAAAGTGTGATCATCTTCCTTTGAATCCCAACCCACTAGTATATCATCAACATAACTATCTCTGACTAAAGATTGAGCAGCTTTAGGAAATCTTTCTCCTTCATCAATTGCCAACTGGTGCAACGTTCTTATAGCCAGGAAAGGAGAGGAAGTCACTCCATATGTAACAGTGGTAAGTAAATATACATTTAAAGGATGAAGAGGAGATGATCTCCATAAAATGGCTTGATAAATCTGGTCTGCTTGATCCACTAAGATCTGTCGATACATTTTACATATATCAGCAACAAACACAACAGGGAACAGACGGAAACGAGATAATATGTGAGTTACATCATTTTGTAGCTTGTAAAGTTCTTTAACCTTTTATTTGGTAAATAAATGTCCAAGGTGATGAATACATATAAACCTTTTATTAGTCAAATTGTACAAATAAGTAGGGTTATAAATTTAGATGAAACTCTTAATCTCAGGGTTCTAGGAATGTGCCGGCCTAAAGTAGGCTGTAATGGAAATAAAATAATAGTAAACGTTATTAATTTGCCAAATATTCCCACAACACAAAATAAATTATATTTGCCTCGGAAAACCCCACAGAGAAGTTTCGACCCTTATAGTAACACTAAAATTTGCCTGGTGGCAAGGAGATATCTCAGAAGGTGAAGGGCACCTACCGGTTGCGCGGAGTGGTCAGATTTTTGACGAGGGTTAGTTTTATGGCCCCCCAATGGCTGAGACCAGTCGCGCGGAGCGGTCACTCTGCAAATCGAACCGTATATAATCCTTTCAACACCCATAATCAGGTGTAGGAGAGCCAAAATCCAGGAATTGGCGAGCTCCGATCCAAAGAAGAATTAGCAAAATGTCGCAAAGACCATCTCTTGCAAAACTTATTGCAATAGTTTGTGTGTTTGTTTGTTTGAAGTTCAATCACTTATTAACTACTGGTCGGATTGGGCTGAAAGTTGGCATTATAATAGCTGACATTCCCAATTAACATATAGACATATTCTTATCTCAAAAATCCATTCGGGCTCCGCCCCAGTGGCTCTGTAGTTTGCCATGTTAAGCTTATGAGTATTCAATTTAAAAGGAATTAATTAATTTTTTCAGCTGTTTTAACTACACAAGTTGGTTTTATGATATTCAATACCATTACAAAGTTATTAGGTTTACAAACAGGGTGCAGAACTATTAATATTTTGTAAACTCACCTCACAATATATTCATTTTAGGCTAGGCCTATTCTATAAATGTTTTAAGTTAATAAGTCAACAAAGATATACGAATTACAAAAGGTGTTTTATTGAAACAAATGAACAAACATGCAATGAAATTTAAGAGGCTAAGTTACGTTATAATGAAAGGACTGACAATGGAGTGTGGGCTGAAATTAAAATAAAATAGAAGATAAGTTTGAAATAAAGGTTTAAATTTATAATATACTATAATTTAGATGTGCTATGTCTCAGGGTAGGGTGTCGTGCTGGCTTGAATGCTAAGAATTAATAAATTAAATGGGGTCCAAATAATTAAGGTGTTAAACTTACAAAATCCCAACAATGAAAAATCTAATTTTGATGTTGTCCAAAAGGTAAGTCCAATGTGCACTGAATTTAAAAGGGTTTAAAAGAAAAGTTTATACTTAATTTTGAAAATAATGTTGGAGTTAGTCTTCTTGAGGTTGACTATAATATAACTTGAATATAAACTGGGTTTTCTTTATGATATTAATTAATTTAATTTAGATAAAATCTGGACTCCTTATTGTAACAGTTTCAACGTTCAACTATGGCTTCCCTTCTCTTCCCAATCTCAATGTTCACATAATTCATTGTTGAACACAGAATCACTGTTTCACTGCTTCTTGAATTTTGAATACTTAAGGACTAATTTTGAAATGGTATCTGTGTGATAGTTAATAAGTGGACTGTATTTTAGATGAGAATAAAAGAAATAATAGATTGGAAAATAGTTGAACTGTATTTGAAAGAAACATTTTTAACACTGATATAAATAGTATCAATTAATAATTAAACATCAGCTGGTTCAAATGAGTATTAACATAGCAAATCAAAGAGTGTTAAATAAATAATGTGGGATGATTATATTTATAAGTACTGAACATAACCGCCCACCAAAAACAACTTTAGTGGTTTTTTTTAAGCTTCAAGGGGTTTTTAGTCTTCATCTTCATTTAAAAGGGGGCATAGTCTTGTCACAGGTTTTATTAAAACTCCTTTTTTTGTCTTCAATTTTTCAACTCTTGTGACGTTATCTCTGGAAGGACAAAGTTCACTTACTCTAGCTAACATCCAACATTGAGGAGGTAAATTGTATTCCTTAATGAGGACAATGTCGTTCACTGATAAACTTTTATTGTTCACATTCCACTTCTGTCGTTGTTGGAGTGAATGTATAAATTCTAAACTCCAACGTTTCCAAAATTGTTGCTTAATCTGTTCTAGAAGTTTCCATCGAGAAAGTCGGTTTACAGGGATATGGGATATGTCTGTATGAGGAAGACTTGTTAAAGGTTCCCCAATCAAAAAATGTCCAGGGGTTAGTCAATTTCATTCGGATCTGTTGATAATGGAGATAGTGGTCGAGAATTGAGGATTGCTTCAATTTGTGTAAACAATGTCGTAAGCTCTTCAAAGGTTAGTTTTTTTCGCCCATTGTTCTACGCAAGAGATGTTTGGTTGATTTTATTCTTGCTCCCCATATCCCTTTAAAATTGGGAGCATAAGGCGGATTGAAATGCCATTTGATTCCTTTGTTTAACATATGATTTTGGATATCTTCAGAAATCAAAATTTTGTGATTCAGTTTGCTAAGTTCATTTTTAACTCCTTTGAATGCTGTTCCTTGATCACAATATATATCACTACACATCCCACGTCGACTAATAAATCGTTTCAAAGGTGCTATGAATGCTTGAGTGGTGAGATCTAAAACGACTTTGAGATGTAACGCTTTTTTTGATAGGATAAACCTTTTTGATGGAACAGATTCTTCCACTACAACTTCATATGAAAAACAATCCTTGGTAGACAGCCATTTAATACCAAGTACTTTTATTGCAGAACTTTCAGAATGTTGTATTGGAAGTGAAACTTCTTGGCTTTGGTTTTGTATATCAGACATCAATTCTGAAAGGTTAGATGCCCACTTTTTTAATTCAAACTGACCACATTCCAGAAGAGAAATCAATTCCTTTTTTCAAAGTGTGATCATCTTCCTTTGAATCCCAACCCACTAGTATATCATCAACATAACTATCTCTGACTAAAGATTGAGCAGCTTTAGGAAATCTTTCTCCTTCATCAATTGCCAACTGGTGCAACGTTCTTATAGCCAGGAAAGGAGAGGAAGTCACTCCATATGTAACAGTGGTAAGTAAATATACATTTAAAGGATGAAGAGGAGATGATCTCCATAAAATGGCTTGATAAATCTGGTCTGCTTGATCCACTAAGATCTGTCGATACATTTTACATATATCAGCAACAAACACAACAGGGAACAGACGGAAACGAGATAATATGTGAGTTACATCATTTTGTAGCTTGTAAAGTTCTTTAACCTTTTATTTGGTAAATAAATGTCCAAGGTGATGAATACATATAAACCTTTTATTAGTCAAATTGTACAAATAAGTAGGGTTATAAATTTAGATGAAACTCTTAATCTCAGGGTTCTAGGAATGTGCCGGCCTAAAGTAGGCTTATGTGATGTTGGATAGGCATAAGCCATCACAAGTTATGTACAGTTCAATTTACACTTTTGAAAAGAAGAAAGTTCAAATTTTGAATTTAGTAAAATTATAATTTAGGTAAAAGTTCAAAACGGCAAAAGCCAATAGAAATTTTGAAATGTGAGTATTTAGCAAAGTACAAGTTCAGTTTGATCTCACCCAAACGTTTATGGTAGTCTTCTCCACAAATATATTTCTTGAGGTAAAAAATGATATGTATTAAATAATTGAGAAAAATCTTGATATTTTAAATACTGTAAAGTTAAATCACCAATTAAAAGTTTTAAATAATCTTCCTGTCTTGCTTCTTCATTACTTATTCTCAATTGAAAAAATCTTGATTCTTGATGTTCAATTTCATACATCTGTTTCAACAATTAGTTCACTGGTTTCTTGATGTCACTATTCACTGTTACTTTTATGATTGGTTGGTATTATATGAAGAGTATTTTAATTACATTTTTGAAAGTGAAAGAGAAGAATAATTTTGTAAAATAATTCAAACTGTATAAATAACTTCCAGTGATTATAAATTTAGCTTATTAAATAAATGACAGTGTTTGATGAGAATGTGAAATATGGAAATTTACAATAGGTGGAACCTTTTGCCCTTTTACTGCATGTAAACACATGTGATAATTTAGAGGTATGAATTTAGCTAATAGTAGGCCTCTGAGGTGTTTGGATACATAACACATGGTTTATTAACATTCAACTTATATACAAATTCAAAAGTAAACAATGAGGATAATTTTGGAACATCTCAAGCTTAGGACCAATGCTCAATTGCTCATTTAGAGAAACTCCGTTTGTTAATTTTGCAGAGGCATTGAAAACAACTCTTATTTTAGAACTAGTACCTTCAGACTTGAATACAGCATGGTGAGGAATTAAGGATTTAGGATAAAAATCTTCGCTTTTTAATTTTCTCATATGTCCTAATGTTTCATATTTTTCCACAAAATTTTGATATTGTGTTTTTAAGTCAATGTTTTTACAAAAACGACGTTCAAGTTGAATAAAACATCGATTAGCATAACTAAATGAATCACCTAAACTAGGGCTTTGGTCTCTAAAAGGTAACTTCACTATGTATCTACCAGAGGAATCTTGTGCAACAGTATCACAAAAAAATCTTCGCACAACTTGTCTTCAGGGCTGGGTTGCGACTTATGGGTATTAATTTCTTAAATTTCCCAAAATTGTTTCAAACAAAAGTCAAGAGTGGATTCATCAGAGATAGCGAGATTGACAGAAATAGTGAATTTTCTTGTGGGGTGAACTTTAGTTGGTCCATTTAGAACCCAACCAAAAATGCTATGGAAAAGAGTAGGCATACCATGAGGGGTAGATCTCCGCCCACCATCAAAAATGTCAGGGTACAAATCAGCTCCAAGCAAAACATCAATATTTCCAGGAACATCAAAATGTGGATCTGAGAGTTCAAAGCGTTGGAAATATTCTCTTATTTCAGGGTCAAGAGAAGTAGAAGGTAGAGAAGATGTAATTTGACAGAGGACAATAGCGTTAGTGTTTAGAATGGGCCCATGTTGGAAACGAGGTTTGATAGAAATATTTACACATCCCTTTGTTTTAACAATAGATGTTTGAGATAGTCCTTGTACTGGAGCATTAAATTTTTGTCTTGAAGACCTAGCTGTTGAACACATCGTTCACTAATAAATGAAGCTTGAGATCCTGGATCAATAAGAGCTCGAAATGTCCTATATTTACCAAATGAATCACTCACTTGAATAGCTGCTGTACCGAGTAACACTGAAGTATTTGAGTCAGTCTTACCTGCTCCAAACCCTGACATCACTGGCTTGTCATCTTCGGGAGTGTTTGTTTGGCTTTTGTCAAAATGTGACACATGACATACCTGATCTGATTTTCTTTGATGCGAACGAGACTCGTCGTGGAGAAGTGTATGGTTTCGTTTACTACAACTTCGGCATGTAGATGTTGAAGCACAATTGTCTAACATATGCCCAATGCTGAGACAATTGAAACAGGCTCGTTTTGATTGCACAACATCCCTACGCTCCTTGATGGACAAAGCTGAAAACTTTGTACAAGTGTACACTGTGTGTGGTTCGTCACAGTAAATACAATTGGGTGTCCGAATATTAGTGACATAAGTGTTTCTTGCCACATTAGATGGTTTGTAAGCATTTTGAAGTAAATTTGGCTTAGGTTTCTGTGCTATTGGGGCTGTTCGAATATTAATAGCAGTAGCATCTAAAGCTTTGCAATGATCTGTCAAAAAACTTATTGAGTTATGAAATGTGGGAAATTCACTTTTCGAATAAGCTCTTTCAAATAATTGTCTTGTATGTTTGTCAAGTTTTTGCATTAAAGTGTGAAACAGCATAAAATCTCCTAAATCTACAGGGAAGGTTGTTGCGTTCAATGCATTCGCATTTTCACAACACGTGTCCAATAAATGTCTTAAAGCTTTCGGAGAAGAGACATGTAATGAATGGAAAGCAATAATTTCCTCCAAATAATGTGTGGCTAGGCAACGTTTATCATTGTACCTAGAGACAATTTGTTCCCAAACTAATTCATAATTTTGACTAGTTATTGGAAGAGTACGTGCCAAAGAATGTGGTTCTTCACTCAAACAGGACAACAAATATTGGAATTTTTCGACTGGAGAAAGTGTTTCATCAGTGTGGATTAGGAAACAAAATAAATCTTTAAAATTAGGCCTATCTTTCAAGTTTCCATTGAATTTAGGTAAAGAGATTTTGGGAAGTTTTACCTTACTATTTTAGATGACTTTCGAGTGGAAATATTAGAATATAAAATAAGACAGAGTGTTGAAATAGAAGTAACTGTGTTATATTAAAGATCAGAATAGAAAAGTAAACAGCATTTGATGATTAACATTTTAGTTGCTATGGTAACAACTGCTTCATATGTTCATAACATTCTCCCCCACTTAATCACTGGAGAGCAAAGTCCTTAAGATAGGACGGAACCTTGCGCTGTCTGGAAGGACGAGTTAATTTGTTTTCTTTTTGTTCTGTGGCTTGAGGTCTGTCTAGATTTTCTTCCCTTAGAGTACCGTCTAGTTCTGTTGGATTGTTTGAACTTGATTCAGACTCTGGGTGGATCTCTAGTGGTGGTGCTTGACAGTCTATAATAGGTATCCGTCTTGGAACAACAGAACTATCTTGTTTGTTTTGTGTTGTAAAGGTAACTTTCTTCTTGGATACAAGAGTCAAAATCAATTGATTTATGTGTCGTTTTAAACTTCGTCCAGAATCCAATTCAACAATGTAATGGTATTGACCTAATTTTCTCTTGACTGTACCAAACTGCCATATGTCTTTATTTCCCAGGTGAACTCTTGCCTGAACCCTCTCCCCCACTTTAAGAGAGCGGACGCGAAGAGGAGCAATCGATTTTGATGGAAGCTTTGCCTTTGGGTTAGGGAGAAGTGTGTCAAGTCTAATCCGAATCTTCCTGTTCAAATACAACTCTGCTGGAGTCTTGCCTGATGCCAAAGATGTTGCTCGATATCTGAACATAATGTTTTGTAGCTTTGTGGTAATTGGGGTTGGATCATCGGCAGCAGCAATAAGTCTTCTCTTTAAAGTTTGTATGTTTCGTTCCGCCAGGCCATTTGTTGCAGGATGGTTAGGAGCAGTAAATTTTTGGAAAATCCCACGTTCTTTACAGTAGTTGATAAATTCCTCACTTTTGAATATAGTGGCATTGTCCGAGACTAAGAACGAGGGGTACCCATGAACCGAGAAAATGTTTTCAAGTAGTGCCATCGTCGTTGCTGAGGAAGGAGCATTTCGAAGAATGCGAACTTCTGTCCACTTTGATTTTGCGTCTACACACATGAGGAAATAATTTCCATCCAATGGACCGGCATAATCAATATGCACTCTTTCCCAGTTATCATCGGGCTGATCCCACGGATGTACCGGAGCCTTTGGTGGATTGTGACGAACTTTAGCACAAGCTTCACAGCTTTTCACTAGTCTTTCTATTTGTTTGTCCATACCTTCCCAATATACATATCTTCTAGCAAGCTGTTTCATTTTAGTAATTCCGAGGTGTGATTCATGGAGCTCATTTAGAATGCGATTTTGAAGACGTTTGGGAATTACGACTCGATCTGATCGGAAAAGTATGTTGTCTGAGATCATGTAAGGGCTATCTTTGCGACTATTTTTCAGTTCATGCAAAAGAACTTGATGCTCAGGGTCTTTTGCTGTTTCTTCTTTTATCGTTTCTGCGGTTATCACTGTGCTGGAGATTTGAAGTAAGGTTTCTGCATTGATTGTGTTTATTTCTTTGTCGAATGTTAGTTCAGATGAAATTGATGATTGAACTGGGCTTCGAGACAAACAATCCACGTTTTCATTGTCTTTCCCTTTCTTGCATCGAATTGTATAGTCAAGACCACTGAGGAATGAAGAATAACGCAATAAGCGAGATGATGTCATTCGTGGCAGGGCACGTCCTGGATGAAAGATATGTGACAATGGTTCATTATCGGTGACAAGAGTGAATTTTTTACCAAAAACGTATCCCAGATAGCAAAAAATACTTGATTAAAGCTTGAAACAAGTTTGATTTGTCAAATCTGCAAACTTGAAACAAGTTTGCTCGGATGGGTCCGTAAACTTGATTCAAGTTAATATCATGCGTCGAAGTTCCCGCTCTTCCAGTTTGAATAAAACTTGTAACATCTAATTTGAATAAAACTTGAAATTTCTAATTTGAATAAAAATTGAAACATCTAATTTGAATAACACTTGAACTATCTAATCTAAATATAAATTAAAAAAATACTTGATTCAAGCTTGAAATAAGTTTGGTTTGTCAAATCTGCAAACTTGAAGGATCGGGTTTGTAAACTTGATTCAAGTTAAAATCATGCGTCGAAGTTCCCGCTCTTCCAGTTTGAATAAAACTTGAAAGATTCAATTTTAATAAAACTTGAAAGAACCAATTTTAATAAAACTTGAAATATCTAATTTGAATACAAATTTAAACATCTAATTTGAATATAAATTGAAGAGTACAAGAAATAATTCTTTTTTAGCTACTTACAAGCTCTTTTTTATTTCTGAAAATTTAATTCATATGCTTTTACCAGGATTCACACAGTCTTAACACATGTAATAAGAATTTCATATTTTTCAGGTTGAGATGCATAGCACAATATAATCTTCCAATATTTCAGATAATTTTTCACAATCACAACATAATCTAATAACTTCAATGCCTCTAGTTGTTAAATGCCAAGACACTTCTCTAAATAAAAAAGCGAGATACCATCTAAAAACTTGTTTTTATAAAAGAGCAGGAAAACATGAGTTATTATAGTTTTCAACCCTACAATTTTACATATTATTACTATTCAGTACGTAGAATTCAGAATTCTTTGAAATTAAAAATTAAACACAAGAGATAATTTGTCTAAACAGATTTATATTGAAGATTTACATAACACATTTACATTTGAAAATGCCTCGTATCTTTAACTTTCAACAAACAATTCCCTCAAAAATTCCTCATTTTACAATTACTTTAATAATACAGAGTAAGTTATCTATTCAACAAGATCTTCATCCCCATTGAGTGGAACTTCTTCCCCACTGTCCACAGTGGCAGGTTTTTTCTCTCTGAAAAATGTCAAAACAAATAGAATCAATATTAAATTTAAGGATAATTAACCAAAATGATTAATTTTGTATCTGGTATAAAAAAATAGGCAAGTAAGCAACATTTTAAACTAACGCAGTTTAACTCACAACCAGTGTAGGCCTGTTTAGTGAAAATTAATTTATTCCTACAATGATATACAAATACAATATATGATCTTCCCAATAATATTAGTATTAATTATTAGCTGTACCCGCGGGCTTTACCCCGCTTAACTTCATAAGTATTCACATGGCTCAATCACGTCCTGGTTGAAGTTCGTTCGCCTCGCTCACTCACCTTCAGGTTGGAAATCGTTCGCTGCGCTCACTTGTTTTCAGGTTAGCTCGTTCGCTACGCTTACTCGCCTCCAGGTCGATGTTCGTTCGCTACGCTCACTAAGCTTTTGGTTGCACTCTGCTCTTTTATTGTTTATAATACTTTGATAAAGGTTTTTATGTTTTAATATTTAACATTGGAGAATTTAAACGTTGTTGAGTGCACAGGTGTGCTGCGATTGGGGTTTAATACTTTGGACTTATTAAAAAGTAAAATAGTTTTCTGTGCTGCAATCTGTAGAAACACTGTGGCACTATTTCAAATCATGACTAATGCTAATACAGAATGTTGTGATTATTCAAGCCTACAAAACAGTTGGTGAAAGTAAACATCTGATTTTAAATTATATTTATTTGTAAACATTGTAGATCAAAAAGTCTGACATTGGCCCACTTAAAACCCTCTGGGGCAGAGCCCTTTTGACGGATCTGCACCAAACTACACTCGAACCATCCTTGAAAGATGCTTAATAATGCCTGAAAGTTTCATTACAATCTGTCGAGCGGTTTTGGAGTCCATAACGTATATACACATATATATACATACATAGTTCCTCTTTTAGCGAATTTCTCATATAGGGAATAAGCTATTACCGTAGGTCTCATGGTAAGACCTGGACCCGGGGCCGATTTACTTTTTCATTTTGAGGTCCCCAGAGGCCAAAAACACCATCCGTTCAAATTCATATATATATGTGTGTCCGTCAGCACGATAACTCGAACAAAATTGATCCGATTTTGATGAAATTTGGTATAAACGTGTAAACCTACGTTTATTCGAACGAGTTCGCGAACCAGCATGATCGGACCATGGGAACGGGGGTTTATGGGGGGTTTTATGGGGTAAAAATGAGTTTTTCCCATTTTTGACCCTAAAAACATAAAATTTTGGAATTTCTTCCCCAACCATTTTGTAGAGCTTAAAAAAAAAAATAATTTAGTATATTGAAGCATTGTTGTATGCCTAGTGGTTACGGAGAAAATTCAAAAAAAGTGTAAATAAAAAATTGCTATGTTATTCTTATGGAGAAAATGAAAACTGTTGTAGTTTACTTGTTTATGGATATATTTTAATAATACCCCCGCCGCAGCAAACCTGCAGACTAAGCGAATTTCCATTTGCCTGATTGAATTTAGACTAAAATGTCTCCTTAAAAATATCACATTTATTCCCTATTTAAATAGAATCAGTTTAACACATACTTAGGTTTGCTGCAACAGGGAGGGTTAAAGTGTTTTTTTATGTAAAATGTTAATAGTTAGTAAGAAATAAAAACATTTTCCAAATTTGGGCAAAATATGTTAACAAACAAGCACACTACAACGGTTTACTTATTCTCCATAAGAATAACATGGGAATTTTAAATTAACAATTTTTGGAATTTTCTCCGTAACCATTAGGCGCATTATAACGCTTCAATATACTAAATTATTTGTTTTTTTAAGCTCTACAAAATAGTTTGGAAAGAAATTTCAAAATTTTATGTTTTTTGGGTCAAAAATAGGAAAAACTCATTTTTACCCCATAAAAGCCCCTATAAACCCCTGTTCCCATGATCCGATCATGCTGGTTCGCGAACTCGTTCGAATGAACGTAGGTTTACACGTTTGTACCAAATTTCATCAAAATCGGATCATTTTTGCTCGAGTTATCGCGCTAACGGACACATATATATATATATATATATATATATATATATATATATTTTGTTATTGTATACATCAATGAGGGCTACTTTAAATGTTACTAAGCAACACCTCCTTCCCTTAATATAAAAATTATCACCTGTTCTTTAATAAGAAATATCTAATAATGTTTGTAAATAAAAGAAACTACTAGGTTATATACTATACTGTGATCATGGCATTAATGTCCGAAACATGTAAGTAATATAAAATAAAATGTTTTTAGGGTACTGTGGTATTTTGATTTGCTTAGTAATATATATATATATATATGAATTTGAACGGATGGTGTTTTTGGCCTCTAGGGACCTCAAAACAAAACAAAAAATCGGTCCCGGGTCCAGGTCTTACCATGAGTACTACGGTAATAGCTTATTCCCTATATGGGAAATTCGCTAAAATTTGGCAAATTTATTTATTTCATCCTATACTATTGACGGTTGGTCAAAAGACACTTTTTACCTTCCCCGTAGCAGCAAACCTAAGCACTCGTTAAATCCAATGTTATTTAAATTGGGAATAAATATGTCTTATTTCTGGAAATATTTTGGTAAAAATGTAATCAGACAAGTTGAAATTCGCTTAGTCTGCAGGTTTGCTGCGGCGGGGGTATTATAGATATAGATTAATATGTATAAAACACAATTACATTTTTATTGTCAAAAAATGCTAGACACAAAGCCCAGGATTGTTTTCACATTACTTCAGGCAAAACCTAGGCGTTGCGGCATTATCACTTCGATAAAATTAGGTGAATCTGCAGGATTTTGTATTTTATCGTTTAAGTATAAAACTAGTGATAGTTCTTGGTTGGTTATCCTAAATCTAGCCAAGATATTTGTTACAAATCTTGCTCATACTTTACAAATTTAAATAAGCTTTCATTTACTGTATAAATTAACCCAGGTAAGACCAGCATTGCTATGAAACATTAAAACCCGAACCCCTCTACAAGAATAAAAATACTAGCATTTTTCTCTTGGCAAATTTCCCTATAGGAAAGTATCTATTACCGTAGGTGGCATGGCAAGACCTAGGCCCGGAACCGATTTACTTTTTCATTTTGATGTCCCCAGAGCCCAAAAACACTATTCGTTCACATTTTTATATATGTATATATAGATTATATGTCCGTGAACATGATAACTTGAGTAGGCAGAGTTAATTTTTGTCCGATTTTAATGAAATTTGTTTTGAAGGTGTAAGGCGGGATAAACTTGAATAAGTTCGCGAACCAGCATGATCGGACCATGGGAACGGGGTTTTATGGGGTAAAAATGGGGTTTTTCTAATTTTTGACCCTCTAATCAAAAAATTTTACAATTTCTCTCCAAACCTTTTTTTAAAGAGCTTAAAAAAACAAATTATTTAGTATATCAAAGTGTTTTTGTACAATTATTGGTTACGGAGAAAATCCAACAAAAATTTATTTTAAAATTCCCATGTTGTTCTTATGGAGAATATTGTAAAATGTTGTAGTTTGCTTGTTTTTGACCAAACTTGGTAAATTTATTTATTTGATTCTAAGTAATTAATATTTTACTAAAAAACACACTTTTTTACCCTCCTTGTAGCAGCAAGCCTAGGTACTCATTAACGCTAATGTTAATTAAATACATTTAATTGAAAATCAATTCAGGCAAATGGAAATTCACTTAGTCGGCAGGTTTGCTGCGGCGGGGGTATTTTTTAGCTTATACAGTACTTGAGTAATCATAATGATAAACAATAAAAAACATTTTTATGAAAAACCATTATGCAGTAGACCTAGTAACCAGACTGCACTCAGCAGATATATTTCTTAAACCAGACAATTTTTATCAGTTTGGTTTAACCACACTGGATCGGCAGGAAGTGGGCGGTGCTGAAACAACTTGTCTTGTAGGATAGATTTGAGACCATTCATATGTCTAAAGATCAAAATATTTGAAAGGTATAAAGTCTTGGCATCTTGTGTTTTGTTTACAGTAATTTAGTAATTATCCCAAAGTGTCTATAGTTTGACTATTTTTACAGAAAACATTACCGGTATTGGCATAAATATATTTTGCATTTAGACTTTTATCATGTAACAAGTATGAGGGCATGTCAGTTTCAACTGTCTCCTCCCCTGTATAATTGAGTCCACTGTACAGTATTATTAGGCTACCAATGGAATTATATTAATGATGAGTTGAATAGTTAGTTAGTGAAATTTTTTTATCCTTACCTTCTTTCACATGTGGTTTTGGCTTGTTGAAGCCACTTAGCAACAACGCTTGTAACTTTGTCTTCCGTGGCTTCACTTATGCCGAACATTTTCTGTGCAGCAGCTAAAAAAAAAAAAAATAGGCTACTTAAAATGAACTAAATACAGAATAGTAGCCTACATTTAACCCCTAAGACCTAAAGTTTGTCTTCCCATTTCAAACATGGGGTTAGGTTTAATTTCTGAAGTTCAAGATTTTACTTTCATATTAGGTATCCTTAATATTTTAATAAATCAATTGTTTAACAAGTTCGCTACTGATCTGTACATGCACCGGTAGGGCGATCAAAATAGACCGATCCTAATATTCAACGTCACTGATGGACTAAAAGTAGTAAATTAGTCAGTAGCGATTAGTAATAGCGATTATCAGCAAGTTTGGTTAGTTAGGTTAGGTTATGACAGTTTAATTTTTATATTACACAAATTATAATTTTTTTTATTTTTTACTCTTATTTTGTCCGTATTAAAATTCTGCAGGTGAAATAAAAATTGTGCCACCCCTACGGTGCCTATCTTAACCGCTTCTGGTTAGAAATAATCCAGCTGTAGGCCGATGTGTATAACTTTATTTAGATCTTTATTACCGTACATAACCTGTGTCTAAACTAAAGTCTAGACCTAAGTTATTTTAGTTACAAAATATTTATATTATTTAAATCACCCAGGTACAGTTCTGCAATAAACCTACAAAAGGCCTATTTTATATCATCAGATGCAACTTTTATTCGATAATTTAACTTGGGTAACTTAATAAAATATTAAGTTAAGTTAGGATTACGTTATTTTCCCATAAAATACTTAAGTAAAGTTATAACTTTAAATGTTTGACTCAGATTAAAATGTTTCATTCGATGTAAATTATTAAGTTTAACTTAGGCCAGAGCTTCTCAAAGTGTGGTCCGCAAGCATTTTTTTTGTGGGGTCCACGAAAAACATTTAAATCAAATTTATTTTTATATGTATTGATATTATATTATACTAGCCTATTTTGCTATAGGCTAAAGGATTAAGAAATATGCAAAAAAACCTAAATAAATAACCTACGGTACTTATTTATTTAAGTTGGGTTTAAGTTCCTTTGCATTTTTCTTAATTTTGATTTTAATAAGTAGCTTAAACTAGCCTACAGTTTTCTATTTATATCCTACCTAATGACATCTAGTGATACGTATCCGTTCCAAATCCTATCACTCACTCCTATCCTATCCTATCACTATGCATTTTCTATCGATCGTCTATTGAGACTTCCCCTAGGGTCAAGTAGGGCCTCGTCTAAAACTCCTCCCTGAGGAGATAGTTTAAAAAGTTACAACACGCACTCATGATTCACCATTGTGAGTGCTGGTATTCAAATAACTATGAAAAATCGTACAACGACCAAAAATCAATCGCTCTAAGCAAAACGGTTGCCGAAACAGCGAAAGTAACTGAGCGATAATCGCTGTGCGACTATCGCTACAGTCGCTCCAAGCAAAGACTAAATCAAAGTAAGTTAACTTAACTTAATGCCAATTTTAGTTTAATGGAGAAGAAAAGACTGTAGCCTATATCAGAAACTCATCGCCTGAAAGCTGACCAGACTCTTACTGCGATTAAACGTAGGTTACTGCATTTTATCTGACAGTGTCACTAACAATGTAGGCTTAAATAAGTTAGGTACTTATCAAGTAGGCTACTGAAGTAACTTAGCTTTAAGTCCCTAGCCCTAAGTTATAAGTTACCTACACATTAAAATATAATGGTATAAAATATGGCATAAAGTTAAGTCTAAAGCCGGGTTTTCCTAGACGCGGAAGAGGAGCGCGGAGAGCGGAAAATCGATTAACATGGCATTCCGCTCTGCTTCCTAGAAAAACAGTAACATTAAACTATTTAAGACAAGAGGAGTTCACTCTCCACGCTACTCTATCCCCGCCTAGAAAAACCCAGCTTTAAAGAACAGTCTACAACGTAACTTAGGCCCATTATGGCTAATCTAGGCTATAACCTACCATAGTCTATACTATAAGTAAACAGTGAAGACAATGCCTAGGCCTAAGTTAGGGTAACTGATTTTGAGTTTACTTAATTTCTTACTAGGCTATTCTTGTAATTAACTTAAGACGATTTGATTTTGTTAGTTACAATCCTTGAGTTTACTTAGTTTGTGCTAATAAGAACTTACCTTGATGGATAAGAAGAAATAGGCCTAGATGAAACTTAATAAAAATCAGCTTCAATAATATAATATAATAACTTGAACAACTCAGCACCACATTATCGATATTCTCAACTCAATGAGAGAGATTGAGAATGAATCACTCACAAATACTCAAAGACAAAGCAATATGGCCGATGGCGTCTTCAAGTGTCGGTTCGGTCCCACCGTTAGCGTCGTTCCCGCTCGGAATTATGGGTAACTTACACTCGACTCCAATTCGAATCCAACGTGATACTTAAAAGCTGCAATTTCAAGCCAACGTAAGCGTAATGGAAGTGCATTGTGGGTAATATTACACTCGACTCGGGTTCGAATCTAAAGGCGGTGACACACTATCGATCTTTTCCCCGATCAAGACCCCGAACCGAGCAGGGAGAAGGGAGAAGGGAGATAAATATCAGCAAAGTTTTACTCCGAACATTTCCCCGAACATGACCAAGACCAGACGAATTCTACCGAGCGCGGCAAAAGGAAGTTTGGAGAGAGATAGAGAGTGTGTGCGAGTGAGAGCGCGGAGGTTTCTATAACAACAAGTTTCTATAACATAAAAATTATTGTTAAAAGTCGCATTTTGAAAACTTGTCGCAAAAATAAAATATTCTAGAAAGAATGCTTAGTTATATCTATTGATTTCAATTGGTTTTATTCATTGAAATAACGTTACAGAATGATAATTTTAATTGACTTTAATAATATTAATGTTTATATTATTTTTGAAAGAATTTAAGTCAACATCAATTACTTAATTCAACCTTAATATTATTGATATAATTTATTTAACGGTTTCTACACTTTCAACCTTGACCAAACAAACCACAAACATTACATCTTAAATGGTTATTATATATAATGGCAACATATTACCCAACATTTATGTATTTTACCAATTAAAAAGTTTAATTGCCATATTAAATCAGAACTATCAATGCTAGCGCAGGCGGCCGCTCGGTGCGGCGCTCGCGACGATGTACGGGGCAAAAATGTACCGTGACACACTATCGTACATCGGACCGTACATCGGACCGATCTTTTCTTTGATCTTTCGCCAAAAAACCGCCTCCAGAGCGCTCGTCTCCCTGCTCGGCCTGATGTCTTGTTCGGCGTCTTGATCGGTGTACGGACCCGTGACACACTATCGAACATCCTCCCTTCGACCTCCCTTCTCCCTTCTCCCTGCTCGGTTCGGGGTCTTGTTCGGGGAAAAGATCGATAGTGTGTCACCGTCTTTATGTGATGTTTCAAAGCTGTTAATACAAGCAAGTGCAAGCGTAATAGTGGTGTGTTGTGTATACTCGAATCCAGTTTGAATCTAATGTGACATTTCAAAGCTGTTAATTCAATCCACTGTAAGCGTAATTCAAGTGTGTTACACGAAGTTGACATTTGACTCAGTGCCGGATTTACCACTAGGCCGATTAGGCCGCGGCCTAGGGCCGCAAGCAGAAGGGGGCCGCAGAGGATTGAGAAATAACATTATTTAGATAAAAAATATATTTTTTTACCACCAGTTTGCAGCGATCACAGGTGACCCTAATGATGTCTCCGCGGACCAAGGGAGATGTTCACGATTTTGCCACGGCCGCGGGTGACGGCACAGAAAACATACTACTACAACCTTATAGTATAAGGTTATATTAGTATGTTTTCTGTGGTGACGGCGATGTGTCCTCATGATCGCAGCCCGCGGGAGACGTTCAAGAATTAGCCGCTGTCGCGAGTTGTCAATGATGATGTCCCCATGATTACGGCCCACGGGAGACGTTCACGATTTAGCCGCGGCCGCGGGTGACGGCGATGTGTCCTCATGGTCGCAGCCCGCGGGAGACGTTCAAGAATTAGCCGCTGTCGCGAGTTGTCAATGATGATGTCCCCATGATTGCGGCCCACGGGAGACGTTCACGATTTAGCCGCGGCCGCGGGTGACGGCGATGTGTCCTCATGGTCGCAGCCCGCGGGAGACGTTCAAGAATTAGCCGCTGTCGCGAGTTGTCAATGAAGATGTCCCCATGATTGCGGCCCACGGGAGACGTTCACGATTTAGCCGCGGCCGCGGGTGACGGCGATGTGTCCTCATGGTCGCAGCCCGCGAGAGACGTTCAAGAATTAGCCACTGTCACGAGTGTCGATGATGTTGTCCCCGTGATTGCGGCTCACGGGAGTTGTTTACGATTTCGGCACGACCGCGGGGGACAATTATGATGTCGTCATGATCGCAGTCCACCGGAGATATTTTTAACACGACTTTGCCGCGATCGCAAGTGTCGATGATGATGTCCCCGTGATTGCTGTTTCGCGGGAGATGTCTACGATTTGGCCACGGTCGCGAGTGTCGATGATGATGTCCCCGTGATTGTGGCTCGCGGGAGATGTTCACGATTTTACTGTGGTCGCGGGTGACGGTGATGATGTCCTCAAGGTCAAAGCCCACGGGATATGATTTCGCCGCGGTTGTGACTGATGTTGAGGATTATGTCCCTTTGTTGCAGCCCGCGGGGGATGTTTACGATTTTGCCGCGGTCACGGATACCTATGATGGATTTGTCTTGGTTTAGGAGAGATGTCCGCGATCACGGGTGTCGATAATAATGTCCTCTAGATGCATAGGAGATATTCACGATTACTTCCGCTATCTCAAGGAATTTCCACCACAGGGGGAGGGCCGCTCAAGTAATTTGGCCTAGGGCCGCTAGTACCCTAAATCCGGCACTGATTTGACTCGAGTTTGAATCTAAAGTGACAATTCAAAGCTGTCATTTCAAGTAAAAGCAAGCGTAATTCAAGGCTTGAATCAAGCTTACGTGCTATCTGGGATAATTATAGAAATGGGTGACTGCGTAGATGATTGCTAGAGCTTCTCTATCAAGTTGGATGTAATTGGTTTCCAGTGTTGGGAAGTAGCGCGCTACAAGTAGCGACGCTACAGTAGCGCGCTACTTTTTTAGTAGCGTTAGCTGTAGCGTCGCTACTTTTAAGATTTTGTAGCTTTAGCTGTAGCTAGCTACATTTTTAAAGTAGTTGTAGCGGAATTTTAGCTACTTTTCTCGCTACATTAACATTGTTTGAGATAGTGATTTTTACCATAACCTCAACCTTACGTGAAACAACATCTTTCAAACTGAGATTTCCAAAACAATTAGGCCTACTTTCTTGGCTTCATACAGCTGGTTGCAGCCGTTTCATTCCCTATTACAACGTTGTGTGGACATATGGAGGCCATTAAATAAGTGTTATCCACATTTTTAGCTTTCATTTCCTTAATTTACTACTCTATGATTACTGTCAGATAAAATAAAATCGCTAGATGCAGACGACGTTTAAACGTTACCGGTACCAGTGACAAGACAAGCTAAAGCTATTGAATGCTTGCAAGTGATTGACAGGGAAATTAGTAATCAATTTAGTTTCTTTGTTATATTGATAGTGTTTTAACTAGGGTTTTAATGGAAACCAAGACTAAACCTTAAACTAATGAGAAAGCTGGTCTATCAACCTTTGCTTCAGCTGTTGATTGTGGTTCATCGTCACAAGCCCTTCCTTGGTTAGATTACAAAGATTTTTCAAAGGTTTACTAAATTAACAAAGAGGAAATTACCTGATGAGATTTAAAATATGCCTAGACTACATGATAATAGTAGCGAAAAAATCTCCATATAACATGAAACTTACATTAAAAAAATAGCATAGTTTGCTCCTGCTAACAGCTCTATTCCTAGGCTATGCTATGGTTTAATGACGAATACCAAGTTTAATTATTAGGAATGTATCTGTTTAGTCCTTGCAAGAACAAAGCTACTATAGCCAACTTGTTACATTGCCAAGTAGGCCTACATGTTATTTTTACTTTACAAATTTCAACATGTTTAAATTAAAAGCCGATTTCAGGATAAGTTGCTGAATACTGTTTTCTGTACCAACTAGGTTGAAGCACAATTTGCCCTATGCATAATGACAATAAAGGACGATTTCTTGACATTGAAAAGTGTTATTCATAGAACAAGTAACTTATCACTATGGTTAAAAGTTATAGCAATGTCGTTTTTAACATTTAAAGTAAAGAAAGAAAAAACACTCCAATTTCAATAGGCTTGGCTCGGTAACACAAAAAAGTATTTTTAAATCATCGTTTTACAGTTTAAGTGGTCTTAATTGTTGATATAAGACATATATAAATGAATCTATATTAAAGATTTAAATTAACTTTTAAAATATAGTTTGGTTGTATGTCCTTTGAACTTAATGAAATTTACATATAAGATGCTTAAAAATAATGCAATATTAAAAAATAAGTACTAAATATGATGGGACACCCAACTATTTGATGCTGTTTTTGTAATGTTAGGTTTATAATGCCAACAAATTAAATAAAATCTAGGAATAATTTGTTTTCTAAGTAATGTTAGATACAATACTGAC
Source organism: Macrosteles quadrilineatus (assembly GCF_028750875.1). Classification (NCBI taxonomy): domain Eukaryota; kingdom Metazoa; phylum Arthropoda; class Insecta; order Hemiptera; family Cicadellidae; genus Macrosteles; species Macrosteles quadrilineatus. The sequence goes on from NW_026542608.1 coordinate 2,307,932, forward strand.
ATTTCTTGTTTAAATGTTTGTTCAATAAAAATGTTGTTGCAATTAATTTTACATTTACCTAATGTGCGTGGAATAAAAAGTAACGTCTTTGGGAAAGTAGCTAAAACTGTAGCTGTAGCTACATTTCATTGTAGCTGTAGTTGTAGCTAGCTACTTTTTCGGAACTGTAGCTGTAGCTGTAGCTAAGCTACTTTTTTGGAAATGTAGCAGTAGTTGTAGCTAGCTTCATTTTAAAAGTAGCTTCCCCAACACTGTTGGTTTCAGCCTGGGTCAATGGTCTGGATGCATATGCAATTGGTCTTTCTTGACCATCGATATCATGACTGAGTATTGCAGCAATTCCAGTTGGGCTAGCATCTGTTGTAAGAATAACTGGTTTTGATGGGTCGAAAGGAATAAGAACTGTATCACTACAAAGTTCAGATTTCAGATTCAGAAATGAGGCTTCAGCAGCAGCTGACCAAAAGAATTTTTCTCCTTTTCGAAGCAAACATCGTAGCGGATGTGTTTTTGAAGAGAAGTCAGGAATGAATTTTGCATAGTATGTAACTAAGCCAAGAAAGCGTCTTAACTCATCAACATTTCGAGGGCGAGGCATCTGAGTAACTGCTTCAACCTTTTTAGGGCATTTTTGAATCTTATTGAATGACACCACATGTCCAAGGTAATTAATACTTTCCTTGAAGAAAACACATTTTGTTCTGTTAAGATGTAGATCATTCTTCTTGAGACATTCCAAACATGCAATAAGGTTCTTCATACACTCTTCGAGAGTTTCGCCGTGACAAATGATATCATCAAAGTATGCTTCTACCTTTGATAATCCGTTTAACAGTTGTGACAAAATTCGATTAAACTCAGAAGGGGCTGTTTTTATTCCAAAACTGAGGCGATTCATGTTGAACATTCCTTTATGGGTTGATATTGTTTGAATCTTACTTCCCTCTTCATCGACTTTTAGATGCAAATAAGCCTTATGAAGATCCAACTTACAGAAGTATCTTGATCCGCGGAGACTATGTAGGACATCATCAATGCGTCGAATGGGGTGGTTAGATGAGACAAGTTTTGAATTAACCCCACACTTGTAATCCACGCATAGTCTGACTCCTCCATCTGGCTTTGGGATAACAACCAATGGTGACCCCCAATCACTTGATGCGACTGGAGTTATGATTCCTTGAGACTCGAGGGTTGTAAGTTCCTTTTCTACTCTCTCTCGTAATGCGAAAGGGACATCACGTTCCCTAGTAAATACTGGTTTTTCATTATCTCTGAGTTGGAGTTTGACTTCAACATTGGGAACACATCCGATTCTTTCTTCGAAAATTTCTGAGTATTTTTCGAATATATCCTCTAGAGACGGAACTAAATTAACATCAACTGTATTCATCGGTGATTGCTTTCTGTTGTCTACCTCACTGAGTTCAATTCCAAGTCCACGAATCCAAATTCGTCCTAACAAAGCAGAATGACCTGCAGGTACTATAAATAAATCAGCATTTAGTGATTTTGCATTGTAAGAGACTGAGACAGTTACATTACCTTTAGGTTTTATTATATGATCAGAGTAGGAGCGAAATGAGATAGGAGTTGGTTGAAGTGGCACTTTAAGTCCAAGTTTATCAAAGTCCGTTTCTGAGATTAAGGAAAATCGTGCACCAGAGTCTACTTCAAATGTTTGAGGCTTGTTGTTGATAGTGACTGTAACCATGTATTTGTCTGAGTCTGGTCCTACTATGTAAAGATCTTCCACATCGTTGATTTGTGTGATTCCATACTCATCTGGGTGACTGGATTCATCTTCTGTGTAGTGAGACAACAGGGTGTTTGTTTTAGAGTTCTTTATTAGAGACGTTATACACACTTTTGATACGTGGCCTTGTTTTCCACAGGAAGTGCATTTAAGATAATTCCGATTAGTTTTGCATTCATTAGACTGATGGTTTGATCGACCACATTTGAAACAAAGTCCATCAATACCCAAAGCTTTGTAGTCAACGTGTCTTTTTAAGCTTTTGTTATGGAAATGTTGTGATTGAGATCTATTGGAACGGTGGTCATCATATTTGTGTGTCTTAAATTGCTTGAAACTTTGATATTCCTTTGTCTTAGACCTTGAATGCCTATCAATTTTGTGTGTATCTGCATTTTCACTTGATGATTGTGTGGCAGGATTACAAATTTTATTTGATTCATAGCGGGAAGCTTCTAGGGCAATTGCTTTTTTGAGGAGTGAGTCAAAACTGTTGAGATTAGTATCTTGTAGAAGTTGTTCACGTATCCAATTGTCTTTTAGTCCTCTAATAAATTGAGGGCGGAGAAATTCATCAGCAATTGAAATTTTACTTTCACATTCATTGCAAGAAGTGTAAAAATTACAATCATTCAGGTTACCTTTCAGGACTGTGACAAAATCAGAGATAGATTGATGCAACTGTTGTGAAACACTGAGGAAATAGTGTTGTGCAACAATATGAGATACTGTAGGTGACAACATCACTGTGAAATGTTCGATTAATTTTGAAAAATTAAGGTCTTTTACAGGATTGTCTGGGCCTAAAATAGTTGTCAGATTATTGTAATGTTCCTTACCAATGGATGAGCACAGGAGTTGAGCTTTCATCTTGTCTTCTTTAATGTTCTTCAAATTGCAATAATTTTCAAAACGTTCCAAATATGATTTGAATTTATCATTATTTGGATCAAAATGTTCAAAAGGATTGATCTGAGGAGTTGAAGTTTTATTACCTAGAGCTTCAGCCAAAACATTCATGAGTCTTTCAAATTGTTCTTCATTCATTTTAAGTTGAAATGTTTAACAAAATAAAATATCTTGAAAATAATAGAATAAAACAAGAATTGATAATAGTTTTTTATCAAATCGTCGCCAACTGAGATGACTTTCGAGTGGAAATATTAGAATATAAAATAAGACAGAGTGTTGAAATAGAAGTAACTGTGTTATATTAAAGATCAGAATAGAAAAGTAAACAGCATTTGATGATTAACATTTTAGTTGCTATGGTAACAACTGCTTCATATGTTCATAACACTATTGGTGTGTGCATGCTCACCTGAACCTTTAGAATTGGTACAATTTGATTTAGCAGATGGAGCAAACTTCAAGTTGGTTGAAAGAATTGAATAATACAGTTCATCGACTTCATCAACTATAGTTTGTTATATGGAGAGGTTTTCTGTGTCATCAAGAGAAACTTTGAGTTTTATAATGTCGATGTGGCAGCGGCGGAATTCTTCATAAGTAGGTTTGAGTTCATAGAAGCGTACTTTAAAATTGTTATATGCTGTTGGATCATTATGCAAGTCAACACTGATTGAATGGAGAGTTTTTATCTTCTTGTCAAAAGTGTCTCTTTGAAACTCTAAAACAGTTATCTCTTGAGTACCTAATCTGATCTTCTTTCTTCCTAGACATAGGTAGACAAGTTTAAAACATCAAAGAATTTAGGAAATTTAGTTAATTGAAATAAAAGGTTCAAGTAAATAATCTAGGCTCGCAAGGACCAAAAAATATGTGTGATAATTAATAAGTGGACTGTATTTTAGATGAGAATAAAAGAAATAATAGATTGGAAAATAGTTGAACTGTACTTGAAAGAAACATTTTTAACACTGATATAAACAGTATCAATTAATAATTAAACATCGGCTGGTACAAATGAATATTAACATAGCAAATCAAAGAGTGTTAAATAAATAATGTGGGATGATTATATTTATAAGTACTGAACAGTACCTATCATAAGAAATTTTGATGTATTACAACTCTCTTACATAGGCTATTTAATAAATAACTAAGTTGTGGGCTTTATAAAAAATATATATATAGGCTATGGAATGAATATTATTAATGATTAATTGAACAGATCAATGAAACTATATAAATTAGGAAAATGAATACTAGGCCAGCCTTTCTGAGGAGTGATTAACGAGCAGAAGTTAACATTTTAAGAAACTTAATGCTAAAAAAAATGAATGAATGAAATATTACAATTTTGCATTTATGACAACAGCTAATTTGAAACACGCTGCAAAAACAGAAGTCTGTGATACGCAATGGTAACTGTCATGGTAGGATTGTTTACAGTTACCAGTTACGTTTATGTTTTAATTTATAAATAACTAGTGGGCTAAAGGTGAGTTGCGGCCGGGACACTTAGCTCTCCAAGAGAGACAGGTGAGTTGCGGCCCGACCGACGTACGAGTTGCGGCCCAAGTATAAACAGGTATACAAAATACAGGAATGTATATGTCTATCAGTTCCTCTATATTTTTCATGCGGCCTTACAAAACAAAGAAAAATACTCTTTGGCACTGAAATGTGTAGCTAGTGAATGTGCTTATCTTAATTTTACCTGATCCCCTACCCCTAAAGAAGTGTTTATAGATTTTGAGTCTGCTATACATAGTGCAGTCGAGGAAGTATGGCCTAGTGCTTTAATTTGGGTTGCCGTTTTTATCTGGGACAGAGTTGATGGAGAAGAATTCAGAAATTAGGGTTAACCTCTGAGTACAACTCAAAATAAAAAAGTGACTTTTTGATCAACTTATGTACAATGGAGTGAAAACCAAACTAACACAATGAACTGATTTCTTAAATTATGTACGATTATTTTGGCCGCAATTAACCTATTTATACTTGGGCCGCAACTCGTACAAAACTTTTTTTCAGTCTGGGCCGCAACTCATACGAAAAATGCGGTTTGGGCCGCAACTCACCAACACCGAACTAGTGTGCCTGTTGCTCGAATTCAAGGAATTGCGAAGTATTACAGGCGTTATTTTAAAAAGAATAACAGTCATAATTTCCGATGACCTTAAAAGACGCGACTAATAGATTATAGAAAACTCGATGTACATGACAGTTCGTTATAATCAATATTTCTTTTAAATATCTTATTATACTTCAAAAGCTGATCTTGTTTTTTCTGCAAATGTTTCCCACTCATAGCCGCTTTAGGTTGTTCATAATAACGATAAATTCTAAAGAAAATTCTATGATCTTCTTATGTTTCGATATTTTGCAAATCGACTCTTTCAATTATCGCTCAAAAAATGCAGCACCAGAGTGAAAATTTAAAAACGTACGTTTTCATGTCCCTGGCCTTTTACTTCATAGATACTGGATTTGTAGTTTATTATTATGTGTTTTAATATTTTTTGGGACGGGGGCAACATGTAACACACATTTATTTGGTTTTATATAGGTTCTAGGTATTTTTTTTTTTGTATTTGTAAAGTCCCGAAATTCACGACCATGACGGGTCCCTAGGGTACATTTTCCAACTTTCACGCTGTTTTTAGACTAATTATTCATGCCGAAATATATAAAGCCATATTTTTATGTCATCAATGGTTATTAAACTTACAAAAAAGGAGCATATTATAGTTTTATTGTCATTGCAAACTGACTACCATGACAAAATAAGTCTGTCCCTCGATTTGGCATCACGACCATTTGGGAAAAATTTTCAACTTTGGAGCACGACAGTGGCAAGCCTGGCGTCGATGGAGTCAGTTGGTTTTAGAGACTAGTTCGGGGTGTACGTCAGGATTGTACTGCCGGTCGTTTCGAGTTGAAAGGAGGAATTACAATATTGATAAAGGAAATGTTGTGTTTTTTGTAATTTTGGTGTGTCCATGACCGCACGTAGTCATTCGATGAAGTAGACATGGTGTTAATTTTTGTTTATAAGATATTTCAATTGCTAGATTAACCTAGAAGTCCACTTTGTATCCTCAAACATGAGGTGCAGGGCTACCGCCAGAACAGAGCCAAATAACACGTAATTTCACGACCAAAGTTTCACGACCATCGCGGGTTTTTTCACGACCACTATGGATTATAGTGTGTTTGGTCGTGACAATAACTTTAATATAATTGTAAATTGAACAGTTTAGTTCAATTGAAACACATATTTTTATTATAACTAACAGTATAATTGAAGGATTGTTTAGAAAGATTTAGATTATTTCAGAAGATTCACGACCGTACCGCTTGTCCCTGACCATCACGTTTACGATTTCTATCATACAAATTTCAAAAATTAAAATATCGTCATATTTCGATGTTTTATACACAAAAGAAGCACACCTCTATACAAACATAACGATTTTTCGGGTCTCAGGTAAGTTTTTTCGGAATTATACAAACTTAAAAAGATTTTATTGGCTTTTTCAATTTTTTGAGTTTTTTATTTTTTTATAGAAAGACCAAATATACCAAAAGCTCAGTGACCTTTTTATTGTATAATGGTCATAAAAGTAAATTAGCTTATAGCAAAACATAGTTATAAAAACAATATTAACTATTTTTAATATTCATTTAAACGTCTGTTATGGTCGTGACAGGATTTTGTGTTTGTCCACTAAAGATGCTCTTTAAAAAAAAAAACTACCAAAGATATTGCGTTACCATGGACGTTTTATGAAACTTTAAATGTTAATGAAATAAAAAAAATAAGAGTTTTGAAAAAAGGGGGGAAAAATTTACAAAGTGCTTTTCCAGAAAACGTACGTTTTTAAATTTTCACTCCACACTGTTAATTCAGTTTACTTTTAGTATATCAAACTGTACAGTCTTTCTAACTTTTTCCATTGAGTAGGTAGGCCTAATTGGAACTCAAACAACCAGTATATTAATTAAGTTCATAAATTTTGGTTTATTGAAGTTAGAGGATATGTTTGTTTAAAAGGTAGTTATAACAACGGGAATAAAAAAATCATTCAACTGACTAATATTCTGACCGCCCCGCGCAAACGTTCACTACCCTAAACTGACCACTCCGCGCAACCGGTCTGCCAGTTTTGACAGATGTTTGACCGCTCCACGTGACCGGTCTGTACCCGAAACTATTACCCACATCTAGTAATTAATCGATATTTATTACATGAACATTACAATCGCGGCAATACATACATTGAAATGCGTTTTAAACGATACTCAATCACAACGATTTACAGTTTGTCGAAACGTGCTCCTTTCTCGCGCCGAATCTACACGGTTACATGGCGCTAGCGCCGTGTGGTCCGAGCGCCGGGTGGCCCGAACGCCGCGCAGACTACCTGCTACGTTGTGACAGATTTGACAGCGCTAATCAAGTATAATGTACACTTATAATCGTAGATTTCTACATGTTGTAGATAAATTGTGTCCGTATATGCGAGCTTTTAAAACCTTTTATAAAACTTGGTGTTTTTAGAAAGTTGTTATAGATAATTATAATTGCATAAACGTTTGCTACTAACCTAACATAACCAAACCTAACATAACAGCTGGCTCTCCGAACTTGGACATGTGCCGCGGGGAACCCGAAGTGACCACCACGCGGAGTTAGGATAAGCCCTACCACAGAGGCTCGTCACTTCTGCTTGAGCAGACCCTTACAAGATTTATGGCTTCGCTGCTCGCACCACTAATTTAGCCGCGGCGCTCGTGCCACACGGCGCTCGAAGCACGACACCATCTACACTACACACTTCACACCTCATGGGTGAATCGTAGCACTTTATTACATATAATGCGATATCTCAAGATAACCGATACATAATGAATCGGTACATTTACAGGATGGACGATAAACTGGATTTTGTGAAGAGAAAGATGCCCCTCCCGATACTCTATAAAATATGATATTTATTTACAAATTGTGTCGCACGAGACAAGTGCCCCGTAAGACTTGATACGTGAAATACTTTGAGGGTGGGTATAATTACATTGGATGTATTACCCACGCGCGAGACAAGTGCCTCACGCGGATTAACACGTTAAAAAAGACATTCAAAAGACGACCGCACATCGAACCAAAATATTGAGGAAAATTAGCTCGAACTTACGACTAAACGCCTACGAAGATAATTTTGCTCAGACAGCTATTCTCAAACGTACGGTAATATCACAATGAGGGTCGTGCGAAAACTCAGTTTTACCCCCATAAAACCCCATAAACACCCGTTCCCATGGTCCGATCATGCTGGTTCGCGAACTCGTTCGAATAAATGTAGGTTTACACATTTATTCAAAATTTCATCAAAATCGGATCATTTTTGCTTGAGTTATCGCGCTAACAGACACATATATAAATATATATTTATAACAATTATAATATAAACAATTGTATATATTTATATATGTATATCTAATATATAAAATTCTCGTGTCACAGTGTTTGTCTGCAAACTCCTCCGGAACGACTTCACCGATCGTTATGAAATTTGGTGTGTAAATTCTGTAGGTATGCGAATCGGACGTAAACTATTTCCCGTTTCGAAATTCTTAAAAGGGCTCCGCCCCAGTGGCTCTGGAGTTTCCCATGTTAACCTTATGATAAATGGAATTAATGAATCTTAACAGCTGTTTCAATTAAACAAGTTGGTTCTGTTCTATGATGTTCAATAGCATTAAAGTTACTAGGATTACCAACAGGGTGCAGCACAATAATTTCTTTTACATTTATGACAACAGCTAATTTGCGACCAAAAGGTGAGTGAGCGTAGCGAACGAACTTCAACCTGGAGGCGAGTTAGCATAGCGAACGAGCCAACCTGAAGGCAAGTGAGCGCAGCGAACGAGCTCCAACCTAAAGGTGAGTGAGCGTAGCGAACGAGCTCCAACCCAAAGGTGAGTGAGCGTAGCGAACGAACTTCAACCTGGAGGCGAGTTAGCGTAGCGAACGAGCTAACCTGAAGGCAAGTGAGCGCAGCGAACGAGCTCCAACCTAAAGGTGAGTGAGCGTAGCGAACGAGCTCCAACCCAAAGGTGAGTGAGCGTAGCGAACGAACTTCAACCAGGACGTGATTGAGCGATGCGAACGATATCATCTTGAAAATTAAACGTAACGGTACTTTCTTTCCATCGGTCTGTCTTAGGGGAAACCTATAACTTAGGCGATACGAAGTTCGCCGGGTCAGCTAGTGTATGTATGTAATTTGAACGAATGGTGTTTTTGGCCTCTGGGGACCTCAAAACGAAAAAGTAAATATGTCCATGGTCCAGGTCTTACTATGAGACCTACGGTAATAGCATTCCCTATATGGGAAATTCGCTAAAAACAGTGGTACGCTTCGTCAAACACAGAGTGGTAACTCCAGTCAAGGGCCGCCTTTAACTCCAGGCCGTGGCCTTCGAAGTAGCAACGTCGCAAGTGGTGTTGTAACAGCTGTTTTGTTTGGAAGCAGCTAATGGTATTTGTGTATTTACGAAAGATTGGTTACTGAACTATGACAATATTGACTCCGATTGAAAATGTACAGATATAGATTTTTAATTCACATTGTTTCGGTTTTCAATTCTGTATGTTTTATTTTCAATATTTTAATAAATTTATTTTCATAAAATTAAATTTAAATCGATAAAGTGCGAATTAATGAGCAGATGTCATCTGTCTGCCATGTTATCTTATAGAACGTCTGTCACTAAACAACACCACTTACTTGCCAATCCTACCAGGCCGCGGCCTGTAGTTAAAGGTGACCGTGCTCCAGTCATAATCTATTCATCTCAATGTATACTACACCCTATGTATAGCAAAAATGTTTTCAACAGTTTTTTTTTTAGGGAAAATTTATTATTTTCCCTTTATCAGGTACTTCCCACTGATCTATAATAATTACTTTCCCAAGTCAGATTTCGGTAGACTGTTTTTGTTGTGTGGGAGGTACAAAAGTAAAGAAATCCGTTTTGAAAACAATTTTGTTGAACTTCCACAACTCAATGACTGGACTAGGAGCTAGGAGCATGTTTTATTCATGGTGTATTACACAGTGGCACAATAAACAGGAGGCCACAAGCCACGAACGAATATATAATAGAAAATTTTTATATTCTGTATTTTACGTTATGTTTTATAACAAGAATCAGTGGAACAGCAACTGTAACATGCTACAACAACAGATGAAACAGTTACAACACGAAACATACTAGCTAGTGCGCATGCGCAAGCCAGTCGGGCATTTCTACAAACAGACTGTTGACTGTTATGCCGCTTCACTTTATGCTCAATTCGCAACCGTTGGTGCGGCACACGGGAGATTTTTATGGTGCCGTTATGACGTCACTAACCACTTGCGTCACCGCTGACACCAACACCGCGCTACAGCGAGATGGAGTCAGGGGAACAGCACTGGGAGGTTTGTGTTTGTACTTTGTACATAATTAATACTTTTCGCCTAGTTTGAAATATGTAGGCGAACTGATGAACGATAAAATAGTTTGTTGAAAGATTTAAACTTTAATCTTGATATTCATTAAGAAGTAACTATTTTTTTTTTATTATATGCATACTTCAATGATGCTGGTAAAAGCAGTTATTTCGCGTGACACATTTTTTAACTTGTAGGAGTATTATTTATTTATTTCAAATATAATTTGATATTATGACACCAATTAATTAATGTTTCCAAAATTACGAGCAATTCAGTAAAACAAACGGACTAAGCCACGGCCACCTTTAACTCCAGGCCGTGGCCTGGTAGAATTAGCAACGTCACAAGTGGTGTTGTTTAGTGCCAGACGTCCCATAAGATAACATGGCAGACAGAGGTGACACCAGCTCATTAATTCGCGTACTATTCATTTAAATTTGAATTTTAAGAATGTAAATTTATTAAAAGATTGAAAATAAAACATATATAATTGAAAACTAAAACATAAATTGAAATCTTTTTGTATACATAGAAAATGGAGTCCATATTTTCACAAGCCAGTAACCAGCAAGCTTACGTATTCAAATACACAAATACCATTAGCTGCCTCCAAACGAATCAGCTGCTGTAACAACACTACTTGGTATATTGCTACTTCGGCCGCGGCCTGGTTTTAAAGTTGGCCGAGACTAAGCACAACAAATAAACACATATTTATGTAATTAAATTGGATAGAATTTAATAAGTTACATTTACCGAAATTCTACATATTTTCGCTTTAAATTTATCTTTGTCAAGATAACTGTGATCTGTGCCACAAGTTTGATCCCTAGCAATCTTCAAATCTTCCTCCCTATAGTTAAAATTCCAAGGTGGGACGAGCCACGGTCGCCTTTAACTCCAGGCCGCGGCCTGGTAGATTTGGCAACGTCGCAAGAAGAGTTGTTTAGTGTTAGTAGACCTAGACGTCCCATAAAATAACATGGCAGACAGGTGACATCCGCTCAAAACAATATGAATTGAAAATCTATATCTGTAAATTTAAAGCGGAGTCAATACTTTCATTGAAATTGACTTCATTGAATTGGGGTTGGCAGTGGTAATGGTGGATGTGATCTGACGTGCTAATTTGTCCGGTGTGTAATATTCGTTGTTTGGACGAGGAAAAAACCCTGCAGTGCGACGGCTATTGCGGATGCTGGCATCATGCCAAATGTGTGAACCTCTCAGCTAAAGATTTTAATGATCGACTGCAACACGAAGTCAAGTCTCATCTGGCTGTGACAAAGACGGAAAGTGAACTTAAAGGGGAGCTTTCTGACCTGAAAGACAACGTGAACTATTCAATAAATGCTATTGAAAAGAAAATTAATATCTTGGTGAATCAAGGCTTAAAAACCAAAGTTGTCGTAAAAAAATACTATCCAAAATTGACAAAGCTGAACTTGAAAATAGTTTAACCGAAAATTTGACATTAGAAACAACCAATGACAAAGCCGATATACGAAACACCTGTCCCCATTGGAGGATCCTAACATCGACAACATCAATTTGGCTGTGACATTTCCAAACGCTCAATCCACCAAGGAGGAACAGCGGAATGAAACAAACTCGGAACAGTCCAACAGTCAGAACGAAGCCAAAGCGACACTTCTGCTTCTGAATGTGAAAATATCTGTAATGGCGGTCCTAACGTTTCTGCAACCAGCAGTTTGATAACTGATTCAGTGCGATCCAGACCAAAACTAGGTACTATACTCCGATGCTATTCAAAAATCGCAGACATCTAAGAAGACTGACGTATTGAGTCAAACCAATAATCACTAACCAGTGGAAACAAAAGATCATAATCGGTACAAGTGAAATTTAAAACAAACTGAAATCAGCCTCTAAACACGCACACTTTTTTTGTTTCAAGAGTTCCGCCTGACACGTGTGACGAGGTTCTGTCCTTCCTGAACTCTAAAGGCATAGCAGACTACATAAAAACTCGTTTTCGACCTACAAGTCTTTTAAAGTAGGTGTTTATAGTGAAACAGAAAATCTGATTCTGGTGTGGCCTAGTGGTGTCTTAGTTAGGTATTTCCTACCCTCCGGCCGTTTTCGGAATCAAAACCAAAATCAGAGGTATTTTTTAGGCAGAACTGTAAACAGGACCCTAAAGGCCTAGGCCTAACCTATGTAGACAGTGACCACAGGCCTAACAAACAGCTAAACCAAGAGACTTCGGGTGTAGCTGTGTTAAATGTGCAGTGTTTGAGAAGAGTCTTCTTCACCCCTGCGAAAAACACTAAAAACATGCCTCGGCCGTCCCTCGCTCCTGATGGAATAAGTAAAGATCCAATGTTAAAACTTTTTTTCCCTACAGATAAAGGTTGGTTCTAGAGCCCTCATTCCTTATAATAATTTGTATAAGTACCAAAAAATCTTAAGAGTAGGTAACGTAAATTGAGTTACTTGTAAACATTGATAAAACAATTTTTTTATTTCATTTTCAATTTTTCGAGGTATAAGGGCCGTAGTATAACTATTCAACTACATTGTTACCAAGTTTCAACAAAATCTGTTGGAACACAGCGTTCGAAACGGGGGACGAAATTAAAATGTTTTGTCCCAAACGCCGGTCGGCCGAAGGGAGGCTACTGCGCTACTAGCCTTTTACAAAATTTGGCTCAAGACGGCAGATGAGTCACCGAAGCGTCGCAACCTGTCGCTATCCACAGGACTCTGATCAACAACTAACTGCTATATTACATTTTATGCAGTTTGGTACAACAAATGGGCAAACTCTGTAGAGGCAAGGCATTTTTGGCGATTTTGCAGACATATTTTCGAAAATTCATAAGAACTAAACCAACAGAGCAAAAGAATTGAACCGTATACTTGAACTGTTCGTAATGACATAAAGAATTTAAAATTTGCAACCGACTAAAATATTCAGAACAGTTTTGTACTGACATTTGAAAGAAACAATATTTTTTTTTTTTAATTTTGATTAAAAGTTAAAGTTAAACTTTTGCATTATCCAAAACATTCCCTATGTGAAATTGAAGACATACAAAATGTTTGGAATGAATTTCCCTAAATATAAATGTAAATAGAAATGTAGAAATGTCCTGGCTCTGGATTTTCTCATGTTAACCTTATGAGTATTCATATTTTTAAGGGAATTAAAGAATTTTTTAGGCCTTTCAACTGCACAAGTTGGTTCTATGATATTAAATAGCATTAAAATTTATAAGGCTTACCAACAGGGTGCAGCACTATTATGTTTTTTGCATTTATTATAACAGCTAATTTGAACCAACTAGCAACAAAAAGTTGTGGTACACAATGAGAACTTTACTTTTTCCATGGTTTAGGTGCAGAGGTAGAACATTTGGTCTATGGTAGATGAGTGCTACATATAGGATACCGTATAAATCAAAAGACCAAATTTCCTTAAACCGTGTCCTCTCCCATAACTGCAATAAGCAGTTTCATACTTCTATGCCAACCCCGTACGAAGGACGGGTACTCTGCTAGTGTTTTATAAGAAAGTAAGCGGGCAGCTGATTTTACGGCCATAGGGATATAAAACCTGCTTGGTCCCGAAATGACGATGACAGCTGGCATGTCCAGTAAAACGTAATTTTCAGCCACCAATTAACGTATGTAAAACAGCTAAAAACATCATAGTGTGGTGAAAAATATTTTTAGCTCCTCTATAACAATTAATAAGAAGTCGAAATGTAAATTATTAACGTGACTTTGAAAATTCATAGAATGTAAACCAAACGTCAGAACCTAATCAAACTTTAATCCAAAATAGATACATACATAATAAATTAATTTGTATGTTTTCAGAATGTTTGATTCGTTTAAAAGTTTTTTGTTGTTAATTATGTTAATTGTATTTTTCTAAACAACGGCAAACGCTAGAAAAAATGTGAAAGCTAGTTTTGAAGGTCATTGTATTTATAGATATATCCATAATGCCAAGGCATAAATTTACTCATATTATTGATATTAACAAACATTTAATTAGTTGCTCTCGCCACAAGGGCTCCTCACAGCCAGTGATGTAAGATGGATAGCGCTAGGTTCACAACGATATGGTAGGCATACGGTTAAGTATCGATCGTCGTAGTATGAAAAGAACTACTATCGAATATCGTATATCGATTGGCTTCCATAGCGCCAACCAACCAACCAAAACGAAAACAAACAAGTTTAGCTGCTAACTCGTGTTTTCCAATTTTTATTTTATTTATATAAATGATTATTGTTTAATGTAAAACAGATTGTAAATAACACTTTGTTAAAAAAAAACCAAACCAACCAACACCGACAGACAGAAGAGAGAAGACAGAGACAACAAACACTACTAGCACTAGCCTAAAAGAAAAGGAAAGTATTTGATTTAATTAGGTTATTTAATTTATTCCAACTTTGTTCCTTTTGATCAGTTTCATGGTGCATTATTATGGAGGAAATATGCAAAGGACATCTAAACGCTTTTAAAAGTAAGGGGGCGGTAATTTATCAGGCGTTAATTGCGTAAGTTACTGGAATATTAATTTTAAAATTCCTCAGTAATTTTAAGTTCTTATATATTCATCATGCTGGTTATCAGCCTTACTGTAATTGGATAATAATAATTTTCATTGGCAAATTTTATGCCAGGTTCAGATATTATGTATTGTACTTATTTATTTGCATTCACTCTCACTGTAATATTGTGAATTAAGTTATGGCCTTCCGTCGTCAAGGCCACATTATGAAGTTTGACGACAGACATAAGAGAGGAGCAGCTGCAGCAGAAGGCACCAAGGCAATTAATAGTTTACTTCCACCATGAGACAGCCTGTGAGCCAGAGCCGATACTAAAATGTCGATGTCTGTCATCCGGTAGAAAACAAGCTCGATATTTAACCGAATGCCTACCATATCGTTGTGAACCCAGCGCTATCCATGTAAGATCGATATGTTCTGTGCTCGTACTGCTCGATGTCCAAGGGTAGATAAGTTTGCCGCTGCGCGTGCGTAGGTGCGGAGTCGCGTCTTGTTTACACGATGTTTTTAGAAAGGCACGCATAATGACCCCGCGCTACCCGCCCGTCCACACCACCTTCCCCCCAAGGCTATCCCCCCATAACGGAACTACGAGTGATGAAGACTCCTTCATTGGACAAGTGGAACACTGGCTTCAACCTGCCCATAGAGCACATATTATTCCCAGAACGATCTCAGAATGTTCTGAATGTGCTCTGATTGTGCTGGCACTGAGTGGCACAATCATGATATTTTCAGATCGTTCTATGTATATTCACATTGAATATTCCTTTGGAATGTCCTGCTAGAATGTTCTCAGAATATTCTATTTTGATTTTGAAGAGAATATTCTGTAGTACTTAGTTGAGGATATTCTAGGAATGTTCTGGGAATATTCCTCAGAAACTACAGCAGCGCTTATTACGGGCAACTCATGAATTAAAGAAGCCATTTTGATTTTCTTTAGTGTCACTCGTCAGTGACTAGTGTAGTGAGTGAGTTTGTTTGTTGTTGTTTTGTAATGGATGGACGCCATTTGTTAACGTGCATCAAGTTACAGTTCCTAAATATGTAGTTGGTTGTATAATGTTAAAACAGCAAGAAAATGAATTATGGTAAGTAAAACAATAAGCATTAGCTGTTATTATGCTATTGTATTACATTTACCTACTTAGTTAGTAGCTTTTAAGTAAAATTGTATTGCTGTAAGTTATTTTCACACAGTTAGGACTACCGACATTTCCCAAAAACATTGCAAAAGGTTGAATCTCATAATTATATAAAAACTGTGCCCAGGCTGTGTGGTAAAAGGCACGTACAAAAAAAGTTATTAAAATAATTCCCGGTTCTTAAACCAAGCGGATGGTGAGTCTGAATTTTACAATACCTTGTGTGGCCTTCATCTTGTAAATATTTTTGCACGTAGCGTATATAAAAATGGTGGGGTAGCAATTTTTGCTGCAAACTCTTTCAAATGTAATAAGATATCTCTTGACAATTTTGGTATTGAAATACTCTTTGAAGTCACTGCAGTGGAAGTAACTACTGATATTAACACAATATTAATGACTGTTTACCGATCTCCTGATAGCGATTTGGATAGTTTTTTTTTAAACCAAATGGACTTGTGCCTAACATACCTATCGAAATATAAATCTAATAAACTAATTGTGTGTGGAGACTTTAATGTACACTTGGAAAGACCTTTTCCTGATGAGGCTTCTTTTGTGAATCTTTTTCGAAGCTTTGGGCTCTATATTGCCACAAGAGAGCCAACCAGAAGCGACGCAAGTCTGGACACAGCCGCTACCAATTTTGACTCCTGGGACTTGAAAGCGGATGTTGTTCCGTCCCATGTTGGTGACCACAATGGAGCCGTGGTCCTTACATTGGGACTGACCAAAGTAAGCATAGAACCCCACTGGCTAGACTCGTAAAAGATAGTAAAAAGGAAACTAGATTTAAATAATGTACCGACCCTATGTAGTATGCTAGAGAATATTAATTGGGAGAGTACACAATACCTGACGCTTCAAATGCATTTAGGATGTTTTCTGGTCTTTTCCAAGAACAATTTGACTTGGTCTTTCCAGCTAGAGAAATGAAGAAAACCGCAAACTATAAAATCTAAATAAAACCCTATGGCTCCCTATGGCCTATGGCCCTATGGCTATATCTATGGCTTTGGATGCCAAAGTAAGTAATCCTAACAATTGGTATACCCCAGAATTAAGCAAGCTGCGTTCGCTGATGGTTTTAGTTCATGATCACTACAAACTGACCCTTGACCCTGCTCTGAAAATCAAATACCTCTCCACTCTATACTAAAATCAAAAAAGACTACAGTTCCAAAGCTAGGTTAGCTAAGAAAATGTCCAATGCACAGACCATCTTGAATGCTCCAAATTCATGTAAAGCCGCTGGTGCATCATCAACCAACTCAGACCATCCACTCATGTACCTCCATCATCAACCGACGACTTTAATGACTACTTTTCTGGTACAGCTGAAAATATAATCTCTGACCTACCTCTGTTACAGCCTAACTCAGTTGACTACCTCTCGGACCTAAACCCAACTGTCACCCTAAGAAATTGGAAAAAGGTGAGTGAGAAAGATCTGATTAAAATAGTACACAATTTTAAAGATTCTTTTAGTCAAGATTTAAATGGAGTTTCTAGTCACATTCTTAAATCTGTATTTAAATCGATTGCTGCCCCTCTTGCTTATTTAGTCAACAGCTGTTTGGCTGAAGGTTTTTTTCCCGAAAACCTGAAGATAGCTAAAGCTATTCCTATCTACAAGAAGGGTGACCCGGCACAGAACGCTAACTTTCGGCCGATATTAATTCTTCCTGTTTTCTCTAAGGTTCTGGAGTCAGTAATGAAACAGCAACTGGTGGCCTATTTCGAGAACAACAACCTGTTCAACGATTCCCAACATGGGTTTAGGGCCGGACGATCCACAACCTCTGCACTCCTTAGCCTAGTCAAGAACATCTCTGATGCCTTTGAATCTGACTCCGTCCATCTCAGTCTTTGTGATCTTAGCAAGGTATTCGACGTGGTCTCTCATGATATCCTTCTTGCCAAGCTTGGCAAATATGGCGTCACTGGAGTAGTCCGCAAATCATTAGTCAGCTACTTAGATTACAGGAAACAAATTATTGTTTCGCTGCAGGGCATTTCTGCTGGATGAAGCCAAAGAATGGTTTGTTTTGTATCGCCTCAAAAGCAATGACGATAAAACACAATCCATCACGTGCACCCTCAAACAGGGCATCGAAGACGAGGCGGTCAAACTTCTAGGATTCTGGATCGATTCCAAACTCAACTGGAACCTCCATGTGGAGAAAGTGTGCGTTAGGCTAAGCAGAATATTCTATCTGATCAGGAAACTTAAGCATAAGATCACACGTCCCTACCATGCCATAAGTCATAAAGTACCTACCATGCATTATTTCATAGCCACATAAATTATGGGCTAAAAACGACCCAGAGTGTGCTGTTGCTGCAGAAGAAGGTGCTAAGACTAAGACTAATAACATCTTCCGGCCCTACCAACCACTGTAGGCCTCTTTTTAAAGAGCTTGGCATTCTATCAGTTTACAGCCAGTATACGTTAAACACCCTAGTCCTTTTGAGATAAAACATAAACAACTTCTCAACCAGAAAAGTGCAGCACAACTATGGGACGCGCAGAGCTTACAATTTCCCATGAATTATACAATGGTTCAATACAATGATTCATGATATTCTCAGATCGTTCTATGTATATTCACGTAGAATATTCCTTTGGAGTGTCCTGCTAGAATGTTCTCAGAATATTCTAATTTGATTTTGAAGAGAATATTCTGTAGTACTTAGTTGAGGATATTCTAGGAATATCCACTCCGTGGACAGTAATCTCAGTATCCATGAGACCAGACTTATGGAATGTTCACCTGGATGCACCCCGTTCTCGACTTAGCCACACGCTTAATTCATACCCGTCTCTAGCGATAATATTATTCAATACGCTACCGACAACCATCCGGACCCTAGAACCAAAAAAGTTAGTTTACGTCTGCACTTCGCCAGAGCCTAGTCAGTAGGCCCCTCTACTCGATCAAGCGTGACGAACCACTCGCCTTTCCAAAAATCCAAGTCACATCCGTCAGTTCTGATTAAATTGTATATAAGTTATATATAAATTTATAGTGTTTTGTTAGTTTACTCTTTTTCGACGCAATCTATCCAACTTTTGTTGGTCAAAGATGAAGGAATCAAGTATTCATAGTTCAGTAACCAAGCTTTCGTAAAACACAAATACCATTTTATTGGTTGCTTCCAAACAAAACATCTGTTTCAACCCTACTTGTGACGTTGCCACTTCGAAGGCCGCGGCCTGGAGCTAAAGGTGGCCGTGGCCATGGACGAGCTCTTTCTTTCGATTATGCTTAAAAGATTTCTTGTTCGGTCGGTCGAGAGTCGAGACAAGCGCTCTTGGCTCTGCTGAGTCTTCTGCACTAATGAGTAATGATGGCGTCTGGCGTCGTAACGGCACTAGCAGCAGCTAGTCATAACGGCACCTGAAAAATCTCCCGTGTGCCGCGCGGCACAACCGTATAGCTCAGTGCCGTCAACGGTGTTTCGTTTCTGTTTCTCTTTCTGTTTACGGTTACAATTTTATAGGTTAGGTTAGATTAGATTTCCTTGTTACAAGCAAACAGCAAATTTACACGGAACGAACACCAAACAATTTCCATAATAATTTGGTAGCAGTGAAGGAGAAGACACAGCAAATCAAAAACTCATAATATCACAAAATAAATCCAGGAGGTTAGTAGCCTAAGTTTAGTTGTGTTTGTATGAATTAGGCCTTACAACTAGGTAGGCCTAGCCCAAGGCGTATGAAAGATACGCTTTCATACGCCTTGGGCCTAGCCTATTTGGTTTTTTCTTCCGCAGAGGATACGCGTCCGGCAGTTACTGTCATAACCTAACCTTACCAACCAAACTTTCTGATGATAAAAAAATCTAATGAAGGTTAAATTCTGTTCATAAAATAAAATTATAGGGTAAATGACAAAAATTCCAACAAAAGATGTACCGTTAAGAAGAAATGGAATTCAAAGCAAAAGCTTTAACAAAAAGTCGAAGGTACCGATGGGATTCGAACCAGGTACTCTTGCATATTAGCCGAGCACTTTATCCACTACACCATGAACACAAATGGCAGTTGATCGTATCGTTGTGGTAGTGGCGTTCCGGACCCCCACATCCCGGTGACGTCACTGCCGGACGCCTAATCCACGCCCGGTTACCGGACGCGTATCCTCTGTGTTTTTCTTCACTTACAAAAAGACCAGCTTTTTTGCATTCTTTCGAAGCGTTTCTGCCAGGGGTTTAAAACCATCATAATCTTCAGATATTAAAGCTAGGCTTACCTATATCATCAGCAAACACTAAAATATAGATTTTTTTTGTCCAAGAAGTACTCATGAATTCAGATTTTCAGTCTCTTTGAGAGTCTCTTCCAATACAAGATTGAAGAGGAGAGGGACCACCCCATTGTTTTAGGCCTACTCATTGTGTTTATTTTAAAGTTGTCACCAAATTCACCCTTAGGCCTAACTCTGACTTTCCTTTGGTGTCCTTTATACAGGTTTTTGCCACGTTTACCCTATTAATTTTTCTGGAATCCCGTAGACTTTCAGTAGCTTCCACATTTCCTTCCGTCAATAGTATTCCTAAGTTTATATGCATTTAAGAAGTCTTTTGAAATATTTTAAAATTCAAATTAAGTCCAACAAATAAGCCTAGTTAAAATAAAGTGTAGCAGGGTATGTCTTATTACTATGCATTTTTTACTATATGCTACTATTTAAAATTGTTTTTTATGTCCCATTTTTACATCCTAGGACACTAGGTTCTAACCCGCAACTGTTTTACACATTAGGGCCTACTTCTGTCTAGTCCTAGAGAGTTGGGGCATTATCACGTACTGGTAGATATATTGACCTTTTTACTGGAAGAGTTAAATTTACAGTGACACCTTGGTGTCGTAGGACGTAGATAAAGACAATAGTATCCAAAATTTGGCTTATATTCATTATAAAAAGCCATTGTGTCGGTTACAAAAACTTGAAAAGATTAACATACAAAAATTAAACATAGGTACGATACATGTTTCTCAGTACCATTGCTCTTTATAGGCCTATATGCTATTTTCTTCATTAACAAGACCATTTACTTGTTAAGTGTTTAGAGGTTCTAAAAATTGTATTAAATTTGTATTATGATCCAATTGGTCATTTGAGTGTAGCTTCATAACATCATGTCCAATAAGTAGGCCTACATCAGCGCATAGTTCTTTCTTTTATTTATTTATTTAAATATTGAAAGCAAAGACCGTTCTTCTTAGACCTTCAATTTAAAATCATTGTATTTATATGCCGGAAAACTTAAACTGACTTTCACATACCCCTGAACGAATGACTTCAAATTGGACGCAGCTAGAGATACATGTCCCTTTTCTTTATAGGTAGCCTACATCCTCAATTTATACATCTTGACAAAATTTAAGTTAATAAAGCTTGATGTACTACTTGTATCGATTAAACAACATGCTTTGAAGTCATTTGCATTAGCTTCAACTAAAGAATTATTTAGCCCTAGTAGTGATGTATTGGCTGCAGTTGCAAGTAAGGCAGCGGATGTTCCAGAATCCTTTTTATTTGTTGTAAAATTCCGGGCTATACTTGCTTTAGACACTTGTGTAGTGACCCACCTTTCTACATTTTCCATTCTTTGCTTCTAATGCAGGACAACGATCTCTGGAATGTCGGTCAAATCCATAAAAATATCACTTCCCAGAAACATTATTGACAGCTGAAACCGTTTCCACAATCTGTCTTGAATTATTCTACCAAGTGGGGTTGTTTAGGGAAAATCTAACTTTAACAGTGAGTCGGTGGCTCAGTCGGTAACGTCGTGGACTTCGGGCCCAAGGCAGCGATGTCGTGGGTTCGGATCCTGGTCACTGCCGATAACATTTTTCGATCATCAATGTTTACAAGACATTGAACAATTTTGGACAATAAAACAGACAGCTGATAATAAATAAACATTCATATCATTCCGTAGTAAGTTAGGACTGTGACAAATAACTGCTGACAAAAAGGCAGGCATTTTCAACACTTCCCTTATTTGCATAGTCATGCCGAGAGTCCAAGATGTTTTCGCAGGACTTGAAGTCTTGGTCTTTCTTGATATAGGCGGACTGGCAGACGAAGATATCACCATCACTTTGAGAAATTTCGTGTCCGAGAAAGTATGATACTTCTTTTACTAGGATTTCAAATTGTGAACGAAATTGCCTGATAAATAAGTCCATTTCGGTCTGACTAGTCGCTGCGACTAATCCATCATCAACATAGAGAGCAACGATGATTTTTCCAGCTGGGGTAGGACAAATGTAGACCCAGGGATCTTCACGGCTCTGTCACCTTTCATGAAGTTGTCAAACCGTTTATTCCAGCATCGAGGTGCCTGTTTCAGGCCGTATAAGCTGTGTTTGAGACAACAAACACGATTTGTCCCATCATCCTTCAGCCTGCTTCATAAAAATCTCTTCTTCAACGTCTCCGTACAAGAACGCAGTTGAGACGTCAAACTACCGCAGAACCATTTTCTCAACAGCTGCAATGGACAATATTGATCGAACAACCTCCAGACGAGCAACTGGGCTGAATGTTTCAGTGTAATCTATACCGGGTCTTTGCACACATCCTTTGATGACCAATCTCGCCCGATATTTGTCAACACTTCCATCAGGATTGCGCTTTATTCGGTAGACCCACTTGTTGTTGATAGTCTTCTTTCCCGGAGGGAGCTCGGTCAATTCCCATTTACCGTGTTTATGCATGGATTCCCTCTTGAATTATTCTCCCAAGTGGAGGTGTTTAGGGAAAATCTAAGTATAACTACGATGAAAAACGAATTTAAACTATAAAACATCAAATGTATTTCTCATTAATGTTTACAAGACATGGAAGGACAACAAAACAGACAGTTGATAATCAATAAACATTCATATTATCTGTAGTATGACTTTGACAAATAACTGCTGACAAAAAGGCAGGCATTTTCAACAGTTTGTCCTTCACCCGACTATGAGTGAGAATCACACTGACATTTTTATTGTGTCTCAGTTACTGCGCAAGTTTGCATTCCGTATTCAACTTGTTTATAATGATCAACTTGAGCTTGGGCCATGTCGGGTGCTCTTGACTGCTTAACTGTGTCAGTTAAGTCAATTTTTTTATTTTTTCAAATAATCGCTGTCATACATATATGATAAAGATAAGCCATTTATAAAGGCCTTTGGAGTGTTCCCTTGTACATAGCTGCGATCACTGCATCAAACACGCAATCTTGGCTTAGGCTGTGGTTTCCTAGACGCGTAATAGATGCGCAGCGGTTTAGATTTTAAAAGTTTAAATAACTTCTTGATCAGCATTGTACGTGTTATTAAATTTACGGAAGAAGATACGTCTTGTAAGACTTAAAACATATATTTACGCTTATACTGTTACTCACAAGACGGTAAATACACAAAAAAGATGGTAAGTGGTGATCGATTTTAAATCACTAACATAGATTATAAAAGTTGTAAAGTAGAATGTTTTATCACTGCCTTATCTGATCACGATTTGCAACTTTTCAAGTTTTTAATACCTAAAGTTAAAAGTTATAAGAATTCAAAACTAACTAGGCCTATGGGAGGGCAGAAAATTTAGCCAGGAAAGTATGAAAATGTTTCTTGATTGATGATCACTTGCAAATATAAATTGGAACCTGCTGTATATTAGACCTGTAGAGGAAAAATTTACGTATTTCTATGATATTTTAATATATTACATTAGTTTGCACTTTCCAAAAACTAAAATAGTTAAATATAATAATTAGGTATAACCAATGGATTGACGATGAAGTTATTTATAAGCGAAGGGAAATAATTGACCAACACCATACTTATAGATGCAAAAAAATAATGTAGCATTGAAAAAGAATATAAAAGAGAATAAGAAAGAGTACAAACTTATGATTAAAACTAAGAAAAAATGTCTTTTTAACAATCATCTATATTAAAACCAGACAGGGTTTTTTTATTTCACGATTCTGAATCAACTACTTGACGGATTTTCATGATTTTTGTGTTGAAAGAAAGATAATTTTGAGACTAGGGAATCTCGAAGCCATAATTTTAGTTTAGGGTTTCAGTTTTTTACAAAACACTAAAAAATAAGGCTAGATTTTCCCTGCGATGCACACGAGCTGAGAAAAAAGGTTTTAAAGAAACATGCTTGCCTATTAATATATAGATAGATAGATTGAAAACCAAAACAATAATAAAATGAAAATCTATTTCTGTACATTTAAAATGAGTCAATATATTCTTAGCCCAAGTATTCTAGCTTTCATATTCTTAACAAATACACAAATACCATTAGCTGCCTCCAAACAAAACAGCTGTAACAACACTACTTGCGACGTTGCCACTGGGAAGGCCTGGAGTTAAAGGTGGCCATGTACAATGTAAGTTATTTAATTTACATTTTGATTAGCTCACAAGCCCCTCTCTGCTTATTGCTCTTACACTCACTGTGGTGATCATGTGTCACTAAACAAGATGCGATGCAACAAAACTATGGGTTTTCTTTTACCAACCGAGTGTGACTTTCGAAGTCACAGTTAACTATACCATGACACAGAATTCAATAATATACCAAACCAATAATAGAATTTAAAGTAGTCAGATTTTAACAATAATTATTGATAAACAATGAAAAAGTAACAGTTTTTAATAAACAGATTTTAACAATTAATAAACTATTAAAAAAGTAACAATAATAAACACTTGGAACAGTGAACAACAATGATAAAATATAATGAAACAATTATTTTCAACTCAGATCAAGGCCCCACTAGGAAAACTAGGTTTTTTCTAGTGGGGCCTTGCTCAGATCTAGATATAAATTCTTTAACTTCATCTTTAAAACTCTACGGTAACAGTAACATATATTCCTCAGCTGTACCGGTAAGCTATTTAATAAGAATGGAACCAAATTTACCCTTGTTCTTTAAGAATATTTTATTTGTTGTTCTAGGCACAATAAAGAACATTTGCCTTGAGCTGTATCTTATCTATGTACATTAAGGTTTTTGAACTCATCTGAAAAATAATAATCTGTTGTAATTAAAAATTTGAACAGTCCATATACTGGAATAACGTTGACTAATTGATAACCTAGCATGGGATTTTCAACCAGATCAGCAGAATCAAGCTTAGTCATTGTTTTGATTATCCTGCTCAAATGGCAATTTTTGTCAAAAGGCTATCGGGAGTAATAAGTGTTTACTGTAGGCCTACAATAAGGGTAGCTTGTATTGCACAACATAATAAGTGAACTTTAAACAAGTGTACACAACACGAGTCTGAATCTTAAAACCACATGTTTGGTAGGAGTAGTGTAAGTTACTGTGAGCCTATGTTTTCAGTTTGTTTAAAGTAAAATATTCATAATCAAATTGATTGAAAATTATGTACACCTAATTAGAACTCACTGGATTTAATAGGTTAGATCAAGATGTCTGACGATGAAGACATCATTTATGTCAAGAAGCAGAACACTATTCACTATGGCTCTATTGAAGAACAAGAGAGACATCGCCTACAGTCCATGCCTCTGGTACCACCAGGCGAGGAGTCCATGGAGGAAGCACCTATCTCGCCAGCTCCAGCAGGGCAAATCCATACATCGGACGGTAATATTGCCTGTTTTGTTAAAGTTCATTTAATTTCTTTCCGCAATCTAAGTTACATTTAAGGTGTAATTACTTTAAAGAGTACCGGTACTAAACATCTAGCAAAGATACAGTCTAAAGGCAAATATTCACACAAAATTACCATCTGAATTATTTGATCTAAATATTTGAATTGTTATCAACATAACATTAATAATTAAGGCCTATTAGCTCCAAACACCCGGCTTTGCCCAGGTACAATACAATTTACAATAATGGTTAGGTATATACCTAGTCAGTTTTTCTGTTTTATAGATGTACACAAATCTTAGCACCATTAAGGGAACAGCGAGGCTAGATTGTAGCTGAGAACGTAGCTGAGAGTTTTTTTATCCCCGATTATAGCGGAGCTGCACATGCACATAACGGTGCGGCGACAGTAGGGAGTCAAGAGGCTGAAATACAGTACTTTTGAATATACATTCTAATATTTATGTATCTTGAGGGTAAAACGTACTGATTTTGTAAATGAATGAATGAATGGTGAAAATAGTAAAACACAGCAAAGTGGCCATTTATTGTACAACTGCCTACCTACATATTCAACATAATAAAAACTGTAAGATATACTTATAAAAGCTTCTAATCATAGTATAAAAAAGTAAAAAAATCGTTTACAGGATAAATTGTACATTAAATACGTCACTTAATGGGAAATCTGTACTTTATCTTTATGACAAGAATAATTACACAAAATAATTTCATGCATTTGTAATAAAAATATCCCTTGCCCCAAACAGAACTGTGTTCACGAACTGAAAAAATAAAACTACATTTTACATAGTGGGTTTGACCACTGAGCCTCTACCCTCGACCAAACCCTCAAGTTAAAGAAATCGGGGTAGAATTTCGGAGAGGAGAGGCTAGCGTGTTGGCGCGGGTACCCGCTACGTTCCCTGCTCCGTGTTTTGGCCCACCTATGTACATGTATGTTCTAAAACCCGCTTAGCTAGCCTGGCCGCTTCAGTGCTAAATCTGGAAATATATAAAATATTCTTTCTCTGGTAGAAAACTATAGACCAACTACTATCACTACCTAGTGTTTCCGTATTTGATTGAGCAGAATGAGCGAATCCAGCAAAGCTCTTACATGTAGACTTATGCATTTCTTCTTTCGCTTCAAACTTGTAAACTTAAAATTCCTATGTTATTCTTATCCTATACTCTTATATGAGCAATGTTTTCTTGTACGTATGCTTGTTTGCTTGCTTGCACAAAGATCTCGTAAACGGCTTCGACGATTTCCTTCAAATGTAGTAAATAATTCATTTCTGGCCTAAAAACATGTTTAATGCAGTTAAAACTGCCAATAAAAATCTAATTACCGGTACATAAAAAATTGAAATTGAAAGTCAAACCTTTTTAACATTGGCCTTATGGGTTTATAAGTAACCATGTTGGTTGAACAAAATAACAAAGAAAAAGTAAGCTAAAGACATGTAAGTTGTAACATGTGTTAAAAATAAGCTATCCATCCACAGTATACTAGCAAATTACAAAATACAGTACAAAAGGAAAAACATCAGTTGTTACTATTGAGCAAAGATTACACTGAAGATAACTCGATAGGTGAAAATAGTTTCAAGTTTCAAGTTTCAACAAAAATTAGTTGTAAATAAAACGTGAGTTTCCTTTATATTGCTTTTACGATCGAAAAAAACTACACCGAGCGATGCCTCGGTCCCCAGGTACTGGAGAGTAAGTAAACTGTTGTAGTTAACTTGTTTTTGAAAAGCGTATATTTTGATCATACTTTGCAAATTTATTTATTTTATACTATAAGCTAAAGCTAGTAATATTTTACTAAAAAACACACTTCATTACCCTCCCTGTAGCAGCAAACCTAGGCACTCATTAAACCTAATTTTATTTAAATACAGGGTGAGGCAGTGAATCGGCACGATTCCGATACCAGCTGACAAGGAATTGGGGGCTATTAGAGCACAGTGGAAATGACCATAGGCATCTAGACAAGTGGAAATTTCAGTAGCCATGGAGCATTGCATGAGTGCACAGCTCACGTTTGCTGTAAAAGCATATTACAAAAATAAGGATATTATGGTTTGTGTTAGCGCACTTTCCGTTGCGAGTTCAGTCAATCGTCCCAGGCTCCCGTGCCATCAAGGAAAGCTATCCTCCATTGGGTGAATAACTTTGAAGCCACTGCACGACAAAACGCTAAAAAATGATTGTAGACGTTATGCAAACGCTAAAGAACGTCATGGGCTGATTTCAATTCATAATTCATCAATGTGTGCAAAACCAAATACGCCATTTTACTGACTCTGTATTAAAAAATGTAATTATTTTTAAGGTGAAACATTAATTTCCACTCATTTACTTAGGATTTATGTTAATACAACTATCCTTCTTTTCAAAATGAATTATTTGTGATTTTTCAAAATCGTGCCGTTTCACTGCCTCACCCTGTAGATTTGATTTAAGTTAAAATCAAATCAGGTAAACAGAATTTTTTTAGTCTACACTCTGCAGGTTTGCTGCTGCGGGGATGTTTAGTTTTTATTTCAAAAGCTGATTCTGTGAGCTTTAAGGTAGCTATTTATAAAACTTTAGGTTATTAAGTTAAAATTCATTTTTATAGCCCCAGGATTGCGTAATATGACATATAATGGTTAAAACATACCTCGTCAGACAATCCTTAACATGTAGTGTCGATGTTGCTACATATGTTTCAGCGGTTATTTACCTATTCAGTTAAGTAGATTATGAACTTTAAATATATTTTGTTACTTTTAGAATACATGGAATTGGAAGAAGAAATGTCTAAAGATAAGCAAGCTCTTTTGGAAGAGTTTGAACGCAGAAAGAAAGCACGCCAAGTGAATGTCTCTACAGATGATTCTGAAGTAAAGAAAAACCTACGGCAGCTGGGTGAACCTATATGCTTATTTGGTGAAGGGCCTGCAGAGCGACGTAGCCGCCTAAGAGATTTACTTTCCAGGTAGGTTATTATCAAATTATCTATCAACTCATACTTGTTGTTTTGCACCACATTGCAGAGAGGTTGAATGCTTAATACCAATACCAAAAATTTAATTCTTACTTCTGAAAAGGCCTCTTTCTTTCAACTACCTTAAACTCTAACTAACTTGAGACTGGGACGGTGGTATCGTCCTGTAATCCAGCTACTAGGAGGTCACGAATTTTGGATATTTATCGGCATGCACTGAGGATGCGATACTTCCTAGTGTGGATTAATGTCCGCACTAGTGAATACTACGACTATCCGCAGTGCTATCGTGATAATTAGACCAATTCGTTAATATTAAACTAAGGCATAAATGTGGTTTGGATGAAGCCAGTGGCATTTCACAAGAGATTACGAGAGATAAATGCATAGTGGATGTGCCGGGGATTGAACCCGTCCCTCCCGCACCGAATTCCGAGACACTAACCACTAGGCTAGCAACACAACCACTACCAGCTTCTTCCGTATACCAGTAGGCTGACTAAAATTATGTATTTCTTGTTCTCCCTACCATAAGCCATTGCTAATTGCTCATACAGTACAACCTCTTAAATCCGAATTAATTGGGTCCGGTGGTAGTTCAGACTATTGAATAGTTTGGGTTACAAAAAATATTGTTATTCTTACATAACAATAGCTAAAACGAGGCTAAAATGTATTGGAATTGTTACATGAAAAGTGAAAAATGCTTTATACAGTAAAATACAGTGTTTATTTAATACAGTTAGTAAACACAGTGAATAAACAGTACATTACAGTAGAAACAACTGCAGTGCGTATATCAGTCTACAATAAAGAACTACTGTACTGTGTATAGATTACAGCAATGAGGCGTTCGGGTTAGTGGACGTTCGGGTTATGGGGGTTCGGATTAAAGAGGTTCTACAGTACACAAGGGGTCCCAGGGGGGGGGGTTCAGGGACCCCCCCCAAAATATTTTTTATATACATAAACTATTATACCAGGGGAACTTCAATAATTTTTACTATAAATCGTTCTGCCAAATTGAAATTCGTTGTAGTCTTTACACTTGTGGCGAACGAAAGGACTTATTACAAACTCTAACCTAAAACTCATCGTTCGAGTCTGACTATTTTTTGTACGTTATGAAAAGTATGGAAGATCGGCAGACGACGGACGCTTTCAGCCATAGCCATATACAGCAAGGGCAGTGTCCGATGCTGACATTCAACGTTCGGCCGCATTCTTCTTTTTATTTAATTTTTTCGGCATTTAATGTTATCATTCATTGAAAACTTGAATTGGGTATTGGATAAAGAAAAGAAGTTGTATCAATAGCCAAAGCTTGAAAGGTAGTTGAATATTAATTTATCTGAGTTCAGCGTTAGGAATTTTGTAATTACAGTAATGTAATTCAATGATTACCGTAGCAAATTTCTAAACTTTCAATATTAAATAGTATTCATATTTAGAGCACCTGAATAAAACGTAACAGGGTTTTTTTATTTCACGATTCTGAATCAACGACTTGACGGATTTCACGATTTTTGTGTTGAATGAAAGATAGTTTTGAGAACTAGGGAATGTCGAAGCCATATTTTTAGTTTAGGGTTTCAGTTTTTTAGAAATTAAGTTTAACATTTTAAAAAGTCTAGCAGCCGACGCTAACATTCTACTCTAGCTTTTGGTATATTTGCTTAACGTAACAGCTGTAAACATTCAGCGTTTTCGAAACAAATTCAGCATTTGGATAAAAAATTAAATGACATACATAGAATTTACTTATTTATACTATGTGTTGCTATAATCATTGATACATTCATTTATTCGGTAAGAAAATGAGAGGTTTGTTAAATATACATAGTAAAATACTAGATGTTCTAATTAATTTTTTTAGCAGTCTTTAAAATATTTAGTTAGCTTAACTACAATATAATTTGTTAACAGCTGGTTGAATAAAAAAATAATCTATAGAACTATGAGGTTAGTTTATTTACTCTGGGATTTTGTCATTGATTATAGGAAAGAGTAAGATTCTATAACCATTGCTGTATACGAATCGAAGCTCACGAATCTTCAAAAGAAAGATTATTAAAATTATTTTACTACTCGACTTTTTGAGGAAAGGTTAGGAAAATAACAATGATTACGGTACATGTTTGAATTAATCTTGGCAGCTTTTTCTTTACGATAAATTTTGAACTGCTTAAACTATGCTTGAATTAGTAGACACACTATATACAGTTTTAATGGACTACTCGATTCCCGTACGTAGGACGGGCCAACAGCTCGTCATATTTGAGAATACCACAACCCAATTGGCATGTTGCTAGCCACAAAACAACAACAAAATGGTAGTGTCTCAGACTTGGATGCGGAAGGGACGGATTTAATTCCCAGCACAACCTCAAAAACATTGCACAAAAACTTTATTCTCTTGTTGACCCCCTTGTAAAATGCCACTGGCACTGGTGTAGAAAAAATTAGAACACTGAGAACCAATTCTTCAGGCGGTAGCAGTGACGGGACGCCGACGGCAACGTAGTTAGGTAGTGTACTTTGTGTAGGTTAACTGTTGCTTAGTGGGCAGGTATAATGCAGTTGTGTTGGGTGCAAGTTCTTAAACACTTCTTCAATAAAATAAGTTCTCTGGTTTGAAATCTTAGTCTGATTTTGGACATTTTCTGTTTAGCATGCACATCGGCACCAGTTGAAAGGGTCTTTTCGTAAATCAATAATGCTTGAATGTGTTGTAATGTTGCGGTATTCCTTTGATATTAAAACCCCAAGTCTCAATAATGCAAAAACATGACATTAGCCTATACAATTATATTTTTAGACATTTCTTTGACCTTTAAATAAACTGGGAAGCTTGAACACATTAAACTAGGTCCTCAAAATAGCTTAAAACCACTAATTTTGGCACGTTATTTCCTGATTTTTTCTGATTTTTTTGGGCGGGGGACCCCCCCCCCCCCAGGCCCCCCGGTGACCCCCCCCCCCCAAAATATATGTCTAGGACCGCCCTTGACAGTACATGTTTTGGTTGTTTAAGAGTTGACTTTTATTAATCTATTGTTCTAGTCTACATTTCATAAATCTGTATATAACAACATTCCAGTCTGAAATAATTAACTGTACACATTAAATGTAGATGGTTTTGCATCTTTTAAGAACAACAAAGACAACAGCAAAAAAGCCAGAACAAATTTATTAAAGAAGTACTAGAAACTGTGTGCGGTGTTATTATAATAAAGAGTAAAAGGTCGAGGGTTTTGGTATAAAAGATTTAATTTATGAGAGAAATAATGAGAACATGTTATTATGAGAGGTGATTTGCGATGAATGAATCCAACAATGGATAATGGTCATATGATGGGATGTTAAATACAAAGACATTTAAATTAATAGATGAAACAAAGACACTTGACGGAACATACCGCCCCCTTTGAACCAATGGGGTTCAACAAATTAAAATATTACTTTTAACAAAAACAAAAACTGAGGGGGGTATTTATGTAAAATTGATTGTCTGAGGAACACATTTAAGGGATGGGAAACACTTTTATCGCTGGTCTTGTATACAGTCCGTTCGCTGTTTTAACTTTGACCACTCTGACAATGCCGTCCAGTCCAGGTGAAGTTTCCACTATTCGACCTAATGGCCAACACAGGGGAGCAGTTCTGGTGTCTTGAAGTAGAACAAGGTCACCAACCTTGAGGTTTTCATTTTTGATGTTCCACTTGAAACGCTGTTGAAGGGTGTTTAGGTATTCTTGGCTCCAACGTCGCCAAATGTTTTGGGTAAAAGCTTGGACACGTTGCCAACGCTTAAGGCGGTTAGAAGTCAAATCGGTGAGGTCCGGTTCAGGAACAGATACTAGAGAAGAGCCAATGAGAAAATGGCACGGAGTTAATGCTGTTAAGTCCGAAGGGTCTGAGGAAAGAGGAGTCAATGGTCTTGAATTCATAATTGCTTCAATTTTAGCAGTTAGAGTGAAGAATTCTTCAACTGTGAGAACTTCTTGTTGAATGACTCGATAGAGGTGATGTTTCATGCTTTTGACAGCACTTTCCCACAAGCCTCCTTGGTGTGGGGCAGCTGGTGGATTGAAGTTGAATTCGATTGAATGAAGGTTACAAAAGTCCAAGATTGGTTGTTTGTTTTCAATAGTTTTGAAGAGTGATTTAAAATATGAATCGGCTCCGACAAAGTTGGTACCACAGTCGGAATGAATCTTTTTTGGAAGACCTCGACGTGATACAAATCGTGTTAAAGAAGCTAGAAATGATGCTGTAGAAAGATCAGTCACAGGTTCTAGATGAACGGCTTTTGTGGCAAAGCATACAAATACACATATATAAATCTTGAAATGTTTAACAGACCGTAGATTGTGAGATTTTGCAATGAAGGGACCACAGAAGTCCATGCCTGTTGTCTGAAATGGGCGTGTACAGCTGACTCTTGAACTGGGTAGATCACCCATAAGAGGTGGGGTATTTCTTGGTTTACACTTAAAACATCTTAAACATTTGAAAATTCGCATTTGAACGGTTCTAGCAGAGAGAATCCAGAAGCGTTCATTTATCAATGACTGAAGGAGTTGTGGTCCAGCATGTAAGTGTTTTGATTGAAAATGGACGATCAGAATGTTAACAACATGATGAGATTTTGGCAAAAGGATTGGATGTTTACTGTCATAACTCATTGAGTCTTCCTCCAACTCGAAGAATACCTTCGCTGTCCAAAAAGGGAGACAATCTTCTGATCCTTGTACTGCATGGTTTGTTGTCTTTCAAAAGTGCAATATCTTCCGAAAAAGCTTCATTTTGTACAAGTTTCATGACAAGCTTTTCAGTCGACTGTATTTCCGAGAGGGTAGGTCTATCACCTTCAGTAGTATTGACAGGGTGGTTGCGACATCTATTAATAAAGCGTAACACAAATGTTAGGACAATTAGTAGTTTGGTCCAATTTGAAAATTTAAGCAAAAAATCTGGAGTTTCAGAGGAGGTTAGCACGATGAGAGGATCCTTTTTTAATTCTGGAATTTCATTTTCTTTGAGAGAAATTGAGTCATCTGAAGGCCACTGTGACAGATTATTTGCTAACCAGGTGGGTCCTGTCCACCACAGGGGATGATCTTTCAACAACGAGGGAGAAAGTCCACGAGAAGCACAATCGGCTGGGTTGTCAGAACTTCTCACATGTTTCCACGAGTTTAAAGGAGTCAACTCTTGTATCTCTGCTACACGGTTAGAGACAAATGTTTTCAGTTTGTACGGGGGTGTACTTATCCATGCTAGGACAATGGTTGAATCACACCAATTTTGAATCAATTCTATTTGGTAGTTTGAAGAGTAAATATTTACACAGTAGTTCATTAGTTTTGCAAGTAAATGGCTACCACATAACTCTAAACGAGGAAGGGAGACTGATTTCAAAGGAGCAAGGCGAGTCTTAGAGATAATGTTTCGGATGATAACTTGACCATTAGCAGTCGTACGAAGAAATACATCAGCAGCATAACCATGAAGAGACGCATCTGCAAATCCATGAAGTTGAATTGAACAGCCTGATGTAAGCTCTAAATTTCTTGGAATTAGGATATTTGAAACGTCAGACAATTCTTCAAGAAAACTCATCCAGGACTCAGTCAATTCTAGGGGTAAGGGATCATCCCAATTCAAATTCTGTGTCCAAAGGTATTGCATAAAACATTTAGCTTTCACAGTTACTGGTGTTATAAAACCTACTGGGTCATAGGTTTGGGCAATGATGCTCAACACTTTACGTTTAGTATGTGGAATTGTTGTACATGATTTTGAAATGTTGAAATGGTAAGAAAATGTATCTGTAATAGATGACCAATGCAGACCTAGAATGCTGAAATGGGCTTGTTGTGTGGCATCATGAAAGAACATAGGAGTTTCTAAATGTTCTTGAGGCATATCATTGAGAAGCTTCTTTGAATTGGAGGTCCATTTTCTCAATTCAAATCCACCTTTCTTCAAAAGTTCAATCAATTGATTACGCAGCTCTAAAGCTTTGTCTTCAGAATCATGCCCTCCAATACAATCATCCATGTACGTTTGATGTAAAAGGACATGTTTTGCGGATGGGTACGCGTCACCTTCATCAGCAGCAAGCTGATTCAGAGTGCTAATGGCTAGAAACGGTGAACAATTCATGCCGTATGTGACAGTGGTTAATTTAAAAACTGAGAGTGGATCTTGATTATTTTCTCTCCAGAGTATCAACTGATAGGTTTGATTGTCCGGGTGAACTTTAATCTGACGGTACATCTGTTTGATGTCGCAAGAAAAAACAACTTTGTACTTTTGTGAAATTCATTAATATGTCATGAACATCAGTTTGAAGCTTAGGACCAGGGAGTAATATATCATTGAGAGAGATGTTGTTACTTGTTCGACAGGATGCTTCAAAAACAACACGAAGTTTGATTGAGGATGACTCTTTGACAACTCCGTGATGGGGCAGGAAAAAATGTGGACAGTTTAAAGGGGGTTTGACATCACATTTTGTCATGTGGCCAGAGGTGTTCTTTCATGAAATCACTGTATTTTTCATGAAATTCAGGTAGAGAGGAGAATTTCCGTTCAAGAGATGCCATTCTAGATTTGGCAGGGATCAAAGAATCACCTAATACGTCCCTATTAGGCTTAAATGGTAGTCTTACTACATAACGCCCATCAGGATCATGGGAATTAGTCTTACCAAAATGATTGACACAGTAAGAGTCATCGTCAGAAAGCTTCGAATGCTGCGGAGGTTCTTCTAGCTGCCAAAATCGCTGTAGAGAGCTGTGCAGATCGAAATCACTTATTGTTAAGAAGGTTGACAAGTCGTTGGTTGGGTGGTTTTCACCGAGGCAGGGTGTTTTACCCATAATTGTAAAACCAAATACTGTACCTACAACTTTTGGTAAATTATTACCAATAGTGTGTATCTCGCCAGTGAAAATGTTGGCAAAAAGTTCACATCCTAGGAGAATATCAATGGGTCCAGTAACATTAAATGAGGGATCTGCTAGGCTATATTTTCTGACATGCTCAATTACATCAGGATGCACTTGTGATCTAGGGAGTGGTGAAGTAATTTTGTCAAGAATAACTACAGTATGATTCTGAGCTACGGGTTTACTGTTTAGAGTTTCTAAATCCACATTAGTTACACCTTTAGTCTTGGTACTAAGGCCAGAGATGCCATCAATAGGAATTATTGACTTCGGACCACGTTCAATAGCTGGGCTGCACGTTCAGAGATGAAGGAGCATTGAGAAGCTGAATCAATCAAACCTCGGAGGATATGTGCGTGTCCGGAGGGAGACTTAACCTTGACAAGAGTCGTGGCTAGAAGTACTGTGGAGTTGCATTGGGAGAATTTATCACTTTCGCAAACCATGGATGTTGCACTTTGAGGGTATAAAACATCATTAGGTTCACTTAGGCCTATATGTTGTTCTTCATTGGAACGATTTCTGACTTTAGTAATAGGCTTAGTAGGTTTAGGTTTCAAAAAATGCAAAAGTGAGTGTTGAGGTTTTGAACAAGTCTTACAAGTACGCTTAGACATACACTGCTTAACCAAATGATTGCCAAGGCAATTTGTACACCGTTTTAAGTCATGTACCATTTGAAACCTTTCTTGAGGGGTTTTACTCTGAAATAATGTACAACTATATACATTGTGACTTTCATTGCAGCCAAAATATTTGAGATAATTTGAAGTGCTTACAAAAGCCAAAGGTCGGCGTTGAAAAGATTTATCATTTTGAAATGAAACTTGATTAGGGTTGGAAAGTTTTAGAGGAGCTACTTGTGGAGCGTGACAGAGAGAGGCATCTTCACTGTTGTTACAAAAGTCTTTAAGAAATTTGATTAATTCACTTGCTTGAGGAAAATCAGAAGAATTTAGGCGTTTTGATTCGAAAACTTGACAGAGGTTGGAGTTCATTTTTCGTAAGATCAACATACTTAGTAGGTAGTTGTCTTCCATGACATTACAGTCAAGAACACTAAGAGCTTGTTCATTTTCGTTAAACTCATTTAAAAATGATCTAAGGTTTTTGATGGATTTGTCAGTAATATTGGGCAAATCGACAATTTTACTGAGGTGGACAGAGATTAGCCTACGCTTCGAGTGGTATCTTTCCCGTAAAGCATTATAGGCTACTGTATAGTTGCCAGACGAGATCGGTAGGGATTTGATTAGGTGTAAGGCTTCGCCTTCAAGTGAACTTATCAAGTACTGGTGTTTTTCAACAAGGGATGAGCTACTGTTGTTGTGGATAGTAGTATCAAAAAGGTTAATGTAGGATATCCATGTTTTAGTGTCACCATTGAAGGACTTCAGTTCTAGCTTGGGCAATTTTACAACACTATGAGTAGGCCTAGAGGTTGGGTTTGATGTTAACGAGTTAATTGACAAGTGTTCATCATTAGAGTTCTGAATTAGAAGAGAAATTTCGGTTTGAATGTTAATTGATAGTTCTGATATGTCGTTCTGGAGCTTTAAAATAGCTTCTTCATTGTTAGAAAAAACGTTAGTATCGTCATCAACGTCAAGAAGCTTATCTAGGTTAGATTCCAAATTAGCAGAAATGGTTTTAGCTTCGTGCAAATAAAGGTTAAGTTTAGTGGTTTGAGCTTCTGTTATCTCTGAAGGACATGATTGAATATACTCACTAATGGTATTTAATTTATTTAATTGCAATTTGCATCTATTAGAAAATGTTGAAAATCTCATTTTGAAAGTTAGGCCTAGATCGTTCAATGAGTTCAGTAAGTAGTCGAGATATTGTAATTGGATGGAGTAATTAGAGGATGAGGACAACTGAGGAATAAAATCAGGGTTTCCTTATTATTTTCATGTTGATAATGCTTTATTTTGATAACTTACAATGAGATGCGGTGCGTTGTCTTCGAAGTACAAACATAACCTTACTTTTGAGTTTCTTGACGTTTGACGTTTGAAGCTGAAGTTGTAGACGAAATCGAAATGAAGTGATGAATGCGGAGCGGAACTAGCAGAACGATGACGATGTTGAACACTTGGAATGAGAGGAGTGTGGACTGTATCGTGACGTAGATGAAAAGTTCAAAATGGCGATGCGGTATTGTCCTTGGCGGCTTCACGTTGGATGAAATACGTTCAACCGAGACATTTAAATTAACTTGAAAAAAGTCGCACTAATGTTCGTAGATATAATCCGGCTCGAAGGACCAAAAATGTGCGGTGTTATTATAATAAAGAGTAAAAGGTCGAGGGTTTTGGTATAAAAGATTTAATTTATGACACTTGACGGAACAAACTGTCTTAAAAAATAATAATCAACAGACTGAGATAGCTGGGGTAAACTACTCAAACGTGGCTCCTTTTGAAAACTATGATCCAAAGAAAGAAAAATTTACATTTGACCTAAAACGTTATGAAAACTATTACACCATAAAAGGTCTAACGGACTCGACTAAGATTGGACAGCTACTGTGCATCTCTATCGGCAGTGATCACTATAACAATCTTAATTCTTTTCTAGGCACCGAGAAACAATTGAAAAGTCTCAACTATGATGAGCTTATCACAGCATTCAAGCAGTTATTGATTCCTAAAAAGAATGTTGTAGTATCTCAGCACTATTTTCTTAATGTATTTCAAAAAGAACACCAAGAATTCAAGGCTTTCCTACAACGTGATATTGCTAAGTGTGAATTTTCTGTCAAGTGTTCATGTGACCAGGACAGTTTCAATTGCCAAAGTTTTCCTGGGAGCCCAGTTTATTCAAGGTTTGCGAGATGACTGGCTACGAGAACAAATTCTACAGTCACCTGAAACTACTTTTGAAGGTATCCTTACCAGAGCAATCGCCCTCGAAGCATCAAAAATTGAATCCAGGGAACTGTCTAAACGTTCACATTCAAGTAATGCAAATTTCAATATATGTGACGATGTGAATAAAGTTTCACATAAATAGTCCATGAGCCACTTAATATTGTGGTACCACCTGGGGTGGCAAATGCAGACTATGTTTTTCTTGTATAGTTTTATTTGTAGATCAAGAATATAATATGTGATAGCAATGCATAAATAGTAGCTTTATGTAAAAAGTAGGTTTTTGTTTTTATAAAACAAAACTGAATTTTTCGCAAAAAATTGAATGTTGTCTCATATATTTGTAAAAATATACCAGTCACGTGGCATGTGCTATCACTGTTTTTTTATTGAGTTTTGTATGTAGATCATAAATTTACATGATAGCATTATCTATGTAGTAGCTTTTTTTAAAAAAAAAACTTTAATTTGAAAAATTGAGTTTTTGGTTTGAACAACATGATTTTGGCATGTATATTTATAAATACAGAATATCCTGATTGTGGTGGCTGCCCTGATTTTAGAATGTGGACACAACTTTTGACTCTGCCCCAAAGCGCCCACACTAAAGCATTGGAATGATGTCTTGGCACCATCAGCGCTGTTTGGTTGTTTTGCCATAAGACTACATGTACAGTAGACCCCCTCTTAACCAACCCTAATGGGACCGGACCTAGGTCGGATAACTCAAAAGGTCGGTTAAAACGGGCAATCCCTAAAATCACAACATAATGAAGTGCTATTCATTCAGAATTATATAATCATTATTTTGAAGTCATACTTGCATTATTTATAAAATAAACTACTATTATCTATCTCCTTTTTCATATTGATAGAAAAGTTACAAATAAACACAAAACATGGTTAAGTCAAATCAGCGAACACATAACAAAATAGAAGCGCTACTCGGAGCGCAGGAGCGTGGCAGTCTTACTAGCCGACGAAACGGACAAAGATGGCGGCGCTAGCCTAGTCCCGGCGTGTGCAACGCGCTGGTCGTCTGCTATGCTTCGAGTCAGTGTTGTTTACATAGGCTTTGTTTAAATGTAAAAATACTTTTGTATAAAAATTACTTAGGTTTTCCTGGAAGTACATTGTCGTATTAGTATATTGTTGAAAATATCTTAAAGTAAATCGATTGTTTTTACCGTAGTAAATCGATCTTTTTTCGCGGGAGAAATTTTTGTTGAAAAATATATACTGTATCTGTTTAAAAACATCTTTGTTCGCATTATAAATCTGTCATATTGGTGTTATTTCTTGTGTCACGACGAACACGATGGCATTTTGAACGACATTTTTAGCGTCTTATTAACGATATGTTAGTATACGTTTAAAAAATAAACATCAGCATAAAAACTATTGTGAGTAAAAATTTTAAAATGCATGGAACTGTTAACAATAAACCTACCAATAAGCCATAACAATTTCAGAAAGATTGGCTGAGTGGTTTGTTTACAATTAAATTTTAAACTTTAGTGTTAGTGCATAGTTTCTTAATAATCGGTACTTTTTAGGATCTTTCAACTATATAAATTTTTCTGGTAAACGGAAATTTTTTTAATTGTTACCACGTAAAATGTATTTAAACCAGCTTATATTTAATTTTTGTCTCAACAAAATCGGATAATTCAACTCAAGAGATATTTAGGTTCAAACTCGAGTGCACATATTATTTTCCCCGACAGTAGTCCCGTCGTGTGCAGCGCGCTAGTCGTCTGCTATGCTTGATGAGAATAGAGTAGATTTAAAGTTAATGATATTAGTGTAAAGGAAAACAATGTAATTGAGGACTCGAACAAAGTACTTGGTATGGTCTTGTAGGTGTAAATTTGTTTCCAAATAGTACACATTTCTCAGGATATGAAACAATATGGACAAAAATCATTTTTGTTTAGTACTTAATTAAAATTATTGCAAAAAAATATTCTAATGTTAGAGTTCGCTACTACTGTAAAATAAGTAGCAAAAGTCTTCACAAAAATAAAATCAGGCAACATCTCAATAAAACTGTAATTTTTCTGGGACAATAAATTGAGTGTAATTTTACAAATATATTTGGGAAGTTTAATTTAACTTACATAATTATCTTTAGTTTATCTTGGATGATATTGAAAGCAAATTAGTCCTTAAAAAGCTGTGCTAAACGGTTGAAAATTCTCCATAGACAATATATTTGAAAATTTCTTTAATATAAACGATATTACAGTACAACAGTATAAATAAAACATTAAAACACTGAACGCTAAATTTATAGACGACGGCCCGGCGGGGCAGCGGGCGTGGTGCGGAGCAGCGGCGATGGACCCCTTTTGTACCTGATATTTTTAGAAAACCACGCACGATAAAAATTTTTGGTGAATCGGATAGTTAAATTTGGTTATTTATCCACAACTTTCCCGCTGATGAAATTACTCTGACCAAAAAATAAAAAATTTCCTCGCAATACAACTTTTTCATGTCTGAATGTGAAAAATTAAACTACATAAGTAATACAAATATTTATAAATCAATTACTATCATAACTAATAATTTTATATTAACACCATCGTTATCCTCAGTATCAGATCTACAAGTGTGCAAAATTTCAGCAATTTTTGTCAACTACTAATGTTGTTTATGATCGTGTATTTGTCGCGGGGTTTTTAATGCGAACTGTGCTCGCGGGTCTTGGATTCAGGCTGTATGGCGGACCAAGATGGCGGATTTGGCCACACTTTCAGTGCATTTGGTTAAACGCCGTGTCCTCTCTATTATTATTATTATTATGTGCTCGCTGAGTCAAATAGACCTACTTTCAGTGGAATATATTATAATACTAGACAAAAGTCAATAATTCCTATTTTAATAACTTTAGTACTGTAATGTATTAATTGATGCTTTCCAAATCCATCGTAATACAGTACAGAACCTTTTGTTGAAATTAAAGATACAAGCAACAATTTTGTTAAAAGACAGGATGTTTATTTATAGCCTCTTACTGGAGGCTCCAGGCACAAAAACTATCTTGACCTTGGAGTTGTCAACCCCCTTCCCTGCCCTCCCTACAAGTTGTTGTTTGTTTACTCCAGCGATAAGATAATCAGTTCTCAAAATCGTAATGCACTTTAGGTTGTTATAAATTTGCCACACAGATAACAAATCAGATCAGATATGCTTGCAATGATGACAATCTAACAATAGGCTATGCTATATTGTTTCATTGTTAGGAGATAAATACAAAATAACTTGTTCTTAGTCATATCCTGTGGAGATAAGCGTATGGTTCAGTTCTCGTTCTCATCGCCCAGCGTGGGAGCGGAAATGCTGAGATTCCTAGAAAGCGGCGGTTAAGCCAAACTGCTAAGGTCGGTTAAAACAAACTGTATTATTTTACAATCCAAGGCAGATAATCCGATTATCGGTTAATACGAGGTTGGTTAAGAGGGGGTCTACTGTATTGGTATTGGGATGGTCTGGCCGTCGTCCTTACTAAGCAAGCGACGATCAAATAAGTCTTTACTGAAGTAAGGTAGGGAATGGATAGGGGGAAGGGACAGGTTAGGTGCTTCTTCAACGATACTAAAAGGATTGACAAGTGAAGACCGCTTATCGTATTACAACATTATAAGGGTAACATTTCCAAAGTTCGAAGAGTTATTAGAGTATATCACGTGACTCTCAAGGTCAAGGCTAGCGATTACTCGCCACAGAAGTTGAACATGTCGAGTGAATATATACTCGCATGCGAGTTCTAGGTGTAGCCGCCGCTACTTTCTGTTCTCACATAGTATTTGGGAGCCGCTAATCTAATAGCAGCGAGTAAAATCGCTATGTGTGAACTAGCCTTTAGAGATCTAGTCAGGTCCTGAATCAATTTGAAATGTAATCTGTTTCAATTTCAATTAAACAAATTAACATAATTGCTCATCACTAATTATTTATGTTTTATATAATTGCATTTGCCTATATCAATGTAATTAACAGGTTAGGAGAAGATGCCATTCAAAGAAAACAGGAAGAAGAGGAAGAGAGAATACAACAAGAGAAAGATCAAGAAACTACTTGGTACCATGAAGGTCCTGAAATTCTTAAAGATGCAAGATTGTGGATTGCAGGTAATTAATACCATGTAGTTGTCAGATGTTATGCAAGGTACCCAATGTTGAATCCCTGTAGCACACCTAGATACAGAATTGACCACTCTAAGTGACTGGTTTAGGATAAATGGGCTCTCCTTTAACATGGGCATAACTCAAGCACTTTCTATCAGATCATAGATACAGTTTAAAACAGATCACTTTTCCAAATTCTCAGTTGATGTCTTGTCTTAGCAGACTGTCAATTTTTGGGGAATTCATAAAAATAAACCGTGACTGGCTTCCTCACATTAACTTACAAAATACCCCCGCCGCAGCAAATCTGCAGACTAAGCGAATTTCCATATACACAGCTGGAATTCCACTAAATTATTCCCTTAAAATTGTTAGATTTATTTCCTATTTAAACATCATTAATATTAATGAGTAATTAGGTTTGCTGCCACAGGGAAGAAAATAGGGGGTTTTTATTGAAATATTAATAGCTCAGTATGAAGTAAACAAAATTTCAAAATGTCATTAATATATGTCCATACACAAGCAAGCTACAACACTGTATTTATTCTCCATAAGAATAACATGGTAATTTTAAATTTACATTATTTTGTGATTTTTCCGTAACCGTTAGGCATGCAACAATGCTTCAATATACTAAATTATTTGTTTTTTTGAGCTCTACAAAATGGTTTGGAAAGAAATTGCAAAATTTTATGTTTTCAGGGTGAAAAATTAGAAAAACCCATTTTTACCCCATAAAACCCCCCATAAACCCCTGTTCCCATAATCCGATCATGCTGGTTCGCGAACTCGTTAGAATAAATGTAGGTTTACACGTTTATACCAAATTTCATCAAAATCGGATGATTTTTGCTCGAGTTATCGCGCTAACGGACACATATATAAATAAATATATATATAT
The DNA here is from genome assembly GCF_028750875.1 of Macrosteles quadrilineatus. NCBI lineage: Eukaryota > Metazoa > Arthropoda > Insecta > Hemiptera > Cicadellidae > Macrosteles > Macrosteles quadrilineatus. Next base: position 2,351,322 of record NW_026542608.1, read on the forward strand.
TAAATATATATATTAAATATTTAAGTAAATAAGTACAACTGAGCACCCTGAATATTATATTTTATAAAATATTATATTTTATATTATATTTATTTTATTATTTCATGGTATATATTTGAATTTAGGTGTTCACGTAATAGGGCTGCTGATATATTAAATATTTAAGTGAATAAGTACAACTGAGCACCCTGAATATTATATTTTATAATTTTATAAAAAGAAGTTATATTTTATAAAATATAATATTCAGGGTGCTCAGTTGTACTTATTCACTTAAATATTATATATATATATATATATATATATGAATTTGAACGGATGGTGTTTTTGGCCTCTCCACCTCAAAACGAAAAACTAAATCGGTCCCGGGTCCAGGTCTTACCATGAGACCTACGGTAATAGCTTATTCCCTATATGGGAAATTCGCTAAAAGGAATAACTTTCTTCAGAAATTTTCAATTTTTAAAGTCACTGACACTAAAACTCATTCATGTTTTTCATCTTTAATGTCATACGGAATTCATGTGTGGGGAAATTCATGCCATGGTAAAAGGATGCTTAGGTTTCAAAAGAAGGCACTTAGAATTATAGCTTAAGTACCCTGAAGAAGTCCATGTCAAGCCATCTTTCAGGCTTTAACATTTTTTATGGTTTATAACCTGTATATTTTAGAAACAGTATTTTTGGGTATCAGAAACTTGTCTAGTTTCAGGGAGAGTCACACAAACCATATGGATAACACTAGACATAAGAAATTAATTAAGCCCACTAGCCATAACACGTATTTGAAGCATCAAGTCAATATACTGGAATTGGACCAACATTTTATAGCTTAAGTTCCTTCCTGGTAATTTAAAAAACATCGCCAATACCAAAATTTGTTATACCCTTTCCAAAAAGGTATAACAAATTTTGGAAATTGTAGCTATCTTACAATTTAAGGAAGTAAATAAACATCTGATCAAAGTTTTATCGAATTATAAAATTTTGCTTTGTGGTAGATTTATTTATATTCTAAAAAAGTGTTACTGACTGTTGAAATGAGTAGGTAAGATTCTATAAGGCTACGGTTTGCTAGATGCATAATAGATACTTATGCCATAGAATAAATAAACACCAGAGAAGAGCAGCGGCGGCCTAAACTTCATGGGATATTTATTCGGGCGGCCCGAGTTCAGAGTGCGCTAGCGTAGTCTTCGCGTCGGTAATGCAGTTCTGCAATACACAGTAGGTTGTTGACGTCTACAGCAACGATGCGCTCGGCTCGTAAACCGTAAGCGTGCGCTAATGTTTTGGTATAATAAAATTAACATTTGAAATAAACTATTACTTTATTACGCATTAAATTTTATAAATGTTATTATTTGACTTTATAAATGAAATTGTGATGAATGGATTGCAATAAAGAAACTATTGCGGTTGTTTTAAATGTGAATGAAAACTAATGACTTATAATATACATGGAAGGATTAGTCTCTCACGTCCTATAGAGCTTTGCGAACTGAACAATGTGATGCTCGTCGATACAATCACAAAGGACACATCCCTTGCCCTGGATTGGGGATTACAAACATTCCAAGAACTGGCAAGGGAGGGTCCGTCCTTTCGCAGAAGGACGATGTTTATGACATCTGTACCTGTGTAAAGCCGACAAGTGGCCCTGGCAGAATAAACGTTGGACTATAATTTTTTTGAAATACTGAACTAAATAAGGAAACTGACTATCCTAAACAATAAAAAACTATAAACAATCTTGATAAACAATATGATTCTATTGTTTTGAAGTCTACTGTCAATGTCACTTAGACTGTAGTTTTTTTCATTAGTATTATTACAAATATTGTTGAACTGAACAAATAATAATATTAATACAAATTGTATCATACTGAAGGTATCCGTATAAATGTTTGCATACGATTGAATAGAAAACATTTTAACACCGTACGACAACAAGTTGAAATGTATTGCTTTAAGATTGACGATAAAAATAGATTAGTGCCGGTGGACATTAGTCACAAAGCCCTGTTACTGCGTCAAAGTTCCCACCAGAAACAGGGTACTTCTTTTATGGAGAAGTTCTCTTAGAGATAGGCACTATCGCTCTAAGAGACGAACAACCAATAACAAATATTTAAACAGAAAGCTATATTTGCGTTATTATATTCCCTCAAATATAACAAAAAAACCCCTATTTTTAATATGCCTATACATAATAATACCTATTCACATTCTTGACTAAATCTAAATACATAAAATATTTACATTTAAAATGTACAAAGTCTAAACAAGAAAAATTAAAAAAATTAAAGAAATCTTCCGTCTCTGAAGCTTCTGCTGGAAGCTCTTTTATCATGATGGCGGTGTTCATTGCAGCTTTCACACTGCGGCTGAAAAATTGTGTGGCGAATTTCACCTTCATTTTGTCAAATGCGTTTGGTGAGATATGTTTTGCTGATAATTTTACAAGATCTCGGGCTTTATTGGATGACACGTCAATTTCATAAAGGGATTTGATGTGTTTCCATGATGCTCTGTTGTCTTTAAAAATTATGTCATTACTAAGTAGGTTGTTCCTAACGCATTTGATTTGGTGAGGGGTGTCATAAACAACAAAGACCTTGTTTCCATCATTGAAGAAAAAAGGTGAGTCTTAATTAACATTAAGACAGTTCATCGCTTTGACTTCGTTGTTCCCTTGGTCACACACCACCACTCGCACACGAAGTCCCACACTTGTTAGTGATTTTACTACCTCCTTCACCATTACAGATAGGATCCTTCCCTCGGTCACACTACCACTCAAGTAGTAGGCAACTGGCATCTTCCATTTGTGGTAGATTCCACGAACCAAAAACATTAGCACGTGTGTTGCTACTCGTGGTGAACGACCGTGGTTTCCCAAGTCCTTGAATCCTTCTACCAAATCACGTTTTTCGTTGAACGACAAGTGTTTTTTAACTGTCATCTCATCAAACATGAGAACCACTTGTCGCTCTTGGTCATTCATGGATTGTGACTTTAATTTTAATCTCGTGATAAGATCAGTGGAAATGCCAGGTGACAGGTCAATCACGCTGAGCCAACTAGAAATAGTCCTATGACTAGGCAATATGAATTTTTTGTCTGAAATCAAATTGTTATATAAACCGGGTGATCTATAATGTAATTCTATAGCTAACTGTTTTTCTTTTTCTGTCCATTGGGTACCTTTTGGATGAAGCATTTGCATTTTAAGAAGTGTTTTAAATGGCTCACTGTCTATGCACTCGCAAGCTAATTCAAATGCTCTTTCTTTAGTTATTTTCTTTGATTTAGCACGCCTGAGCTGTTCAGATTTTCTATGGACGGTTAATTGGTGCTTGAATAGTCTCTTTTTTAGTTTTAATTTCCTAGGTGTATCGGGAGACATGTATTTAGGTTTACCTAATAACGATTTAACGTTTGAGACAGGAGTCATCTTAACCCTCTTCACGGCTGGAGAAGCTGTTGTTGGTGTAGGTAGAAGTAGAGGGGTGTGTGTGACTGTAAAGATGCTGGTGCTGGTGCAGGGAGGATGGAAGGTGATGATCCTGAGGTACCTGGTTGCACTGAGAGTTCCATCTGTTGTCGATGCCACTCAGATGCTGGTTGTAATGCTGGATTTTCTGCTGGTTGTGGTGCTGGCTGTGATGCTGGATGAATTCCCAAAGAATCGAAAACATCGAGAGGTTCTTGGGTTTCAACCGAACAAAACAATGTCGGCACAGTATTTTTTTTAGTCGACTGCTCCTTGACAAGTTATTGAAACACGACGATTCAAAATGTCGTTCACAAACAACGCGAGAAGCGAGGGCAGTAGATGGTAAATCAAATAACTGTTCGTTAGCACAGTTTATAACCACTCGTCACATACATCAGGGTTATTCACTGGGAATTTAAAAAAACCTTAAAAAAGAATCTTTGGTCTTAATTGATAAACACGAAAGAAAAGCACACTTTTTAGTACCCGGCACGATGTCCAAATAACTACAACTTGGTAACTAGATCATAATAACGAAAATGTTTAATTAACTAATGTCATTTATACACGCACGTACACACACTACATACATTGAATGCGAACTGCGTACATATGAACAAGGAGAAGTTAAGATCTCAAACATAGAGTCGAAGAGACGCGCTATGTTCGAGGTTTCGCACTATACTAAAAGCTAAGCCTAAAAACACAAAATTTCAGCCCGAATGTGAGAGTCTAGACTTTATAACCCATCATAAATTAACACTCTCTGTGAACAGCCCCGGTGCCGCCAACCCCGCTTTCGACAACCCCGCTGTCGCCAACCCCGCTGTCTCCAAAGGTAGGGCCAATGCCTGGCCGCCCTGCCTGCTGATTTAGTTTGTAGTGAGTGAATCATTTTGTTATTTAGGACATAACAATTTTAAAAATATAAAACAATGTGAGAAGTAGTTGTTATGGCATATTGAGAACCGCTTCCTACTCGGAATTGTAAATAAGTTTCGACAACCCCACGATCTTGATAAATTAAAATAGGAAGATTTAACAACCTAATTTAATTTCAACCCTGTTCAACCCTAAACATTTATTATTAAGAGTTTTTACTCTTTCTCCCCATCATGTTCCGATGTAGAGCTTTGAATAATAATACAATAAATAATTGTGGGTCCCCTGTTTGCATTACTTTAAAAGATTATTATGTCACCTTGCCATTATGATAACTGAAAGCATAATGAAAATCATGAAAGAATCAAAATTAATATAGCTATAAAGAATTCTAAATTCTAGTTTAAATTGTTCAATTAAAGTTTTTTAATATGCAAATTTTCCAAAGGGACCCATACTATTTATTTTGAACACTGCCAATCTATATTATTAATAAGCTACATGATTTTTTTTAACAATAAGGCTTTTTTTGTTTAAAAAGATTTAACCCTACAGTATACATCAAAATGTACGTATTGGTGTTTAGATTTGAAAACTGACCTAAAATTCTTTTTAAAGGCTTTTGGGCTCTGTCCCAGAGGCTTTTAAATTTAACATGTTCTCCTTATGAAGGACATTTCTTTACATTATGATCAGCTGGTTACTGTAATTAGAGGTGAACTGTAAGAAAGGACCATGAGGTCCTAAGTTTGCCTCAATAAAGAATGATTTTCATTTCATCAGCTGGATAATTTAATTGCTGTTAATTCAGTTGCAATTTAAGGAAACGTGTGCTACAAATATTTACTGACTTGGTTGAAATGGCATTTTTATTATTTGAATTTGGGTTGGCGTATATATTACAATGAAAAAACCGAGAAAGCTTTGACAATTTAATATACTAAAAAGAAAACTGAATTAACACTGTGCTGCATTTCTTGACTAATCATTGAAAGAGCCGATTTGCAAACTATGGAAACATAGGAAAGTCATAGAACATCACCAAGTAAAAGAAATAGAAATAATGTATATTGTGAGTATTTCCATAATCTTTAAGTCGACTCTCTTAATGTCATCAGAAATTATGACTGTTATTCATTTTAAAATAAAGCCTGTTAATTCGCGATTGCTCGAATTACACCAATAACAAAAGAAAGAGCAACTTTTCTTTTGAGTTTCAACCAAGTAAATCATTGAATGTTGCAGTATAACAGTACAGTAAATCAATTAAATTGTATATACTATAGTTAACCTTTTATATCAGCTAAATAAATGTATAATTGAATACTAAACCAGTTTAAATGAGGTATAATATGAAAAGAATACGATAATACTTCATTCACATAATATCCACTAGCAAGGTATTAAATGTTTATTAATTGGAACATTGACAATTTTGCCTCTGAACTGTTTAAATGTACAGTACATTGTTTCAATATCATATGTTTTACTTTTTATATTAAGCTGTGTTCATGTTTATGTTTGTGTGATCAAAATAAAAGTGTGAATTCCTTTCTTTAATATAATTTGTTTCTCATTAATTTAAAAGTTTGTTCTTATAAGTAATCAAGAGAAAGAATGCCTTGGACAAGTACGTATCAATAGGTTATGGGCTATTCTACAAACAAGGTATTTTTTTAAATCACTTTTAAAGAAGCTATATAATATTTTCTTCATTGTTTTGCCATTGTAACTGTTGACTTTTTTTCTTAGAACAAGTATAAAATTGGTTAGACATTATGGCAAATTCTAATGAAAAGATATGTATAGAGAAACTTTTGGGTGCAAGTAATTGGACTAAATGGAAGATGCTTATCCAGTTGTTGTTAAGACAACAAGGCTTGTTGAGTTTCATAATGGGATCTGAAGTCAGACCTATTACTAACATCTCTGGATCTGAGCAAAATGCTATTGCAGATTGGGACAGAAAAGATGCTTCTGCTATGTTATACATTATGTCATCTCTAGGCGATGAACCATCTACACTGGTTTTGACTTGCTCGACTTCTAAAGAAGTTTGGGATTGTTTAATATCTGTGTATGAACAGTCTAGTGAACAAAGGCTAGATCGTTTGCTAGAAGAGTTTTTTAGGTGGGATCGGGATCCTAATGAGGACATAGCTACCCATGTTGCAAAGCTTCAAAAACATTTTGCCGAATTAAATGATGCGCTTGAGAAACAAAAGGAATCAAAGCTTAGTGATAGAGTTTTAATTGCAAGAATTTTATCTACTTTGGGGCCAAGCTTTCGTGAATTCAGAAATGTATGGGAAGCTATGCCATCTAAGGATAGAACAATTAAAACACTAGTTGAAAAGCTTCGCACTATAGAGCAGCGTGATAACGTGGAGTTACTTAAAACTGCTTTATATGTTTCAAAACCCATGGGTGCAAAGGTTAAAACAGAAAAACAAGGGCAGAGTAATCAGAATCAAAAGCAGGTTACTAAGATATTTTGTTTTAAGTGTAAACAAAAAGGGCAAAAGGTTCCTGATTGTCCACTTAAAAAGAAGTCTACTGTATCTACATCTGATAACAAGAAGGATGTGTCTGCAAAACATAGTTTTATGAGTGGTAATGAGTTAACTTTTGCAAATCGGGACGTTTGGATTGCGGATTGTGGTGCTACTCATCATGTAACGTGGTGTAAAGATTATTTTACAGAGTATTCACAATTTTCAGAACCACAACTTATGTCTAGCTTCAGTGATAATGCTTCTGGTAAAAAGTGTTATGCCGAGGGATCTGAGATCATTGTTGTTGAAACTAAAGTTGGTAAGGAGCTAATTCAAACGACTGTAGAAAACGTTTTGTATGTACCTAATTCTAGAGCTCATCTGTTGTCAGTCAGCAAGGCAGCGAAGAAGAACCACGTGTTTTCTGCTGACAATCTTGGATGTAAATTTACCCTAAATGGTATTGTTACATTGACTGGACGTTTGCATGGGGATTTATATTTTCTTAACATGCGTGCTATTTGTCCTATACAACCCACTGTACAACTTGCATGTAAGAAAGATTCTTTACAGCTATGGCACGAACGGCTAGGTCATCAGAATCAACGCCATGTTAAACAAGTTTTGAAGATGAATGGAATTAATGTGACTGGAGACATGGGTCTGTGTAATGGATGTGTTCTTGGTAAATCTCATCGTGGTCCATTTCATTCTCGTCCAACTTGTCCTGAGGTGGTTGGTGAACTGATCAGTACAGATGTCTGCGGACCTATGGAGGTCACTTCTCTTGGAGGTAACCGCTATTTTGTATTGTTTAAAGACTACTACAGTAAGTATCGCCAAGTATTTTTCATAAAGAATAAAAGTGAAGTAGCTGATTGTATGCGCATCTTTCTTGCAGAAGCAAAACAAGGTGGAAAGATCATAAAAGAAATGTTGTTTGATAACGGGTCTGAATTCCTATCAAAGGAAACTACGAGAATCATTCAGGAGTATGGCATTAAGATACGTACAACTTCTCCCTACTGCCCTGAACAGAATGGTTCTGTTGAGAGGGACAATCGAACGATTGTGGAGTCTGCTCGTTCTATGCTTCAGAGGAAAGTCTTACCGAAGTTTCTTTGGGCTGAGGCTTGTAATACTGCAGTTTACCTCCTTAATCTTACAGGACCAAGTCCTGTAGAAGGCAAATCACCACTGCAATTGTGGTCGGGTAAGAGTGTTCCAGGTCTGCAACACCTCAGAGTATTTGGAACTAACTGCTTTGTACATCAGCCGAAGCAAAAGCGGAAAAAGTGGGATGCTAAAAGCATTGACGGAATCTTTGTTGGGTATCATGGTTTGAGAGATGGATACAGAGTGTATGTACCAAGCAAACGGCAAACTGTTATAAGCCATGATGTTATCTTCGAACCTGAGATATTCCAAGGAAGTACTGTTCCTGATAATGAGCCATTTTCGAGCGATGTAGTTCATTTTGACATCACTTCAAAAACAACAGAAGTGGAAACTGACAAAGCGGCACCTCCTATTGTTTTGGGGGGAGGTGAGCAGTGTGATGTATTGTCTCAAAATGAAATCACGGAAGTGGAAACTGATGAAGTGGCAACTCCTACTGTTTTGGAGGGAGGTGAGCAAGACGAGTGTGTGGTATTGTCTAAAAATTAAACCACAAAAGACGTGTTGCGACAAGGAAAACGAGTGAAAAATGTACCAAGTTGGATGAGCAGTGGAAATTTTGATCTGATGCTGGTTCAATCAGAAACACAGATGTTTCCAAGGTCTTACAAGGAAGCAATGGTGTTGGATGATGCATCTGACTGGAAGGCTGCTATGGACGATGAAATAAAATCTATTCATGAAAATAAAACTTGGATTTTGGTGGATAAACCAGAAGGAGCTCGTGTCCTGGGATGTCGTTGGGTACTTCGAACCAAACCTAATTCTGATGGTTCTCATGAAAAATACAAAGCTCGACTAGTAGCCAAGGGATATGCACAACGTGAAGGAATTGACTATAATGAACTGTTTAGTCCTGTGGCACGTTATGACACCATTAGATCTGTGCTAAGTACGGCTTCCGTTGAAAATCTGGAATTGCGTCAGTTTGACGTGAAGACTGCCTTTTTATATGGTGATCTTTCAGAGGAAGTTTACATGGAGCAATCTGAAGGTTATTCTGAAGGAACTGGACGTGTGTGTAAACTACAAAAGTCATTATATGGTCTGAAACAATCTCCTCATTGTTGGAGCTTGAAACTTACAAAGTTTCTTGAATCTCAAGGTCTTAAGAGAAGTAACTCGGATCCCTGTCTCTTTTATAAAAACGATCAAGGGAAGAAGCTACTTGTGATTATTTATGTAGATGATGGATTAGTAGCTGGGACTGACAATAGCATCATTGATGACTTCATGAAAAGCTTATCCAAAGTTTTAAAAATCAAATCTGGTGAACTTGACAGTTATTTAGGATTACAGATCAAGAAAAGTTCAAGTGGAATATGGATTGGTCAATCAGCCTATACTAAACGCATATTACAACGTTTTGGTATGAGTGACTCGAATTCCATTTCTACACCATGTGAAAGACCTGTAAACAATGGTCCAGTGGAGTCTGTCAGTGGAAAAGTTCCATATCGTGAGGCTGTTGGAAGCTTGATGCATTTAAGTTGTGTATCAAGACCTGATATTTCCTTTGCTGTGGGATTGGCTGCGAGGAATATGGAACATCCTACTCAAGCGGATTGGTTGAGTGTCAAAAGGATATTTAGATATCTTTGAGGAACCATAAATGACGGTATCTTGTACAAGTCTTCACCATGCAGTAATCTGGATGTTTTCACTGATTCTGATTTTGCTGGAGAGGAAAGTACTCGGAAATCAACGTCTGGGTTTATCAGTTGTTATGCTGGAGGTCCAGTGAGCTGGCGAAGCGAGAAACAGCGTTCTGTAGCACTGTCTACGACAGAAGCCGAGTTTGTGGCTGCATGTGAAGGAGCTAAGGAAGCAATATGGCTCAAACGTCTGTTTGAAGAAATAAGTTGTCACTCACAATTGACACCTGTTCTAAAAATTGACAATGGCAGTGCTGTGAAACTCATAAAGAACCCTGAGTTTCATCGCAGAACGAAGCATATCGAAGTTAAGTATTACTTCGTCAGAGAAAAATTCTTGGAAGGACTTGTTGATGTTGAACATGTATCTACAACATATCAACTTGCCGACATCCTTACTAAACCTCTCAATCGAGTAAGGTTTACACAGCTTAAAGTAAACATTGGACTTTGTGACATTTAGTTTCAAAATTGTGAAGGGAGTATTGGAACATTGACAATTTTGCCTCTGAACTGTTTAAATGTACATTGTTTCAATATCATATGTTTGACTTTTTATATTAAGCTGTGTTCATGTTTATGTTTGTGTGATCAAAATAAAAGTGTGAATTCCTTTCTAATTTGTTTCTCATTAATTTAAAAGTTTGTTCTTATAAGTAATCAAGAGAAAGAATGCCTTGGACAAGTACGTATCAATAGTATTTAATAATATAAATGGAGTAAGTGCATTTTTAACACAAACACGCACACTGCGCCTCTGCGATGCTAAAAAATCGAGCAGTAGTCACAGTAAACTTAATCCATGAACCGGCAACCGGCAAGTTGCATTCGACATTTACAATGGGAAACAATGCCATTGTTTGCGCTTCCGTTGGTAACGCAGATTGTTAGGGCTCGCAAGAGCCGCTAGGAGCAGCACCACAGCCACCTCTAATACAAGGCCGCGGCGAGCGAAAAGTGGCAACGTTGCATCCGTGTCTTGGTGCGCGGTCGTCTTACCATTACAGTGAATGGAGGAGTCGCGTACTCGACGTACATAATCGCGTTTCTAATACCCTTAATCATTAGTAATGACATTAAACTTGTTACTACAGCATGCCAGATAGATGTGATGTGCCTGGATGCAAGAATAATGACGAAAGCTCAATTAAAAATGAATAATACATACAGTGTTCTAAGATTCTACGTGATCCGCCGCATAAGCAACAATAGCTTCCTGCTATTCTTCGGTCAAATTACTAATTAGACATCTTAAAATAATTCTCGTTTTTGTGTGAAACATTTTCACGAATATGAACTTAAATTTGTAAAAAATGTCAGAATAAGACAATGATTCATGTAAATATACACGCGAGAAGCGAGTTTTAGGTATGAGAAAGCCGTACTATTTCCTTGTTTATTTGTCCATCTATTGATAAAAGCTGTTGTTAAGTGATTAAAATAACTTAAATAACTAGCACTTCGAAGAAATAAACCGGTGTTTCTGTTAAGTAGGCCTACTAGTAAAAAATATACACCATCTAACAATTAAAGCATCATATTCTCCGACTCCAGTCTGAATGTTGATTTGATAAAACAATTCTATTAATATTGTGGAAAGCCTTATGGAGGTCTAGCTTCTGAAATCGTTTACAAAATGAAAAAAGTTTTGCTTAGTAATTATTCAAAGAAAATAAATTATTTATAGTCAGTATGCCTTCAAAATTAAAACTTCCAAATTTTGTTGTCGCTAACTAATGGTTTTCTCAGGTAGACTAAAACATAATATTCCTATTGAAAATTAAAAATTAATTTTATTCAAACAAATTGTTAGATGTTAGTCTCTACAAATCCCAAAGTCTCTACAAATATTGAAGTGGCAATAAGTTAGTCAGTCCTACAGTATTACCATTCTTGGTATAGTAGCTATATTTTGTAAAATTTAAGCCCAGTCTGTCTAGTAGTTTTTACTATATTGAATAACACACATATATACAGACACCATGAGATTGTTATATAATAGTATAGATTATCAAATTAACAAAGGAAATATGTATGTAAAGTCCATCTATTTCCACATTTATCGTACTTACAATACGATAAACGCAACCAAAAACATTATGTTAGTATTTTTAGTTTTAGACATATTGTGGTATGTTGCAATTTTTCACTAAATAAAAAAACCTAGATTCTAATTTGTCTATTTTACTATACCCTAAAATCCATAAAAATATGTAATTTAAATACTTTGATTCATTGATACAGAGCAGCAATACTCTCTTTGGTGTTTATAGCCTAGCACGAGTGCCGGACTCAGGCGGCGGGTGAGTGCGGCGTTGCCAGTTCGAACGTCGCGGCCTTGTATTAGAGGTGGCTGTGGCAGCACACTACTAGGCTAAAAATCTCCCACGCTAAACTCCATATGGCTGCCTATCTCTTTATATTACTTCATCTATGCTTATGCGTATCCAAGCCACAGCACACTTGTCTTACGAAGTTTCATGTATGCGGTTTCCTAGGCTGCGAAACAAAGGCATGAGTAACTAATATGCGCGTATTATTTTGTAAGAATAGGTTACTTACGTCAATAGCTCATTGAATCGTGAGTTTCACTTCAGTACATGTTTCGACACATTGTCATCATCAGCTGAGTACTTGTGATGTTTTTTATTCACCAGATGGCTTTGTCATTGTTCAATAAATTAACATGTAACACACGAAAATGACACGACACGGACACATATACATTTAAAACACGTAACGAGCTTAAAGGCATGCAGGCCTGCTTGAACAAAACACACGGTCACGCCACGGGTTGGGGACAGTCTGAGTAAATTGTCTTGGAAAACTTATAGGCCTAATACCGTATTATAAATTATGCCAAGTCAACACTCTAGATGATTTAAATACCCCCGCCGCAGCAAACCTGCAGACTAAGCAAATTTCTAATTGCCTGATTGGATTTAGACTAAAATGTCTCCTTAAAAATATCACATTTATTCCCTATTTAAATAACATTAGTTTAACGAGTACTTAGGTTGCCGCAACAGGGAGGGTATAATGGTGTTTTTTTTTTTTTTTTGTAAAATCTTAATAGTTTAGTATGAAATGAATGCATTTTCCAAATTTGATCAAAATATGTACATAAACAAGCAAACTACAACAGTTTACTTATTCTCCATAAGAATAACGTTAGAATTTTAAATTTACAGTTTTTTGGAATTTTCTCCTTAACCATTAGGCGCATAATAACGCTTCAATATATTAAATTATTTGTTTTTTTAAGCTCTACAAAATGGTTTGGAAAGAAAATGCAAAATTTTGGGTTTTTAGGGTCAAAAATGGGAAAACCCAATTTTTACCCCATAAAAAACCCCCCATAAACCCCTGTTCCCATAGTCCGATCATGCTGGTTCGCGAACTCGTTCGAATAAACGTAGGTTTACACGTTTGTACCAAATTTCATAATAATCGGATGATTTTTGCTCGAGTTATCGCGCTAACGGACACATATATAAATATAAATATATATATAATATGAATTTGAACGGATGGTGTTTTTGTCCTCTAGGGACCTCAAAACAAAAAAGTAAATCGGTCCCGGGTCCAGATCTTACCATGAGTACTACGGTAATAGCTTATTCCCTATATGGGAAATTCGCTAAAACAAAATAAGGTGGATTCCTATAGTTTTTAAAGTATAAAATTATTTTTTATTTTTGTTTGAGTTTGACTTGAACACAATCAAGTCAATATTAGAACATTGTAATGACAAACACTGGCACAATGCAATACGAGCCGGCAAGGCGGTAATGCACGAGCAGAAACGCTACTGCTTTTGTTGATGTTCTGCAGACGTCCAGCTATCCAAAAATATTTAGGGGCCAAACTATTACAATGTTAGGGTATTCTAAAGATTTTTCTAGAAATTTCTAGTACTGTGTGTGATTTTCAGTTTCTAGGTTATTGCGGATCATTTTCTTTTACATTAAAAAAATAATAACTATAATCATCATTTAAAGTATTAATTTTAAGAAATCACAAATTATGTAATTATTCTTTCTGACTGAATAATATAATTATAATATATATATATTATAATTATATTTAGAATTTAATTATAATTATATACAGGGTGTCCATAAAAAAACGTTTCAGAACTGTAATATTACATGTCATCCATTCATCATTAACATTAATTTCTCTATTATTTTGTATATTGTCTCCCATAATGTTTGTTAATGCCCCTGATAATGTGTTATCAGCTATTTAATATGTTTCTCCTTGTTAATGTATTATTTTCTCCAATTTTGTTCATTGTTATAATATAATATCCCATCACCCCACAGAAATATCAACCTATTTTATGTTACAATATAATATTTATGCAAATTCTCACCATATCTATCCTGTGCTTATAAAAAACCAACAATAATCATTTACTTAGAATAATATATGACTGTAACTTACTTCTTCTTACTTCTTGGTACGTGCATCCAGCTTCAGGTAATGCCGACCGCACGGTGTCTCTCATATACAAGGTTGGCCAGTCTCCAGTAGGTGGGATCAGTTAGGATTCGTCCTAGAGTACAGTCAGGTTGGAGTCTCTTCTTCAGTTCATCTCTGATATCCAACTTGCGAGTGCAATGAAGGAGGATATGTTGCAACGTGTCTTCCTCTGTTTGACATACCAGACACAGGGGCGACTCAGCGAGTTGGAAGCGAAAGAGATATGATTGGGTTACAATATGCCCTGTTCTAGCTCTTGAGGCAAATGTTGATACAGATCTTGGTAAGTTTTTGTAAACGCAGAGGATACGCGTCCGGTAACCTGATGTGGATTAGGCGTCCGGCAGTTACTGTCATAACCTAACCTAACCAACCAAACTTGCTGATAGTGAAAAAAAATCAAATGAAGGTTCAATTATCTTCATAACATAAAATTATAAATGCCAAAAATTCTAACAAAAGATGTACTGTTAAGAAGAAATTACATTCAAAGCAAAATCTGTGACAAAAAGTTAAAGTTACCGATGGGTTTCGAACTGGGGACCTCTCGCATGTCAGTCGAGCACTCTATCCACTACACCACGAACACTGATGGCTGAACATCGTATCATTGTGGTAATGGCGTTCCGGGAGCCCTTACCGGACGCCTAATCCACGTCTGGTTACCGGACGCCTAATCCACGTCTGGTTACCGGACGTGTATCCTCTGTGTTTTGTAAATGTCTGTATTGTTGGGTTCTTTGAGCAGGTCATACAGATGGCGACCAGTTGGTTCATCTTTCCACTTCTCTACCCATTTTTGTGTTAAGAATCTTTGAGATGCGGCTATGCAGCTGGCAAGTGTTAGCTTCTTAGATGGTATAGGGTGCATGTTGGTGGCTGTCCTCGCAATTTTGTCAGCTTTCTCATTTCCTTGCAGTCCGCAATGACCTGGTATCCATTGGAAACAAATCACTTTGTCCGTGGACAAATTCAGGAGATGAAAGATTTCTTGAATTCTGTGGTAGTAACTTGAGGGTTTATATTGCTTGAGTAGTTGCAATGCACTTTTAGAGTCGCTGAGTATACAAATCTTTTGGCTTTCTATAACCATGCAGTGGGCATGCGTTGATGGCAAGGAACTCTGTGTCAGTGCTGGAACAAAGAAGGACTCGTTGGATGATTCCGCAAAGTAACCGGCTCCAGATTTGGATTCTGCAGGATCTAATGATCCATCAGTGTAGATCTTATAATAATCTTTGTAGTTTGACTGGATGATTTCGAGGGCAGCAGCTTTTTGTATTTCTATTGGGTCTTTCTTGGATGTCATTTCAGGGAGGTGCAATTCGATCCTTGGTGGGCAAAAATTCCATGGCGGGATGGAGTTGACAGTTGGGTAGGGCACTGGTGTTACGTTTGGTGTATTAACATTAATTAAAGTTGTTTGGTGATTGAAGGAAGATTTGTGATGGTCCTCTTGTAGGTTTGGTCTGAGAGCTGGATTTGATGTAGGGTCAGCATATATATGAAGGGACTTGTGCCAGATCATTTTCTGGATGAATGTTTCCTAAGGTTCGATGTTTAGTTCTATTTCCATTGCTCATACTGAGGTTGTCTTAAGGGATCCTAAGCAAGTTCTTAGGGCTGAGTTCTGGATTGTGTTTAATTTACTTAAGTGTGTTCTTGCTGCAGAGCCCCATACTTCTACTCCGTTCGTCATTTTTGATCTAATAAACGAGATAAACAACTGTCTTAGCATAAGAGTATCCGCTCCTCATGATCTGCTAGCAACAGCCTTAAGTAGGTTCAATCTTTTTGTGCACTGTCCTGCAACCTGTTGGATGTGGTCTTTCCACAAAAGTTTGGGGTCTAGCGATATTCCTAGAAGTGTAGTATGTGGGTTGTAGGGTATCGGTTTTCCCTTGCACTGTAGCTCTGGCATGAAGTGTTTTAATGAATATCTTCTCGTAAAAAAGGCACACTCCATTTTTGTTGAGGAGATTGACACGTTCCTCTTTTCTGTCCATGCATTTAGGGCGTTTAAGGCGTTTATATGACTGTAAGAAAATTGCAATATAGTAATAACATCTTAAATATAGTATTACTTTTCAAAATTATCCAAAGAAAATCAAAATTACTGTGGCAAGTGCCATTTATGTGAATTAAACCAGCTGTAAATCATTTCAAATATGGACATGAACATCCAGAGCTTCAACCATTGCCTCTGCCCAGATCCTGCCAACTCTTCACAGTGTTAACATCACTTTATAGGACATTGTGCTTGACTTAAATTAAATTCATCCCAAAGTGTAATCTAAATTTTAAATTGTTTTAAATCAAAAGTATTAGGGACAAGTGCCTTGAAAAGTACCGAATTTTAACCAACCCCAATTTTATTTATTACTTGTTGTACAAAGGTGAAGACAGAGACTCCAAAATTGGTAGCCATCGACCAATTGGTAACCAATATTGTGTAGATACTCGATTACCTGAGTTAATAGGGAGGGGGGGGGGTTAATGAAAAATACGGTTAATGCAATATAGTATAAACATGGACGACAAACCCATTAAAACGCTGTAAACAGCCATTAACGTCACGATTTGCATTTTTATAAACAAAATTCAATATTGCACAATCATTATTATTGTGTAATAATGACATTTTAAATCATTTATCTTGGTTTAGTTGGTTTAGTACAAACGGCAACGTTTAAAATATAGTTAACTCAAACTCGACTAATAAACTAGCCAAACACTGCATTGCTATAAATAACGTAAATATTACACCTTAGAAAAAGTTATAAGCTACTGCTGTCACTGCTGATGATATACAGATAGGATACCGGTAGGTGCTGTATCACAACATAGGAATTGATTGATCTATATAATTAATACGCTACATGAAACTTTGTCGGTTGAACTCCTCCGCTATTCCTTAACCGATTTTATCCTTTGACGTCTCATTGGAAAGAGCGTGTCGCGTAGATTTGCAAACTGGCCTTACATTTTTTTAAAGTCCCTTGGGCTCTGTCCCAGTGGCTTTGAAAGTTCCCATGTTATCCCTATGAAGAACATAATTGTTTACATTTTGATCAGCTGTATAATTTAATTGCTGTTATTTATTTTTCAATTCAATGAAACGCATTGAGTACATTTATTTACTATTTGAGTTTGTGTAAACATAACCCCCAAAACGGATCGTGTCAGTATGGTTGTATCTTAAATTTGTGTATTTATCGTTGTTTTGTGTCGCTATGACGGATCGTGTTAGCACGATTGTAACTTAAATTTGTGCATTTATCGTTGTTTTGTGGAGCTATAATTTGGTAATTTGTTGTTTTTTTTCCTTTTAAATGCCTCCGAACGAAACATGGACAGGAGGCGTAATCGTGATAACGACCGTAGCTACAGAACAGTGGCTTAACACATTACAGTCAGCACCTGACCCTAGACAATCTCAACTATTACAAATGCGCCCTAACACTACCCCAAAACGACTTTTCGTTCTCAACTGGCCCTCTATCAATGACCTGTGTTGTTTGTACAGCGAGGCATTTTGAGAAGGAGAAAACCGGCCGGAATGCTTTAGGTTTATCAATAACAAAGATAAACATGGTCTGAGTTACACACCGGTAATCTTTAAGTTGACTCTTTTAAACTCATTGTAAATATGACTTTTATTCTTTTTTAAATAACTCCTGTAATACTTTGCAATTGCTCGAATTCGAGCAACATGTACACTAGTAAGTAATAAAAAAGTGTAAAATTATATTTAGAGATAATAAAAACACTCTTAAAATAGAATGTAACTAGAACAATCTTGTTATTCTTTTTCTTTGTTCTTCTGTTCTTTATTAGGTTTCTCTTCAATTCATACACAAATTCAACAAGTCGCCATATTTATTCCTACTCATTGTCCAATCACAGCCTTACTAAAGTAACCATGGTTACTAATCACTCAATCAACAGTTTACTAAGCATTATCGTCATCATTCCCCAGCTTTTGTATCTGAAATCTGTTGTAACCATCGATATATAAACACAAGTTGTAACATAGCGCACAGCAGAGAGAAGTGTGTAAAACGGAGCACACGATTGTTGGCGCAAGCGTTGTTTCCATTTCATTTTCATCGAAGGAGCTGTGATGTTTCCAAAGGCAGGGAGAGGGGGTCGTTATATCAAGAGAAAGACGCTGACAATTCGTTAAGCAGAGGTTACGAACGCTATATAGATAATCTGGCAATAAAAAATTCCTTAAATTGAGGTGACTTATAAAACTCTAATTTTATTTAGGCCTATATAGAAAGATAAGTTTTCCAGTCCTGTACAACACTGATTCACGGTCTTTTCCTGGTAATTAAAATTCAAGTACAACTTGATACACACAGAATCTCCAGTTGCTGAACTGGATGATGGCTAGTTATTTAATTTACAGTTACATATTAGTACCGGTGATAAATCAAACCCGGTATGTAAGCCAAAGCCACACGGTTATTAATCTCACTTGGTTTTGGATTTGCTAACAAAAGTGATCGGAAATGGTTACAAACGTGATCGGAAATGGTTAGGGCCACAGAGCCACAGAAAACATGCTAGTATGTTTTCTGTGACAGAGCATAGACTAAATATAGAGGTGGCACTTGCCGTCTGAGTGAAGCAGGCTTCTCGTACCAAGATGGCGGCCGGCCCGGTCTGCATTTACATTTAAACCATTATATTGTTACTAACACTATAGTTACCATGGAAACCACCAATCAATATTTACTTTTAAAACTCTCACCTCAGAACTTTGAAAGCCCGCGGGGCAGAGTCCTAGGTCAATATCGAAGGGGGGATAGTTCTATATGTATCATCGATGTGGTAGATTCATCTAATTCATAAAGTAGCATAGAATAACACAGTAGTAAGGACGCAGTGTTTTCAAAGTTCTGAGCCCGACTCTCTTACCAAGATGGAGAAAATCGGCTTCACTACTGGTATAGCTGTAGGTATAGGAGTGGCGACTCTATATTTATTCTAGAAAAAGGAATCTTTATCAAAACAGCTCTTCGTAATTTCATATATGACGTGTTCTCTTAACAGATTATTAGTATTTCATAAATGACGTATAGTAAACATGGACAGAAAAACTTGAAAAATCACACAAAATTGGGTTTTTGATCGTCCGTTATTTTATTTCCAAAATAGTGAGGCCATATTTTAATGGCTAAGAACACTCTCCAATCCTGTGAATACAATTAAACCATTAGAATCATAATCGGTACTCAAGTTTTCTTTAGAGTAGGCATTAATAGGTTTAGGTTTGTTCTACCAATGTCAACCAAACTTGAAATAGTTCGTGCTATAATTCTTCCATCTATTTATTATGCTCTTCCCTCTTTTGGTAACAGCCTTACTCAAGAGAATATAAATATTCTCACAAGACTTCAGAACAGTGCTCTGAGATTTGTCTTCAACTTAAAAAGGTCGGATCATATCAGCGAGTATAGGTCAAGGGCAAACATATTGACAGTTAAACAATGCTGTGACCTTCAAACCGTTCTCATTGTTCATAAAACTTTGTTAACGGAGTGTCCCCAATACATCAGAAGGAAACTGGTTTTCAGGTCTGAGGTGAGCGTTCGTCTCACTCGGCAGGAAGGCTTGCTACACTTGCCACGGGTCAGAACGGAATTAGGGAAGAAAGCCTTTTATTACTTTGGGCCCCAAGCCTACAATGCCCTTCCAACTGACCTCAAATCAGTAAACCTCTCTAGGTTTAAAAGGGGTTTGAAAGGTTTATTTTATACCAATAAATTAGCCAGTTGATCTAAAATGTATTGTTGCAATAAGTCTAGTATAAGCTGACCAATTACGTTTAGTTTGACAACAGTTGTATTGAAAAACAAAGAACTGTACTTTGAATAACGCTGGCTAAATAAAGACGTTTTTCATTTCATTCATTTCATTTCATAATCATAGACATAATTTGTCCATGGTAAAATGCCTTCTGGGCCGTGACAGACGGACATAAATTGAGATAAGACATGTTTCAACTTCTTCAATGTATAAAACGTAAAAATAACCAAAAATATGTATAATTCTGTGCAACGTACAGACAAAACTATATTTTTATTTATATAGTTTAACTGGGTTTGAATTTTCAATATCTAAAAAAAATTTTTTAAATGTCTTAGTTTTACAAATAATGCTGGGTGGGGGAATAATGTTTCTCATTTGTTGGGGGGGGGGCTGTTGCTCAATGGGGAGGGGGTGCGTCATGAGTCTAGGGGGGGATGGGCACCCCTGTCTTCATTGGACATTTTGAATCAGCATAGGCCCAATTATAACTTAACTCATCAAGATATAATATTTCAAATTGAACTTTTATTCCAAATTTAATCTTCAAACCTTATTTTATTCCATTAAATTCAGTGAAACCAAGCGATACCAAGATCAAAAAGATCGGACAAAAGATGACTGAAATATAAAGTTTTTTTGTGTAAAAAATAAGGCAAAGTTAGTCGGGGAACCCTTAACTTTTCCTTATTTTTACACAAAAATGTTATATTTGAGTTATCTTTTGTCTGATCTATTTAAGTTGGAAAAATTCAAACGGCTGCCATTTTGAAATTTACAATCGGAACATCTTTATTATTTTTTCTATTATAGGTCTTGTGTATGTTAACATGCTTACCAAATTTCATAATCATTGAATGAAAAACTTCTCAGATAAAAAATTTTTGTATAAAAAACAAAATGGCGGATAACTGGGTAAATATGCATTTTCGGACACATCTTCACATTAACTTTTTTCTTCCTTTTAGTATGAGGATTCATTTCCCAAAGTCCTGAAACGTTTTTTTATGGACACCCTGTATAGAATAATTATATAGATATTTTAATGCGTAAAACATTCTCGGATAACCGGGGCTCAGATAATCGAGAGTCTACTGTATATATATGTTTTAATTTAATTTGGCAATTTGTTTATTTCATACTACGCTATTAAAATTTCAATAAAAAAACACCTTTAATGCCTAATAATAATGCCTTCCCTGTAGCAGCAAACCTATGTACTCATTTAAATTAATGTTATTCAAATATGAAATAAATTTGACAATTTTAAGGGAATATTTTAGTGGAAATCTAGCTAGGTAAATGGAAATTTGCTTAGTCTGCAGGTTTGCTGCAGGGGTGGGTATTAATATTACTATTTTAGCTTTTAAGTATTTCATACTGTATTGTCAAACCCTATAATTTTATGATGTAACTAGTAGAGTACCCGTCCTTCGTACGGGGTTGGCATATAAGTACAAAATGCTTATTGCAGTTATGGGTGAGGACATGGTTTAAGAAAGTTTGGTTTTTTTGTTCAACCACTGCCCCTGAACCATAGAAAAAAGTAAAGGTCTCATTGTGTACCACAGCTTTTTGTTGCTAGTGGGTTCAAATTAGCTGTTGGCATAAATGCAAAAAATAATAATGCTGCACCCTGTAGGTAAACCTTAAAACCTGTTAATGCTATTTAATATCATAGAACTAACTTGTGCAGTTGAAACAGCTGACAAAATTCTTTAATTCCTTTGGGATATAATTTTTATGAAACTTGGCATATTTATTTATTTTATAGGTACTAAGCTAATAGTATTTTCCTAAAATCACACTTCGTAACCCTCCCTGTAGCAGCATAACCTAGATACTCGTTAAACCTAATGTTATTGAATTAGATTTAATTGAAAATAGGCTGCAGGTGTGCTGCGGCGGGGGAATTATGGAATTGTAATTGATGTAGAAAGAAGACTTGTGGTAGTACATGATTAACTCTAAGTTATATAAGATACTAAAAAAATCAATCCCGTCAGTCCCAATTAGTAGTGTCGGTCGCTTAAAAATTTGACGGGCCCTACTGCAACCAGCACTACTATTCGTATTCGCTAGCAGCTATACCTGTGCCTTGCAACGGGGTCAGTATGCAAAAGTGTTAATGCTGGTTCTTTGAAAATGCCAAATGGTTTCACTCCCTACCATTTATTTTAGAAACGAAATTGAAACTTTTTTAGCCTACTTAACTTGATAATAGTAATATAGGTCTAGTACTTTTTAGTAAACTCATACTGTGAATACTTATTTAGGCTACCTAGGATACAAAACCAATAATTTATTTTAAGGTATAATAAAAGAACCTGTTTGGACTGTAAACGAAAAGCTTTCACAATAGTTCCAAACCTGTCAATAGTGTAGTTTTCTAACTTATTTTAGGGAAATGACAATTAGGCAAATGGAAATTTGCTAGTCTATAGGTTTGCTGCAGCAGGGATATTAAATTACTGTTTACACAAAAATAAATCTAAAACATAATTCTCATACAACTCATAATAAGGGCCTAGGTTGATACCATGGTGGAAGGAAATAGTATATTTCATTACTAGGACCGAAAGTGGCATTTTCCGTCGCGCGCCCAAGTTTTTGTGTGAGGCGAAGCCGAACATAGGGAACCCCAATTTCACGTGCGAGGCGAAGCCGATTATGTGAGAGCTATTTTCACGTACGAGGCGAAGCCGAGGACGGGAATAATGGAGCAAGTGCCGGATAATAACTTTCGGTACGAGTTATGAACGATACTTTTCATCACGACGCAAAAATACACAAACACAGAATAGTAGACCTCAGTAATATTAAAACAATTTGATTTCTCAATTAATTTGATTGAACATCAAAATAAAATAAAATCTTCTAAAAAGAAACCTACGTATATTTCTCAATAAATTTTGTTTAAACGTCAAAATAAAAGAATAACACAACTTTTAAAAATACATACAGCTGATTAAAATCATTAAATTAAACCGTAACAAAACACTGGCGCGCGTATTGAATAAATGGAGAACTAATTGAGAGCGAGGGAAAGTAAATTTAGAGCGAGGGAAAATCAGCTGATCGATTTTCCCTCGCCCTAAATTAGAGCTTGGGAAACGACTACTTTCATTGATATCAGCTGTTATCGAAAATAGTTACTTTCGTTAAGGAGTGATGAAAATGTATTTTCATCACTCCTTAACGAAAGTAACTATTTTCGATAACAGCTGACATCAATGAAAGTAGTCGTTTCCCAATCTCTAATTTAGGGCGAGGGAAAATTGATCAGCTGATTTTCCCTCGCTCTAAATTTACTTTCCCTCGCTCTCAATTAGTTCTCCATTTATTCACTACGCGCGCTAGTGTTTCGTTACGGTTTAATTTAATGATTTTAATCAGCTGTATGTATTTTTAAAAGTTGTGTTATTCTTTTATTTGATGTTTAAACAAAATTTATTGAGAAATATACGTAGGTTTCTTTTTAGAAGATTTTATTTTATTTTGATGTTCAATCAAATTAATTGAGTGTGGTGAGTGCTTCAATACTGTTGAAAACCAGCTGGACAATTATTTGTTTTTTTTATAAAAGTATAACTTTGGTTTTGTTTAAATGAGTTGCTATGGTTACCTAACAGTTCATTCCTGGTTTTTATAATCCATACACTTATGTTTTTGTCATGCTTATTAAATTCTATTTTCTATCAGTTTCTTGAATAATTTTATCATAAAAGTAACAAAAATAGTTAAAGAAGAACCTACTTCTTCAGTGGTGACCCCGACGTGATCATTTTTTTACCAAAATTTAGCAAAATTGCAATGTCTACTACTCAAGAAGGTAACTCCCTAGAACGAATTACTGTGAAGATTCCACAATTTTGGCCAGCAGATCCTGAGCTGTGGTTTGCGCAGGTCGAGACCCAATTCTCCTTGGCTCGGATCACATCTGATGAAACAAAATTCTTTTATGTTTGTGGAAATCTTGATGCTAAATACGCTGCTGAAGTGAGAGACATCCTCACAAGACCACCAACCGAGGGAAAATACGAAAAACTGAAAACAGAATTGATACAACGCCTAAGCTCTTCACAGGAACAGAAGACCAGACGTCTCCTGGAACATGAAGAAATGGGAGATCGAAAGCCCTCGCAGTTCCTCAGACATCTTCGTGCTTTGGCTGGTACCGTTGTACCTGACACTGTGCTGAAAACTCTGTGGTTGAGTCGTCTGCCTTCATCAACTCAAGCCATTTTAGCAACACAAAAGTCGTCTGAGCTTGATGCACTAGCCGAGTTGGCTGACGCCGTGCTTGAAATTAGCCCGCGTCATCAAGTTACAGAAGCAGCTGTCCCTACTAACAGTCCCAACTCTATGGAAGTAATGATGGAGCGACTGACGAGCCTGATGACATCTAAAATGGGCGAAATCGTAAGCACTCTTCAGCACGACATTTCAACTATCAAAGAAGATCTGCGGAGTAATCAAAATCGTCGTCCAACATGGAGTTCAAGTCCGGTTCGGCGATCAAGATCACGCTCCAAGAGCACGACGAGAGACGATGTTTGTTGGTACCACAAGCGATTCGGTAATGCAGCAACTAAGTGCACCAGGCCTTGCAGTTTCCAAGCCAACAACTCGGGAAACGATCTCGGGAGTCTCTAATGGCGGCCAGCGACTCCTCCGATCTACAGACATCTCGCCGCCTCTTCGTCACAGACAAGGTAACAAAACAACAGTTCCTCATTGACACTGGAGCAGATGTTTGCGTCTATCCACGAAAAATGCTTTCAGGTAAAATACTAAAATCTGACTATACACTATACGCAGCAAACAACACCGAAATTGCCACTTACGGGTTGCATACCTTATCTTTGGACCTAGGCCTACGCCGAGCATTTGTGTGGCGTTTTATCATAGCTGATGTTGCCAAACCGATCATTGGAGTTGACTTTCTTCATCATTATGATTTATTAGTGGATGTTCGACGTCAGTGTTTGATTGATCAGGTAACCTCTCTCGTTTCCACTGGTCGCGCAACATGCTCCAATTTGGTAAGTGGTATTAAAGCAATAAATGAAAACCAACCAAATGTCTACATGCAGCTCCTCCAATCATATGCGTCCCTTATTCGACCGGCAGGTAAACCTTCTGTCCCTGTCAAACACCAAACAGAACACCATATCCAGACAACCCCAGGACCACCAGTCTTTAGCAAACCCCGTCGTCTAGCCCCGGACAAGTTAAAGTTAGCCAAAAAAGAATTTGAGGTTATGGTCCAGTTAGGTATAGCTAGACCTTCTTCTAGCAGCTGGTCATCTCCTCTTCATATGGTTCCCAAAAAAGGAGACGAATGGAGACCATGTGGAGACTACAGAGCCCTAAATGCCAGAACCATTCCTGATCGCTACCCTATTCCTCACATTCAGGACTTTTCTCTAAATTTGCATGGTAAAAAAGTTTTCTCTACTATAGATCTTGTTCGTGCTTACCATCAGATCCCTGTAGCTCCTGATGACGTTCATAAGACTGCTATAACAACACCTTTTGGTCTTTTCGAATTTCCTTTCATGTCTTTTGGACTTTGCAATGCTGCCCAAACCTTTCAACGTTTCATTGATGGTGTACTCAGTGGCCTAGACTTCTGTTACGCTTACATTGATGACATTCTCGTAGCTTCAGAATCCGAAGAACAACACCTCATTCACTTACGACAATTGTTTGACCGCCTATCCTCTTTCGGAGTCTTTGTCAACCCAAGTAAGTGCAACCTAGGAGTTCCCATGGTTAGTTTTCTCGGATATCAAGTTTCCGGAGAAGGGATAAAACCCTTACCTGAAAAAGTGAAAGCTCTTGACTGTTACCCCAAACCAAAGACTGCAAAGGAATTAAGAAGATTCACTGGTATGCTAAACTTTTATCGTAGATTCCTACCCCATTCAGCGTCCCAGCAGAGCACACTAAACGACCTTCTGAAAGCCAATCTAAAAGGTAATATGCCTATTAATTGGACTACAGAAAGTGAACAAGCTTTTGAAACTTGTAAAAAAAGCCTCAGTGAAGCAGTTATGTTGTCTCACCCTGCACCGAATGCCTCACTTGCAATCTTTTGCGATTCATCAGACTATGCTGTAGGAAGTGTATTGCAACAAAAGGTAGGACAAAACTGGCAACCACTATCTTTCTTTTCCAAAAAGTTAAGTCTAACTCAACAGAAATACAGTACTTATGACAGAGAACTAACAGCAATTTATCTTGCCATTAAGTATTTCAAACATATGCTAGAAGGAAGACAATTCATAATTTTTACAGATCACAAGCCTCTGACCTTTGCTTTCCGTCAAAAACCTGATAAGTGTTCTCCAAGACAGTTCCGTCACTTGGAATATATTGGACAGTTCTCAACTGACATTCGCCACGTTTCTGGACAAGAAAACGCAGTTGCAGATACCTTCTCTAGGATAGAAGAAGCCACTGCCTCCTTAAACTTCCAGGCTTTGGCAGAGTCTCAAGCTCAGGATGAAGAACTACAACACTATTTAGAAACAGAATCCAACCTAAAGCTCAAGCAAGTGCTGCTACCAGGAACGGAAATCTCACTTTATTGTGATGTATCTACTTCAAACCCCCGTCCTTTTGTCACAAAACAATTTCGAAAAAATGTTTTTTTACAGCTTGCACAACCTGTCTCATCCCGGGATAAAGGCATCCACAAAACTGGTTAGCCAACGTTTTGTTTGGCCTTCAATGAAATCAGACTGTCGTTCTATGGCTCGCTCCTGCCTCTCCTGCCAGAAGTCAAAGATAACACGTCACAGTTCAACCCCAGTTGGTACGTTTGTTCCACCATCTTCTAGATTCGAACACATCCATATTGATCTAGTTGGCCCATTACCTGTTTCGGAAGGTTACAGGTATTGTTTGACTTGTGTTGACAGATTTACACGTTGGCCTGAAGCAGTTCCACTTGAGAACATAGAAGCTGAAACTGTAGCTCGTGCATTATTCACCAACTGGATTTCAAGGTTTGGAACGCCACTGCGCATAACCACAGATCAAGGTCGACAATTTGAATCCTCTCTTTTCCAGCAGCTAACACAGTTAACTGGATCAACACGTCTGCGAACGACTGCCTACCACCCTGCTGCCAATGGACTCGTTGAACGCCTTCATCGACAACTCAAGGCAGCCATAAGGTGTCACACAACAGATTGTTGGACCGAAGTTTTGCCAGTGATACTAATGGGGATCAGAGCTGCGTGGCGCGAAGATATGCAAGCTTCCTCTGCAGAACTCGTTTACGGTCAACCTCTACGACTTCCTGGAGAGTTTATGACGCCCAGCCAAGATGGACATCAATTGGATCCACCAAACTTCGTAAAGAGCTTACGTCAGCACTTCAACAACCTGCGTCCAGTCAGTGGAACTAGACATGGTGCGAAGACGCCATTCGTTTTTAAGGACCTCGCTACATGCACACAAGTCTTTGTGCGGACTGACATCCCCAAGGGAGCTCTCGAACCCCCATACTCTGGCCCTTACCCTACTATCAGCAGAACCACCAAGACTGCCGTTGTGGTGATTAAAGGCTGTAATGTCACGGTATCCATGGATCGACTCAAACCGGCATACTTTTGGTCCGAATACAAGAACGATGGATATGCACCAAATAGGACAGAAAGCAACAAATCCACACAAGCACAAAGCAAGACACAAAGCATGGATGATCCTAATTATACCAAGACAAGTTCATTAAAACCTGCGATTAAGACAAAATCTGGGAGACATGTACGCTTTCCTGTACGATTTCAGGTATCATGATTTACTTCAATTAAATCATTAGCAGGGGGGTACTGTGGTGAGTGCTTCAATACTGTTGAAAACCAGCTGGACAATTATTTGTTTTTTTTATAAAAGTATAACTTTGGTTTTGTTTAAATGAGTTGCTATGGTTACCTAACATTTCATTCCTGGTTTTTATAATCCATACACTTATGTTTTTGTCATGCTTATTAAATTCTATTTTCTATCAGTTTCTTGAATAATTTTATCATAAAAGTAACAAAAATAGTTAAAGAAGAACCTACTTCTTCATTGAGAAATAAAATTGTTTTATTATACTGAGGTCTGCTATTCTGTTTTTGTGTATTTTTACGTCGTGATGAAAAGTATCGTTCACAACTCGTACCGAAAGTTATTATCCGGCACTTGCTCCATTATTCCCGTCCTCGGCTTCGCCTCGTACGTGAAAATAGCTCTCACATACTCGGCTTCGCCTCGCACGTGAAATTGGGGTTTCATGTGTTCGGCTTCGCCTCACACAAAAACTTAGCGCGCGACGGAAAATGCCACTTTCGGTCCTAGTAATGAAATATACTATTTCCTTCCACCATGGGTTGATAGGGCAATGCTTGTGGAATCTTAATTATTTCCTATATCCATGAATAATTTCTTTTTACAATGAAATATTCACAGTAAAATGTTATTACAGCATATCACAAATATTAAAACAGACTCAGTATAATAGATTATAAACCTATTATACTGAGCCTCTACCTATTAATCTGCCCCGTGGGCTTTCCAAAATCAGAGGTGAGAGATTTAAAAGTAAATATTGATTGATGGTATCCATGGTAACAAAGTACAAACCTACAAAGTTTAAAAATGTAAACAAGCAGAACTAACTGTCAAATTAATTTTGATTTCACAATTCCACACAGCTGGTTCAAACATTTATTTAACTGCACGAATTTTAGAACAGAGAGGGTAAAGATCATATTTAAAATAATTATGTCACCAGCCTGAATGTAAACATTATTTAACATTACTTAAATGGAGCTGTCAAGCCATATGTTAATGTCATTTCATTATAATAGGATTCTTTCACATCATTTGTACACAATTTTACATATGTTGCCATTTAAAAATTTTCATTTACAAGGCTACCAACTTTAAAAAAAAATTAAAATCATAGAAAAAATATTAAGTTTTTTAAATGTTGACTTGTTGTATATCAAATTAAAGCTGAACCTACGAGGATTAAGAATTTTGAAACAGATCGAAAATAAGTTTAGTGGTTTTCAAGATACAGGGTATTCTGTAAGTATCAATATTTTCTATAAAAATGGCCGCCATTTTGAAACGGACAAAGATAAATGAGTTCTATTTTCACTAAATTGTTTGTCTAGTCTAGAGCTTTAAAATGATGGATAATATGACATATGTTTACATTTGAAAACTCGATTCGAACCCATGACCCCCAGTTTCTTGAACACCCTGTATTTTTAAAATGATAAAAATATTTTTACGTTGTTCCTTGGGTATGAATTAGTGGGGAAAATTTTTGTTTCATCTCTGTATGTCAAGCCATTCGTCTGTAATCTGTTTAGGACAGCTTTGAAGACTCACCCTGTAGAATAGATGACATTTTGTTCCCATCTCCTTTATTGAGTGGTGACGATATGACAGATCACATCGTCACATTATACTTCACTGTCACCTCAACAGAAGATTTCTTCTAAAAATTTGTAAATGGGCTCGATATGTTACAGGGTCAACACAATGGTTCCGTCATTTTTTTATTTCATACAAATTTGTGTGTATATGTGATTTTCCTCTCAGAACACTGGCTAGAAGAGGACATAATAAAATTATTTTCCTCATAATCCTATCTATGCCTTCTCCTACAACAGAATCTATCTATATATTAATAGGCAAGCATGTTTCTTTAAAACTTTTTTTCTCAGCTCGTGTGCATCACAGCGAAAATCTGCGCATACCGTTAGAAAGATATTTTTCTGTAGGTGTGCAGAATCCCTTTAAAAATTAAAATAGGCTCAAATATAAGCACAAAAAATAAATTTGAAATTAAAAAAGTTACATGGGCTTTATGGGTTGCCATGCTGGTGACGAAATAATAACAAAATATAAACAGAAAATCAAAACAAATTGAAGAAATTACAATCACATGTTTTATTTACAGCGTGGGGTGAAAATAGAGAAGCCTGTAACCTTTGAATTACAACTAGACATTCCATCCCAATTTGGAAGTTGTTGCCAGTTTTAATTAAATTTGTCGTAGTTGATATGAGCTACCAATAGATTGCACTGATTTCTGTGAATACACAAGGTTTTTTACTAAGTCAAACTTATGCAATGACTTATTATGAGCTATAACAACTGTTATGAGCCATCAACTTTGTCAGCAACACAAAATTAGGTAGAAATTATAATTTTAGACACGCATTCTGTGTCTGGCTCACACAACTACATGTTTTTAAATTAAAAAATAGCAACAGCTGGTCCATATAGATGGGATATCTACTTCAGTACCTATCCAATAGTCAATGAATGTAAATTACATATTTTTGGTCAAGTTTTCGACCACTGGACGACCACTAGTAAACATAAATACCCCCACCGCAGCAAACCTGCAGACTAAGCAAATTTCCATTTGCCTGATTTAAAATGTCTTTTTCAAGAGTTGTTAGCCTCCGGATTACGTTTGAATATTTATAATGGTTTAAATACCTGCATTCAGTAATCCAAAATGTTGCTTGTGGCAACTATAGTTTCAATTCACCACCCAGGCGCGTCACCTGTCTCGTGTCTCTGAGTACTCGGTATTAGCGAATTTCCCATATAGGGAATAAGCTATTACCGTAGTACTCATGGTAAGACCTGGACGCGGGACCGATTTTTTTTTCGTTTTGAGGTCCTTAGAGGCCAAAAACACCATCCTTTCAAATTCATATATATATATATATATATATATATATATATATATATATATATGTCCGTCAGCACGATAACTCGAGCAAAAATGATCAGATTTTGATGAAATTTGGTACAATTGTGTAAACGTACGTTTATTCGAACGAGTTCGCGATCCAGCATGATCGGACCATGGGAACGGGGGTTTACGGGGGGTTTTATGGGGTAAAAATAGGTTTTTCCCATTTTTGACCAAAAAAACATAAAATTTAGCAATTTCGTTCCAAACCATTTTGTGGATCTTAAAAAAACAAATAATTTAGTATATTGAAGCGTTATTATGCGCCTAATGGTTACGGAGAAAATTCCAAAAAATTGTAAATTTTAAATTCCCATGTTATTCTTATGGAGAATAAGTAATCTGTTGTAGTTTGCTTGTTTGTGAACATATTTTGATCAAATTTGGAAAATGTTTTTATTTCTTACTAACTATTCACATTTTACAAAAAAAAACAGTTTTACCCTCCCTGATGCAGCAAACCTAAGTACTTGTTAACTAATTCTATTTAAATCAAGAATAAATGTTATATTTTTAAGTAGACATTTCAGTTTAAATCCAATCAGTCAAATGGAAATTCGCTTAGTCTGCAGGTTTGCTGCGGCGGGGGTATTTTTAATGTTAAATGTCCGTCTTTCAATATGCGTATTCGTGTTCCATGTACTTAGTTTTTAAATGACGACCTTCATATACAGAGATGAATAACGACGCCGTGTATGGCCTGAAGATGATTCCCTGTGAATTGAAACTATAGTTGCCACAAGCAACATTTTGGATTACTGAATGCAGGTATTTAAACCATTAAAATGTCTCCTTAAAAATATCACATTTATTCCCTTTTTAAATAGCATTAATTAGTTTAACGGGTACTTAGGTTTGCTGTAACACAAGAGTAAAACAGTCTCTTTTTGTAAATTGTTAATAGTTTAGTATGAAATAAATGCATTTTCCAAATTTGATCAAAATATGTTCATTAACTAACACGTTCAGTGCTGACTACATCAATTGATGTAGTCGCGCCACAAGCTCTCCTATCGGCATACATCAATTGATGTAGTTGCGCAACCAGCACTACATTAGTTCAATATGAGCTAATTGCCATTGCCGGGGAACGTTAAAATTTAAAATCGTTGCTAGCCTGTAGCTTAGAATGTGAGCTTTGTTTTGGTGTAGGTTGGTACTCAAATTTCCAGTAAAATCCCGTCTGACAATGCTTTTGTCCCGGTGTCGGGGATTTTCTCTCTTCAAGCCACATTACAAAGACACTGACACTGATCCAGGCAGTGCTGCTACCGTAGGGTGTTTCAGGGAACTACGTCCACTCTCGGGGTAACGTAGTACAATCACCGCTACTCTTTTGTTTCCAATTGCGTTTGCTGTTACGGTGCCGTGCCGGAATGCCTACTGCACTTAATGTGTTAACAAGCAAACTACAACAGTTTACTTATCCTCCATAAGAATAACATTGGAATTTTACATTTTTTCAAACTTTTTTATTTTCCCTGTAACCATTAGGCGCATTATAACGCTTCAATATACTAAATTATTTGTGTTTTTTTTTTAAGCTCTACAAAATGGTTTTGAAAGAAATTGTTATATTTTATGTTTTTAGGGTAAAAAAAATGGGTAAAACCAATTTTTACCCCATAAAAACCCCCCCTAAACCCCTGTTTCCATAGTCCAATCATGCTGGTTCGCAAACTCGTTACAATAAATATACATAATTTTTGTAATTTGTCTTTGTACCAAATTTCATCAAAAACGGATCATTTTTGCTCAAGTTATCTTGCTAACGGACTTTACATATATGAATTTAAATGGATGGTGTTTTTGGCCTCTAGGGACCTCAAAACAAAAAAGTAAATTTGTCTCGGGTCCAGGTCTTACCATGAGTACTACGGTAATATAGCTTATTCCCTATGGGAAATTCGCTAAAAAGTGAATACTTGTACATTCTTATTTGTACATAAATTTAACTCAAGGTTGTGTGATATTGATAATAGTACAATGATTCTGTCACTAATTAATTGGATCTTGAAGTGTCATCAGTTTTGTAGATAGTTTAAAACCACAGGTTTTTTTATCATTTGTGTATTGGTAGTCCATTGGAATTTTAAAGGAATTTGGATTTTTAAATAATTATAACTTATTGGATCAACTACAATGTTATGATAGGACGTGATTTCAACCCCATTTTTTTGTATTACTAAAAGCAAAATAAATGTAATAAACTCGTTAAATCCATTCTTACAGTGAATTTTTTTCATTTAATTAATAGTCCAACTAGAGGTAAAAACTGCCTAGACAGTGTGTTTGTTAACCACAAATCTGCTAAGCCCTCTTTTTTAAGTTTGTTAGATATCCTCAAAGGTGGCCAGCTTGAGAAGCCATAAAAAACACACAGTAACCCGGCTGCCTTCATTCTTGAATATGTCACATTTACTCTACATAAATATTAATGTTGGAGTTTTGTGTTGAAGAGTATTCTTTGCCGAGAGCTCAACACAGACTAAAGGCAGCTCAAGAAGAAGCTGGACTCCCAGAAGCAACTGTGACAGCAAGGAAGCAAGAACTGCAAAAGTTTATCACATCACTGACTATTTATTGTAGTCAGATCGGTGATACAAGACCTTTGTCTTATTGCAGCTTTAGTCCAGACTCGACCATGCTAGCAACATCTTCTTGGTCAGTATCAGAAACCTCTGTATTGCCTTATCCTCCAATGTTTATCTTAAACTTGCTGTCCATCATTTTTGTGAGACTGATAGTTAACACAAAGGTCTAATTAAGTCTTTTTATTCTTATTATGATGTTTAATAAATTTAAAAATAATTATAGTGTTCCTGAATCATTGATGGTAATGTTAATACAACTGATTTACATTTACAGTATTGTCTTTAATTTCCCATTAGCTCTGTTAATTTTCCACAATGTAGCACCTTTAAAATATTCAAAATTTTTCTTTGAATATTTACAGAAGTTATGGTTATTAATGACTTTTACATTTTCCAAATAC
Source organism: Macrosteles quadrilineatus (assembly GCF_028750875.1). Taxonomy (NCBI): domain Eukaryota; kingdom Metazoa; phylum Arthropoda; class Insecta; order Hemiptera; family Cicadellidae; genus Macrosteles; species Macrosteles quadrilineatus. Next base: position 2,385,115 of record NW_026542608.1, read on the forward strand.
TGTAGCCCCTTACTAAATTTGTCCATAGAAAAGATCCATATCCATAGTATAAGTTTGTACTGCTGTATGGTGCGATCTTTATGCAGTGGCGGATTTACCTACGGCGCCGCCCCTAGGCCCGTTCGGCCGGCCGCCCCTTTGTGTTCCGCGATTGAGGAAAGGTTTCAGCGTAAAAGCAATATTAAACTTCCCCTTGGCATGCTTATTAATGCATTTTCCAGGAAAAACATAGTCACTATATGAGTAGGGCCTACTTTATATTAAAGTTGTATTAATAGGTTTTAAGAAAAACATATATTTTGTTGTTGAGACAAGAATATGAATATGAATAGCCTAAATTAATCGCCGAACGCATTGCCGTTCTTGACTAAATTCAATTCAAATGTATTCAGCTTGAATTGGTTTTGTTTTGGTTTTTCTTATAATTTCTATGAAATTATTAATACATATACAAATGCTGCGCCTTCCTCACGTTTTTAACGAATAGCTGCATTTTTTCCCTTCATAACTCCCTAATGTTAATACACCATTTTAAAGATAGATAAATAAGGAAGTTTTTTAGTTAGTTGAATATTAGAATATCAAACATTTTACTGACTTTCTTTAGCTATAAAATTTAAACGGAATTTTTAATAAAAATCAATTTTACATTTGAAGCTATTTGCAAACCATTGTATGAAGAGTTGTTACTTTGGTATCTATATCTATCTATATATTAATAGGCAAGCATGTTTCTTTAAAACCTTTTTTCTCAGCTCGTGTGTATCGTAGGGAAAATCTACGCATACCGTTAGAAAGCTATTTTCCTGTAGGTGTGCAGAATCCCTTTATAAATTAAAATAGGCTCAAAAATAAGCACAAAAATGAATTTGAAATTTTAAAAAATTAACATGGGTCTTATGGGTTGCTATGGTGATGACAAAATAACAACACAATATAAACAGAAAATCAAAAGAAATGGAAGACATTCCAATCACACGTTTTATTTACAGTGTGGGATGAAAATAGATAAGTTTGTACAATACATACTTTTGGTGGATTTTTCGACCACGGGGCGTGCTCTCGTACTTATTTAATACGCAAGCAGTTTTTTTGTGACAATTACTCCTCCGAAACTACTGAACCGATTGACATGTTTTTGGTGTCATTGGAAAGAGCGTAACGTGAAGTTGTGCAGGAAACTTTCTTTTTAGGGAAATAATTAGAGAGTGAGGCCCTGGAGCCCTTTCAAGTTTCGTATTTCTCCATAAGGATAACATAGGAGATAATTTTTATTTACAGAAACATATGATTGTTACTTGAACATAGTCAAAGTCTACTACATAATAATTGCTGTGTATTATGACTTTTAATGTATACCACATTTCAATCAAGGATTGTATACCTTAAAGTTAATAATAATGGATCTTACAACTTTATTATAATGCTGGGAATAGTAAAATTTAGTTGAGAATAAGTTACCATGATTTAGAAAACTTTACTATAACAATTTATGTATTTAAAATCACAAATCTTTGACATTCATTTGAAACAAAACAGCTGATCGACAAATCAAACAAATCATCTACTTCATGTGAATAATGTTGTTACACAAACATAGGTTTTTTTAACCAATAACTTGATTCTGTTTTACTTGTGGGTGTATTTTGGGTTTGCAGTTATGAAAGCACCAAGCCAAGTAACTTAAGCACTTTAATTAAAGAGCAGCACTGTTCTTCACAGACCAATTTCAATCATGAGCAACTATATTATGATATGTTGTTTTAAGTAAGGCTACATCTTTTAATAGGTTACACATATTCATTACGGAAAACTTTGACGAGGGTAATCTTCCTGAAGACTAAAATCGTAGTGTTCATGGAAGTGCTTTTGTGGTTAAAATATTATATTTTTAGTGTTTATTTTTAAAAGTGTTTTCTTCAAGCAGAATTTTTATGACCCTCAAAATATGCTACATAGGGCTATTGGTTTGATATGATAAATTGTTTTGTTAAATGCGTTTTTAAAAATCTTTAAAAAATAACTACCCTATAACATATTTGAACTTGAACATTTATTAATTTACTAAATATAATACACATACAGCTAGAAAATTGCTGATCTGCTTCTCTTCTAAGGCTGTATTATTACTGTAATAAATATTTGATGTCGAGTCAATTTATAACAAGATGAATTTTTTTTCTAAATTCATATGTTATTTTGCGGGGCATTGAGCCGCACAGGTTCACTAGTTGTGTTTAATTTGCAGTAAATTTAACCCTCTTTCAAATGATACCAGTTTTAATATCTTTCAAACGTGGGTTTGGCTTATAACGTCAAATTAACAGTGAAAAGTCCTGTTATTTGAAAAAATCACAAATGACGCCATAACAGCTAAACGGTAAAGGTCAGACCAGAGTTTATATACATTTACTGGTTCCTTTTGATGATTAGAATAAGCTGTTAAAATTAATGCATTCAGTAGTGACTCACCCTGTATATATTTGAATTTAGGTGTTCACGTAATAGGGCTGCTGATTATATTAAATACAGTAGTAAAAGTACAACAGAGAACCCTAAAAATTATATTTCTAGTAGATATATATATTCTAGTTAGTTATATATATTATATACAGGGTCTTTTTAAAAGAATGCCGGGATTTTAAATGATAATTGCTTGGGTAATATTCAAGGCAACTAAACGCTTTATACGTAAAATTGAAACTAAAATAACTAAGATTTGTTTCTCCTGTAGCAAGGGAGGAAATTTTGACCTTGACATGCGCAAAACAGGTGCGTGGTGGTAGGCCAATATTGTGACCCATACGCCAGTCGTTAGTATGACGTTTACGGCACAACGGAAGACACAAATTGTAATCTGAGGCTTTTAAATCTACCACTTGCACGTCTGTTTCACAATTATCATTACTTTTAATTTCAATAGCAACGTTCGAACCATTCAACCATTATCTTTGTATTTTTCTGTATCAGAGATTTCAACTGTATTGACAGTTTGAACTTTAACACTATCATTGTCTGTCGTATTAGTTATCGCACTCGTACTTGGGTTAACAGAAAACTCGTCGTGTTTGCTTTCATTTTCTTGTTGACTATTTTCATTTACTTGTTCTTTTAGCGAATTTCCCTATAGGGAAGTAGCTATTACCGTAGGTCTCATGGTAACACTTAGGCCCGGGACCGATTTATACTTTTTCATTTTGATGTCCCCAGAGGCTAAAAACACCATTCGTTCAAATTTGTATATATGTATATATGTATATATATAGATTTATATATATATATATATATATCATACTAATATTATAAATGTGAAAGTTTGTTTGTTTATTTATTTGTTTGTTTGTTTGTTTGTTTGAAGTTCAATCATGCATTAACTACTGGTCGGATTGCAATGAAATTTGGTATGATGATAGCTCACATTCCCGATCAACATATAGACATATTCTTACCTCAAAAATCCTTTCGGGCTCCGCCCCAGCGGCTCTAGAGTTTCCCATGTTAACCTTATGAGTATTCATATTTAAAAGGAATTAAATAATTTTGCCAGCTGTTTCAACTACACAATTTGTTTCTATGATATTCAATAGCATTAAAAGGTTATACGGTTTACCAACAGGGTTCAGCACCATTAGTTCTTTATACATTTATGACAACAGCTAATTTGAACCAAGCAGCAACAGAAACCTGAGTGTGAGAACTTTACTTCTTTCTATTGTTCAGGTAAAGTGGTAGAACATTATGGCTATGGTAGATGTTCTATATACTATAGTATATACCGTAGATTATAGTAAACCAAATTTTCTCAAAACGTTTCCTCTAACTACAATAAGCATTGTATACGAACCCCGTACAAAGAACGGGTATTTGTTTTGAGAAATGTTGATTGCACGAGTACATCCCGCTATGCGCATTTACAAAGTACAAGCAAATGGTCAGGATGGCCAGTTTCACTACAAAGGTAACATAATTAATGTTGAACAAGATATTAATGAAATAGCATCTGTCTTACCTACACTGCCCGAAAACTTTTAAGTCATCATTGTCCAACGTCAAGGCGTCTTTGGCCATATCGATTTCAAAGTTCGACGTGAAAAACTACATCAAGCACTTATTTGGCTGAAGGCAAATAACCCATTCTATTTTGACATAACCATTAGTGATGAAGCGCTACACCAACTACCAGTCAATGATTTTGTTCACATGAGAGTACCGTGTGTACGTGAAAACCAAGAAAGTCCTGATGAAATCGAAGAAGACCAAGTTGAAGAAACATCGGTGCCTATGATTGCGCAGTCTCGTCAAAGGGATCAAGTTCAGAGACTAATGTGGCCGACCGGAACACTGTTGAAAGGGAACACATTGTAGGTTGTAGCCATTGGCAATCTTTAAATAATGCTTCGCTCATTTATGCGTCTAAAGTGTAACGGCAGACCACCCTAGTATATATATATATATGTGTGTCCGTGAACACGATAACTTGAGTAATTTTTATCCGATTTTGATGAAATTTGGTTTAAAGGTGTAAGGCGGGATAAACTTGAATGAGTTCGCGATCCAGCATGATCGGACCATGGGAACAGGGTTTTATGGGGTAAAAATTGGTTTTTCTCACTTTTGACCCTCAAAACACAAAATTTCCCAATTTTCCTCTAAACCTTCTTAAAGAGCTTAAAAAAAAAAAAACAATTCAGTATATCAAAGTGTTTTTGTACGGTTATTGGTTGCGGAGAAAACTAAAAAAAATGGTCAATTTAAAATTCCCATGTTATTCTTATGGAGAATATTGTAAAATGTTGTAGTTTGCTTGTTTATGGACATCTTTTGATCAAACTTGGCAAATATATTCATTTTATACTAAGCAATAATTATTTTACTTAAAACACACACTTTATTAGTTTCCTTGTAGCAGCAAACCTAGGTACTCGTTAAACCTAATGTTATTTAAATAGATCAATTGAAAATCAATTCAGCCAAATGGAGATTCGCTAAGCCGGCAGGTTTGCTGCGGCGGAGGTATTTACAAAAATAACTCTCCACTTTTTTCACAGATTTTAAAAGGGAAGTCTCTCTCTCACGCTTTTCCTTTGACTGTTTGCGGAATGCTGCTCCATTTAACTTTTTTAGTTTTTCACTCATTATTGTTATTTTCTTCATGCATATTTACGAAATTAAAATTACTAAAAAAGAAAAAAAATCAAAAGCGGTTAGGCTACTCACAAAATTAGTTTTTTCTTTTAAATTGAATAAATACCGGTAGGGCCTTTTATTAATAAATTTTACATTTTAGATTAAATTACATTAATTAATTATTAATTATTATTACATTAATTTGATTAAATTATTTAGATTATATATTGTTCTGCCAAAACAAAAATAATTTTAACTGACCTTTTCACGATTTTAACTGATTAGATTCCACGAATCCATTCAGTTATTTGTTATGGGCCTACTATTATACTTTATGCATTTAAATTAACTAGAGGACCCAATCTGCTCCGCAGAGTTAAAATAAATAGCAGTTACCCATGGGCTTCACCCGCTTGACTTGTATTGTGCTCGCTACTGCTACTCGCAGTCTATATTATGTCTGCATCTGCACGTCGGGACATGAACGTGAGTCATCTTTACCGATAGATAATCACCTGGCGCCCGCCGCCACGCACGCTGCCCGTAGTCGCGCCGCCCGTCACGTTACCCGCTGCCTGCCGCGGCCAGGCGCCCTTAAACGGCACGTTGCCTAGCGTGCCTTACGGTAAATCCGCCACTGTCTTTATGTTCTTATCTGTATGGTCCATTTTTCTCTCTCTAGGCGTTACTTACAAATTTGCGCCGTACAAACCTCAGATTTTCTGTATTTCTGACCCCTAGTTTAGAACTACAGTAGTTCAGTTTAGATCCACACTATAGTGTTAAAACTATCACTCGAGTCCAATTTTTCTTACTAACAGGACATAATAAGTGTCCTGTTGTTTGTTAACAGGACACTTAACATAAATTATGTAAAGTGAAACATTATTTGTTTAATGTTTGGAATCCATGTTGATGGTTTGTACATTCACTCACTTGGTTTTATTTTCAGGAGTGGACTTTGCAAATTATGGTCAGTGCCAGATTGTCAGCAAGTACGCACACTAAAAGGTCACACTTGTAATGTCGGCGCCATTGTCTTTCACCCAAAGGTCGGACTGCAGGATACTGTCTGTGGTCTTGCCTCATGTGCTGTTGATGGATCTGTCAAGCTTTGGACTCTAGAGAGGTCAGTCAAATAAGTGTCTTATCTTATCACAAAATGTGAAATAGGGGTGAGTTTTAGGTTAGCTCCTATGACAAGAGTCTTACCATAGATAAAACATACTCCCTTAGTAGATTTTTCATCCTTATGGAACAGCTGAAGACAATTTTATTGTTAGTTCTGTACGGTATATGTAGAGGTCGTGTTTTGTTTACAATTTGTTTCCCGTTATTACAGTAATTTAAAACCTCGTTTAACTAAATAATACGATCTAATCAAAACAATAACTTGTCGCCTAGTTATATAACCAAACAGTAAAGCACAAATCAAGAAATTAACCCTTAAATAATAGGAACAAAATTTCGTTGACACTAGCGCCCAGTGTCACCTTACATGAACTAGACACGAAAAACGTGCTTAAAAATTTACTATGGGATGAGAAGTCTACTTGTGTTGGTTAGTCTATGGTCTTACTTAACTCTTTGTTGTGAAATTTGTTTATAATTTTTTGGTGACAGGGCCTCTTTCATAATAAATTACAAACTAATATTATTAGTAAATCAGCTGATCGCTTAATGCAAATCTAATGGAAATTACAAGTTAAAACTTGTAACTTTATTATGAAGTAGTTTATTATAAAACAGGCCCCAGATGTTGAGTTTGTTAATGCCAATATGTCTCTCAACACTGATTGACAAAAATGTCCATATTTAATTAAAATAAAAGACAAATAATACCCCCGCAGCAGCAAACCTGCCGTCTAAGTGAATTTCCATTTGGCTGAATTGAATTTCAATTGATCTATTTAAATAACATTATGTGAAGAAACTATCTAATTAATCAAATGAACATTTTTGGAACAGTATTTTATCTAGTAATTTCAACAACTCATCTCAAAACAAAAGGTAAATAATCTATCTATATATTAATAGGCAAGCATGTTTCTTTAAAACCTTTTTTCTCAGCTCGTGTTCATCGTAGGGAAAATCTACGCATACCGTTAGAAAGCTATTTTCCTGTAGGTGTGCAGAATCCCTTTATAAATTCAAATAGGCTCAAAGATAAGCACAAAAAATTAGTTTAAAAATTTGAAAAAATGAACATGGATTTTATGGGTTGCTATGCTGGTTACGAAATAACAACTAAATATAAACAGAAAATCAAAACAAATGGAAGAAACTCAAATCACATGTTTTATTTACAGTGTGGGGTGAAAATAGAGAAGTCTGTACATTAAGTATTTTTGGTCGAGTTTCGACCACTGGACGACCTCTCGTAACAATAAATAATCAGTTCATCTGGTCTTTTAAATATAAAACATATGGTTAATTAATAACACCACATCTCTCTTTGTCACACATCTTTTTTTAATCATATCGTTTTGGTCTTCTTAGGATTCTCTGACTTCTTCGATAAGAGTCGTGGTTTAGTTGATCAGGTACACGAGGGATTGTATTAGGCTGATCAATATGTATTCTTTCTTCTAATGGCAATAGTGTTAGATGCCATCGATTTCTTCTAAGCCGTCTTCCATTATTTAGTGTTACCCAATATGATCGGGGATACATATCTGATTTTGATAAGATTTCTCCTTTACATTTCAGGTCTCTAATCCAGACCTTATCCCCTTTTTCCAGAGGTTTTAGTTCACAAGCTCGTTTCCTGTTGTCAAAATTCCTCTTCATTCTCTCTTTTATGCGTTTGTCGTTTTGTTGAAAACCAATCAAATCATTAGTATTGACCTTTTCAAAATCTTTCAATGATGGGAGATTTGACCTCAATTTTCTCCCATAAAGCAGCTCTGCTGGAGACAGTCCCGATTCTTACTTTGTTGTGTGGTAAACTAATAACCCTAGATTTGGATCTTTATTTTTCAACAATATTCTTTTAGCTATTGACACTGCGTTCTCAGCACCACCGTTTGCCTGAGGAAAGTACGGACTGGTGGTAGTTGCTTCAAACCCATACTCTTTTGCAAAATCCTTGAACTCTTGCGATGTGAGTTGAGTTCCGCCATCAGTCCAAATCTTGTATGGAATTCCATGTCTTGCAAAAATGTTCTTTAACTTTCCTACAACCAAATTGGAGGCCAGAACACTGAGTTCAACTGATTCAATAAATCTTGAATAATAGTCTTGAACCGCCAAGAACCACTTTCTATTACACATAAATAGATCTGCGGAAAGATAATCCCAAGGACCTTTTGGTAGTTCTGTGGGCATCAAAGGCTCTTTGTTCACTTGACGGTGTTCAAGACACACAAGACAGTTTTCTACTTCAGACTTGACATCTCTCGAACAGCCCGGCCACCAGACGGATTCTTTTGCTCTTGAACGACATTTCACTATACCTAAATTGCCTTCGTGAATTTTGCTTAAAATTTCTGTCCGTAAGCTTCTAGGTATGAACATTCGTCTTCCTTTTACTATCAAACCATCTTCCAAAACAAGTTCATCTCTATATTTCCAAAATATTGAGTTCTTATGCCAATTATTCTCCAAAATTGACGACAAGATTTCTCGACTCTCGGGATCATTACCTTGAGCTTGTTTAATTTCTTCTAGCCGTTTATCTGAACACGGGAAAGTTTCTACAATGCTCCTGATGAATAGCGCATCGTCTACAGTCAGTTCATAGATTCTGTCTTTGACAAAGTCTTCTTTGATGTTTCCAGGACTTCGAGATAAACAATCTGCTGTGAAGTTTTCTTTCCCAGGTAGATAAGTTGTCTTATAATCAAAGACTATTCTAAATCTTTGAAGTCTAGACGAAAACTCTGAAATAGGCTTTGACCCTAGAATTTCTACTAATGGTTTGTGGTCTGTGTACACTTGAAATTGCTTTCCCAAAATATACATTGAAAACTTTTCACATGCCCAAGTCACGCTTAATGCTTCCTTTTCTATTTGCGCATAGCGTGTTTCAACATCAGTCAAACTTCTGGATGCATATGCTACTGGTCTCCACACCTCACCGTGCAGCTGCTCCATTACCGCCCCAATACCATATGAAGATGCATCTGCAGTAATTCTAGTCTCAGCATTACTTTTGTAAGGAGCCAACACTGGGGATTTTGTCATTGCATCTTTTAACAATTTGAATGCCTTGTCCTAGGATTCCCCCCATACCCACAAACTTTGTTTCTTCAATAGACAGTGTAAAGGTGCTGTCATTTCTACTAGGTTTGGTACAAATTTCGAAATTTCATTAGTTGATTCACCATTCCTAAAAACTGTCTCAGCTCTGAAACACAAGTTGGCTCCTTCATAGAAGAAATTGCCTTAATCTTTTCTGGATCTGGGCTTATACCATCTTGAGTAATTAAATGCCCAGGAATGTTACACTTGTGAGACCAAATAAACACTTGTTTTTAGCGAATTTCCCATATAGGGAATAAGCTATTACCGTAGTACTCTTAGTAAGACCTGGACGCAGGACCGATTTTTTTTTCGTTTTGAGGTCCCTAGAGGCCAAAAACACCATCCGTTCAAATTCATATATATATATATACAGTATATATATATATATTTATATATTTATATATATATACTAGCTGACCCGGCGAACTTCGTATCGCCTAAGTTATAGGTTTCCCCTAAGACAGACCGATGGAAAGAAAGTACCGTTACGTTTAATTTTCAAGATGATCTCGTTCGCATCGCTCAATCACGTCCTGGTTGAAGTTCGTTCGCTACGCTCACTCACCTTTGGGTTGGAGCTCGTTCGCTACGCTCACTCACCTTTAGGTTGGAGCTCGTTCGCTGCGCTCACTTGCCTTCAGGTTAGCTCGTTCACTACGCTCACTCGCCTCCAGGTTGAAGTTCGTTCGCTACGCTCACTCAAATTTTGGTTGCAAATTAGCTGTTGTCATAAATGTAAAAGAAATAATAGTGCTGCACCCTGTTGGTAATCCTTGTAACTTTAATGCTATTGAACATCATAGAACAGAACCAACTTGTTTAATTGAAACAGCTAAGTTAAGATTCATTAATTCCATTTCTCATAAGGTTAACATGGGAAACTCCAGAGCCACTGGGGCGGAGCCCTTTTAAGAATTTCGAAACGGGAAATAGTTTACGTCCGATTCGCATACCTACAGAATTTACACACCAAATTTCATAACGATCGGTGAAGTCGTTCCGGAGGAGTTTGCAGACAAACACTGTGACACGAGAATTTTATATATTAGACACACACACACCATCCGTTCAAATTCATATATATTTATGTATAAATATACAGGGTGATCAACTCAAGGAGGCCACCATTGGGATATCGGAAACGGTAAGAATTAGAGAAAACTTTAAATGGGGGACATTCCTTTATTTTTTGTGGCAGTTAAAAATATGAATTTATTTTTTCGAAATTCAGCCGCCATTTGCCAAAATGGCGGCCAACTTTGAAATTTCTTATAGAACACCCTATATTTTATGATGTTTTCGAATAGAACAGGCAATTTAAAAACTTTTTTATTCTTGACATTTTTTCGATAAACCCACTCGTTTAGAAGTTACAGCCTATGGAAAAATGACTTCCGGTGTACATTTTACATCATGTAGCTCCTAAAGAAGTGGGTTTATAGCGAAAATGCGAAAAGTAAATAAGTCAAATAAGTCTTAAAATTGCATCCACATTCCAAAAAGACCATAAAATACACAGTTTTTCACTTTTCAAGTTTGCCGCCATTTTGGAAAATGGCCGCCATTTTTGAAATAATAGAATTAATAGTTTTAACAAATTTTATGGTATTGTATGGTATCTTGGTATTGTTTGATAGGCAATTAAAGATGCTAAAAAAAAGTATTCTTGACATTTTTTCATAGAATTAGCCGTTTTCGAGTTATTTAAGTTAGAAAAATTCAAACGGCCGCCATTTTGAAATTTACAATCGGAAAAACTTTATTATTTTTTCTATAATAGGTCTTGTGTATGGTAACATGTTTACCAAGTTTCATTATCATCGAATAAAAAACTTCACAGATAAAAATATTTTTGTATAAAAAACAAAATGGCGGATATCTGGGTAAATATGCATTTTCGGACATACCTTCCCATTAACTTTTTTCTTCCTTCTAGTATGGGGATCCATTTCCCAAAGTCCTGAAACGTTTTTTATGGACACCCTGTATATATATGTGTGTGTCCGTCAGCACGATAACTCAAGCAAAAATGATCCGATTTTGATGAAATTTGGTATAAACGTGTAAACCTACATTTATTCTAACGAGATAGCGATCCAGCATGATCGGACTATTGGAACGGGGGCTTACGGGGGGTTTTATGGGGTAAAAATAGGTTTTTCCCATGTTTTACCCAAAAAACATAAAATTTAGCAATTTCTTTCCAAACCATTTTGTAGAGCTTATAAAAACAAATAATTTAGTATATTGAAGCGTTATAATGCGCCTAATGGTTACGGAGAAAATCCAAAAAAATTTTAAATTTAAAATTCCCATGTTATTCTTATGGAGAATAAGTAAACTGTTGTAGTTTACTTGTTTGTGAACATATTTTGATCAAATTTGGAAAATGTTTTTATTTCTGACTAACTATTCACATTTTACAAAAAAAACAGTTTTACCCTCCCTGATGCAGCAAACCTAAGTACTTGTTAAACTAATTCTATTTAAATCAAGAATAAATGTTATATATTTTTAAGTAGACATTTCAGTGTAAATCCAATCAGTCAAATGGAAATTCGCTTAGTCTGCAGGTCTGCTGCGGCGGGGGTATTATTAAGAGTCACTCCGTGTTCTGTCAATCTTTCAATCACAAGCTTTTCTAGTATCGTGTTCCTCTTCTGTATTCCCTACAACCAATATGTCGTCAGCCTGGTTAATCACTCCTGGAATGACTGCTAATATCTGACTTATCCTCTTTTGGAATACCTCTGGGCCAGAACAAATTTCAAATGGTAGCCTTTTGAAATAATACCTTCCAAATGGAGTAATGAAAGTTGTTAACTTGTATGAACTTTCATCAAGAGGTATTTGCCAAAATCCATTAGCTGCGTCCAGTTTACTGAAATATTTACCTCCTCCAATCTTAGCCAAGGATTCTTCTACTGATGGTAGTTGTAAATGTTCTCTTTGCACATAAGTATTCAGTTTTGTGTAATCTACACATAGCCTTATTCTACCATCTACACGAGGCACTACTACAATGGGTGAACACCATTCTGTTGGTTCTGATATGGCTTCAATTACACCTTCTTTTATCATTTTATCTAGCTCTTCTCTTACTGGTTTGTATAGAGATACAGCCACTCTTCTGGGGGACATTACTGCATAAGGTTGAGCGTTTTCTTGTAGTTTAATCTTGTATGTTCTATTTAGACTGCCGATCCCATTGAACACCTTTGGGCATAACTGTTCAACTTCATCTTTATCAATTACATTGACAATAAAGGTTATCAGACCTAAACTAAGTAGTGCATTTCGGCTTAGCAACGGAGAATTTTGTTTACCTAGCACGTACAAATCTTCTGATAGTACTCGGTCATTATATTTAAGAAGAACCTTAGCTACTCCCAGAATGTTGAGCCTATTTTTGCCTGGTCCATACAATACACGATCACAACCTTGTAATTGGAGACCGAGGGATCGAGCCTGATGTTCTCCAGTGACTGATACATCGGCCCCTGTATCCATTTTAAACCAAACTTTATGTTCATTTATTTCTATTTCAACTACAGGGCATTTTTTGCCGTACTTCATTACCTGAATTTCACCCAAACAAAAATTTGAAGTGTCATTTCCGTTGTTGTCCTCAACTTCTTGTATTGTTTTCTGTCCTTGTTTTATACAACACTTAGCAAAATGTCCCTTCTCACCACATCTAAAACACTCAACTTTATGTGCTGGGCACTCCCTATACTTATGATATAGGTTACATTTGTTACATCTCAACTTGGATCTGATAGAACCTACTTCAGGGCCGATTTACCGAATAGGCACGGTAGGCACGTGCCTAGGGCGCGAGGCAATTGGCTTTTTGGGGGGCGCCAAAAATTTGGAAAATAAAAAAAATTGGTGGATGTTTGCATGCATGCGATTGCGGTAAACTGTCTAATAATCCCTCGCCGCCGTGTAGACATCGTAATCGTCTCCCGCGTTTGCGGCGAGATTCTTACTATTTTCAGCGGTCAGGTCGTTTAGACATAATTATCGTCTTCCATGATCGAAGTAATATATGAGCATATCCGGCGGTCGTGAGGAGATTATCATCGTCTACCGCGAATGAGGCAAAATTCTGATCTTTTCCCGCGGTCGTAAGGACATTATCTTCGTCTTGCGCGATCGTGGTCAAATTCTGACCACCCCTCGCGGCTGTGAAGACATCATTATATTGTCCCCCGCGGTCGTTTGAACATATTAATCGCCTCCCACGATTGTAAAAAAATGGTAATCATCTCCCTCGGTCTTGTGGAGATCATCATCCTCTTCCGCAAATTATGCAAAGTACTGAGCTTTTCCCGAGATCGTGTGGCCATTATCATCGCCTTCCGTGATCGCGGCAATATTCTGATCATCCCTCGTGGCCATGTAGAAATCATTATTGTATCTCCTGCGGTCCTGTGGACATATGGAGATCATCGTCTTCCGTGAATGAGGCAAAATTCTGATTTTTTCCCGCGGTCATGTGGACATTATCATTGTCTTGCGCGATCGTGGCATAATTCCGATTGTCCCTCGCGGCCGTGTAAATCATTATTGTACCTCCCGCGGTCCTGTAGACATTGTAGCCGTCTCCCGCGGTCGTGTATACATGGCAATCGTCTCCCGCGATTGCAGCAAAATGTTAATCATGTTCCGTAGTTGTGTGGAGATCATCATCGTCTTCCGCGATCGCGGTAAAATTCTTGCTGTTTCGCGCGTTCGTGTGGACATTATCATCGTCTTCCGTGATCGTGGCAATATTCTGAATATCTAGCGGCCGAGTGTAGACATTATCGTCTCCCGCGGTCACGGAAACTGTTGTCATGCGCGATCACGGTAATTTGAAAACTCCAGGTAGAAATACAAAATTTGCACATAATTCCCGGTTCATAAAATTCCCGCATGATTCCCGGATTTCCCGGTCGGTGGACACCCTTTTATATATATTGCAAAGGGGCGCTACTATTAGTTGTGCCTAGGGCGCTGACAGGGTCAAAAACGGGCCTGACCTACTTTACTGCTACAGGCTCCTACTACCTCATCTTGACTAATTGAATTTGATATGTCGCCTACTCGATCTCTTACTACATTTTGCTGTTTCAAAATAGACTCGGATTGCCGAACTTTGTTGATAGCCTTCCTTAAAGTTAGTGAATCGTCCATTTGTAGAGTCTCTGAAAGTTTTAGATTATTGACTCCAATTACAATCAAATCACGTAACAGGAAGAGTCCTTTAAATTTCCGAATTCACACGTTTCAGCTAATTTATAATGGTCTTTATAAAAGAATCTACTGTTTCATCGGCCCCTTGTCTTCTCTTAAGAAACTTGGCACGTACATATACAATGTTACATTTGACTTTTAAGGAATCACTGAAACTTTTAATAACTTGTTCATACTGAAGATTATTCTCATCAAAAATACCAACAGTACGGAAAAGATCCTCACCTTTGTCACCTAGAGTATACAAGAGCATACTAATTTGTTGACTGTCTG